>NC_072436.2:110494166-111697500 GCF_028878055.3 Symphalangus syndactylus | reverse complement strand
AGTAGTTTTCAGCAGAGATGGCCTTTTATTTTTTCTCTTCTACTACACGATGCAATCAGGAATCTGTCTAAAAGTATCAGAAGTTGCTGCTACATTTTTGTGGGCTTGCACCTGACTTACCTCTCCAGCCTCCATGCATCTCATGCAGTTGGCATGTTCAGCACGATCTTCTTTCTTGGGTTTGGGCAGGTATATGGTCCGTCCCCAGCAGAGCTGATATTGCTGGTTCCACAAAACTGCCTGTTACATGCTGGTGGTCACAAGAGAAGAAGAGGTGAGAAGCGCTCGGGGCCAGACAAAGCACGCCTTTGTAAATGAATGTGGCGTTGGCCACCAGCAGTCTTCATTATCCCGGTCATTGCAGGCAGCCGAGCTGGCTTTGTGTCAACCCTGCTCGGAGAAGCCTTGTTAATTCACCCCCATGAAAATGGAAGTTTCATACACATTGACATAATTAATGAAGAGGCAGGCAGCGTGCTCTACCAATTAACACCACAGGGAAAAATAAAATGGGCTTTCTTTTGGCGTATTGTGCCAAAGTTAAGGACTGTAACACACAGCAAATAAATAGAGATGCTTTTAATGAGCTGCAAGATCGAGCTGAATAACTCAGAAAGGAGTGTTGGGTAAACACTGCCAACTCTTTGCACCGTTAAGAGTAATTGATGAGTGTAGTTGAAAGTTTGGGGGGAAAGAGAACCGTCGGCTGCTCCAACCACGTTCATTTATAAGCGCATCTTTCCCTGAAAGCTACTTTTAGGTGTGTTTAAGGGTGTAATGTGCAAGAGGAAACAAATATGATAGACTGGGTATTTTGTAGAGCCCAGAAAATACGAAGCATAGCTGTTCTGGAAAGAACCAGTGTGGTGGATTTTTCACACTTGATGGGATTGTTTTTGTCAAACTCAGAGTAAAACTGCCTCCTCTGCCATATAGATCCCTGCTCTGAGTACACCCTGGAAACGGGAAGCAGGGAATCTTTAAGAGTGGTATTGGAATGACTCCATTCCTTTTAGAAAGCCAGATGGATAATTTAATTTTTGTTCTCTATGTTTGTGAGATTAAAGCATGACCTTCCACCAAAGGATTTCCCATTGTTTCTGAGAGTGAGTGCATTTATATAAAGAAGTTTTCTAACCAAAGAGAAATCTGTTGGATCAAAAAATATAATGATCAGTAGGGTTTAGTAGCTATTTTGGAAATTTTCTGAATTCAAACCAATTGAATCTGAGTTCAATTGGTTTTTGTTAATGTGGTGTATCTAGCTCGATTAAGCCTTCATTTTAAAATTAAAGGTGTCTAAAATGGAGTTGCATAGTTTGACCTTAGAGAGATCAATTGTGTGTATCAGACCAAACAAAATTCAACATATTCAACAGTTGTCCTAGCAACCCTCTCGCATCCCTACTCCCAACAACCATCATGACAAAAGTGCAGGAGGAAAATTCTTGGCATTAGCAGAGAGCATGCTCTGAAGCAAGTAAGAGAAGGATAATTCAATATGGTACCCGTCAGTGGGCGTCTGGTCCTGCCCATTTCTCCTGGCTCTGACATTTCATCATGCTGAGTGAGATTCCATTTCTAAACTGGGTGTCATTCATGCAACATGGCCCCAAGTATAGGACAACTACATAATCTGTTGTTGCTCAAAGAAGATGCAATGCATTACAATGCTAGAGAGAAAAGTGTTCATAGGAAACTAAAGAGACAGTGTGTTGACACCAACATGGGACCTCCCTAAGCAAGTTGCTGAGATTTGATTATGTGTGATTTCTGCCTTATGTGCCCACTTTGGATGTGACCCTGATGTCAGATGTGACTCTTGGAAACTACACTATTTTCTGTTGTGCGGGTATCATTGCTGCATCTTCCTTCTGGTTGAGGACTTGTTACCTGGACTTTTGAATTATCTTCTTTGTACATGGGGGGGTGGCAGTATTTTTCTGACTGTGATCTGTGAACTTACCACAGGATCATCTTGGATCCTGGCTGAGTGGAATTTCCAGGCCCACATCTGATCTATCAGGGGTGGCCCTAGAATCAGCATTTTAAATGGGCATCTTGGTATTTCTATGGGATTCTCTTGATCTCTATCCACCCTTAACATCTCATCCTACTTTCTGCTTGTTAAGACTCAGGGTACTTCTGGGACTGCTCTATGGAATGGGTTCTTAGGAAATCTAAATGCATTTGCCTTTCAAAGACTGATGAGAAAGGGACACCTGTCCAGGTAAGACAACAAGTCATTGTTTTCCACCTGCAGCAGTGAAGAACTTAGTTTATCACGTGTGCTGTCTAACTAGTAGAGGTGTGTTCACTCTGTTCCTTAAAATGAAGCCAGGTTGATGTGACTAAATTTTGATTTGATTTGCTGCATTTTATGTGGTGGCTTATATGTCTCTATATTATCTCCCTGTGTCTTTTAGAGAGTGTGAATTAAAACAGCTGCCTTGTACATTGTAAGTGTTCAAAAATAGTTTGTAGAGTGTTAGAATAAAGGCTTCGTAGCCCCAAGGAGGGTCTCAGAAGGTGATGTGGCTAGGTTATAAAACAGAAATATTAACGTTGACTTGTTTATTGTATTTATTTATTTATTTGTTTATTTATTTATTTATTTATTTTTGAGTCAGTTTGGCTCTGTCATCCAGGATAGAGTGCAGTGGCCCAATCTTGGCTCACTGCAACCTCTGCTTCCCAGGTTCTGGTGATTCTCCTGCCTCAGCCTCCAGACTAGTTGGGATTACAGGTGCGTGCCATCACACCTGGCTAATTTTTGTATTTTTAGTAGAGACGGGGTTTCACCATGTTGGCCAGGCTAGTGTTGAACTCCTGACCTCAGGTGATCCACCAGCCTCAGCCTCCCAAAGTACTGGGATTACAGGCGTGAGCCACTGCATCTGCCCTTGCCTTATTTATTTGTAAATTATCCTGTGCTCCACATATATACTTTTAAAAAGTACTTCAAAATTTCAGTGTGGTTATTCAATGGCCATCAGAGTTTGTTATTCTACCAGAATGGTCTTATCTTTTGCAAGCAAGATCTAAGAAAGCACATACAGAGGCCTGAAAAGTTGGTTTCCCTCCTTGGAGAAGTTCTTGATTTATCTTCATAAATCCACAAGAGCTGACATCTCTTCATGTCCAACTACAAAATGGGTAGAAAATGATGAAATGCAGAAGAGGCTTCTAAGTCTTGGTCTGCTACTGTGATAGAACAGGAGAGAGGCGGCATTTTATTTTTATCATTATTAGCCAGCCTGTCAGTCACTTAAAATTTTTCCATGAAGATACAAAGCTAAGTTTTGAATACTGTGTGTCATTCCTTCCAGCTATTATAAAAGGCGGTGGTGAGGATTTCAGCTAAAAAAAGATTCCTTGTTTCAAAAGCCCATCTTGAAGTAAGACAGTGCCATAGACACGACCACACCAGAGGGCAGGTGGTTCACAAAGGGCCTTGCATTCTTCTTTGGTCTTGTTTATTTTACATGAGGGCAAAGAGTCTCAGAAGCGTAAGATGTAATACTACACTAGACAGGCAAACAGACTTGATGTGCAAAGTCTCATGTTGGCTATGTAGGTAGTTTCTATGTCAGTTCCAATTATGAATACATTGCTCAGCAGCTAGAGTTTTCTCATTCATTCTTACTGAACTGTTAGGGCATGTGGCAGCCCAGAGCTCTGTCAAAATGAATTGTCCCCCTTGAAAAGTTGGCAATGCAAGGAAGTGACAACCTAATGCATGTTAAAGCTCTCTTGATAACAGGACCCAGAGGAGGCGGCGAAGCAGCAATCGGATATGCATCTGGGCACTGGCTTTTGTTCCTGCCTGGGTTCAAGTCTCCCCTCTGCTGCTTATGATCTGTGTGCATTTACAAGTTTGTTAGCCCCCCTTACATTTTTGTTCCTCATAAGGTTGTCGTGCAGATTATATGAAATGATGTTACAGGTGTAACCCAATGGCTGACACATGTATGTATTCTACAGCAATCATTATCAAAGTGGTAAGCAGGAACCAGTGCCATTTCACAACTATCAGGCACTCTTCTGGGTACTCATCATGAAAGACTGCAGTGTTCCATTTATAGGCGCTGGTTGGTGGTTTACTCAAGAGTTTGTTTTTGTCCAAGAAGTTCACTCACTACATTTTGCTCAACCAGTCCTCTCATTTGCAGCGATTTTCTTTTTTCCTTGAGAGTCCCTTGTCCTCTGGCATAAACATCTCTGTTGCATGGTCAGACCAATGTGGCTTCTCTTCCATCTGGCCACCTGTTATATAATTAAGCCTGATTGCAGATGTGATTCTCATTTATCTGTCAGCAGCAGCCTGGGAGACTAGCAACTGAGATGAATAAAGGTAGGTCACCACATCTACAAGGGTAGAAGGGCTGAAGCGAAGGGTTGACCAGCCAGGACAACAAAGGTTATTGCTCATGGCAGCGTCAGCCTAAGAACTCATGTTTGAGATCAGAAGCATGAGAGGGTAAGACTTCTATGGGAGTCTGCACGGGTCCAGGTGAAACTCTGGGTGTCTCTTGGTTCTCAGAGCATGTAAATGATTTTTCCATGAGGATATAATTTGACAGTCAGTGGTAGAAAGGGCTTCAGGGTTTGGTAAGTCTCTTTGGTGGGCTACATGGATAGATGTGAAAAGATAAACCAAATCAAAATGTGTACTCCATTGAATCATGACAAATTTGCACTAGTAATGCAAATGATACAATATGATAGATTATGCTTAAGTGCTTTACCTGTGGAAGTTACTTATCGAACTCCAAATTTTCAGGGGCAGTCGCACAGCCAGTAATTGTGCGGGAGATCCAACTCGCATCCAGCTTAACTTAACTGCCTCTTTGTTTTTTTCTTTTTTTTTTTTTTTGAGATGGAGTCTTGCTCTGTTGCCCAGGCTGGAGTGCAGTGGCGAGATCTCAGCTCACTGCAAGCTCCGCCTCCCGGATTCACGCCATTCTCTTGCTTCAGCCTCCTGAGTAGCTGGGACTACAGGCGCTCGCCACCATGCCCGGCTAATTTTTTGTATTTTTAGTAGAGATGGGGTTTCACCGTGTTAGCCAGGATAGTCTCGATCTCCTGACCTGATGATCTGCATGCCTCGGCCTCTCAAAGTGCTGGGATTACAGGCATAAGCCACTGCGCCCGGCCTTAACTGCCTCTTAATGCTTTCAAGCATTATGCTATTTATTTCAGTGTCTTATGTTTCAGAACTGAAGAAATGTTGAATTAAATTCCCCACTATGTGCCGTCAGTGTTGCAAAAAATGCAGTATCGACAAAGAAATGAGCAAGGCAGGTGGATTCCTGGCAAAGTTTTGTTTTTGTTTCTGTCTGATAGAAATGAGAACAGTTCCTAAAGCAAAAGAGCATTTTTTTGTAGAAGTAGCCATTTATTAAAAACCATAAATCTGTTATGGCTCGTTGGTGAGCATACCTTACAGTTTAATTCTACCAAGTTTAAAGTGGACAAATATCAGGATAGGCACACCTCATCATTCCACATATAGCTTCAATGCTTTATTGTGAATTATAAGTACGTAAGTAAAATACATTTTATTTATGCATATGTTGTATTTATCACCGTTCGGATGCATCGGATGTTGCTTAGGCTCATTGTTCTAGGTCTTTCAGGATCTAGATTTTCTATCCTGATTCTTCCTTTTTCTTAAAAAAAAAAAAAAAAGCCTCAGTTGAGGAACTCACTCAGTGCAGTACTATAATGGGAAGAGGTTCATGATGCTAACATTCCAGTTATAAAATGGCTTCTTTTAGTCTTTGTACAAGACAGCAATTATGGACAGTGTTTCTCTAAATGTTAGTAATAAAGTGTAGCAGGTTTCATATCAGTATACTAATTCTAACAAAAGCCATTTTCAGTCCCAGTGACATTTGAATTCTGCCCATGCAAATTAGTGGAACTTGCCCTCACCCTTGGCCTATAATGCCCCATACGAAGCATCACCAGCCCAGTGCTTCTCAATCTTGGCTGCAAATGATCGAGCTATAAAAATACTGCTCCCTGGGATCTGCCCTCAGTGCCTCTGATTTAACTAGTGTGGGGGGAGGTTTGAGCATCAGGATTTCTAAACTTTTAGATTTTCAGTTGGGTGTGCAGTGGGATGGGTCAGGGGGAGGTCATGTCTCCAGATGGAAATATCTCTTTGGTTATAATAAAGTAGAAAGACCAAGTAAGTGATATTTGGGGAGAGCAATGTATATTCTAAAACCCATCAGTTGGAATTGTCATTTTCTGGTTCTCCCGACTGTGAGTGTCCAAAGTCCTCGTTATTCAAAGTGTGGCCCGAAGACCAGCCTCACTTGGGAACTGGTTAGAAATGTGGACTCATGTTCCACACACACCTACTGGATCAGAATGTGCACTTTACCATGACTTCCAGGTGATTTCATGTACTTTGAGTTACAGAAGCGCTGTTCTAGTCACAGTGATGAGGAGGGTGATAAGAATGGCAGAATTCACTTTATTGAGCCTCTGCTATGTGTCAAGCACTATGCTAAGACATTTTTGTGACATACTTCTCCTTAAGTTGTTGCAGGAGTTAAATAAAGTGATACGTTTAAAACATTAAGTGTAGTATCCAATATCAGGTGTTCCAAAAAGGGCTTATCATCATCATCATCATCATGGTCATCATCACTATCTTTTTTTTTTTTTTTTTTTTCGAGATGGAGTCTCGCTCTGTCACCAAGGCTGGAGTGCAGTGGTGCAAACTCAGCTCACTGCAAGCTCCGCCTCCTGGGTTCACGCCATTCTTCTGCCTCAGCCACTCCGAGTAGCTGGGACTACAGGCGCCCGCCACCACGCCCGGCTAATTTTTTTTGTATTTTTAGTAGAGACGGGGTTTCACCGTGGTCTCGATCTCCTGACCTCGTGATCCGCCCGCCTCGGCCTCCCAAAGTGCTGGGATTACAAGCGTGAGCTACGGCACCCGGCCGTCATCACTATCTTAAATCCATAGTCACCCTAGGACAGGAAGCATGAATCTAGTTGCAAGTGCACATGATCTCCTTTCCATGGGTGATAAAGGTTGGCCGTGTTCCCACCCAAATCTCATCTTGAATTGTAGCTCCCATAATTCCCACGTGTTGTGGGAGGGACTTGGTGGGAGATAGCCGAATCATAGGGGCTGTTTTCCCCATACTGTCCTCATGGTAGCGAATAAGTTTCATGAGATCTGATGGTTTTATAAGGGGTTTCCCTTTGCGCTTGGTTCTCATTCTCTCTTGTCTGCCACCGTGTCAGATGCACCTTTCATCTTCCACCATGATTGTGAGGCCTCCCCAGCCACATATAACTGTAAGTCCATTGAATCTATTTTTCTTTATAAATTACCCAGTCTCAAGTGTGTCTTTATCGCATCATGAAAGTAGACTAATACAGTGGGCCACGTGAGATGATGAGACTGGGACCTTCCATTCAAAGATAACTACGCTGTGGTGGCAATGGATGATTTGTTCTCTTGAAATCTTTAGGTGTCACAGGACAGAAATCCAAGCAGAATTGACGTTAGCCAAAAGTAGAATATATTGTACTTTTAAAAATGTGAATGTCAGACATTTGGGGGTGGGGGGGAGGGGGGAGGGATAGCATTAGGAGATATACCTAATGTAAATGACGAGTTAATGGGTGCAGCATACCCACATGGCACATGTATACATATGTAACAAACCTGCACATTGTGCACATGTACCCTAGAACTTAAAGTATAATAAAAAATATATATATAAAATGTGAATGTCATGTTTCTGAGATGAGTGTCAGGAATAGCTGAATCAAAGTGACCAAATGGTGATGGTCTAAGGAATGGGCCTTGCTGAATCTGTAGACTCTACTTTTCTTGGTGTCCACTTTATTTCATGGCATATTCTCTCCAAATAGTGGCAAGATGCTCACCCTCAACTCAGGACTGAGATCCTATCACTTTGTCATGACCAGCAGAAAAAGAGCACCTCCTTTACAATCATGAAAGCTAACATCCCAGGGTTAATGCTGAGGTACCCTGTGCACATCTCTGATCCAGTTACTCAAGTCAGAAGCATGGAATATTCTGATCAGGCAGGGTTGGCTTCAAGGATGAATCAGGCCTCTCATGAACTACAAGCTACAGAGTTCTCTAAAACTGGAGAAGAGGTTCTTCTTCAAAGAAGTGCAGTGTGTAATGCCCATCTGAAGAGGGAAGGAATTCCCAGCAGATGTAAGGGACTAATGTCCACTACAGGCCCTCAGTTAAAAGAGTTGGGTAGAAAGAGGTGGGGTGTGTGTAGGTGCAACGTGCATTGACTCTCCACCTGCTGCTGTGTACATTCTGAGGGCAAAACCCTGAATTTTCCTTGAGTCTGCCATAACAGATTATCTCAACGGTGCCCCCATAGGGAGAAAGGGACCAACATCTGGCGGTTCTTTTCTGGAACAGTGTTAAGTGCTTTCAGAGTTAACCCGTTTTATATTCAAACAACTCTATAAGATGAGTCTTCCAGACTTTATCTCCAAAACCAGAAAAAAGCAGTGTAGAGGAGTTCAGTGATAGGTCTAAAGTCTCATTTAATCAGGAGGCCTGCTAGGATTCCCAGCTCACTTCAAATTCATACTCCTGTATATTCCTCTTTGTAAATAAATCAGTGAGCAAATTATCTCATTAAAATAAAATGTAAGTCAGAGATTGCCAACTTCAGACTCACAGGCAAATAGATTTTTTAACTTGCAGATACAGTAGGGGTATTTGCACCTGTGTGTGTGTATGGATGGATGTATTTACAAAATAACATTTTATGTAAGAATATGAATTTCTGGCTTCTCTTCATCTCTCCAAGATAACAAATGGCTGAATTTGAGTTGTGGTTGTCTCCTCTGGCAGTGCACACTTTCTTCATTTCCCCTAGCATTCTTACCTGGCCAATTTCTGTCATTTATAGAACCTGTTTGGTCCTGGAGATATTTGAGTTTGAAAATCCTGGAGTAATAGTACCCCGTTATGTCACTCATGTACATGGTAGCCTATGCAGTGTGTCATTCCATTCTTCTTTAACTGTTGCAAAACATGCCATGTGCTCTATCTGTGTATCTCTCTGTTCTCACTGTCACATACCACACACACCCCACCCCACCCCCCCACACACATAACAAGGAAGGAATTTGCGTTTGGTTTGCTCTTTTCTTTCCCTGCCCCCTCTCACTTAGCTCAGTGCATAATCCTCCTCTCATAACCTTCATCTCCACAATGTAGGAATTTCGCATGCTCTCTACCCAACCGTATTAATAAAGCACTTAAAAATATGCAATTTTATTCAGGATTATTTATCTAACTATCTCTACTGAAGTGCTACTTCTGCAGCTCTTCAGATGCAGTAGTTTCCCTGGGGGCAGCTTTGGGACTCCGAAAGCACTGACTGAAATGCAAAGCTAGGATGCCAGCTGCACGGCCAAGCATTCCAAACCCAGTCATTGTAGCCGCTGGAGATGGGGGGTGGGGGATTTGGGTGGACGGGCCCTTCCAGCGGGCATTTGGGACATTTAGCCCATCCCCCTGCCTGCAGGCTGGCCTGCAGCCACCACCTGACCTAGGCACCCTGGAATCTTTCCCTTCCTATGGCAGACACAGGAAACTCCTACCTCATCACGGCAGCTGCATGTGTGGGTAAGCCCACGGTGATGATGACTTCTGTGCTGGCTGTTTTTACTCCTTGCTTTCATGATATTAGCTCACGTGGTTATCCTTTCCCTTCTAGCAGGATTTTTCCACAGCCAGACAATTCTTTGTTGTGAGGGGGCCGCCCTGTGCACTGTAGGATGTTTAGCAGCATCTCTGGCCTCAACCCAGAAGGTGCCAGTAGCAGCCACCCTCCAGGTTGTGAGGACCCGAATTTCACCCCATACTGCCTAATGTCCCCTGTGGGCGAATTTTCCTGGTTAAGAATCACTGTCTTACAGGAAGGTGGCAAAGATGAGAGTACCAGACTGTAAGTTCCACGAGACCGGGCATTGTGTCTGGTTTGGTCATGGTTGTGTGCCAACAGACAGTAGGTTTCCAATACACATTTGTTGAATGAATGAATGAATGAATGAATGAATGAAGTTACTGCTGATCAGAGCTGAGGACTATATTCATCCTCAGGGTAATATAATGATTACTATTCACGTATCAGGAGGAAAATCAAGGGCTCCTTTTTGTCTTCTCCTAGTACTCCTCACTGTCACTATCAAGTGAGTTCTACTAAGATTTGCTTAATGAAAACCTAAATCATTATGGCTGTCTTAATCAGAGTACCTACTATGTGGCTATTCTAAATAGGTGTTCTCATCCAACTTGATTTTCTCAAAGATTCATAAAGGTGGGTAATAGCAATGAAATTCTACAGATTGGGAAACTGAAAACCAGAGAAGTGAAGGAATTTGTCTATGGCCACACAGCCATAAGGGAGTAGAGACCTGATTCAGATCTTGGGGTAGAAGGATTCTCAGAATCTTCTTTTCTCTCTGCACCTGATTGGCTGTGGCTCTCGCTTTATTCAGTCAAAGCTCATTCAGGACGACATGAAAGAACATTAATTCCAAGGTGAAATGTGCAAGAGGTTAAGTGAATTTGACCAAGTTTCCCATTATAATTTATTTTGGGGAAAATGGATTAAAAAGAGAACCCCTTGGTTATAACTTCATGTTCACTTGAAAATGAAAAGTGAGTGTTTTACAGATCCACAGCTTCACACTATCTATTGCATTTTGAGAGAGAAGAAGATGGATGCATTGGGGTAGAGAGTATAATAATATTACAAGGCTTTATATGGAAGGTCAAGTGAGCGGAAGACGAGCTGGAAGGATGGGGAATAGCAGGCTAAGAAAGAACAATGCATAACAGATGTATCTAAACTGTTTTAAAAAATGGTTAAGAGACTCAAGGAGAAATATAAAGAAGGAGCGCTCTGAAAGGTCAGAACAAGTAGTCAAGTAAGAAGCAAAGTAATTTAAACATAAAAAAGGAAAATCCGCAGATACTTCTTTCGTGCTTCAGAAAGCATCGGCCTTAAACATTGCAGTGTCCCAATAACTCATTGCAATCTTCTGCAAGACACTGAAGTATTTTATGAAGGCATACTTTTCCCCCTAAGCTGAGGAGACCCTGAGATGGCCCAAATTTCCTTTAAAAATGAAATGAAACTGCTCAGCTTTCCTTACATTAACCTTAAAGATAATGAAGTTTTGGTCCTTGCCCTATAAAGGATAGACAGAAAGGGCCTAGTCACATCTTCCTGTCATCTATGTAGATAATTTCCTTATTCGGAAGTCAATATATGATAATATGAGTGTTACGGGAAGGAAGACAAGGAAGGAAGGAAGGGGAAGAGGAAGGGAAGGGGAGAGAGGAAGGGGAGAGAGAGGAAGCAGGAAGGGAGAGAGAGGAAGGAAGGAAGGAGAAGGAAGAAAGAGGAAGGGAGGGAGGGAAGGGAAGGAAGGAAGAGAGGAAGGAAGGGAAAAGGAAGGAAGGGAGAGAGAGGAAGCAAGAGGGGAAGGAAGGAAGGGAGGGAGGAAGAAGAAGGAAGGGAGAGAGAGGAAGCAAGGGAAGGAGGGGAAAGAAGGAAGGGAGAAAGAGGAAGGAAGGGTGAGAGAGGAAGGAAGAGAGAAGAAGGAAGGGAGGGAGGGGAAGGAAGGAAAAAGGAAAGGAAAGGAGGAAGGAAGGACGGAGGGAGGAAGAGGAAGGAAGGGAGAGAGGAAGGAAGGGAGGGAGGGGAAGGAAGTGGGGGAAAGAAGGAAGGGAGAGATGGTAAGGAGGGAAGGAAGGCCTCTTCATCCTTTTTTTCTGCATTTGTTTACTCATTTCACTTTTTTTTTTAGTTGGACATCTATATCTGTCAGTCACTGTGGAAGACGTTTGGGAAATAATGGCTAGTAAAAACCCAAACAAAATAAACAAACAAAAAGTACCTGCCATCGTTGTCTAGCGGACAAGGCAAAACATCAATAATTCAATAATTACTCTGTGTGTTGGGGCAGCTTCTGTTTTCTTGCAGTCATGCCTCAGTTTTGGCTGAACATATCAGCTTCCACAGTTAACTTATTCATCTTCCTGCCTCTAAATCCCACAGATTTTGAGATGTAGATCAGCTTTGTCCTCTCAAGGGTTTCAGATTCAGGAATGGGCTGACCAATCAGGCATGATGAAGCACTGCTTGACAGATTCAGCCTCCCCAGTCAATGAAGGAAAGGAAAGGAAAGCAGGGTTGGTTTCATTTTCTAAACCACATGATGGCATTGGGCACTACCACCAGCTTCTGATGCATTCATTCTGGAACTTGTTTCTGAAAATTGATTGAGACACTAAATATAGAAGGGGAGAGCCACTTGGAGTTGAAAGTGACCTTTAAGGCCACTTCTGTCAACTTAACACCAAATGCGTGAATTTACACAGCTGAATTTCTGCTCTTCGGACATAAACTTTCTCCATTCTTTTTTGGTCAGTTTGTTTTTACCCAACAGAGCTGATACTGCAGAGGGCAGCTCATTTTATTCCTGGACAACTATAGTTCCTCATTTTGTAGGAATCAACCTCTTCCCAAGGTTATTGGTGTTAATTTTACCTTCTGATGTTAGGTAACCAGTCACTGGTCTCCGAAGCTGGGTCTGAGTCCCAGAATTCACATTGATGAGCCATGGTACCTGAACAAGCACCTCTGGCCCCCTGAGCATCAGGGATCTTTCCATTAAATGGAGAGTATCCTCCAGAATCTACCTCTCCAGAATTCGGGGCAAGATAAGTATGGTTGTTTGGATCAGGTAGATTTTGTCTCCATGGTAGACGAGAGACCATTATAGCTTAAAACTCCCATTCTGCCAACAGAACAACCGAAAGAGCTAGAATACGCTTGTTTATGTGTTTGTTTTCTGGTAGCTGGGCAAAGAAATAAGGGAGGGCTTGACTGGTTTGTCTTGGACCATGTGTTTATCCTTAAACCAATCAGAATGAATCAGGAATGGACTACTGTGGTTCACGTGACTAAACTGGAGTATTAGACAATCAGCAGGGTTCGTGATGAGCGAGTATAGCTGTGTTCATTGCAACGCAGCTTCTAAGAGCAAACAGTTTAATCAGCTCATTCATCATCCTAACCAAACTTTTAAAAGGCAGTTCCTCACGAAATTAAGCATAGAATAACCATATGACCCAGCAATCCCATTCCCAGTTAGATGCCTAAAGGAAAGAATTGTAAACAGATTCACTTGAATCCACATACACAACTGCTTATAACAGCACCATTCACGATAGCCAAAAAGCAAAGACAACCCAAATGCCTATCAATAAATAAATGGATAAACAAAATGTGGTCTATCCATACAATGAAATATCATTGAGCCATAAAAAGGAAGGAGCTACTGTTACACGCTACAGTGTGGATGGACCTCAAAAACACTGTGCTAAGTAAAAGAACCCAGAATCAAAAGACCACAGATTATGTGATTTCCTTCATCTGAAATATTTGGAGTAGGTAAATCCACACCAACAGAAAGCAGATTGGTGGTTGCTAGGGTCTAGGGGGAAGGGGTTGGGGAATAACCGTGAAATAGGTACAGGTTTTCTTTGGGAATGATGACGTATTTGAAATTAGATAGGGGTGGTAACCACTGTCATAACATTTGTGAATGAACAAAATGCCAGTGAATTGTTTACTTTTTTTTTTTTTTTTTTTTTTTTTGAGACGGAGTCTCGGTCTGTCACCCAAGCTGGAGTGCAGTGGCACAATCTCGGCTTACTGCAACTTCCACCTCCCGAGTTCAAGCGATTCTCCTGCTTCAGCCTCCTGAGTAGCTGAGACTACAGGTGCAAACCACCAGGTCCAGCTAATTTTTGTATTTTTAGTAGAGATGGGGTTTCACCTTGTTGACCAGGCTGGTCATGAACTCCTGAAAACTGTTTACTTTAAATGGTTAACAACCACCACAACAAAAACCATGAAGAGCAAGGGAGAAACCTTAAGTGGGATATATAACTTGCTTGAGCTATGTGTTCATTTTATAGAATGGGCAAAAGATGACTATGTCTTTAGGTTATAACGAGCTTCAAACAAGTGAATATTTATACGGGACCAGGTTCCTGGCAACTATTAGGTGCTCAATAAATAGCATGCATGCAAATACCTCCCCACACACATAAGCCCACTGGTACCCACTTAATTCTTATTTAATAGTGTTCTTTTAAAGAATGAGATAACAGGCCGGGCATAGTGGCTCATGCCTGTAATCTCAGCACTTTGGGAGGCCAAAGCAGGTGGATCACCTGAGGTTGGGAGTTCGAGAACAGCCTGAGCAACATATAGAAACCCTGTCTCTACTAAAAATGCAAAATTAGCTGGGTGTGGTGGTGCATGCCTGTAGTCCCAGCTACTGAGAAGGCTGAGGCAGGAGAATTGCTTGAACCAGGGAGGGGGAGGTTGCGGTGAGCTGAGATCATGCCATTGGTCATTACACTCCAGCCTGGACAACAAGAGTGAAACTTCATCTCTTAACAATAATTAAAAAAAAGAATGAGGTAACAGAAGCAAAGAACTTACCTCATGATGTTAGCAAACCCTGTCAAATTTGTATTCCCATATTTCTCAAAACTTCTTCTTCTTTCCCTCTCCACACCAGTGATGGTTGCCACCCTGCTTTCCTGGACTACTAAAATAGGCTGCATTTCCCTTTTCAGTCCCTTTTGCTTGCTCTTGATGTTCCCAACAGCGGCCAAAGAGCCCATCTCAGAATGCACATAGGAAGCTTTCCCGTCCCAGTTAAAAACCCACTGTACTTAGAATTAATCCCAACCACCTTCATATAAAGACCTGAAAGTCTGGCTCCTGCCAACCTTGCTAAACTCATCCTTTTTTTTTTTTTTTTTTTCCTCATTCTGATCCCATTGACTTTGACTGTTTCTAAGCTGGCTCTATCCCAAGTGAAAAGTCACCTCTTCAAAGACCTTTTCTATTTAAAAGAATGATCCCAGCCGTTCTACATTCTTTTCCATGACACTCTATTTACGCGCTTCAAAGTCCTGATCACCATTTGTAATTTTAAACATTGAGTTGCTTTTCCTTGTTCTTTGTCTTATTCATGAAGGCAGCTCTGCTGTTTAACACAATACTTGGTAGACAGCAGGCCTTCGATCAGCACTTGTTAAATGAGATCGATGTGTGGAAATTATTATTATAGTCCTGAAAATTTTACAAAGTCTGTTTTGCTCTAAAGTATAAATTGGTGGAATAGTCTGGGGAATACATGTATAGTTTGTATTCTGGACATCCAATTGTTTCCCTGGATGCTGCCCTTTCAACAAGAAATGCGACCTTAGCAAAAGATGGGGGCCCAGTGAACTTCTAACCTGTCTTTTACTTATGATATATGTGTCAGAGAAACACAACAACATTTGGGAATTTATTAAATGGCAGTTTTCTCTTGAAATTCTTGCTCTAGTTTATTTTGCCTAATGCAGCCTTATTAAGGGCAAAGCTAATTGACCACAAGCTTTATTTCTGCTGAGCTTAGCCAAAAAGTCAGTCACCACTCAACGGGAGCTACTCTGACTGTTTGGCCAATGGACAAATTTCCATCTTGACTGGCTTGGCTGGTTCTGAGAGAATAGAAGTGAATGAGCTTAATTCTATTTTGATACTTTTCATTTTCAGCAAAACTGAGACAACATCAAGGAGTTACATTATCATGAAAAGAGAGGGGTAGCATGGAAATTATGTCACAAGAATGCTTCGTCAGTTTTCATTACATTCAGCTCTATTCACAAAGGCCTGTTTTGCTGGCAGACGCTCTTGTCAGATATGTGGCTCACAGCAGGTAGTCAAGCTGTGGCATGCTGCAGAGGGACAGTGAGCGCTCACATGCTGAAGGCAGAGGTTACTCAGGCCAGGTAACGGATAACCCCACTGGAAGGGCAAATGAGCTCATTTCTCAGTGGTTTATCTTCCAGTGGGTTGGTGCTGCATATAATATAGTGAGTTAAGATGAGGAATCTATTTGGTTTTGGTTCCACCCCTTTGCCAGCAAAACCACAAAGTGGGAAAAGCTAACCTTTGGGAGGTAAAAGCTAACAGTGCAAGATGCCATCAATAAAATAAGCTCCCTTGTCAGCAAAGAAGGGGGAACCAGGCTCAAACTTTGTTTTCTACCGGGAGTATAAGCATCATGTCCTGGATAGTATGAAGCATTTAACAATGAAGTCTTCTATTGCAAATGACATGTGTATACATATCTGTGTGTGTGTGTGTCTGTGTGTATACGTGTGTATGTGCTTGTGTATATGTGTGTGTGTGTATGTATATATGTATACATATTTTATATATATGTTATATATATGTTATATATATGTTTTATGTATATATTTTATATATGTTATATATATTATATATGTTATATATATTATATATGTTATATATGTTATATATGTTATATATATGTTATATATGTTATATGTATGTTATATATATGTTATATATGTTATATATATGTTATATATGTTATATATATAATATATGTTATATATATAATATATATGTTATATATATAAGTTGCTCTTTCACCAAATCCTTGTAAACGCCGTGTGCTGAGTGGAGAAGTCAGAAATGAGTAATAGACTACATTCAAACTCATTTTCAATTTCCAAAAAGTGCAAGGCACCCCATTTTTGGTATGTGGATGTTTTTTAGTATTTAATGGATAAAAATTTGATATGTTCCATAAGAATTATTCACAAACATCTCCCAATGCCATTTTCAGAGACTTACTGTAGACTTGCTTTTATGCCTGTAGCTTGGATCTGAGAAATTTATTTCTACCTCTGCAGTCCAAAAAAGGGAATGTCTAATGAGTTTTTGCAAGGCAAGTCAAAGTGGTGTGGTGGAATTCTTCTTAGGAAGACAAACTTCAGTGGAAGGAAGAATGTAAAGCAGAAAAAGTTCTTTAAAAGATATATAAATCTACACATCGGTAGTAGTCACACTAATAATAAACATTCATTTGGCATCATATATTTTCAAAGTGCTTTAAAATGTTGGCATTCCTTAGAAAGGAGAGAAGAGCTCTGGGGTGAGGATTTTTATTTTACATTTCTGGGATGGTTTACACAGAAAGACAGCCACTTGTTCAATATTGACTAAGTGTGGGAACCAGTGTGACCATTCCTTAGTGGTATTTTTGGCTCCTGGCTTAGAACAGCATATGTATGCAGAAGACAAGAGAGTGAGTATCTGACCTATTGCACTGAGAAGAACAGATAGAGATGTAGTCACAAACCAGTTTAGATGAGGGAACTTTGTTTGTAAGATGTAAACATCATAAACAAGGAGATGCTGGTAGTTTTTGACATTTTTGAGCCCCCGTAGCTTCATCACTTATGTACATTGAATGGATGTATGTTGTGATGGAAAGGCAGGGGCTGCCTTTGCCCTTTGAATTGATGGACAGCCATATCTTGGGATGAATTAGCCTTTTGTGGGATGAATATGATGCCTCTGTCTCCTATGACATCAAGAATATCCTCTTTGAGGGTTGGAGAGAAGTTGTCTCTTTTTCCTGCCTTGCGATTTATATATTCAGGGTTGACCAAAAATTGTTAAAAATGTTTAAACCTAAGTAATATCCTGTGCTAGCCTGCACTAAAAAATAGTCCCTTATTCTGACTATTCCAGTTTTTAGAGTTGAAGGCTATTAATCAATGAAGCAGTGTGGATCCATATCAATATTGATCACTGTCTCCTTGCCCTCCTGTGAATGTTCTGTCTTAATGACAGCCAATTTCAATATTCATTAGAAAGGGTGCATTTTCTGGCTTTGCACCATCGCTGATTAGTAACTAGAGAGATTTAACTAGACAATGGTCATTTTGTATACATAGTCCCTCAGATCAAAAAGATCCTGGTTATAGTCTATCTGGACTTAGCTTACCTCTTCAACATTTCAGAAATTAGAGTGTTTTCTTGTTTGTATCATATCTTGCTCACCTAAACAATGTTACTGTTAAGCGTTAATCTGCTCATATTTAATATATAAAAATCAAAGCAAACATTCAAGTGGTATATTTTAGATCTCTAAAGGGAAGCCCAAGTGCTTTGTATGAGGTGCGAACCAGGGTTAATAGGATGTATTTAACACCTATTGTTTCAACTCAATTTAGGGAGAGAAGGAGATCATGTATGCAAAAAGCAGAAGAATTCTCCCCTTCCCATTTTGTCTAGAGGGGCGTACCCTCTTTTAAGGTAGTTCTCACATGCACAACACCCGGCTTCCGGTTCTCCTCTCAGCTGTCATGCAATCTGGCAGAATCTCTTTCTACTCCATGGTTCCCAGATGCATCCATCCCATTGCCATTAGGATTCTACTTTTGGCCTTCTTCCCATCTGTTTTGGTAATTACTCTCATATGAACTGATATCTCCAAATTGAAAATGGCCACCTTGTAAAGTAGCACATTGTAGTCAACTTTCCAAATCGTGATGTCTATGTGGCTTTTAGTAGTTGTTTGCAGAAATAATTTAGTAACTTTACTTTTTCTTTTTTTTTTTTTAATTTCTCAGCCACTGCAAGCACGCACCAGCCTTTAGTGGCCTGAATTATTCAGCAGTCATTGAAAATGCAGTCAGTGATAAGGCAGAGAGTCCTCGTGCCTGGGTTTGTCAACATGTCTTGTTCTCAGCAAAGACTAGGTTCACTGGAATCACGCAGGATTTAGTTCACCTTCTCTAGAATGGCTGTTGTTGGGAGGATTTCTAGCGACATTACTATGAATGATCTGCCTGCCTCTGTGATGTGGTTTATAAACTCCGTGGAACGAGGATAAGCTGGCTTTGGAAGAGGCATGCCATTCTTTCACTAGAAGGGAGAGATTATTGCATCACCCATCACCAAGAGAGGAATTCAGGAGAGGTAGAGAGCAGTGTGGGGTTTGGGTGGCAGCCAGCTACTTTCCAAAACTCCCCAGGGGCTGCGACACAGCCGCCAACCCAAATGTCAGTGGGATAGGCCAGCGTGCCAGATGCCATTACAGAAAATAACTTCCCTTGCCTGGCATATGGGTTCTTGCCTTGTAATCCAGAAGACCACATGCTGGTTCAGCTGGTCCCAGTGGGGACCATGAGCTCTTCCGTCCTCTCTCCCTCTGTGTCTGCTGAGCATTTGAATGAGTCATCAGAGTGCAGAACGGATTTTGGCCGTACCCTTAATTGAGTGTTCTGTACATACAATAATAATTAATAATAACAATTTGAACTGATCGTTCTGTAGTTTTGTCTCTGGACCAGGCACTGCTCTAAAGGCTGCACAGATTGTAACTCATTTACATATTTAACATATATCTACATATCTCATTAGCCTGAAGCACAATAGAATGAGCAAAGTGAAAAGCAAAGTGCTTAGACTCTAGATTTGGACTAACGGGCTTCATATGTCAACTCTGCCTCTTTCCATATAGGTGAATTTGGAAAGTAAACTCTGCTTTCTCAAGCCAAGTGTCCATGCACAGACAAGTGAATAAACAAAATGTGGTGTATACTGGAATATTATTCAGCCTTAGAAGTGAAGGAGATTCTGGCTGGCCGTGTGGTGGCTCTGGCCTGTTATCCCAACAGTTTGGGAGGTTGAGGCAAGCAGATCACTTGAGGTCAGGAGTTTGAGACCAGCATGGCGAACATGGCGAAAACTCAACTACTCAAAATAGAAAAATTAGCTGGACATGGTGGCACACACCTGTGATGCCAGCTACTCAGGAGGCTGAAGCATGAGAATTGCTTGAACCCTGGAGGTGGAGGTTACAGTGAGCCCACGTCGTGTCCCTGCACGCCAGCCTAGTTAAGAAAGCAAGACCCTGTCTCAACAAAAGAAAAGAGATTCTGACACATGCTGCAACATAGATGAACCCTGAGGACATTCTACTGAGTGAAATGAGCTAGTCACAAAAGAACAAATATTGCATGATTCCACTTACATGAGGTGCCCAGAGTTGTCAAATTCACAAAGACAAAAAGTAGCATGGTGGTTACCAAGGGCTGGGAGAAAAGAGGAATGGGGAGTTAGTGTTTAATGGGCACAGAGTTTCAGTTTTGCAAGATGAAAAGAGTTCTGGAGATGAATGTTGGGAATGGCTGTACAACACTGTGAATGTACTTAACACTACTCAACTGCAGACTTAAAATGGTTAAAAAAAAAAAAAAAGTAAAAGAAGAAGTAAATTCTGCTTTCTGCACATCTACCAGCTGCCCTTTTCTAAGTTCCCAAGACAGATTCTGCTTTTTGCCTCCGCAGAGCCTTTGCATGGTTGTTTTCCCCTTCCTGGAATATTTACTTCGTACTTCTTCCTAGGTTACTCTCCTCATCCTTCCAACCTTGGGCTACACAATGCACCTTTAGGAAAGCCTACGTCTGTGTTCTTCCCATCTTGTGTACCTTCCAAATTCTGAATCTCCAATAAAATGAATATGCCTTTCTTTCTCTCTTTTTTTGTAACTTTTATTTTATCTTCAGGGGTATAAGTGCAGGCTTGTTACATAGGTAAACTTGTGTGTCATGGGGGTTTGTTGTACAGATTATTTCATCACCCAGGTGTTAAACCTAGTACCCATTAGTTGTTTCTCCTGATCCTCTCCCTCCCCTGACCTCCACCTGCCAAAAGACCCCAGTGTGTGTTGTTCCTCCTATGTGTCCACGTGTTTTTATCATTAGCTTCCACTTATAAGTGAGAACATGCAATGTTTGGTTTTATGTTCTTGTGTTAGTTTGCTAAGAATGAGAGCTTCCAACTTCATCCATGTTCCTGCAAAGGACATGATCTTGTTCTTCTTTATGGCTGCATAGCACTCCACAGTGTATATGTACCACCTTTTCTTTATCCAGTCTATCATTGATGGGCATTTAGGCTGATTCCATGTCCTTGCTATTTTGAATAGTGCTGCATTGAACATACACATGCGTGTCTTTTTATTATCATTTTCTCCTTTGCCTTTCCTAAACCATGCAGTTTGATAAATGATGAGGCTACTTCTACCACTGACGTAGGGACTGTGGATGCCAGGATACCCAGGAAAAGGTGGAATCAGCCAGTAATCCCAGCACTTTAGCAGGCCAAGGAGAGTAGATCATTTGAGGTCAGGAGTTTGAGACCAGCCTGGCCAATGTGGTGAAATCCCATCTCTACTAAAAATACAAAAATTAGCCAGGCGTGCTGGTGCATGCCTGTGATCCCAGTTACTTGGGAGGCTAAGGCACCAGAATTGCTTGAACCTGGGAGGTGGAGGATTCAGTGAGCCGAGATCGTGCCACTGCACTCCAGCCTGGGCAACAGAGCAAGACTGTCTAAAAAATAAATAAATAAATAAATAAAAATTGGAATCAGCTGGGGTGAGACCTCAGTAAGTGTAATTGTCGGGTCAAGCCCATTTGCGTGTGTGAAAGGATAAAATAAAAACAGAAAACACTGAGCTTCTCTGAGGCTTTATTGCCCCCTGATAAGACCGTGAGAACTCATTTGTCTTATATTAGATGATTATTTTACTCTTCTGGGCCTTTGATCTAGGCAGTTAGCTGGTTAGAATTTGCTGATGTTGTATTCATGTTTCTTTGAATCAGCAGTAACTCACTTAGGGATGAAAATGGGGCATGTGGCTTATAAGAAGAAAGTAAATATCATTTATATTCATTTTTCTACTTGAAACTAGTACTTGAAAACTGAGCCCATAGAGTTCATTGTGCCGAAAGAGAACATTGAACATGGGTGATTAGTATTTCAATTGTCATGAAATTCCAAAACTTCCTACTTGTTGAAACTATAGGATGATGGTGACGATTATTTAAGACTGAGACTCGCTCTGTCGCCCAGGCTGGAGTGCAGTGGTGCCATCCCTGCTCGCTACAACATTTGCCTCCTGGGTTCAAGCGATTCTCCTGCTTCAGCCTCTTGAGTAGCTGGGATTACAGGCACCCGCCACCGTGCCTGGCTAATTTTTGTATTTTCAGTAGAGAAAGGGTTTCACCATGTTGTCCAAGCTGGTCTTGAACTCCTGACCTCAGGTGATCCTCCCGCCTCGGCCTCCCAAACTGCTGGGATTACAGGTATGAGCCACTGCATCCTGCCGAATCTATAAGATTTAACAATAATAATAATAATAATAATAAATGTTTATGAAACAGTGTTCATCAGGTAACGTTCTAAGTACTTTACATATATTAATGATCTTCACTATGTTATGGTTGTGTATCATCCTGTATGATCATCTGAAGCCCTTACAGTTTAAGGGAAAATCCGCATTTGATACATATAGTGTGTGTTAAAGAACCATGTTAAAGATGAACGAGGAGTGTGTTATTTTATTGTATTGATTTCTGTTTATAAACACTGGGATTTTGGTGATTTTTTTTTTTTTTTTTTTTTTGAGACAGGGTCTCACTTTGTCACCCAGGCTGGAGTGCAGTGGTGTGATCACAGCTCACCGCAGCCTTGACCTCCTGGGCTCAAGCGATCCTCCCATCTCAGTCTCCTGAGTAGCTAGTACTAGAGGCATTCACCACCACACCTGGCTAATTTTTGTAGTTTTTTTGTTTGTTTGTTTGTGGAGATGGGGTTTTGCCATGTTGCCCAGGCTGGTCTCAAACTCCTGGACTCAAGCGATCCACCTGCCTCAGCCTCCCAAAGTTCTAGGATTACAGGCGTGAGCTGCTGTGCCTGGCAAAATATTGTTTTTTGTAACTCTTCTTGAAGTACTAATGTTGCTTTAGATGTTAAACAGCAGCACAAAAAGTTTCTAACTTTGTTGTGACATTCTAGTTTTCCCCCACACCTTCCCAAACAATTGCCCTAATATACAACAATATCTGTTCTGGCTGTCATGAAAATTAAGCCGCTGGATTTGGGTTGGAAAAGGTTTATTCAGTGCAGTTTTTAGTATTTATATCAGATTGCCATTTCTGGCTTGGGACCCGAGACAGAAGTATCCCCTGCATTTGGAAAATGAAAAATCCACTGGAGGATTGATTATTCAAAACCCTGAAATGTATTGCCCCACCTTTACCATAAATCACACGGAGTTTTTATTCTCATTAGCTGAATTCTGGCACCTGAGTCTCGGCACTACTATTTATTCTAATTCTCTCAGCTTGAGTAATGGACGTGGCCCAAGCAGGAAGCAAGTCACCTCCTGGCCCCTTGGACTATCTTGGAAAGAGCATGCGATTCCCTGTAGGATTAGGGGATTTGCAGTTCACTGGGCAAATTATGCATTCCAACATCTAAGTGTGGCTGTTTAATTAAACCCTTTGGTTCATTCAAGATGACTAAAATGTTTCTGGGCAGGACGTCTTGAAAGTTATTAAAATTTCACAGCAAACAGTTTTATGGCGGGAACTTTTATGAATTTTGTTTGGGTTGGGGCATTGCAAGAGGGTTACTTAAAATGTTTTATCTGGAATTTATAATAAAGAAAAAAACAGATTTCTTCTTTATCTCGGTCATATTTTCAGTAAGAGTGCATTACAAAAAATCCACACCTGGATGACAAATGTGATACAAATGGACAAATATATATGCATATACACACACACACGTGCACATTTTCTCATCCCCCCTTCTTTTTCTTTTTCAATCTTTCTATAAATGTAGATACTCACATATACATATATGTTTATGCATATATTAAATATATAAATATGTATATAAGTATATATGCATATAAATATACTTATATGTGATTTGTGTATACGTAAATACATGGGTGCATATATACCTAAATATGTATATCTGTATATGTGTGTATATATATTTAAGGGTTTTCAACCTTGGCCCTGTTGACACTTTGGGTTGGTAATTCCTTTTTTATGCAGTGTCCCTGACCACTAGATGCTATTAGCATAGGCACCTCAGAGACAGCAATAATTGAAAAGTCACCAGGAATTTCCAAATTTTCCCTCTGTTGAGAACACCTGCTTATTGCTTGACACACATGTGCACAGAGAAACCCATATATGTGTAGGTCCTGCATTTACTGTAAGAGACATGGAAACTACTGTCTCCTAAGTAGTTTATCCCCAAAGGACTGATAAGAGCGTTCATTGAAAATTCAGAGACAGGGTTGCATGTAAATGTCTGAATAAAACACATGGAAAAATAAATAATAGGCATGACATATCATCACTGGAAAGGAAGGTACCTTCTGATGCAGACGGGTTGTGCCACATGACAGCCATGTGGCCTTGGGCAAGAAACTAGATCTCTCTGAGCTTTAGTTCTTTTATGTTTGAAATGGGCAACATCATGATTATTTTTCACCACTTGTTGAATTCATAGATACAGTGTACCTCCCCCTGCATCCTCATTACACATTGACTAAAGAAATAGAATGGTCTGGGCCACATGGCAACTTGGACTTGGGGAGGTCTTTTGGCCATTGGCTGAGGATAAGCTGAACAAACTTTCCAAGGTGACAGCTGCAGGATAGGATGCTCAGCATTCAGTCAATTCAGTCGAACATCCGTGCTTCCTGATTTGCATCCATGTGACTTGAAGCAAACAGTTGGACCAGGTTTCTGATTGAGTGTTTGGCCACGTTCATAATGGGTAGGGTTGGACTAACTAGTTGTCTGCAAGAACTGGCTAAACGGCTCAGCCAAATGGTCTGTTTGTTGATTCAGACCCGGTTGACTTTGCCAGGTTTGGGCTGTGCTGGTGAGAGAGATGTGGAGCCTGCGGACAGTTTGCAACGGGTGCCTCTCGACGTTTTCATCCTGCATATGGGGCTGTGTCGGCCTTACCTGTCTACCTTGTTTATCTTCTTCCTTAATTTGTTCTCCTCCTCCTCCACCTTTTGTTTTTGTTACTTGGATTTTCAGGATGTCAAGCCCTGGCATTTTTAATATAAATTGGTAACATAATAATATATTCCCTTTTTTCTTTGTCATTAGCTGAACGTTTTAGGAATATCAATATAGAATACATTTGAATGTTTTCATTAAAATTGTGACACACCCAGTATTAACTCAGGAAGTGAATGTTCAGCAAACACATACTGATCTCTTGCTATGTGCCAACAACTATTCCAAGCACTTGGCATGAATGTACCACATTTATTCTCCAAACCAGCCTATGGGCATGGTCAGGGTGTGCCACGTGACAGCTGTGTGACCTTAGGCAAGCAGCTAGACCTCTCTGACCTTTAGTTCTTTTATGTATGAAATGAAGAGACATCATGGTCACTTTGTAAAATTTATTCTGAAACAGATGTGGAAGAAAGGCATATTATCTTTGGTTGACATTATCTTTGTTTGTAGGTGAAGAAACTGATGCTTAAAAATTTCACTTATGTTGTGGCTAAGCAGAAGGCCACCCCGGGAAGTTGACCGCATACTCTTTATTGGTAGTAGTATTAGTACATTTTGAGAGAGGCTGTCACTCTGTCACCCAGGCTGGAATGCAGTGGCGTGATAATAGCTCACTATAGCCTCAAATTCTGGGGCTCAAGTGATCCTCCCACCTCAGCCTCCCAAATAGCTAGGGTATGGGCATGCATCATCACATCCAGCTAATTTTATTATTCTTTTTGGTGGAGACAGGGTTTCACTATGCTTCCCAGACTGGTCTTGAACTTTTAGGCTCAAGTGACCCTCCTTACCTAGCCTCCCAAAGTGCTGGTATTAGAGGTATGAGCCACTGCACCCCACCCCTTATTCTTTGTTCTTACTGATTATGTTATAATCTGGGATTTCACATAATCAAAACTCTTAATTTCTAATGGATTTAAGAGATTTATTAAACCTCTGAAGTCACATACAAAACTCTATAACTAACATAAATTTCTTTTCTTTTTTCCTGGAGAGAATGTTCATAGCTTTTAAATCAATATCTCAAAATAATCTTTGTTTTCACAGCAAGACTAAAAACAAACATTATGTAGTAAAACTTTTATTTTCTGTTTCTTAGGTCAGTCTACAGCTAAATCTTAAATAGCAGTATTGTCATCAAAGGGTAACTCCAGAGAAAAAAATTAAAGTAAATAAACATTTATAATAATATATTTTTCATCCCTTCTTCAGAATCTGTTCTAGGAAAATGCCAGAGTCTTTAAAAAAAAAAAAAAAAAAACACACACCCTTGGGCTTTTCATTAATGACGCTTCAGTCCTTGATATTATCTTGATCTTGAAAGTTGCTGGCCTTTGAGCAACTTCTTCAAACCCTCAAGATGCATCCCCATGGACCATGCTGGTTCTTTTTCCTGTGCCAGCCATTTCAGCACACATCTTTGTCATTTCTTGTCATATTGAGATCAAGTTTGGCCATCCTCTTTGCAAAATCATATTTAATTTTCTTAAGTAGGATTGTATTTTTGGCATGCTTCCATTAGAGTCAGAGCCAGTGGTCGCTTTCAGTTGCAGTGCTCCTGGAGAATGGGAAGTTTAATTAGGACACAATGGGGTTGGCCTAGGGCTCAAGTTAGATTCAGTATTCAACCAATGTTACTGCTTAAGCCTGTAAACGTATGGTATGCAACTTGTGGGTACTTTCCAGTTTTCACTGACTTTTTTCTAATATTGTGTAGTGTGTAAAGATCGGAGGTATTAAATCCAGGAGCTGGGAGGTCATCACACCCGAAGGAGGCAGGCTGGGTCATCAGACATATGGCTATCTTGGTTTTGTTTCCATGTTCCCACTTCTGCTCATGATGGAGCTAAAAAGGAGATAGTCCTCTACTGTAAGAAAAACTCCATATCCCAAGTGAAGCTAATTGGCAATTGGTGTTTCATGTCAGAGGCACAGTAGGGAGCAGTGGGGATTGTGGCAAAGTGAGGAACTCATGCCTGCCTCCACAGTACAGCTGCTCCTCAGCTGCATGCCATTTTCATGAAATAGGAATATACCAGACTTTCTGATTGTTTACCCAAGAGATTCTGAAAAGTCGTATTTCTAGGTGCTGTGTCTCCATTTAATTGTTTTTACTTAGTCTAGATTATTTTTATTGATAACATGGAACAATGGCCTTATATGTCTCTCTAGATACTAACCAAAATAATAAATATCTTGTATTTTATTTGAAAAATATTTCATGTAGGTGTAGCATTCTAGATTTTGAGTAATTTTCTTTGAGAGCTTTGAAGATGTTATTTCATTATCTTCTATTTCCTGTACTCTTCAAATTTTTTAAATTTTATTTTAGGTTCCAAGGTACATGTACAGGATGCGCAGATTCATTGCATAGGTAAACATGTGCCATGGCTGTTTGCTGTACCTATCAACCCATCACCTAGTATTAGTTGAATGTTTGAAGCTCTAGGTTAAACAAAACATACCTGGGGATGTTATCTGGTCTTCAATTCACCATTGTTGACCAACAGAGGATATTATGATTTGCAAAACATATTTTTATAATCAACAAGGCAAAAATAGATAAAACTTTAAATCTGATTGTTATAACTTTTCTGAGAGGTTAAACTTTTGGAGAGCTAGAGAAAGACCTATGCTGATAAACAAGCCTACTTAGCCTTATGTTTTTATTTGTTTGTTTGTTGAAAGATGTTTACTTGCTCACTTAAGGATACTCAGCCTTAGAGAAAAGTTGCTCTTTTGAAAAAAGAAAATAACTTCAGGTTGCCCTTTTTGTCCGTCAGTCTTGCATAGTGCTTTAGACAGTACTTCATACACTCATGCAACTCTTCACAAATTACCAATTACTTTCCCCTTTGCGTTTATCTAATTTAATCCCTACAGTCTTGCAAATAGATATTCAATTCTCCCAGCCTATAGCAGCTTGAAACAGTTCAACAAACACAATTAGCCCGTCCCTGAAAAAAAAGTATAGATTGCAGTATAAATAGAAATTTCTTTTTCCACTTCAAGTGTGGCATAAATTATCACCCACCTTAGATGAATGATTAATTCCACTACTGCTAAGTATGTTTTTACTTTTCTCTAAGCAAATGTTTTGAGAGTTTTTTTATAACTTAGTTTGATACCTAAGCTGGTAAATGTTTTGTTCAAGTTTGCTGAAGCCAAGACTAATTTAGAATTAGGGAAGTTAGGACTGCTTTCAAATTTGAGAGAAAATTTTGAAGGAATACTTAGCATCTCCACAGCCACCACCCTAATCCAGTGCAATCCAATTGCCTCTCACCTGGGCAGCTCCAGCAGCACCCTCCCTGGATTCCCTGTCTCCATCCTTGCTCCCTGGCATCTCTCCACAGCAAAGTAGCCATGGAGATTGTTCTGAAATGATAACCGGAATGTCTTCCTCTTGAATCTGTGATTTTTCTAGTGGCCTCCCATTGAAAGCAGAATTAAATCAAACTCGTTGTTTTGCTTTCAGGCTCTGCATTATCTGGCCTCTCTCCACTCTCTTCCTTATAACTATACCAAACCATGGTGCCATCCTTCCTTTTCCACAAACGCCAAGCTTATTATGAACCTAGGGCTTTTTGTTGTTGCTCATCTATTTATTGTCAGACTGTATGGTCACCTTCTTTTTTTTTTTTTTTTTTTTTTTTTTAACTGAGTTAGAATGCAATTATTCCTTCCTTTCCTCCCTGGTGAAACAAAACTCTTGGAGTTTTGTTGTGCTGACTGCAGTGGCATCAGCATCAAGGACAGCGCCTCTCTAGCACATCTAGTTGCTTATTAAATATCAGGTTCAATGACTGGCTGACTGACTAATCAAAGAGAGCTAGAGCATAAAGGCTTCAGAGTCAAAGTCAAACTCCAGTTCTGCCATCCAGCAGACAGGAAAGTTATATAACCTCCCGAAACCTCAATTTTCCCATTTTAAAACAGGGATGAGACCACTGTCTCCCACATTAGGATAG
The DNA here is from genome assembly GCF_028878055.3 of Symphalangus syndactylus. Classification (NCBI taxonomy): domain Eukaryota; kingdom Metazoa; phylum Chordata; class Mammalia; order Primates; family Hylobatidae; genus Symphalangus; species Symphalangus syndactylus. Next base: position 111,668,675 of record NC_072436.2, on the reverse strand, counting down.
CCTATGTACTCTTTTCCTATTGGTCCCCAGCAATCACAGTTCTAATTGGCAGGCAACAGTGAGCATTTGTTTAGTGCCTGTGTCTGGAGTACAATGGGGGCCTTGATTTAGGCTGCACTCAGTCATGTGTCTGCAGGTCAGCTGGCCATCAAGTGAGGAGGCTCAGCTTTGGAGGGAACTCTGGTCCCTGTGTCTCAAGTCCTCTGCTGGGGAATAGTAGCTAGCCAGAAATGTTCTCATCGTGAAGGAGAAGTGCAAGAGAACCTTCTATTGTGCAAAGACCTTCAAGCCTTTAACTGCATCACACCCATTGTCGATTAACATTCCTTAACCAAAGCAAGTCTCACAGATACACCCGCAGTGGAGGGGACACTCACAGCCAAGGGGTAGCAAAGTACACTCTGCACACGGAGGTGGAGAAGGAGCAAATACTTCTCTATGGTGATCTACCACACACTAAGAATTGTGCAAGATAATGAGTGTTAAGTTCCTGGTATGTGATAGGCGCTCAGTAAATGTCAGCTAAAGTTAAGAATAACTTATTTCTCTGTAAGAACATGTGCCTGCCACAATAATATGAAAGTAATGAATAGTTTTATGTTAACAAAAGCTAAAAGCTCCCAGGTCATGCTTAAATGAATGTATATCCTGATTCAGGAATGATGTGATTTTAAGAATACATTAGTGACTGCTTGTCATTACACATCTCTTAATTTAGCTGAAATGGAGTACGGGAAACATAGCCTCTTTAAATCCAGGTTAATGTACATTTTCTTTGCAGGGAGCAAGCTCGGTGCTGTTCATCTAGGTGTTTTAAAATGTGGTTCCAAATACTGCACGTTCTCACTTATAAGTGGAGGCTAAATGATGAGCACTCATGGACCCATAGAGGGGAACAACACACACTGGGGCCTGTCAGAGGGTGGAGGGTGGGAGGAGAGAGAGGATCAGGAAAAATAACTAATAAGTATTAGGCTTAATACCTGGGTGATGAAAAAATCTGTATGACAAACTCCCATGACACAAGTTTACCCAAATAACAAACCTGCAGATGTACCTCTGAACCTGAAATAAAAGTTAACCTTAAAAAAATAGAATATGGTTCTGGAAGGAAGAATAACCCTTGATTTTGGAAAGAACTCTGAATAAAGGCAGAGACATCAGAGGGAAATGGCTCTCAGTTTTGAGCCTTGGTTTCTTTATCAGTTTTGGATACTACCAGCTCTCTCATAGGGTCCCTGTGATGTTTAGAAAAGGGTCTACAAAGCGTTAACACAGTGAGTGGCACATGAATTGTTTGCGAATTCTTTCTCCCTTTCCTACCTACTGCTCACTCCCTTCCCTGTTCATAAAGGACCGTGCTGTTGGTCATTTTGTCATCAGCTCTTCTAGTAGGATGCCCTATGTGGGTATCAGAATACATTTGTGCAGAATCTTCTAGCTGAGCCTCTTCATATCTTTCCAGTCATTTGGGGGAAAAGGTAGGATCTGAATGAACAGAGACTTTCACGCTTACACTTGCTGGCTTAGCTGAATTAGGAGTAGCATTACTTAATTTCACCCATCACAGATGGTTTTACCTGTCATCTCAGCCATGAGCCACCTTCCTTCCAGAACTAGACATTTCTTCTTTATGGTGAGTGAACTTAGTTTTTGACCTTCCTTTTTATAAAACACTAATAGTTGCTTATAGGAAATTCAAGTACTGCAGATAAGCACCAAGAAAATTAGAAATGCATGTTATTCATCATCCAGAGATAGTGAATTAGCATTATCATTAATTGATTTTTCTATATGTCCAGGCAGAGATATATCAGGGAAAATGCTATTTATAGCAATTGCCTTTTTGAGTAATCATTTAGCTGTCGTCTATTTGTAATCTGTATATATATACTACCTATATACATAACAAGGCCAGTGTTGCTATGTACAGCCAACAGCCATCACCCAAGAAAGGCGGGTAGCACCACCTTGTTCTAGGAAAGGTCCCTTTATCTGTGGAATCCGTAATAGGTTTGATTTTGCAAGATTGAGAGTGGGAGCCAGGGAATACAGCACTGCTCTGCATAATAGAGGGAGGGAAAAGTAGTGTTCCAGGAATAGGACTGATAGGAGAGGGAGGGGAAGAGAGAAATGGGAGAGGGAAAGGAAGGAATGAACGCTGAAAGGAACAGAAAGCTGGGGGTTAGGTGGTGTCACCGCCAACCTTCAGCTAAGTTGACTACATTTTTAAGTGTTTTTGCAGGGATGTATTTGTTTCCATTCCCCTCTTTTTTCCCTTCTCTTCATTTTCTTTTTCTTTGCTTCTTTTCTTTCTATTGGGTGAACCCTGAAAATGGTGCAATAGAGAATAAATAAGATAGAAGGAGCCTGGAGGACAATAAGAACAAAAGACTACCTGAGAATTTGCAGGAACCTGGGGACATCGCTAGACACCCAAAGGCCATAGAAATTGGAGCTTTATACCAGTTTTACTTACATCACCGAGGAGAAAGCATTTTTCCAGCTATCTGAGTTCTCTCTGTGTTTCTCTCTGATTTCCCACATTGTATATCAACTGTTTATATGTTTTGTAGTTTTTTAATATAGCTGTGTATTATGAAAAAGTTCCTTCTTCATAGGCTTCTTTCTTCAAAAAAACAAAAGACCCTGTAAGAATAATGAAAGGGCTGAAGAATAAAATCATTGAACGGGTACCAGATTTATTTTTACTTATTTTTTTATTTTTGGCACAGTCCCAATTGCTGAGCTTTTTCTTGTGCTATGTCTGGTTTTCCACCATAACAAACCGACAGTGATGAGCAACATTGTGTCTATGTCTTAAGCACACCCAGGACTTTCTGGAATCAGTTCCTACAGGTGGAAATACTTGAATAAAGGTTATGCAAATGTTTAAGCCTTTTGATACACATTGTTAAATTATCTCTTCAGAAAGGTTAAACCAATTTACACTCTCAACAGTAGTGTTTAAGAGACTCCTTCTCTAAATCACCTTTAATAATGAAGAGAAGCATTATAAAATCCTTTCCAGTTGCCATTTTTATAAAAAATAGAACCTATTTGTTTTGCATGTATTTGGTAACTCTTAGAATCCCTCCCCCTTTTTTTCCTGTAGGGTTTTGAACCAGTTGTGTTTCCTCTGGGAAAATCTGCTTCTTCATGTCTTTCAAGCCTTTTATTGATTTTTGAGAGAAGTGTCTTTATGTTTTGTTTTTAAAATTCAATTGTGGTGTTTCTAAATGGTATGTGAAGCATGATTTCACTTAGTAGACATTTGTGGATTAGCCATTAGGTGAAAAATAACAGTGGAGAGTAAAACAGATGATTTTTTTGCCATTCCTGGGAGCGTGGGGTGCTTATATTAATTGTCTACTGGTGACCCTGGATGCTGACACAATGATTAAATGCTTTAAAGCCAGCTTAATTATATAAAGGCATTTCTGCATGCGTCTCTTCTAAGTGAAATCCTTCCTTTTTTTTTTTTTTAAAGTTCGCTACCTTTCTTTATTTATTTATTTTATACTTTAGGTTTTAGGGTACATGTGCACAATGTGCAGGTTTGTTACATACGTATCCATGTGCCATGTTGTTTGGCTGCGTGAAATCCTTCCTAACTGAACCACAAGAGTTTCCTGCTTCATCGCCTCACCTCCAGCCTCAACCCTCAACTGCTGTGATTACACTTACCTTCTCTCTGCTTTAATTAGTTTTTATCCCCTCCCTCCTAGAAAGTAAACTACCTGAAGGCAAAGACTAAGAGTAGATATACCCCAGGGACCGGGATCGTGACTATGTAAACAACAGACCCTGAGCAAGCGTTTAGAGGAGTGCATTTTACCATTAGACTATTGAAGAACGTCATACTGAATTTTCAGAATTTTTTATGTCCCCAGGGCATTTTATGTGAATGTATTTACCAGGGAGGGTCATGCTGGGTATGACCTTTATGTCATTCTACCAAAGAATCAGGCACCAAGAGGGCTGCAGTTTCTCTGGCTACTCAATCTCCTTCTTTTAGGGAACTTAGGACACTGGGTGATTCTTTAAAAAAATAATAACGAATTAACTTTTTGAATTGACAAAAATGGTATGCATTTATCATGTACAACATGACGTTTTGAAATATGTATATATTGTGGAATGGCTAAGTCAGGCTAATTAATATGTGTATTACCTCATATACATTTTTGTAGTGAGAACACTTAAAATCCATTCTTCTAGTGATTTTCAAGAGCATGATACATGTCACTAACTATAGTTACCATGTTAAACAGAAGATTTCTTGAAATTATTCCTCCTATCTAACTGAAATTTTGCATCCATTGACCAACATCTCCCCAACCCTCACCAACCCCAATCCCACCCCAGCCCCTGGTAACCAAACTTCTATTCCCTACTTCTGTGAGTTCAACTGTTTCAGATTCTACATGTGAGTGAAATCATGCAGTATTTGTTCTTCTGTGTGTGGCTTATTTCACTCAACATGACATCCTCCAGGTTCATCCACTGTGTTGCAGTTGACAAGAATTTATCTCTTTTTAGGGCTGAATGACATTCCATTGTACATACATAGCACACTTCTATCCATTCAGTTTTTTTTTTTTTTTTTTTTTGAGATGGAATTTCGTTCTTGTTGCCCAGGCTGGAGTGCAGTGGTGCAGTCTTGGCTCACTGCAACCTCTGCCTCCTGGGTTCAAGTGATTCTCCTGCCTCAGACGTCCAAGTAGCTGGAATTACAGGTGTCTCCCCCCACTGCCATCAAGCCCAGCTAATTTTTGTATTTTTAGTGGAGACCAAGTTTCACCATGTTGGCTTGGCTGGTCTCGAACTCCTGACCTCAAATGATCTGCTCACCTCAGCCTCCCAAAGTCCTGGGATTACAGGCATGAGCCACAGTGCCTGGTCATGGCCATTCATCTGTCAGTGCACACTTAGGTTGATTCCATATCTTAGCTATAGTGAATAATGTTGCAGTGAACCTGGGAGTGCAGATATCCCTTCAAAGTACTGATTTCGTTTCCTTTGGATATATACCCAGTAGTGGGATTGCTGGAGCATATGGTAGTTCTATTTTTAATTTTTTAAGGAACCTCCATACCATTTTTTTCATAATGGCTGTACTAATTTGCATTCCCACCAACAGTGGGGCACTGGGTGATTCTTAAGGAGAGTCTTCAAGGAAAATGCAAAAGCTCTACAGTATTTGGGTGGTGAGACAGAAAGTGGAGAAGGATATTGTGTTCTCGCACACTACAAACATGGTTACCGAATTTGAAATTCAGAACAGGAAGAGAAGGGATTTATTTTCCAGCCCAGAATTGCAGGTAGAGGCAAGCTATGAGAACTCCTATTTCTTACATCATCAAAAAGGAGGAAGGAGCTGGTTCTCCTTGGAGAGATTTTTGTTTGTTTCCCCCATATCTCCATTCATTTATTCATTCATTCAAAATTTTAAATTTCAAGCTTTTCCTCCATTGACTTGAAGTAAGTGGAAATATAACTTAAAAGCAAACTGGAAAACAAATTGCATTCACCATTCTGTGCTTGCTCATTACAAGTAAAGCTTACACATCTGGCTGGGGCAGAGGTCTTCGACTGACAGTTCCTAGGCCTTTTGTACTTTGCTGTCTTTTTGCTGTTTCATGTTGGAATTCATCGTCAGCACTGAAATATCTGGAAATTTTACATAGATCTTTATATTTCTGGCTTTTCATTAAAAGTTGGAAGATCTGACAAAGCTTGGCCATCATCCAATATAACAGCAATCTGTTGAGCTTTGGTAGTTGTTAAATGTTTTGGGTGTAGCCTGAGTGTTTCAGTTAACCTACTTTACTCACTGATATCACCTACTTGTCTTAGACCTAACCTTTTCCATTTACATCCTTTTTTTTTTAAATTTGAGTCACCCAACACTAAACGTATTTAGGTTAGCTATTATTATTTCCACTTTTGATGGCATTAGGTATCTCTGGGCTAATGTTACATAGTAACGTCAGATCTGGGATGTGAACGTGGTACCTAAATTCAGACCAAGTGATCTTTCCCTAACTCATATGACCTACCCATAGTTGGCAGAGCCATTATCTTAGTGCCTCCAAAAATGCATGTGTGTAATCACACACATTTTGTAAAGTTTGTAAATAAGCATGCACATATGTTAAAGGAAGTTCAGCATCTTGCGCCTCTGATAATTAGCCCTTCTGGGTAAATGAGTGTTCTGCATCTTTTCCATCTTTTTCATTTACGCTCTTATAATTACCTTTAAACACAGCATCACTGTACACAGCAAACATATCTAGGTCAATCTGTTTGCATTTTGATGGCTCCACTAGATAAAATCTCTTCTCCACCTTTATTGTTTCTTTGGAAGAAGCAAAGACCAAGACAAAAGAATGTGTGGTTCATAGTGGCTTCACCATTCACAGGTGTTCTCCTGGGGGTCAAATCAACAAATCATCCTGTCAGTTCTGTAGAGGTATTCAGAAATTCATGTTGACGTCAGTGGCAACAAGGAAGAGAGGAGACACGTCAGGCTTTGGTTTCTGGTTCATTTTCACTCTAACAGCTTTGCGTGGTGTTCTCCGGCTTGACAACCCCTCAACCTCTTCTTTGTCCTAGGGTAAAGTCTGAGTTCCCAATGAGACTTCAGTATCAATCCTCTGCCTATCTATACATCGTTGACCTTGCCATCACTTCCTTTCTAACCATCTGCAAAACCTTAAATGCATTCTCACCTCTGAGTCATTTCTGGACGTCTCCTGTGTCTGAATGCTCTCATCTCCGGCCTTTTTTCCTTTTTCTGTTCAGCTCATTTCTACATGCCCATCTTGCCTACACTTTGACATCACTTCTCCTTACCCTGCTTCTCAGGCGGCCTAGAAACCCCTACTCCATCAGCACATTGTATTCTGTGCCAACCTATGGAGCCTCTCATTACTTATCTTGCCGCCTCCTTGTGACTGCGAGTTCATGATGGGAAGAAATCTTTTTCTTGTGTCTCCAACACTGAGTCCAAGGTCTGCATGTGAGAGCTCTTCAGAGATGCATATTGGAGGATTTAATATTTTGTACCTTCATTACCTGAATCTGAAGAGTCTTTATATAAGAGCTCTCTTGTATCCAGAAAGGGGAATATTACAATGTGAGACAGCAAAGGAAGAATTGCCTTTAAAATACGTTATGGTGTTAGCAGGGATGGAAACTGTAAATCCTCCTAACATGTTTTTGAGACTTTACTTCACTTTGGGCATTGTGCTATTGTGCTGAGCATGCCCTTTACTTCCACCTGTTATTTTAATCCTCACATCAACCCTGTGACCCCCTTGTCTGTCAATGAGGAGACCAATGAGAAAAGAAGTGAAATACTTTGCATGAAATCACACAGTTCATTGTTGGAGAAACAAGGATCCCAGAAGGAGCTGTTTGGCTGCCAGGACTCATAGTATTAACCACTCCCTAAAGAAATTCTTGACTCATTTGCCTTTAGCTCTTTTCTTGGATTACTAATTTAGCAGGAAGACCAACCCTGGGCTCCTTAGGTTAATCCAGTTTATTGGATTATCTATCACATTTCTTAGATTCTCCAAGCTGGAGTCTCCATTGCCAAGATACACTGGCCTGACTAAACAAGCTGGGGTCTCTAAAGACTCCAAATGTCATGCTTCTGTCTCTCTCTCTTTTTTTTTTTTTTTTTTTTTTTGTCAATATATGCCCATTTTAGGTGTCATTTTGTTATTTCTCTAACTGTGCCAACTCATCATTGTGTTCCAAAGGACCTCCCAGGTGTATAATCCTCTCTGTTGCGACTTAAAAAAGGAGAAATTTTTCTTTTCAATCCTGTCTTCTGATCGGAGGTGAAAGCCATTCAAATCTAAGTTAGAAAGACATTCACAAGCCATTTTTGCAATTGTTATTATCCTAAAACTAAATTATAGGCATTACGTCTCTGAAGCATTATTGCTCATACCTAGAAGGGTGCTTTATGTTGTATTTCTTTTTTTTTTTTTTTTGAGACGGAGTCTCGCTCTGTCGCCCAGGCTGGAGTGCAGTGGCGCGATCTTGGCTCACTGCAAGCTCCGCCTCCCGGGTTCACGCCATTCTCCTGCCTCAGCCTCCCAAGTAGCTGGGACTACAGGCGCCCGCCACCACGCCCGGCTGATATTTTGTATTTTTAGTAGAGACGGGGTTTCACCATGTTAGCCAGGATGGTCTCGATCTCCTGACCTCGTGATCCGCCCGCCTTAGCCTCCCAAAGTGCTGGGATTACAGGCATGAGCCACCGCGCCCGGCCTATGTTGTATTTCATACAATGTTGAACAAGAAGAAAAAGAGTGGAAGTTTAGAATGAGTGATTTTCGTCTGAAATAGGTATAAATTTTTCAAGAATGTGGTCAATACATTTTGTACCATCATTTCTCTAGACATTTCAAATTTCAGTTCACTCATTAATGGCTCAACTTTTAATAAGAAGGTGTTTTCCACAGTTTCTTTAATTTTATTTGCTGTTGTGTCCTGAGTGTGCATAATGTTGGAACTTTATAACAATAGTGTTTTTAATTTTTATTCATAATATTAACTTTAGCTATTATTTAGAGAGTATCCCCAATGTGCCAAAAATAACCCTAACTCTGATCTTTGCAACACTGTTGAAAAATAGAAATATTGTTTCTATTTTAGACAATGAGGCTGAGGGTAGAGATATGACTTGCTTAGTGATAAAGAACTGGTTAAAGCCTGAGACTTGATAGGAACCAAAAATTGCCTGACCCTAAACTCTGTGCTATTTCCATTCTATCACACTGCTGTGGAAACTTTGTGTACAAAAAGTTTTCGTTAAAAGGACGTTCATTGCAGAGTTGTAATAATAGTGACTACTTGGTAACAATATAAGTATCCAGTGATAGGGGATTGGTTTAATAACGTTTTGTTATATCCACATAATGCAACATTATTTAATGTTTAAACATGCACTTTAAAAATAAGTGAATATGTATTGCCATGGCAAGATGTCCAGCTTATATTTAGTGTAAAAGAGATTGCAAAAGAATTTGCACCACGTTATCTATTTTTAAAGCATGTTTATATTTGTGCTTGCTTGGGCGTATCCCTAAGCAAGGTCTGCACCAGCACTATTCAGTAGAAATATAATGCAAGTCACATATGCAAAGTAATTTTTTTAGTGGTTGAATTAAAAAAATAAATGCATGAAATGTTTGTTTTAATAAATTTTACTTAACATATCCAACATATCTCAATATATAATCAATATAGAAATATTAACCATATATTTTACATTTTTTGTGCTAAATATTCAAAATTCAGTGTACATTTTTACACTGACAGCATGTCTCAGTTCAGATCAGCCATATTTCATGTGTTCAATAGCCACATTTGGCTTTCAGTTACCTTACTGGATAGCACTAGTCTAGAGGAAATATAATAAGATCGTAAAGTGTTCACTTTGGGATGGGGTGATTATGTGTGTTGGTGTTAGTTTATTGTCTCCTTTTGTCTTATTTGCATTTCCCAAATTTCCATAATGAATACGTACTGCGTTTGTAATTTGGAATTAAAATACACTGTTAAAGTCATCATTCATTTTTAATAGGGAGTGGTGAGCTTCTAAAGTACACTGTTAAAAATAAATACATAAGATGTAAATCTGTGACCTATTTTCAGTGGAGGCGAGAAGCTGGGAATGGTATGAGGTTGGCTGTCCTCTTTACTCCCTTGCCTTCTAGCTCTGTGACCCCTGCTCCCAAAAGCCAGGCCTCTGGAGCCCTGGTGAGAGGAGAGGTTAAGCCCCACCTCCACAGTCAGCAAGCAGATCTCTGGTGAATCCACGTTGCCTGCCAGAAGTTCTAAGATTTGGCCTCAGATTCATTTTCAATCTCTTTGAAAGACAAAGGCGGCTGTCACGGGAAAAGCCTACACTAGTTTGTCTCAATCTTTTATGGCATTATTGCTGACCTTTCACCAAGGAGGCTTTTTAGACCTTTTTTCCCTTCCTAATCACCATTCTCCTTCCCTCATTAAATTTTAATACCGCAGATACACTGTGTGTCTGTTTATACCATGTAAACTGTGTGTGTGTTGATGTATGGTGGCCCTCTGGATGGCCACAAACCAAAGTAATATCTAAAATTTCTTAGCGTCTTTTAACTAAGAATCCATTTTCACCCCTTGAGGGTAAATAATCGCTCCCTCTCTCATTGAGAAGAACGCCCGGGGCCATGTTCACTGGCACTAAATGCCAGTAACACGGTTGTCCTGTGAGTTGCATTTAACTTAGAATCTCGGACCAGTCACCAGCTCTCTCGACGTTCTACCCACACATCTTTGCCTTTGTGGATAGCTATCACTTCCTTATCCCCACTAGGGCATCTGAAAGGCCATCATACCTGGGAAACCTACCCAAGTCTCTCTCCCTGACCACATGGGAAATAGCCTTTCTGTTTTTCCTGTGGCATGTGCCATGGCTGTCATTCCCTGTTACTCGTTCTGGTCCTGTCTCCTCTCCCCTCTGATCAGACCCTCCTTGAGAATGGGATGCTGTATAATTTCATTTCCTGTGTGTGTCTAGAGCCAGGCTTTTCATGCCATCGTCCTTCAGTAAATAGTTGTGAAACTGAACGAAATTGCCTTCGGAAAACCCTTTCCGGTCCAACTGTTTCTCTATCAGAAAATCTCATTAAGACTTAATCGCTAACATCTTCCCATCCCCGGGGTCATGCTGTAATCCCCAGCTGAGAGTGTGATCCCTGACTGGGAGGAAGTGAGAGTATCATTTCTTTCCCAGGACTCACACGCTTCCTATGTATTTCCCACCACCCAAAGGTCACCACCTAGGGGTAAAATTACATGCAACCTCATGAGACTGGCTGCCCCTCTATCTTCCCTCTTTTATTTCTGAAGTCAGTGTATGGAAAATGTACTGATTGCAAACTGTGAAATAGCAGCCATTGGGAGCTGGACTGGTATGGCTGTCAGAAAGCCATACTCCCTGCCTTTCCTCTGCCTAATGAGCCAGTAGCCCGTGCTTTGTCCAGTAGAGACTTCACTGTCTCCCATCCCAGCCCACCCTTGCCCACCCTTGCTTATGCACATCTACCAAGAGCCCCTTCGCAAGAACTCCTCTTCCAAAGTGAGATTTTACTCGTCCAGTGTTTATTTCTTTGTGGCCAGGAAATCTCTCCCTTGCTCTGTTCTACATAGATGTTGCCTGTGTTAGAATTTCCGTAGAATTCTGCAGATTTGAATGGAAGATTTGAGGGCTGCAAGAGCTATCATCTTTGATAGCAAGCATTTAGCTAAGGAAATTAAATTGAAAGTCCCTGCATTCTGGCTGGATTCTGTTACTCTTTGGGCAGGGAATGATTTGGTTACAAAGAGATTCCATCTTCGTATCTCCTGCTTTCAAGGGAGGAGAGGGGGAAAGAAAGCTGAACAGAGCCTAATGAAGGAATTCTGTATCGACACAACTCTGACATTTGAGATGTTCAATGTAATCAGCAGAACTGGTAGCTTTAGGCAAAGATCACTGCACTGAAATATAAAATTCAGTTGGCCATATTCTGTTCATGAAAATGCCTTCTTATAATTCACTGCTTCCAGAGGTACCAGCCGTAATTTCTTGACTATTTTATTCTGGATAGAGCTTTAGGTATGGTTAACAATGTGCCATGTACAGAGAGTCCTGTATGCACACCATAAAGATCTTAATTGCATTTTCAGTTCAATGTCCTTCTTATTAATTATTCTAGTCACTTTAATTTATTCAGGCTCCATATTTTATACATTAAAATGAGTGAAAATGATAAGAAGAAATATTAATTGTTGTAATTATTGACTGGATATTTGAGATTCATGTCTAAATACACTCAACTTGGGAAGATTTGACATTCTGTTTCACTGTGTGCATTATTTGCCTGTTTCATCTTCTGTATTCTCTGAAACCCTCTCTCTCTCTGTCTTTGTCAAGGGGGGAGGCGAATTACTGCAAGTAGATTATGAAATATTGTTGTACATGCATGTAAAAATAGATCAGTACTGGCACATCTATAATTTATTTATAAGTAAGAGATTCATATTAGAGATCTATATATCATATAAGCAAAATAATATCCATCCTGTACTATATTATTTCACTAACATGATGGCTGAATTTCAAATGAACTGCAAAGGTCATGGTTACTGTTCTGTTAGAGCCATTTAATCTCATTTGTCTCCCCATTACTAACCTCAACTTTATTAGTTGCTGCAACTACTGCTGGTTTTGAACTGAGAAAGGGTTCCTCTAACTGATGTCGTTTCGTACTTTGAATTTACAAGTAAGAGACTCTGATTTAAAATTATTAGGGCCCCTGGGAAAGGAGAATATTAAAATTTGCAGTGGTCTTCTGGTTCCCCATAAGGTGAAGTTTTTAGATGGAAGAAAGATGGGTCCTGTTTCACCTATGACATATTGCATACCTTTCCAAGCACTTGTATTCCCTCACCTCTTGCCCCGCTTCAATCTAGTGATCACCTCTACCTTTGAGAAAACTAGTAGCTAAAATGAAACAAAGCTACTTTTATGAAAAGTCCCTGAGAAGCAATTTAACCTGGTTGACCATGTCCATCAATCTGTCACCTGGAGAGAAGCTGTTGACACCAGATGACCTCTCCTCCACCATCACGCTATGAAGTTATCACTTGAGTAAGGGCTTTCTCTTTGATGCTATACAATTAAACTGAAGGAAGGAAGGCTTTTGCTAGTAGGAAAGCAACTGCAAAGAGAGGCTAAACCCTATGGAAACACCTTCCCCTCTCAGGCACACACATGCATACTATCTTTAACCAAAAGCGAATGGGTTCCAGTCATTCAGCACACATCACATGTAAGATATTCCTAGGGCAGGAACTTTTTTTTTTTAATGAGTGAGACCCCTGTAGAGTTCATGCCATTGCATAAACTATTGCAGCCATTTGCATTTAATGGTGATACAAATACTGCTTTGAACATTGGGAACATCATTTTCTGAGAGAAACAGAAGATAGTCTGTATAAATCTCCAATGTAAAAAAAAAAAAAAAGGATTAAGATAAAAAGTAGTTTAAACTCCAACAATTTCTCTGTATTTTTTTATTATTTCTAATAAACAAGCCTATAGCTTTTGAAATTTTATCACTAACTTGAGAGGTGACTGTTTTCTGATGTTTATACATCACTCACTTAGTTCTGAACTTGTAGTAACAATGCCACATGCTTTACCAATAGCTCGTGAGTTAATTGGGAGGGAGGGAAATGTCTTCTTAAAAAACTACCTTTTCTCCAGGAAGGATAATTTTATGTGTGTGTAATAAGAATCTAGTATACCTGGTGTATTAGGTGCCTAATATATTGTAGGCGCTTGGTAAATAATTCTGGGATAAATGAATTCCTGCCAATTTATACTGTCGTTATCCCTCCCCTCCCTGATTTAGTAATTTCAGGCTGAAGTAGTTGTTCCCAATGCTTTTGTGCAATGTGTGGCTTGTCTTTTGTCATCGTTTATAAGCTCCATAAGAACAGAGACTGTCTATTCACTGTTTTGTTCCTGTAAATATATAACCATATACTGTGTATATGGATCCTTAAGCATGAAGGTTTAGAGGAGATAACGAATAACATTTTTATCCAGAAAGCAAACCAAGACTTTCATATCATTATGGAATCACATGCTGTTAGCGTAATTAAAGTTGTTGTATATAGGAGAAATAAAACTGCAATTTCTTTAGCTGTTAACTTAGACTTGCCAGATATGCAGACATGCTTCACTCCTGGTTTGAATTAACAGGTGAAATAATACATGGTGTGTTTTGTTAAAATTGTATTAAATGCTGCTTTTACAAAATTAAGCAAGAAAACAAAATGAAAGAAAGAAACAAAAACAATTAACCAAAAATCACTCACAAAGCTCCCAAAGTGTTTTGTCCTGGGTGATAAGGCACTGTTTGACTGTTTTTCATGCATATTGATGCACTGTTTCCCCTGTTAACTGCTTCTGGTCTCCCTGGACCTCCAAGGCTGCATCTTCAGGGAATAACTCATCGCATCTCCATTGTGTGTCATGTAGACACTCTATGTAGGTAAGATAAGTCTGCCTCAAGGGCACGTTTGGTGTTATATTCCATTACTTTATTGATTTTTTTTAAAGTTTCTCTAATGTTCTAATGAGAATATTTTCCACTCAATCCTGAAGGATTCCAAAGCTTTTTACGAACCTCAGGGTAGAATACCCACGGACTGATTCCCTAGGCTGGCTAACAGCAGTGTCCTTGGAAAGACCAAATGGAAAAATTGCTTTTCTATGAACCCCAGGTGCAAGAGTTATGGAACCCCTATCTAATGAAGGGCAGGGGGAGTTCTGATGCAGTCACTGGGGTCGGACCCATCATTATGGTGAATGCTAGGCTCTGGCCAAACACCTACAGCCCCTTCAAGGGTCAAGAAAGTTCATGGGAAAGGATTTGAGTCTCTTCAGGGGACGGTGGAAGTTTCTCCCCAAGCCTACCTTGGTGTCTATGACTCCACCTGAAAAACGGCCCAAAATGGACATAAAGGAATTTGGAGGGACAATGGCATCAAGTCAGGACTTCGTCTGTAGGACACATACGCAAAGAGCCAACCCACCAGAGCTCCAGCCACAGCTCTTGCTTGTTTGGGCTGTGTGAATTTGGGTAAGTCACTTGACTTCTCTGAGCCTTACCTTCCAACTTTGTAGAATAGTTCTGAGCATTAAAGGAGACAGTATATGATGTATAAAGTGGAACTGATGAATGGAGGATTCTCAATAAATGTTGGCCTGTGGTTATATCGTTATCATCACTACTACTGTCGTGCTGTCCACACATCAGGGCAGCAAAATGTGTCCTCCAGATCTTAGCCTGGGGTCCAGCCTCTATTTGGTGCCTAATAGTTAAAAGTCGGATGCTTGTTGAGCAAGTGAATGTATGACTCCCTTGTCGTCTGTCTGCCAAAGGGAATGCTTGATCAGCATAGGAGATAACTCACTGCAGTAACTTTGCTCTGAGCTCTCGCTTCTTCATCAATCCATGCTTTAAATACTTCACTGTGCAGAGGCAGTATAGAATGAGGTTCAGGAGCTCAGGCTCTGTAGGCTCTCTCCACTCACCTCTTTACTTGTCTGACAGGATGCCAGTCCAAGCATCACTTTCCTTATTGATAAAAATAGGTATCCTCATAATAATAGTATCTACCAGATAGGATGGTGAGCACAACAAGGTAATACCATGAGAGCCTGACGCTAAGAATCCCCTGGAGAACTTTGAAAGCATTACTGATATCCAGACCCTCTCCCCAAAGTGTTGGATTCATTTGTTCAGGAGGCAAGGTCCCTTTGGGCATCAATAGCGTGAAAAGCCCTCCAAGCGATTCTAATTTAGAGCCTTTCCAAGTCACTAGTTAAGGGGTGGTGGGGTGGCTGTGGTTAAATCATCCTGACGTTTTGTCTTTTCTTGATTATCCCTTTCTCTGTTGGTTCCTTTTTCACATTAATGGGAAAAGCAATTATGCACCTTTTTGGAGTTTTCACTGTGTTTTCCTTTTGCTGGGGGTACCATTTCTGGGAAATATGACAGAGAAACATTCTAGTAAGTGAAAGGTAAATATCTATAGTTATATATCTATAGTTATGGATCTATATATTATAATTTAGGAAATCAGTTATTTCTACTGCAGTAAGCCACATTTTCGTGCATGCATAGCCTGCCATTTTATGATGGCTGTTGTTAAATCACCCTAATATTCTGTCTTTTCCTGATTGTCCATTTCTCTGTTTTTTTTCATAATAGGAAAACCAATCATGTACTTTTTTGAAAGTTTCACTTTGTTTTCCTTTTGCTGGGTGTACCATTTCTGGAAAATATGGCACCGAAAAACCGCAATAAGTGAAAGGTAAATAACTGGATATATATCTATAGATGTGGATCTATGTATTACAATTTAGGAGATCAGAGTTATTCCTACTGCATTAAGCCACATTTGCAGGCATGCATAGCACCTCGCTTTATGGGGCACCCATTGCTCCTCATTCTGGGTCCAGCTTTGATTCCCTGTGGCTGCTGCGGCCTCTGGCTCATCTCTGCAGCTTTGATAGCTGTCTCAAGTACCATCTGCGATCTGTCAAGGAGGGCGTGGAGGTGTCCTGAATAATCAGCAGGTGTCTTGGTTATCACCAAGGAGAGGACATCACGCCTGGCATGCATGGATGGCAGAAGGGTTACTGCAAAGGCAGTTGTAAGCTCAGGAATCCAATTCTTTTTCTAAGTTAGTACTGAAATGAGGCTGACTCAGAGATGGGGTATCAGAGATGGTGGTATCAGAGATAGGACAAGAGGGAAAAATTGTGTTCTTATTTGAAAGCCACAGCCTGTATGGAGAGGCCTGCAGTTCAATGCCACTGGACAAGAGAGTAAAATTTCTGGGACCTCCATTTACTCTAGGAAGTGTTAGAGGGTGATAGGAAAGGAGTTTGTGCAGACTTCTGCAGCCTCTGCAGGTAGAATGATTGTTCTCTCCTCTAGTCTCTTAGAGTCTGTCCACAACCTCTGAATAGCCCTTATTACTTGGTGAGGCACTCAGCAAATGAGAAATTAAATACTATTGTGCATGCTTTCTATTATGTGTTTTTCTTCTCTGTTACATTCTAAGCCACTTGATGGCAGAAGATATGAGTTACTTTGCTCAGGATATTCAGCACCAGGAAGGTACTAGGCACACATCCTTAGGACCCAGGAAGCACAGGGGAGTTGAAGATGCTTTGAAAGACCTGTTTGGCCCTTCGGGTAGATATGCACGGGTCCTGAGAAGCCCCAGAATTTTGATGCTCTCAGGAATCAGCAGGAGACTAGAAGACATTGATTCTCAACCCTGGCTGGGTAGCAGAACTCCTTGGAGAGTTTTAACTACTCTTGATGCCTAGATACCAGAAGAGACCAATTTAAACCAGCATCTCTGGAGTTGGAGCCAGAGTACCTACAGTATTATAGTTCCTTGGGTGAATTGGGTTCAGGCAGGGCTGAGGACCACAGATCCATAATAAAAGGATGGCTGAGTTAAAAGTGGTGATAAGAAGTAGAAGGAGGCTGGGAATGGTGGCTTATGCCTGTAATCCCAGAACAGAGAGGCCGAGGCAGGCGGATTACATGAGGTCTGGAGTTCGAGACCAGCCTGGCCAACATGGTGAAACCCCATCTCTACTAAAAATACAAAAATTAGCTGGGTGTGGTGGCACGTGCCTGTAATTCCAGCTACTCAGGAGGTAGGCTGAAGCAGGAGAATCGCTTGAACCCAGAAGGTGGAGGTTGCGGTGAGCTGAGATTGTACCATTGCACTCCAGCCTGGGCAAAAAGAGCAAAACTCCGTCTCAAAAAATATATATAAAAATAAAATAAAATTAAAAAAGTTGAAGGAAGGAGTGATGCAACTGGAAGGAGAAATAAGACACAGAAAGAACTTGGGGGTTTTGTTACATTTTCAGCCCCATCCAACCAACACTCTTCAAGCTAGACACTGTGCTTTTAGCATTTTGTCACTGTTACCCTGTTTCATACTCACAGCGACCTTAAACAAAATGACTACCCTCTTTGTAGCAAAGGAAAGGAAGCTTATAAACTGATGAGCTAGGCTGCTGGACTCCAGACCTCAAGCATTTAGCCACTAAACTGTGTTCCTTCAAAAAGAGAAGGTAAATGTGAAGGAAGAAGGGACTCAACTGGACAGAAGAAAAAACAAAATTGGTAAACTCAAGGAAAGCTGATGGGCACTAAAGCAAAAACAAATGAGTAGAATTCATAGTTGTTGAGGGCCTCCAAGGTCTTATGATGAACTCAGAAGGTGCAAAGCAGACCCAGTCATCTGCAGCTTACAACAGATCTGGAGTGACTCACAGTAGTCCAGTGTCTTGCTGAAACTCACAAAGCTAAGTCTCTGAGCTAGTTTTTCTGTAAAGGCCAAAAGCTAAGTATGTTAGTTTTTGCTGACCACGTAGTCCCTGCCACAACTATTCAAATCTGGTATTGCGGAACGAAAGTGGCCACAGATATATAACATGCAAACAAATAAATGTAGTTTTGTTCCAATAAAATTTGATTTATGGACACTGGAATTTGAATTTCATATAATTTTCAGGTGTCATGCAATCTTATTTTTCTTTGGATTTTTCTCAACTTTTTAAAAAAAATATAAGCAACCATTCTTAGCTCTTGGCTATATCAAAATAGACAGTGGGGAGATTTGGCCCTTAGGCTGTCATTTGCCAGCCCTGGTCCAAACTTTAAAGCACCCAGAGGGTAAAAAGTTGATGAGAAAACATGACTGTTTGAGACATTTACCCCCAGTCCACCTCCCCACAGGAAGATCCATCAGGCCAAGAGTCCGACACTTTCCGTCTTCCATAACTCAATCCCACCAAGCAGTTATTTGTAGAATCCAATTGTGGTTTTCAAACCAGAGCCTCTGGACTTCAAAGCGGGCCAGTCCCATTCTTTTTGTCTTGAAATGAGTATAATAAGCCCCCAGACCCTTTATTCTACCAATGTTTATTGAATTACTAATAAAGACTAGGCTCTGTTCTGGGCACTAAGGGTGCACTGGTTATCTTAGTCTACTCCAGTTGCCATAGCAAAGTGCCATAGACAGGGTGGCTTAGACAACAGAAATCTTTTTTTCTTGCAGATCTGGATACTGGAAGTGAGATCAGGGTACTAGGATGGTCTAGTTATCATGTGGTCTCTGTGGCTTACGGACGGCTGCCTTCTCTCTGTATCTTCCCTTGGCAGAGAGAAAGAGAGAGAGGGAGAGGAAAGAAGTGGGTGTGGAGGGAAGATGTCTTTTCTTTCTTTTTCTTTATGTTTTCTTTTCTCTCTTTAATTAATTAATTAAATTATTTATTTATTTCTTTTAGATGGAGTCTTGCTCTGTCACCCAGGCTGGAGTGCAGTGGCACGATCTCAGCTCACTGCAACCTCTAGCTCCCGAGTTCAAGTGATTCTCCTGCCTCAGCCTCCCGATTAGCTGGGATCACAGGCACCCACCGCTACGCCTGGCTAATTTTTGTATTTTTAGTAGAGATGAGGCT
This sequence comes from Symphalangus syndactylus, assembly GCF_028878055.3. Classification (NCBI taxonomy): domain Eukaryota; kingdom Metazoa; phylum Chordata; class Mammalia; order Primates; family Hylobatidae; genus Symphalangus; species Symphalangus syndactylus. Next base: position 111,649,555 of record NC_072436.2, on the reverse strand, counting down.
TCGACATGTTGGCCAGGCCGGTGTCAAACACCTGACCTCAGGTGATCGTCCTGCCTTGGCCTCCCAATGTTCTGGGATTACAGGCGTGAGCCACCATGCTTGGCCAGGTGTCTTTTCTGATGGGGACACTAATCCCATCAGGAGGGATTCCCTTTGATATAGTTTGGATATTTGTCCCCACTCAGATCTCATGTTGAAATATAACTCCCAATGCTGGAGGTGGGGCCTGGTGAGAGCTGTTTGGATCATGGGGATCGGTTCCTCCTGGCTTGGTGCTGTCTTCACGACAGTGAGTGAGTTATCACGAGATCTGGTGTGTGTGGTTTTTTTTTGTTTGTTTGTTTTGTTTTTTTGAGACGGAGTCTCGCTCTGTCACCCAGGCTGGAGTGCAGTGGCGCCATCTCGGCTCACTGCAAGCTCCGCCTCCCGGGTTCACGCCATTCTTCTGCCTCAGCCTCTCCGAGTAGCTGGGACTACAGGCGCCCGCCGGTACGCGCGGTAGTAGAGACGGAGTTTCACTGTGTTAGCCAAGATGGTCTGAATTTCCTGACCTCCTGACGCGCCTGCTTTGGCCTCCCAAAGTGCTGGGATTACAGGCGAGAGCCACTGTGCCTGGCTGGTAGAGATATGGTGATTTTAAAATGTGTAGCACCTTCCCCCACGCTCTGACCCTCTTGCTCCTGCTCTCGTCATTTGATGCATCTGCTCTTCCGTCACTTTCCGCCCTGATGAAAGTCCCCCGAGGCTTCGCTAGAAGCCGAGCAGATGCCTGCACCATGTTTGCTATAAAGCCAGTGGAACTCTGAGTCAGTTAAACCTCTTTTCTTTATAAATTGCTCAGTCTCAGGAATTTCTTTACAGCAATGCAAGAACAGCCTAATACCTAATACCTCATGCCCTCATCTAAATCTAATCACCTCCCCAAGGCCCCATCTCTGAATACCATCACATCCAGGGTTAGGGCTTCCACATATGAATTTGGAGGGCACAATTCACTGCATAACAATGGTATACAAAATAATGAGGTTTCTGTGTTCATGAGCTTACATTCTTGATATTTGACAATAAAAATGTAAACAAAAACTAAGAATTGTTTTAGCTAACGATAAATGCTACAAAGGCAAAAAAAATAAGAAAACATGTACCGAGTACAGAGATGAACTGGGACAGGGATTGTAACTTTGGAAACTGTTTTCAGGGAAGGCCTGTTTGAGCAGATGACTTAGGACTGGGGGTGAGTGCTGTGGAAGCACTCCTGGCGGGTGCTGGGGGGAGACTGGAAGACTGAGCAATAGGGAGAGAAGGTCATGTTCAAAAGGGCCACTTAGACCAAAAAACTCCCCGAAAATAAATACAAGGTTCAAAAGGGTGAGCCAGGGGGGTAGGGAGGAGGCCAGCATACCTGAGGAGAGTCCACGTGGGGGACAGTAGCTCCCCCTGTGGAGAGTTTGAGTGTTACCTGTTCAATGCAATGGGGAGCTGGGCACAGTGTGGCTCATGCACTTTGGGAGGCCGAGGTGGCAGGTCGCTTGAGGTCAGCAGTTCAAGACCAGCCTGGCCAACATGGCAAAACCCTGTCTCTACTAAAAATACAAAAATTTAGCCAGGCACGGTGGCTCATGTCTGTAATGCCAGCACTTTCGGAGGCCGAAGGGGGCAGATCACTTGAGATCAGCAGCTGGAGACCAGCCTGGCAACCATGGCAAAACCCCGTCTGTACTAAAAATATAAAAAATTAGCTAGATATGGTGGTGTGCGCCGGCAATCCCAGTTACTCGAGAGGCTGAGGCAAGAGAATCGCTTGAACCTGGTAGGTGGAGGTTGCAGTGAGCCAAGGTTGCACTACTGCACTCCAGCCTGGGCAACAGAGTGAGACTCCATCTCGACAAAAAATTTCAAAAAACAATAAAATGGGAAGCCGGGCACGTTGGCTCATGCCTGTAATCCTAGCACTTTGGGAGGCCGAGGCGGGCAGATCACTTGAGGTCGGGAGTTCGAGACCAGCCTGGCCAACATGGCAAAACCCCATCTTCACTAAAAATACAAAAAATTAGCTGGTTGTAATAGTGCGTGCCTGTAGTCCCAGTTACTCGGGAGGCTGAGGTGGCAGAATTTCTTGAACCTGGGAGGCGGAGGCTGCAGTGAGCTGAGATTGTGCCACTGCACTCCAGCCAGGGCAACAGAGTGAGACCCTGTCTCAAAAATAAATTAATTAATTAAACCTTCAATGGGGAGATTTTGTTGAGTCAGAAGCACTTCAGTACAGTCATGCAGCACTTAATGGCAGGGACATCGTCCTGAGAAACAAATCGTTAGGCAATCTTGTCATTGTGCAAACATCAGAGTGTACTCACACAAACCTATGCTGTAGCCTGCGACGCATGTAGGCTAGGTGATCTAGCTTATTGCATGCAGGCTAGAAACCTAGCATGTTAGTGTGCTGAATATGGTAGGCACGTGTAACATCATGGCCAGTATCCCTGCACCTGAATATCGCTAACCATAGAAAAGGTAATGTAAAAATATTGCATTAACGTCTTACGGGACCACTGTCCTGTACGCAGTCTGTAGTTACTGAACTGAAACATGGTGAAGCTGTGTAGGACTGTGTTTGCATTTTCAACATATTTTGGGTGCTATTCAGGGAACGGACAGTAGGGGGCAAAAATGGAAGTGGAGAAACCAAGGAAGAGGCTGCTGAAGAAGTCCAGGCAGCCTTGGAGGACTCGCTCTCTCTCTTACTGGTTTTCGATGCATCAGTTACTTGCTCTCTGGGAGAAGGAAGCAGGTCTTTCCTCTGCCCAAATTGCTGCTACTCAGGAGTGCCTGACACTCCTTTCCAAAGATGCTCTGTGGTAATATGTTCTAATGAGGAGTTTGAATTGCCAATTGCTTTGCTCTTTGCAGCTAATAAAGAACAGATTATGCGCTGGATGGTTTGCAGTTGGTGGCCAAGTTGTCTTGTGATTATTGTTAAGTTCTTTTAGTTGAGCTTGTGTAACTGTGAGTCAGTCCTGCCCATGTTTTATTTGGGAATTAGTACTAGAACCTCCTTGGGACTAGCCTTTTTCTCACCCAAAGGCAAAAGAATCCGTCTCGGCCAGGCACAGTGGTTCACGCCTGTAATCACAGCACTTTGGGAGGCCGAGGTGGATGGGGCGGATCACGAGGTCAGGAGTTCGATACCAGCTTGACCAACATGGTGAAACCCCATCTCTACGAAAAATACAAAAATTAGCCAAGCGTGGTGGCACATGCCTGCAATCCCAGCTACTCAGGAGGCTGAGGCAGGAGAACCACTTGAGCCCTGAAGCCAGAGGTTGCAGTGAGCCAAGATCACACCATTGCACTCCAGATTGGGCGACAGAGTGAGACTCCATCTTCCATCTCAAAAAAAAAAAAAAAAAAAAAAAGAATCGGTCTCTGGGTCACGTGAACCCTCACAGCCCATGGTCCTTCGTCTTCCTCTGAAAAAATATGAAATACTAAAGATTCTTAAACCACTGAGCAATTTCCAGTTATTCCAGAATATATAGCACGTTGGTGACTTGTTCCACATTTTCTTTTTCTCTTCTCAGTGCTTCCTGCTAGACATAGACACATACACACACACACACACACACACACACACATTCACCCTTTTTAACCCATTTTAAATCTGTTTAGAAAAGCAACATGTGATCATTTAAAAATACTGAGAAACACAAAAGCAAAAATCATCCATTAGCTGCTCATCACCCCCAAATAATTACTTTTTTAAAACATTTTGATATTTCTCTTTTTGGTGTGTGTATGTGTGTGTGTGTGTGTGTGTGTGGCAGACAGAGGAAAACAGCTTACACTATGTGACTCATAGTGAATTTTTAGAATTTATCCTATAATTTTTTATTTGGTATTAAAATGTGAACATTTTACCATGCCATGAATCATTTTGGGAAATCACATGTAATGATTCCATAATGCTCTGTTGTGCCAAAAGTTATCACCTCTGTTGATGTTGAAGAAATTTTTTATCTTTCTCCCTTACTATTATTAAGAATAATGTCACAGAGAATTTTCTTATATTTAAGTCTTTGTTTACATTTTTGAATATTTCCTTGGACTAAATGCTAAAAAGTATTATTTCAGGGTCAGAAGATAGGAGCATCTTTATACTTTGTGAATAGATTTTATGTTGCTTTTTGAACTGGTTGTGCCCCTGCACACCATGTAACCATAGCATATTAGCATATTGTTTAATCTAGTCATTACCAACATTATTTGGTATTACTACATACTTTTTAAATTTGATAGGTAAAAATTGGTATTGTCCTGTTTAAAGCTTCCCCTTTTCATCTTGTCTGTTTCGTAATGCCGAGAGTAAACACATGTCATGCTCTTACCGGGAGTGTCAAACACTGTGGAAAGTAGATACTACTGTCCTCATTTTACAAATTGAGAAAGGAATACTTCCTGTTCAGAGGTGGAGCTGAGATGGGAACCCAGTGTAGGCAAAGGGAACCTTGAGTCTGAGCGTTAGCCAGGGCTCTCTTCTGCCGCTAGGCAGGAGCAGGAACCTGAGAGGACCTTCTCAGTTAGGTGTGAAACAGGAAAGCAGCCTCATTGAAGTAATTCACACTAACATGTGAATGACCTGGAAGCATCTGTCTGGTTTTTATGAAAAACCAAACGGAATTACTTGTTATTTCAAATAAGCTTCTCCTTTGTGGATGGAAATTTAAGAAGTTTAACACAAGTAAGAACACCTAACAATGATAAGGGCAGGTACCATTGGGCAGGTTCAGACCTTCTTGCAATGCAGTGGTGGCTCACTGCTGGCCCACAGACTAGAATCATATTTATTCCTGTGAGATAAAAGAAAATAGGTCTTAAAATTCAGTGTTGAAAATACTAAATTAGTTACTATTAGACAAACCTGTACTATTCTGCCTTCTCTTTAAAAACGGAAGCTCTGGAAACATTCACTATTGTTTATTTCAGTAATTGACTGCATTTGATTAATCCCGCTGATGCTTCACTTTGCATCTGTTAACTGGGTAGCTCTCTTCTTCCTTCCCTATCAACTTTCCCCACTTTCTCCCTTTCTGAGCCAACTCCCAAAAGCTTTTCTTTTTGATAAGAACAACATTTTTTAATGAAAATCCTTTCTATCATCGGGAATCCTCTTTCCATCATTGTTAGGAATGGAGACTTAGAGGTTATGGTGGGGCTGGGTGCTGAGTCATTTGGAAGACACACATGTGCAAGTTGGGGCCTGTGTCTTTATTAGCCCTGCTTAAATTGCTGGGTAATTTAAGCCTGCCTTATTTTGCTGCATTGCATCATAGTTCTAAAGGAGACCTGAAATAGAGTGTGTCACATTGTGCACATTTTTGAAGGATCATGAGTGCAGCCTAAATATAAAATTCACGTCCATATTCGTAGTGTACTTTTCCCCTAAATGGAGACGGGATGCACTTGAGCATTCTGTCCCATGCTTGCCTTTGTCTACACGTGTTTCCTAATGTTTGATCTCTGTCCTTTTTGTATGTGAGAACATTCACAGGCGTCTTCTTAGCTGCAAAAAGACGGGCCTGGGTTGCAACAACTGGATCTTTGTTATTTCTTGGGGGGGAGCTCGTATCAAACTCTCCCCAATCCACGCAGTGATTTTTCTTCTGCATCTAAAAATGACCCTTTAAAGCTTCAATGATGCCTTGGTGACCCAGGGCCACTATTGTAATTTTTGCCAGTTTCTTTGTATCACCTGGTTTATCATGTATTAAATGTCTAACTGGTTGGTTTTTTTAAAGATACGTGCATGTTAGTACAGTAATTAGAAGCTCGATGTTATGAGTTGAAGCGTAATGATGCAAGCAACTTAATACTAAACTTAGAAGATATGTGACTACTAACCAAGATCATCTGATGTACCACTGATGGCTCAAATGCCAGATGTGGGGAAACAGTGATTTAAAAGGAAATATTTCATGGGGTTAAGGATAAAGTCGGTCCTGCTTCTAGAAAGCCAAAGTAGTTCTCCGTATCCATAGCTAACGGTCTCTTAGGCTTTCATTGTAAATATCTGGGTTTCACTTAGGAAAAAAAAAAATCTCAAAGCTGTGACCAAGGCAGAGGCTTCCTCACAACCCATCCCCTGTGCATATCCATTACTTGACATCCGTGGGTGCCCCAGTCCTCCCGGAAATATCCCCTCAGGCTTGCTTTTCTGTGGTATCACCACCTATTCCCCTCTTGTTACTCGGACCTCTTTGAAGTCATCATAGTGTTTTTGGAAATAGAGAATACCACTTTGCAGAGAGAGTGATAAGGGCTTGTGGTCACATCCTCGTCATATCCCCATTGTCGGAGTTTGTAACACCCCAAATGCTCCTGAAAACTTGATTTCTAATGGTTATGCAATATTTAAATGTTAATAGATTACTCTTTGCTTAACCATTTCCCTATTTTATTTTTATTTTTTTGAGAAAGAGTCTCATTCTGTCACCCAGAGCTGGAGTGCACTGGTATCACCTCGGCTCATGGCAACCTCCGCCTCCCTGGTTCAAGTGATTCTCCTGCTTCAGCCTCCCAAGTAGCTGGGATTACAGGCACGTGCCACCACGCCCAACTAATTTTTGTATTTTTAATAGAAACGGGGTTCCACCATGTTGGCGAAGCTGGGCTTGCATTCCTGACCTCAAGTGATCCACCTTCCTCAGTATCCCAAAAGGCTGGAATTACAGGCGTCAGCCACCATGCCTGGCCCATTTCCCTATTTTAGGCATGTATGTTGCTTCTTATTCTGCATCATTCATTCATTCATCAAATATTTATAGGCAACTGTCACTTGCCAGGTGGTAGAGAGGACGGGAAGGTAGTGCTGAGCAGGCAGGGCTCTGGATCCTTCTTCTCCATCAATCTGTGAATTTTTACTGATATCTGAGATGGGTGGAGGGAGGGAAAGAGAGAAAGAAGGGAGAGAGGGAGAGAGGAAGGGAGGAAAGAGACACAATTGACAGCTCCTGAAGCTCCTGAAACCTCTCAGGAACATTCTCTTGCTTTGTATTCTTTTCACAGAACCAGTGACTCTTGTTTTCTTTTAAAATCCTCCCCTCCACTCCCTCCCTCCCCTCTCTCCCTTCCCTTCTTTCCTTCCCTTTCCTCCCTCCTCTCCTTCCTTCTCTCCTTTCTTCCTCCCTCCCCTCCTTCCCCTCCTTCCTTCCTCCCTCACTTCCTTCCCTCCTTCCTTCCTCCCTCACTTCCTTCCCTCCTTCCTTCCTCCCTCACTTCCTTCCCTCCTTCCTTTTCTTTCCCTCCCTCCCTGTCTCCCTTCCTTCCTCCCTTCCTTTCCACCTTCTTTCCTTTTCTTTCCTGACCCTGTCTTCCCTCCCTCCTTCCCTCCCTCCTTCCCTCCTTCCTTCCTTCCTTTTCTTTCCTTCCTCCCTCCCTCCCTGCCTCCCTTTCCTCCTTCCCTCCCTCCCTTTCCTCCTTCCCTCCTTCTTTCTTTTTCTTTCTCTTTCCTTCTTTCCTCCCTCCCTCCCCTCCCCTCCCCTCCTTCCTTCTTTCCATCCCTCCCTCCCTCCCTTCCTTCCTTCCTTCCTTCTTCCCTCCCTCCCTTCCTCTTTTTCTCATCCATGAGCCAGAATGTTATGCTAAGTTTTGGAAACAGCACTCTCTGCTGTGTCTTTGGGATGCTCGTTTCCTGCATGCTTATGAGACCTTTCGTTGGACTGATGTTCTGGATAATGACTTGGTGCCTTTCTAGCTTCTAACCTAAACAAGAATGATTTCATTTTAGAATCTCTCTGCTGCATCAAGGGTCCCTGGAATTTGATGATAACTTAAGTGCAAATCCCAGCTTTAGCATATATAAGCTCAGTACCATAGACCAAGTGGGTTAACCTCTTTGTGCCTTCATTTTTTCAATGGAAAAGTTGCAAACAAGATACTTACGTCCCAGGATTTTCTTGACAATGAATGAGAAAATGTAAGAGAAACTGCCTTTTGAATTGAGAAGCTCTATTCTGGTGAAAGATGGACCTTATTTTTAAATACAGGATGTTTAGTAATTTTATCTGAATTCCCCATTCCTCAGAACACAATGGAGAAGATACTCGCTGTACCCATTTCATTGTGTTGTTCATTAACTTGTTTATTTTTCCAGGGCTGCATTGCTTTGCCTTTCTCTCTTTCTCTCTGCCACTGCATAATTTCATTATCTGCCATACATACATGTATTATGTAATTCTCTTAGTATGTCATTGATTGTTTCCGTTTTTCTGTATTATTACTGGTCTATAATACTTTTTATTAAATCCCCAAGGATTGTTCCTGAACAGTGGTTGAAGGACTCTCCTTTCCAGTAAGTAAAATACAGCACTTAGATATTTGAAATGACACAAAGTACTAGAGAAAACCTAAGTGTGGAATTTTCCCACTGGCTTTATGAAATCCAGGAAAACAATTGAGATATTTGTTTATGATGCCTTTGTCTATCCTGGAGATTTCTGTCTGCGGTCTTTCAGATGGCAGTCACAGCATCAACAAATTATATAAAATTAGCTAATGTTTATTGAGTGCCTACTATGTTCCAAGTAATGTTAGGAACTACTTGCATTAAGTCATTTAATCTTCACAACAGCCTCATAAAGGAGGTATGCTTTGTTATCCCCATTTTATGCTTGAGAGAACTGAAATTCAGAAAGTTTAACTGCTTTGCACACAGATACACAACAAAGAAGAGATGAAACTGTAAAGCACACCTTTCTCACACACACACCACACACACATACACAACTTTACGCAAGCTTAGCAAACTCAGTTTCCTTCTTAGCTTGGAGAATACATACATAAGTTGAATGCCTGAGAGTTTGGGACTTCTCTGCTCTGTACTTGCTTCTGACGCTAACCTCAAACTAATCACTTCTCTCTGGAACTAGGTCTCCTTATGGGCCAAGTTTGAAGGGTTGGATGAGGTCATTAGTTTTTGTTTATTTTTTTGAGATAGAGCATTAGTTTTTATTTTTTATTTTATTTTATTTTATTTTATTTTATTTTATTTTATTTTATTTTATTTTATTTTATTTTTGAGGCAGGGTCTCACCCTGTCACCCAGGCTTCAGTGCAGTAAGACAATCTTAGCTCACTTCAATCTCCGCCTTCCAGGTTCTAGTGATTCTCATGGCTCAGCCTCCTGAGTATCTGGAATTACAGGTGTGTGCCACCACACCTGGGTGATTTTTATATTTTTAGTAGAGACTGGATTTTGCCATGTTGGCCAGGCTGTCTCAAACTCTTGGCCTGAAGTGACCCGCCTGCCTCCCAAAGTGCTGGAATTACAGGTGTGAGCCATTGCACCTGCCCAAGAGCATTAGCTTCTAATTGACCCCATGATGTTCAAGAATCTGAGCAGGTGGTCAAGAGGTGGTAGAGAGGACAGGAAGGCAGTGCTGAGCAGGCAGGGCTCTGGATCCCTCTTCTCCATCGATCTGTGAACTTTTGTTTATATCTGAGAGGGATGGAGGGAGGGAAAGAGAGAAAGAAGGGAGAAAGGGAGAGAGGAAGAGAGGAAGGGAGGAAACAGACAATTGAGATCACATGCTACACTACTAACTCATTCAAAAATAGCATTGTGCCATTGCTATTTCCTAGGTATGCCATTAGATATTCCATGAAAACTTGATTTGTAATGGTTATATAATATTCAAATGTGTTAATAGGTTACCTTCTGCTTAACCATTTCCCTATTTTAGACATGTGTGTTGCTTCTGATGCTTCATCATTCATTCATTTATCAAACATTTATCAGCAATGATGACTCACCAGACATTAACATAAGTAGGGTGTGGATTTTCTTATACATACATTTTTGACATAACTGCATATATATGCTTCCATAACTGTGTAGAATTTGGTATTTTTGCTCTTGTTGCTAATTGCTGGACTTCTTTAGTGAAAGACAGCCTGTTCTGGAAAGCCTGCTAATTTGGATGATAGGTTGGGTTGAAATCTGTGCAAATGATGAGCTTATCTGTTTCAGGGAACATAACTGGAGTTCTGGACACACTCTTTCCCAGGATTATAGTTATGAGATTAATAGGCACTGTTTTGATGGTATATGCCAGAAACATCAAAATATCCACTTTGTGACCTACAGCCTTAAAGGGATCATCTTGAAGGTATAGCTTTACATGTTGCCTAGTTTAGAGGTAGACGAGGCTGTAGAGAATGTCCGCTCCGACCTGTGCAGAAGGATCTGAGAGGCAGCCCCAGGGGTTGCTGTAAGACTTAGTGTTGCTGACTCCACTTAGAAGTAATCTCCAAACAACAACGACACCACGAAGTGTGTCATCATATACACTGAAGATAGCTGAGATTATACACTGCCTAAATTTCACTCAGAAAACATGATACAGATCATTTCTGGTTGAAAAGACAGTAAAGAAACTCCTAAACATACTTCTTTGTCCATAAATGGAAACCAGACAAAACAGGTTTGTAGATTTAAAGAGACCCTGCAAGGTGGTGATTCTGAAGTACCCCTTGGAGGGACCATGCCAAGTCTGAAGTGAAGCTGCAGAGTGAAGCAGTATCCAGGGACTGAGCTATTTCTGGCTGCAGCCTTTGTGTCATGAAATGGTGATAACTTGCCCCTTGCCCCATAATGTTCCTCTCCTCCCTGATGGCTCTGTAAGTTTGAGTGATGTCAGTCTCTTTGGAGGCAGCTAGGTTTGTTTGTGTCCTAGGACAGATGTCCCGAAAAAACAAGGCTAGACCCCGAAGAGCCTGGGCATCCATTAGGACGATGAAAGACTCTGTGGATAGAAAATACCATTAGTTTTTCTTCCTTCCTCTGTATTCTCTCTTTTTATCTCGTTCCCTGATAGCAAGCAAAGGGTAGGGAAATCTAAGTAGGAGGCTTCTATCCTTGACTGATTCTTTTTTTTTTTTTAATTTTTCTGCCTCCTAGGGGATAACTGAATTCATTGTATGCCTCTGGAAGAGACCAGAATTTCCTAACTCCTCCAAATTCCTGGGCAGGTTACCTCTCCCAACCTCAGTTCATCATTATTCTGCACTGAGTTATGTAATGATTTGATCGTGTTGAGGAGTAATTCACCTTTGTTCCCACCTACGTTAAGACTGATTACAAATCCTCATAAAATACTCATTATGCTCCCAAAAATGTTCTTAAGAATAGTCCGTTAGAAAGGAGGTAATGCTGCTGCTCAGAAGTGTGGGCTTCTGTCTAATTATGTGTAAATTATCTGAGTGGAACGTCAGATGTTTAGTGATAAACAGTTTGATGCGTCCCAGCAAAGTATCTAGTTTGTGAGGCAATATAATCAAAAGCAGCTTGTGTGCAGCAAATTGTAGATGGTATAACTTTGCATCTTTTTCAAGTTATTCTTATTGAAAGAAGTGGGAATTTGTCTGCAGCCCTTTAAGAATAGCAAACATTGTATTCTGCATTTTTTTAAGAAAGATAATTGATCCTTTGACTATACTGCTGTTCTCTTCTCAGAAGAAACATTAAAAAGTTGGATTTCTTAAGAAATGCAATTAACCGACTTTTATTTAATGATTTTTTTTCACGTTATTCATCCTGGAGGAATGGTATCTGTTGGTTATTAACAAAGATGAGGATGGATTTTCAGAAGCAAAATATCATGATATCCTACTGCAATGCATCTATGGTTACTCAGGGAAGATCCAATGTGGTTTGTATGTAGGTATCTCCTTCTTTAGGAAACCTTTTCTGAATTGCCTGCCTACATCTCCCACCCATCTCTGGGTGGGATGTTGTATATTCTCTGTGCCACCAGAAGAAAGTTATTCTAATAATCAAAGTGAATAAGACACCATTTAATTGGGATGAAGCCCCAATCGTCAGTGTAGCTAGTGGTAATTGAACCTAGATGTTCATAATCTGGGATCCTAAACTAGATGTTCTAATAATCTAGATGTTCATAAAATCCAGGTATTTAAACCTGAAAGCTCATTACTTCTTAGCCTCAGTAGTAGGGTTCCTTAAAGGCCCAAGAAGCTTGAGAGAAGTCTACCAGGGCAGATACCCCTCCAAAAATCAAAGCCAAGGACTTCTATAGGCAAAGAATGGTCAAGATATTTATTTAGCATAGCATGAGGAAGTTTAGTCCAACATAGAAAACAGAAATATCAGTTGAAATGAAATTAGTGTACTAGTTAACATAAGAATTCCCACCTCAGTGTTTGAGAACACTTTGCAGCTCTTCTAGAGACATTCTTATTAAAGAAGAAAGTGACTAACTGGAGAAGAAAAAGGGTATGAAAGTCTAGTAGGAGAAAATGACAGGCAAAAAAAAGGATACTAAGACATTAGTATTTTAGTGAAAAGAGGCAAGAATTCTATGTCAGCTCCTTATTGGTGGTGGATGAAGAATAATGTTAGCATAACCTATCATTCAGTTGATTCCATACGCAGCTGAATTGGTTGCTTAATGAATCCATAGTGGTGTTTGGCTCTGCTTGGTTTCCAAAATTGTAAGGTAAATTCCATGCACATGGTTTTAAGTTGGAAATGGTTGATATGGTTATACTTGGTATATACATTCAACGAACTGCCCAGTTGCAAATGTGTGCCTATTCACAAACCCCTTGATTGAATTGCAAGTATGCCAGCTAATTAGACATGTGTTCCATAATGCTTAAAGAGAGATCAAACCTCCGTCAGCGTCTCTAGATGGTCAAGTCTTAAATTTACCCAAGATCAAAATATCTACGTAAAGATTACTATGTATATGTGACATTCGCAAGCCAGAGGGTGTTGGACATTTTGAAGGCCAACCATTTAGATGATTGACTAAATATATTTATTTACATCATATAGATCTGTCCAATATTGCCAGCATATCCTTTTAAGAAAGTGTATTCATCCTTTTAGTGTTCAGTAAAATTTATCATGACTGTCTGTGGGATGCATTTATTTCATATTGACTTCTGTTTGTATCCTTTCCTATCCTACATTCTCTATAACCAGTCTTTTTGCAAGTCTGCAATTCATGACAAAAAGTCTAAAGGAATTTTATTTTTATTTCCTTTTCAGTGAAAACATATTACAAATTGCCAACTCATGATGTATTCACTTTGAACTTAAAATACCATTTGTTTAAAAAATGCAATAAAACCTGAAATGTACACTGATATTCATTCTGAAGATTAAAGCTGCCAATGAGTTATGGAGCTGGGCCAAGGCTGTCTTGTTCTCAGCCTAAATTTATCTTGTCGAAAGGGAATTATTCTGACCAGGGCTAGAGAGTGAAGATAGTTAAAATTTGATTGTTCAATTGCTTTCTTCTGGCTTTTTTTTTTTCTTAAAAAATATTTGATTATTTTTCTCTTAGGAGCTGGATTTGAAAATCTAAAGACTGATGACAGATGGATAAAAAGTCCTATTTTATCTGATTCTAAAAGTGACATAGGTTTCTGGAGATTCTTTTGTTTTTTTAAATATATTTCTTTACTTTTCTTTCTTTCTTTTTTTTTTTTTTAAACATGGATCTTTGGCCATGGGGGACCCCATGCTGAGTGCCTACCCTCTCTGACTTACACAGAGGAAGCTTCAGTGTAATAGAAATAAATGCTGCATTTTCTCTGTTTATAACATGTCACTTGGGCAAAGTGGTACAGTGTCTCTCTGGTAAAGCTGAAACGCGGATTTCTCAGAAATGTCTTGTTTTCAGTTAATGATATTTTCTGCTTTTCACCAGGTGGTCTCTTTGGGGCTTTGCTCTTGAATTCATTTCTCTGTGCGTAGGCCAGGCTTTCTGTTATTCATTTATTCAGCAGGCATTTACTGAGTCCTCACCACACTCAGGCATGAGCGCAGCGTCCAGGTTGCAGTGGCCACGGAAACCAGCCCTGTCCTATTGGTGCTCGCTGGCTTTGGGGTAAAGTGACAGGCTAATACTATATTATAGCCAGGGCCACATTAGACGTCAAAATAAAATGTTATGTGAACAGAGAGGAGGGATGGCCTGGCATGGAGGTGAGCTGGGGGCGTCAGGCTATCTGTGGTCACATCATTCTCTGAACTAGCAGACCAGGCATAATGTGCGATGTAAGCTCGCCCTGATGTTGCCTGACCTGAATGAGTGCTTCTCTGGAAAGAGCTTAGAGTTCCTCTTTCTCTTATGTGAAATCCCACAAGGAAAGGCAACTTCCAGAAATGGCCAAGCTTTCTATCTCTAAAGAGCCAGCCCTCAAGGACTCATGAGGACTGAAAGGGAAATTGATCATTGGCTCATTATGGTCCTGATCAGGTATGACCTTTGAGAAACCAGTGGGCCTGGTAAAAATATGGCAGCCAAGGTGGCCATATCGGCAGATGTTGCATTTGCTGACTCCATGGCCAGAGCCACATCAACTGCTCTGAGGGTGTTTTGTTCCCTCTGCGATTGGATCTGTATTCAAAACAGATTGTGCCTGCTATGGAAAGAGAGCCAGCTTGTGAATCCTGGCCGAGTTTGACTTCATTGACCACAGAGTTTTGGTTCTTTGCAAACACGAAGGAAAACATGATGTACACCTTGACTGAATTCAGCTGTTCTCCTCATCCATCCAGGCTTGTCTTCATTGCAAATGAGCAAACTTGTGTTTCAGAGGACTTAGGTAACTTCCCCAGCTTCACTTAGATCTGGGTGTTCTGCCTTCCAGAATACAGTCCTTCTTCTCCCACCACAGACCCTAAGACTATTAAGAGTAGGTCATCCCCAACCTGTTGGTTAAGAAAGACATTCACAGTATCTGCACAATGTCTAAGGGATCCCCAGGATCACCTCACCTTTGTCCAAAGAGAATAATAAGGTGTTGGTAGATAAGAGGGAGGCCCATGTGCCTCTGCCATTAGGTTCTGTGACAGGGAGTCCACGTGGAGATCATCATGTGATAAACGCCACTATGGCTGTAGTCCAGGGACAAGCTTGAGTGACATCTCAGTAGGGCAGCTACCTTCGGAGAGCCCTCCCCACGTAAGGACAGAGTGGCTGGGGCAGTCACCTGGCATCCTAGAACATATTTCTCTAGAGGGGCCCTGCTGACGTTTTGGACCAGATTGATAGTACATTGACACGAGTTTTATCCATTGTAGGATGTTTGGCAAAATCCCTGGCCTCTCCCCACTAAGACAGCAGTAACACCCTTTCCTCTTGGAGTCAAAACATTGTCCAGTATCCCCTGGGGTGCAAAATCACCCCCTGCTTGAGAACCACTATCCTATGGCCATATTTATAGTCACTAAAGAAAGAGTACATAATGGCAGCTACTCTGGGCCTCTTGAGTCAATTGCATGTGATTCCTTCCCTCCCTCCCTCCCTGCCTCCCTCTCTGCCTCCCTGCCTCCCTGCCTCCCTGGCTCCCTGCCTCCCTCACTCCCTCCCTCCCTCCTTCCTTCCTTCCTTCTTTCCTTCCAAGACAGAGTGAGTCCCCTTCACCCAGGCTGAAGTGCAGTGACACAATCTTGGCTCATTGCAACCTCCGCCTCCTGGGTTCAAGCAATTATCCTGCCTCAGCCTTCTGAATAGCTGGGGTTACAGGTGTGTGCCACCACACCTGGCTAATTTTTATATTTTTAGTAGAGATAGGGCTTCACTGTGTTGGCCAAGCTGGTCTCAAACTCTTGACCTTAAGTGATCTGCCTGTGCCAGCCTCCCAAACTGTTGGGACTACAGGCGTGAGCCACCGCCCCCAGTGCAATTGCATGTGTATTTAATGAGCTTCTGCTTAGGGGGTAGTTTAGCATACACTTGGAGGCAGATGGGTTGCTTCCCTTATTATGTGAGAGCCAGGTGACTTTGTGCCAAAACACTTGCCTGCTTTATATTTTAGCCCTCTCTTCTTTGTTGTTTGTTTGTTTGTTTGTTTGTTTTTTGGAGACAGAGTCTTGCTCTGTCGCCCAGGCTGGAGTGCAGTGGTGCTATCTCGGCTCACTGCAAGCTCCGCCTCCCGGGTTCAAGCGATTCTCCTGCCTCAGCCTCCCCAGAGCTGGGACTATAGGCACCCGCCACCACGCCCAGCTAATTGTTTGTATTTTAGTAGAGACGGAGTTTCACCGTGTTGCCCAGGCTCGTCGCGAACTCCTGAGCTCAGGCGATCCGCCTGCCTTGGCCTCCCAAAGTGCTGGGATTACAGGTGTGAGCCACTGCGCCTGGCCTAGTCCTCTCTTCTATAAAACACAGGTAGTTCTAACACTGTATATCTCTCCGAAGTTTGTAGTGAAAAAGGATTGCACACATACACACACACAGAGACCATTATGTGAGTGTTAACTACTATTCTTATTACCATTTTCTGGGCACAATATCTGGTGTTGGAAGACAGAGAAAATACACAGCATGTTCTTTTCTTCATGGGGTTTCTAGTCTAGATGAGAAGACAGTGTCCAGACACTGAGAGCAATATGCAAATCAGTCATCATAAACTGAGTGACTGTCAGGGGAGAGTCTATTGAGGGAAAAGTGGGTTATTTATAGTTTGCTTAAGTTTGAATCCAGGAGATAACCTTGACCTCCTCTCTGCAGACCAAAATAATCTTTATTTCTGTCTTTTCCTCCCTCCCTTTCTTTTCTTTTCCTTTTATTTTTATTTTCTTTTCCTTTTATTTTTCTTTTCTTTTCCTAGAAAAGGTTTTGCTCTGTCACCCAGGCTGGACAGGAGGTCAGTGGCACAATTATAGCTCACTGCAACCTCTACCTCCTGGGCTCCAGCAATCCTCCCACCTCAGCCTGCAGAGTAGCTGGGACCACAGGCACATGCCATCACACCTGGCAATTTTTTTGTATTTTTTGTAGAGACAGGGTTTCTCTTTGTTGCCCAAGCTGGTCTCAAACTCCTGAGCTCAGGTGATCCACCCACCTCAGCCTCCCAAAGTGCTGGGATTACAGGTGTGAGCCACCGCACCCGGCCTACTAAAGCGATTTCTAAAAAGGAGGACAGAATCCACCACGCACCGCCCCAAACACGTTTTCTTTCCGGCATTTGCTCAGACTAACAGAGGAACAAGTAATGGCGTTTGCAAAGGGGATTTCATTTATTCCTGGGTGCCACAGATATTTGTTCACCCCCAACTCATTGCAAGGCACAGGGTCTTAGGAATTCTTTAATTGTAAGGAACAGAAACTCACCCTGTTTGAAGATATCTCGTTATAAGAATCAAAAAATATTTCACAAAACTCAATTGCATGAAATATGGGGAAATACATGGATATTAAAAGTTACCAGGCAGATTTTCTGCTGTCTTTTGCTCTTGCACCCTCTACCTGGAGGCTTCTGCTGTCTGTTCTCTGGTTGATTAAGCTTTCTTTTCCCCATTATCATTCTTTAAAAAAAATATTTCCACAGGTTTTTGGGGGAACACGTGGTGTTTGATTACATGAGTAAGTTCTTCACAGGTGATTTGTGACATTTGGGTGCACCCATCACCTAAGCAGTATACACTGCATCCAATTTGTAGGCTTTTACCCCTCACCTCCTTCCCACCCTTTCTCACTACCCTTTCTCCCTGAGTCCCCAAAGTCCACTGTGTCATTCTTATGCCTTTGCATTCTCATAGCTTAGGTCCCACTTATAAGTGAGAACATACAATGTTTGGTTTCCCATTCCTGAGTTACTTCACTTAGAATAATAGTCTCCAATCTCATCCAGGTTGCTGCAAATGCCATTAATTCATTACTTTTTTATGGTTGAGTAGTCCATCGTGTGTGTGTGTGTGTGTGTGTGTGTGTGTGTGTGTGTGTGTATCACAGTTTCTTCAATGCATTCATCGATTGATGGGCATTTGGGTTGGTTCCGCATTTTTGCAATTGTGAATTATGCTGCTATAAATATGCATGTGCAAGTATCTTTTTTGTATAATGACTTCTTTTCCTCTGGGTAGATCAAATGGTAGTTCTACTTTTAGGTCTTTAAGGAATCTCCACATGGTTTTCGATAGTGGTGGATTAAGCATTTTGACTTTGTGGGCCTCCCTCTGGTTGTCTCTCTCTGTTCATTCATCCCCTAGTGCTTGGTCTAGCTTTCAGTTTTTCATGGCCTTCCTGCCTGGTCCCCCAGTCTGCCTCCGCAGTCTCTACACTCCAATCCAGCATTCCTGAGAGGGAGAAGATCTCATTGAACCAACATGGATCAGTGTCCCCCATGAGTTCCCACAGCTGGAAAGATTTAGGGGAGCTCACTAGGTAGATGATGGTACCTCTTACGTGGTGGAAGGGTGTATGAATTTGCTAAGAAAGTGGTATGGGTGGAGGAAAATGGTTGGCACTTCCATAACACCTCCCCTCTGTGTTGGCCAGGGAAACACCCTCGACATTCTGTATCTCCGTCCCCTAGATCGCCTCTCCGTAAACACCACTCAGCCTCACCCTGCACAGAAGCTGTATCCTTACTCAGTTTTTCTTACTTGGCATCTTCTAAAATAAGACTTTCATATTGTTGCTTCCTAGGGTCACCCAGAGCTTGCCAGAAGTGAGAAAGGATCTCTTCTGGTCTTGATCTAGATCATCTCATCAGATCATTGCATCAAAGTCAGGTTTACTGAGGCATAATTTACACATGGTCAAATGTACTCATTTTAGCACACAGTTCTTCAAGTTTCAATAAGTGCATACAGTGATGTAACAACCACCAGCATCCACATGATTTGGAGCATATTCGTCATTCCAAAAACTTTCCTAGGGACTGGTTATAGTTAGTCCCCAACTCTAGATCCTGGGAATTGCCAATCTCTTTTCTGTCCCTATAGTGTTGGTGTCTCCAGAATGTCCTACAAATGGAATCAGAAGTAGGTAGCCTTTTGGCCTGCCTATCTCTGTGTAATGGATTTTGAGATTCATCCAGGTAGTTGCATGTATCAGTAGTTCTTTCTTCCGTTTTATTGCTGAGTAGCCTTCTATTGTATGGATGCACCATAGTTTATTCACTAGTTGAAGGGCAGTTGTGTTGTTTCCAGTTTTTGCTGATTATGAAACAGTTGCTGTAAGCATTTATGTACAGGTAATTCTGTATAACAATTCTTAGTTCTCCTGGGTAAATTCCTAAGAGTGGTGTTGTTGGATTGAGAAGTATGTTTATGTTTAACTTTATTCATTCATTTAAGATATAGACTCCTGCTCTGTATCCCAGGCTGAAGTACAGTGGCACTATCACAGCTCACTGCAGCCTTGAAATCTTGGGCACAAGCAATCCTCCCACCTCAGCCTCCTGAGCAGCTGGGACCACAGGCACTCACCACCACGCCCGGTTAATTTTTTAACTTCTTGTGGAGATGAGGTCCTGCTATATTGTCCAGATTGATCTCGATCTGGGCTCAAGCAGTCCTCCCACCTCAGCCTCCCACAGTGCTAGGATGACAGGCATGAGCCACCATTCCTGACCCTTTTTAACTTCATAAAGATGTTTTTTAAGAGAGGCAGAGGACAGAGTAGTAGTTTGGGTGTTTAAGCCTGGATCTGATACTTCCTAGCTGTGCGACCTCACGGTTTATCTGTGCCTTACTGGATTGCAGCAGAATTAATGGCAAAATAATAACTCTGCACAAGTTCAGGGTGGTCACTGCCTGGGTGTTAGAGCTTTAAGATGGCCCCTCATCTTTTGGCCACTGCCTTCTTGTACTGGATGTTCCTTCTCTATTGCCTGAGCTTGCACACCCTTTCTTACATCCCTGCCACACACTGTTTCCTTTTCTGGAACATTTTCCCACCCACCTTTCTCCTCGCCAACGCCTCGTCCCTCCATTGCCCAATGAAATGCCGCCTCTTCAGAAAAGCCTTCCCTCACCCTCAGTCTCAATCCAGCCCTTTGCTATCTATAGATTCCTTACTTTTTTTTTTTTTTATTTTAGCAACCTGTTCTTTTCCTTTATAGCATTTACCACAGTGGGCCTCAGAAAATTAACTGTGTAATTTGATTTTTAATTGGAATTTTTATTGAGATAATTGCAGATTCACATGCAGCTGTAAGGAATAATACAGAGAGTTCCAATGTTCCCTTTACACAGTTTTCCCCAATGGTAACATTTGGCAAAATTAAGGTACAGTGATCACATCTAGGATATTGATGTTGGTATAACCCACTGATTTTATTCAAATTTCCCCAGTTTTACTTGCATTAATTGTGTGTGTGTATGTGTGTGTGTGTGTGTGCAGCGGTGGTAGTTGTATTTGGTTTTATACAATTTTACGGCACATGTAGGTTTGGGCATCCAACACCACAGTCAGGATAACAAACATTTCCATCACCACTGGATGCCTTCTGTTTTTCTTTTTACAACTACCCCCCCTCCCACTCCCACTTCCTAATTTCTGGCAAACACTAATCTTCTCTCCATTTAAAAGCTTGGACATTTCAAGAAATGGACCCAGGTAGTACCTGACTTTTAGGCGTTGATATTTTTTGATCAACATAATTCCCTGGAGACTCATTGAAACTGCTGTGTGTATAAACAACTTATTCCTTTTCGTTGCTGTGTAGTATTCCATGGTATGGATGTACCACAGTTTGTTTAACTGTTCATCTGTTGATGGATATCTGGACTAATCCCTGGATTTAGTTCTTATAAATAAAACTATTACAAATCTTCAAGTGCAGATTTTTGTGTGAACACAAGTTTTCATTTCTCTGAGATACGGGCTCAAGAAAGAACATGTTAGGACATGAGTTTTATAAGAAACTGATTGATTTTTAACTGTGTCTCTGCCAATAGACTTTAAGTTCCAGCCGGGTAAGTAGACTGAGTTTTGTTTGTTTGTCTGCTTGTTTGTATCTTTAATCAGCATACTGGGAACACTGTACAATTCTTAGAACATAATTTACCACTCTATAAATATTTATAGATGATTTAAATAAGGAATGAATGAGTGAATGCATGAATACCAATGCTGGCATAGGGATTAAATGAAATAATGTATGTAAATCATGTTCAGAATGTCTAGCATGGAGTAAGCTCTAATAGGTAAACCCTTGTAGCACAATCGCCATTGTAAGATATGATTTTGGTTGAGGGTGACATGAGGAAGTTTCACATCCTTCCACCTTCAGCATCGTACAAACGTCACGTGGCTTCACAGGATCCCAAGGGTCTAGATTCTTGCCGCTTTATTTCTTTAAATAAAAGCCTATCTTGTGAAAATACTCAAAAGTGTCAGAGTGGGAATTTGGGTTTCATACTTTCATACCTTCTTATTTACTTTTTTTGAGATGGAGTCTTGCTCTGTCACCTAGGCTGAAGTGCAGTGATGCCATCTCAGCTCACTGCAGCCTCCCCTCCCGGGTTCAAGCAATTCTCCCTGCCTCAGGCTCCTGTGTAGCTGGAATTTCAGGTGCCCACCACCATGCCTGGCTAATTTTCGTGGTTTTTTTTTTTTTTTTTTTTTGAGACAGAGTCTCACTGTGTCACCCAGGATGGAATGCAGTGGCATGATCTCGGCTCACTGCAAGCTCCGCCTCCTGGGTACACACCATTCTCCCACCTCAGCCTCCCAAGTAGCTGGGGCTACAGGTGCCCGCCACCATGCCTGGCTAATTTTCTTTTTGTATTCTTAGTAGAGACCGGGTTTAGCCATGTTGGCCAGGCTGGTCTTGAACTCCTGGCCTCAGATGATCTACCCACCTCAGCCTCCCGAAGTGCTGGGATTACAGGTGTGTGTCACCATGCCTGGCCCTGGGCTTCATACTTTAAAGAAGGTACTGCTTAAATAGGTCGGGGTGAAGCTACATAACCACTTTCCTCATTGAACATGAGCGCAGGCAATGCATGATAGAAGCTGTGGGAGTGTGAGGATGTGTGGCACAAAAGAGGTTAACTTTGTTCCAGGATCATCATGGTCCCAGAGTGTGACATAAATATTGGTGAAGCCAGTGGAGTTAGCACAGTACTTAATAGAGAGAGAAAATTAGTGATTCTCATATGCCCGAGGAAAGTGCAGGTCTTCATAATGTCTTGATCTATGTACAAAGAGCTAGTAAAGACAAGCAGTCCTCATAATAAAAATAGAAATGAGGTTTTCCCGACGAAGATGCCACCAGAATGATGAGCTGTCACACAGGACCTGGAGAGACAAGAAAGAAACTTCTTTGGTGACTATAATTAGGATTCCATGGAGAGCAGCAGTGTGCAGGAGCTATGCCAGGGTGCTCTCTTTCTCTTTCTAGAATCACCATCAAACTAGCTCTAAAGGGCCAGGACAGCGAGTAGGTGCAAGCTGATCCTTGGTGGACCAAGCCCTTATTCCCCACAGGCCATGGTGATGCTCTGACCTGGGGTGTAATAGGCAAGAAGTGTTTTCAGTCTGTGACTTGGGCTACTTAAATGGAAGAAGATAAAACCTTTATTTTTCCTTATAACGAAAGTACTTTACGTTCATTATTAAAAACTTGGATTGATTGACAATTTTAAAAAATGATAAAAGTCACCTCTCAACACCCCATTTGGGTGTTTCCTCAAAGCTTTGAAAATATCTATGTAGATCTATAGGTTTAAATTTAGAAAGAGATAAGTTTAGAACTGGATAACACAAATTAGTTTATGATAGATTTTACATATATGGGGTATTACCCAAAAAGTATGGATTTGCATATTACCTTCCCCCCCACATTTTGTGTACATTTTTCTGCTTCTTAAAGTGTTTTTCCCTATGTGTATTTTCAAAATACACATAGTTTGTGAGGATGTAGCCCAAATGAAATGAGTGATGTGTGACTGGCTGTTGAACAAAAAATCCAAACCAATCTGATGTGTATTTGCAGGCTGAGATCTGTTTTCCTCATGTTCTGTGGAAGGGAAGGAGCAGAACAGTAACATGGTCTCCTTTAGATGTTGGATCAAGGCCTGAGATTTTTCTACCTTCACCCTGGTTTCCATATAACAGGGAAATCCTAGGGTGGTTTAAGATACCCACAAGCGCCCTGGGGAGGCGGCATCTACCTGAACTGTAGTTTGGGATCCTGTAATTCAATTTAATTTCTGGAGAAAGAACGCACTCTCAGAGAACTCTCACAGCAATTGTTCAACTTTCAGACATTCTACTTGGAAAACCATTTAAGGAATGCATCATGCAATAAAGTAGAAGATCCAAGGTGAGAAAATCACACTCACCTGAGTTAGGGCCTCAGGGTATACATTTAAATAAGTTATTTATCTTCCGTCACCCTCAGCTTACTCACCTGTGAAATGGGAGGAGTCATATCACCTCGTTTATCAGATTTCTAGGAAGATGAAATAAGATAATAAATATAAAACCCTTGGCATAGTATCTACCACACAGTAAATGCTAAGTAATTCTTAACTTTGCTATTACTGGCCGCAGTGCAGTGGCTCACACCTATAACCGCAGTACTTTGGGAGGCTGAGCTGGGCAGATCACTTGAGGTCAGGAGTTCGAGACCAGCCTGGCCAACATGATGAAATGCCATCTCTACTAAAAATACTAAAATTAGCCAGGCATGATGGCACATGCCAATAATCCCAGCTACATTGGAAGCTGAGGCAGGAGAATCACTTGAACCCAGGATATGGAGGTTACAGTGAGCTGAGAGGGCACCACTGCACGCCAGCCTGTGTGATAGAGCAATACTCCATCTCAAAAAACAACAACAACAACAACAACAACAAAAAAAAAAAAACGAAAAAACAAAAACTTTGTTGTTACTTCTTAAAATATTTCTTGGACTTGTGTGTACATCTTGATAGGACACTGGCTATGCAGGGGAACAACATTGGAATCATTTGTCTGGTGAGAGGCAGGGGTTGGAGAAAAGAGAGTCACAGCCTGCTGAGAATCTGAGTGATATTAGAGGAAGTATGGGCACCCTGGAGGTTAGTGTTTTCACTAAAGAGATCATAAATTATTAACATCCCACAGAGTTACCCAGAAGAACACTCATGCCAGATCCTGCCTGCTATATAAGAGAGCCTCCTTAGAGATGTCTGTGGCTCAGTTATAAAGAAGAAAAAGCA
Source organism: Symphalangus syndactylus (assembly GCF_028878055.3). Classification (NCBI taxonomy): domain Eukaryota; kingdom Metazoa; phylum Chordata; class Mammalia; order Primates; family Hylobatidae; genus Symphalangus; species Symphalangus syndactylus. The sequence goes on along the minus strand of NC_072436.2, from coordinate 111,625,587 downwards.
GTCAGGATGATGATGGGTATTACAATTGCTTCCTTAGTCAAACACTAGAGTTGAGGGAGAAAGCAAGATTTGAAGTAACAGTGGGCTCTCCTTAGAAAAATTAAAGAGGTGGCTCCCTTTGTTTCTAGCCTAAGAGAACAGGGCTGGCTGTCTTTCCCACAAAGGTCAATGTACATTGCCTTACTTTTGTGTTTACAATCAACAATAGCCAGATTATCATTACTGATACCAACGTTACTGCCACCATTATCATCATCACCATCACCATCATCATCAACAAGACTATCACTGTCACCACCATTATGATTATCAACATCATCATCATCGTTATGACAATCACCTTCATCATCATCATCACCATAATCACATCACCATCATTATGATAATCGTGATCATCATGGTGATCAATGCCATCATTATTACAATCACTTTAATCATAGTCATCACCATCATCATCACCGTGATCATGACCATCAGCATCACCACCACCACCATCATCATTATCACAATTATCCTTGAAGCTGATATGTATTACGCACTTACTAGGTGCTAAGGGGTTGCACTAAGAAATTTAGTGTATTATCCCATGCTCTCAAATTTAGTCTTGTGAGATAAAAATATTCATGCTTGTGTCATTTATAAATAAGGACTCAAGACTCAGGAAGTTTTAAATAACTTGCCAAAAGCCACTGAGCTAGTCTGCTGTAGTTCAAAGATTCAGAACCAGGAGGTCTGTCTCCCCAGTCCTTATCATCCATTTCATTATCAAGAAGGTAGGACAAGGTTAGGATAAACTCTGTGGCCCCAGAATAAGCTCTTTTAATTCTTATTATTTTTCTTTCATAGGAGAGTAAACCTATAATCTGTGCTTCCCAGGGTTACATGGCAAACCACTTTCTCAAATACATACATACATTTACACCAGTAGAAACCATTTTAGAAATAAATGTTACAGGAAATTCCATCTATAAGAGAGATAAAAGGAGCAGGATAAAAGATACATTTTATGACTTCAAATATGAAGCATGTATCATAAAGGCAATTAGTGAGAAAATGAGGCTATTTTGATGAACACCAATATTTGAAATTGGGAGTATGGATAGCTAATATTGTTTTCAATTAGCCTCATAATCCAATTCATATCAGTATTTTAATTTGTTGCCTGCTATTGAGAAGATGCTGGTTCGCACACTGATACTGAGATACAAAAGGTAATTTTTTAACCAGGTGACCTTAAAATATCTCATTAATCTGGAATGTAAGCTCCATGTCCTTTCTTAGTTGACCACTGTATCTCCAAGGCCAGCACCATGCTTCGCACAGACACTATTTTCAAAAGGTAGCTGACGATTGAATAAATGCATTAACCAACTAGTAAATTAAATGAATCTCAGAAACATGAAAATGGAAGAGGACTAATATTTTCATTTTCAAATTTTCTCATTCGCTCAACTAATATTTAACAAGCATCCACTACAGTAAGCCACGTGCTATTCTAAGGTGATGAGGATGCAACATTAAGGGGGGAAAATACCATTCTCATAGGACATGTGCAAGCCGCTGTGTACAGGTCGGGGGTGTGGAGGTTAGACAGAAAATAGACAAGGAAGTCACTATTAACACTCGCTGTAACATTTAGAAGCAGACAGCTTACCTAAGCCTTCTGAGTCTCAGCATGCTTGTGGGTAAAGTAGTATTATCGGTATGTACCCAGCAATACCCCTGTGAAGAATAAACAGAAACACACAGAGGTGCTATCATCCTCGCCTCCATCTCAATATTGCAAAACATACAAGGATGCACATTTCATTCTGTGATTATTTATTTAACCAGGCACTGGGCATTCTGGGATTTGTACATTCATATCATTAAAGCAGTTCAGCCAAAGAACATATATTTGGAGAGGTTTTAACATGCACTGGGCATAAGTGATTATAGCCCTAGGTTCAAGGTGACCAGTATCTGGACAGAGGGAGATATGTAGAAGAAGTACCAGTTACGTTGCAAGGTAAGATGTGCAGAACCAGCTTAAAGCACTCAATACTGTGCCCTCACCAGCGGAAGGTGTCACTGATGCCTTTTGAACAGAAGACTGACATCCTTAGTTTTGGGTATTTAAAATTGCTCTGTGGCACCAATGTGAAGTATGAGTTGGGAAGAGCTGAGACTGAGAGCAAAGGAACTTAGGTAAGTGTAGCTTTTTCCCTCCTTTTCTAAAAATCTAGGCTAAATAAAATAATGTGATGTACTAGTATATCTGCAATGGAAAATTAAGACAGCCTTAATAGTTGGGAGATGGAAGGGTTAAAAATGATACAATTTAGGAACCAATTGACTATTCAGAGCAGCAAAGGAAGATGTGAAGGACAAATGTTGAGCTTTCAAGGTTAAGTAAATGGCAGAGAGGTGCTTCCATTAACAAACAGGTAAGTCAACAGAGGAAGAGCAGCATGGGCAGATGCATTTGTTTGGGGGAATGTTAAAATAGCAGCAAGGATAGGACCTTGGCACTGAGACATGCAGGAGGCGGTCTGAAGTTGATGATGATTCCTGAGATGCAGCCTGTGAGAGCTCAAGGCTAGGGATGCAAAGAGTCTGATGCAATGGCTTTCAATCATTACTGCAAATCCTTCACAAGTGTGTGAAGAGTATCATAGCCATTGCTACATTACTATATATAAAATTATAATGTACTATATAATGTATTATATATAATATATAATGAATCACATATAATATATAAACATAATATATATGTATCATGTAATATATAATGTATTATATATTATATACAATGTATCATATATAATAATAATATATTATATATAATATGTATAATATGTATCATGTAATATATAATGTATTATATATTATATATAATGTATCATATATATCATATATTATATATAATGTATATATAATATATGATATATTCCATATATAATGCATATATAATATATGATATATTATATATAATGTATCATATATGATATATATAATGTATTATATGTTATGTATAATATATTATATAACATATTATATATCAAATATATATAATACTATATCTATATATACACACACACATACACAAATATATAACAGAAGTGTGTTGTGCAAAGTGATGACAATTAGGATATAGGAGGTAAGAGACCTAACAAAGGACGAAGTGATGCCAAGCGAGATTTTTTTGTCTATGAGGCATGAAAGAACATTGCAGTACATGTGCACAAAAAAGTCCAGCCAGGGACATATATAGTCTTTTTCTTACATGTCACTCTACTGAAATAGTCTTGAATTATTTTGTCTGACACCAGGTGAAGGAAATGCTGTGTTTTCATTGGTAAGCACAATAGGTCTTCTAATGGAGAGTACAGGTTTGTTTTGGAAAGATGGCTTGATGCAAAGCTGGATAAGAGATGATCCCCTCAAAGACACAGAAACAACTGTTGCCAAGCTTTTAAGGAGCAGGAAACAGAGAATGAAGGAGTGAGGATGTGAATTTGTTACCTGGCTCTCAAAAAGTAAAGGAGGAAGAGGAAAAGGAAGTAAGGAAGAGAAAGTCTGGAACCAAGAGAGTTTAATCAAAGTCGAGGGCACTAGAATAGCCAAATGTCATTTTCAAGGATGTGATACATACAGTTGACCCTCCACGTCCTTGGGTTCTGCATCCATAGATTCAGCCAACTGCAGATCAGAAATATTCAGAAAAAAATTATGTCTGTGCTAAACATGTGCAGACATTTTTTTCTTGTCATTATTCCCTAAACAATGCATTGAAACAACTATTTACATGGAATTTGCATTGTATTAGTAAACCTAGAAGATGATTTAAAGTATACAGGAGGATATGTGTAGGTTATAAGCAAATACTACACATCTGTAGATTTTGGTATCCTTGGAAGGTCCTAGAACCAATCACTCATGGGTAGTGAACGATGACTCTACCAATCCTTGTCTATGTTTTTAAAATGAGAATCACATCTTCCATTCTCTCTGGCACCATCTCCATGTCTACTCATACATGCATCATTTAGTGGATGTATTGCAGAATGGGTTAATTAGTTTTATGTGTGGGTCTTTTTAATGGAACCCCGAGACAGGGAATATAAGAACCTGGACTCGCAGGCCAGATGAGGTTATGAGAACATGAGCTGCCTGTAATTGTGAATTGCAATTTGGGGACTAAGACTTGGAATCCTAGAGATCATCTGTTTGCCAAGGTGAGATTTTTGAGAGCCAGGAAGGTTTTCTACCCAATACCTGATACATCCCCAGTGTAACCTTGTAAGTTTTGCAGATAAACCTAGTTTTGTATGATTCGTTACATCCTTCCTATCTCACCTCCAACAATCATCAGACTTTGAAGGTATGCAATTATGCCAGGGACTAAGAATTCCTGGGGTGTCTTTGACCTGTGTTCCAGGATGGGACCTTGGGAAGGTAGAGGTCAAGGTGGATTAATTCAGAGCTGGAGATGTTACAGGTGAAGTCACTTCTAGTCAGAAATGCTTGATGACAACTCATCTTTTACTTTAAAGATAAAATTTCTGAGCATTTCTGGGGTCAAAGAACCTTGCAGCCAAGCTCATGAAAGAGGAAAAATAGAATCCTCTGCAGGCTTTGTTTGCCTTCAGATTTGCTTGAGTTTCATCCAGAAGTCGAAACACAGAGAGTGGGTGGGGTGGAGGGTTCCCAAAGTAGACCTTCCCACCCACTTGTTCATTAGGAGAAATCACCACTTAGCTGTTTTTGTCTCTGCCGCCTACCCTTCCTTGTCCCACGCACTTACATTCAGTCCTGTGCACTGGAAACAGACTTCCACCCTCTCAAGCGCCAAACGCTGCACCTTCTCTTTGCATCACCTCCTGGAGTTGATTGTTTCAGGAAAGCTGCTATAGGAACTGAAGTTATTTGCTTGCTCTGGGTACCTTTTAATTTGGGGTTCTTCCTGCTGTGTCTCAGGTCTGTTTTGTCATATGTCAGTTGGCTGCTCTGATAGAACATTGTCTCCATAAATTGTCACTTTTGCCAGGAATGATGATAAGAAAGTGTTGGCAAGAAAAAAAAAAAAGACCGAAGCACAATCTTTTCTTTTGAAAAGCTTAGGGCAAGCTGCAGATAGGGTGGGACTTACCCCTGCTGTAATTGAGTAAGGACAAGAAACCTAGAAAAATTTCATTTGATAAAATTAGGTGGCTGGGGTCAGTGATATATTCCTGGAAAAAGAAGGCTTGAAGATAAATTGGCATAGAGTAGTTCTTCCCAAAAGTGCTTGCTAGGTTTAGATGTTGTAAAAAATGATGAATATGATGATGATGATGATGATGAAGATGATGATGAAAATGGTGATTTTGTAAGCAGCATCTCTACTGCTGTTTGTATAGCACCGCTAAAAAGGATACTTTCTCATTTTGTTCAACAGACCAGAAAACCCTGTTTTCCATCTCTTATTAGAAGGATAAGATAGATACTTCTTGTGCCCTCGGTTTCTTCTTATGTAAATTGAAACTATAAAAATAATCTACCTTGCAGGATTTTGTGAAGATCAGAAAAAAATTAATTAACATCTGGCCAGAAGTAATTTTCTAACATGTATTACCCTTGTCAGTCTTCACAAAATAGTGGAGGACTTGACCTGATGTTGTGTGAGATACAGTTGATGAAGAATTTAGTTGACAAGGGCTAATGTGTAAGCTTGCATTCATTTGATTCATTAGCAAGGTTAAATAAATTGTGTACTCAGAAGACCAGGGCAGAAAGGTGATGTCTATGATATCTATACATTTTTGTATAGTGCCATGTCATTTAAAAGAAACTTTTCAAAAAAAAATTTTATCTGAAGTTAGTCCGTCCATAAATGTATTGACTTTGTTGGTTTCGTTTGCGTAATTTTTTTTTGCAAAGAAGGAGGAATGATGGTTTCATCAACTGGAGACTGAAAATAAAAATACCTCATAATAATAGTACTCAGGGGAGTACACACCTTTTGGAGTCTCACTGTTTGTGTTTGAGGCATACCCTCATATGAACCAGAAAGAGTTCCCAAATACCCCATCACAACTCCATATTTCAGGTGGCCTTGAATGAGCAGGGCTGAGTCATTGGGGAACAAGAATAAACTCTGGTGATCCAACAAATTCAATTCATTTGACCTTTATTAAGCCTCTCCTAAGTGAAAGGCATGCTGCTGTGTGGTTCAGGGAACTCAGAAATGAGAAGGGTGTTTGGTGTGATTTGCTGCAGTGAACCTGTGGGGGTAAAGAGAAATTATTCAAGCCTAAAGAGTGTAACTATTAATTGTTTTTTAGTCTCCTCGTGATAGCTAACAAGTATTGTTGGTACTTGGTGTGCCAGTGCCTATGCTAAGAAGCACTTTACATTCATTATCTCGGTGGTTCCCAAATGCCGATCCACAGACTCATTGGATTCTGTAATGACATTTTCAACAGACTGCAGCTAAATGAGAAAATTAAGGGCAATTTAGTGAAAGTTTTAATAGACTTAAATTTAATCAATTTGAAGGACTGTCCTTTATTTTCAGGTTATGTCCTTTTTTTTGCATTTTGGTGTAAAATGCTGTTTCTTTTATTAAATGCTGATTATAGTAGACAGTGTATATGAGTTTATGTGTGTATGTATGAATGTACTACCTTGGCAAGAAATTTAAAAGCTGTTAATTTTCATGCAATCTCTTTACCGTTTTTAAACTTTTCTTGGAGCTGTCCATGTAATTGAGGGCTATGGGACAAGAAGTCTGAGAATCATTATAGTTCTGTAAGGGTGCTACCATTGGCCCCATTTTACAGATGAAAAAAACGAAGGCTCGGAAAGGTTAGCTCACATGCTCATGTTCCCAATAGATTGCAAGTAGCAGAGCTTGAATTTAAATGAGTTTGTGTGTTTCTGTAGATGCAGAATGCCTTCATGATGGGCATATGGCTGCTTTTGCTGCAATGAATAGGCTCCCTAGCCTGTCCCTGGCCATGGATGTGGGCCATGCAACCATTTTCAGAGTCCTGGGACTCTTTGGGCCTTTCTTTGGTGTGCAGACTGGAATCCACAATAGCTTTAGACATTCATGGTGTTTCCTAGGAGCTCGTTTGTAGCAGTTCTGTTCCTCTACTTGCAGAAATGCAGGAGTTAAGAAGAGCCTAGCTTTGTGTCACTTCCCTCTGCCCCTGAGTCCTGTGTTTCTGTTCACCCTCAAAAATGTGAGCAGTATAGGTATCTGTAAAGGTAAATGCAGACATCCTGCCGAGTGGCTTACAGCAGAACCTCCTGTTGGGGGAAGAACTGGGTTGAAAGATCCCATTTTCCAAGCTTGCACTCCATGGGAGCCCTAGTCAGTAGCCAGTGAGATGATAGGAGAAGAGACAAGGCTCAATGGTCAAGGGAGAAGACACTGTCTGTACCTGCTGAGCTTTCTCTTCATTGTGCCTGCAGGGAAGAGGGAAGGCAGTTTGGGCCATGGCTTGTAGGAACAAAAAAAGGACAAACTCATTTTCCACATCTGCTTTATATGTGAGGCTTGGTGTAAAGACAAACTACCTCACCCTGTGAGATGGGTAATTGAGAATCAGACATACCTGGGTTTGCAAATCAGTTGCATCCCTTGTCTTCTCCAGAAACGTATGCAGGTTTCCAACCTGGCAGTCCGTTTCTCAGCAGCCTTGGCACTCGAGGAAGGGGTAGGATGAAGATGTGGGTATTTTTATTTTGATTTCTGACGAGATAAGCAGAAAACATTGTCCCTAAGAAGTTATGCTGTAAAGGGATACGAGATTCTGGGTTACTGAAATCCTCTATGGACACTAAGGTGCTATGTAGCTTAGTCCATTCCCTTTTTTGTTGTGGATGTTAATCATCCAGAATATTGCAACTCAGTAGTGGCTTTAAGCAGGTTTTCATGTACTAGCCAGGGAAAGTTACCACCATTAGGAAAAAATTATTCTTTAGGAACATGTAGCCTGGGGTCTTTATAATAACAACAGTCATAGTGGTAGTTGTAGTAGCAATGATAATAATATAACTGTTTCATTTTATTATAAAAGTAATACACAGACACATTCTTATTGTGAAAATCTAAGCAACATAAATCTGTACAGAGTAAAAATTGAAATCCCCCCAATAGCCCCTCCTCTATTACCCTAGATTCAAAAGCATTTATTGGATTGACTTATGTCTTTCCGGGCCCTTTTGTATGCATTTCACATGACTGCATGTATGCCTATTTTATGCACATGCATATGCACATACTTCTGTGGATGTTTATATGCATGCACACACATATTTTTAAAGAATTGTGGAGTTTTGCTGTTGGTTTTGGTTTGATTTTTCACATGTGAAATTTTATTATATATATCCTGAAACTACTTACAGAACTTTCTTAGAGATTTTTCCAAGGAAAGACACACAGAAGCCCCTCATTCTTTTTAACTGGTGCATTGCATGCATGTGCTATACCTTGTTTTATTTATCCCCTATTGCTGTTTATTACATTTGACCCTTCAACAACATGGGGGTTACAGGCATCAACCCACCACAAAGCAGAAAATTTGTGTATAGCTCTTTTTTTTTTTTTTTTTGAGACAGACTCACTGTGTTGCCCAGGCTGGAGTGCAGTAGCATGATCTCAGCCTACTACAACCTCCGCCTCCTGGGTTCAAGTGATTCTCATGCCTCAGCCTCCCAAGTAGCTGGGGCTACCGATGTGTGCCACTGTGCCTGAGGGCTAATTTTTGTATGTTTGGTTGACACAGGGTTTCACCATCTTGGCCAGTCTCATCTGGAACTCCTGTCCTTAAGTGATCCACCCGCCTTGGCCTCCCAAAGTGCCGGGATTACAGACGTGAGCCAACATGCCCAGTCCAAAATTTGTGTGTAACTTTTGATTTCCCCAAAACTATGATTAGCCCACTATTGACTTGAAGCCAACAGTGGATTAAAACATATTTTGTATGTTATATGCATTATATATGTATTCCTACAATAAAGTAAGCTAGGGTAAAGAAAATATTAAGAAAATCATAAGGAAGAGAAGGCATATTTACTATTGACTAAGTAGAAGTGGATCATGATAAATGTCTTCATCCTCGTCATTTTACATGAGGTAGGCTGAGGAGAAGGAGGAGGACGAGGAAGATAAGGGTTTGGTCTTGCTGTCTCTGGGTCTCTCAGGTGGCAGAGAATTTGCGCATATGTGGTTCTGTATAGTTCAAATCTGTCTTGTACGTGGGTCAACTCTATTTGCTTTTACAAGCAATGCTGGAGTGAATATCCTGGTTTATGTGTCATGTATCTAGCTCAAGTATTTCAGCAGGACAGATATCTAGAATTAGAATAGTTACTTTGAAAGATGTGCATATTTTAGATTTTGATAGTGAGCACCAAAATATTAATATCATCTCCAGGACTACCAGTTTTGATTCCCACCATCTGTGTTTCAGGTTACCCATTTCTCCAGAGTGATGTGAAATCTATATATTATTGGTAGGCATTTTATTCATTTAATTATTTGATTTTATTTGTTAACTATGTCAGTCTTTTAGGCAAAAGATGGCCATAAAGTGTTCTAAAGTACCAATGTAATTTTGAAAAGCGCATTTGTAGTGGGAGCTAGTTGTGAACTGGGTGTTGCCTGCATTTGTATTTCTGCTCTTGCAAACATGGTTTATTTTTAGTCCTGGACTCACTGACAACCCACACCCAGGCTAGAAAGCTAGAGGAGTTTGAGGGTCCTTTACACAGAAGCAGGCTCTAATCTCGATCCTGTCATTACATGCAAAGCAATTGCTGCTGAATGGTTGGAATTGGTTCTGCCTGGGACAAAGCCCTTTACTCTGAAAAAGGAGCGCTGTTCTCATTTGAGCGCTGCCAAAATCCTGGACCCTCTGACTTAGTGTGGAGTGATCGTGTTTTGCCTAGAGAAACTGTGTCTGAGAAATGGAGCTTCTGCAAAATACAGCTCAGAGGGACCATCGGGGCTGAGACATTCTAGAGGCCAACAGGCCAGCTTAATGTCTACATTAGAAGTGCCAAACTTCTCACCGCTACCCCTAGTAGATTGACCCAAGAGAACTCCAGAATTCATGTAGACATGCTTCTCAGTTTACAGTGGGGTATGTCCTGATAAACCCTTTGTAAGTTGAAAATATCATAAGTAGAAAGTATGTTTTCGACATAGGATATTTTCACCTTACCATGGATTTATCCAGATGTGACCCCATCGCAAGTCGGAGACCATCTGTATTAAACAAAGTTGAGGCTTAGGCAATAAGATTGGAAGGAGCAGGATGCAAGGGGGGCTTTCTTGAAGCTGAAACTGCATTTTTTTCAGAGCAAGTGCACTTTTTAGGTAGATTTCACTGCTGTCTGCCTTACCCTGGTTTCCCTAATTCCCTGATCTTGATCTTGCCTATTATGCTTCCCACAGCACTCACCACCATCTATTGTACTGTACTTATTTCTTCTCTGTATTATTTACTTTCTGCCACCCCTCCCCCACCCACTAGAATGTAAACTGTCTAATGTCAGGGACCTTTGTTTGTCCGGCCCCACCGATGCAGACCTGGGGGCTAGAACAGTGCGTGGAATGAGATCAGCACTAACTAAATATGATTCAGGTGTTCGAACAAGTCAGTGACTCAAAGTGCTTTTGATACAGATAAATAATAAAGTTTTCTAAAGATATTTTCATGCTCATTTTAATGAAGATGGAGACTATATTGTCCCCCACATTAAATTTGGAAGTGAAAGTAAAATATTTCTAAGTTACACCTTGACATTGCCACTGAGCTAACCCCAGTATAGATGATTACATTGAAGTTCAAGTCCTTCTTTCTGTCGAACTGGAGTCTTTCTTGCTCTGAGGTATGGCAACTCTTATAGAAGGTATTTTTTTTTTTAGTGGAATGTCTGCTATGTTAACAGCCTTGGGAAGTTATAATAAATAATTATGAAAATGAGAAAAGAAAAAAATGGTTTCCATTCTTCTTTTAAATTGCCGGCAAAGTTGGGGGAAGAAAAAAAGTTACAATATTATTTTATGAGTCAAATTAAAACTTGGGTAGTTGCCTTCTGCCTAAGGAAGTTTCATTTCAAGATGACATTATTTATTGCCAATTTTCCTGCACTTTTTCAGCTTCCTGTGGGGTATGTATAACCATTCCATTAAGCGTCCTTGTAGCTTAAATGCAGGCAGGGTGGCCCTTGAATGCATATTAACCCATGTGACGCTGAATGCCCAGAAATTTTTTTTATGGAGAGATAAGGGTATTTTCTTTCCCCACTTCTCCCATTTATTGATGTTGGAGAATCATGCCAGAGCTAGTGGCCTTGACATGGCTCTTTCTCAGTCTCTGTTGAGATGGAATTCAAATTTGCTATCCCCAGATGCTGTTTAAAAGGCTGGCAAAGTGTTGTCATCAAGTGAGCAATGGTTGTGGATATGATGCTACCATTTGATTTGGGGTCATTGGATGCCCTATTCCTGATTAAGGAGCACTGATGTTATCAATGGGAAAGTGTTCCTCTGGGCTCCTTAATATAGTTGCAGTGTTTATGGGGAGGGGTCTTGTCCCCGTGTGTGATTGTGTTTGCATGCACTGGTGGAGAGATGTTCAGGTTTAGTTATCCAGAGAACAGAGCCTGACTCCAAATAATTTTGATGTGGATTTAGGTCTCGTTCTCATTGTTGTACTTTGCAGATCTTCAGTGTGTCTGACTGTGAAAACTGAAGTTTAAGGGAAAGGCTGAGCTGTTATTGCAGGATAGATCTGTGGGGATCTAATCACCACTGAGGGGTTCCAACTTTGGGGAGAAAACGGACTGGAAAATCTGTATTGCCTCAGCGCAGCCAAGAGCATTTATTGGGTCTTTACATAATGTATTTGTTTTTCATTAAACCATTCAGATAAAGTCTTATTAAAGTGCCATGTATTATTTATCATGTTTCTTATGAAAATGAACTGAAGGAAAAAATTCTCTCCTCTTCTTGGGGTATTTACAGGCTTTTCCAATGCCAGCAAGAGAAAAAAAAAAAAAAAGGAAAGCAGTGCAAACACGTCAGTACATCAGATTGCTTGAGGCAACAGTAAAGAATGGGAAAGGGAGAGTGAGGATTAGAATGGTTGGCCTTTTATTCCATCTGTGTTCTGTGGAGTGACTTTCTCTTTAGTTTTGTGAATGCAAAAATAAATAAATAAAGGCAGGTAGGAAGTAAGAGAAGAAAAGAGGGAATTCTTGTATTTGTTAATAGAAGCTTGTCCCATGAATGTGACTTCTGATGCAACGTACAGCAAACATTTTTCAAACTAACCACTGCCAGCACCCCCCAATAAAAGCAGTACAGAATACCAGCCTCTACTTTCCCAATCCCTTGGATGAACTTCTGCCTAGGGCTAAAGGGTTAAACATGCTACTGTGTCCCTGATAAATTGATGGGATGTGTGAGCCCCAGAGAGGTTGGAGGCACTGGTTTTGCAAGATGAAAAGTAGAAAGAAACAGCGGGTTGGGGCCTAGTGTTAGGCAGAGTGAAGACTTTATAGTTATTTCAAACAGAGTGACAACAAAAAATAGAGCCGTGGGATAATTAGTTCTCTTTTCTTCAGAAAGCATTTTGATGAGCCTGCAAAGTGAGTTGTGCCTTGCGAGCTGATGGCTGGGTTCAGAGCCTTCGTTTGGGTGAGGATGTCGGGGTGAGCCCTGAGGAGGAGGGGACATTTGGGATGTCCCTGGTGGCCAGTTCCAGGGTTCTGCCCCAAATATTCTTTTGTGAGAGAGCCCCCATCCCCTCTCAGGTACGGTTCCGTCCTGCTGGTCAGTGAGAAGCTGTAAGCAAGGTTTCTTTCAGAAAGCCCAACGATCAAAAAAGCTGCTGTTTAGACAGCTGATCTCTTGGTCTGAAAACAAACAAAAAAAAGAAAATCCAATCACTGGGTCAAGATCTATATTAAAAGAAATATGGCTACTATTTCTGATCACGATTTTATTGCTGCCAAGAATGCAAGGATGTGCTTTTTTTTTTTCCTGTGCGGACCAAGGACGAGTTAGAGTCTTAATATTTTCTTTTGATTTGCAGATCACATCCTATTTTATTGCATAAAGACTAACGAAATCTACTAATGAATAATGATTACTTCATAAAATAAAGGGGAGGGGAGACCCGCTTGCAAGAGCAGAATGTTAATTTGGCCAAGGAGGGCTGGACAGGCAAGAATAAAAAAATAAATAAACCATTGTAATTTGTTGCCTGCAGCCGACGGAGTAATCTCTTATCAGACACGGACTTCCCTACCCTGTGCATTTATAATTTGAGAGGAGCGGGTGTTCTGGGCTGGAAGAAGCCCCCTTCCAGTCGCCCCGAGCTGGCACGTTAGTCCAACAGGCTTGATTTCCACGCCAGCCTGGGCAGTTGCTCTCATTGAACAGCTCAGGGGCTGGTTCACTGTGCTCGGGGCTGCCTGCCCAACCAAGGCGAGGCACAGAGCGAAAGCTGCGCCCCAAACGCCCGGGGGTGCATCGGCGCTTCGGTGCTCTGCTGGGGGGCGCAGAAACCTCCTCCCCTCCCTCAGCCCCCAAGCTCCCTCCTGCCCCCAGCCCCTAACGTCTCAGCACTCCACCTCCTGAGGAGGGGAAATCCCTTTTCTGTGTTTATTTGGCAAGGAATCGGGCAAAAGCACCGCCACCACCATCTACCACTGTGGGTCCCAGCTGGGCCATCGTGCTAATTGTCCAGCTCGCCTGATGCCGGGCACGCGGGGCGCTCGCTCGCCTGCTCACCCGGAGAGGGTTTTAGCAGACCCAATTTAAATTTTGGTGAGGGTTTTTTTTTTAAACAAAAACTAATAAATAATTTTTTTAAAAAAGCAAAGGGGAGGGAAGGAAAAAAAATCTTTCCCCTGGACCCATTTGACAAATGAGGAGACAGACAGCATCAGGACCAACGGAGTGAGGTTCAGTGTGAGTCAAAACCTCTCTTCCTCTCTCTCTCTCTCTCTCTCTCTCTCCCCCCCCTCCCTCTCTCTCCCTCTCTACCTCCATCCCACCCTTTCCTCCCCTCCCTCCCTCGCGCTATCCTTGCCCCCCTCCCATTCAGCCTCTTCGGGAGGGCAGCGCACCCCCTGCACCTTTCAGAGAACTTCCCTCTGCCCGTTCTCGTGTCACCTTCACAGGGGCATGGGGTGGGGGGCTCCTTCCACTTTCTGGGTGATCAAAAAGCAGGCCCAACAACCCGGAAAAGCCAGACGACCGCGCGAAGGGAACCAACTAGTTTCCAGGTCCCCGCAAGTGTTTTAGTTGGAGACAGAGGAACGCCGGGATCTAGCACATCCCCAGGCAGGGAGAGCCAGGGAGGAGGGACCGGCGGGGTGCGGTGGGGGGAGGGAGGAAGAGAGAGGGGGAGAGAGACAGAGAGAGAGACAGAAAGAGAGAGAGAGAGAGCGCGAGCCACCGGTCGTTGACTTAGATAACCAGCAAAATTAAAAAGAAAAAAAAAATTGTAGCGCCCAGGCAGAGAGCAACGTGATTGCATGCGAGCGTCCCCACTCGGGCTCGGCGGGCGCCAGAGAGACATGATGCAGCATCCTCTGACGGGGGCCACCTGCGTGGCGCTCCCCAACGTGGGGATGTGTCCCCAGCTTTCGTGTGCCTTGACTTTTATGTACTTACAGCAGGTAAGGCGCGCGTCTGCCCTCGGTGGCTGCTTTCCCGGGGCTCGGCCAGATGGGTCCCCGTGCGTACTGGGCTGCGCTTCGGTGCCTTACAGAGGTTCTGAGGAGGGGGCTCCCGCGTTGCGATGGAAAGGGTGGATGAAAGCCTCCCGCTCTCTGTGGAGCCCGGGCACCTCGCGCTGAGATGTTTCTGCACCTGTCTGAATACTTTAAAACCGCCTGATGCCTAGCCTGGGTACCGGGAGTTTGAAATGGAAAACTGCCTTTTCCTTGCTACCATCTTCCTTGTGTCAGTGCCTTTCTTGGTGATCTGAGTCTAAGACCCCTTTGATGCTAAGAGTTTGAATCTTTGTGGAGGCATTCCGGTGCCAGTAGTGTTAATTCAGCTGATTTAATAGAGAGTGGAAAGGAAAAGTGTGTGGTGTGTGTGTGTGTGTGTGTGTGTTTTCCTAAGTTTGTGTGGTGCTATATTCGGTCCGCATGGGATTGGAGCATTTGAATTTCTGGAGTGTGTCAGCCCCAGTCTGCCTTCAAACTCACTGGCAATGCTGTGATGAAGGTGAGCTGTTTAGGATGTTGTCTTTGTTGGCATGTGTAAGGGTGTTTTTGTGTGTGTGTGTGTGTGGGGGGGGTTCTCCCTTTCACTTCTCCTTAGTGGTCTTGCTGAGGGAGTCTGTGTTTGCTTTGTTTTCCATTCATTATACACATTTCAGTCTTTTGACACCTTACTCCCTGTCTTTCTCAGGGTGTTTCCTTGGGACCCTCTCTGCTCTGTCATTCTTTCTTTATTGGAAGGGTTGCTTCCTGAGTTGGTCCCTGGGCTTGGGAAATAGCTCAACACTGCCCTTGTAAGGTGACAGGCCAGCTCTCTGTCATTGGGCAGGGGCTGTGGATGTGAACTGAAGGGCTAGAAGGGGTTTTGTCATGCAAATGAAAATTCTTTCCTCCTCCCAGGATCTCCATCCTATTCTATGAAGGTTTACAGTGGTTATACTCATTTTATCTGTTTTTCCATGGACTCACTTCAAGAGTACCATTTGTTAACATGAGTGTGTGAACAGAACTTCCTTTGCAAGAGTTGAGAGTGGCCCTCTTCCCCAAGACCCTCAATTTCAACCTGTGTTAAAGGAATATATGTTTTTATAAAATGTCAGGATTCTGTTTTGAACAGTTGGGTGATTTTCTATCAAGTTGGTTGCCTCCAGAAAATATTTCTTAGATGTATTTTCTGTTGCACGTCTTTTTGAGAACAGTCTTAAAAAAACCTTGTGAACAAATTTGTTCTTTTCAATATTATTTTATTACATTCATTATTGAGTAAATCATGCCAGAAAATATTTCCCAAGGGAATATTGATAACGTATTTTATGCTTCATCTTCCACAATTTCTGTGCCTTTGCTGTGGGTGTGTGTGTAAATGTGTATGTGTGTGTGCATTTTATACCAGTTATTTCCACCAGAAGAAAATTGTAATGAGCATTTCTATAGATGCTAAGCCTCAGTTGGATTTATCAAATTATTACTGAGTTGATCTTTTGCCTTTTACATTTACTTCTTTCATGTTATTTATTAATCAATTTGAATATCATTTACCTGGCAAGTAGAATGCTATAGGTACTCAATGTTCTCTGTTCCTTTGTGTGGTGGTGTTGGTATTTTTTTTTTTTTTTAAAAAAACATGGATTTCAAAAATCCATGTTTCTGCCTTCTAAATTATTAAATTGGCTTACTCATTTGGGCACAACTTAGGAAAGAAGATAGTGACTTTGAGGGAGAGGTTATTCTTGCCATGAGAAGAACAAACATATAAGATAAACACAAAGGTTCTCAGCATCTTCCAGGCAGTCTCTCCCACGAGGAAAAACACCCCTGCTCTGGAAAGGGGAGGCTTGAAGAAAACATTGGCAGCCACAACAAATATTTAGAAGTGACTAAATCAGCATCATGGTTCCATATGAAGATAGATGGAGGATGGATTTTGAAATGTGCTTTGGAATGCATCTCCCCCTCCCCTGAAAGGACTTGCAGTGCTATCTGTGAAAGTGTTTATAATGTGATACTATGACATAATGTGGGAATGGTGTGCGTGTGCGTGTGTGTGTGTGTGTGTGTGTGGGCATTTTCTCTGAGCTACTCTAAATGCCTGAAGTGTAATAAAGGCAGTCATTTATTTTTGCCTGTCTCATTCAGAATTAGGTTTTCTAGCCCTTCCTGGAAGCTCACCGCTAGGGTGGAAGTGATATACCTGGAGTCATCTCTCCTGGCCATTACTGTCATGATAGTTTGTTTAAAAGTCGCAAGTCACTTATTTTATTTAGCAATCCAGACAATCGGCTGATTAAGAGTGTGAAATAGTTTAATCTCCGCATACTACTTATCGATATGATTTATGTCTCTTGTACCCAGACACCACTACTATATTTTTTATCTGCCTTTAATCTGTAGCTATTATTGGATCTCTAGCTAATTTTGGTGAACAGAAGGCTAATCTTTGATCTCAAAGTAAATTGATCAAATGGATGAATCAGGCAACATTTATGATGTGACACCTTCACTGAAAACAATTTTATTTTATAATTGTTTAGAAATAAACATAATTCAGAAGTCTTCATCACTGAGATCAGCAATCACATAAGAAAATAATCAACCCACATTGATCTCATTTTGGTGCATTTATCATTTTGTTTTATATATCCACAAACTCTGATCAGGGGCCATCGAGTCTTCCCTGAAGTATAATTTCTGGAATGCAGTTTCATATGGTTATTTCTTATCCGACAGCTAAGGAAAATGACTTCATCAAATGCTTTCTTTGTCTCAGCATGAACATCCAACCTTTCCTCCTAAATTATCCCAGATTTATCCATAAGACAACTCATAAAAACAAAAATCAATCGGGGTGCCTCAGCATCGGAGTCTACTCTGAATGGCCAAGTGTAAGTGACAACATGTCACTTTTGCCATGAATAATTTATTTCTTTAGGCCAATGAAGAGGCAACTATGATGTTTACATTATTTGACTTACCCTGTTTCACTTATTTATATGTCCCAATAACTTTTATCTAGATAAGTGTTTACTTACAGCTATGATTTCTTTTGTTTTCTCCTCCTCCTCTTTTTTCCTCCACATCCGAGATGTTACTACAGTTTAGAGCTGCAAGGTGGGATAATGCTAAATAGTCCTTTTGGCGTCTAGATATCGGACCCAGTGATATACTCACATAGGAACACACAGATGTGTATACATACACACAGACACATATACAAACACATCTAGTATAGTGCATATATCTTGTGATCATCAACCACTTTCAGATGGAATGGACAAGTAGTCCTTGAAGCAATTGGCTTCAATCTTGCTGTCCAGGGAAGTCCCTGCCTCAATCTCCTTTCTTGATACACTGCAGTGGCTTCATGCTGTGTCTTCTTTGATGGTGAATTTTCTTGAAGCTGAACTTCGAGCTCACATATCCCCAATACAGAATCTTCCACGTTCCAAAGTAAGTCCTCATGGAACCATTCCCGCTTTGAGGAATAATTCTGAATACAATTCCACATTAGGGGTTTGCAGCAAGCTAGGTCAAAGGAGAACCTATTTTGTTTTCCTGATAGAGAAGAAATAGAAAACAGCCACACACACGCATGTACACACAGGACATAGAAATCTAGAGATGGTTTATTTCCATTCTAAGTAACAGAGGGCAAACTTCATAGCACCCATCTCATGGTAAGGTATGGTGAGGCAACAGACTGGATGGATGATGAGATTTGTTTTCTGATGCAAACTGCGTGTCAGATTCCACCCAGAGCTGTTTTTTTTTTTTTTTTTTTTTCACTGAGTTTAATGCCCTGAAAGGGGATCAGTAGCATATTAACTTAATTTTCTCTGTTCTTACACTACCATCAGCATCTCTCAGTACTGTTCTGAGAAAGCTTCTCATCTGTCAAGCGCTATTCACTGAGAACCTTTTTATCAGCCTAAATTTAAAACTACGTCAAATGCTTAAAATCCACATTAGAGGGGGCAGAAAAGAGCCTCTAAAGTGGGCCATGCCATTGTCAGTATTCGAAGATTGGTAATTTTTCCCACTTAATGATGATCCATGTGGTTTGTTTTAAGTAGTGAAGTGGTTTGTACAAAGGGTAATTCCCGGTAAATGAAGCCATTGCTCACTGTGGACATCTTCAGATCGAAAGCAATTGAACTGAAACCTGCATATCAACTCTTTCTCTCTTTAATTAGAAAGCGATTCTCAGTGCAGAGAATCACCTGGGGAAGATGGGCTCTCGAACATAAGGCTGCAGAAGTTGGGGAGGTTGGCCCCATGCACCAGCCATGGTTATAAATTTTGGAAACATTGGGTAGGTCATAACAATTATGGCTGTGTAGAAAAGTTCAATTCTCATTGCAGTTACTTACCTTGTGTTACTCCATCTGATGATTTATAGTGAGCAAAATGGCATTTTATCACATTATTCCTTTTTGGCTTAATCCCATGTTGATTTATTAGATAGTGCTGTGGATTGGGGGTGGTGGATAGTGTCAATAACGCAGAAAAGAATTAGGCTAGATTAGCTTCATATCTGAATTGTTTAAAGGAATTTAAGTGGCTGGGATGAGCACATTTCCAGGCCCAGGTGGCTGCCTGATAGAAGAAAGGTCCCTCAGTCTCTTTCCAGAGGGATGTCTTATGTCATAAACTGGTTAACCAATCTTTCTTGTTTCTCTGCTCTTTTCCAATTAAGAGAAGGCATGAAATGTTAGGCTGTTATCAGCCAGGTAAGGCCCACATTTCAGGTGAGCTGGGGGTCATCTGTGCCTCCCCCCTTTGGGGAAGCTATGGAGGGCCACGTGTTGTGGACATGGACTGCAGGGCCACCTGGGCTGCCTCTGCATTAAAACTGCTTAATCCAACAATCACTTCTGAAAACTGTAAGCATCTGTTCATCCACAGACCAAAGCCTTGTGCCATTCGCCTGCTCTGCCTGCCATTTCGAGGCAGTTTGTGTGTCAGAACATGCAAGTGGCCGCTCCTGCCTTTGCCCGGCTGGAGAAAGTCCGTGTTATTAGTGCTCACCAACCATCTGTTTTCCTTACAGTTGACCCTTGAGTCATTCTCCAGTAGCTGATGGACTGATGGTAGACAGTCTTTTTTAGGGTTTTCTGATTCATTAAACCGGGTTCTCTGCCCCAAGAGGAAACATAATGCTTGTTTATTCATATAGGCCGGGTAAAAACAGTGTAATTTGTCAGGCAAATAATAGTCCTGTGGAAGGGAAAGAAATTGCAGCATTGTAAACAAAATCGGGTTGCTGACTCTGTGCCTAAGGGGGCTGGGTGATGAGCAGGACATGTCATCCCGTGAATGAAGCAGAGCTGACAAGTGTGGGCGTAATTGCCCCATCTGCAGAGACCTTTTTAATGGATGGGGAGAGGTGTCCCAGTGTGCTGTTTAATTCAATTAAGAAAAGCAAAGAAAGTTCCATTTATCAATAAAGTTTCCTATTGCCGGGTGCTGCCCAAGAGAACTCTGCCGGGCTGATCATTGGCCCGTGGCTGTTGGCATGATGCAGCTTGCCTCACCCAGCCCTACTGAGGGCAGCTGTGTCAGATAGGGTCAGCTCTCAGGCACAATGGCTCAGAAGATCCCTGGTCCTGGCCCTTTAACCATGCTGAATACAGGCGAGCTAGCGAAATGAGCAATGGACCCGCAGGCCGCCTCTGCTGGGAGACACAGCTGGCCAGAGTTCTCTCTGCAGGATCGTGAAATTCGGTTCCTGAGCCTGGCATACGATTAGGAAAGAACTTGCGTGGTTGGAATGTCCTGGCTCCCGAGATGGCTTGGGGAAAGAGGGTTTTCACTGCTGTTTCCAATCTTCCTGTCATGCTATAGCCCTGACTGATTGATCCCGGCTAAGAGAGAGCCAGAATGTGGAACCAGGGCTGGTGGGGAGGAGGTAGACAGAAGGAGAAGGTGTTGATCAAAACTGTAAAGACTGACGTTGACTGTGGAGCGCCCAGAGTCCTGTTGGTATATTTTATCAAAACTTCATCAAGGGGCATACTTATTAACATGGAAATAATGGTTGTGGTCCAGTATTTCTCAAACTTCAGACATTCAGGCACCACTTCATAAGTCCTGCCAATCTGCCCATTACCAGAGTTGATATCTACTTAATATTTTTAAAAATTAACTTATATATTAAACATAGACTTGCCCAAACGAAGTAAAACATAGTCACTGAATCACACCTGTGATCACACTTTCCCAGCATATGTGGAACTAAATGTGTATTCATTCACCTGTCCATCCACCCATTCCATGTTGATGGAACTCTTGATAGGTTTATGGAACTCCAGCTGCCCTTCTAGACTCTCCCAGGGAGCAAAGCAAAGGCCCCTGCCCTCACAGATAGTCTGTTACGCTGTTCATCTCTTTGCCATCTTGTGAACCATGCATGCAGTACAACATTTTGGAAAACTTCCGCTTGGCCTGCTGGATTGCCTGGGAATCCTCTGCCATGTCTGGTCTGGAATTACTCATTCCCCTACCTTGACCCAATTTGCAAGGGGCAAGGCTAGAGTTAAGTTCTTTGAGATGCTTTTTTTTTCCATCTGCCAGATCAGCAGCCAGTAGTGCACAATAAAGGAAAATAGCCATACATTCAACATCTACATCCCAAAGAGGGCTTTGAGATGATGGGGCTGGGACTGGGAAGCTGCTGTGGTCCTTAGCACTCAGCCAAGCTCTAGCCGAAGAGCAGTCTTACCCTGTTTTGATCCTTTTCTTTATGTGTCTTGAAACAGAATCAAAATTAGAAAGTGGAACTGGATTGGAAAGCATTCAGAAGGTTAGTGTGTGTTCCCAGGGATGCAATGACTATTTTTTTCTCTCCTTTTGCAGCCATAGAACAAAGTAGAAGCCACTGTAGGATTTAAGTGACTCCAATTTCCCAGGAATGATGAGTAAATGCATAAAAGGTTTAGTCTTGATAAGCCTTTTCTTTTTTTGGCATTTGATGTTTTCTCAGGATTCACCTCAATGACTAGATTCCCCTTATCAAAACCAATAACAAATATCCCCAGTTTTTCCCTTTCATAGATCGGCTTCCTCTTTCTCTGCCTGAATCCAGGCATGGGGCAAGCCCTGCTCTTAAGGAAAGGTGAGAACAATATTGGTACCTAAACCCAGAAGGAACAGCGAGGTTTACACACTGCAGCTGTCCATCTCAAGTGTCTTGCAAAATTCAGATGAAAAACCCGGATCTATTTAGAGCCAGTTGGTGTCAGCTTCCCCAAAAGTACAGTTTTTTTTTTTTTTTTGAAAAACGGTAGTGTTTCTGAAGTTGTATGTAGGACAGAAGTCATGAGCTGAAGGCTTAATCCGAACTCTGTTATTCAATTAGCTGATCCAGCTGAATTGAGCAAGACACTTTTTTTTTTTTTTATTTGGGGCCTTAATTGGTCTTTCAGAAAAACAGGGATTAGAATAACCATTTCATACTGTTCTTTGTGAGATTAAGTAAGATACAAATGGGAACAGTTAGCTCAGTGCCTGGGATGCAGTGAGCAGCCTATAGATGTTTGTTAAAGAAATGAAGGAAGGGCTGGGCGCAGTGGCCCATGCCTGTAATCCCAGCACTTTAGGAGGCAGAGGCGGGTGGATCACTTGAGGTCAGGAGTTCAAGACCAGCCTGGCCAACATGGTGAAACCCTGTCTCTACTAAAAATACCAAAATTATCTGGGCGTGGTGGAGCACACCTGTAGTCCCAGCTACTTGGGAGTCTGAGGCAGGAGAATCACTTGAACCCAGGAGGCAGAGGTTGCAGTGAGCCGAGATTGTGCCATTGCACTCCAGCCTAGGCCACGAGAGTGAAACTCTCTCTCAATAACAACAACAACAACAACAACAACGAAACAAAGGAAGGCAACGTGTTAAAGAAATGTAGGATTTGTTTATTGAAGCTGGACATAAACTTGTGTTTTCCATTTCTCTCAAATTAACATGATTAATGCACCCACGGCCTGCCAAGTACACAGATACAAGGGTCTTGGGTGTCACTCTGGGTCTTCTTGGTTCCACTACCCTGTTTGGGAGCTCTTCTCTTTCTTCCTTCAGCGAGCTGTCATTCCTGCCTGTGTCACTGGATTGTAATATGGCTACACAGCTCAATTAATGCTCAGTGTCAGAAGGAAGGAAAATAAAAATTGTCTTGCTCTTGTCAGTAGTGAAGTTATTTACTTTCAAAAGCTGACAGAATCACACTGCAGGGCCTTCATTTATTTCCATTCAGAACGTCATTATTCTGTGATGCCAGAGACTTGGGCACGCATTGAAGTTTATTCCCATAAGCTTTAATATGGCGGGGCCCTGCTAAAGTGTAGATTGTCACCCAGGAGAGTCTGGGAGTGTCTGGCGGGGCTCTCTGGTGGCCCCAGGGCACCTGGGTGCTTGGCAGTGATGTCTGGGAGGGTACCCCAGTTTCAGGATGGACTGGGAGAACTGACACATGCATTTTCAGGCCCTGGATCTGTTCTAGGAGAGGCAGCGTGTTCCCCACTGCTGCTCTTCCTTCTGAAGCAAAAGAAAGGGGTGTGGGACTCCTAGTTCCACATCACTCTTCATCCGGGCCACTCATGGAATTTCTGGAAACAGAAAAGTGCCTCCTGAAAGTGGCTTTGCTTTGGATCTATCTATTGTCTCTGCTTAAACTCGTTGACAGGTTCTCTCAACCAAATAATCTGTATAAAACTATGCATTTTTCTTTGTTTGTTTGCTCTCTTTCTTTCTTCCTTTTCCCCCTAAGGGTTTGCAATGAGCAATTAACACAGGAAGGGGTTGAGTGGAGAAATTCTCTTTTCTTCGTGGTGCAGTGGCAGAACCTTCCACTGGGGGTCTCCATTTAGAATACGTGACTCAGGATTCCTGAAGACTTTTTTTTCCTTTCTTTCTTCTTTTTTATCTTTCTTTTTTTTTCTTTTTCTTTTTTTTTTTTTTAAGTCTCTTTGGTTCCGTTCAAAAAATGAGGCTCTTTCAGACAGCAGTAGGAGAGGCGGCTTGTAAGACCATTTAGGCAACGAGAGAAGCCAGCCTTCTTCCACAATGATGATCATAATAATAAAATAATTAAAGTAATGAAATAATCAATAACTTTTATGGAGTGCTTTGTGACAAGCACACGACTAAGCACTTTTACATGGATTATCACATTTAATCCCCCACAAAAAGCCTCCAGGGAGTTGAAATTAATGGCTTCATTTTTAGATGCAGAATCCAAGGCTTAGGTGGGAGAGCTGATACTTAAAACCAGACACTTTCGCCCCAGAACTGACACTTAGAGCCACTATTCTGCACCATCCCTATGTCCTCCTCCTCACTGTGCTGGTCAGTGGCTGGTTCTGTATGATTTACGGAGAGACCTCTGCCAGGTTCCTGCGATGGAAGAATAGCTCCAGTTGATGGAGTGGGCCTCTTTTCCTTCAAAGGCAGGACTTGTCAAAAGAGGAAAGAGTTCAAGCGACCTGTCAACTTTGAAGCTCTTCCCGATTTTGTTTTTTAAGTCATTACGATTTTGTTTAATGAATTGCAGCAAACCATGAAGCTGTTGGACTTGGGGAGGAGGGAGGGAGAGGGGAAAGAACGAGGCTGTGAGAATCATCAGCACTGAGAATGATGGAGTGTGTTTCTCCGCAGCCAATTCCAATCCCCAAATCCCTGTTGTACTGAGGAGCTGTCCAACTAACAGAGGAAACACAGTCACTGCACGGCACCGTATTAATGATTTATACACCCCGCACCACTGCTTTTGTTCACTTGCGGGGCCTGGTCGTGTTCATAAAGGAGTTTCAGGGAGTGGGGTCCTGCCTTGCCATGCTGTTTTGCTCAGTGCAGTGAAGACTGCTTCATAAATCAAAAGAATTTAGTGCTGTACAACCTTCCTGAGCTCTGAGATGGTGTGCGCCTGTGCGCGGTTGTGTATGTGTGTGTGTTTAATCAGATTCGCTTAGAGACATTTTCATTGCCTTTTTATAAAGAATGAATGAAGAACCGGATGCGATCTGTCTTAGGTGTTTCAGGGCTGATTGGTTTGTTTCACAGTGGCATCACGGCCCTATTTGTTTCCCATTTGGTGTTTATGCATTATGGTGTTGTCTGTGAAAATGGGCTGATAGTCTTTTATTAGCATAAAGAGATGCAGATCACATTAGAATCCTCCGTCCTTCTATATCATCAAAAACAACAGGCAGGGGAGAGGGCGAGTTGACTGTAAGCCGAATCACCATTCGTTCACGATAAGTCAACAGGAGCTTGATGTGATCTTTAAACAATGGGGTTTTTGAGGCTTTTAAAAATGAATCTTTTTCAATTTTTCACTGAAAAAGAATGCTGCTTCGTTTTGAACGTTATCGAGGACATTTATTTTCTGAATTGGGAATTCTGGATGTAGGAAAGTTTCTTCTCTTGAGTAAGCCATAGAAAGCTCTAATTTTAACCTCAGTTTTTATTTTTTTTCCTAATTGGAAGAAAACAAATCATAACCTCATATATTTTATTTGGAGCCCTCAATCAATCTTTCAAGATACCGGCAGAGAAAAGCTCTATTTCTTTTTTTTTAATGGATTGCACTTGCACTTGTGTTTTCTTAATTATATCATGCATTTCATTTTGTGTGTGGTGATATTTCTTTCCCTATAGAACTGAGAACTGAAAACCAACAGAAGACAGAGTAGGAGTTTGAGGGGGTAAAACAGAATATTTAGAAAATTAGAATGATACTTTAAATATTCTAGTCAACAGTAATATTTTTGTCTATGATAAAATCTTGATTTTAGGAAATTCTCTTGAGTTAAAAAAGAAAGATATGTAAGGCTTTTAGGAAATAGACATGTCATTTTAGTAGAATTCTTAAATGAATACATGAAGGAATAAATGCAAAGACAAATGATTAAAGCCCTACTCTACCCTACCCCCACCCAAACCGGAGGCTTGAATTTCTTTTACAAATGTGAAAGTTTTAGCTATCTGGTTCTTATTAACATTTTTGCTTATAAATCTTTTTAACTGTCCAGTATGCTTGTCAGTAGTGATGAAATTGAAGCAAATATTCATTGTGGAAGATAGCCTTTTACAGTCTTCCCGAAAAGTGGAGAACACAATATATATATATATATATGTAAATAAAGAACATTACACACATTTTTCATCAGGGAAATATGATACAGCATTTTGGACTCGGAAAGCAGGTGTCCGGCAAATGCAGTTTACATTTATATTCTACTGATTTTTGTATTTGTGTTTGTTCTCTATTATTTGAATCCGTGAGTGTCTCATTGTTTTTAATTATGTCTACATGGCACAAGACAGCAGTCAACATCTGCTCTATTGTTTACTTGGTTTACATATATCTTTGATGGGTTACTAAACAATCTATTTTTCAAACCCCAAACAGAAGAAACCAGCCGAACTCGTATTACAGCATTTTGTAAAGACCCATTATGCAATTAGCACTTGGGATTTGTGCAAAGCTGGTGATTCACCCAAACAAACATCCCTTTATTCTGATAGTTCTTCCTGGCTTTGTGAGAAATATCAGTTTCCAAAAAAATAAAATCACATTTCCTCTTTAATCATGCGGTGTGCCAAGAAGATTATGTGTTTATATGAGGGATGGATCCTTCACTTTGTGTATCAGAGAAAGATCAGCTTTCCAAAATAATGATGTCTTTAATTCAAGGCAGCAGTTACTGTATTACATAAGGCAACTATCTGCTTACACATAGCAGACTTTTGAGAGTTATATGGTACTATCGGAGAAGAGAAATGGTATGTTTTTAACTGTTTGTATAATCTTCCTAACACTGCATGATCTGTTTAGAGAAGCCATAGTTGGTCATCTATTGCAAGGCATGTGAGGCCTAGAATGATTAAGTCACATCAAATCTGATTATTTCCCTGAAGTCAATGGTTAATAATTAATTTACTCACTCATTCATGCAACACATCCTTATTTAGCCTCTGTCTGAGAGATTGGGTTGGTCATTGAAGGGACACAGACAAGGAAAGCAGGCCTCCTTTTCTTCATGGAGGTTACAAGCCTGTGGGAGAGAGACAGGCCGTGAGCAAGTGATCATCACATAACTGTGCCTTGCCAGGTGTGATAAATGCTCTGAAGGAAAAGAGTAGGAGTTGGATTCAGGGGTGAGGGAAGCTTTTTGTGAAAAAGTGACATCAAAGCTGAAATGGAGTGGGAGGTAGGCAAGGAGATGTGGTCAGGGTGGAAGAGAGGATTCACACTAAGGCATAGAGTGTGTGTAGTGCCTGTTGCACACCTAGGTGTCTTTAAGATGCTGGAAAAACAAAGGGACCAGTGAGCCAGTGAGAGAGGGGTAAAGAGACACATAAGGGCCAGAGACCACTGGGGACTGGAAATCTTGACCTAGAGTTGGATTTTTTCCCAAGAGGAATGAAGAAGAAGGAAAACACACACACACACACACACACACACACACACACACACTAAGAGGGTTTAGGCAGGAGTCAAATGACCATAATTAGCCTTTTACAAAGGCCAGTTTGGCTTTTCTGCAGAGAATAGAGGGAGACAAGATAGAAAGCTGAGGACGGGGGTGTCAAGTAGGAAGCCACTGTGATAATACTGGTGCAAGCTGATGGTTGCTTGGACTAGGAGTGGACAGAAGAGAAATGGCCAGGAGTAAAACGTTTTGAAAATTAAGCCTGAGATTCATCCCCAAAGCTGATGTTCAGCCAGAAGAGAAGAAATACAACTCCCTGAAGTCAGACTTCGCAGGCTTTGGTGAAGTCAGGTGGCACTGACCTGGGTGGTACGGGGCTTCATGGAAGAGAGTGACAGGCCGGTTCAAGTCTACCAAGGTTTCAGCATATCTTAGGCCAAAGCTCCCAGAGCTCAGAATTTCCATCTGAACTCTACCATCACCACCACTATCACCACTGTCACCAATCCATTGCTATTATCATCACCACCACTATCGCCATTGCCGTTAGGACCGTCACCATCACCGAGCAACTGGTCTCATATATTAGTTGGTAGCAGTCACCAAAGACAAAGGCGCTCACCAGCTTGGTAAGGTGCTCTCTAGCATCCCAGTTCTAATATGGTGGGTGAGAAGCAGGGAGTCAGTTTTATGAAATGTCCAGTGAGCAGTACCTCCACCCGCTGCCTCCAGCTGCAGGAGTACAGGAGTGAAGTGCATTCACGGGAATGTGAAACAGAACTGACTTTGAGTCTGAAACAAATTACAAATCTTATGGGCCTCCAACTAGCTCTTTGGGCATGTTTCTCGACTTCTCTGCAGTTTCATTTCTACATTTATGAAATAGAGGTAACAGCAAGACCACAAAGGCATAGCATTGTTGGGAGTATGGCACGAGCTAGTTTGTATAGCACCCTAGTACGGTACCCAGCAAAATGGAAGGAGCTCAATACATAATTCTACTTTTGATGCTGGTGGTGATGGTGGTGATGCTGGTGGTGATAGTGGTGGTGACTGTGGTGGTGATGGTAGTGATGATGCTGATGGTGATGATGTGAAAATGGTGGTGGTGGTGATTGTGAATGGTGATGGTGGTAGCAGTGGTGATGAAGGTGATGGTGGTAGTGCTGGTGGTAGTGACGGTGCTGATGGTGATGAAGTGGTAATAATGGTGGTAATGGTAGTGATGGTGGTAATGATGGTGATGGTGATAGTGATGGTGTTGATAGCGGTGGTGGTGGTGATGGCCATGGTAATGGAGTTGGGATAGTGGTGATGGCAGTGATGGTAGATGGTAGTGTTGGTGATAGCCATGGTGGTAGTGCTGGTGGTGCTGGTGGCTCTGGTGGTCGTAGTGACAGTGCTGATGGTGTTAGTTGTGGTGGTGGTGGTGGTGGTGATGATGATATTTGGTGGTGAGAGTGATTCTGGTTAGATGCAGCATGGTAGAATAGTTTCACCCATAAGTACCTGGATTCAGATTTGGTTCAAGTCTACCACTTATCACCTGTGCACCCTTGGGCAAATTATTTAACCTTTCTTTGTTTTAAGTGTCTCATCTGTGAGATGGGAATGATAATATTCATTGTCAGTCATTATGAAGACTAAACCATTTAATGTTTGTTAAAATCAGAACAGCATTCTTATAAACAAACTCTTAGACATAGAGAATGCTTGTTAAATAAAGTGTCAGTGCAGAATACAGCTTTTAACAAAAAGGTACCTAGTGGCTTCTGGGCTTCTGCTTTATTCTTGATTTTGCTTTTTATAGCCGGCTGAAAAGGCTGTCTTTGCCTTCTCTCAATCGCCAGACCCACCCCCCATCTCTCCATGTGTTCTGCGTAGAACAGGTGTGTGGTGAGCCGGAGTTCTGGCAGAGTGCAACATGAAAAAGACTCCCAGTAATTATAAAAATAACAACGAAGGCTGCTTAGCGAGGTAGGCAGATGAGCACACCACTAGCCAGAATGATAAATAGCGCCTGCAAATGTTAGGTCCCAGTGGGAGTATGGGAACATATGGGATGAACCACACTAAAAGTTGGGCATCATTGGTAAGTTTTAGATGGTTAAGGCAGGCCAACTCCAGTGCCAATTTTTTTCTTCTTTCTTTCTTTTTTTTTATCCTAATTTTAAATCCTTCAGTTCCCTTTTGTCCCTTTGTTCTATTTTGGTCCTAAAAGAAGCATTCATCTTTGAGGCCAGCCAGGGAATCTCCAAGGAAGTGAGGTCTGTGCAGTAATCCTAAAAACAAATGGCCACCCTGGAGTCTGTGAATTTCCACGTTGAGCTCTATTCAATATGGTTGGGGGAGATGTAAATGAATGTGGTAAATATTTAATGGAATGCTGACATGTTGAGTCCAGACCTATGATAGGTGGGCGTGTAGAAAAATTAGTGCCTAACCAGCTCAATAAGTTTACAAGCATTTGTAGAAGAGGCAAACAACTCTTGTCTGCCAAACATTATTTAAAACGAAGACGTGGAGGGTGGTAGGTTGATTTCAGGTCAGTGTTTGTATGTCTGGGTCTGAATATAGTTTGGAGACTGTACAATCTGTTTGGCATGGCTCTGCAGCAGTGGGATTTCTCTGGAAGGATATTTTGGAATTCTTGTTCACCACCCACCGTGCTTTTCCTGGGCCTCAGAAGAGATTTCAGCATTGAGGCAAGATTTAGAATGTGGGCACCTGAGTGTCGGTGCCAGCTCCTTAGTAGATTTCCAGGATTCCTTACTTAGCAATTACATCAACATCCTTGGTCATGTGAAGCAGGCAGAGGAAAGGAAGTAGGATTTGGGATTGGGCAGGTGTGGCTTTGACTGCAGGCCCTCCCTGCTCAAGTTGCCATGAATGATGTAAGGCCTCTGAGTTCTAATATCCTCATTTGTAGAATGGTGCTATTATGAGTACCAATACCGTGGCCTTATTAAAAGACTGGATGAGTCAAAGTCTTGGAGGTGCTTAGAATTGTGTTTGGCACATAGTGAGACCTAGGAAAGGGTTTGTTAAAAACTTAAGCAGAACATATCTTCTAGGACTGCCTTTTATGCAAGTGTATGTATATGTATGCATTAATCTATTGTTTTGAAAGTTACCTTTTCTTAAAAAAAATTAATTTTATTGTAAGTTCCAGGATACATATGCAGGATGTGCGGGTTTATTACATAGGTAAACGTGTGGCATGGTGGTTTTCTGCACCTATCAACCCATCACCTAGGTATTAAGCCCCACGTGCGTCAGCTATTTATCCTCATGCTCTCCCTTCCCCCACCACCCCCCACAGGCCCCAGTGTGTGTTGTTTCCCTCCCTATGTCCATGTGTTCTCATTGTTCAGCTCCCACTTATGAGTGAGAACGTGTGGTGTCTGGTTTTCTGTTCTTGTGTTAGTTTGCTCAAGATAATGGCTTCCAGCTCCATCCATGCCCCTGCAAAAGACATGATCTCATCCTTTTTTATGGCTGCATAGTATTCCATGGTGTGTACGTACCACATTTTCTTTATCTAGTCTATCTTTGATGGGCATTTGTGTTGATTCCATGTCTTTGCTATTGTGATTAGTGCTGTATGCACTAATCTTACAACCACTTTTGTAGTAGTCTGGAAACTATTCGTTTTAATGGACAGACACCCAATGCAAACTAGCTTAAGCAAAAATGGGGATTTGTTGATTCATGAAACTGGGATAAATGAAGGTCGATCAGTAGTAAGTGAATCATCATTTAAGTGCTCAGCATTCTAATTGAGATATAAACAGATGTGATCATAAGAAACACCATGAATAAAGCTCAAACACAAATGGGTGTAAGCCCAAGGAATATTTTAAGTATGTGGTTATATTACTTAGAGCAACCCCACAACAACCCTGTTAGGGGAGTATTATTGCCCCAAATTTATAAGGGAATTAATTGAGGTTCAGAAAGGTTAAGTAACTTGCCCAGGGAAAAACAGCCAGGGATTTTCAGAGCCCAAATTTGGACCCAAACTTGTTATGGCTTCAATAGCTGACTTCCTGGCCAATATGATACATTGCTATTATGATAAAAATAAGTACTTTTTATTAGTAAACTGGAGACCAGAGAACTATCTATCTATCTATCTATCTATCTATCTATCTATACATATACTTATATTGTTTGTTTGTTTTTTGAGACGTGTTTCGCTGTTGCTGCCCAGGCTGTAGTGCAATGGTGTGATCTCATCTCACTGCAACCTCTGGCTTCTGGGTTAAAGCGATTGTCCTGCCTCAGCCTCCCAAGTAGCTGGGATTACAGGTACGTGCCACCATGCCCAGCTAACTTTTTGTGTTTTTTATAGTGGTGGGCTTTCACCATGTTGGCCAGGCTGGTATCAAACTCCTGACCTCAGGTGATCCACCCGCCTTGGCCTCCCAAAGTGCTGGGATTACAGGCGTGAGCCACCATGCCTGTCCCAGAGAAATATATTTTAAAAAAACAAACAAACGTGAAATACATGGAAAGGCAGCATAACATGGGATTATGAATGGGGCCAGATTTACCCTTCACAAGCTGTGTGATTTTGGGCAAGTTACTTTACCACTCTGTGTCTTGTTTTCCTCACAGTAATATGAAGATAGTCATATGATTTACCTTATAGGATAGTTGTGAAGATTAAGTGAGTTAATACACAAAGGGGTTAGAAGATGTCTGGCAAATAATAAATGGCATATGTAGTTTATCTTAAAATATTTTAAAATAGATTGTTATGTAAGAGCCAGAAAGGAAATGAGGTCACTCAGGGTGGTTCCTCTTTTGATGTCCCCAGGGTGTCCCACAAGGACACTGCTAATCTGGGAAGTTGAAAATCCCACCTGTCAGAGGCTCCCTGTTGCCACCAGCTGCCTGGCCATGACATCGCGGAGAAACCATCTTGCAGCAGTCAGCCCCTCGGCTAATCCTCTCCAATGAGAGGTTCAGCTGCATAGCTTGGCACAGCTTGGTTCTGGGTCCCTCACGTCTCTGTCTTGTCTGCAAAAGTAGGCTGTATAGTGTCTGAAAACACAGGTTTATCTGCTACCTCCTTTTCTCCTCCAGTGCTGTGTTTGGTGGGTTCCCAGTGATGATTAATACCCGTTCGTTGGTCTGATAACATTTTTTTTTTTCCTGGTCTGAAGCTGGAGAAAAAGCTTCAGCAGAAGGAAGCCATCTCCTGTTCTGAGATGACTGCTAGTTATTGGACAAGGGAATGAAAGATGTGATTTGCACTTCTTAAGCACAGACTTGCTTTTACAATATGGGGTGCCTTAGCACCTTCTTGCCACCTTGAAAACCTGCCCCTGCCAAGCTGTGGTGAATGCTGACTGGCAGGTTCATAGCATCAAAGTCACAGTGCTGGTAAACACGTCAACATGATTTCACGTGAGAACAGCCATCCAAGCTGTTAATATGAGCCCGCCTTAAGGGATCTTGACTTTACCCATGCCTGCCCTTAGTAAAAAGTACAGCACATCTTGCTACCTACTTGGAAATCTGATGGACAGTCAGAAGCTCCTCTGAAGTCCTTTGGGGAATTTCACAAGAGCCATCAACTCCCTACAATGATGGGGAATATTTGGGGAGTTACGTGCAGTTTTCCAGGATGAGGGCACAATTCAGAGTGGTCCAGTGTCAGAGTGGTTTATGCATCAAAAATAAGATTGAGGAACCACAGTTTCACCCCTAGAAGAGGCAATGCTATGGGAAAAAGCCAAGGAGAAATCAGCCCTTGAGGTGGAGATGATGCCTCAGCTTCACAAAGAAAGGGCAACCTGATAATCTCTTTATCTGTCGTCCTCCTGCGTTCCTTCCCCTTCTGTTTTCTCCTCCAGTGGTTATTATTTCCTGGTGTCCCTGGTGATCAGCCCATTTCCATGTGCCTCCGGCTCTCTCTTGCTTGGGAGGCATTTTCCCACTTCCTGAAGACTCAGTGGTGGGTGGTGTAGGTCAGCTCTTCTCCAGCCATCAAAGTCTTCTCCTCCTCTCTCTGCCCTTTGGATTTGTATTCCTTTACCTCTAATGAATGTTAGGGTGGTTGAGATTGACTGAGGGGTGGAGAGTAAAGGAGATGAAGAAACCACTGAGCTTGAGTTAAAATGTCCAAGCTAAGACCAGGCACATGGCTCATGCCTGTAATCCCAGGACTTCGGGAGGCTGAGGTGGTAGGATCGCTTGAGCCTAGGAGTTCAAGACCAGCCTGGGCAACACAGCGAGACCCCCATGTCTGAAAAAAAATTTAAAAATTGCCAGACGTGGTGGTATGCACCTGTAATCCCAGGTATTCAGGATTCTGAGGCAGGAGGATTGTTTGAGCCCAGGAGTCGGAGGCTGCAGTGAGCTATGATCATGCCACTGCCTTCCAGCCTGGGTGACAGAGTGAGACCCTGTCTCAATAAATAAATAAAATTATTTTCTAAAAACCCAGGCTACCATTTCTCAGAGTATATTAATCCATATCGCATTGAAAAAAAAAAAAAGCCTTCTCAAAGTATCTAGCACAAGAGAGTTTTGTAGTTTTGTAGCCTCTCTCAGTTCATGGGTATAGCTCTGTGTTTGACTAACTCTACGGCCTTGGCCAATTCACCTCCCCTCTCATGGTCTCAGTGTTCTTGTTACTAATGTACTAAATGGAACAGACTCTACTTCACAGGAATGAAGAGGGGATAAACTGAGATAACAGATACAATGAAATGAGTACTGTGTCTGGCACATAGTAAGCATTGAATAAGTGGTAGTGACTCCGATAGTGATGATGAAGATGTAGGAGGAAGGAATGAAGAAGAGAAGAAGCCAAAAGCCTAGCACAGGGCTGATACATAATTCTCAAAAACCAGATAATCCAATAGATAGCAAAATGAATGGTGAGTGGATGGGTGGGTAGATGGATCGGTGGATGATGAGTGGGTGGATGGATGGATGGTGTGTTGGTCATCAAATCAGTTTTGCAAAGTCTGGATCAAACAAGGCCCAGCAGTTTTTTGTTTTGTTTTATTTTGTTTTCTTCTTTACAGGACTTCTCGGGTGCTTGTATATGCTAATAGTCATCATGAATTCCCCAGAGGAAGAGAGAGCAAGCTGAATTTCTCCAACTCATTTGACCATGGTGTCCTTTTTTACAATGAGGCATCTGATGAGCCTTCTATCCTTGCAAAGTATACCTTGCAAGATGCCAGTCCAGGACACTTAGTTTCTAAAGAGAAAATAATACCCAGAAAGCTCAGGTGGTTCAGCTAATTCAGCAACTGCATGGAATTAGTACAAAAATCCTCCTTTACCAGTCCTGGAGACCTGTGCTATTAGGAGTGGCCCCTGTGTCCAGCTCCTGTAGGGACCTGGAGCACAGAAGGCAGAAGATGGAGAGAAGGCACAAAGAAAAGCCTAGTGGAGTAGCTGCATCCTCCCCGCTTCCGAGAGGCCTCAGGGAGTATTTGTTCGCCTCGAGCAAGGTCAACAAATTCTCAAACCCAGTTGCCATTCATCCCCAGACAGGTCAGAGGTCGGTTCCTGAAGCATTGTTGATCTCAGCAGAGATGATGTGCGGGGTTGATATTCTTAGATTTGCTCATTCAGCCAGTCAGTCTGGCTTTCAGAGGAGAATCAGGTCAGGAAACGCTTAATGAACCAAGAGGAGCATGGTGCTGCCTGAACCACTGGGGGTTCGAGTTTGTAATGATTATCAGCAGGCTCCTCACTTACAAGACCTACTGGAATTTTCTTTGTGCATCTCCATAACCATTTTTAGAGATGTGGTCAGTACTGCTGGTTAGAGTAACCCAGGGTCCTGGATTCTTTAAGTTACTTCTGATTTAAAGGTACTGTCTTCATCATCCCTAAAAACCATGAATTGAACTTGATATCCTATTTACTGTTTTGGTTTCAAAAATTGCATTTTCCATTTACAGAAGCCATATACCTATCCTTTGTTAATTCCTGGGTCTTAGTTTTTTTTGTTGGGAACACAGAAGAAGGAGGTAAGCTCTTAAACAAGAAGGCACTTCACAAGTTGCATTTGTTAGCAGGATTTCGTTTGAGCAATTAGTGGTTGAAGGGAGGAAGAGTTTTGCTATCCCTGGCTTGATCCTCCAACCAGCTGCTAATTCTGTTGTCACTATGACAACTATCAACAGCCATTTACTGAGTGTTTGCTATGAGCCTCTAAGCTACACACTGCAGCATATTGTACTTATTTAAATCTTTGGACCACTCCATGTGTTACGGCTACTCACGATATTCTTATTTCACAGATAATAAATCTGAGGCACAGAGAGGTTAAGTAATGTGCATGGGAACACAAAGCTGATAACTGGTAGGAACTGGGCTTTTAATGTGGTCTGTGTGGTTTAATGTGAGCTCTTAACTACTATGCTATGGTGCTTGCAACAAGGGAGCCAGGCACGGTAAGAAGTTGCCAGGAGGCGAGAGAATTGTAATGCCACAAGAATAACATAAGCTTAGTACTTACTTGTCGTTCTCGTAAGAACTTCCCATGGAACAGCTCATTTGCACACACTAACTGAAAGCACTCTCTAAGTGGGGAGATGTGACTTCTCTTCTCTGGATGTCTCTTTTTGCTAGACTAGTCCTCCGCTGAGATTTCCAGTGGGGGTGGTTGTAATCTGGAGAGAGGTTGGTTGATGGTCTGGTATATCCTGTCCACAGTCTATGGAAGCTTTTCCTATATTCCCATCTTGATAATTTGATGCGGTTGTGACCTAGGTGCCACATTGACAGCCCTTTTGTAGCCATCCTCTCCTTCACTGGGAATTCATTTGTTAGTCCTTGGTATTCTAAATATTATGTAGCATCTCAGGGAATTTTTCTTGCGGTCCATGCTAGGTAATGCTTTTCCATGCCCTCTTCTCATCTATTCTGGATGGAGTTTGAATGCATGTCTGGCAGTGAGTGTCATTTCTCAATTCGGGTTCAAGCTGATACACTAGTGTCATCATTCTTGATGACTCAGCACGTATTACAGGCATGTAGGGAAACCTGACTCTTGGTAACTGACCAGGCACACATTCTGTTGTTTAACCTTGGACAAGCCACTTGGACTCTCTGAACCTCTGTCTCATCCCACAGGTGACAGATCATTCTCAAATACTTATTGAGCAACTACTCTGTGCCAAGTCCTGTGTGAATGGCAGGAAAACAAAGTGATTGAGGAGGTGTTGGAGGAGATAGAATGGAAGCACACCGGAGTGAGAATGCCAGCTAGGCCTTTACCATCCCAGGGCAAATCACTGCTGATGTTTCAGAATCTCAGCCCCATAGATCACAAGTGCTGGGATTGGGGCAGGAGGTAGTGCTGGGAAGACCTGGCATATGGCTGCTTGTTGAAGGATGGGATGTATATATAAGCAGTTTTACTGGAGGGATAATGGAATGGAAGCTCAAACAGCAACATCTGTATGGGGTGTTGGTGGGGCGCTGAAGATAGACAGAGCTGCCATCATAAGCAGAGAGATCAAAAAACAATTCTGAATGGGTACGTTGAAAACATTCTGAAGAATGAAGTAAAAATAAACTAGCACTTTCTGGATGCCTTCCAAGCACCAGGAACACCTATCTTCAGCACGTCATTTCACTGCTGTAATACATTTGTGAGAGGGTACAGGTGTTGTACCATCTTAGCCCTGATGGGAGTAGGGCTCAAGGATGAGTATGTTGTCTTTATTCAGACACATAAAAGGGCGACAGAGCCCAGATCCCCCAGATCCAAACCCAGCCTCTCCAACTTTGAAACGCAGGCTTTTTCTACTATTGTGATGCCCTCAGGTCATTTGTGATGACCTTGGAAACATCGGTAGCTCTCAGTGATCTGGGGGCCCCTGGCAGCCCCTCCATCTTCCTCACACTTTTTCAGTCAGTCATTTCTGGAAGGGTTTGGGGAAACTTCATTTGCTAGTGGCCATTTTAGTCATTGGGTGAGCAAGAAGAAATGGCATGCTTCCTTATTTGAGCCAATCTGCCTTCTCAAAAGTGTGATCACTATTAAGAGTCGTGATATGGTGTGGGCAGTCTCTGAACTAAACGCAATGCTGAAATGACTTTTGGACAAAGGTGATGGTGCAGTTAGTTCTGTCTGGGGTGGCAGGGACAACTTTGCAGAAGGTGTCATGGAACATTTGACTTAGGGCCAGCAAGGATGATCTAAAAGGAAGAAAGGAAGAGAGGAAGAAAGGATATTTCTGCATAGCAGGCAAGTTTAAATGGAAAAGTGGATTCACAGAGGTATTTGGCAAAGACAGTTTGCCAGTGTGGTTTGAAGAAAAGAGTGATTTGTAGGAAAACGGAAAATTTGTATCGGAGGATGAATTTGGACAGGTTAAAGTGAGGAATATTATGAAGGGCCTCAGACACTGTAGGAAATTTTCCATTACCCACTTTTGTCTGGAAACAAAGTGAGTGATTGTGTGAGTAATTACATAATCTGCACAAATCTGTATTTTGAAATAAACATTGTCAATATCCAAAAGATAAGGAATGTGATGATAGGATCAGGGAAACACTGTTTTATGCATTTTGTTTTGTTCTGTCTTGATAGTCAACAAATGGCAGTTGACAGCTCCTTTCTGGATAGCTTTTTAGAAAGCAAAGAATGGTAGAGTTGATCCTACAGTGAGCTCCTGACCTGCGGGAGAGGCAGCTTTTTCACAGATGTGATTATTGGTACAAAGAATTGTGGCTCAACATGCCTAGATCTTTCAGTCTTTCAAGAGATGGCATAAATGTAGATTTTACATGAGATGCCCCCATTAAACAATATTACCTTTTTTTTTTTTTACACTGTGCAGACAAATCATTATCATGATCATCATCATCCCCTCCTATGGACTGGACTTGGTCCCTACAGCTGCGGGTTGCTCTATTCACCAACAGAATCCATGAGGCAGGAATTGGTCTTCTCTAGATACCCCGTCTCTCATCTTCCAGTCAGAGCCAACACTTCTGTTTCTTCCTTCCCTTTCATTGACATCTAAACTTTGAGTGGCTACCACTCAGAAGGGTCAGTCACTCATGTTGGATCTCTGTGTTAGTCTGGTCTCAAACTCCTGGGCTCAAGTGAGTCTCCTGCCTCAGCCTCCAGAGTAGCGGAGACTCAGGTGTGCACCACTGTGCCCAGCTTATGTTAGCTGTTAAGATCTGGGAAAGGAAGGGCTGGGCGCGGTGCCTCACGCCTGTAATCCCAGCACTTTGGGAGGCTGAGGCAGGTAGATAATGAGGTCAGGAGTTCGAGACCAGCCTGGCCAACATGGTGAAACCTTGTCTCTACTAAAAATACAAAAATTAGCCAGGTGTGGTGGCGGGTCCCTGTAATCCCCGCTACTCGGGAGGCTGAAGTGGGAGAATAGCTTGAATCTGGGTTGCAGAGGTTGCAGTGAGCTGAGGTCATGCCATTGCACTCTAGCCTGGGACAGAGTGAGACTCTGTTTAAAAAAAAAAAAAAAAATCTGGGAAGGGAGATGCAGTATCTGATAGCCAGAGCTAAAATGCCTTTATCTAGAACAGGAAAAGAGGAGTTAATACCTAAGAAGGAAATGTCATCATGGAAGGTGGAGCTAGATGGAGGAATTTTTTTTTTTTTTTAGGTGGAGGGATGAGATTGAGCTTTCAAAGCCTGGCTAAGAAAAAGCAAAATCCTTGATGGAAATCTCTGGCACAGGGAAAATGAGCAGAACTGGCACCAAGGAAGCATTAGGAGAGAGAAGAAGATAGTGGGGAAGCAGAAAGGAACAGCAAAGGAGTGTGTATTTGCCATTGTCTTGAAGTCTGACTTCTTGGATAAAATACATACCCTAGATTAAGGGTTAGCAAACCATGGGCTGTGAGCCCAACCTGGACCATTGCCTGTTTTTGTATAATCTTTGAGGTAAGAATGTTGTTTGCACTTACAACTGGCTGGAAATTTAAAAAAAAAAAAATAATATGTTGTGACCTGTAAAAATGATAGGAATTTAATAAATACAGTATGACAGGAACATGGCCACAATCATTCATTGGCATATTGTCAATGGATGGTTTTTCACGCTACAACAGCAGAATTTTGAGCAGTTGCAACAGAGATTGTAAGTTCTGCAACACCTAAAACATTTATTATCTGAGTGTTTACAGAAAAACATTTACTATTCCCTGCCTGTGATGGGCAGAGCAGATGGCAATACACGGCTCTTTATTTGACTTCAGTATGTTTCAGGGATCTGCCTGTTTCTTAGCCACTACCAGAACTTCCCCACTCTCCTTTCACCTTGCCATTTCTTCCACTATTTAAAGTTCCTGCATTATACCATGAGCTTAATACCACACAATAGATGTTGAGTAGCCAGACATTTGCCATGAACCATGTGCACTGCCAGTGGGGAATGGAAAGACACACAGCGTAGTGCCGACCTTCTAGAGGAGGCTCCAAGAAGGAGGAATCACAGCTCAGCAATACTAGGTTCTTCCCATTTGGGAAAACAGAACCTATGTTAAGAAAAAGGGGTTTTGTTTAGTAGTTGTTATTTATTTACAGGCTTTATGATTAGTGGAAGGTTTTGAACAAGGATACAGTTAATACAACTTCAAAAACATAAGTATCGCAATCATACAGGACAATAATATATAAATATAAAATCAGAATCAGAGAGTGTGTGTGTAATGGTGATCGCGACTGGAGGTGGGAGGGACGGCCCTTATTTTCACGCAAGATAAGGAAGATATTTTTTACTCAGGAGCAGCAAAAGGTTATTGTATCATGGCGTTCTTAAGAAGAAAACAGAAAATATCCCCGACACAGGCTATAACTATATATCTCTATCCTGTATGTGATATATCTCTTACTTCTATCCTACTAAAATCAGCAGATTCTTTATATATAAACATATATACACAAAGTCACGTGTCCCTTAACGATTGGCACTGGGTACGTTCTGAGAAACGGGTCAGGCAATCTTGCACTGAATACTGTAGGTGATTGTATCTAAACATAGAAAAGGTACAGTGGAGTGTAACATTATAATATAATCTGATGTGACCAGAATCATGTATCTAATTTGTCATGGCCCGAAATGCCATTGTATATACAGTCATCCCTCAGTATGGTGGGGGATTGGTTGCAGGACCTCCCCTGAGATACCAAAATCTGCAGATGCTCAGTCCCTGATATAAAATGGCCTAGGATTTGCATATAACCTATGCACATCTTCCCGTATACATATTAAATCATCTTTAGGTTACTTATGAAGCCTAATACAATGTAACTACTGTGTAAATCGTTACACTCTATTGTTTAGGAAGTAATGACAAGAACAAACAGTCTGTGTATGTTCAGTGCAGGTGCAGAGGTGTTTTTGTGTGTGTGTGTGTGTGTGTGTGTGTGTGTTTTAGAACTGAGGTTGGTCGAATCTGTGGATGTGGAACCTGAGAATATGGAGAGCTGTGTGTGTGTGTGTGTGTGTGTGTGTGGAGAGAGAGAGAGAGAGTTTACATAAATACAATGGATCACTATCTTCTCTGCAGTTTCCAGCTACGTCCTCCTCAAGTTTGCTTATTGAAGCATTGTTCATTAAGTGGATATAGTTACCTCTCTTCTATGATCAGGAAACTAAGAGTCTAAATGTGTAAATTTCTTGCTTAAATGATGGAATTAAGTCTCCTGCCTCCTGGTCCAGTGGCAGTGGTCTTTCTATTTTACAACACTAAAGAGACAATCTGATCTGACGCAGGCCTTACCTAAGTAAGTGAGAGCTCTCCCCTCCCGTTGATTGCTAAAGGAAAGTGGACGGGAGAGACACGTCCGCCTCACAGTGATGCTTCTGTCCTCCCTGGTAACTTCTCAGAAATGTGGTGTTGAAAGTCGTCGTCAAAAGCTAAAGTTAGAAACAGTATCGGGCTGTTGAGTAAGAGGGGTCAGCGCACAGCTGTTAGGGGAGCTTTTTGAATTGTACAACGTGGCCACTTTGATGCATGAGAATCAATTACAGAGAAACCTTGTCAAGATGGCCAAAATTCAGCCTTAAATAATTGAATTCTCTGCCAAACCCTGTCTGCTGTCGTTATCTAGAAATGTAATTATGCAGCTAAATCAAGCAACTAAAATTAGTGTAGTGTAAAAACACCTTGGCTATCTGAAAGTGGAGGAATTGACATTTGGATTTAGAAAACGCCAATAGTTGGATATGTTTGGCGGTGTTTGAGGCTCTCTCCCAGTTTCAACAAAATCTATATCAAGTGTCCTGTTTAGAGTGAGAAGTGGAATGTGGCAATGTTTGGTTTTGAAGGTGATTTTCAGTGACCCTGGGACTTGGGCATTATTTGAGTGGATTCACTTTATCAGAACTTCATATTAGTGCTTTCAAAATTGTGGAACTACACACACCCACGTGACTTCCTAATATGAAGATTAGAAGACTGACAATTTGAATGTTATCTGAGCCTTCAGTCTCAAGTCAAAGCCTTCAATCTGAAACCAAAGATGTGTCTATACCAATCATCAGGAGAACAGGGAATACATGGTAAGAGTGGCTAATAGCCACCGTTACTGCACACATCATGGTATGGTGCTAAGACTTCATTTAATGATAACGCAGCCTTTTGAAGTAGGGACTATTATTACCTCAGTTTTCCAAATGAGTGAACAGGGTTCAGAGAGGCTAAGTAACTTGTTCAACATCACACAGCTAGTGATTATACTGACACCCAAGTCAGTATAATTCCAATTATATTAATTAATATATTAATTAATTCAATTGGAAGTAATGCCAATTCATGTAATCCCCTAGGAATTTATCTGCTACCATGTAACATATCCCAAATGATTGCGTGGGTATTTTCAAACACCAGAAAGATTTCAAAACTGTGCTTGAATATATTTTTTATCCATAGTTTTGGTGCTTGTTAGCTATGCCTTGAAACTCTGGGAACAAGGAGACATCTCTTGTTAATGTATTGCATATTAATATATCACAGTTGAAAGCTCAAAATAAAGAATGTCTTTAAAAACACAAAATAAAAGGCATAGAAAATGTTATTACAGACTGAAATACAGCAGTGAAAATAGTGTTGTAGTTAGGAATCGGACTCTGGAATGTGTTTGTAGCTTAACACTGCCTTCTACAAGCTATGTGACTATGAGCAAACCATTTAACTAGTATGAGCCCTGTTTCCCATTTGTTATATGGGACTCATAACTGATAATAGTAGTGACTTCAGAGACTTGTTGTGAGAATGAAATTACATAACACGTGTAAATAATTTAACTCCTTCTCTCTGCATAGCACACATTGTGCAAATATAAGCTGGCTGGTAGTTTTATTGTATTATTTACAAATTGCCTCTTTAAAATTGAAATCAGCGAGAGAGCGGGAGGAAAACTAGACTGAATATCTTCTTACTTTTTTTCTATCAGTACCAAACATTGCCCACATTAACCTGCTGGATTTGAATTTTAACTGGGAAGCGATAATCACATTAATTTACATTTCTCAGTTTATTTTTCCCTAAAAATCTCACGTGGACCCCATCCCTTGCTCTTTTGGCCAAATTCAGTGGGGTGAGCTTATATCTCATAGCCTGGTTCCCTCTGTCACTTGGTCTCTTGGTCTCTCTCTCTCTCTCTCTCTGAGAACTAAATTAATGAAGAGTATTTGGTTAGTCATGTTAGGCAAGCTGTTCCCAAAATAGCACCTTCCATTTTGGTAGCTTCAACTTTGCAGCTGCTGTGTCTCTTCGTCGTCTGGGAAGAAAACTTTCGCATTAAGAGTTGCTGATGCGGATTTTCTTTCTTTCCTCTCCCGGCGTTGATGTTGATGAGTGCTTGGCTCCTGACAGAAGCGATTTGGCTCCCAGCTTTGTAGTTCGGAAGAAGTTGGGTCTATAGATTTCCCCCTAACTCTCCACTGATGTGTTGAGCTTCAGAGGGAATAATAACTCTACGTAAAGCATGTTGGCGTCTCAAGGAGTTCTCCTGCATCCCTATGGCGTGCCTATGATTGTACCGGCAGCTCCTTACCTCCCTGGACTGATTCAGGTAATTCAAGGCCTCTGCCAGCCAGCAACTTAACTCCAGAGTGCTCAGAGTAATAATTGGAATTTTTATGGTTGAGAAAGCAAACACTTTTAATACAGGAAAAAGCCCTCGCGTAGTCAGTGAGAAGACAGTAGGAAATCAAAAAGATGGATCACCCTAATCTAGCTATCGACATCTCTCATGGCTGAATAAATGGTGTAGTTGAGCTATATTTGCTTGTATTGATCTGACTGCTGTTTAACATTCATGCCTTAGCTTCAGGAGGTTGACCACGGGGCAAAGGATTTGCTCTCCTTCTCAGCTTTCTGAGGGACTCAGTCTCCCAGAGCAGATCATGAGGCAAAGTAACTTATCATGAGGTGACTCAGTTAAGAGCTTTAACCCAGGAAATGAAAGGAGCATGAAATATGCATTAATTCGTAGGACGCCTCCACACGGATTGTCTATTTTCAGAGAAGGCTCTCCCCACCTGAATGTGAGTGGTGGCACTGAGGCAAGAAGGAACGCTCTATTGATGGGTAATTTATGAAGCTCAGAGATTATTCTAGGAAGTGCTTGCCAGATGTTTACATCTTAATGATGGCAAGAAAGTAGAGGGTAGATATGTGTGCTGGTTTTACTTTGAAGGCTTTTAATTCTGTGCAGAGAGGATTAATCTACCAATAAAAAATTGGGGACCTTTTTTCTCCCCCTGATCATAAGACTTTCTTTGCAAGCAGGTATTGCCTTCTGGATATATGTCTGAAGTTCTCCGTTGAAAGCCAACATCTACTAGCGATAGAAACCGCAGATCATAGAAATCCAAGGTGGCTTTTTGTTGTTATAATTAGTTTTTTTAGTATAATCGTCCCTTTGCAATAAATTCTGTATCTCCTTTCTACAGAAAAGGAAAACAAAATATATTTAGGTACGTCCTTTCACCTTTACTCTTGTGCCTCCCTCTGTCCCCTCCAGCCCCTCGTAGT
Organism: Symphalangus syndactylus; assembly: GCF_028878055.3. Lineage (NCBI taxonomy): Eukaryota > Metazoa > Chordata > Mammalia > Primates > Hylobatidae > Symphalangus > Symphalangus syndactylus. Next base: position 111,581,436 of record NC_072436.2, on the reverse strand, counting down.
TAAAAATTATATGATACCCTAGCTCATTAATTACAATTTCTGGGAAGGATTCTGGTCACTTTTCCCCCTACCTCTTCTGAACTTTGCTGTTACCTTTTGTTAACTGTATGAACCTGGGTGATTAGAGTCATTTGGGGGTGATTCCAAGTAACAACAAAACATTCTCTCTTTCTGGATTTATGGCCGTTCCTCCGTTTGGAAGCCTTCTCTGTATTGTGTCTTATAAACAAAGGGTCACCTGGAGAACGGTACTTTGCATTGTGGAACTAGTTGCATCTTTCCTGGTATACACAGGCTGGTGTGATAAGGTTGCCATTTCTGAAGTAGGGCTCAGTGGCAACTTGGAAAGTTAACAGGCCTCTTGCTGCTACTGGAAACGTGGGGTGAAGGTCGGCTGTTGGAGTTTTGTCAGACCCTCTGCCGCCCCATCTGATAAATAATTACAAGCAAATCGTGGCCTTCACTCTATGCTGATTGATGCTGAAATTGCTTTTGAAAGTTCTCATAAGTTCCTGTTATAGATTAAGTGCCGGTGTAGGAAAAATAACGGCACCCACTGAAATGGGTGAATGTAATCAGGTTTAATGGACTTGAGAGCTTGTTGGGAATTAAATAACTATCGATTTGCTGGAATGTTGCTGTCATTACGAAATGCCACTCTGGAGGTATTACCCCAGTGATAGATGAGAAGATGCAAGGGCCAGCTGAGAAATTGGGGAGGCCCTATTTCTTCCTTCTTTGCAGAGCATTTGAGAAATATAGCCAGTTATATTTGGAAAGAACAAGTGATTTTACTTGCAAATCTTAGCCTGATCATACTTTGTTTTTCCAAGTGACACCTCTGGTAACTAGTTACCCATAAGTTAGGAGAGCAGTTTAGTGAGGAGCCTCTAGACCGGCTACTGTGATATGTGTTATCTCCTTCCTTTCTCACTGCTGTGGAATGCACTGGAAAGCTAACGCACAGAGAGAAACTAGCTTTACTTATGGTTTGATGAGACAGCCCATGTTATTTACCCTTTGGCATCAAGAAAGTAAAATCACCCCAGTACAGTAATATTTGCAAGAGGAGAAAGGGTAGTGTGAAGGGAGAAAAAACTGTATCACTCACACATGCTCAGCTCTGAGCCGATGTTTCTGTTGCCAGGTGTCCTGCCACGGACGCCACTTGCTCACTAGTTTCTTTACCTTATGGGTTTCTTCCTCACTCAGGAGGCAAAGTATTTCCTCTAGGGAATTAAGGTTCTATCACCACCTAAATATGTCATTGGCAAGATGTTAAAATGAGCCAAAATAAAGCATGTGTACTCCATCACTGGGAGTAATTTCTCTGTGGCTGAAGTTGTTGAAACAGAGTCCATAGTGTCCACTTGGAAGGATTGTTGTATTATAGTTGGAGATTACTTTTCAAGGTCTTTCCAACCTCAAGAGATTTTGTGGCAGAGTGCTCCCTTTTCATAATATTTTCAAGTGTCATTTTGAAAATTCAGACCAGCATTGCCCTGTTTTAGTCGACTCAGATAAAGGAGAAAAAACAAGTGATTTATCAGTCATTTGCTGTGCCAGACTTTAAGACGGCATCCACCTAATCCTGCAAAGGCAGTGAATGGAGGTATTTCCTGATAGCTTTAGGGAAGTTACTCATACAGGATGTTTTATTCCAAGCAATAGGTTTGATAGTTATCATCCACCCTACCCTTCCTCCTCTAGGAAAATCGGAATCTTTACCATATTGGATCACCTGAACCCATCATTTTATGTTTAAACTTGTTGTGTATAGCCAAATAGAGAGTTTTTCTCTCTAGCCATGTAGAGAATGACAGAATGACTATGCAGAGTTCAGCTGAACCCATCTGGACTGTTTCATGTGTAGAAAAAGCAGAGAGGAAAGGATAAAGGTAGCATTCCCAAGTGCATTGTACAAATATTGGCTGCTTTCCCCTTGATAGAGATCCCGATGTTGATATCTTTGGAAAGGAAGAACCAATGTACTACTTAACACTACTTATTTGTGAATTTCTAGTGATACCTTGAATGATCAGTGAGTTGTCTGACCTGGTAACACACGAGCCTCAGTCACTTGCCCAAATCAGCCTCGAGTCCAGGAACTATTGAGAGGTCTTACCGAAGCCATGGACCGTGGCCAAATGACATAACCAAAACAACAGCTTTGTAACTGGTTAGGCTATTTGGTTAGTGTTTGGATCTAATGTGACCTTGGCTCTGGGCTGCAAGTATGGACCCTCACCCCCTCAATCTGGGTATCTACCTCATAGATATGCCCTTGGACCATACTTGTCCAAGTCACTTTCACTATTGGACAAATCATTCACATCTCATCGAGGTCTGACAGATGATGAGACAGCAGATTATTTTCCTGGATGGTTGATGATGTAAACAGAGCCATATTCACCTCATCATGCATTTGTTCCCTCAGTTATCCATTCTCTGCATACTCAGCCTATAACAAAAGTGACAGTCATAGCCACTGAACTGTGGGTTCACAATCTAGTGGAAGAACTAGTAGGTAAACCCCAACTATAAGACTATAATAAAGTCAGAGGGAGGAAATGATAGGTAATGATTTTTGAATGCAATATTGTTATGTGCCAGGCTCTGTGCTAAACACTTAGATTTAGTATCTCAATTTATTTTTATAATAAACATAATGCAATTGAGCAGTGTTTGTCCACCTTCCTATATCTGTGATTCTAAATTCCAAAAAGCTCTGAAAATCAATTTCTTTTGGAAGTTTGGCACCAAAGCTCATTTAGGAACAGAAACTTGACCTGAAATGATGTGTAGCTATTTATAGACTTTCTTTATCCCAGCTAATGTAAATATTCATGTATTTTGCTGTAGGAATATTTATGTGTTTGATTTTCAGGGTGTTGTCCTAGACCCCGCTGAGGGCTTTACATAATCAGCGTTTCCACTGAAATAACTTTCTGAAAAAGCCCCCAAAATCTGATTTTCAAAATGCTGGTGACTCCAACGGGTCTTAGGTAAGAAATTGCAGTCATGCCTTTAATTTTCATTTGCCTATGGAGAACCTAAAACCTACACTTAGACAAAGCTAAGTAGCCCAAGGTCACAGAGAATGCGAGTGGTATAGCTGGGATTTGGACTGGATTTGTTGAACCAGGGTCTTTTATCCACCAACCTACCCTCTAGGTGGAGGTATTCAGGCAGGGTGGCATATGAAAACATAGGAAAGGAAGTAACCCAGTGCCTCTTAGAGTCGGGAAGAGGGTGGTTTCAAAGGAAGGGAAGTGGTATTTGAGTCGGGCTGTGAAGCATCAGTAGGCATTCACAGGACAAAAAATAATAATACGACTTGTTTAGTAGAGCAGATAACTTGGGTGAATTCATGGAGTTGGCTTGTGATACTGAGAGAGAGACTTACTGGTACTGTAGGATGTGACGATGTTTAAACATAGGTCTCAAGAGTGAAAAAACATAGGTCAAAAGGAGCTAGGAGGAATCTCAACAATGGAACTCCACTGTGTCTCTGTAAGCCCATAAAGAAATGGGCTTCATTTTTACCATCCACGACTCACGCAGGTGAATGTTTTTTTTTGTTTGTTTGTTTTTGTTCGTTTGTTTGTTTTGAGATGGAGTCTCACTCTGTCACCCAGGCTGGAGTACAGGGGCGCAATCTGGGCTCATTGCAACCTCCACCTCCCAGGTTCAAGTGATTCTCCTGCCTCAGCCTCCCAAGTAGCTGGGATTACAGGCACGCGCCACCGCACCCAGCTAATTTTTATATTTTTAGTAGAGAAAGGGTTTCACCATGTTGCTCAGGCTGGTCTTCAACTCTTGACCTCATGATCTGCCCGCCTCAGCCTCCCAGAGTGCTGAGATTACAGGCATGAGCCACCATGCCCAGCCTAGGGCTGGTGAATGTTTAATTTTCTGGGTTTGTGCATCATTTACCATTCCTGTTTTTTTTTTCCAAAAAAGTATTATTTTATTTTTGTAAGTTCCAGGGTACATGTGCAGGGTGTGCAGGTTTGTTACATAGGTAAAGGAGTGCCATGGTGGTTTGCTGCACCTGTTAACCCATCACCTATGTATTAAGCCCAGCGTGTGTTAACTGTTTTCCCTAATGCTCTCCCCACCCCCACCTAAGAATGGCAATTATCATTTACCGTTTCTATGCCATCTTTTCTCTCTGAGACGGTAAGCTCTCAGAGGGCTGAGTTTTTTCCAGGCTAAACTTTCTATAGCTAAACAGCGGCAGAAAAATGCCAATCTATGCCTCTCTGATGTGGATAGCAATGGTTTAAGCAAACCCTATACTCCATATTTTTATTTTTATTTCTTTTAGAGACAGGGTCTCACTCTGTCACTCAGACTGGAGTGCAGTGGTGCAATCATAGCTCACTGTAGCCTCGACCTCCTGGGCTCAAGTAATCCTCAGCCTCCTGAGTAGCTGGAACTACAGACATGTACCACTATGCCCAGCTTTTTTAAAAAAATTCTTTTGTAGAGATGAGGTCTCATTATGTTGGCCAGCCTGGTCTCAAACTCCTGGTCTCAGCCACACACACTGTATTTTGTAGCGGAAACCAGCATATGTATTTTATGAGACATCTACATACATATATGTAGTAACAATGCAAATTATAGGAACATTGGCCTTAACAATGGACAGAGAGTAACCATCAGTATAGAAAGATAAGGAAATCTATAGAGAACTTACAAGTAATTTGGATAAGTTTCTGGTTGAACTTGAAAAACAACAGCTTGTTTGGCTCTGTGGCTGGCACTTCAGGTCTTGATATTGCTGCCCTGCGATGTTATCTCCATGTTTGGAATGTCTGTTGGTTGGGAAAGACATCAGCATGCACACCTGATATAAATGCTGGTGGCGTCATTTACTCTGAGGCTGCCCCATCTTAGTCACTAAGTGGACTTTTCTGTACTGCCAAAGAGGTCGTGTCAACAGCGGACTAAATTAAAGAGTCATCGAGGTGGCAAAGAGAATTTGGAGTCAAACAGGTCCAGGTTGATATATTGGCTCTGGCATTTACTAAGCCTGTGGCCTTAGGCTTGTCAATTAACCTCACCAAGCCTCAGTTTTCTAGGCTGCAAAACAAAAGCAGGAAGGCCTACCTTGCAAAGTCACTGTAAGTTTTCAGCGTGATTCATCATGTCTTTATTCAGCAATTATCTGTTGAGCACCTACTGTGTGCCAGGCAGCAAACTAGGACTAGGTGATGTGGCAGAACAGAACACACGCTAGATCTCTTCCAACAGGAAGTTGATATTCTAAGACGTGGGAAAAGCTAGCAAATAAAGTATGTTTATTCTGTATTATTCTGGAGAGAGGCAGAGAGAGAAGGAGGGAGGAAAGATATTTGTGTATTATTATTATTTTGTGATGGAATCTCGCTCTGTAGCCCAGGCTGGAGCGCAGTGGCATGATCTCAGCTCACTGCACCTCCACCTCCCGAGTTGAAGTGATTCTCCTGCTTCAGCCTCCTGAGTAGCTGGGACCACGGGCATGCACCACCACAACCAGCTTATTTTTGTACTTTTAGTAAAGACAGCGTTTCACCATGTTGTCCAGGCTGGTCTTGAACTCCTGACCTCAGGTGATCCACCCACCTCAGCCTCCCAAAATGCTGGGATTACAGGTGCAAGTCACTGTGCCTGGCCAGAAAGATACTTGTTAAGAATTCTCTTGTCTGCAGTGAAGAAAATTCTAAGGCCTATTGGTTAGAGGGGGAAAAAGAACATCTAGCTCCAGCTTCAGGCACTATGGAATTCAGGGATTCTGACAAGTCAAGGGCTGTCACTCTCCACCCCTCCACAGTGCTTATCTCTAGTTGATCTTCATTCACAAGCACACCATGTCCACGTGGTGAAAAAGATGGTTCTTGGCAACTCCGAGCTTACGTCTCATCTCCTTTTAGAAATTCTCTTCCCAACTATTTCAGCAAGAATTCCAGTTTGCAGTCTCATTGGCTGATCTTATAGTCCATGCCCATCTCCAAACCAATCATCTCATCTCTGGTTGCCCACTTTAGAGCCAGAGGGCAAGGTCAGCCCCAAGGAAGCTGCATAGACTGTGAATGGAGGCCAGATCAGGGACCTGGTACCAAAATGTGTTGGTGGATAAGCAAAATGTAGGTTCTTGTTATCAACAACAATTATAGTTAAAGCTGTCACAAACATTCACACCTGTTCTTTCTCCCCCAAACTTTGCACACACCATGCCCTAGGAGCAATTGGTGGGTTTCGGATCTTAATTATCCTGATCACTTGTTGCCATTGATCATATTTCCTACGTAGTTTTATTGCCTTCCACTTTACTTGGCTTCTCTGTTCATGATCAGATTTGCCAAAGGCAGGGATGGCTGTTTTACCTGGTGTCTTCTCCCTTGCACTAATTACAGTCATGTGTTCCACTCATGTGTATTTGGGATATTCCAACTTTTTTTACAGACTAGTAAGTCACAACCTAGGGAAGTCAAGACAGTCCAACCAGAACATCCAACAACACAGTAATCAACACAAGATTGTGTTTCTCAGATTCATGATCCATGCAGCCACACCACTTCTCTTTACATCAGTGATACATAAATAAATATATTAAAAAGAGCAAACAGAGCCTTCCGGTCATTAACTTTGTCATGACGTAGACCTCCCATCATTCCAAAGCACTTGAAGATGCTAGCGACTTGTCCTGTTCTGTTTTATATAAATGTACTTTTTTAAATTAAGAGATTAAAGGGACACTGTCAATCTCTTCTGATTAATATCAGTCCTATAAAAAGGGTGTCTTGCTGCAGCAGCCATCTGTCATTTTGATCATTTTAAAGGCATGCTATATCAGCAACTATGCTTTTTATAATACATTGGCACAGGGCAGGGAGGGTTGGAAGACCTACGGATTTCACACTCTCTGCTGCTGCTTTGGTGTTCGGCAATCTGAGCTTTTGATGGTGGAGCAGAGTCTCCTCCCTGTCTTTTAAAGGTTGTTTTGGGTAAGTGCTTTTCCTGGGTGATTTATGATGGAGATACTCACCCCTATTTATGTTTTTCCCCTGTCTAAAGATAGACCTCTCACACACACATCCCACCAGCTTGCAAGGAGCCAGCATGTTCACTTGATTCACTGCTGAGCCCTAAGAGATGCCCAGAAACATTGAACTCAATACTCTGAAGGTCTTTTCCTCTGGGCAACTGAGACCATTATCCTCAGCAATGGTCGCTGTCTAGATTGAGCTTTTCAGGCTTGTAAAACTAGGAGGCAAAGGCTCCATGAAACTCATTCATTTATTAAGATAATGATTTATCGATCATAGATTTCCTGACTGTTGTCTTGCAAGCTCTGGAGGTATTGGGATGATCAAGTCCCAGTCTCTGTCCTCAGAGGTTGCGTAGCGGGGACGCGCCATTGACAGTAGAGTCAGAGGTTAAGCACAGCTCTTTGAAGGTAGAACTCTTGAGTCTCCACCCCACTGACCGTCAATATGACTTCTTTGCTGCTGTCAGTGGTCTGACACTCAAGACAGGTTTATGCACAGTCCAAAGAAGATGGCTTCCTACAGAGAGATTCTCCAAATGACAGAGTTCCTGGTACATTTCAGAGAACAGTGGTCCTTCCTTCCTTTCTTCCTTTCTTCCCTCCCTCCCTCCCTCCTTTGCTCCTTCCCTCCTCCCCTCCCTCCCTCCCTCCTTTGCTCCTTCCCTCCTCCCCTCCCTCCCTCCTTTCCTCCTTCCCTCCCTCCTTCCTTCCTTCCTTCCTTCCTTTTTGAGGTGGGAAGATGACAGCAGGAGCTCCTGCCCCCAGAACCCTTCCCACCTTGCATCCAACTTAGACTAAACTACTGGAGTTCAACACACCCACTGCTGTGGGAGAAGGTGGTGCTTGGCCATTCCTTCTCTTCTGCTCTTTAATCTGCATTGGCTCCTAGAGGAGGGGAGAATTGCACTGAGGAGGGGGATCACTTGTGCATTCCACATCGTTCTCAGGAACTGCTCTCTGAAGAGCTATTTCTTCTTATTTCCTGAGGCAGCACAGTTAAATTTGAAAAGAACAGGGTTTGCAACAAGGAAACCTGAGTCTGGCCATTACTTTCTCTGTGTTACCCTTGGTAGGTTGCTTGACCTCTCTGAACCTCCACTTCCTCATCTGTAAAATGGGAGTAATACCAAGTGCACTCTACACACAAGGCCTTTGCAGTGTAGTCATGATGTCATTAGGGCAGCAAGACATAATGCCTAGGGCTGGGCTTCCAACTCAGATCTTCCCACTCAGACCCATCTGAGTTGGCATCCTGGCTCCTGTGTGATGTGGGGCTTCAGCTCTCTCAGCGCCCATGGCTTCATCCTGTCCGCAGGTATGGTCACATTGACTGTAGAAGGGAGCCATCCAGTTTGACAATCAGCTCATTGTACCAACCTTACAACTGATTGCCAGCAGTGTTATCTTGGTTTGTTCATGATTTCCGGAGTTATTGAATGTTCGTTTTGATAAATTGAGATGCTCTAGGTTGGGAGCGGAGAATGTTTACATTTCTCTGCACCCACTCTTTGTGGAGACTCCTGGTGAGCAAGGACACATGTGTTTGGCCTGGGTGGACAGTGTAGAGATACAACTGGGGAGGTGGTGAAGGAGAGGGAGAGATGGCACCGTGGAGTTTGACATCTTGGCTCGTGGCTCTGGCTGGTGTGAAACCACCATCCTCTTTCCACATGGGTGGTATAAAAGCCACCCTCCTCTCCCCACTCCCTAAGCCAATATCCTGCATAGTTGGAATGACTAAGTCCCAGTCTCTGTCCTCAGAGGTTGCATCAGCGGGCCATGCCATTCTCAGTAGAGTCAGAAGTTAATTACAAGACACACATGAAGGAGAGTTGATCAGTTTCATTAATGTTGAATCCTTGCCCAAATCTTTGTCCAGAACATACTGGGACTGGAACTGGAGCTGGGTTGCAGGAGGGGGAGGGTGGGCTTTGTAGGGGGAAGAGAGGCCTGTCCCCTCCCTTCCATGTGGCCATAGCCTTCTGGGGACAGACTCTTTAGGACCACCCACACCCCTGTTCCATGCAGCTCCTGGCAACTGTGGGTGCTTAATAAATGTTAAATAATAAGAATAGCTCCCATCTGTCAGTGCCCGGTGGCAGGGAGGATGTTTGAGTGCCAGCCGACACTGGGCAGCTTATGGGAAGGCTTTCGCGGGGAAATTGCAGCTCTGAGTGGCTTCGAAGTCCCGCTGCATCCAGGCGTTCCTCCAAAGCTGCTATGGACCAGTGTCCAGGCAAGGGAGGAGCATGGGACTCCAGAACATCTGCATCAGAGTGACAGGGGGCGGGACCAGAGGGATGAGAGTCTGACCAGCAGTGGGATTTGGGAGCTGGTATTGACCAACAGTACAAGGGCTTTGTTGAGGTTTAAAATGGCTAGAGGAGCTACCCTCTAAACAGACAGCAGCATAAATTCATACTTTTGTCATATTCTTGGAAGAAAATGCCAACTGGGGCTTTTCAGATTTTGTTATAATAACAACAGCAGCTGCTGTTTTTAGGCATTTACTATATATCAGGCTGTGTGTGAGGGGTTTCACCTGTCGTACCTAATTGAAGTAATATATCTTAGGCAGGAAAAAATAGGCAAACAGGAGGTGGTATGGTGTAGGGTATGGGCTCTAGAGCAGACTGCCTGGTTCATCTGCTGCAACCATCGAGGCCTCCACCTCTGTGACCTTGGATGCCATTTGCTACCTGTGTGACCTTGGCAGTTTTTCCCTTCTGGGCAATAGTCACCCTCTTTGGGTGATTGTTAAAGGAACCAAATTGTGTAAAATCCTTAATATAGCACCTGGCACATAGAAAGTCCTAAATAAACGTATTCGCAAGTTTATTTCCAAGCGTGCAGCAATACCACCACAACCAACACCAATGCAATTAAATAATAGTCTCAATCTTGAATGTCTTCTGTATAGGGGAGCCAATACCATCTATTGGCTAAGAGTATGAGCCCTTGAGCCAGACTGCTTGGGTTAGAATTGCAGCTTTACTTTTTTTTTTTTTTTTTAATTCCTAAGCCACTCTGAACTGCAGTTTTCTCTTTGGTAAAATGGCCCATATTAAAAGTGCCTAAATTCAAGCTTCGCTGGACTCCTCTGTAGGACAGGAATAATACCAGAGTCATTTCTGAGGATCAAATGAATTAATACTCCCTAAGTACTTATAATAGTAAATCCAATATAGTCAGGGCTCAAAAAAACTGATAGAAATAATAATTGTGAAATGATTAGTTTATATTTTGTATTTATATTATGCATTATATATAAGATATAATGCAATATATATTTCAATAATATTTGCAATAATATATATTTTATGTAATACGTAGTTATAAATATATAAATATGATTCCATAATGCCATATAGTTACAGGATAATTATATATAATGATTAGATGACATATATCATTGTGTAATACCGTATAATAGTTACATAGTAATGATTATATATAATATAAATGATAATAATAATTATTATTTCTACTCTTGCTACTATGACAAGTTACTCCATTGGGGATTTTTTCCTAAACAATTTCTACCACTTTGAACCATTCTGGTCAGACTTATTTTAAAAGGAAACTGAGGCTCAGCAAAGTGGAACAGTTTGCCCTCATTCTTAGGACTAGGAAAGGCAAACCAGCCAGGTACCTGGCTCCAGAGCCCGTCCTCCCGCAGACCACACCATTCTGCAAAGCTTTGGTGTCTGTCGTCTCCCCATCCTCCATGGGGAAATGGCCATGTCTCTTGCCCGTACAACTGACTCTGAGCAGAAGGCTAACGCGATATTGTGCCGCTGTCATTTCTGATCAGTTTTTCCCCTGCTGTCTCGCAGCAGGCTGTCAGGAGGCCTTGTTCCCCATGGAAGCCTGGCTGCTCGTGGAGAAGATCAAAGCCGGGGGTTGTGTGGTGACAAAGGCTGAGGAAGGGCACTGCTGGGGCTGGGTCTTCTGGCTCTATTTACAAGGCCTTATTTTTGGTTATCAGTGTTGAAACCTGGAAATACACTTTCTGTTTTCCGTTTAAACACAAATCAAGCAACGTTACCAACACACATTGTCTGTCAAACATGTCAGTTACTCCCGGGACTGCGGACAGCTTGCAAGCGATGTCTTCCATTGTTACTGTGGTGGTGTGCTGTTTCTCCCTCCACAGCTCTGCATTTGTACTGGCGAGCAGTGTAAACACGGAGGGGCCTGCTCTCGGGGAGGTTTTGACAGAATATGTGAAATTGACATGGACCGTCCGATGACCATCTTAATAAGGCCGTTCAGGGAGCCCTGTATTTGCCTGTAGCATTTTCCATGAATTGGGGTGGGGGCTTAAGCATTCTAATGAGCTGGGTTTTGTTTCACACCTGGTGTTTTGGCAGACAGTTCCCACTGTGACTTAGCAGAGGGACTTGGCACGGCTTGCCAGAGGGCCTAAGATTTGTGTGGGCGCCCAGCAGATGTTGGATGTGTTCACCCATCATACAGAACGCCAGTCAGCAGCCTCCGAGTCCCGTCCCTCTCTACATTGTAAGGGACCAGAGCTCCCACTTGCTGCTGGGGATGGAGCCGTCTGGGGATGGATAAAAAGCCTTTCATTACTGAGGATAGTGCAGAGCATATGGGATTCTTGTCTGTCCAAACAGTTGTGGGGTTTGGGTTAGAGACGCTGTCTGCATGTGTATTTTCTTTTTTCTTTTTTTTTAATTTTTATTTTAGTTTATTATACTTTAAGTTCTAGGGTACGTGTGCACAACGTGCAGGTTTGTTACATATGTATACATGTGCCATGCTGGTGTGCTGTATCTATTAACTCATCATTTACATTAGATATATCTCCTAATGCTATCCCTCCCACCTCCCCTTACCCCACGACAGGCCCAGGTGTGTGATGTTCCCCTTCCTGTGTCCAAGTGTTCTCATTGTTCAATTCCCACCTATGAGTGAGAATTTGCGGTGTTTGGTTTTATGTCCTTGCGATAGTTTGCTCAGAATGATGGTTTCTCACTTCATCCATGTCCCTACAAAGGACATGATCTCATCCTTTTTTATGGCTGCATAGTATTCCATGACATATATGTGCCACATTTTCTTAATCCAGTCTATCATTGATGGACGTTTGGGTTGGTTCGGAGCAATGCCAAGCAATGCCCCTGGGCCACATGGGACACACACACCATGATGTGTCAGCAACGAGACTTCTATAGAGTAAACCACGATGGCAGAGGAGCATTCTACCCAGGAGGGCAATGTATTTTCTTTAGTATTTGGTTCTAGCAAGTAGGAGCTTCATTAAGCAGCATTTTGTACAGTTCCTTCCTGGGAATAGACAGGACACGCGTTTGATGGTGTCTCTGCTTTCTAGCTTCCCACCGGCCTCCCATGTTAGCATTGGTTCTAAACTCCCAAGCACAGATGTTACCAAGCTACTGCTCTCCTGGGTAGAATGCTCTGCCATCCTGGTTTACTCTATAGAAGTCTTGTTGCTGACACGTCATGGCATGTATGTCCCATGTGGCCCACGGGCATTGCTTCATTCAAGCTTTTGTGTTCAGATCTGCCCTGACATCAGAGACAAGTTGATGTCAACTTATGTCTTATCTCTGATCGATAACTGTTGGGCTTCCTGTGGGTTGACTGAAGACCCATAAGATTCGTGAGACCCATATGGTCATGTGGGTTGATGATCTCCACCATTTTGAATCTCAAGAAACCAAAGATGATTCTTGAATGTGTGTTTTTGTTAAGATCCCTTTGGCTGAAGGAACAGAACTCAGTCCTGGCTAGCTTCAAAAAAAACGAGAGGGGCAGCGTTTACGTGTTTACTATGTTTTGAGGTGTAGTGCATGAATAATTGAATGCACAGAAACTCTTGGACTCAAAAGAGAAAGAAAAAAGTCAAGTTAAGGAAAGTACAAGAGGTAAGGCATGCCTAGGGATCTCAGCAGGCAGAATTTATGGACATATTTTGCAGGCGAGTGGTTCTCAGTTGGGGTGATTTTTGGCTTGTAAGGACATTTAGCAATATCTGGACACATTTTTTGGTTGTCATAAGTGGATGGGGGTTACTGCTGTCATCCTACAATGCATAGGTGCATTAGTCTGTTTTCATGCTGCTGATAAACATACCTGAGATGGGGCAATTTATAAATGAGAGAGGCTTATTGGACTTACAGTTCCAGGTGGCTGGGGAGCCCTCACAATCATGGCAGAAGGTAAAAAACATTTCACATGGATGACAGCAGGCAAAGAGAGCTTGTGCAGGGAAACTCTTGTTTTTAAAATCATAAGGTTTCATGAGACTTGTTCATTATCATGAGAACAGCACAGGAAAGACCCGCCCCCCAAATTCAATCATTTCCCACCAGGTTCCTGTCATGACACGTGGGAATTGTGGGAGATACAATTCAAGATGAGACTTGGGTGAGGACACAGCCAAACCATATCAAGAGGACACCTGGAATTATCCAGCATTATCCAGAATTATCAATCATGCCGAGGTTGAAAAACCCCACTCTAGGCTGTCGCACTACTGTGACTCAGCTACAGAGACCAACAGCGTCTGCAGGTCTTCATGCAACTTTCGCTTTCTCAGCTAGGATCTGATGGACCCAACCTATCGTGTGTCTCAATCTTTACATCATTGAACTACGCCCCAGACCCCCATGTATGTGCAGCCCATTCAAAGTATTGCCGAGTAGTTCTGGGAAAGCGGGAGCAGGATGTAGCTGGTTGTGAGCTGTTAGCCATTCTGAGATAGGCGTCTTGCAGGGTGTATTGATAGCTTTCAGTGCACCCCATCCTGTGGCTGACACTCAGTCATGCTAGTGCCTTCCATACAGAGCTCTCTGTTTGTAGAAAGCAAGGCCCACCTTGGTGCCAGTCTTAACGAGCAGTCAATTGATTTGGTTTTTGATTTAAGCTCGTTGCCTCCTTTGACTTCTGTTTAACAGAAAGTTCACTTTGCAAAACTGTTTTAAAACATTGTTGCTTACTTATCTTACCATAAAATTAATGTGGGGTAAACCTAAGTTTTCAGAAACAAAAAGCACAAACAAACATACAGAGATATATGCATATACCACATAGACATATAAACCACAATCTGCTACCCAAAAATGACTACTACAAACCGCTCTGTATGTATCCTGGATTTATTTGTGGTACAAATATTTTCTTCCCTAAATAATTCTCATCTATTCTCATCTTATTCACAAAGATTTGTAAAACTTGCAAGCAGCTGGGTTTTTAATAAAAACACCTTTTAAAATAAAATTAATGGCTTTTTTCTTACCTTATGAATATTTTCTGTTAGGTTCTTAAAGACTAAGGTGGTATCTTAAACAAAATGCATATTCCGTGTCCTCTCCACATGCCCCTTTGCTCTTATCCCCTTCCTTCAGCCATGACAAGGTGATATATGATATCCTAAGTAAACAGATCATCAAAAAAATGACATTACTTAAGTCAGTTGGGAAAAGAACATAGGGACAAAGAAGAGAAATTAGCAAAACAATCCTATAGATTAGAGAATTACACAAGAGGCCGGTTGCAGTGGCTCACGCCTATAATCACAGCGCTTTGGGAGGCCCAGACTGGTGGATCACCTGAGGTCAAGAGTTCAAGACCACCCTGGCCAAGATGATGAAACTCCATCTCTACCAAAAATGCCAAAATTAGCCAGGAGTGGTGGCATGCACTTGTAATCCCAGCCCCTCGGGGGGCTGAGGCAGGAGAGTCCCTTGAACCCGGGAGGCGGAGGTTTCAGTGAGCCAAGATTATGCCACTGCATTCCAGGCTGGGTGACACAGCGAGACTCCATCTCAAAGAAAAAAAGAATTAAGAGGGAGGCAGAGATTGATTGGCCTCCAGTCAACCAGGTGAGTAGGAGGCTTCTGCTTTCAGATTTTCTTGTAAATTTCTTGAAATGGGGACATTGAAAAATATGCTTCTTTTTGAGGAAAATAAAAATGTCATGGCCACGATGGAGGTGTGGGTGCTCCTGTGATTCTCAGAACACAAACCATCTCCTAGAGACCCACTGAAGTTCATGCTCATTTTAGGACTAAAACTTGGGTTAAAAACCAAGCGGCTCAAGAGATCAAGATATCTCCCTGGCAGCCTTCTATCACAAGCGGAGACTGGGAGACTGAGCAGACTTGCCTTGTCAGCTCTCATCACTCCTTCTCTCAAACCAAACGCATGTCTAAGGCGCAAGATCAGTTTTCAATTTAAATGACTTCGCCTTCTCTCTTAAAAACTAAATCCTCCTCCTAATTCCCCTAAGTCCTCAAAGTATAACATTTTTCGTTTGTAGATTGGAGAAAGAAGTCACGGATCGGGCTTGCCAATGGCATTAGGATGAGGTCTGCCAGCCAGTCCTTGTCAGAATGTGCACAGAAAATTTATAAGAGTTTTTTTTTTTCCGATCAGTAGCTTACCAGTTAATACTCCTCCCTTTCCGTCTTGATAGCTGACCCTCAGAATCAAAATGAGGATGGTGACATACCACATCCACTTGAGAGGCCGAGGAGGGGTGGGTTCAGAAAGACGGGTGGCTGTGGCTTGGTTTCCATATGTGTTCACCGATTCGGTAAATATTTATTCAACATTCAGTGTGTGCTAGATAATACAGTTGCAGGTGTGAGCAAGACCACTTATATCCTATTAACAGGAAAAAATAAAGCAGACAATAACCAGGAGAACATCAGATGCTGTTAGGTGCTAGGAAGGAAATAAAATAGGTTTTGGGCCAGGCACCGTGGCTCATGCCTGTAACCCCAATACTTTGGGAGGCCGAGGTGGGTGGATCCCTTGAGGTCAGGAGTTCGAGACCAGCCTGGGCAACATGGTGAAACCCCGTTTCTACTGAAACATACAAAAATTAGCTGGCATGGTGGTGCATACCTGTAATCCCTGTTCCTTGGGTGGCTGAGGTGGGAGAAACACTTGAACTTGGGAGGCAGAGGTTGCAGTGAGCCGAGATCAGGCCACTGTACTCTAGCCTGGGCGACAGAGCCAGATTCCATCTAAAAAATAAAAAAAAAAATGGTTACATGGTAGTGACTGAAAGGGTTATTTTAGATTTTTGAAAGAGGAATTAGAGCTCAGATCTGATTGACAAGTAGGGGCCAGCTGTGTACAGTCCTGGGTTATAGGAAAGAGTTCTAAGGGGAGGAAAAACCAAAAGTCCTGAGATAGAATGAAATGGATATGTTTGAGAAATGATCGGATGGTCAGTATGGCTGGGACACAGTGGTTAAAGAGGGAAGATGAAAAACAAAGTCAGGTGTGCAGTCAGCAGCCAGGTCCCATTCCACCTTGTAGGGCATTGCAGGCCGTTTAGATTTTGATCTAAGGGAAATGGCAAACCGTTGCAGAATTTCAAGTAGGAGAACACTATGATCTGATTGTATCATGTTAAAAGAATGCTCTGGAAAGTGGGTGGAGGATGGACAAATAATCTTTATTGGGACAAGATGGGGAACAGAGAGGACAGCTAGTGTGCACGGCACTGGTGAAGACAGCCAGTACCATGTTATCCACAATTGGCTACTGAATATCCGTATTTCATGCTGCCATTTCTTTGATCTTCATTGACTGGAGAATTCTGCCCTAAAAAGAGGGCCCGTTTCAGGGATGGGGGGTAACAGAAAAATCACAGTGTTAATGGAATGAGAGGTAGAGGACCAGGGAGTATAGAAGTGTATCTGTGTCTATGCCTGAGGGTCTGGTATATTGTGTGGCTTCAGGGGAGTGCAGCATGCGTGTTTAATTGTTAATGACCCAAAAATGCATCCACAGGGGTTACATGCAAACCTGCCTGAGCATGGAAGATCAGTCTTGGGTGCTTTATTAAGTCTTGCTCTATCAAAGCTGTAAGCAACATATGGTGCGCCATGTGCCCATGGACTAGGTTTTCCATCACAGGACAGTTCTGTCTTCGGGCTGGCTGGTTTTCCTTTTATTTTAGCAGAAGTAGAGAAGGCCCCTTGGGATTGGATCTCTCACTTTTGCAAGTTATGACAACAGGGAACAACTTGGGAGTTTGGATTCAGAGGGACCGATGTCCCAGAGCCAGCCTCACTCACTGTTAGCTGTGATCTTGAACTGGTTCTTTTACCTCTCCGAGCCTCAGTACATTCGTACCTAAAATAGAGGGAAGCTTTTCTATGTCAAAGGGTAGTAGAAAGGTTATTACACATTGACTGGTTAGTTCATTCCTTTGATAATTCTTCAGACATGTATTAATCACCACTACATGCAAGGCGCAATGGCAGACATTAGGAACGCAATGAAGTCAGCTTTGATTCTTTTTTTAGTGGAATTTATGTTCTTGTAGGGGAAGGAGACAAAACAAAGAATAACTACCATAATGTATATATAAACTGATTAATTGTAGATTGAAGTGAGTGCTGTGAAGAAAATAATGTAAGAGGGAAGAAACAGTTAATGATGGTGAGGTGGATGATGGTACTCTGCCCTTGAGCTCACATCCTTCATTGTCTTGAAATTTTTCATCCATTAGCTCACTTCTTCTCTTTTCTTCACTTCCTGGGTTTGTCTTAGAGACACCTGGTACTTAACTCTCCCATGCCCTAAATACCCATGTCCACAGGGAGCAGCTGACTTACTGTGGTACAAGGAACGTGCTTTTCCAGATTTTAGGAGCCACCTGTTTCTGGGAGTGCCATGGAAACACACATTCTGCCTCTCAATCTTCAGGCCCAGGCAGGAAATTTTCAGCTGTCAGCAGCTGTCTTTCTGATCTGCTGCCAAGGAGTTTCCAACCCCAGGAAAAGCCCAGAGTGACCCTCACCAGGGACTTTGATGCCATTCTTTGGAGCTGAAAAGGAAGGAGGGGCTCCTGCAGAGTGATTCGTGGGCACAGTTCTTGACTTGGGGTGGCTGAGAGTTTCCCCTTAAATAATATGTCACGCTGTAGGCATATGGTCTTGCAATCCTGGGGTGTATTATTTTCACTTGATTGTCAAAGCACCCCATGGCAGAAACCTACTTAAGGATTTCTTCTCCAGAAACAGCCGTGGCTTTCCAGCATGGCAGCTTTGCAGCTTCAGGGTGGAAAACATTTTTCAGCCTTTCCCAAGAGGTGAACTGGGTACTACAGTGCAGCGTAACCTAAATCTTTGCACATGTCTTTAAACAGGGCAGAAACAACTGGCCCTGTCCTTCCACTCTGGGCCTGATGACCAAGTGGGAGAGAACTGAAGCCATATATCCTGTTCCCAGAAGTTGCATTTCCCCATCTTGGACAGAGTAGTATGCTGTTCTGGGAATGCATAGCTATTCCCTTACTCAGGTGAATGTCATCTGAAGACGTGGGATGGATGAGAATCTGTCACCACTAAACGCTTACTCCGGGCTGCCCATCACTGCTGTTTGGTCAATCCTATTTTTCTAGGGCCCTTTGCAGCCATTCTCCGGGAAGAGAGTCATCCTGGCCTTGCCTGCAGAAGCTCGCTATATTTCCCATGCAGTTCTAGAAAGAATCCTGGTGCAGGGATTCTGAAGAATGCACTGTTGTCCTGGATCTGCCCCTCAGCCTCTGTGTATTAATGAGCAAATTATTATTATTATTATTTTGAGACAGTGTCTCACTCTGTCACCAAGGCTGGAGTGCAGTGGTGTGATCATGGCTCACTGCAGCTTCCACCTCTTGGGTTCAGGTGATCCTCCCACCTCAGCCTCCCAAGTAGCTGGGTCTATAGGAGCATGCCACCATGACCAGCTAATTTTTGTATTTTTTGTGGAGATGGAATTTCACCATGTTGCCTAGGCTGGTATCGAACTGCTAGGCTTCAGTGATCTGCTTGGCTTGGCCTCCCAAAGTGTTGAGACTGCAAGTATGAACCACTGCACCCAGCCCATAGCACTTTTCCATATGGCTTCAGGTTACAGGTTTGTGCATGAGTTACATAATGGAATCCCAAAGCCATACCTTTGACTAGTTTCCTAAAGTTTTTAGCACCACTACTACTGTATAGTTAACATTTTCTTTGAATGGATTCAATTTTTATAGCCTAAATTGATTCACAAAAACCATACTTTTTGTCTCTAATTTAACTGGTCATTCACCATCACTAGCCGTAAATAAATGGTGTCTTACAAATGCATTGATGACCCTAACTAGAATGGCTATAATAAAAAAGATAGACAGCAAGAAGTGTCAGCAAAGATGTGGAGAAATTGGAATTCACATACATTGCTGGCAGGAATGTAAAATTCTGCAGCTACTTCGAAAAATAGTTGAGTATTTTTCTTAAAAAATTACGCAGTTATTATGACCCAGCAATTCTGCTCCTAGGTATACATTCAAGATAATTAAAAACATATGTCTACACAGAAACGTGTGTACCAGTGTTTATAATAGCATTATTCATAATAACCAAAGCATGGAAACAGGCTAAATGTCCATCAACTTAGAAACGGATAAACACAAGGTGATATAGCATACAATGGGATATGTTCAGCTATAAAATGAAATGATGTCTTACATGCTGTAGTGTGGATGAACCTTGAGAATATTATACTGACTGATTGAAGTCAGATACAAAGGACTACATATTGTATGATTCCATTTATATGAAATGTTCAGCATAAGAAAACCTATAGTAGCTTAAAGTAGATTAATGATTGCTAAGGGCTGAGGGGAGAGGGTATGGGAAGTGATCCTTTTATGGATATGGATTTTCATTTTGAGGAGATGAAAATGTTCTGGAATTATCTGGAATGTTCTAGAATTGTACACCTATCACCACTTTCATACATAGTTGTACAGTTTTGTGAATATGTTAAATAACACAGAATTGTATATTTTATTTTAATTTTTTGGAGACAGACTCTTGCTCTGTCACCCAGGCTGGAGTGCAGTGGCATGATCTGGGCTCACTGCAACCTCTACCTCCCAAGTTCAAGCAATTCTCCTGCCTCAGCCTCCTAAGTATTTGGGATTACAGGATCTGCCACCACGCCCAGCTAATTTTTGGAGTTTTAGTAGAGACAGGGTTTCACCACATTGGCCAGACTGGTCTCAAACTCCTGACCTCAGGTGATCTGCCCACCTCGGCCTCCCAAACTGCTGGGATTACAGGTTTGAGCCACCATGCCTGGCTCGAATTGTATATTTTAAAGTGTGAATTTTGTGGAATATGAATTATTATTTCAAAAAATACATTGAAAACAAAGCAATGTCATCAAATTCTTCCTATTACCTGTGTTAGTTGAAGGTGTTTGCTGTATCTAAGGCCTATTTTCTCTCAGGAAATAAAACAGAGGTTGGAAAGTATTAGAGAGGTGTTGTTAAACACGGCCTACCACCAGCTGAGACTGTCCTTCAAGCAGCCAGAAAAACTGAATGAGATTGGAAAAAAAGCTACTTCCTAAAACCTTCTAAACTCAGCTTTTCAAAGGCCACCAATGATGTGAAATGCTTAGGATTTCATTCAATTTAGTGCTATTACCCAGGCCAATTTTTGCTAGCAGTGATTATGAGGAGAGAATTAGGATATTTTAGCTGGGGAAGGTAGCACTCTCTGGAAACGTGCCGTACGATATGACGGCCACTAGTCACGTGTCTCTATTTAAATTTAATTAAAATTCAATAGCCTTTGAAACTGTGCCATTGACATTTTCAGTGCCTAAGAGCTACATGTGGTTTGTGTTGGTTGTACTAGACAGTACCATATAGGACATTTATTTTATTGCTAAAAGTTCTATTGGACAGCTCTATGCTAAAGGATTAAATTAATTGTATTGCTATGTTGTGGTCTCTTTGCTGTCCTTTCCCGCATTTAAGCAAATTTGAATGCTGAAACATGACAAATAATGATTATAATAATAAAAATTAATAGTTAACCTTTGTACTTGCCCTGTACCAGACAATGTGCTAAGCATTTAACGCATGAGGTCTTAGTTAATCCTCGCAAAACTCTAACAGGTAGCTACCGCTATCACCCAAGCTTTGAATGTGAGAAAACTGAGCATCAGAGATGACAATTGCTCAAGTCCCTGGACATTAGGAGGCCTGGATTTGAATCCGAATCGGTTGGCTTTGTGCTCCTCATCCTTTTAACCTCCACTTTTTCCACAAATCCCATCCCAGGCCTCAGCCAGCAATTCAGAGTCCCTCTGTCAAGGTCTCTGAGAACTTTTATTTGTCACGTTGTATCATGACCGTGTTTTCCCAGGACAGTCTCAAGAAATAAGTCAGAAAGCAGAGTAAAGTTTGTGGGTCCGCTTACTGCCCCCTTTCTCCTGTCCTACCTCCCACCCAGAGACAATTCCTCGTAACGATTTGGAATGTGAGTCCAAAACCCTCCCATACTTTTCCTATGTAGTTACATGCATAGGTATGTGTAAAAGGACGCCATGCACATGTATTAAGCAAGTGGGATCTCATCAGCCACATGATTTTGCACATTGCTTTTATTTATCCAACAGCATGTTTTGGCCATCTCCCCACGTCAGTCTGTACAGGTCCACTCTGTCATCCTATATTGTGACGGCACACAATTCTATAAACAGTAATACCATGATTTATTTGCCCTTCAGCAAATGGCTTTGCCAATTCTTACACACAAAAAAGGGTATGATGGACCAGTTTCCTTGCATCTGTGCTCAAACTGGACATCATCAATCTTTTAAGTTTTTGCCAATCTGTTGGGTGATAATTTCTTTTCCTGTCAACCTTCAGGGTCATTTGCAGCTCACTCCACCTGCTCTGCCCAGGCTTCTAGCTGCTGACAGCCAAAGGCATTCTGCCGGAGGCAAAATGAGGTCAAGGCCAAAAACCATATTTTCTTTCAGTGAGAGAGGGCATTTACTTGGGTAAATACGGCTCATGCACTGTGCCTTATTGGTTTGAAAAATGAAGAAGCAAGGTCCAACGAGTTCTCTCTAATGGGGCTGCATGTCTCCAATACCTGGTGCTCCAATGCATTGATCGATGCATTGTCATCACTTATAAGGTGAATATGTTCATCCAATCCTTTATTCATCACGTAACTCTCAGGCATTGATTCGATGCTAGGCAGAGTTCTACGCACTGAGAATACAGCACTGAATAGTGAGTGAAGACCCCTGTTTTACGGGGCTTAGATTCTAATGGGCAGGATGGAGGCCCACACAGCCATCATCATTATAGATCTAAGCAATAAAAGACTGAAATGAGAGGGATGCCCCAAGACACAGAGGGCTCGTCACAGAGAGGACAGTCAGGCAACGCCTCTCTGAGCACGCACACTAAAGGAAAGAACTGAAAGCAAGAAGGAGCATCCCACTGAGAAGAAAGTGATTGGAGAGTGTTCAAAAGAAGCCAGGACGGCCGGGGCCTTGTGATGGAGGGAGGAGCCTGGCAGGAAATGATGTCGGGTGGTAGGTGGGGGGCCGGGTGAGGCAGGGCCCTGCACAGCATGATAATGAGTTTGGATTTTTATAGAGGTGCATTAAGAAGCCACTGGAAAGTTTTAAGCAGGGCGGCAGCACAATTTGGTTTATTCGGCAAGCTTCACGTTAAGGGCATTTGAAGTTCTGAAGTATATGAATACTTTGCTTTTTAAATAAGACAAATACGTTTAAGAAGTGTTAACAGTTTTCTTAAAACAGGGACACTCTCACGTGGGTTCTGCAGTGCCTTTTCCAGTGATGGAAGGAAGGCTTTGGAGCCATGTTTAGGGGACTTAGAATTATGCGTAGTCTTTCGTCTTCAGTATCTGGGTCACAGCTTATAACCAAAGCATGGCAAAAACCTCCAGCAAGGTTGATGCAGGGGAAAGAAGATTGAGATAAAGTCTTGTTGCTTCTAGTTTCTCTTCTCTGCATGAATGCTGAGGGCCCCTCTGGCTTGGCCATTTCACACCAGCAGAAATGTTTTGGGCTCAGGAATCCAGGGATCTATCTGCCTTGGAACATTCTGCATCAAGGTAAACCAGTTTGGTCCAGTAGTGTCATGACCAGAGATGGGAGAGGAAACTGCGGGCTCGAGGTGCTGGGGCTAGCATGTAGGAACACAAGCATTTTGAATTCTGCAAGCATACACGCAGTTTTGAAATCATCCTGAGGAGAGTCAGCAGGAGAAATGGCAAAAAAAAAAAAATCTCTTGGATGGAGGGTATCAGTCCTGTGGGTAAGAATGTTCTTGGTTATCATCATTATACTCCTGTTTTTCACCACAAAAATATTTTTAGAGAAACTGATGATGAAAACAAAAGATTCCAATGAATCAGAAGCATTGATTGAGCTTAACGGAGAGCAGAGTGGTGGTGAGGTGGATGCATTGCAGTGGAACCATCCAGGTTTTTTCCACTTTCTTTGGCCTCACCTTTTTGCCCTACAGATCTCCTGCTTGCTGCTGTTTGAAGAAATGAAATCCACCCACCTCCACCTCTTTTCATACTTACCTATCTTGTTCTGCTGCATACATTTTGAGCCCTACATGTGCATTTCACCCATGTTCCTGGACTCTGAACTGAGCCTTGTTTCTGAGCCATTTTCAGTCTCTTGCACAGGACTTTTATTCAGTCTCGGTTGCAATGTCACTGTTCTTGTCCTGGCCAGGCTCAGAGGAGAGCAAGCCAGTGGAGGTGCTTCCTATGACCAAGTGGTGCTTTCACTCTTTATTTTAAATAATTTTTGGAGAGCCCACCATTGCTACTTCTCCCCTTCCTTACTTTGCTATTCTCCTCTAAGGCTTCTTTTCCATTGATGGGAGATACTTCTTCAGTCTAGTTTTGGTTGCTCTTTAATTTTTTCCTCTCTGAGAGAAGGAGTTGCTGTTTTTTACTTTCTACTGTCTCTGTCTTAATAGGGAGGGCTACCTTCATCTGCCTGAGAATCACATTATCTTCCATGTGGGCTAATGAATAGTGCAGCCTGAGACCTCAGCTCGAACCAGCCTTATAGAAGCAGAACATTGAATAGGCTGATCTTCGATAGGTAATTTACAAGACTTCCACTTCTTATTGATTAACTTTCATAACTCACTCCAGAAAATAAATTGTGTATCTGTTATCATCCTGTTGGATATGCAGAAACTGTCTTGAGAGGGTTGATAAACCTTTGAAAGAATACATAACCAAGTCAGCCTCTGCTGCCAGTAAACCATGACAGAGAAAGAGGGTGGCCGTGCCACCGAAAGGGGCAGGTGACAGTGGCATCAGAGCAAATAATTTGCAAATTGTTTAATAAATAATGATAAATCTAAGCAGCTCCTACATTTCATTCAAGGAAAATTAAGACAAGTGTTTTTTGTTTGTTTGTTTTGTTTTTTCAGTTTTTGAGATGGAGTCTTGTTCTGTCGCCCAGCCTGGAGTGCAGTGGCGCGATCTCAGCTCACTGCAACCTCCACCTCCCGGATTCAAGCAATTATCTTGCCTCAGCCTCCCCAGTAGCTGGAATTACAGGAGTCTGCCATCATGCCAGCTAATTTTTGTGTGTTTGGTAGAGACAGGGTTTCACCATGTTGGCCAGGCTGGTCTCAAACTCCTGGCCTCAGGTGATCCACCCTCCTCGGCCTCCCAAAGTGCTGGGATTACGAGCGTGAGCCACTGCGCCCAGCGTGTTAAGTACTTTTTATAGGAATAAAGTAGTCACAGGTGGTAGGTGGTAAAGCAATGTTTATGTGACAAAGCCCAGAAAGTAGCAGAGAGAAGGAAGGTTATATGTGCTCATGATGCCTTATCTATACAACAAGAGAGAGCTAACTTTCTAAGGACAAGACACGAGACAGTGAGACCATTCTGCCCTTGACTCTCTAAGACTTGGAATTTCAGATCCATAAAGTGAAACATTTCTCCTTTTAATAGAAAATTAGATTAATGATGTTTTTGGAATGAAAAAATCTAAGATTAGTTGAGTTCTTTGCTGCCTCCACCTTCCTTCAACCTTGACTCACTTGGGAATTGTCAGCTACAGCATAGCCATCTATGGAGGCACAGAAAACTGTGGGTGAGTTAAGCATACTGGCTTTGGGTCCAATTCCAAGCCATCTGTGCAAATGATGTGTGACCTTTGGCATGTCTCAGAACCTCTCTTATCTGAGCCTTGGTTTCTAACCCTGACCTCCCAGAGGGACTGTTGTGAGAAGGAAATGAACTATCGTAGGATACGTAAAATAGTATATAGCTGTATGTAGCATGTAGCTACATAGCATATGTAAAATGTTTATTACATGGTAAGCACCTGTTATATGCCACCTAATTGCATGTATATCTGTGTATATGTGTGCCTCTGTGTGTGTTTGTGTGTGTGTGTGCCTGTGTATGTGTGATACTAGGGAAAATAATTTGCCTACATTGAATAACTAAATGCTTATTACTACTCCCTATGGATCTTGATATAGAAGGTTGCCCAGGAAGGGAGCAGTATTTTGGTGGGAAATAGTCACTTGTGTGTGAATCATCTGAAGTACCCATCCTTGTGTCCGGATTTGGGGCTCTTGAATTAAACCACCGTTTGCTTCCTCTGTCCACAATGCCTTGCTGTCTACAGCACATCTCTCCATCAGCAATGTCAAGGATGTTTTGTTGAACCTCAAATTTACCCACTCTGGACCGGGCACGGTGGCTCACGCCTGTAATCCCAGCACTTTGGGAGGCTGAGGCGGGCGGATCACAAGGTCAGGAGATCGAGACAATCCTGGCTAGTATGGTGAAACCCCATCTCTACTAAAAATACAAAAAATTAGCTGGGCGTAGAGGCATGCACCTATAGTTCGAGCTGCTGTGGAGGCTGAGGCAGGAGAATGGTGTGAACCCAGGAGGCGGAGCTTGCAGTGAGCCAAGATCGCGCCACTGCACTCCAGCCTGGGTGACAGAGCGAGACTCTGTCTCAAAAAAACAAACAACAACAACAAAAAAAAAACCACTCTGGAAAATCAGTTTTTTTATTACACTGTATAGTCTTTCTATAGTTGAGACAACTTAAATATTCCCTCCCCCTATGATGAAAATGGAATTCAACCAAAAGACAGATGGATGGAACTTTATCTCATGTATATATTATTTAATACACCACATGTGTTCCACATGTCACATGCTATATATAACATGGTATTATGTTGCAATTACATTTAATAAACCTAGAAATATCCCATTTTTTCCCAATGGCCTAGAATTCTTAGAATAGAGTCAAAATGTGTCACATGTTAGCCAAACTGTGGTCAACTGAAAACAGTGACCCTGAGAAGAACAGAAATTGTGGCTCTGCTGTTTCATGTGTGGCTAAAACAAATGAAGTGGTCTACAGTGTGCTTGTATATATGATGTGTGTGTGCACATGTGTGAATATTAGGGAGAATGGGAGAAGCCTTCACTAATTCTTGAAAAACTCACATAACCCATCCTAGCTACAACCTTCCTGGTATCAGAAAACCCAGGAAGGTAACGGGTGGCCTGAGGACCAAGCCTGTGCCTAGGGAAGTGAGGTGTTTGAAAGGACGTTTCCTGCAGGTTACAACAAAGCCAAAGGAATTATCTCTCCCCATGATGCAAAATTCCTCTCCCTTGCTTGGAATGCCTGTGTCCCTGGGATCTGTTGTAAATCTTCTCTGGATAATGCTGTCAACACACAGCCAACGTCCCACACACTGGGATCTCTTTTTTCCTACCCGTGTTGGCCAAGTCTTCTTTTCACTTTCCCTTTCTTCACATGGTGCCATTAATTAGGCTTGTACATTCCAGCCCTGCCTCCCAGAGATTTCCCAGGTCACCTTGACATATTCTAGTATCTATTTAGAGTCCCTGAATGTATCCTTATCCTTGGAGAGTCTCATCCACTGGGTATGAGTTTTTCTTCTTTCATTCCAAAGGCAACCTGACTCCTCAGCCTCTGTGTGCCATGATGAGAAAGAATGAACGGGAATCAACCCAACCAGGAAGCTGACTTTGTGGCTTGGTAGATGTTTGCAAACTTTGCCTGCTGGCGGTTTCTCGGCCACTGTTGAAGACCACAGGCCCAGAGACAGAAAGTACCCACCTTCCTCCGCCTGCCAGCCCTCTTTCCAAGCTTCTGCTCCTAACCTGTGTATGAACCTGCTCAGTGAAGCCAGTTTGGTTTTGTGCAGGTTCTGGGCTCTGAAGGCCTGTTTGTGTCATTGCACACTTTGTAGCCGTTCCGTCTCGCTGGGCCTGCCTGTAATAGCAGTGGAGCTTCTAGGTAGCACTTAGAGGAGGCCTAAATTGACTTAGAAAGCTTTGCATTAAGCAGATGTTTGCTCTTGGGGAAGATTAAAACCATTTTGCATCAAAGAACGAGGCTGCGGCACTTCCCCAAAGCTTGAAAGAACTGTTTCCTTTTGCTTGACTGAAGTTTACCTGGTCCCCTGCTTGACACCCTCCTAGTCCATGAAATGGAGTAAATCCAGGTTAGGCCAGGTGAGTCCGAAGGTGGCAGGTAGCCGAGGAGAATATTTCCTTTGCAGCTGCTCCCGGCCGTGTTTCTACTTATAGGGAAAACTAAAGCAACCAAACACACACCAAACAGGTGGGAGACAGCAGGGAAGGATGCTTGGATACGACTGAGCCACGTTCCGGCCTGGCAGTGTGAGAATTCGAAGAAGCTTGAGGCATGCTGGTGAAAGTAGGCAAAAACAGAGAGACTCGAGGCTGCATCAAGAGGCAAACCTTGTGTATGTTTGTGTGTATGCCAGTGTGTGTATGTGTGTTAGTGTGTGTATGATTATGTGTATATGTTTTGTGTGTATGTGTGTTAGTGTGTGTGTTTTGTGTATATGTTAGTATGTGTATTTTTTTGTGTTAGTTTGCGTATGTGTGTTAGTGTGTGTATGTTAGTGTGTGGATGTTTTGTGTGTATGTTAGTGTATGTGTGTTAGTGTATGTTTTGTATGTATGCTAGTGTGTGTTTGTGTATGTGTGTTTGTGTATGATTGTGTTTATGTTTTGTATGTATGTGTTAGTCTGTGTGTTTTGTGTGTATGTTAGTATATTTTTTTGTGTTTGTGTGTTTTGTGTATATGTTAGTATGTGTTTGTTTTTTGTGTTAGTTTGCGTATGTGTGTTAGTATGTGTATGTTTTGTGTGTATGTTAGTGTATGTGTGTTAGTGTGTGTATGTGTTATGTGTGTGATTGTATATGTTTTGTGTGTATGTGTTAGTGTGTGTTTTGTGTGTACATAGTATATATATGTTTTTGTGTGTGTTTGTGTGTTTCGTGTATATGTTAGTATGTGTATGGTTTTTGTGTGTTAGTTTACGTATGTGTGTCAGTGTGTGGATGTTAGTGTGTGGATGTTTTGTGTGCATGTTAGTGTATGTATTAGAGTGTGGATGTTCTTGTGTATATGTTTTGTGTGTATATGTTTTGTGTGTATCCTAGTATGTGTATGTTTTTTATGTTAGTTTGCATGTGTGTGTTAGTGTATGTATATTTTGTGTGTATATTTGTGTATGCATGTTAGTGTGTGCATGTTCTTGTGTATATGTTTCGGGTGTATGTTAGTGTATGTCTGTGTGTGTATATGTGTCTGTGTGCATTTCAAGTGTTCACTGCCAGAGAAGTGGCTTATCAGTGGGTCAGAAGACAGCATGTACGTTTTATAATGTACAGTTAAGAGCCCAGATGTGAGAGTCAGATATAGCTGGAGACAATTCCTAACTCAGCTCTGCACTAGTGTGTGACCTTGGACAAGTCACTTAGCCTCTCTGAACTTTTGTTTCCTAATTTATGAAAAATACGATAAGATCCACATGGAATGTCTCCTGAGGCTTAAGCAGGATGGCCTGTAGATCCCCTAGCACGGGCCTGGATCACTGAGAGCAACGGGATGCGCTGATAGTGGTGGTTCCTGCTGCTCTTGTGCTGTGACTGCTGGGGCTATTGTTGCTGTTTTCATTATGAGAGGCTTTGGCAGAGACAGAACTGCACGATGGATTGTGGTCAGCCTCCATCCTGACTTCCTGGGGTCTGGGTTCTTTGTCTGTTGTGATACTGGGCAGGGGGGAAACCTCCAAATAAATCTATCAAGCTGTTGAGAAATCCTGTCTCCCATCTAACTACCTGTGTGTTACTTACAATGTGTGAGACTTAATGACTTCTTCTGTCCAAGGGGTTAAAACAAAGCCAATTCCATTATCTTGCCATGAGCAGCCAATGAAACGGCTAGAACTGAGCCCTTAGAACAGTGTCTGAGCCAGATTCAATCCTTCCTCCGAGGTCACCCCTGGAGCTAATAAAGAAAAAAAAATAAAATAAAGACCAGGATCTTGTGGGCCTCTCCGCCTGGCAAAGTGCCTGGCATAAAATGGGTCGCCTGGCTTTTAAGGCAGTGTGCCGAGCAGCTGGGGAAAGGTCATCATGAGTTCACAGAACCTTTAAACACACTGGGACTTAAAGCCATCAGATCCCTTTTGTTGGCTCCATTTAAGTTGTTTTGTTGGAGGACAAAACCTTTTTGCTTACGGCTAAGTACATTTTATGGAGCATTTAATGATTCTTCTATAGACGTTTGAGTAGCTGTGTTTTGGTTTCAGGGGCCAAAAGTAAGTGCCCAGAATCTCCCGTCAGTCTTCTTGATGTTTATTATCTGGGTGGAGGGGGAGGGACGGGGCTGGTTAGCACATGTTGGCTTCTGGGCTTCATTGTTGGCACTTCAGCAGAAGTGGGAAGAGGCATATGGCCTTCCTGGTATCTTATGGTAAGGAAAAGAGGACATTTGAAGGGAAATATTTTTGAACAGGAAGACAGAGCAAGATTGTATTTGTAGATGTGATGGAAAAGTAGAACAGCCAGTCAGCTTTGGGACTCCCAAGTCCTATTAAAGCTCACATCTTTTCAAAGCATTTTAAAGATTAGGAATTCATCTCTCCCTGTCTGTTGGTAATCGTGGGGTTCAGGAGTCTACAACAGCTCAGCTTACGTCTGACGAGCTCTTGTCTGTTACATCAGTACCTTGGGATGTGCCGGGCTAGCGGCTTTCCCATCTTCTAAGCGCTTGGCTGCCAGGAAAGACGGAGCCCTTTGAAGTATGAGATCTGTTTATCTTGCAATTACTATCGAGAAAGGGCCCTGGAATTAAGTGTAGGTTATTGAATTTGTCCTTTTTAATAGGTAAAAAAATGACTACATTATGGTGCTAATTCATAGATCTTGAGATGCTAGCATTTTTTCGTGCGTGTTTAACATTTCATTTGACCATTATTAGCAGTATCAGGTTGGGTTGCTGAGTTTCAAGTACTAGAAATCTACTTGGACTATCTTTGGCAAGGGAGAGCGTTTATTGGGAGGATATTGAGTAGCTCACATCATATCAAGAAGACCAAAAAAAAAAAAAAAAAAAAAAAAAAAGCACTTGGATCCCGGAAGAGAATTATTCAGCCATTAGAAGCTGGCTGTAGAATGAATGTCTTTTCTTCTATCTGAATGATCCTCTCGTCGCTTTTTTCTATCATCAAATCTCTCTGGTTAAAATTTGGAGTCCCAGGGCAGAGAATATTTGCTGCTTGTGTTCTCTCTCTACGGTAATCTGTTGGAAGAAGTCAGAAGAAATCTTTAGAGCTCCCATTGTGAGGGCAACATACTTTTTTTTCTTCTCACTAACAAGGAAGAGACAATTTCTGTAAAAGGATATCAAGATGCTGTGTTAGGAAGGTATAATGGATACTACTGAATATGTCAGTTAGATGCCAAGCACTCTGACTGTTGATACATTCTTGAGACCTACAATGATTGGATGATTCTTTTGGGGGATCTATCTGTCTGTCTGTCTGTCCGTCCATCTGTCCATCGTCTGTCAATCATCTATCCATCCATCCATCCATCCCAATACAAAGCATATACAACCTCATTATGTATATTGTTTCGAGACCAGTGTTGTGAACATGGGAGACTTTTTTTTCCTCTTTGTAACCATGAACATCTTTGTGAGATAAAAATGTCACCAGAAACCAGAGAAACAGATGATACACTCAACGGGGTAATAAATCTGTGAAGGACCTTGCCAGATATTTTGTCGCAAGGAAGAATTTAGAGTATATCTGAGACTGAGAACCTAAATTGGGACTTAGCTTTTTTTATAGTCTCAATCCATGCACCAAACCATAGCCATAGCCAGGCAGGACCAAAGAACCTTGTTGGTTATTAATGTTGAATTGCTGCTTTAAAATTCTTTTAGTGTAGTGATTCTCAAGAAGGAATGATTCCCCCCCTCACAGGAAACATTTGGAAATGTGTGAAGACATTTTTGATTGTCTCAATTGTGTAGGTTGATGCTGCTGACATCTACGGGATAGAGGCCACGGATGTTGCTAAACATTTGCCAAGGCACAGAACTTTGTGCTGATTTACAGTGTTGTCTTTGCAAACATTAAGATGGCAGGGCACAGTAAAGGCACTTTACTTCTCACAGTACAGAATTACAGCACCCAAGATATCAAGAGTGCAGAGATAGAGAAGCCCTGTTTTAGTAAGAGATGTAAACACAACTCAACTCAGTGTATGCAAAGTGATGACTCAACAGGGAAGATACACTTATCTCTTATGTGACTACAGCCAGGGTAGCTGGGACCCAGGGAAAATATTAATACCCTAAGACTCTCCTTCTGTGTCTCCTTTCTTTGTGTCAGTTTCACTTCCATAAGCTAGCTTCCTGCACGTGGTGGGAAACATGGCTGCTAATAGAAGATGGGTGAGAAAACTCATCCTGTGATATCAAAACAGAAAGACTCTGTGTCAGAAACTCCCAGGGAAGGTTTTGATTGGCCTGGCGGAGGTCCAGGGCTCATCACTGAGCCAATCAGCTATGTCCTAGGTGCAGAGCTGGGTCATGTGGCACAGACATGGCAGCTGACCCTTGAAACGTGTATTGAGGACTTTCCCAGCGAAACCAGGATGATTTTAAGCCAGGCTGCCACCCCATTGGTGTCTGCTGCCATTGCATGTTCTCTTATTGCCAGGACATTTGTAAATCTGATGTTGTTTCCAGCAGAGCTGTGTCAGAGAATGTCACTTAGCCATTGCCAGATCGTTGAGCACCCTGGCTGAAAATCACAAAGGCACGGCACCTAGAGAGGAAACGAAGGCTGTGCCTGTTTCCAGGGAAGCTGTGCCCTGACATTTATGGCTGAGCCGAGTCTGGCCTTGAAAAAAATCATCCAGCCCAGCCTTCTGCCTCCAGACTTGTGAGTTGATAAACCGTCCAGGACAGACAGGCTGTTGAGGCACAGCCTGAGATGATTTCTGTCCTTCCTCCCTGGTCCAAGCATGGTGGCTGCCTTAGTCGGCTTGTGTCCTAGTTGGTATATTTGTTGCAATATATTTGAAACTCTGGTCAGTTTCTCTGATGATATTGATAGTTTTCTTTTTTTTTTTTCCACTTAGATGAAATTTGTCAAGCCTGCATTGTGCTAAGCCCTATTAAAATGGTGCCAGAGACCCAATTATGGCAGCTACAAAGGCGTTCAAGAGTAAGCACAGAAAAACACATAAAGGGATTAAAGATCAAAAATAGGATTCCAGTGAAAGTACATTAGGAGACATCAGGCAGAGACACATGAAAGAATTAGAATATGAAGAAGAAAGCACATAGAGCTTTTTGGGTGTCCTTATTTTTCATCCCCCCAAATCATTTAATTTTGAGCATGTTTACTCTTTTAAAAATGAATTGAAATGATCGATTGTACTTTTGTCAGGTGGACATGTTTTTAAGTCTGGTGTGAAATGAATTGCAGATGGGTTTTCTGGCTTGATTTCCCCCCCCCCAACCCCCCATTTTTTTTTTCTTTTTGGTCTTAGACAATATGGTGTCAGTGAATCATTAAATACTGCCGGTGAGCCCATTTAGTGAGTTGGGAAAGATGCTCTCCTGGGCTGGGTGGTGTTGGCAATGACACTCTGGGGAATGGCTGAGGCCCCGGCCCCCATCTTACTGTTTTCAAAGACGAGATTGTAAATCAGCACAAAGTGTGCATTTGAGAGTTGCTGTTTTGAGATAAAGAGTGCAGTTCAGTTTGTAGTCATCATCGTGTTGGTTCTGAAGAAGTCCTGTCACAAGCAGAGCTGCACAGAATCAGGTGTAAATCTGTCATTTTGCCCAGT
Organism: Symphalangus syndactylus; assembly: GCF_028878055.3. Taxonomy (NCBI): domain Eukaryota; kingdom Metazoa; phylum Chordata; class Mammalia; order Primates; family Hylobatidae; genus Symphalangus; species Symphalangus syndactylus. The sequence continues at coordinate 111,548,339 of NC_072436.2, read as the reverse complement.
CTTCCTCTGGTCCCTCTCTCTTCGATGGATTCCCTGACAAGTCCCAAGGCACATGTTTGATTTGCACTCTGTTGTTTGCTACAGAAATGTGTACGTGTCCTCTTAGGAAAGAGAAGTGACCCTCTGCCTATATCATCGTGAAGCATCTATTACAGATTTGCATTCTGGAGTTAATGGAAGAGATGGAGATCTAATCAGCTTGCAGTAGTCTCTAAATCCAGACTCTGATGCTCACAAAATTCTGTATATGTGCATCAGTCAGTTCGATGGGAATAGTGGAGAAACAGAGAACAAATGTGCCATCCCATCTGTTCTATCTAAAGGAGGCAGCTTCTCCTTAGCTGCGGTCATTTTTTTCCATGCAATAGTACAGGCTCTGCATTGTCAGATTTTCTGATATTTCAAAAGAAACTAAAAATCCACATTTTTGTGAGGATATTCATTATGATGATATATATATATGCGTATATATATATATGTGCATGAGCAAGTGCACACAGGCATGCATACACACACACACTACACATGATCAAACACATCATTAGCCCAAGGGTCACCAGTTTATAATCTTTACTCTGAAGAGAGAGCCAGGCATGGTGTCTTATGCCTGTAATCCCAGCATTTTGGGAAGCCAAGGACAGTGGATCAGCTGAGGTGAGGGGTTTGAGACCAGCCTGGCCAATGTAGCGAAACCCCATCTCTACTAAAAATACAAAAATTAGCTGGACATGGTGGCACCCACCGGTAGTCGCAGCTACTTGGGAGGCTGAGGCAGGAGAATCACTTGAACCTGGGAGGCGGAGGTTGCAGTAAGCCAAGATCCTGCCACTGCACTCCAACCTGGGCCACAGAGTGAGACTGTCTCAAAAAAAAAAAAAAAAAAAAAAAGAGAGAAGAAAGGCCATAAGTATTTTTCAAATTAATGTTTGATAGTCTATCCATTTTGGGATTTCTTTCCCTATTTATCTTGAAAAGAGCCATATTTTGAAAGTTTACGTATTACCAGAAAACCAGCATCATTCATGGAGTCTTTATATGCTTAAAAAGTTTTCATGGAGGTCTGAAAACACCCTTAGTCTTAATTCACTTAAAAAAAAAAAATTGGGGCCAGGCACAGTGGCTCACACCTGTAATCTCAGCACTTTGGGAGGCCAAGGCGGGCAGATCAGGAGGTCGGGAGATCGAGACCATCCTGGCTAACACGGTGAAACGCCGTCTCTACTAAAAATACAAAAAAATTAGCTAGGCGTGGTAGCTGGCACCTGTAGTCCCAGCTACTCAGGAGGCTGAGGCAGGAGCATGGCGTGAACCTGGGAGACGGAGCTTGCAGTGAGCCGAGATCGTGCCACTGCCCTCCAGCCTGGGGGACAGAGCTAGACTCCGTCTCAAAAAAAAAAAAAAAAAAAAATTGGAGCATATGTCCTTCTACAGTTTAGGGAATTAATGGTGAGAAAAGCAAGCCAGACAGTTATCTTCAGATTAAGCAACAAAGAAAGTGCACTGTAATGGCCTGGGAGGTTTCATTCATTTTTTATGGATGAGAAGGGAGGTGAATCTTTCTTCTTTTTAACACAATGAACCTGCAGCTGAGGAATAAGTGCCAGGTGATCCTCCTGGCTCGAAGAGGATGATGTTGAAGAAATAGCGTGGTGGTGGTAGAAGTCGTAATTAAGGTGAAAGAACAGAAAAGAAGGAAGAAGGAGGTTTTTCACAGCTCAAGCATGGATTGGGGGATCCCACTCTGGTGGGACCCACAGTCTGCTTAATATAGGAGACTGACTCCAAGCCATGCCACCTTCCCCCAGCCCAACAGTAAAAAGCAAACACACCCAAACAAACAGAAACAACGATGTTCCTGCAGCTCTCAGGGGCTGACCATGTCTTCCACAGGAAGCTCAAAGCCTGTTCTCGCATGCTTCATCCAGCTTTTCTGCAAAGTGGAGGCCCTAGCAAGAAGCAAAGGCAGACAGATGGTGTCCCGCAGACTCTCCCTCAAGCCCTTTCATCTCTCCTCTCGCTATTAATTCATCTGTTTGGATGGATATGTTCACGCATGGAACCAAGATGAATAATAATGAGGTTTTTAATAACTCCCTGCATTTGCATTCCTACTTACTCTTTACATGGTTCTAGCTGATTAAAATGAATCATTTACATAATTAACATATGGTTATAGTGTTGGCTTTAATATGCTGATTATCTCAATACTTTTGTCTGGAGTCAATTGGATTCTAACTGTAGCAATTGTTTGAAGTGAGACTAGTGTATCCCTGGGAGGATGGAGGGGTATTTGCCATGGTGTCTGATTAGCAATAGCACACCTTTCCAACAAGTTTGTTGTGCTTCTGTTTTGTAATGTTATTGAAAAATAAGTAAATAATAATAATAATTGCAATGATCGTAATAGCTCCTATTAATTCTGGGACAAGTATTATCAATTTCATTATCTCACATTCTTCCAGCCAGGCTGCAAAAAAGCAAGGCTTATCCCCACTTTACAGAGGAAGAAACTGAAGCTTGGAAATGTTAACGGGCTTGCTTGAAGCCACAATGCTATTATGCGTCAGAGCCTTGAGCTAGGCTTCCTCATCCCAGAATTTATACTTTTTAATTACTCTAAGTCAGCTTCTGAACCTTGAGACTATTGACATTTTCAAGCTTGGCACTATTAACTATGGCCAGAAAATTCTGTTGTTGAAGGGTTTCCCTGTGTACTGTAGGACAATTGGCAGCATTCCTGGACTCCTCCCTGTGGATGCCAGTAGCATCCCTTCCCTCATTATGACAACCAGACATTGCCATTGTCCCCTGGGGAGGGGAATGGGGTAAAATGGCCATTGATTGAGAACTACTGCTCTAAGTTATTTTCTTGGTACACATTAAGACAAAATACTAAGAAGCAGACATGTTATCTAGGTTGGTCTTTCAGTGATGGGTAACTAGGGTCTAACTACAGTAATGGTATTTGGAGGTAGATTGTGATGTATGTGACTCCTGTAACTGATTCTGAATTTTCCGATTATATCTGCCAAGGAATCACTGTATTTTTCAATCAAAGCGGTCTTTGTTTTTTATCAACGCGGATAAGTTCTATCTCCCTCACTTTCCGTTCTTCCCCCACGCTCCCTCCTTAACTCCTCTAAAGGGCATGCTTGATATTTTCAGATGTGCTGCCTTGCAGAGTTCATAGCATGCATTTCAGGATACCATTTTCCCATTAGCAGATCCGAGGCATGGGTGCCATCAGCTATGATATGATTATCTTGCTAGTTCGTATTGAATTTGAAAGGGACTTGTGAACTAGTGGCCAGTTTTCCTGTTTAGGTACCCAAGGTTTTGGAATGTGAGTGCTTTCTGAACATTCATGCGTATTTGAAATGCATTTTTACTAATTGCAGGACTGTTGTCCACAATTAGTCTTTGGTAGGCATGATTAATTGCAAAGAACACTGACATTTATGCATAAAATGCTTGAGGTCAAAAAGAAATGGAGAGAAATGGTGACTGCAGCCAGGGTGAGTGGAATACTAATGCATGCTGGCCCCAGAAGCAAAGCCCCAGTCGGGAAATTGCAGCATCAGCAGGACAGGTATTTTATTGGGATGGATGTCTCTGTATTTTTGACTTGCCTGTATTTTGTTCTGCTCTCCTCTAAGCACTTTTAGTTTTACGCAGGTTTTCAGAAGCCTGTCTGATGTTTTCATAAATGCCAGGGCCTGCCTTTTCCTCTCCTTCTGCCCTTCTCCCTTCCAAACTGGCCCCATCATTTGAAGCTCATAATTTACTTCTTTAACATAACATTTATGTGTTGTATGTGTCCCAGGAAGAATCAAGGAGTAAACAAATGTGCCACAGTCCCACCACTGAGATTAACCCGTAAACTTTTTTTTTCGGCTTAAAGCGGTACATGCCCATGATTAATAATTCGAATGATACTAGCAAAGGAAGAGGCGAAATGAAGGCCATCTCCACATCTTGGATCTAACTAAAGCTAATCAGTATCAGCGGCCATTAGGAGAAAAAAAAAAGCACCATTGCGTGTAGATATGCGCATATATGGCCAGGTGCGGTGGCTCATGCCTGTAATCCCAGAACTCTGGGAGGCTGAGGCAGGCGGATAACCTGAGGTCAGGAGTTCGAGACCAGCCTGGCCAACATGGTGAAACCCTGTCTCTACTAAAAATACCAAAATTACCTGGGTGTGGTGGCAGACGCCTATAATCCCAGCTACTCAGGATACTGAGGCAGGAGAAGCGCTTGAATGAAGGGGGCGGAGGTTGCAGTGAGCCGAGTTCATACCACTGCACTCCAACCTGGGCGACAAGAGCAAAACCCTATCTCCAAAAAAGAAAAAAAGATATGCACATATATGATACATACATGTGTATACAGATATATGTTGTTTTCACATACTGACAAAAAAAGCCACATCAGTCTAAATGCCCTGTGTGACTTTATCTTGCTTCATTTCACTTGGTAATATGCCATGGAGCCTCCTTCAGTTTTTCTACACTAGGTGGCTGTGACATACCTTATCTAAGTCATTCCCTTAATTCCTTTATTTTCTCCATTATAAACATTAATGCTACACATGCATACACTGAGTTATCTGATAGAGATATATAAATAAAACAGATATATGGGCCCTGATTACTTCTTACTGCGATGTTAATTTCCTAGCAGTGTGATTGCTGGGTCCAAAAGCTGCTGTCTCATAACTTACGTTTTAAAGATATGATTCAAAACTTACTTCCTACTATATATAATGCTATTCAATTCACATCACTTTCTCACCATCAGTACAGACATCCTATTTGGGCCTCGGAGCTGGAGTTCACATAAGGATGAGTAACCACTTCACACTTCAGATCCCATGAAAGCGGGATCATGTCGGTACTAGTAGTCTCTAAAGGACACAGTGTTCACCCTGCTTAGGATCAGACAACTGCCTAGACTGTGCTAGGCATCTGATATTTGCCTTTGTAATACGATTTTGCTTGAAGTTCTCCTTATGCCTCTTTCTTTTATTTATTTGTGTTGACAAGTTAGAGTGTAAGCTCATTGAAGGCTGTGGCCATATACAGAAAGAGAGGTCACCTCTGCCAACCCTGATTGATTAGTAGTGGCTGTTAGGAGCTCTGTCTGGAGAAGGATTACATCTGACTCAGGAAGAAGGAGTTTTTGAATGAATTGGTAATGTCTGCTAAGTGCACAGAATGGTGGAGGGGCAGCCTGCATACCCGGTATTCTTTTTCCATTCTTCCATAATAAATTAGGATTATTATTATGGTTATTGAGGGCTTACAGAAAATTTTTGTATCAATATAAAAAGCAGCAATGGGAAAAGGAGAAGAGAGGGAGAAAGGGAGGGAGGAAGAAAAGGAGGAAAAGAGAAGAGCAGGAGACAGAGAGAGAGAAGTTGTACTCAAATATACAGAGAATATCTTGCTTCTACGTGGCTTTATATTTGAGCTTTTTGTAGTTTTGAAATTTATAGGAATTTAAAAACATAGAAATTGCATTACTTTTTTTTTTTTTTTTGAGATGGAGTCTCGCTCTGTCACCCAGGCTGGGGTGCAGTGGTGCAATCTCGGCTCACTGCAAGCTGCACCTCCAGGCTCAAGCCATTCTCCCTACCTCACCCTCCCGAGTAGCTGGGACTACAGATGCCCGCCACCAGGCCCAGCTAATTTTTTTGTATTTTCTAGTGAGACGGTGTTTCACCGTGTTAGCCAGGGTGGTATTGATCTCCTGACCTCGTGATCTACCCGACTTGGCCTCCCAAAGTGCTGGGATTACAGGCGTCAGCCACCGCGCCCGGCTGAAATTGTATTACTTTTAAATCTAAAACAACAATTTGTTTTGCACCAACCTAAGGAACATATGTTACATTTGAATTTAGAACATAAAGATCACAATACGTGTTATAATAAAGACAGTCTTGAAGCAAAGCTACAGGTACTATTAAGAGGCACAGTGATCCTGAGATGGGAAATGGAGGGCAGTTCTCTGTCGTTGTACAGTTTCTTGATTTTGTGAGACTACTAAGTGATGTCCATTCTCTTCTGGCAGAATAGGTGGTGTTAATCTCCCGTCCCTTTGTAATAAATGCTGGACTGTGAACAGGAGACGGCTAAAAGACAGTGCCCAGGCAAGCCTTTATCTTTAATAAGGTCCACAGCCAGTTTATAACTGTCAGAAATGACAGAGGAAACAGGCCTTCCGCTATTTTGCTCAGAATAAGAAATGGAGTCTGACCCGTGTTGGCAGCAATAATTGCAATGGCCAATTACTGAAGTTGATCATTGCAATAATTGATACAGGGGCCCAGCTCTTTCCACTGATGTTGGGGAAGCCACCAGGACCCACACTTTGGGGCCTGGAAACATTCACAGAGCAACTTTTTTCAAGAAAATGGACACATTCACGTTTTAAAGATGCTCAGCTTCTCGTGAGAGAGAGTTTAGGTACATTCTGATTCCACTCAAATCTTAGCTTATAACTTGGGCTCCTCGTAGCAGCCCTTTGCAATGAAACTATATCACTTTTGAAGCTTAGCAGATGGGAATTGTCATAAATGATATTTTAGTCACAGATATGAGCCATAAAACTTGAAAGATAAAGTATCTTTCTGAGACACACATGGAGAGGCAGATAGACCCAGATATAACGTGAGCTTTTCTGCAGCTCTGATGGCGTGGAACGAAGGGCCACCAATAGGAACTTTATTGCAGGTGCCAGGGTTTGCAGATGATGTGGAATAGTGGGAATGGCGTGGAGCATGAATTTGGGGGATTCAGTATGGGGTCAAACATTTACCATCCCGTGGAATGTATTTCTTACCATCACATTTCTCATCTTTTTCTGAGGCTCTGTGTTTTCGCTGTGTAAGGGGAATGGCGGAATGTCCTTCTTAAGGTGTTTGGCACAACACAGGTAAACACTAAATAAATATTCCTGTCTGTCCTCCCTACAACATTCCCCTCAAATGAATGTGTTGCTTATTGCTAGTTATGCTGGATTATTCTGCTGAGTTGAATAATTCATTAGGGCTTGAGTTCCAAGATATGGCGTAACTGTATCCAGCAGACTCTAGCCTTAAGCCAATATGTATATTAATGCTTTTTACTCAAGGAATATACCTGGCTCTTAGCAATCCTAACCCCACCTGCACATTTGTAACCTGACAGGAAGATTAATTTGCATGAGATGAAGGGGTGATTGTCATGTCCAAACTAAAAACAAAAAAAATTAAAAATTAAAAATGACAGAAATCTTCTGGAAATACCTAAACATTCCCTCTTTTGTCTTCAACACATACTCGGTCCTCTTCTTGTGCTCCCAGGAGTTTTTTAATGCCTTTGTTTTCACAGCATCAAGATATCCTGGCAACCTAGAGTTACCACCGTGAGGTTTGGCCACCTTATCTCAAACAACTGAGTATTTTGAAATAGCTGGTGATAGCATGTTTTTCATTCCATCCAGAAAGTGTCTCTTCCATGACCTGCCAGCACTAGTATTTGAAGGCCTTAGCACTGACAAATTTAAATGGAGCCTGGAGTAATTTAAATTAATGTGTACAACATCTATCCAACATCTACATCCAGAGATGTAGAGATATTCTCTGTTTATGCCCATCTGGCTTTTGTTAGAGTAGATAGGCATATGTTTCAGGAGGAGAAAGAACATTTTTTGTTTCTGCTATGTTTCAGACATTACGCTGGCCATTTTGCTTAATCTTTTTATTAACGTGGGGAGATTAATATCATTATCTCTACCCTATGATAAAGATTCTGAAGATCAGAGAAGCACATCGTTTCAATGACCAAATCACCGTTAAATGACAAAGTCTGTATTCAAAGACAGGACAGCCTCATTCCAAAACTACTTCTATCTCATCTTATCAGTCTCAAGGTAACACAAGTCTAATGTGTTTTTACTTCTGATAATTATAGCAACATCTACTTAGGGTAAATTAAAATGGAATATCCAGGAACCCCGTTTTGCTGGTAAGAGTATAAAGACAAATTAGCAGCTATGGAATCTCAATCCAGGAAAGAGGGACCTGCATTGGGCTCCCATACGTTACGAGAGTTGTTTCTTTTTTTTTTTTTTTTTAGCATCAGATGTTTTGGGTGTACCCAGCTGTTCTTGAGTGCATTTGACAAATGGGTTTATACTCTTCTCGATCCCCTAGTTCTTCCCAAAAGGTAGATAGGGGACTCGTATAAACAGTAACTGAAAGTCATTCTGTGCTTCAAGTCTGTATTCCTTATTGGTTTAGTAAAGTTTGTCCTGAGAGCAGCTTGCCTATAAATAAATATAGAGACAAATAAAATGAATAATCTCTCTGGGTTCCTCTCCTACTCTCTCTCCTCATGCTTTAATGAATCATTTTAATCTACTTTGTAATTATGACACTAGCAATATTTTTATTATTTGGTACTACTTGGGATAAGTAATCTTTGATATGAGATACTTTGCAAAGGGAAGACCTTGTGCCCATGTCCTGCCTTAAATGCGAAGTGAAGGGGAAACAGATTCAAGAACTAGAGCCATTGATGGGCCAAACCCCTATCCCACAAGCCAGGGAATGGGGTCTTTTACCAGACACTCAGACATGAGGTTTGGTTTTATTTTATATTGTTGTAAAAAGTACATTGTAAAAAAGGGGGTGTATATTTCTAAGGCACTTTTCTAAAACAACATGAAATAATACAAACATTTAATAAGCAAGGGATGATTGCACTTTTGGAACATATATGTTTATGAGCTATGTCAATATATATGTTGATGTGATACCATGAAAGCTGTTTTAGATGAAATTCTGATAAACAGGGCATTATATTGTCACTTACTTGCTCTTCATCCCATTCTATTAGCAGCTCAGCTTTATTAAAATTTCTCAAATGTATTCCCTGTGAAATCATTTTATTTCACATCGCTAATGTGTGACTCAACACAGCATCGCCTTTGAGGTGATCCAGGACTTTCATCCCCATTTCACAGATGAGCATTGGAGATAAGAACAGGTCAAGTAATTTTTGCCTGAGGTCAAACATGCTGGGAGAAAGATTAGAAATTGGTGAGTGTTTACCACAGCTCTGTGTCTGTGATAAGTCCCTAAATTCAAATTTTCCAACCTCGGAGTTTTCTGGGTTAGACCTCCAGCTAACTACCAGGGGACGTCATGTTATGTAATTAATTACAACTATAATTATCTTGGTTTCTGGGTCACTTAAAGATCATCAGTGCATTTTGTTTTCATGGTTCATGCAGCAGAGGAACTTTTTTCTGAAGTACAAGTATAATTAATCCAGGTTTTAGACTCTTAAATAACCGGAAGGTTAAAACATCAGTGCAGAAACTGAGTTCATCTTGGCTGATGTGCCTTGCAGTAGAGATAGGTAGAATTCAGAGCTGTTAAAAGTCGTGTCATCTCTCTTGAAACATAAAACTTCCCTACCAGTGTCTGGATTTCCTAGGAGGTACCCAGTGCATAGACCCATGTTGTATGAATGACTGTCCTCATACAAGAGGTAAACATAGTATCCTTTTATATCCCTATGCATGACGTGGTTGCTTGGAAAAGCAGTGATTTCCATAGGTCCCTATAAAGATTTCAACAAAACTGATGGAATATATAAATGTTTAAAGTTAGCTTTTAGTTTCCACTTTTTTTTCATGATATCTTACATGAAGTTAATCTGTTCAGGAAATTACCTTTTATATCAGTTTAAATGAACTTATTTAGATAAAATACCAGTTTAAAACATTCTTGACTTTGTTCTCTTCCATTCACGGAGATTTGCTTGGCAGGAAGTGCTCTGTCATATGTCAGTGACCTCCAGTGCTTCTGGAGCAAATTATATTGGGACACAGGCGGTCAGTATCACCCACGTGAGGTGGTGGCATGCATTTGTGTGCTGAACCAATCAGAAGACATCTCATTCACAAGAACCAGGCCTGTTTACCTTCTTCATATGTCATTATAGGTGACACACAGGAAGAGTTTCTGAAGAATCATTTCATCATTAAGATATATTCAATATGACAGCTTGGCTAACACATCAATCATTTGGAAAAAAAATACTGTAGTAACAGCCTAAGGAGAATTTAAACCCTTGTGCTCTGGAATCTGTATTTGCAGGGCAGGAAAAAAATGTTTTAGAATTGTCTATGGCATTATTCTTTATCAGTATAACTTTACAGTGCCTGAATGTCTGAAAGATGACTCATTCATTTATTTGTGTATTCATTAATTCATTCCACATTTATTTGTAGAGAACCTATCTGGGATCTAAGAACAATTTCAGGCATCAGAGACACAGGGGTAAACAAGACATCTAGGTCCTTGCTGTCTCAGAACTTAAATTTAGTAGGAGAGATAGGTGGTAAACAAATAAGAAGGAATTGAGAGTAACAAGTGCAGTGAAGTAAAATATGCCAGGTGATGAAATAGCAAATAGGAGATTGATGCTCCCATAGTTTGGAGATTCAGAAAAGTTTTAAGGAGGTAATGTTTTAGCTGGGACAGGAAAGAAGACAGCTAGGGGAAGTATGGAGGGGAAGAGCACAGAGAACAGAATGTGCAAAGTCTCTGAAGTTAGAATAAGCTTGACATGTCTGAAGAAGAGCAAAGAGACTTGGGTGGCTAGAGGATTCTAACGGAGAAGTAGGAGGCAGAAAAGAATAACTGAGAAGTATATCTGTCAGATGGAGAAGGATTTGATGGGCGGCAGAGTAAGGCAGTATGAGCTTTATGGTTGCTGAGCGGGAAGTTGTTATGTTATGCAGGAAGCTGCAATGAGTGTGTGCACAAACCATCTCCTGATCTCGAGCCTTTTCCGCTTAAGGGCAAGGAGGATTGGGAGACAAGGGAAACGTAGTGGTGATGACGAAGCTTCTATCTTTCAGGGTCTATGGTTTAGGATTTGAGAGTATGTGTTTGCTAGCCAGACCTCACCAAACCAAGCCCCCTGGAGAGTCCCTGACAAGGACGAGGTGCAACAATGTTAGTGGAATCCATTTCATCCCAGAACTGCTGTCCTCCAAGCCTTATGAGCTGGCTGGTACTTGTGTAACATTTCTGTCTTGGGTGATTTTCCAACTGGATATGTCATTTCTGCCAAGCCAGTGGCAGCTCCAGCCTAGGGAGGAATTTAATCTGGGAGATGGTGGTGGGAGAAGCATTAGGCGCATTGTTTTTCTTCCTTTTTTATGAAGAATGGTTGGTACAAATTCAGTTTTGACCTCCCAATATAGGCTTTTTATTTCCCAGGCACTTCCTTTTCCCCTGCATCCACCATACCCTGGTGAGCTTTCTGCTGCTTTTCACAATGACTGATTTAAGTACTGCAGAACACGGGTACTCTTGGGCACACTGCAAAGTCAGCCTCGTTCCTTGGCCATTCCTCTTGCAGGGCACAAAAGGACCTTCCAAAGAAGTGGGATGGTGTATTATTAAGTGGCAATAACGAAGGACTTCTGTAGATTATCACTGTTTCACCAGAAGACACAACAGGAGAGCACACAGACCTTGAAGGAAATCCTACCACTGACATTTAGAATGTGGCGGACTGCAAGCTTAGATATCTACTCTCTAAATGCAGTTACTTTATCTCATAGAAATGTAGTACTGGGTATGCTTCTGGCCAGTCATAAACATTTAATAATGGTAGCCAGTGTCATCACTTGTTGTTAATAGTGGGGGTAGTAGTAAACTCTCTTTACTCTCAAGGTTAAGGGGAGTGTTTGGAAGAGAAAAAGAGCTGAGACTGAAAGACGTTTAGCCTTCTGATTTCACCATAAACTAAAGAGTTTCAGTGGTAACTATGTCCTGCCTCTTTCTATCCAAAAGAGTATCTTATTTTTAGACTGTTTTAAAATGATAATAGTATTATCTGCTGGAGGAGACAGAAATACTTCAGTAATAGCCTAATTGGAGGGAATAAGAAAATAGAACACTTGTGTGCAATGAAATACTAGAAAGCAGTGGGAATGAATGAATTGGAGCTTTATATAAGAAGAAGAATGGCTTCTGCCATTATGACTGTGGAAAATTTACTCAAAAATTTAAAATATGCAGGAGTTTTAGTACTCTCTGCTGTTCAGAAATGCATACATATGTGGTAAATATATATAGACAAAAAAACTCAAAATTCAGAATATTGTCTGTTGTAGAGGTGAGGTAGAGGGATACATCTCAGGAGGGTTTCCGACAGGGTATTTAGCCACACTGAAATTATTTCTTAAGCTGGGTAGTAATTACAGGAATTCCTTCCTGCCTGCCTGCCTCCCTCACTCCCTCCTCTTCCTCCTTTTCCTTCCTCTTTTCTCTTCCTTTCCTTTCTTTCTAGATAGAGTCTTGCCTTTATCACCCACCTGAGGTGCAATGGCACCATCATATCTCACCCCACAGCCTTGGCCTCCTGGGGTCAAGCAATCCTCTTGCCTCATTCTCCAAAGTTAGGACTAAAGGCACACGCCACCACACCTTGCTTATTTTTTAAAGAAAATTTTTAGAGAAGAGTGTCTTGCTGTGTTTCCCGGGCTGGTCTGGAACTCCTGGCCTCAAGTAGTCCTCTGACCTCAGCTTCCCAAAACACTGAGGTTACAGGGGTGAGCTGTGCCTGGCCAGTATTTATGTTTTGCTGTATACCTTTTGGTATGTCTGAACTATATCACAGCATGATTTTAGAGTCAGAAATGCTCAGAGTTTAAAAAATAACCATCTTCACCACACATAGAATTGTATAAAAGATGTTTTTTCTCCTTCCCTTCCTCCCTCCCCATCATTTAATAATTGTTTAGTACATACCTTTCTAGATATTTTCTGTGCATGTTAAAAATATACACATTTAGAACATATGTGCTTAATATAAATGACTTTATGTCTGTGGCTCTGTCACCAGTTAAAAATAGTGTGTAAGCTTTTCAATGTTGGCACATATAAATTATCTACTTCAGTCTTAACATCTGTCTGGTAATCATCTTTCGATGTACTGTAATTTAAACAACCAGTTTCCCTATCGATAGACATTCGTATTTAAAAAACAAAACAAAACAAAAACCAGTTTCCAAATTCTGGTCTGCTTTCAATTCAGACACTGGCAGCAGCTCACACTGCTGATCATCCAAATGTTTTCTCTTTGCTAGGACGAAAACCCAGCCGTTTCATACAAGTGTTTTCGTTTGCACCTGAATGTTCCATGGCTGTAGCCACAGCTAGAAATCCATTCTCTAGGGGAAAATCAGAAACGTAATAATAAACTTAAAATCCCTTATGAGAAATTCACATTTCATAGAAGCAGGGGTCTTCTCTCTCTTGCTAACCTTCTTTTCCAAGATGTTAGTGATTTTCAAGAATCGCAGGCTTTTTAAATGTTCTCCCTAAAGTGTAAAAGGGAAAATGGAGAGAAAGAACAATATTTTGAATCTCCGGACTTCGCAGTGAAAGTAGACAGGTCTATCCTAGTGTTCTGTCTTGCATGAAACACTTTCTTCGTATTTCGTCTACATGAGTGTTTAATATTTAGGTCATAGTTTGTGAATACACTGGAGATGTTATGCATCAAACAAGCCCAGTCTTCTGGCTTCACAACAGAGTGAACAGACACAGATAGTTCTAGATGCTTGAACTTCTCCCAGGTGAAACTTAAAACGGCATCTCATCTCAGGGCTTCCATCAAAGGGATTGAGGTCATGTCTCTCAAAGCCAGGTGCAAGTGGAAATTTTTATGGGCCCTGACTTTTGTTGTTTTCCTTCTTGGCTCATAACATTGCCTTATTGCGCAAGTAATGCATGTAACTTGTGGGAAAAAGTGTAATACTGTAAGTAATTAGAAAGAAACCCATGTTTGAAATTTAAAATCCTTAAACACTTACCTAACTCCTACTCTTCATTTGGGAAATTCTTGTTTTCTCAATGATCTATTTGTAAAATATATAGACTACAAAAATGGGTTCATACATCGTTCCCCCCTGCCTTTTTTTTTTTTTTTAATTAACAGCTTCACAGTGTTCTGTTGCATGAATATACCCTAAAAAGAGGGTTTGTTTTGGGGATTAATGCCTGTTTTTTTTCAGTGTTATACATTATTTTGGGATGTTGCTTTTATTATTTTTCATATTTTATTTTCTTTGGTAGAAAAAATGCAAATGTACCACCGTGTGGATTTGGGGTTTGCAAGTTAGCAACAGTGGGCACACTTCCCTCTAATGGTTGGCATAGGCATTTAGATACCGAATTTACTGTTTATATCAGGGTTTCTCAACCTTGGCAGTGTGGACGCTGGGCTGGATAATTCCCTATGTGGGGACTGCTGAGTGCTTTGTTGGGCATTTGGTGGCGTCTGTAGCCTCTCCCGACTGAATGCCAGCTGTAGTTCTCCCCACGTTGTGATGCCCAAAGATGTCTCTACACTTGACTCAATGTCCCCTGGGGGCGATGAAATGTTTCTCCCTTTGAGAATCCTGTTTTTAAGCGATTGGATTCTTAAGTTGTCTGAAGGATGATCTTTTCTCGTAGCATTTATAAATCAGTTGGAAGTTGGTTCTGGATTACTGCCTAAAATAAAATTCAACCTATTCTGAGAAAACAATATATTTGAGTAGGGACTAATTACCTCTTTTTTATTTCAAGTGACAAAAGCCAATATATCACACTTAGCCACTATGAAGACTCCATTTCAGTAAACTAATTAAACTAATCCTATCTGGACTCATTATTCTCACTTCCACTAAATATTTTAACACTTGAGATTTATTTCATTTCATAAATTATATCATACTTAAAACTATCCACAGCCCTCAAGAGTTTATTTTGGACTTTTAAAAAATGTGACTTTAAGCTGCTCCGGAATGTATATTTTTCATATCTTTTCTGGCTAATCATTCACCTTGATTATGACTAATTATTAAACATGATATATGGCTTTAATTAAATGAAAGTGCTCGGTTTCTTGTTAGCGCTTATTAAATACTGACAGTGTTACAAAGATAGTGCAGCAGAGGAAATGGCATAACTCACCGAATTGATTCCATTTTCTTGCTGTAAGCCAGTGAAGATACACATTTTAAGAGACTGATTAATGCGCAAGATGGCAAGAACAGTGTTTTTCATAGTTAAAAGGAATTAAAGTCTGTGTCCATCCTGAATTCATTTTCTAACAGAGGATAGTCACATAATTAAAACATTAATACACATCCCGCTATTTGTACTTACGTTCCAAAGCCAGCAACATTAAATAGAAATTTAGCCCAAGTGCTTCCTGGAGAAGCCAAGAGGAATAATGCCGAAGTACCACTTCAGAGTAAATTGCTCCCTACTTATAATCGTGTAATGCAATTAAATCGAGGAGCTGTAAGCTGCCTACATCGAGTACGTTTAGTTTAGATATTTGCCTTTAGACATCTCCCTGTAAAGGGTTCCACATGGAAGAGAAAAGAAGGGACATCTAGCCAATGAGCTGTTCATTGAACTTGACATATGGTAAGCAAGGCCGGAAAATGCCTAAGGAGTGGAGAATTTTCTTTGGCAACTAAAGAAAAAAAAAAAATGCAATATCAAGTTGATCTTATATTCTGATTCTAGCAGGTGTTCATGGTACAGAGTCTTGTTCTGTGCTTCATTCAAGAGTGGGAAATTCTTGTTTACCCCATTCTCCATGATGTGCTTATTTCACATGGCATGCCTGTATCACAACATCTCATGTATCCCATAAACATACACGCCTACTACGTACCCATAAAAATTTTAAAAAAACGTAAAATGCAACAACACCAGGCATGCATTTTTATAATATAACTTCTCTTCTTGGACAGAATCAGGCTCCCCGATGGAGGAAAAAAAAAAAAAAAAAGCAGATGGCAAATATGTTAGTGACATTGTTTTAAGTGTTTGAGGTCATGGAGTCTTCACACTGAAATAATCTCCTGAATTATCTGAGTTTTAGGCTAGCCAGGGCCAAGGTGCCGGCTGAATTAATGAACTTGGAATTCATCTTTTGAGTTTCCAGTGAACATCAGGAAATACTTTCCTGACACATTGACCTCCTTATTCTCCATTTCCCATTCTCCATGTTGAAAACCATTTCATATTTGAGGGCTGAGAATATGACACCTTCGTGATAAAGAAATTTAAAAGTAAGATGTAATATTATTCCAGTATTGCCTTAAGTTCTCATTCTGTATATTAAACGCCTATTTAAAGGGCATTCAGATCCAAGTTACATCATACGAAGTATGTTGAAGTATCCCAAGTATGGCCTGGCGAGGTGGCTCAAGGCTGTAATCCCAGCACTTTGGAAGGCTGAGGCGGGCATATCACGAGGTCAGGAGATTGAGACTATCCTGGCTAACATGGTGAAATACCATCTCTACTAAAAATACAAAACATTATCTGGGTGTGCTGGCACGTGCCTGTAGTCCCAGCTACTTGGGAGACAGGCAGGAGAATCACTTGAACCCAGAAGGCAGAGGTTGCAGTGAGCAGAGATCGTGCTGTTGCACTCCAGCCTGGGCAAGAGAGCGAGACTCCATCTCAAAAAAAAAAGTATCCCAAGTATGAGAAACATCAGTACAAATAGTGAAAAAACATATATACATTTATTCTTCTTATATATATGGGAGAGATATATATGCTTATCTGTGCTTTTCATATATATATATATGAATATGAAAAGCAGGGAAAAGGGGACAGTCATTTGGTGTTCCTGCTGAAAACTTCAATATGAAAAATGAGGAATATATGGCTCAGGTGCAACAGGCACCTGTATATTTACACCCTTGCAAAAACATGGCTCTTCTGGTATTTTGGTTCTTGAATGTAGGCTTGGAGGTGGTATTGAAGAGCTGCTTATTGCAGTGGGTTTTCATGCCAAATATAGCTGAGCTTGAATGACATTTCTTCTACTCTGGCTACAGAATCTTGGGCAGTATCATTTATCTATCCATATGGGCTTTATTTTTCCCATGGGGAAATAGATAGGAGGGAGAGGGGTCATGGAGCGAACAGCTTTGCAGGCCATGCCAACTTTGGAATTAGTGGTGAGAATATAAGGTAGATAAGACCATCCTGTAATCACAACCTAGACTTAGACTTGCAAGAAATAGAGATGTAAGTCAGGATGAGTCTCTCATTCACTCAACAAACATTTACTGAATGCCAACCCATCTCAGCCGCTGGGTATTCAGTGATATCGAGTATGAACAAAATGCTGCTGGCATAGAGCTTATATTCTTTTTTTTTTTTTTTTTTTTTTTTTTTTTCTTTTGAGACGGAGTCTTGCTCTGTCACCCAGGCTGGAGTGCAGTGACGCAATCTCGGCTCACTGCAAGCTCCGCCTCCCGGGTTCACGCCATTCTCCTGACTCAGCCTCTCCGAGTAGCTGGGACTACAGGCGCCCACCACCACGCCCGGCTAATTTTTTGTATTTTTTAATAGAAACGGGGTTTCACCATAGTCTCGATCTCCTGACCTTGTGATCCGCCCGCCTTGGCCTCCCAAAGTGCTGGGATTACAAGCGTGAGCCACCGCGCCCGGCCAGAGCTTATATTCTAGTTGAAAGGAGGCAAACAATAAATAACTGTGTAAATTAATATATGGTTAGTGACAGGTGCAAGTCAGATAATTAAAATAGAGAGTGGTGGGGAGCTCTAGAAGGGCTCCTATGAAGAGGTAAGTTGACATTTAAGCTGAGCTCCCAATGGCAAATCACACCGAGGCAGGGAGAAAGAACATTCCAGGAAAATACCCTAAGAGGAGAGGACCTTGGAATTTTTGAAAGATGAAAAGATCACCGGAAAATGGGGAGGGGGCACCAGAGAGGTCTGAGAGTTGGGCAAAGGCCAGATCATACGGGTTTTTGTTGACCACGGTAATGAATATAAGTTTTATATGAATTACAGATGCAGAGATTTGCATTTCACAAAGATGACTGCTTGCCGCGTGAAACATAGACCAATGGGGCCCAGGAGAGGAAGGCAGGAGAGCAGTTAGGAAGCTGTCTGGGAGTCCAGGGGTCATAGTGATTTGAACTGGAAGGTGGTTCTGAAATGGAAGGTGAAGGAAATGGAAGTAGCATCGTAGAAAATTAACAGGCAGATCTGGGAAAACCCAGTGGAGGTGAAGGGAGTGAATTAAAATGATTCCAGGATGGAGAGGTTGGGGCTTGGGTGAGTGGTGCCATGGAAAATAATGGAGATATCTCAAATAGAAGGTAGTGAGTGGGAAGAGCAGGAGTGAGCTTGCAGAAGTTCTAGCAGAAATGTGAAAGGCCATGGTTATTTGCTTAGATGGAAGATAGATTAGGTGGTGGTCATCTCAGTTGGGCATTGAAACTTCTTTTCAAAACCTACACCTGGTTTTGGTTTCTACACAGAGATGCAACTGGCAGATGACATCTCAAGAGGTGGGTTTGTCATGGTGGTTATTACTGTACATGTGAGACTTTTAGCTTTTAAGGTTTTTGGTTTTTACGAGATGGGGTCTCGCTCTGTCACCCAGGCTGGAGTGTAGTGGCGCAACCTCGGCTCACTGCAACCTCCGCCTCCCGGATTCAAGCAGTTCTCCTGCTTCAGCCTCTGAGTAGCTGGGATTACAGGCACATGCCACCACGCCCAGCTAATTTTTTTTTTTTTTTTGTATTTTTAGTAGAGACAGAGTTTCACCATGTTGGCCAGGCTGGTCTTGAACTCCTGACCTCGTGATCTGTGCGCCTCAGCCTCCCAAAGTTCTGGGATTACAGGTGTGAGCCACCGTGCCCAGCCAGCTTTTAACGTTTTGCCACGCACTAAACAAGGCATGGTGTGGACTCTTGGGTTTGAGATCCCAACAGCCCCAAAGATATCAGATGTAGGGCAAAGTGGGTACCTGCATCGCCCATGTTCTTTCCTTCTTACTAAAGTGCTTGAAGTACTGGTCCTTTATGATACTTCCAGTTCTGGAGTACATGTGCAGAATGTGCAGTTTTGTTACATAGGTATACATGTGCCATGGTAGTTGCTGCACCCATCAACCCGTCATCTACCTTAGATATTTCTCCTAAAACTATCACCCCCCGCCCCCACCCCCCAACAGGCCCCAGTGTGTGATGTTCGCCTCCCTGTGTCCATGTGTTCTCATTGTTCAACTCCCACTTTTGAGTGAGAACATGCAGTATTTGATCTTCTGTTCCTGTGTTAGTTTGATGAGAATGATGGTTTCCAGCTTCATCCATGTCCCTGCAAAGGACATGATCTCATCTTTTTTATGGCTGCATAGTATTCCATGGTGTATATGTGCCACATTTTCTTTATCTAGTCTTTATCATTGATGGGCATTTGGGTTGGTTCCAAGTCTTTGCTATTGTGAACAGTGCCACAAGAATCATACGTGTGCATGTATCTTTATAATAGCATGATTTATAATCCTTTGGGTATATATCCAGTAATGGGATTGCTGGGTCTAATGGTATTTCTAGTTCTAGATCCTTAAGGAATCGCCACAATGTCTTCCACAATGATTGAACTAATTTACACTCCCACCAACAGTGTAAAAGCGTTCCTATTTCTCCACATCCTCTCCAGCATCGGTTGTTTCCTGACTTTTTAATGATCTCCATTCTGACTGGCATGAGATGTTATCTCATTGTGGCTTTGATTTGCATTTCTCTAATGACTAGTGATGATGAGCATTTATTCATATGTTTTTGGCTGCATAAATGTCTTCTTTTGAGAAGTGTCTGTTCATATCCTTTGCCCACTTTTTGATGGGGTTGCTTTTTTCTTGTAAATTTGTTTAATTTATTTGTAGATTCTGGATATTGGCCCTTTGTCAGATGACTAGATTGTAAAGATTTTCTCCCATGCTGTAGGTTGCTGAAACAGGCAGTTTTTTGAGTGCTTGCCACATACCAACCATTGCGCAAAGCACCTGGCATGCATTATCTTCCTAAGTTAGTATAGGATTAGTAATAAATTCTATGAGCTGTGTCCTATTATTATCCTCATTTTATAGATAAGAAAACTGAGACCCAGGTATTTACTTAATTTCACACAGCTGATAAAGAGAGGATGCGGATTCTCTAAGTCCAGAATTGAGGCCGTCAGTCACTGGATCATACTGACATGGTATTCTTTCATATACCCCTGTCTTCCAACTGCATAGTTGTACAATAGTTGTCAGTATTGTATCTCCCTGGGCCTAGTTTCTTATCAAAATTGCACATTTGCTGGCAAGAAGAGAGTGGCACATTGATCTCAAACTGTGAAATAAATGCATACGCCTTCAGAGAGTTTCTTCGAATGTATGGTCAAACACTGCAAAAGCTGCTGTGTGTTTGGAAGAAAGATGAAACTGGAAAGTCTTTGGCTCAGGGTGCCATTAGGAATGGTGTCGGTGGCAGCTGTGGGCCATCATGGTACACATCCTGCGTCAACTCCAGGCCTCCCCACAATCCCATGAACAGCAAAGCCCCTCATCTTTTGAATGCTAGAGAAACCTGAGTACGTGTAGGGCTTCGCCATCAGTTTAAAAAGCCCCTGGAATTCCTTGATTATTTTAATGTGCTAATTTCTTGAGCTTTGTTTTTGTGCTGTCTTTGATTTTCCACTTTTGCCTTTATTTTATGCCATTGTTGCAAGAGTGAAAGCATCCCAGAGCTTAATGGCTCTCTTGTTGTTCAGCTATCATGGGGGAAAAAAGAGCAAAGCACACAAAACAGAATGAAATACCCTTTTTTTTTTTGCTTTTTTTTAAATTTAAAGGCAGCCAAAAAATTGTTTCTGTTGCCTTTGATCAAGATCATATAAACATAATTAGTGTTTATTGCGTCTGAATAATCGAAAATAGCAGGAAACTGATCTCAGATTGCATGGAGCTAGAAAAGATTAAGCCTGTCCTTCTTGGCAGAGTTCTCCAGACACAAAAGATAGATGTGATGCAGCACTCGGTATCCATGATGTGTTCGGGAAAATCCTCAGAAGAAACTTGCATTGCTTTCTGGGGAAATTCCTGAATACAAGTGGCAATGAGATACGTGAAAATTATTTTCAGCTGATGAATACTGTCTGAACATAACTATTGCTGGGGTGTATAATTCAAAAGCTGTAGAGTGAAGCGTGCAATGTATGGGCTTTGGGATACAACAAATGTGGATTTAAATTCTACCTCTCATTTTTATCATCTCTCTGCCTGGGATGACTTGTTTCACCCCCTGCCCTGAGCTGAAGCCCCCTCAACTGTAAAAGAAAGATAACAACTCTCACCTCATATGGTTCTAGGGAGGACAACATGAGATAATCCACATCCAGCAGTCCCCAACTTAAAAGTGGTTTGCCTTACCCTTTTTTTTTTTTTTTTTTTTGACATTATGAATGATGTGAAACCTTTCTGTTTTTCACATTCGGTATGGTATTCAATGAATTCCATGAGATATTCAACACTATTATAAAATTAGCTTTGTGTTAGATGAGTTTGTCCAGTTGTAGGCTAAGGTAAGTGTTTTGAGCATGTTTAAGGTAGAGAAGACAAAGCTATGATGTTCAGTAGGTTAGGTGTATGCAATGCAGTTTTGATACAATATTTTCAACTCATGATGAGTTTATGGGGACATAACCATATCATGAGTCAAGGAAAGCATGTATGCAGAGCTTAATAGAGTGCCTAATACAGAGTAAGTGCTTAAAACATTTTTTTAAAGTGTGATACAAGTTCTTTGGAAAGCCTGAAGGAATTGGGGGTACGGCCATATGTAATATGTTCAATGCAGCACCATTCTTTAATAAATTACAAGTTGTTCTATTTCTTTGTTTATTTTTATTTTTATTTTTATTTTTATTTTTATTTTTATTTTTGGAGGCAGAGTCTCACTGTGTCACCCAGGCTGGGGTGCAGTGGCGTGATCACAGCTCACGGCAGCTTTGATCTCTCCAGGCTTAGATGATCCCCTACCTCAGCCTCCTGAATAGCTGGGAATACAGGTGTGTGCCACCACGCCCAGCTTATGTTAGTATTTTTTGTAGAGACGAGGTCTTGCCATATTGCCTAGGCTGGTCTTAAACCCCTGAGCTCAAGTAGTCTTCCCACCTCAGCCTCCCAAAGCACTTGGATTACAGGCATCAGCCACAGTGCCCAGCCAGGTCTAACTATTTAATGAAATGTTGATTGGGGTGTGCTTGCTTCCCCTGAAGCCTGATTCTTGATCTTTGTTCTGAACTCCAGGTTAATCTTGTGAACGCCTCTGGAAGATCCTTACACAATGACTTGCTTTAGCCAAATCTTATGGTGAGGCAAAACATTGCCTAAAAACAATAATAAGCATAATTGTCATCCAGATATGTTGGGACCCTACGGAGAAATTCAGAAGACAATCTGGCTGGAGTTTTCAGTATGTACAACAGCAGGCTTGGTTAGGCCGTGGTATTATAATTCAGCAACAACACCAATAATAATATTGGTGGTTACAATTTCTTAAGTATATAGAATGTTCCTTCTACTATGCTTAAGGCTTTATATGCATACAATCTTGATGGCACCCTGCCAAATCCATGAGTCCACTGCCGTTTTCCAAATAAGAAGATGGGGGTTGTGGTAGTCCATTCTCATACTCCTATAAAGAGATACCTGAGACTGGGTAATTTATAAAGGAAAGAGGTTTAATTGGCTCCCAGTTCTGTGGGTTGTACAGGCACTGCTTCTGGGGAGGCCTCAGGAAACTTATAATCATGGCAGACGGTGAAAAAGGGAAGAAGCACATCTTCACATCACCAGCAGGAGAGAGGGAGACAGAAAAATAGAGAGAGAGAAGGGAGATGGGCTACATACTTTCAAACAACCAGGTCTTGTGAAAACTCTATCAAAAGAACAGCAAGGGGGATGTTTGCTCCCATTATTCTGTCATCTCCCACCTGACCCCTCCTCCAACACTGAGAACTACCGTTGGACATGAGATTTGGGTAGGGACACACAGCCAAACCATATCAGGGGTCTAGAAAGGTTAAGCAATTTTCCCATAACAATAGAGAGAATACGTTCTAATAAGTAGGACTTGATCCAAATCTGAGAGACACCCAAACTCATGTTCTTAACTATGAGATTTCAATACTTGGAGTCAGAAGACTTGGTTTTAAGTTTCAGTTGCAGGGACCTTACTCATATCTTCTAACCTCTCAAGGCCTTGCCATATCATCTGTGCAAAAGAATACCTTCTTCACAAAATTGTAAAGACTGAATGAGAAAATGCACTTAAAGCATCTTTGCACATCGTAGAGATTATGCAAGTATAAGGTGCTGTATTTCACATTAACACCTGACCATAGATCATTTTTGGATTGTGTGAGGGATGGTGAATTTATAAATTTGGTGATTTTTGATGAAAAGAATCAATATGGTGTCTCTTTACAGAGGAATTAGTGGTTATAAGAACTGACAATCCATATAGAGATTTGTTTTTCTCAATAGGACACAAAGAGACTATTTTCTTTCCATTTATAAGAATATGTATGTGCTTAAGGGAGGACAGATTCCAACAATCGAGTTGTTTGCTGTGATTTGTACACCCTGGGGATATGGAGAGTTGGGAATGTAGAAAAATCACAATTATGGAATAAAAAAAGGTCCAGCGAGAAGGATTTTTTTACTGCCTGCTTTGGTTGTGTGGCTTGGAACAGGGACTTTCCTGGAGGGTGTGGGGTCTTCCTTGCTGACCCTCGTGTTTTTTGGAGGCCCATTGGTGCTCCTTATTGTGCCTGTTCCTTCTGTTCCTAGTCCTTCAGAACATAGCTCTTATCCTTAATTGACCTTTTGCACTGAATATGTGACAGTTAATCCACTGTAAGGTTTTAGATAGGCAGCATGTCCAGACACTGCCCCCTGCACATGACTGGCCCCACCTCTGTCCCACCTTGGTGTTAATCCCATGGGGTGGATTTTCTAGGCCAGTCTCTTTTTAGAATAACATTTGCTGATGTCCCTCTAAGAGTGTTTCTGGGCATATGCCCTGCTTTGTAAAAGAACAGCCCTCATGGAGGTAGAGGAAAGAAGTTTCAGGTCCCAGGATCTCCAAGGATACCAGTTATAGGGCTAGCTGGGTACCTGCCTCCCCCCATGCTCTTCCTTTGTCACCGCAAGAGCTCTGCTACAATTTTCTCCACATGTGGACTTCTTTCCTCTCTTTCTTGCATAGCTAACACCCATGTGTGCTTTTGGTCCAGTTTCCTTGTCCCGTTCACAAAATTAAAACTTCCTTGACCTCACTGACTTGGTTAAGTACCTTTACTGTATCACTTTATAACTTCATGTACCTTCATTTGTAGCTTGCATCATCATTTCAGTTTTACAACTTTTTATGTAATGATTTGATTTATGATAATCTTCCCCCAAAAGACTGTAAAGGCCATGCAGATGAGGACCACATGTGTTTTTTCTTCCTATGCATCCTCAGCATATGTGCCTTGTATAGAGTAGGCTTTTAACAGTGACTAAAAGGAAGAGTGAGTCAATGGATGGATGGAGGAATGAATGAATGAATGAATGAATGAACCAGCCTGTCCAGACACTGGTTCTTTTAGGTAGGCTGAGATTCCTGAGGTAAGGGACAAGGATATGAACTTGCATTAGTTTACTTTATGCACTCCATCGCAGCTTAAACTGTCACTGATTACTTGCTGCCCTTAGAATACAAGCTCCCTCTGTCTTCCTTCCCCTCCTGCCTTTTGCAATCTCATTTCTTGCTTTGCTCATTTGCCACCACAATACTTAAGCCAGGCCAGAATTATTTTCAGTGTTTGAAAGTTGCACACCCACTTCTCCCTTGCAGATTCTGCACACGCTTTTCCTCCATCAAAAATGTTTTATTCTGCCTCTTCAAACATTGCATTTTCATAATCATTTTTAGACCTCTGCCTGCATGTCCCTTTTTCATGGAAGCCCTCCCTCCCTGAATCCTCTAGGTTAGACAACTTTCCCCTGTAGTCCCCTTGTATAGCACCTTGCATTTCCCTTAGAGCACGTCCCAAAATTATAATGAAATATACGTTTGCATTTGGACAATGGCCTGTTTCCTCCACTCAGGAGTAATAGCTGCTTGAGGAAATACCTTGGTCATCAAAAAGTGTCTGGCTCCTAGTAGGTACTCCACAGGCAGTTATCAAATAAAATTGTAAAACCCAGGCACTCTTTATGGTCCTACCAAAACCAATGACTTGAATGGGAGGTATTTCGGGTGAAGGAAGAAAGAGGTCAGGCATGTTCATATTTATTTACCTCCTGTGGGTGTGTGATGGCCCCTCCTTCTTCCTGGGCTACAGTCAGAGCCACTTTCTCCTAATGGCCGATAGGTTAAGCTGAGTAGGTGATAAAGCCCAAGTCATAGTATCATAAGCACAAGGAATTCTGATTATGTTAAGAAACTGAAAACTTCAGGAGCGGTTCTGGCTATTGGTCATTGCTCAGTCTAAGGGTTTGCACAATTACTGTAGGGATCTCCTTTGGTCCATGGCGTTTGACTCTCTTTGGTGTCTTGGTTTTTTGTTGTTTTGGTTTGGTTTGGTTTGGTTTGTTTGTTTGTTTATTTGTTTTGACACAGAGTCTTGCTGTGTCATCCAGGCTGGAGTGCAGTGGCATGATCTCGGCTCACTGCAACCTCCGCCTCCCAGGTTCGAGTGATTTTCCTGCTTCAGCCTCCCATATAGCTGTGACTATAGGTGCATGCCACCACAACTGGCTAATTTTGTATTTCTAGTAGAGAAGGGGTTTCACCATGTTGGCCAGGCTGGTCTCGAACTCCTGACCTCAGGTGATCCGCCTGCCTCAGCCTCCTAAAGTGCTGGGATTACAGGTGTGAGCCACCACGCCCCACCTGGTGTCTTGATTTTCATTGCTTCTTGCATATAGTCAATGGTTCTGAGATCTGACAGGAAATGCCTGGTGGAAGAGCTATGGCCCATGCAGGATCTCACTTCAGACCTTAATCCTTAATTTTGTGTCTGGGAAGATGGGGTCCTTGATTGGCAAGATGCTCATGACTTCTTGCTCACCTCTAGATGTCAGTCCACAAGTTTTCTTTGGTATCTTCACTGTAAGAAAAACCCAACTATAGTATTACACTCAAGTATACATTTATGGGAGCACACTTTTTATATAGTTTCTATATAATTTTCCTACCCCATCTGTCTTAGGTCAGATTTCCTAGGGATAATGCCATGCCTGAGATGTGGGCAAGTGGTGAATTGAAGGAATGCTCTCTGGACAATGCTATAGCGGGTGGCGGTAATGAATCAGGATAAGGCAGAGGAAGGTATGGTTTTAGGGGAAACATAGCCTCAGCCTGATCTTGTAAGAAGATCTGGATTATTCTTTGTGCCAAGGATTATTTCACCGAGTCTTATCCCCACCCTGTTTCATCCATCTGTCTTTGGCCACAAGGTGTCCCCCAGGAAGGGGTGGTAGCCGCCTTACCCCCTACCTCCACCTTTTCTCCAGGCATCTCTGGCTAAGGTGAATCATGCCAGCCAAGTCCAACCATTCAGAGAAGAATTCAGGTTGTCAGCAGTTAGCAGCCATCACCCACACCAGCAGGAAGATGGTTCATCAAGCTAGGGAGGATGGCTGAGGCACCAGCTTTAAAGAGTCATAGAGTGGCCGGGCGCAGTGGCTCACACCTGTAATCCCAGCACTTTGAGAGTCCGAGGTGGGCGGATCACCTGAGGTCAGGAGTTGGAGACCATCCTGGCCAACATGTGAAAAGAAACCCCCTCTCTACGAAAAATACCAAAATTAGCCAGGTGTCGTGGCGTGTGCCTGTAATCCTAGCTACTCTGGAGGCTGAGGCAGGAGAATCGCTTGAACCCAGGAGGCAGAGGTTGTAGTGAGCCAAGATCGTGCTACTGCACTCTAGCCTGGGCAACAGAGCAAGACTCCGTATCAAAAAAAAGAAAGAAAAACAAAGAAAAAATAAAGAGTCATAGAATGAGAAAGAAATGTGAAATTAGAGGGATTGCTGTATAAATAATAACCTCTACTTGTCTTTTCTGAGTAGTTCCAATTTTGCCCAGTCCCTTCTGTCTCCTTGGTCTTCAGCCTGAATCTCTTGCTTACCTCCCCTAATGGCCATACAGGGAACAGGATTTTATTAAGGAGACCTCAAAAGGGTTGACACAGGAGTCAAACCCCCACATCTTTAGATGCACAGGCAGTGAAATCAACCTGTACTTCCCATGTTCTTGCGTTTCCATTTATCCATCCCTTTGGGAGTCCAGGGTCATAGCCTCTCTACTGTGCCTCCAACAGGGGCCAGTACCGTCTCTGGATTCTCGATCACCGACTCCCTTTTCAGTTTACGCATTAGGCAGTTTTGGGGACCATGCCAGGGTTTCATGTGCCCCGGTTGAGACATGAAGAACGGCAAATTGAATTCTCCTTTGTAATTCTCAGCCAGGCAAGTCACTCTTTTTTCCTGATATAAATGATCAGATCGCTGCTGCAGACTCATTCAGAATTCCTCTGCCTTATTGTTTCTCAATCCGTCTACTTCCACGATCCTCGCTTCCCACCCTCCTTGCCGTCCCCTGCAGCCTTCATGTCTGTGCACACATAAATAAGGCTGTATGCACGCGTGTGAGAATATATACCCATCATGGTACTGTGTGGGCCTGTGTACGTGCCGAGGAAATGTAATGGGCTGTGGTTGTGTGTTTGTACGTGTATAATAAGTTTGCCCTAGACTAGGGGGAAAAATGGAGCCATTTGTTGATTCAAACCAATTTTTTTTTCCCCTTGAGTTAGTATCCAATCTGTAGCTAAGAACTGCTGACTACGGCATATTTCCAAGTGTGGATTTTTTTTTCCCCTGACAGCCAAGACCTAACTCTTGCCTGATCTATGTAGATGTATTGTTCAAATTACAAAGCTTAGGTGACAGAATTGCTCTATTTTCTGGGAGCCCCCAGCACACCTGTCATCAGATAGAAGGGAGAATGCAGAAGTCATCACTTTACTTAGAAACTCAGCAGATGATTGAAATTATTTCTTACTGCTAATTCCCCTTTTAGTGGAGATAAGCCGCTTTGTTCAGCTGTAAATGAAACATTAGGGTATTAACTGTGGAGCCAGAAGTATTGGGGAAGCTAAGATTTTATCTGCAGTAAGAACATTTTGGGCAATAAATTGTTTTGTTGGACAGAATACTAAATCTCTTGAGTTACAAAGAAGCAGAGCTCATTAAGGGGAATGCTTAAAGCAGAAAAAAAGGCGAGACAAAAGCTTATTACCTTTGTTGTGGGGATTGAGGGGGTGTTTGCAGGTTCTCATGTATATGTAGCATAGAAGAATTATGCAGTACAGTTATTAAATAGATGTGTCTCTAGACTGGCAAACGCTCTATGAATATGTCCAAGGGACAAATACATTTCTGAAATATCAATAGCAATCTGCAATAAGTTATGAATTTTGGAGTACATATTTATCCTCAAAGACTGGATTTTTGTTTCCTGCGGGTGAAATTTTCCCGTCTCTATGCCGCGTCCTTCAGATTTAATCGGCTGGCATGGTTACATAAATGTTTGTAATAGAGAAGAGTAAGTGCCAGGGTTATCCAAAATATTGTCGCAAAATACACACCTAAATTAAGATAATTATGTGTTGGGAGCATTCATCAGCAGGCCTTGGCCAGGAGGGGGGTTTCTCTTGATGGAGAGGAGGCTCTTTCTGGGACACTGAATTCGTGAATGGTGGGTTCTGGATTCCCCAGGGTGCTCTCAGCTTGTAAGTGTCAGGGGAGAGGGATGGGGGCTGCTCTTTTGCCAATAACCAGGATGGAAAGAGGACGAGAGGAAGAAGACAGTGCCTTCTATTCCCTAGAGTTAGCAACCGTCTGCTGTGCCTCCCGGAGCAAGGCTGTGGCAGTACAACTGTCTACCCGTCTATACCGGTTGCTCCTTCTTGCCTTTGGAAAGAAGATGACCCTCACAAACTGTGGCACCCGAGCAACAGTGTAAACAGGCATACCTCAGTTGCAAGCGGATTCAAATGTAATGAGAACAGTTTCAGAGCTATGCATTTTATTCTTCTATTTTTCTCCCTGGATGACTCAGGGCATCTTTTCACAGACTCCCACCCTGAAGGTTTTTATTGCCATTTCTGCACTTCCCTACACATGCTGATTCATAAGTGGATGCTCAGGACACTGTCACTCAGAGTAGCTTAATACTCTGCAGACCTCAGATGCTGAGTTCTCATTCTGGACTTTACATTACTTTAAGCTCAGTTTGTACCCTTCCTTGGGTCTGTCAATGGAAATAAGGACAACACTTCTCACAACACAGCAGGTGGGCTGAGAGTGGTGACTTACACCTGTAATCCCAGCACTTTGGGAGGCTGAGGTGGGTGGATCACTTGAGGTCAGAAGTTCAAGAACAGCCTTGCCAACATTATGAAACTGCATCTCTACTAAAAATACAATCAATTAGCCAGGTTTTATGGTGTGCTGCTGTAATACCAGCTACCCTGGAGGCTGAGGCATGAGAATCACTTAAACCCGGGAGGCAGAGGTTGCAGTGAGTCAAGAACATGCCACCGCACTCCGGCCTGGGCTATAGAGTGAGACTGTCTCAAAAAAAAAAAAAAAAAAGAAAAAAGAAACATAGCAGGAAGGTAGCAGTGGACAAATGAAGTATCGGAAACACATAGCCTACACATTCATGTGAGCTTTGGGAGAACGTGAGGTCTGACTTGCTTAAAGAAAACTCAGCACATGAAAAATGAAAACTATTTTTTTTTCAGTACATGAGTGATCATGATCTCTTTAATTAAAGGTGCACTTAATTGTAAGATATTTCACCAAAATGTTACCCTCTTTGTCTTCTATCTCTGGTGCTGAGTGTAGTAACAGGAAGAGATTTCAAACTGAAGACTTTAGTAAGACAGAATTTTGTATATTGTGTTTAAATCTGGTGTGTATTTAAAATGTAACTCGATCACAAGATATTTAACATGCTATTCACTTTGCAAGTGACTTTTCAGGACCACTGATCTGCAGACTATAGGACACCAGTCTATGAACATTGGCTTATAGGAGCACCAGGTCTCCAGTTGAGTTAGCTCCTTATACTTGTCACATAGAGGGCATATTAAGTCTTCCTGAGATGAGTAGAAACATAGATCCACATAAAAATGAATAGAACCCACTGGCCACAGAGGGTCTCAGAGCCTGCAGTTTTTTCTGAACTTTGAAAGTTAGTACCAAAGAGTCAGAACTGGATGGAAGGACGCTAAAATCAATACTTTTCAATGTAACATCACAAGTATTGAGACTCTGAAGAACTTTATGACACATGATTCAAAAGCAAAGTGCTATTTACATAGGAAGACTGTCCTAGCCCTCTGGAATGATTTTGACATGTGTTTTCACTCTTAGTTTTGGCTCTTATAGTTTAAGTAATAGGTTTACGGTGGTATGAACACGGGTGTTAAAGAGTTCTGGGTGCAAGTCTTGTCCATGTCCCAAGCTGTGGAACTCTGGATAAACCTCTTAGTCTATTGGAACCTTAGTTTTCTCATCTGTAAAACAGATGAAACTACCCGATTTTTTAGGCCTTACTTGGCTCTTAAATTTCTCGGCTCAATGAACAATGCAAGCTTTATTTTATAAATCACCAAGACATCTAAGCTTCTTCCCTTATGGCCGTTTGTGGATTAAGCCATATCCTCAGAGCAACTGTTTGGTGATTTAACCTCCCCCAGTTGCTCTATTTCCTGGGTTACTCATGAGTAATTGATAAAGAATTTCCAACACTAGGATTCCACATGGAAGAAGGAAATGCCTCTTTTGGACCCATTTCAAACAAGCATTGGTAGGAGATGCCTCAGATGCTTATGCTTAAAGCATCAGTATCATTGCCTGACAGCTTATCACAGTGGCAGGAGCATAGGGTTGAATCTTATGATTTTCTTTCCCTCTGGGTGACATTTACAGGATGCTTAAGTTTGCTGGACCTCACTTTCTTCATCTGTAAGATGGGGACAGAGAACTATCTCAATGTTATAGAAAATTTGAAGATGAGGATGAAGATGTAAGATTTTGTTAATGTCTACAGTGTTAAAGAATCTCTATATATGGTGGCTATGATTATTGCTTTTCTTATGTTAACTTGGTGATAGGGATCAACGGTTGAATTATCTGGAGCACCCAGAAAAGAGAGCAGATCTTGTAAATTCAGTCGCTTACCCACATGTTAGCAGTTTGATCCCCAATCTGACAAATGCCACCTTCAACCTCTCTAACATTTCTAGGCAAGAAATTATTCTCTCAGGACACTGCCAGAGAGGCAATTTTGAGCTTGAAACCTACTGATGTGATTGGCTATGACCAGGCGACTTCTGTAGTCGGGACATGTGCTGAGTCTGACTACAGGCTGACTACAAATCCCAGCTCTAGCCCCATGTGGCTGGGGGCCAGTTATTTTCATTGTAGGGTTAGACTCCCTGGAGGAAATAATTCTGAGATGACCCTTTTAAAATGTAATCCTTGTACTAAAGTGGGGCTAGAGGGCTCCCTATTCATTCCTAGGGCTACTGTAACAAATGCCCACAAACTTGGTAGCTTTCTAACAATAGAAATTTACTCTCTTACAACTGCGAGGCAAAAAGTTTGATGTGAAGGTGTCAACGGAAAGAGTAGACACTAGGGACTACTTGAGGGGCAAGTGTTGAGGGACTGTTGATACTCTGCTCACTTTGTACCTCAAACCTCAGTGTCACGTGATATACTCATGTAACAAAGCTGCACATGTACCCCCGAATCCAACATGAAAGTTGAAATTCTATTTTTTTAAAAAAAAAAAACATTAAGGAAAAAGTAGGTTACAAATAAAAAAAATAAATAAATAAAAAGCGATGTCGGGCCAGGTGCAGTAACTCATGCCTGTTATCCCAACACTTTGGGAGGCCGAAGCAGGCGGATTACCTGAGGTCAGTAGTTTGAGACCAGCTTGACCAACATGGAGAAACCCCATCTCTACTAAAAATACAAAATTAGCCAAGTGTGGTGGCACATGCCTATAATCCCAGCTACTTGGGAGGCTGAGGCAGGAGAATTGCTTTAACCCGGGAGGCAGAGGTTGCAGTGAGCCGGGATCACACTGTTGCACTCCAGCCTAGGTAACAAGAGCAGAACTCTGTCTCAAATAAATAAATAAATAAATATAAATAAAAATAAAAAGGCAATGTCAGCAGGTTGGCTCCTTATGGAGACTTTGAAGGAAAATCCATACCCTGGCTCTCTTTCAGCTTCTGGTGGTGTCTGTCAATACCTGACATTTCTGGGCTTGCAGATGCATCTCGTCCATATCTGCCTCCATCTTCATATGGCATTCCCCTCTATTTCTTCTGTTCTGTGTCTCTTCTAAGAATTTGTCTATGGATTTAGGGCTCACTGAAGTTCAAGATGACCCCATGTCAAGATCTTTAACTTGATTACATCTGCAAAGACCCTCTTTCCAAATAAGGTCATAGTCACAGGCACGAGGGCTTAAGACTTAGACACACCTTTTGTGGGGACTCTATTCAATCCACTGCCATTTTATTGTCAACTGTCCTTGCATGGAGAAACAGTTCAGTTTAACTTAGACCATTCAACAACACAAAGCTAACAGTTTTCTGTGGGTGATGACTATGTACCAGGCATTGTGCTAATTGATAAAGGGCATTATATTTTAAAGTTTTATCTTAACAATTCTATGAGGTAAGGATTATGGCCTTCCCTGATTTATTGATAAGAAAATTGACCCTCAGGAGGGGAAGACCATTTTTCTTAGTCACCCAACTAAGAAAGTGGCACAGTTGGTATCCTAATCCAGAATTTTCTGATTCTGCTGTTTATGCTTTGAACAATTAAGCTAGAAGTTCTCAAATTTTGTCATGCATTAGAATTTTCTGGGGTTGTTAAAATTGCACCTTCCCCAAAGCTCCCATCTCTACAGAGATTCCGATTCTGTAGGTAGAGGGGAGGGGCAAGGATAGGCATTAAAAATAACTGCATTATGTAATTCTGCCCCCTCTCTCCTCCCACTGAACCCATCTTTAAGGAAATTGCAACCTCAGCACAGGGGCTAGCAGACATATTCAGATCATCCCTGAAGACAGGAATCCTCAAAAGTGAAAAAACACTTACAAGAAAGTCCAAGTTGCTTTTTTTAAATTTAAATTTACAGTGAAAGCTACCTTGGCCCACAACTTTCCCCCTCCTGGTCCCTTACAAATATATTCTTTTCCAGATTGTTCAAGAACACAGTTTGTATTACCATCTACCTGCAAGAAGAAATTTGGAAATAGGTGGTATTGCTCCTAACCCCTTCCTAAATTTGAGTCTGCTTGTTCTTCAACCATTTTGAGGTTTTCCACTTGGATGATGTCCACAGAGCCGGGGAGGGGAAATTCTTCTGCAAAGCACAGTGGATGAACCATCAGTCTGCAATAATCTAGTCAATTAAAAATGGATTTCAGTTCCCAGCAGCATGGTGGTGATGTTAGGAGGAGTCAGTGTCCACAATGCTGTTGGTACGCTTACCCATTAAGTGATATTTAGGAGATCTGCCATGGCAGAAAGCAGTACAGTTGATGATCTTTGCAACTAAAGAAGCAAAATTGAAGTGTCACTTACCACCACTGCATTTTGTTTCTAACATGTTACCCTGCCAACCTTGGAGCCAGGCATGAAACTCAGGAATGTGAAGGGACAGAAGTATGAAATCTTGCCCAATGCAGCTGATTCAAGAGGATGTATCCAATATACAGTCCCAAGACATCCAGGAGAATTTGCCTGAAGAGAGGGAACATGCAATGGTATTAGAAAATCCAGAGGAGCTAAGCTGCCTGATGAAGCTATTTCTTAAAAATTGTATCTTCATTGCATTTATTTTTAATCACACAGTAGTTGGCGTAAAACTACTCTGTGAAAT
This sequence comes from Symphalangus syndactylus, assembly GCF_028878055.3. NCBI lineage: Eukaryota > Metazoa > Chordata > Mammalia > Primates > Hylobatidae > Symphalangus > Symphalangus syndactylus. Next base: position 111,514,403 of record NC_072436.2, on the reverse strand, counting down.
AAGTCAAACTACAAATAACTATGCAAAAACGTATAGAGAAAAAGGTGAAGATTTTCAAATTTCAAATAGCATCTGAATTATATTGCTTCTTTCAAGGAGGTAACTTTTGTTGAGTATTTAGCAGTTGTTCCAGACTTTTCTCTGATAAACTTTCAACTTCAACATAAAATGATGATAGGTGTTCTGGGAAGCCATAGATGGGATGGCTGTATGGATTGATAGCTAGATGGCTAAATATGTTGATAGACGCGCAAACAGATTAGGTAGGTAAAAAATTAAAAAATAAAAAGATAGAAAAATAGTTTACAATGCAAGCATCTGGGCAGAAGAAATTTTGCCCTATATTGTTTATGCTCTGTGTGATTCTGGCAATTGGTAGATTCATTGATTAGCTTCTTTGAACCCACTTTTCATTATCTATCAAGTAGATGAAAACAGTGTCTTTGTTTCTTGCCTCCAGAATTGAGGATGACAGTGAGGTAATGGTGAAATGTATTTTAAAATATTATGGACTCAACAGACATATTGGCACAACTCAGGAGATGTCACAGGCCCAGCTTCTATAAGATGATATAACCTAGCACAGGAGGCCAAAAGAGCTTCCAGATTGCATAAAGGAAACTTGATTGTCCTTTAAAAATGTCTCTGGAGAAATTTTATACGCAGGCTCATGTCATCTTCTCAGTGAGGTTAAATCTCAAAAAGAGGAATATCATGTGTTAATAATACATCAAGCATGCAGCAGGTAGATGTTCTTTTCCTTCCCTTTAAAAAGCTATTTTTATTTTATTTTCATTTTTAATGTATATTTTAATGATGCAGAGTGTCATGTTCCTCAGAGTCAGACTGTAACCTAAAGTAATGGTTTGGTTAATATATAGAATGGATTTTTGCCAAATTGAGAAATATATATATTGTGTTTTAAAACTCGAGCTGTGATGAGCAACTCTTTGAAAATACATTTAAATGTTCACTGAGTCTTGTCTGAAGACTCACCTGTAAGGGAGGGTCAACTAAGTTAGTCAGTCCCAGATGTTGTTAACTGCCCTGAAAGTGGTGGTTAATAATTTCCTTTTGAAGTGAAAAGTAGTAAGCATGTTCCTGAACTCCATTGTCAATCTTTAATAATTTCAGATTAAGGCATTGTACATTCATACAAAGGAATATCATCTTTGAAAAGTGGTCTTCAATAAAATTTCACAAATAATAATATCCCATCCTCTTGCATTTGAGAATTTCTGCCGAGAGATAGGAGAAAATAAAGACTCCTTGCTGCTCTCAGGAGGTCGTCGTTGGGAACAGACTTCAAAGTACGTGAACTTCGGCGGTGGAAAGATTGTTATTCCTTGGTTTCCAGGTCCTTATGCATAATTCGAAGATGAGTGGCTTTCAGTGCTAAGTGTATGAGATTCCCCTCTGTTAATTATGCTGTTTCAGATGATCCTAATTGGACAGCCACTGGCACCTAATATGGTAAATATTTCATATAACGTGACTTTGAGAAGAAGGGTGCCCCCCTCCTTAATCCCATTTATAGGATGGTGTAACCTCAGCAGCAGGGATAGCTTAACTCTAGAAAGAGTTATTTATCTGAGGGCACCTGTAAGGGGGACATCACCTAACTCATTCAGTCCTAGACATTGATGCGTAAAGTACAAACTGTGGTCTATAGACGTAGGAAGGCTTGGAGGCAATTCTAGAAACATTACAGAAAATTTGCAATTTCTCCTTCAATCTGATCTTGAAGGAGGAGGTGAACCTGGAACTCCTCATTCACGATGCAATTGTGGAATAAAATGGGGCTTGATTTTTCCTGGACTATCTGACCACTTCTTTTTATTTTCCCCCAGCCCTATGGGGGTATAATTAACAAATATAAATTATATACATTTAAGGTATACCACTTGATATTTTGATATATGTATACATTATGCAGTGACCACCACTCTGAATCCAGTGAAGGTATCTATCAGCTCAGAGGTCCATTTTTTGGTGAGATCACTTAGAATCTACTGTCTCAGCAAACTTCAAGTGTATGATTCAGTATCATTAACTGTAGTCACCATGCTATACATTAGACCTCTAGAATTCATTCGTCTTCGATAACTGAAATTTTGTACTCTTTGACTAACATCTCCCCATTCCCTCCTCCATTCAGCCTCTGGCAACCACTGTTCTCCTGTCTGTCTGTTTCTATGAATTTGACTGTTTTAGATCCTGCATATAAGTGAGATCTTACAGCGTTTGTCTTTCTGTGTCTGGTTTATTTCTCTAGCATAACGTCCTCCAGGTTCACCCACGTTATTGCAAATGACAGAATTCCCCCCCTCCCCCCCCCTTTTTTTTTTTGCCCATTCTGGAGTGCAATGGCACAATCTCAGCTCACGGCAACCTCCGCCTCCCAAGTTCAAGTGATTCTCCTGCCTCAGCCTCCTGAATAGTTGGAATTACAGGCATCCGCCACCATTCCATGCTAATTTTGTATTTTTAGTAGAGACAGGGTTTCACCATGTTGGCCAGGCTGGTCTTGAACTCCTGACCTCAGGTGATCCACCCACCTCGGCCTCCCAAAGTGCTGGGATTACAGGCACAAGCCACCATGCCCGGTCTCCTTCTTTTCTTAATAGATGAATAATATTCTAGTATATATATAAATTTTAATTCAATAATATTATTCTTATATATATATATATAACCTTTTTATTCATTCATTTGTTAATGGGTGCTTAAGTTGTTTTTATTATTGTGAATATGCTGCAGTGAACATGGGAGTGCATATCATGATTTCATTTCCTCTTATTTCATTTTATTTTATTTTTTTGAGACGGAGTCTCACTCTGTCACCCAGGCTAGAGTGCGGTGACCCATTCTCGGTTGACTGCTACCTCCACCTCCCAGGTTCAAGCGATTCTCCTGCCTCAGCCTCCTGAGTAGCTGTGATTACAGGTGTGAGATCCCATACTTGGCTAATTTTTGTATTTTTAGTAGAGATGGGGTTTCACCATGTTAGCCAGTCTGGTCTCTAACTCCTGACCTCAGGTGATCTGCCCACCTCAGCCTCCCAAAGTGCTGGGATTCCAGGCATAAGCCACCATGCCCAGCCGAGATAGGAATTTATTTAATGTCACCTTGTAGGTCACTGACCTATCAGGGACAGGCGTCCAAACTTCTGACATCCAGTGATAGCTTCTTAGAGGTGAATGATGATGGCTCCTGCTAACATTTTCTGGCAGGCACTGCGGGAAGCACTTGGCATAAATGACCTCCATAGATAGGTGCTATTATCATTTCTGCCTTACAGTTCAAAAAGTAGAGGCTTAAAGAATGTAAATAATTTACACATGTGTGACCAGTAGCTACACCTCCAAAGAGACCCTGTCTCCCAGTCATGCTGTGCTGCCAGCGTCGGAAATAGGTAGCAAGTCTGTGGATATTAAAAGAATGCTTTTCCAGAAAAAAAAAAAAAAAAAAAGAATGCACTTTTTAATTATCTGATTCCTTGCTGTCACGTCTTTATCAGGTAGAACGCACGATAGGTTATCATTTCCTTTTCCCTGATGCCGAAACAGATGTGGGCTCTCCCGGAATGTGATATGAATTGGGTGAGGGGCTGCCATTCAGAATGGCGTTCCTGGGTCAATGGATTTTATTTCCAGTGAGTGGATATGTGGGCGTAGGTCCTCGTTTCTCATGTCTACTCCCTCTAGTAGAGATGATTTTACTCCACAGCAGGAAAGATGCCTGCTACGCCACAAAGGGTATTATTTCGGTTACGGTAATAACACATAAGGGTGTGTTTTCAAAGCTGGGCAGTGCATGGTTGCCAGGTTGCAGGGTGATCCTTGAGAGCTTTCTGGGCACATCCTAAAGAAAAATCTCCAGTGAGGCTGCAGTTGCAATTTATTTCCTCATTCTAGCAAGAAAGCTCTTGACGATACAGCAGTGTTTGTTTTCTGCTTGGTAAAGTAGAAAGGAAAACAGCAGAAATTAGCACAGCGCAGCGCTGATGCCAGCCCAGAGGCAGGGCCTCTCCTGGTACCCGCCCCCCCGCTGCAAACCTTTGCCGCTGGAAAGCCTTCAGCTGCGATGAGATTAGCAGATGCAGCAGTTCACGCCAAGGCGCTGTGCAGTTTTTTCCCTGTTCCACCAGGTGTTGCCAGAGAACATTGAGCGGAGCTGAGCTCTGGGCGAAGTGTGTTCCTAGCTGCTCTGGAACTCTCGGGCTGTTCTGAAGGCAGCAATTAAATGAGTTATGCTGACTGGAGCAACCCTCTTCCTTGCACATTTAAATATGCCCCCCGTGTGCGCCTCATGCCTCACATTTCAAATAAACACATTTTTGATGTGCCTTTGGATCTGCTCACACATTGTTATATTGGAGGAATCAGAGCAAGTAAGGCTGTGCGGATCCGGGCTACAACCGAGGTCCCAGCTGCATCTGTGGTCAGCCTTCCCTGTTACCAGAAAGTGGACAGTAAGCTTGGATGACACAGAGGGGATTCTCAATGCTAGGGTTTTTGCCTCTTAAGTAAAGGTAGTTCCTTCTAACACCTGTTTCCTTTTCCACTCTTCTGTACCTGGAGCATTGAGATCGCAGTCCTAGGTCAGTGATTCTCAGCCAGTTGTGACTCTGTGTCCCCAGGGTGCATTTGGCCATGTCGAGACGTTTTTAGTTGTCATGACTAGGCAGTTGAGGGATGCAGCTGACATCGAGTAGGCAGAGCCTGAGATGCTGTAATTGATCCTGCAGCACACATAGCAGATCCCCCACAACAAAGAATTACCTGGTTTGAAATATTGACTGTAGTGAAGGGAAGGGGAGAAACCCCATTCTGGAGATGAAGGCTTTATTGGCAAGATACCTGCGTTGCCCAAAACACAGAGTACAATCTTTGAAACTGTGGTTGTTCCAGAAAAGCTCATCTAGATCACGACACCTAAACATCATGCCTCCCCAAGGTAACATCCCCACCAAGGATTAAAAAAGAGGCACCATATGCCATGGGCCTCCTATGTGCCAAATACCTTGTTCATATGGTTTCTAATCCTTACAGAAATAATGTTGAGTGGGATTACTGCACTGCGTTACAGAAGAGTAAACCGAGGCCCAGAGCTCTTGCTTTCCTTGCTCAGAATACCTGGCTACTACGTATGGGAGCCTTGTTTTCATCCACTCCCTTCCTTTTGCTGTCTCACCCTGTGGCCCAGAGGGTGGATGGATGCGGGTTTCCAAAAGAAAACCTACTTTCGAATGTTGCTTTTGAGTGGACAGTAAATTAGAGAGTGATGCAAAAACATTTAGAAGGAAAAACAATTAAAAAATACAAACTTTCCAGAATCCAGGGTTGCCCTGCCTCTAAAACTCTCTGCCTTCCAAAGTGACCATGTAGCCATGTGGCGGATTGTTACCTGACACCTACTGGGTCCCTGTTCAGTTACTGCTGTGACAAATTACTACAAATTCCATGACTTACAATATCACAGAGTTACTCTCTTAGAGTTCCAGAGGCAAAAAGGCTGAAGTAGGTCTTACTGTACTAAACGAGGCTTCTGCAGGGTTGTTTCTTCTGAAAATCTAGGGGAAAGTCCATTTCCTTGCATTTTCCAGTTTCTAGAGGCCACCTGCATTCCATGGCTCATGACTCCTTCCTCTGTCTCCAAAGCTGTCCGCGTAGCATCTTCAAATCTCTCTCTGTTTCTGCCTCTGCGTTTGTATGTCCTGTGATCTCTTAAGGACCCAAGTGAGTATGCTGACCCACCCTAAGATAATCTAAGATAATCTCCCCATCTCGAGACCCTGATCTTAACGTTTTTATTTTCATAGGTTTTTAGGGGAATGGGTGGTATGTGGTTACATGAGTAACCTTTAGTGGTGATTTGTGCGATTTTGGTGTGCCTATCACGAGAGCCGTATACACTGAATCTGATTTGTAGTGTTTTAATCACATCCATAAACTCCCTCTTGCCAGGTAAAGTGAGGATTAGGACATGAGCGTGTTTGGGAGAAGGATGTTACTCTGCCTACCACAGGTAGTTTAGTGCTGCCACTGCTAGAGGTAATGGGAATAAAGTAAAGGAAAAACATAGAATTTTGACTTCAAGGGATTTGCATGGGTGTGTGTGTGTGTGCGTGCGTGTGTGTGTATATGTGTGTGGTGCAGAGAAGAATGGCACACACACAAAAGAAACCATGACACTAATTACTCTCAGACAGATATGATTGTCATCAATCATATGCATCTTTGTATCCCCAGAGGCTGCTATGGTGCCTGGTAAGTGGCATGGTAGGGGCGCAGTTTGTATTTCCTGTGTTAGTTTTTGTAGGGAAGGTAAGAGCAGTGTTCAATAGAAATACAGAAGAAAGACTGCTTATTATAGCAACCAAAATATGGCAGCATACCTATTATCTTAATTGCTGTTAAGATTCACCTTAATATCATGCTGGTTGATATGCAGAATAATAACCTAGAGACTGTGCAAGTCTTCACAGTGCCTTCTGTATCTTCATAGATTCAGTCTATTCAGTTACACTCTAGTGTTGTACAGGTTTTCATATTTCACTGGGGGTGGGAAAACTATGGCCCTCGGATCAAATCTGGCCTGCGGACTGTTTTCCTAGACAGAACGTTACGGGAACGCAGCCATGCACATTTGTTTACCAGTCGTGGATGGCTGCTTTTGGGCCGCAATGGCAGAATGGAATAATCGCAATGAATGTATGGCCCACAGTGCCTAAAATATTTATTCCCTGGCTCTTTACAGAAAAAAAGAAACTTTGGTAACCCTTGCTTTACAAAATTGGATGCTGGCATGCTCCCTTAGGGAGGACGCAGAAAGGGTGATTAACCAGAACACAACACTCTCACAACATAGGGGGTCAGAACATACACATTCTTTGAATTACAGTATTTGTGACAACCTCCTATTGAACATTTTACTGCAAATAATAAAAGTCTCAAGTTAATGGAAACTGGCGGTCAAATCATTTAGATTTTTTTTTTCCTCAGCTATGTTTAGTGTGATAAATTGTGCTTCACTGCAGTGACTTGTAGATGACAATATAGCAGAGGAAATTTTAATACGGCGACTGTATTCATTTTGAAATTTAAAAAAATGTTAAACTGTGTCTGAACACAGTAAACCATTCAAAACTGTCACTGCACAGAGATGAATGGGAAAAACAGTGCATCTCTGAAAATATTCCATAAATATCCTTAAATTATAACATGTGATCTGCTGAGAAGTAGCTAATTCCTGACACTTTTCATCTCTCCAGACTGCCCATCGATTGTCCTGAGTATTGTGATTGCTGTTCCTGATAACTGACTTGATAATTTAATTTAATAAGACCTTATCTTGGTCTAGATGAGCAATCAAGGCTGCTATCTCCTAGAGCACGTTTCTCCACCATTGACATTTTAGGCCGAACGTGTACTTTTTTGTTGTAGGTAGACATCCCATGCATTGTAGGATATTGAACAGCATCCCTGACGTCCTATCCACTTCATGCCAGTAGCATCCCCTCCCTCCTTGTCGTGTTGTTACTACCGAAAATGTCTCCAGATGCTGCCATTGTCCCTAAGGCATGGGGGCGGGGGGCGGTCAACATAGTCCTCAGATAAGAACCGTTGCTGGGGAGGCATGGTGTTCAAAGTGCTTGGCACCTTTCATGTAAATCATTGCATGTTGTTATCCCAGGTGAACTTCTCTTCTTTTCTTTTTGCATCCCCGCCCCTCAATTCTTCCCCTCCTTTCTCCTGGGCTTTTCTTCGTGTCTAAATGCACTGCCAAGATGAGATTGCCTTGAACTCCTCCAGCTTTTCCTGATAACCCTGAGCTGCGCTGTTGCTCTAAGCCAGATCAGCAGAATCCGGCCTGTGATCAGGTTCCGGGAGCTGGAGGACCTCTCCGTCTCAGGCTGCTGTGATCAGAGAGTCTGGAGAATGAGAATCTCTCTGATGTGGTCTTATCAGGCTGAGCCTAATGTCAACCCTGTTAGAGGAGCTTTGTGCGATCTGCCTGTAGCTTTGTTCTGAACCGTTCAGTAACAGTTCACTGGAGCAGAGAGAGCCCTGTGAATTGATATTATAAACCCACATGCCTGTTTTATTCATTGTGGAGGCAACAGAATACAACACAAGTATTTATTTTTAGTGGTTGGAGAATGGCATTTCTTTCCCCGTCCCCATTGTCACAGAATGCAGAAAACAGCACAGGGCTCCTGAACACAATAATTCTATTAGAAAGCTGTTGCCAATTGTTTCTGGTTTTGATTATTTTGCACTATCCTAAGCAGTGTATGTCCATGCATTGAATATGTATGTGTGCATAATATATATTACGTTCGTTTGGATGGTCTTAATAAGGAGCCACAATGCCATCAGATGTAATCCAATCACTATAGGCCAGACCTTCCATCCCTGGCTGTTCCCTTAACCCCACCACCACCTTGATTTCATTGAAAGTTAGATTTTCTAGCAAAATTCATGAAACTTCATCATGTTTCATTCATTCTTTGCTCCTGGGCATTCCTTGCTGAAGGTCAGGAGCTGTGCAATTTCTCTTTAGTCCCATTGCTTTGATATGGCAGAGGCTGGGCAATGAAGAAAATGAAGTGTGGAAAAATGGAGTTATGGCAATGTCTTAAATGAGGGGAGGGGTCTTCTCAAGGAGCCTGTGCCTGTGATCTGAGCTGACATTTCTCTAACAGTGAGACCAGGAAGAGGACCAGTGGACACAGCTGGATGGCTGCAATACCAGGGTCCCTTCAGTTGCATCTTACATTGGCGTCTTCAATGATGATGATGATAGTAGTAGATTAAACATAGGAAGTTGCTGGCATTTGACAATTGTTAACCTACATAAATGTCACTTTCCTACAGTGCAACTTAATAATTGTACACATAATAGCTCATCTGCGCTGGGCGACCGCTATGGTCCAGGCACAGTGCTGTAAGCACTGCATATGTCTTGGCTGCTTCAACCAACACAACCACTCTCTATTGCCGATACTGTTATTGCTCTCAGTTGACAAATAAGGATGCTGAGCTGTGGGAATAATTTGCCCAATGCTACTAAATGGCAAAACTGGGATTAAAACCCAGGACATTAAGACTACAGTCTCGGCTGAGCGTGATGGCTCACGCCTGTAATCCCAGCACTTTGGGAGGCCAAGGCGGGCGGATTACATGAGGTCGGGAGTTTGAGACCAGCCTGACCAACATGGAGAAACCTGGTCTCTACTAAAAATACAAAATTAGCTGGGAGTGGTGGCGCACGCCTGTTATCCCAGTAAGGAGGCTGAGGCAGGAGAATCACTTGAACCCAGAAGGCGGAGGTTGCAGTGAGCCAAGATCATGCCATTGCACTCCAGCCTGGACAACAAGAGCAAAACTCCATCCCCAAAACAAAACAAAACAACAAAAAAACAAACTGCGGTCTCTTCTGTTAACCCCTATCTTCCTCTCTTGGTTGGATAACAGTTTTAGACAGATGTTCCTATTTCCCACAGAGGGCTCTGCATTTTCATCAGGCTTGAGGATCATGAGTTTTCACGTGTGTGTGTGTGTGTGTGTGTGTGTGTAAGTCCCCCTAATTGTGGGGAGTACTAATAAGTTCCAGCGATCTACTCTCCACCTAGTAATCAACTTGAATTATTTATTTATTAATTAATTAATTTATTTATTTTTTCGAGACCGAGTCTCACTCTGTCACCCAGGTTGGAGTACAGTGGTGTGATCTTGGTTCACTCCGACCTCTGCCTTTTGAGTTTAAGCAATTCTCTTGCCTCAGCGTACCGAGTAGCTGGGACTACAGGCGCGACCCACCATGCCCGACCAATTTTTGTATTTTTAGTAGAGACTGGGTTTTGTCATGTTGGCCATGTTGGTCTTGAACTCTTGACCTCAGGTGATCTGCCCTTCTCAGCCTCCCAAAGGGCTGGGATTACAGCCACTACACCTGGCCAATCAACTTGAATTCTAAGAATGGCTGACAAAGAACTTTGTCTTGAGGGTTGTGTGTTAAGCATGAGCCATCAGTCCCATCCTCCTCAGTTTAGCCACAATTCCACATTAGTTTCCCCGCCAGTGTATGGAATTTCAGTTCTACGCTCTTCCTTCTCTAAATTTCACCCTGTCTTTCAGAGAGGAGACAGGGCCCTAACAGACTTAGCGAAGATGCTAAACACGTGAAAATGGGAAGTACTGTTTAAAAATGGAATAACTTTTCTTCCCCCAAATCTATAACCCCAGTCTAATTATAAGAAAAACATCAGACAACTTCCAGTTGAGGGACATCATGCAAAATATCTGACTGTCAAGGTGATAAAAGACAGGGAATGTCAGGCCGGGTGCGGTGGCTCACACCTGTAATCCCAGCACTTTGGGAGGCCAAGGTGGGTGGATCACCTGAGGTTGGGAGTTCGAGACCAGCCTGACCAACATGGAGAAACCCCATCTCTATTAAAATACAAAAATTAGCTGGGCGTGGTGGCGCATGCCTGTAATGCCAGCTACGTGGGAGACTGAGGCAGGAGAATCACTTGAACCTGGGAGGCGGTGGTTGCGGTGAGCCAAGATCATGCCATTGCATTCAAGCCTGGACAACAAGAGCGAAACTCCTTTCAAAAAAAAAAAAAAAAAATAGGGAAAGTCTGAGAAACTGTCACAGACAAGAAGAAACTTCAGAGTCACGGCCACCCGGATGCCATGTGGTGTCTCAGATGGGATCCTGGAGCCGAAAAAGGACATTAGATGAAAACTAAAGCCATCTAAGTATAGGCTGCAGTTAATCGTAATGTATTTATGCTAGTTCCTTAGTTGTGAAACGTACCATACTACTCTAAGATGTTAATAATAGTGAAAATTGGCTGGATACGGTCGCTCACTGCCGTAATCCCAGTACTTTGGAGGACCACCTGAGGAGTTCCAGACTAGCCTGGCCAACATGACAAAACCCCATCTCTACTAATAATACAAAAATTAGCCGGGCGTGGTGGCGTGTGCCTGTAATCTCAGCTACTCATGAGGCTGAGTCAGGAGAATCACTTGAACCTAGGAGCCAGAGGTTGCAGGGAGCCGAGATCGCACCAGTGCACTCCAGGCTGGGCAACACAGTGAGACTCTGCCTCAAAAAAAAAAAAAAAGATGTTAATAATAGGGGAAATTGTGGAGTACATGGTAATTCTCTGTACAAACTTCACAACATTTCTGTAAATCGAAAAGTATGCTGCAATTAAAATTTTATTTTTAAAAGGGGAAAATAAACATAAGCCCACATAAAAAATATGGACTAATCAAATACTTTCTAGATTTCCTGTTCATAGCATTTCTCACTTAGTAATACAAAACATTCTGTCTTAGATTTCTCCTATGTCTGACTCCCAAAGGCTTTTACCCCACGGTAAACAGCATAAACAAATTTGTGTGGCTTGTTTTAATTCAGGTTTTCCCAAGCTGATTTAATCATGGAATTACGGCCGGGCGTGGTGGCTCACGCCTGTGATCCCAGCGCTTTGGGAGGCTGAGGCAGGTGAATCGCGAGGTCAGGAGATCCAGACCATCCTGGCTAACATGGTGAAACCCCGTCTCTACTACAAACACAAAAAATTAGCCGGGCGCTGTGGCGGGCGCCTGCAGTCCCAGCTACTCGGGAGGCTGAGGCAGGAGAATGGTGTGAACCCGGGAGGCGGAGCTTGCAGTGAGCCAAGATAGCACCACTGCACTCCAGCCCGGGCAAAAGAGCGAGACTCCGTCTCAAAAAAAAAAAGAAAAAAATAAAAATAAAATAAAAAATAAAAAGATAAATTATGGAATTATTTTACTTGAGAAGCAGTGATAGGGAAAAAAAATGTAGGTCATAAGCCTCCCTGATGACAAGTCCTTTCATAGCACCAGCTTTTCCCAGGACACACCATTGTGACACCTTGACATCACTACCCAGAAGCCTTAGTAACCTCTTTGTGTCTCAACACTGATTCTTGCCTGTAAACCATTCCTCTCCCCTGGCCACCCTTCTGCATCTGACCCCCTGCCTCCCTTCCCCAGTTTTCCTCAGTAGCAATGGGTCTCACACATCCCTGAATCACTTGTTAAAACCTAGATGTCCAGGCTTGACCCCCAGAGTTCCTGATTCAGTGGGTCTGGGATGAGGCCCAGAAACTTTGCATTTCTCACAAGATCCAAGGTGAGATCAACACTACCAGCCTGGGTACCACACTTTGCAAGCCACTGAGATGCCCTCTGTCTCATTGTTATGCTGCCATCCATTCCGCCATAGATTCCAGGCTTCACCGCCGCCCCCCTGCCCGCCCCCTTGCTGGTCCTCTTGCTATTCCCAGGCACCGGTTGCCTGTTTTCTAACATAATGTCAATGAAGTATTCCTCAGCGGGTGTGGCATTCAGAAATGGATAGGATTCAAACAAGCAAAGGGGGTTACTTGGTTTAAGAGCACAGTTTAATGACAAGAGTATTTTCTTTGTGGCTTTGTAGAGCTGGATCCCAGGTACCTCTCATGAAGCCCATGAACTTGGTTTCTACCCTGTAAATTGAGGATGATGAGACTCATCACTTTGGCTTTTGTGAGGATTAATTGGATTTGCATTCGTTAAGTGTGGAGCCTGGCACGTTGTAACAGCTCGTTAGTAATCACTTTCCTAACTCCAAGGAGATGGTTCTCAGATGTTGGTGACTATCATCACCTTCTGCAGAGATGTGGAGGTGCAGAGTCCTGACCCTGCCTCCAAAGACTCTCACTCATCAAATTTGGGAATGAGATGAGAATCTGTACATGTTACAAACAAACCAGAAAATCTCAGTTAAAGGAATCTGCAGACAATCCATTCATTCGTTCTTCACCTAGTTATCCAGCAAGTGTTTCACATACACTTCCATGCACCGAGATGGGATTGCAGGTGGCGGGGATACAGAAATGGACAAAACCGAGTGCTCACCTTGGTGGAGATGATTGACAGCATGCCTTACACAAGGAACTCTATGTTGACTGGCCAGGTTATGGGAAGTGGTATAAAGTTGGAGTGAAAGCAAGGTAAGAAGATAGATTGGTGGTCAAAGGTCTTTCTAAGAAAATTACATGAGAGGAAAGATGGAATAAAGGAAGAAAAAAATTAAAAAATCTTCGATTAAAATGTGATTCTTTCTAAGGTGAGCCACAGAATTTAACACAGATCTATTGTAGTCATCTTGAGTATTTTTCTTTCGATAGAAAAATTTGATTTCCCTGCCAATACAGTAGGAACTTGTTGAAGGTCTACCATCTCTGAAACACAGTATTTTTCAAATATTCTTTTTATTTTATTTATTTATTTATTTATTTATTTATTTTTAGATCAAGTCTCACTCTGTCACCCAGCTGGAGTGTGGTGATGCGATCTCAGTTCACTGCAACCTCTGCCTCCCAGATTCAAGTGATTCTTGGGCCTCAGCCTCCAGAGTAGCTGGGATTACAGGCGTGTGCCACCATGACTGGCCAATTTTTGTATGTTTAGTAGAGACAGGGTTTTGCCGTGTTAGCCAGGCTGGTCTTGAACTCCTGACCTCAGGTGATCCATCCGCTTCAGCCTTCTAAAGTGCTGGGATTACAGGTGGTGAGCCACGGCGCCCAGCCCTTAGTTCTAATCCCTGTAACAACTTGTGCGAGGGAAGGTGTTTCATCCCAACATTACAGATGAGGGGAGTTGTGAGGAGGTTATATGATCACATAGTGAATGGACAAGGATGGCTCTTTCTATACTCTACAGCCTCTGACATACAAAGATTCAGACTTCATTTCCAAAGTCATTAGTAGTACCAACTGTAATCCTCTTAAGGAACTAATTAGTTTGTTACCATTTTCTGTATTTATTATATTGCCATACCCCATGGCTTACAATCCTGGCTATGCCTTCAAATCTCCCAGAGGCAGGAGCCGAGCGTCTGGGGTGTTAAGGTTTTCTCAGATGATGCATCTGATATGCATCCAATGACAGGTACCACTGGCTTGCATTATAATCCAAGATAAATCAATGTCTTCTGCTTGTGGAACCAGATGGAGCCCTGGTATCAAAATACAGATCCAGAGGGTAGCTCTGAGCCAATGCACTCGAAGTTTGTGGTCATGATGAACTTCAGGCTCATCTGAGAGATTACTGAATCTCCCAGCAATGAGTAACAGACCAACCTACGGAGAAGGCAGACAGAATGGCGATGTGGAATAAACACAGGCCCTGGCATCCAAACTGGGTTTGAAACCCAGCTCTCCGCTTTTCTGGCTTTGTGATTTGGGGTGACACACAAAATATATAATATACGTAATATTATTAAGAACACAGTAGCTTCCTACCATTGTATTCTCTGTTCTCTCTCTTAAAAGTGCCACCCTCAACCTGGAATTACTAGTTGAATTCCAAGAAGACAAGAAAAGAGCTACCATTTCTTCTCTACCCAGCAATGGTTATATTACTTTTGCAGTACAGGAAAGTAGGAGAAAATAAGAATGTATATATATCTTTCCAGGCCCTTCTTTCCAAAGTTATGTGGCTCTAAACTTAGCATCCTCTCCCAGGAAAGATGGAACTGTGTTTTTTATGCATTTGCTGTGATAACTTTGGGCCCAATTACGCTTGCTACGAAGCTTGGGCTGGTAGTGGTTTAGGAGAAAAAAAAAAAAAAATCAAGTGAAACTTAGGACTGTCTTCTCTCTTCTTTTCCGAACTTTGTCTTTGCAGAGGTGATCTCCTCTTTGACATGCAGAGTCCTCAGACCTCTTTTTCTCTTCTTGTCCTTTCTTTCTTATTAAACCCCCAGCCCCCCAATCGGAAACAATTGCTCCCACTTTGTATTGCATGGAGCTGTAATATTTGCCCAACGATGAGCTCCATTCAGCAGTTTGTTAACTGAAATGGGAAGTGACAGATTCAATAAAAGGAAATCTCTGTGCCAAGGAAACAGATATTATTTCTCCCCTTGCTCTCCCTTTCTGTGTCTCTCAGACTACTCTGTGCCCGGAATCCAGAGACTCTGAGCTTACGGACAAGTCAAATCTTTCTTTTGATCCATGCCCAACTAATTTGATCAGAATAGAGATTTTTATTCCCTGTAGTTCTTCTCTCTCACGCTTACTGATATGATTGAGTGCCTGGGAGTCACCTCCAACCTCTGCTGATTGTTAGAGGGAAGAAGCGATGTACAGGAAAGTGGGTACATAGTGTGCTGGGAGGGGGGCCCTGTAGACAAGATGGGGACAATTGTAAACAGAAGGTCGGGGCTGATGTAAAAGTGCGAGATCCTCTTCTGGGGACAGCCTTCTTGTCTTCGTGGATGATGCATTTAGAAAAGCACCCACCATTCCCAGTCGCTGAAAATCAGAGGACCCCAATGAGAGTGGATACCCATTTAATCTCTGAGAAAATATTAATGAGTAAAAGGCAAGCAGACTTTAGGGATGCTTTTATTCTTTCTACATATATCTGAACACTAGTTGTGAATAATAATGACAATCGTGATAGTGAATAGATATCACGTATCAACTCCCTACTAAATGTCAAGGATTGTTCTATACAGATAACACATATTATCTCATTCAATCCCCCACAACAACCCTTTGAAGAAGGTGTCCTTATTATCCACATTTTATAGCAGAAAACGGGCTTAGAGAAGTAATGTGTCCAAGAATTCATAGCTGGCAGGTAGGAGCCCTGAGATTCCAGTGTGAGGCTCGTAAACTTACGCTTTGCCTAAATTTTTTTTTTAATGATTGAGTTCATTGTCCATTTATATCTAATTTTAAGAAATAGCACAAAGAGGCCGGGCACAATGGCTCACTCCTGTAATCCCAGCACTTTGGGAGGCCGAGGCGGGTGGATCATCTGAGGTCAGGAGTTTGAGACCAGCCTGGCCAACAGGGTGAAACCCCATCTCTACTAAAAATACAAAAAAAAAAAAAAAAAAAAAAACAACTGGCTGAGTGTGGTGGTGTGTGCCTGTAACCACAGCTACTTAGGAAGCTGAGACAGGGGAATCCCTTGAACCTGGGAGGTGGAGGTTGCAGTGAGGTGAGATCGTGCCACTGCACTCCAGCCTGGGCAACAGAGTGAGACTCTGTCTTAAAAAAAAAAAAAAAAAAAAAGAAATAGCATGAAGAGATGACCCCATATCCTCTTCTCCCAGTTTCCCCAGTGGTAACATCTTGTATAACCAAAGTACACCACCACCACCAGGAAACTGACCTTGATCCAACCCATCCACCTTATTCAGGTTTCACCAGCTTCACATGCTATCATGTGTGTGTGTGTTCACTTCTCTGCAATGTCTCACCCATGTAGCTTCCTGTGATAGCCACCATAGCCAACATACGTCATAGCTCCATCACAAAGATCCTAGGCTCTACTCTTTTGTCCCTGCAGTGACCTCCCTCCCTGCTCCATATCTCAGGAAACCTTAATGTGTTCTCCATCTTTATAATGTTGTCATTTCAAGAATGCTATATAAAAAGTATGTGAAAGGCTTCATGTTGATCACCGTCTGTGCATGTGTGTGGTTGCAGAATTAGTCCTCAGACAGAGCTTGATTGTCTACTTCACTTCTTGACCCACTTTGTTCCTCTATCATCTCCCATCTCCCTTTTCCTGCAGATGTATTTGGCTGAGACTTCTGGATTAGGTACCCTATTGGCACTAGTATGCAGCCTATCCCCTAATCACCACAACCACCCTCATCCCAGAGATGGGCTCCATATGTCACTGTGTGGGAATCCTCTATAGATTTTCAAATCACGTTCAGTCACTGGATGCCAAGACACTCCCTATCACTCTCTCTTCCCAACCCTCCATTACTAACCCCACCTCTCCCCCAGGGCCAACCTAGGTCCATTAGCCATGCTGAGCTTGAGGATAAGAGGACTAATTTCCATCACTGGTCCATAATTTCCTCCCCAGAAGCCTCCATGCCCCATACTGGTTAAAAAGTTATTGCAGAAGAGGTTTGCCAGAGGTAAACCAGGTCTTCCAGAGTATACCAGACAGGACTGCATGTTGTGTGAGTGGGGGACTTCATGCCCAATTTTCACAGGGCACAGCATCTCCTGGAGTCTTGTGGGGCAAACAGCTTTGACACTTGCCTATGTCCCATGGTGTCCAGGAGACTTTTCATTAAATGAGGTGACCACTGCCCCTTTAGGGCATGAGCCAGGCATCTGAGATGGAGATTAGGCATTCTGTGTCTCTGCCTGACACAGCGTTTCTGTTTTCCTGATGGCTTATCTTATGCCGTTAAAGTCTCTACCTGCAAATAGTCACTAGACATTGGGTATGAAAGACCCAAACAATATTTGGCTGAACTGTTCATTGCCGCAGAGTATTATTAGATTAGATTGGATCTTAGATTTTGAGGAGTTTTTACTCCCTTACTTTTGCAACCCCGGAAAAAAAAAAAAATTGATGCTATCTGCTCTCTAGAACTAGTACGTTATGTTCTCATCCTCTTTCTTCCTCTCTCTCACTGTGTCTGTGTCTCTGTCTCTATCTCTGTATTTCTCTCTCTCTCCCACCTCCTTCTCTCTTCTTTCCTCTAAAGGAAGGCATTGACTCTTCCAGACCCACTAAGAGTCGAGGTTTTTTGTTTGTTTGTTTGTTTTGTTTTGTTTTGTTTTTGAGAAAGGGTCTCAGTCTGTCACCCAGCCTGGAGTGCAGTGGCACAGTCAGAGCTCACTGCACCCTTGACCTCCTGGGCTCATGCTTTCCTCACACTTCAGCCCCTGGAGTAACTGGGACTACAGGTGTGCGTCACCACGCCCAGATAGTTTTTTTTTTTTGTATTTTTACTAGAGACAGGGTTTTGCCATGTTCCCCAGGCTGGTCTGGAACTCCTGGACTCAAGCCAAGCAATTCACCCACCTTGGCTTCCCAAAGTGCTGGGATTACAAGCATGAGCACCACCACCTCCCCCGCCGGCCAAGAGTTGTTTTCATCATGTCCTTAGTCTTGTTGGTTGCTGCCTTGTCCCTCTACCTGTTGTTCCTCTTCAATCATTCCAACAATGACACTCCCCTTAGCTGGGCATCAAACACAGGCAGAACGTTATTCAATTCCAGGAGTCTCCCCCGACTCTCATCTGAATTTAAGCTGGACACCTCGCTTGTGAATGCAGAGGAGCCAGAATCCCACTCCTGCCTTGGCGCAACGCAATCGGCACCTTTGAGGGGGCGGATTGTATTGTGCCTTGTCAGGCCCGCTATGGCTTTTGTTTTCCTGCACATTTGAATAATACATCTGATTACCATGGCAAATGTTGCGGCTTATGCAAGCTTGGACCTCCTGCCTAATTAGCTGACGATAACAGGGCCCCCTGCCCTTTCCCCTCTCCGCAGCCGTCAGGGACATGACAGTTCTTTTATCTTTCTTCAAAATTGACTTGCTCTCCCGACCCTCCAGTAGTTCCTGTTTTGTCTGTTTACCTCTCCTGCATTTTGCAAGACTGTTAATTTTCCGTGGCACCTCCTATGTGGTTGTAATTAACACATCGCACACTGAAGAAATAGTTCTGCTTTTTCCAGATGCCTAATGGAGGCATGTCTTTTTTTTTCTTTTTCTCCACTAATTATACCACTATATTTTAGCAATGTGCATTGACCTAAAAGGATCTTTGTTTTTTCTTTCTTTCTTCCTTCCTTTCTTCTTTTTTTTTTTTTTTTTTTTTTATTGTTTTGGTTGGAAGAATAAGTATGGTTTTAGAACCCAGTTTGGGCAGAAACTGGAAAGAGAGTGAAATCATTACTGATATATGTTGTCACTGTTTCTTTTCATAGCCTTTAAAGTAACAAATGAGGGTACATTTGTTGTCAGCCTTCCTGTTCAGCGTTTGACAACTCTTTGTTAGATGTGGGTAATGTTTGCTTTGGATATATGCTCTCTCTCCAATCTAAATATTCTGCTGTGGTAATTATGCAGATGGAGCACATGACCTATTCCGTAGAGTGTGGAAATTCTCAGCAGGTTGTAAATAGCCTCTCGTCCTATTAGATTTCAAGGAAGCTAAGCCCTTGCCTCCCAAACATGAGACATGGAATCTGTTTATCATCTTATGCTTAGGCTTAAGATTTAAGCTGTAATGAATACTGGTTCAAAGAGATTGAGGTATAAGAAGGAGGTTGGTAGTTACAGCAATAAAAACAGGAGCAAAAAGAGCAGCTTTTATGAAGGACTCCGGCTGGAATAATGATGATAGAATTGTCTAAATCGATACATCTCTTGTCAGACGCATGTCTGATGTTTGAATCAACCAGGCCTTTTCTGCAAGAGCTTTCCTCAAGAATATTGAATTATTTATTATTTGTATGTTTTTTTCTTTCCGTTTCTGATGATTTTTTTTCCGTCTGACTTAGTAAAATTTGTTTTTCATGCTGCCACGTTCAATGTTGTCTACTCTTTGATAAATAGCAGTAATTGGGCATATAGCAGAAGTCATGTACAAATGTATGACTTCAATTACATCTAGAGCATTTTTTTCATTATATTGATCTTTTTTTTCTTATAAGATCTGTTCTCTATAGCCCGTGGTGCTGAGTATTTTAAAGAATTATTCTTTGTCCATGTATGTCAGCATGCACTTTCAAATCTATATATCTTTTTTAAAAATATTTATCTATATGATCCTGCCCTTTCCTGAGGCTGGACAGACGTGGAAGGCGAAATTGTGATACCTTCACCTGACGAACCGCGCCTGACTCTGTTGCTCATCTTGCAGTCTTGCGGCGGTGTCATTCCTGAGGTTGGCTTTTCTTGTTACAGGTTGGGCCGGGGTGGGGAAGGCAATGGTATTGACCAGGAAAGTTGTGTGTAATAGAAATTGTAGAGCACAGTAGGAGAAGAAAAGTGAAATGAAGTAGAAGAGAAAGAGAGACAGAACAACCTATGTTGTAATTGAAGCTTAAGAAAATACCACCCTTGGACACTTTCTTGTTTCTGATTTTATCTAAGTATCTCCTGGTTGATTCTTAAAGTGCATGTATTTGTGGTACGTGTATTTGCCAGTTTAATGGACACTTTCACATCTGGGACTGTTTATATTCAGGCACCCATACATAGACATATTTCCAAGGGTAAATAAACACCAGCCTGAATGTTTGGTGAGATCAGCTTTGGCAATAGTGACATTTCCCAGGCACAGTCAAGTTTTCTAAGGCAGGATTCTGATGCCTGATTATATTACTGCTCTGAGTGTATGGAACCTACAGGTTGGGGAAATAAAAGGTAGGTTGCAAGCCTGCCGAGGTCCCCAGTTGGCTGCTGCCTCCAGAGACTGCAGGCTCACTCAGTGCTCACTGTCCCATTTCCACTGGCCTGAGATGGCCTTTGCCGAAGGGCAGTCATAGAAATAACAACTCCCCATCATTCCTTGTTTGGTTCTGAGTTTCTGTACCATGGCATCGTGCTGTTGTCAGCAGTTTTCTGACATGCAAAATAATGATGGGGCACTGAATTATATTTTGTAAGGGCCTGCAAACAGAGAGTGTTCGTTTCTTCAGCCTTTGTGAAGGAGAAGTGAGCCCTTAAAAGCCATTTTCGGGTGGGAAGTGTACAAACATTATTTTGTCTCATGCTCAGTCCCTAAAGCCATATCTGTTCCATATTTTTCAGAGGGAGAAAATAGAATAAAAATCCTCAGAGGCTCTGAGTGATAAAGGAATCACACTCTCAGTTATTATGCTGTAGGTGATGAAGCTGGGACTTAAATAGACAAAGAGAAATGGAGTTGGCTTTGGTCGAGCCTGTGATTCTGGGCCACATCGTATTTCTGTGTCTATGTTTGCTTTCGTGTGTATTTGTGTGTGTGCGCTTGTGCAAGTGAGAAACACTTGGATACAACCGCCTCTCCCACCAGTAGGCTGTTAGGCAGGCACTCAGAAACAGCCCTATTGTTTTAGATTTCCTTTCATATCATGTAGGCGTCTATACCATGCCACCCACACAGGAGAGCAAGTGAGCTGTGAAATATATTCATTGTTAGAGTACTGGGGAAATGGCGGCAAGCAATCGGAGGTAATAATGTCCTACAGGCGAGGGAGGCTGCCAACATTACCTGCGTTATTTCGGTTGCCTTTTTCATTATAGGTTCGGGAAATAGGCAGCAATTCGATTATGGCATGATTTGGGGTGGAACTGCTTGCACTCCCTGACCCTGTCACTGGGGGATCAAATGAGAAGTCAGCTCAAATAAAGTTTATAGTGCATTAACTGGATGGAGCAGTGCCTTACCCACTGAGCACGATTTTTCATCTTCCAGGGGTTTGTAACTGCAGCCTAGATATCTCTGTACCTTAAGGCATGGGGAGGATTGGCTGAGATGTATAGGAGTGAGGAGAGGCGGCCAATAGTGTGCAAACCCCTCCCCTCCCATGTGTAGCGCCGAGTCTCTCTGCAGCTCGAGCAAAGCAGTGTGATTAATAACAAGGAGGAAACCTGCTTGTTGGATTATTAATTTCCCATCCGTTCTGCCTTATTTTTTTTCTTTGCCATAGTCCTGATGCTTTTTCTTCTGCCTTTTTTCTTTTTGCCATTTGCAAAGCCTCTCCACCCCTCCTTTTCCCTCCTGTGGCCCACACTTTTGCCCATGGAGGTAACCACTAGCCCGTTACACTGACTCCTGGCCACCCAACCTCGTGCCGGCTGGCTTCACACCTGGGGTGAGTTTAATCTCTTCCCATTGGGGATTCTGTCTCTGAAACTAGGAAAGAGAGAATGAAAGAGAGAGAAAGAGAGAATATGAATATGGGTCCCATGGTGTTGGAGCCCTGCTGTATTTTCATCATAGACTTGGCCTTCTTTTAGGAGTGACCCAGAAAGCAAGACCAGTTCACGCGGCACCTGTATCCAACCCCATCTCAGCTGCTGCGTGGAAAAATAGGATTTCTCATAGCTAACTCATTAGGTATTTTCTCACCAGTTCTAAACACAAAGAGTGCATCTTGCAAAAATATAAAAAGTTGTGGGGGGTGGGGGTGCAGGCAGGGGAGATAATGACAGGTAATTGCAAGCTGTCATACTAAAAGATATTTGGGGTGCTAGAGTTACATCTGCCAGCAGAATGGTAGAATGGAGGAAGGGGGAGATACGGAAGGCTTTGGGGTAGCTTGTGAGGGGAGGTGCTTTGCATTAAAACTTCTGTCCCCATCTGTACTTTCGATTTGACAATCCTACCCTCACACTACTGGAAAGGAGAGTTTCATACTGACTGTGGGCACAGGCGAATGGTTTGCAATTGCAGCTTGTGCTGTTTTTATGGTGCATGTGATTTGGGGGCCTTCTGGGTTCTGATTCGCTGACCTGCCCAGAGGAGGAGGCTGGGCCACTTTCTTTTCCACATTATGTATTGCACAGCTCTGTTCTGTGTCACTCCTCACCTGTTTTGAAGGATTTCTTTCCCTCTCTCCAAATCTCTCCCCTCCCGTAAATCAGCATGATTAAATAGCAGAAGGGTGGAGGTGGTGCCATGCATTATTCACATGGGCTGTCTTTACCAGCCTGTCCATATGTCTGAAGGAAATCTTGCGTTTTAATCCCAAGAAGTCACCTTTTTTGAAGATTACCTTGAAGCATCCAAAAGCTAATAGGATGGAGAACTAAAGGCATTTGACATTAATTGTTCTCTTTATTTATATAACTTAAGCACAAGGCAGCGAAAATCTTCCAAGCTGATTATTTCTTTGGTTTATTCCGAGTCTCTTTTTTAAGCATTCAGAGCTTCTTCAGTAATGAATTTTTAGGAAAAAGAGCCATGCAATGATAAAGCGACTCCAGTCGCAGATTTTTGTCATTTTTTTAAAAGAAGTGCTCAAATAGGGCAGCCATGAATTTTATTTGTGTAACTTACGCTTGAATATGAATACATATATACATATAAATGAGTGAGAGAGAGAGAGAGAGAGAGGGTCTAGCTCTGTCACCCAGGCTGGAGTGCAGTGATGCAATCTTTTCTCACTGCAACCTCTGCATCCCAGGTTCAAGCGATGCTCCTGCCTCAGCCTCCCGAGTAGCTGGGAATACAGAAGGGCATCATCACACCCAGCTACTTTTTGTATTTTTAGTAGAGAGAGGGTTGCGCCATGTTGGCCAGGCTGGTCTCGAGCTGCTGGCCTCGTGTGATCCACCCGCCTCGGCTTCCAAAAGTGCCGGGATTACAGGTGTGAACCACCTCACCTGGCCATACACTTGAATATGTTTTATTAAATATGAGATTACTGGTAAGGACTTTATGTTTACATCATATCTGTTCACAAGGTACATAATGCATTTATTTTGTTTCTTATGTAGTGCCCAGGATAAGAAAGACATGAAAGAACCTATTGGAAGGGGATACAATGTCAACTTTGACATTTTGGGGTCATAGTATTATCCTAAAAGCAAGCAAGCAAGCAAACAAACAGTGCCAGCTGAAACAATCACATAATCCCCTTTCTAGTTAATTTTTCTTCAGGTTCTGGGTCTCTGGAAATAACAGGTGTTATTTTGACTGAGTGACCCCCTAGTGAGGTAAAATTTGGAGCAGAATATAATACAAATTATATTCCAAAGGTGATAAGATACTTGGGAGTTTGAGCACCAAGAAGAACGTTGTCTTAGAGATGGTGTGAGTATAATACAAATTTGCATTATTATTATTTTGACATAAAAGGGGGAACTTATTTTAAATCTCAGTGTATTGTCTATAGCAAGTACTGATTTTTTAAAATATATTTTTTCCAGGGAAAGGCTTGTACTGTTGGGAAATAATTTCATTTAGACATTTAGAGAAAAAAATGTGAAAATTATGTTTTCAGGTGCATTTTTGCTGTAGAATGCTAAAGTTCCGTTGTTGTTTAATGCTTCATTTAGATCATGCAGATTTACAACACACTGAATGAGAGAAGTGGGGTTTAATTTTTGTACTATGACTTCTTATAAACCCGCAAGGGGTCTATCTGATGAGTAATTGCTGAGTTGACTTTTACCTACGAGTTACCTTCTCCACATCTTCATTGCTTCATTTTTCCCTCAAGTGGATCATATAATAGAAAACTTCCTCAAAACCTGTTCCTACTTGAGAAATTTCAAAGGATGGAAACCCTTCTTTGAAGGACTTAAAATCACATTTATATCAGGATGAATCATGTTTCGACTTTAAATATCACCTTATTTCTGGCGGTCTCTTTTGTTTCCAAGTGGCAAATGTTTCTTCTGAAATTACATAGTTTCCTCTTGCTCATTCTGTTTCTAAACTTCTCTGGATAAATGTGTGAAAATAATGAAGTTGTTAAGCCCTGAGAATAAGCTTGGAAAATAGAAGTTATCCTACCTAGGCAAAAGCTCCAAACATTCTAGGGGGGATAGAGACCCCCCCTCTCTCTTTTAACAAATCCTCTCTTGAACTGGGGAGAGAAAGGATCGCCTTCCAGGATTTTTTTCCCCTGACTCTGTTGTGTAACAGTTCTTAAAATACTGCCTTGTTAATTTGTTTCTATTTTGCATGAGCATTATGCAAACAATGATAAACGAAATGTATCATTTTTTCCCCATAAAGCCTCCTCCCAGATTCTCCTCAGTGTTTACAGAAATGTGCTCTATTCATGAGCTCAGATCAATTGTTTATACACATTGGTGTTCATTTGTTCAAGGCGGCATCTGGGCCTCGGATGTCGGGAGAGACCCGCTGAGGCAAAGCACTATTAATAGAAAGGCTTATCTCGTTTAGGGGAGTAATCATTTTAATATACTCAGGAAAAAGACAGCGTGCAGGCTCTTGGCCCACCCTTCCCTAGGCAGGGTCTACACTTTCCAGAAGAAAACACAGCCGAAAAGGGCTCTTAAAGAAGTGATTACAGAGTCAAGATTGCTCTATAAATTGAGTCTTTTTTCAGCTTGACAGTGATCCTGGCATCGTCTCCCCGCTTAATCCTTGCTAGCAATTTGCCTATAGTTGCAGCTAACAAGAGGTGATTAGAGGGGAGTTGCCAGTCACCACTTAACACCCAGCTCTGGGGGCACCATGGGCACAGGCTGCCGAATCGGGCCTGTTTTCCTATTAACTCCCCACCTCTGAATGCATTAGCCCAGCTCTTAGCTAATGATAGTTTTCAAGCAACAGCGTGAGTTCCTGAGCAGCATGGTGATCTGACTCTCCAGAATGCAGCTAGGAAAATTAGGAAGGAGAGGGAGGAAGGATGTTGTTCTTTGAACCAAATAGATGTGCTAAGAGAGAGGGTCTCCCCCAACAAAATTAGGCGCACGCTGTGCTGCATGGCTGTCTTGGTCTTGGAGGTTGTGGGTTGACACAAGAAGGGGACATGACGCGTTGCGTATTTTTTTTTTTTTTTTTTTGAGACGGAGTCTCGCATTGTCGCCCAGGCTGGAGTGCAGTGGCGCAATCTCGGCTCACTGCAAGCTCCGCCTCCCGGGCTCACGCCATTCTCCTGCCTCAGCCTCTCCGAGTAGCTGGGACTACAGGCGCCCGCCACCACGCCCGGCTAATTTTTTTGTATTTTTAGTAGAGACGGGGTTTCACTGTGGTCTCGATCTCCTGACCTCGTGATCCGCCCGGCTCGGCCTCCCAAAGTGCTGGGATTACAAGCCTGAGCCACTGCGCCCGGCCAGCGCGTTGCGTGTTTTATCTGTCCTGTGGAAGCACCTGAGAATAGCAACAGGAGTGGATCTTGGGTTAGAAGCTAGAGTGAAGTGGTCTGCAGACAGGAGACTACACCTACAGGGGTGTAAGCGGAGAGGCAAGGCAGGCTGTGTGGGGGACAGGTCCTTGGTTATCATACGTGAGAGTGAGTGTATCAGCATTCCTGCAGGGCTTGTTAAAATCTCTGAGTCTGTGGCACATATACACCATGGAATACTATGCAGCCATAAAAAAGGATGAGTTCATGTCCTTTGTAGGGACATGGATGAAGCTGGAAGCCGTCATTCTTAGCAAACTATTGAAAGGAAAGAAAACCAAACACTGTGTGTTCTCATTCATAGGTGGCAATTGAACAATGAGAACACTTGGACACCCGATGGGGAACATCACACACCGGGGCCTGTCATGGAGTGGGGGGAGGGGAGAGGGATAGCATTAGGAGAAATACCTAATGTAAATAACAAGTTAATAGGTGCAGGACACCAACATGGCACATGTATACATATGTAACAAGCCTGCACATTGTGCACATGTACCCTAGAACTTAAAGTATAATAAAAATTAATAAAATAAAATAAAACCTGGAGTTTCTGATTCTGTAGGATGTAGGGTGGGGCATTCTAACAAATTTTCAAGAGATGCTGATGCTGCTGGTCTGAGAACCCCCCACTTTGAGAGCCCCTGATGAAGTTGGACAGGCTTGGTTTTGCAAAAATGTGAAATGTACTAAATGTACCCTCCACTGACTTGCTTAACAACTGTGTGTAGCTCTCCCACTGCAGAAGAAAGTTCCCAGTCTCTAACCAGCTTCTGAGACATCAGGCCATCCCTTCCCCTCCCATTATACCTTCCCTTGCCCAAACTAATTCAACTCTCTCTTTCTCTTCTTTTTCTTTTTTTTTCTTTCTTTCTTTTCTTTTTTTTTTTTTTTTTTTTTTTTGAGACGGAGTCTCTCTCTGTTTCTCAGGCTGGAGTGAGTGGAGTGCAATGGCTTGATCTCACCTCACTGCAATCTCCACCTCCCGGGTTCAAGTGATTCTTGTGCCTCAGCCTCCCTAGTAGCTGGGATTACAGGCATGTGCTACCACGCCCAGTTAATTTTCATATTTTTAGTAGAGATGGGGTTGGAACATGTTGTCCAGGTTGGTCTCAAACCCCTGATCTCAGATGATCCGCCTGCCTTGGTCTCCTAAAGTGCTGAGCCACCATGTACAGCCTTAATTTAGCTGTTTCTTGAACATACTCAGTGCCCCCATGTCAAATATCTTTTTACATTTCAAGAATGTTTCTACCTCCTATTTGCTCATCCTAAAAGTTCTTACCTGTCTTTTAAGTTGTGGCTCAAGTACTGCCTCCTCCAGGAGGCCCCAGCAGCATTTGTTTTTCCTCCAAATCTGAACTCCTTATATGCTGTTATGTGATGGATGCATCATGTTGCATGATAGTGCTTACGTATCTTTTCCCCTAAAGTCTGGAATCCCCTTTATTCATTTAGTTTCTCCAACACCTAGCATTGCAATTGGCATATCGTCACTGCAGTCAGTTTTTCTATTGAATAAAGTCTTACATGAGATATATTTGACCTATGAGAATTAATATCTTCTTTTTTTTTTTTTTTTTTGAGATGGAGTTTTTCTCTGTGGTTCAGGCTGGAGTGCAGTGGCACAATCTCGGCTCACTGCAATCTCCGCCTTCTGGGTTCTAGTGATTCTCCTGCCTCAGCCCCCTGAGTAGCTGGGATTACAGGCATCCACCACCACTCCTGGCTATTTTATTATTATTATTATTTGTAGTTTTAGTAGAGACAGGGTTTCGCCATGTTGGCCAGGCTGGTATCAAACTCCTGACCTCAGGTGATCCACCTGCCTTGGCCTCCCATAGTGCTGGGATTACAGCTGTGAGTCACTGCACCTGACCAGAGAATTAATATCTAATAAGCAAAGACCAAACATTGGAGTCAGACGACTTACATTTGAGTGTTCACACAATCAGATATGCAGATTTTTCTTTCTTTCTTTTTTATTTTGGCATTGAGGGCAATTCACTTCTCCTCTCTGAGACTCAGTCTTACTCATCTTTATAATGGGAATAATGATAATCGTAGAAGTAGCAGCAGCAGCAACGGTAGTAGCGAGTGATACTACTCACATCTGCACGTGTAGGTCATAAAGTACAACACAGTACGATGCCTGGCGCTCTGCAAAGAAAAAAAGTATATCAATAGACAGGAGGATTTCTGTTGTTGTCCTTGATTGTACCGTGAGATGTCCACACTGGTGGAAAGGTGACCTGTCTCGTGGAAATGAGTGTGTGGAAGCGGAAAGGACCTGCCTCCACAGCTGGTGGGAAATCGAGCGGGATAAGGCTTCTCTGACATCTCCTGATGTGAACACTATGAATATAATCTTGTGAACCAGAGCAACTGGAGGGGACACCTTCTACCGGATGGAGGCACAGCTGCATCCTCTCTCTGGTCACCCCTTCCCTGCTCACCCATCCCCGGCCACGCTGGCTTCTTCCTCCTGCTGAAGCACTCAGGGATCTCAAGGACTTGGCACAAGCCGTCCTGCCTCTCCTTCCCTCACCACCTTTTCATTCATGAGCTGTTGATTTTGGTGTCAAGGTCCTCTGAGAAGCCTTCCCTGGCTGGCCCATCAGAAG
The DNA here is from genome assembly GCF_028878055.3 of Symphalangus syndactylus. NCBI lineage: Eukaryota > Metazoa > Chordata > Mammalia > Primates > Hylobatidae > Symphalangus > Symphalangus syndactylus. Next base: position 111,486,089 of record NC_072436.2, on the reverse strand, counting down.
TGATCCTACCCAGCCAACTTTCATTCTGCCTGCCAGCACCCTGTACCTTTCCTTCATCACATTTATAGCTGTCTGCAATAATTTTACCTTGAATTTTAGTCTACAGTAAGCTTCAAGAGGATAGGAAGCCACTTATTTTGTCCTCTCATACACCCAGAACCTAGAATCTAGAGGAGGTGAGAAGAAAATGGTCGTTAGATGGATGAATATAGGATGGGAGGAACTGATAAAAGCTGCCATGTAACCATCATGTGACATGGCAAAGGTAGATAATACATCTTTTTCCTTGGGAATTTACAATTTTTATTGGGAAACAAGCATGGATAGAGTATCACTCAGATACTTCTTCCTGTGCTTCCATAGACACTATTATTTCCCTAACAGCAAACTCTGCCTTTCCATTCTTCATTACTCCAACTAATAATTATTGAGATATACTATGTATTGCACACTCTTCTAGAAGCTGCAGAATGTATCAGTAAACAAAATACACAAAAATCTCTGCCTTTGTGGGACTTGTGACAGTGTTGCATTGACCTGCTTACTTTCCCCCTGTGATCGTTGAGTTTCTCTTGGTCTACGGCCATTTGTCATCATAGTTTTTCCCCAGCTCCTAACATGATTCTTTATAGACAGTACATGCTCAAAACGAATTGGCTGAATGAATTGATTTTTAAAAATTTATTCTACTTTCTTGCCACTAAGGCTATAATCCAGCCAAATGAGCTTATCATTAATCTAGCACACTTAAATATTTTTGGATAAATAATGTTCCATTGGCCCACAGTAACTATTCCAGTAACTGTTCATGTCTTCACTCATAGCCATTCCCTATTTTGAAAATTATTTATTGTTTTGTTGTGGTGATGGTTTATGCAATTCCCAAAAGCAAAGCTGCAGCATCTTACTGCTGATAATATTTTGAAACAACTTCCTTCTTTGAATTAAAAATGGTACCCACCTTGGCTGGGCACGGTGGCTCATGCCTGTGATCCCAGAACTTTGGGAGGCTGAGGCAGGCGGATCACAAGGTCAGGAGATCAAGACCATCCTGGCTAACACGGTGAAACCCCGTCTCTACTAAAAATACAAAAAAATTAGCCACCCGTGGTGGCACGTGCCTGTAGTCCCAGCTACTCAGGAGGCTGAGGTAGGAGAATTGCTTGAACCCAGGAGACAGAGGTTTCAGTGAGCCGAGATTATGCCACTGCATACCAGCCTGGGTGACAGAGTGAGACTCCATCTCAAAAAAAAGGTACCCACCCATTCTGTGTTTCATCAAGAGTTGTCAGCATGGTATGGAATAGTACATTGGACTTCAAGTTCAGTGGCCAGGGTCCACATAGGAAGCCTGATCCTCTTGCTAGCTGGATGGCCAAGTGCAAGTCACTTAACTTTTTATAATCTAAGAATCCTTATTTGTAGGAAGGGGGCTTGGTTATCATGCATATTAAATAACGTGTATGATGTGACTGGAAAAGAACCAGACATAGGGATATGCCAAAGAATATTAGTTTGCTAGCTTCTTAGACTCAGAAAAATAGAAGCACCTGTACTTGAATCTATGTTGTATGGTGGTTTTGCTTTCACAGTCATCAAACAGGAGTGTAAGCCCATCCTGGTCCTCTGGCATTCTGCTAAGGCACAAGCAGCACCAGCTTTTCCGTAATAACAACCTCAAACCCAAACTGACTAATTATCTACTGTGTGCCATGTACTGTGCTAGTGTTTTGCATGATTATCTCATTTGATTCCTTTCCTTAACTCTAACAAGGGATCCCATTTTTTACATGTCTTTTATTATTGCTGTTGTTATTATTTTGCATAGGAATCTCACTGTGTTGGCCAGGCTGGAGGGCAGTGGTGCAATCATAGAGCTCACTGCAGCCTTAAGCTTGTAGGCTCAAGAAATTCTCCTGCCTCAGCCTCCTAAGTAGCTGGGACTACAGGTCTGCACCACCATGCCTAGTTAATTTTTTAATTTTTGTGTGTGTGTGTGGAGATGGGGTCTTAGTATGTTGCCCAGACTGGTCTCAAACTCCTGAACTCAAGCGATCCTTCCACTTTGGCCTCCCAAAGTGCTGGGATTATAGGCGTGAGCCGCCGCGCCACTGTGCCCAGCTTAATATGTCTTTTATTTTTAAAAAATGCTGGTAAAATACAGATAACATAAAATGTGTCATTGGTGATACTTAATGTAACCACCATCACTGTCCAGTTTCAGAACATGTTTATTACCTCAAAAGGAACCCCATATGCATTAAGCTGTCCCTCTCCATTCTGTCCTCTCCTTAGCCTCTGGCAATTGCTACAGAACAAAGACATGGAGAGGTTAAGTGGCCTGCTTTAGACCCACATTACTAAGTGGGAAAACTAGTATTTGAGGCTGGGAAGTCTGCTACCCTAGTGCAGAACACTTAATTGCTAAGCTAATTAGCTCCCCATTAGAAAGACCTTTCCCCCACCACCCAATTCACAGGAGACAGGGGTTTGTTTCTAGTTAACACAAAAGATGATTTTCTCTTAGGCATCATTAGAGGATGCCAAGCATTCCCACCAGTGGGCAGCCTGTGACACCTAGAATGTCCTCTCCTTCCACTTGCTTTTCTTACACCCAGCCCAGTGGGAAGGAGGGTGTCACTTCAGCAGTGGGGGAACATGGGTCCTCAGATCCCACAGGATGCCCCCACACTGTGCTGGTCATCAAAGTAATTGCCCGGTCAGCAGGGGTGCCTGCTGGCACCCAGAGCTTTTGCCTGGGGTGGAACTGTGGCTGTCAGAATTTTCTTAGTTTTCATCCTTGTCTTAAAGGTAGCATGAGTCTCCCAAGGTGGGATAGAATGCTGGGAGAGAAGTGGACTTTGGGGTTTTGGTAAAATTCTCTGCACAAATAACTCCTAGAGAGAAGGCTAATCTGCTACCCCACTCATCTTTACTCTTTGAAAAATTTAGGATCCCAATCCCAGAAGAGAAGCTTTTTGTGAATTCTCCTAATGCAATCGTTATGCTTACTGAGGCTGCTTGGAGAGACCGTCACTCAGGTTGTATTGCACCTTAAATATGTAGGATTTCTTGTCTTAGAACAGGTATGCTCAAACATTTTTTTTGTAAAGGACCAGAGAGCAACAATTTTAAGCTTTGTGGGCCATCTGGTCTCTGTCACAACTACTCAGCTCTGTCATTTTAGTGTGAAAGCAGTCACAGACAATACATAAACAAATGGGGGTAACTGTGTTCTAATAAAACTTTATTTACAAAAATAGATGGTTGGCTGAATCTGGCCTATGGGCCATAGTTTGAGAGCCCTGTCCTAGAATCCAGCTAATGGCCTTTTCTGTGATGTGTGGAATCTCCCCCAAGCATTCTGTTGATTCCTGGAACTATTGCTCCTTTGCTGTCTCTGCTGCTTCCCAGCTTGTGAATTTGCATTCATGGTCATCTCTGTTTTCAGGCCATCATAACACAGAATCAACAGCCTTATGGTGTTTTTCCCAGAGAATTCAATGTGTCAAGTGACATTTTTGAACTGTGTAGAAGACTTCTCTGCAGCTTCTGTGGAGGGCAACAGGGAAGGAGGTTTATATCTTGTAGCCCCCAGCAAATGCCATGCAAAATTCCCGCATAATCTTGTTTTCCCAGGATTCTTTCTCAACAGCCTTAGAAGTGGGATAGTTGGGGTTGGTGTGCCCATTGAATTCCCCCAACCGAGTACTCAAACTTGCTGATCCTCCCTTCTTTCTTTCTGGGACTTCCTAGGAGAAAGTCTATAAAAATCTCGTGTCTTTAATATGCAAAAAGATTTTCTTGCCTCTTCTAGTAAAAATACATAGTGGGGAGAGACGGTGAGTAAGGGTCCAGTTCTAATTCAAACACTAAGCTCTTAGTTTGGCATTCTCCACAATAAAGGCAGTAGTCTCTCTAAAGGAAATTCTCACTGATACTTTTTCTCCTCCCCACGTCATCATAGAGAGATGGCATGGCCTTTCTTCTAAGGAACTTCAAGTCTAATAGGGGTAATGAATGTTCCAAGTAGAGCAGATACGAAACAGTGGACTGAGTCCATAATGCTGTGTGGGATACAGACAAATGTGCGGTGAAATCTTGCTGAAAGACTGCATGAAGGAGGAGGCACCTGAATTGAGTCTTAAGGGGTTCATGTAACATAGGTGAAGCACACTGACTTCACGTGTTTGAAGAGTTGTCTGGGAGACAGGTTACCAATTTAGTTTCTACAATATCAGAGAGAGAAAAATTCATCTATCCCTTCTACCATCCTTCTGTCCATCCATCTGTTCATCCACCCAACCACCCATCCGTCTAATTATCCAGTCATCCAACTATCCATCCATCCAGCCAGACAGACAGCTAGCCAGCCAGCTAGCCAGCCAGCCTTTCTAAAAATACTTATTTAACACCTGTGTGTGCCATGGAGTAAGCCAAATAACAGGGAGAAAAAGGTAGATGAGGCCATCTCCAAAGGAGTTCAGAGAAAGGTGGTAGATAGGTATGTTAGACAATTCATTTATAAGCTGAATAGGTAAGTGCAGTTTTGAGTATTTATGAGAGTGATGAGAGGGAACAGTTAATACTGTTGGAAACTGCTCTTGAAGGAGTCAAGCCTGAATGATCAGAAAGACACTAAAAGATGTAAAGCAGATAAAAAGGAAGAAACATCAGGGCTGATTTTGGAGAGCACAGAATAAAGTTTCATAAACCAGGTAAGAGCTCAGGAGATGACAGATATGTGGTGGTATAAGAGATGAAGAAGGGGCCAGGCGTGGTGGCTCACGGCTATAATCCCCGCATTTTGGGAGGCCGAGGCAGGCAGATCATGACATTAGAAGATGGAGACCATTCTGGCTAACACGGTGAAACCCCGTCTCTACTAAAAATACAAAAAAATTAGCCGGGCGTAGTGGCGGGCGACAGTAGTCCCAGCTACTTTGGAGGCTGAGGCAGGAGAATGGCATGAACCTGGGAGGCAGAGCTTGCAGTGAGCCGAAATAGCACCACTGCACTCCAGCCTGGGCGACAGAGCGAGACTCTGTCTCAATAAAAAAGTAAATAAATAAATAAGCAGGAGATGAGGCGATGGACTGGGAAATAAGATAGAGGCCCAAACACGAAGACCAGCATGACCTACTGGACTGCATCCTTCAGAGGCCCTAACGGGACACTAAAGTTTAGAATTTTAAATAAACATGTTATTTTAGAATACTTTTACATTTACAGAAAAGTTGCAAAGACACTCCAGAAGGTTCCCATCTGCCCAGCATCTAGTTTGCCCTCTTGTTAACATTTTTTTTTTTCCTGAGATTGAGCCTCGCTCGGTCACCCAGGCTGGAGTGCAGTGGTGTGATCTCCGCTCACTGCAACCTCTGTCTCCCAGACTCAAGTGATTCTCATGCCTCAGCCTCTTGGGTAGATGGAATTACAGGCATGCACCACCACACCAGGCTAATTTTCGTATTTTTAGCAGAGACGGCATTTCACCATGTTGGTGAGGCTGCTCTCAAATTCCTGACCTTCAGTGATCTGCCTGCCTTGGCCTCCCAAAGTGCTGTCTTTTAACATGTTACATTTATCATATTTTACATATGGTACATTTATCACAACTAATGAACCAATATTGATAGATTATTGTTAACCAATGTCTACATTTTATTCAGATTTCCTTAGTTCTTTTCTGTTCCAGGATCTCACATTACATTTAATTATCATGTCTTCTTATCCCCTTCTGATGTGACCATTTCTTAGATTCTCTGTATTTAATGACCTTGTCTTTTTTGGAGTACTAAGCAGGTGTTTTGTAGTGTGTCCCTCCACTGAGGAGTTTGTCCGATGATGAGACTGTAGTTATGGGTTATGGAGAGGAAGACCACAGAGACAGCGTGCCATTTGCATCACACCATGTCAATGGTACATATTATGAAAATGACTCATCGCTATTGATGTTCACCTTGATCATCTGGCTGAGGCAGCGCCTGTCTCATTTTTCCTCTGTTTGCATGCTGTGCTCTTTGGAAGGAAATCACTATGAGCAGTTGACACTTAAGGGTGAGGCGTTAGGCTTCACCTCCTTGAAGCAGCAGCATCTACATCCATGAGGCTTTACAGCAGGACCTGGGTTAAGGACCATCAGGTGGAAAATGCAAGATGAACTATTGCAAGCCAGACTGAAGGAGAATTTGGCTCGCTACCAGGAACACTCCCTGCCCCCAAAGTTATTTAGCTGTGGGTTTTGGCCTTCAGGTGGGTTTAGGTGCAGGGCCAAATAATTTTCTTTAAAGAGCTTCATCATCCAGGCAAACATCACAGCCACAGTGCCAGATCTTGTGTCAAAGAAATTAAGGGCTCATTCCTCCATGCACTAAGTTGCGTTGCAACTGTAGGAGTTGGCCTGCTGGGGTATGTGTGTGTTTATATGTGTGTGTGTGTGTTTTCCCGTGGAAATGACCAAAGCAGGCAGCACTTGTTGAAGTACGTCAACATTACCGCAGCACATCATTCCTTTTATGACATAGCTGCCTCTTTTCTTTTCTCTGCACTATGATCTTCAGTTAATTTTTTAGGGAGGGTGGGGCGTGAAAGCTCCCTGAACATCCTGAAACCTTCTCTCCACAGATGCAAACAACCCTGTTAGGGAGAGTGTAACTCAAGACAGACTTTTTGGAGGACAGATCGGAAGTACATTTCCAGTTGACATGTTCCTCTCTTTTGAGCGAGGAATTTACATTTTTTCAAGAGAAGCCATTCTATTCTTATTGTTTTTGTTTTTATTTTTCTATTTAACAATGAATCATGAGCATCTTTCCTATGGGTGGATGTTTATGTTATTTCCAGTTGGTTTTCCCATCTTCTTTCATTGTATCCTGAATTGCTGTGGTAGGCAAACTTGGACAAACATGTTTGAACACATATAATGTGTGTCATATATTTTATAATAACTGGAATTTCCTGTTATTATTAAAGGTTGGGGATGTGTTATATACTATATATTATATATATGTTATCTGTTGTATATTATATATTATATATGCTATATATCATATATTATATATGTTATATATCATATATGTCATATATCATATATAATATTTTATATATGATATATGACATATATGATATATAACATGTTATGTATGTTATATATGATATATAACATGTTATATATCATATATAACATATATAGGTTATATATGATATATAACGTATTATATAGGTTATATGTTATATATTACATATTATATAGGTTGTATATTGTATATTACATATTATATATGTTGTATATTGTATATTATATGTAATATATGTTGTATATTGTATATTATATATAATATATGTTATATATTATATTTTAAAGGTTGGAGGTGTGTGAAATTGGGACAGTGTCCATCAGAGCACTGTCGAACACAGGTGGAGACATGTGTCTTCACAACCCAGTGCAACAGCATGGCGTTATGCCTCATCCGTCCAACAACTCTAGGGGCAGGCATAAGTAGTCCCATTTTAAAGATGAATAAACTGAGCCTCCATGAGGTTAAAGGATTGGTGCCGGGTTAACTCTTTCTTGCCTATCAGGCATTTGCAGAGGATCACTCAGGAACCTTTGAGGATGAGATGTCCTGAGCTCTGGCTCCTGGTGTCTGACCTCCCATTTCAATGGGATATCTAGAAAAGTATTTGGTCTCCTTGCTGGGATTTTCTTAACATATTTTAAAGTCTCAGCCTGGTGCAGTGGCTCATACTTGCAATCACAGCACTTTGGGAGGCAAAGGCAGGCGGATCACCCTAGGTCAGGAGTTTGAGACCAGCCTGGCAAACATGGCGAAACCCCATCACTACTAAAAATACAAAAAAAAAAAAAAAAGCTGGGCATGGTGATATATGCCTGTAATCCCACCTACTCGGAAAGCTGTGGTAGGAGAATTTCTTGAACCCAGGAGGCAGAGATTGCAGTGAGCCAAGATCACACCACTGCACTCCAGCCTGGGTGACAGAGTGAGACTCTGTCTCAAAAAATCTCACGACACCAAAAAGCCACAGAGCAGAAGCATCACAGGGCTCTCTGATTTGCCATAGGACCGTTTAATCTGTTTTATGATACTGCGCTAGAATTTTCCAAGTTCATAATCACAAACAAACATACTATCCTCAACTGTGCTAAAATTAAATTATCTTTGTCCCCCCCCCCTTTTCTGTTATATTAAATTAGTATCCTTCTTCTCCAAGCAGGCAGCTCACACTTTGAGGGTGGGGGGGGAGTCCTTGTCTATCAAACCTGGGGAAAATGAGTCCTACTTCCATCACACAGTGAATCACAGGCTCTCCCGTGTCAGACTCTGTGGAAAGGATGTTAAAAGAGACAAAAGGACACTGTTGGCGCGCTATTAATGTTAAAAATTGTTGACGTTCCATGCAGTGTGTTTTTCTAATTAGAGCCAAGCTGCAGAGTACCATTTCCATAATCAACATGGGAACAGAAACTCAGCAAAATTTCATGTATTTGCGATGAAACTGCTCCCCGGCAACATAAAAATGGCTTTTATAACATAAAGGCTGTAATTAGAATAAGTCAAATCAGTTGGAAACGATTAAGGCCAGAGTAGGCAAAGCTGCCTTCTAAATATTTGTCTGGAGATTAGCCTACTCCTGCAGCCCTGAGAAGCATCTTTGATTTACTTATACTGCTCAACGTGGCAAAGATAATCTTGTGGAAGGCAAATGAACACAGATTTAGATGTGCTGGTCGGCCCCTTCTGCAACGAGACAGGAGGCAGCCCATTGGAAGCAAAGTCAGAAAAAAAATGAACATAGGATCATATTAGACAAATTGCTTAAAAAAAAAAAGCACACCGCGATCATCAATTTAAATTCTTTTAAAATGTGCTAGGTCTTTGAAGCTTTTAGGATGCACTTTAAAAGTCCACATGGAATAATCCCTGCATGTCAATGCGACAGTTGATGCGCATCTCATTGTATTTAAAATTATAGTTCTGAGATGGGACTTGCTCCGCGATGCTTGTCTGACATCAGCTATTAAAATACAAGTAAATCTTGGCAGGTGGGAATTTAAAGAAGAAAAGATTATATAAGAAAAATCAGAATGGTTAATGTTAATTTACTAACCAGGGGACACTGGCTACAGAGAGTTCTTCATGTCCTCTCTCTATTAAGATGCTGATGGGAGAAACACCTTATTTTTGCCAGGGACGGGGGTGGAGGTTGTAAAGTGGATGTGAGGGGGTAAAGAGTGCTACTGTGGATGTCAGTCCATGGTTTGGGTCCTCTGGGGCCACGGTGACCATGATGGTGAGACAGGTTCATTTTATCAAATTCAGATTCGTCGTTTAGCGCTGTCCTGGGAGGGCAGAAGAAGGAAATCAAGGAGCGAGGGCAGGACAATAACTGCTCTGGGGATCAGACTGGAACATCCATGGACTCCAGCCTTCCTTTAGAAGGGCGTAATTCATCCTGACAGACTCCCCACTCATTTGTAAACCCCTCTGAATCCCAAACTTGTGTGCGTGTCTGCATTTAACCATTGAAAATATAATCAGGCTAATGCATTCTCTTACTGAATTTTAAACCAGCCCATTAAAACTCCTTTAACGTGCTAAAGTCGGCTTCAGAGAGGGTTTCCATTTCATCTTTATCGAGCTGAGGCTATGGTTCATTCTCCCCTTGCACCACGGTGAGCGCCTGTCAATAATTCAATAGCGTAGCCTTGATGGGCCCAGGCCCAACCTAGACTTTCAACCACGCCAAGCAGCTTGTCAAAGCCTGATGCTCTGTCAATGGCCGACTGATCTATACTGCATGAATCCCCCCCTTCAGCTCTTGATGTGTCCCTGGGAAGAAAAAGAAAGCCATTTCAGAAGTCAGTCCAGTGAGAAGCACCTGTTTGTAGAGAATCTTTAATGAGGGCAGGTCGCGCTGTGGTGGAGCAGAGTTCAGCGGAAACCACCGCACTTTGTTTTGTTGAGCCAACGCGGAGTCTCTCTGTGCACACTCAGGGTGCACAGAGGAGCATGGTCCTGGCGCTGGCAAATGGATGCCCTTGTCCTTCTGCTTAAGTCTTCTTTACGCAGGCCTTCGCCCTGTGTCGTCTTCACCATTGCAGGAGGCGTTGAACTCAGAAAATCCAGTGGAAGGAGCAAAACATCTGAATCATATGATCATGCCCCAGTGGCTCTTCTTCAGGTGCCAGCGACAGTGATTTGAACCTTCGTGTGCCTCTTTTCATGGAACATTATGAGTCTGTACTGGCTAAAGAGTGCTGTGAAAAGCAGATAAACAAAAAAAAATCCAGCCTCACCTTTCTTTCAGGATGGAGGAAAAGGCATCCATTCACTTTAAGAAGAAAACAAATCATTTGTATTCTTCTTGTCTGGGCACAATTTTTAACCCAGAATTATCCACCCAGTTCCTGCCATCTCCAGGCCTTGTAAGTCGATAGGAGGTTTGCAAATATCTCCCTTAATGAAAGGCAACGAGGAGAGCATTTAATCCATGTTTTAAATGCAAAATGTCTTGAGTCCCAACGCTGCTCAGTTTTTCCTGAAGATAAATTTTAGCTGGATTAAATAACTGTTTTAAAGGCACTATTCATGCAAGTGCTGTCTCATTTGTGACTGTATCTGCATTGCTAATGGATGTGTCTTTTCCTCATGCATACTCTTTCCTGAGCATCTACCCCCAAATTTACAGATTTCTTGCTTGTCAAATTGGGATGGGGTTTGAGGAAGAGGTGACAGTGATATAGGTGGAAAAGAGAAGTGCCAATGTGTTCAAAGCTAATAGAAAATTGTTGCTTTGTATTAGCAGTCAAGGCTCCAGGTTTCCTGAACCACAAAACAACCAAATCTTTTCTTTATTTCTTTTTTATTTTTATTTTTTGTTTTTTTTGAGACAGGGTCTCATTCTGTCACGCAGGCTGCAGTGCAGTGGTGAGGTCACAGCTCACAGCAGCCTCTATCTCCTGGGCTCAGGTGATCCTCCCACCTCAGCCCCTCAAGTTGCTGGGGTTTTGCCGTGTTGCCTAGGCTGGTCTCGAACTCCCGGGCTCAAGCGACCTGCCTGCCTCAGCCTTCCAAACTGCTGGGATTACAGATGTGAGACACTGTCTGGCCCCAAATGTTTTATGGTAACATAAATTCGTGCCACTGTGGCCTGCTGGTCTTCCCAAATAAACAGCAGAGAGTTTGTTATCCGAGCCACAGCATATTAGGATGGAACCAGGTGGGTATGTGAACTAACACTGTGAAAAAACAAGATTGTTTTTAAGGTAAGCTTTCGAAGTGGGGCAAAGGGGGTAGAAAATGAATATGGTGATTTTAGAGAAGAAAATCTCTCCCAAGCCTATGTCCCTTTGTATGTCCCCAACCCCAATTAGTGATGAGTATGGCTCATGAAGGCACTGAGAGCCCACGGAATGTGGCCAGCATTAGGCAGCGTTTGAGCTGGGTCACTGAATCCTCAGGCGTATAGGCAATTGGGACTTAGAGATTCTCTTGTGATTTTCATACTTTTAATCTGGAGAGTTGCTTAATGAATTTATTAATTCGTTTATTTTTAGCCTCACAGATTTTGATCAAAGTCTCAGGTGAATGAGCAACACAGTACTGATAAAGTTGAGCTTTTCTGTTTAGGGCTAGGGAAGAGGGAAGAAGGAAAGGAAATGAAACCCAGGGCTTTGCATCTTCCTCTTCAACATCATCCTTTCCTCTCTATTCCTCACATTTAGCAGCCCCCAAGGGGGCTACAAGGAATTTTCAGGGTTCAGCGTGGCCTAATATGCCAACCTCTGATATAGTTCACCTCAATTATCCTGGTGTGGTGGTGCACACCTGTAGTCCCAGCTGCTCAGGAGGCCGAGGTGGGAGGATCACTGAAGCCCAGAGTTTGACGTTGCACTGAGCTAGGATCACGCCACTGTGCTCCAGCATGGGTGACAAAGGACCCATTTCTTAAAAACCAAAGAAAAAAAAAGACAGCTGTTATTTTCCTAAGATATCCTCTTAAAAGATAAATGGAACGAGTGACCTGCCTTCCTGTCCATGAGATGGGGCTCACACCAGGGTTGTCCTGCTCACCATTGGCCCAGGAAACTCAGGAAATTAATGCTGCATGAGCATGACTTGGCGATTCGACCTCTGAAGGCTCTGTAAGGCTAGTAATCTATGCTTTAAGAACAATCAGCATCAAAGGCTTTGGCAGTGGTGGAGCTGTTAGCGTATTAGTTCCATTTGAGATGGTGAAATGCTTTGGAAACTACAAACCCTACCTAATAAAGTTTATTTTCAAAGGATTAGAGGTAGAGTTTTGCTCTGAGAGATCGTGTTGCCTAAGCCTCCCATTACAGAAGAGCAGAGAGGGGCCCCTAGGGATTCATGGGTGTGCCAGCATCACTGGGTAGTGGCAAAAACTAAAACTGGTATCTATTTCCCTCCTACTATAATAACTTTTTCATATCAGAGGTTGTAAACCTGAAATCTACACTTTTCTTTCACCCATATGATTTGTTTTTGCTTTTTTTCCCTCTGTTATTGCTGCCAACATCTAGATATGTAAAGATTTCATTTAAAATAGAAATTTTTGGCTTCTTGCAAAAAAAAAATCAGACGATCTGGAATATTGGGCAACATCCGCACACTTCACCCACCAGCTGGAGCTCTGTAGCACCTGCACACCTCAGTGTGGAGATGATCTTTCCAGTCCCAGGTCAACACGGACCCTCTTACTCAGGACTGACCTTTGCTCAGCCTGCTTCACTATCCACTGGCTGTCACAGGCATTTGCCTCCATAGCGCTCTCCTCCCACCCTTCCAAAAATAAACGTGCCCAGAAATGCTGGCAGCCTTGAAGCTTTGCATCTGCATTGGGGCTGCCCGTTCTTTGCTGCCATGCCTGAAGATTTCGATAGCTCTTTGTCAGCACAAATGAGCTTTTCCCCTAGTTCATGGGGAGAATGGGATCCTGGCACATAGCAGAAAACATCTGGAAATGAATCCATTAGGCAGGCTGTTGCTCAGGCTCCAGGTGCCCAGGGGTCTGAGTGCTGGGCTGAACATGACGCATGAATGGGACCCCAAAGATTTTACCTTTTGGCCTTCGTTCTGCCAGAGCTCCGGCTTGGTCCTAAGGGGTCTCCTGACTACTCCAATGCCAGGTGTTCTCCCCAGCCATCCCCAAGTGAGAAGCTGGCCAGCCTTCTGGATTCTCTCCTCTGCCTTCTCTAGCACCAGTCCCTCTCCCAGCACAGCCTTCCTTAGGCACACAAAGGAGAAGACAGAGATCATTTTTGGCAGACGTAAGGAGCAGCGTTTGTCGAACTCTGGGCCCTGCAACTCTGTGAACAGACCTGCAGACTGTACAAAATTATTAGAAGCCCTGTGTCTCAGGGCTCAAGGAGGTTGGGCAGGGAGGTGATAGTGAATAAAAATGAGGAGGCCGCAAACTGCTTTTGCCCAAGGGCTGGTTTTAATGAGCCTGTCCCTAATGAGTTGTCCCTGCAACTAGCTTCAGGCCTAAACAGATGAGGCAGGGATTCTGCTAAATTTTTGATAGGATTTGCACTGGTTTTATGAGAAAGCAAGCAGTAGAGAGTGCAAAGTTAGGTCATGAATCTTTTACGAGGGTGGATGGTTGTCCGTCTTGTCAACCGGAATGAGAAAGACCTGGTTGCTAACAGAAACCATGGCCTCAGACGTCCATCGTCACGCACCAGATCAGCTAATTTGGTCAGGGTGGCTGGGTGATTTGGTTTTTTTCCTGATTCAGGACCTGACCTATGGCCCCTGAGAAGGATTTATCTGAAAACTCCATCAAGGAGATGATTTGAGCCATTGCCTGTTCCCGAATAATGATCTTTTGTGGAACTCAAGCCATATTGGGGATTTATACATTTCTCCCATAGTGCACTGGGAAGGAAACGCCATCGAACACTTTAATTAACATCCTTTTTACTTCGGGCAGCCCCATTCGTATCAAAACCACAAACCTTACCCTTCAGTTGCATGAGAACACTCTTACCAAGGATAAAATGTCATTTTCGATTCCTATGGAGATGTTTCTAACGTTTCTAACACCTGTCAATTATAGGATTGAGTGGTATAGGAGATTTCGTATACTATCACCTTTTTTTAAAATATTAAAAGCTGCCAACAAATACATTTCTCCAGTTTGATTCATATACCAAGAGGCAATTTTCTTGGTGGCTTAGAAGGTTACAGAAAATGCTTGATCAGCAGCCTTTACTGTGCCGAGTGAACTCCTGCCCCATCCCCCTCCTGTCTCACACACTCTCTTTCACATTAATCATGTAATTGATTTAATAAGCTCTGGCTTCAAGAGCTCCCCCTCCCCCTCTCTTATAAGATTTCAGTTCAGCATTTGACTGGTAGGCTAAGACCCTTGAATCCTGCCAGATATGAACCCAACAATCTTGTTGGTGTAATAAGTATCTTCATCTTATATTTCTGTGGCTCTCTGAAATATATTTTTTTCTAAGCCATTTCGTTAATAGAGTTCAACGTAATAATGTAAAGAAGTGCAGTGTATTTCTATATATGTCTATACATGTAGACTTCTGTATATATCTACTTTTCACAAACTTGAAATCATTTCACATGTGTTGTCTTATTCGAACCTCTCTAAAACCAAAAACTTTGAACATTGCCCAGAAGAGATCCGTTGCTCCTATTTTATACATTACAAAACTGAAGTACAGACAGATAAACTGTTTTAAGACCTTGAGGCTACTTAGGGATGCACGTGGGGTGAAAATTTTGGGCGTCTAAACTTCCTACAATAGGGCACTACTGATTCTGTATTCCTTTGTTGCCTGAGGCATTCCTTTCTCTGGGAGAAACCAAAGCTGTACCTATTTATCTTCAAGAGAAACTGCCACTTTGCCTATGAAGAAATAGTTAGAATTGTTTTCTGTGGTTGCCTCAAGTTAGACGTGCTAATATACATGGAGGTTAAGCAAAACCACACATGTGCAAAACTCTTGATGAATCACGTTATTATACTAAACCAACTTTATACTAAACCAACATTAGCTGGGGTTATTAGTTCAGGTTATATTTATGCAGATCTTCAGGGTTAAGTCTCATGTAAATATCTTCCGGAGCTTACACGTGTAGTTATCTATGTTCTAAGCTGTTTTCTAATGGGTCATCCAGAAAACGTGGGTGTGGTCTGGCTGGGAGAGAGTCCCTAGGACTGGGTCAGAGTCATTGTCGTAAGAAGATGTACATATTCAGAAGTTAGTTATCTAGATGTTAGAGTCTAGAGATGGGGCTTCAGTGAGGGATGTCAGTGGCAATATTGGGGAAAGAGAACGGAGTTGAAGACTTAACAGCCTAAGGGGAGAGCGGAAAGCAAAGGCAGCTTTATAAATAATAAAGATGTTCTGCAAAAATTCCTCTGACTGGGTTCTGATTGGCTTGGGTAGCCTTTTTTTTGAGACAGGGTTTTGCTCTGTCCCCCAAGCTAGACTGCAGTGGCATGATCCTAGCTCACTGCAGCCTCGACCTCCCAGGCTCAAGTGATTCTTCTACCTTTGTCTCCGAAGTAGCTGGACCATAGGTGCACACCACCACACCTGGGTTATTTTTAAATTATTTGTAGAGATGAGGGCTCCCTACATTGCCCAGGCTGGTCTTGGACCCCTGGGCTCAAGTGATCCTCCCACCTCAGCCTTCCAAAGTGTTGGGGTTACAGGCATAAGCCACCACGCCCCACTGACATTTTACTCTTAATCCTGGCCTGTATTTAAAGGGTCTGGGTGAATGCAGATAGATAGATAGTTACTACGCATAACAGCCTACCATGAATTCTAAGTCTCAACAAATCCATAATCATGGTGTGTTGTATGAAGAACATAATTTCTAACTCTTATTGCTGAGCCTGACTTTGAAGTGTTTTTTTTTTTTCTTTTTTTTTTTTTTTCTTTTGGGAATAAGAAAAAGCAACGTTCTTGACTGCCCGGAAAAATACTGTCTTGTCAGCTGGGGATGCTTGGTGCTGATGAAGAATGTGGTACAGGGTTGGGATAGTCCCTTTTAAAGGGTTCAGCATGTGCCTGGGCAGTTAGCAAGGATTAAACAAAGGAAAGATGGTAGTATTACTGCTAGTATGAGTATGAGTAAAATGAACAGGAGAAAGAAATTAATAATAGGAAATTAGTGATACTATGTGTTTAATATGCATAGAGCCTCTGTAATCTTAGCTTCTGAACAATAGCACTCCCCACTTCTCCTCTCTTAATCTGGAGGCCCATGGGTCTCCGGTACCCTTATGCACCAGCTCCATTTGAGGAAATGAAAGTAGGAATCACAATATTTGCCCTGGATATGCATAATTGGGACAAGCTTTTGAAAGTGGAAGAGGCCCATAAATGACCTTCTGAAAATGCATTTCATACAGCGTCAAATAGGAGTGACGGTCCATAAATCAAGGGATTGGGGTCGTTTGATTCAAATGTAAAATGTCCCCTGCCAAGAAAACTCATTGCCATGAAACCCTGCACAGAATCCAGAGAACATTTTCTTTTGGTCCCTTAGAAATTCAAAATACAAGATCTACATGGTACCACAGTTTTTGTTGCTGTTACTGTTGTTGTTGTGTGGTTTTTGTTGTTGTTGCTTTTGTTTTTGTTTTGTCTTTTCACATGGGTGACTTTTGGAGATGCCCAAAGACTGATATCCCAAAAGTACCTAATCTACAACAACAAATATTTATAGAACCTTTATCTCAATGTTTGCTCATTGAAGTGGGTTAATAAATGTCTGTCGAATGCTCTCAGTTGGATGGTGAGTATTTTCCATTTTAGTTTAGCTGTGAAGCTTCGCTTTCCTTCCTACGCCTTTTGTTTTCTTGCCTAAAGAAGCCTATTTCAGGAGTCAGGGGTCTTCTCTTTCTAATCTCAGCCTGCCCAACAATTTGTAGCATGGTCTTGCTACAGCCACTTTGCTCCCCTGCTACTCCATCTTGTCTGAGCTCTGGGTTAACTGGGACTTAACTCCTTGTTAAAGATGCTGTGTGAAATGACTAATTAACACCAGAGAAGGAAACAGTATTGTCATTGACAAATAGGCCTTTTAATAACCAGCAGTTCTCCTGGTTATTAAAGTTGGCTCTTGAGTCTCCCCAGACCCATGCGAATTGACAGGAAGAAGGATATGTTAGTTCCTGCTATGATTGAGTTGCTTGTCACTTGAGTTTGTAATCTCAGGAGTCACTTTATCCATGTTGTCCCAGGAATGAAAATGGTGTGAATCTAATTTCAGAAGTTTAGGAGGAGTAGAACAAGGAGGCCATGATTTTCTAGTATAACTAGACAATTATTTTCAGCAAGTTCTCCCTCACTGTTGTCGGGTGAGTGCTCACATTTGCCTGCTGCTGAGCTATGTTTTAATGAGGTTGGAAGAAGCAAGAAGGTTGGGAAGATTGATGTTAATTGCATTTCTACCATACACTAAGCAGTGAGCAGATTTAGGATGACTAGTCTCCCATACTTCTGTTTCAAGATCAGATCAAGCTTCCTGAACCACATGAGCCTGTCTTCTCTTTACACCAGCAGCCTCAGTAACTCCCTGTTGGGCAACCCCGTAGAGCAAACACCAGAAACCCCAGAATTTTTCTCTTACTAAACAAGACCCTCCGTTGTCAACTTAAGCTCACATTTTCCTGTTTCTCGAGCCAAGGTAGGTCTAGGTTTTTGTTTTGTTTTGTTTGTTTGTGTGTTTTGTTTTTTTTTTTTTTTTTTGAGACAGTGTTTCACTCTGTCCCCCAGGCTGGAGTGCAGTGGCACAATCTCGGCTCACTGCAACCTCCGCCTCCCGGGTTCACACCATTCTCCTATCTCAGCCTCCCGAGTACCTGGGACTGCAGGTGCCCACCACCACGCCTGGCTAATATTTTGTATTTTTTAGTAGAGATGGGGTTTCACCATGTTAGCCAAGATGGTCTTGATCTCCTGACCTTGTGATTCACCTGTCTTAGCCTCCCATAGTGCAGGGATTACAGCGTGAGCCACTGTCCTCGGCCTCAAGGTAGGTCTAGGTTTTATGAGATGTGAGACTTACAGAATTTGGGAGCCCTCAGTAAGAAAAACATTCACACTTTGGGAGGCCAAGGCTGACAGATTAGTCGAGGTCAGGAGTTCGAGACCAGCCTGGCCAACATGGGGAAACCCCCATCTCTACCAAAAATACAAAAATTAGCCAGGTGTGGTGGCACACACCTCTTATCCCAGCTACTTGGGAGGCTGAGGCAGAAGAATTGCTTAAGCCTGGGAGACGGAGGTTGCAGTGAGCTGAGATCATGCCACTGCACTCCAGGCTGGCCAACAGAGCGAGTCTGTCTCAAAAAAAAAAAAAAAAAAAAAAAAAAGATTCAAAAGAGATTCAAAATTTCTAGTGCAGAGTTGCAGAGTTAGGGGCAGCATAAAAACACATTGCCTTAAGTGATGGTCTTTGAAGCCTAAGCCCAGTCACCTTCTCGTTATCCACCTCTGTTCCCAACTGAAACTTTGCAGTAATAAAGCTGATTTTATAAAGTGGTCAAGAACTGTATCCCAAACTTTTCCTTGCATCTTCAGCTCTTCCTGTCTATGAACCTCTGCCTCTGTTGGCCTAGTCTCTCACTATCCTCCTCTTTCATTAAGCAATGAAGTATTGATTAAAAGCCAAGTCTAGTGAGAGCTAAATGCATTTGTTGAAGGTTATAGTTCTTGTTATGGGAAAGCAGGAGTGGCATGTAGTTGAATTAACCTAGCCTAGAACAGATTTTTTTGTGTGTTCTATGAATTAGCTGTATCAGTATCAACCCCCTGGAGGGGAGGGGCCAACCGGCATCTGTGTTAAATATGTACATTTCTGGGTCCCTTCCAAAGCACTGAATCAGGATCTCGGGTTCGGATGCAGGGATTTCCACTCTTTAGAAACACCCACCTGACTTTCTTCTGAAGCACATGAAAGTTGTAAAACAACTGACTACTCTAAGGGCCACTGAAAGCTACTCTTAAGATGTAGCATTTACTTGAGACTCAAAGGATGAATGGCAGCTGCCAAGTGTATTCATTTCCTACCCCTTCCATAACAAATTACTGCAA
The DNA here is from genome assembly GCF_028878055.3 of Symphalangus syndactylus. NCBI lineage: Eukaryota > Metazoa > Chordata > Mammalia > Primates > Hylobatidae > Symphalangus > Symphalangus syndactylus. The sequence goes on along the minus strand of NC_072436.2, from coordinate 111,466,966 downwards.
ACAGAGCAGCTTAAAATAAAAGAAACTTATTCTCTTAGTTCTGGAAGTTAGAAGTCGTAAATCAAGGTGTAGGCAAGGTGGATTCCTTCTGAGAACTCTAAGGAAGGATGTATTAGTCCATTCTCATGCTGCTAATAAAGACATACCTGAAACTGGAAAATTTACAGAGAAAAAGAGGTTCAGTGGCCTCGCAGTTCCACATGGCTGGGGAGACCTCACAATCATGGTGGAAGGCAAAGGAGGTGCAAAGACACGTTTTACATGGCGGTAGGCAAGAGAGTGTATGCAGGGCAACTTCCCTTAATAAAACCATCAGCTCTCATAAGACTTATTCCCTATCGTGAGAACAGCATGGGAAAGACCCACCTCTCTGATTCAGTTACCTCCCACTGGGTCCCTCCCATGAGACATGGGAATTGTGGGAGCTACAATTTAAGATGAGATTTGGGTGGAGACACAGCAGAACTATAGCAAAGGATTTGTTCTTTGCTTCTTTCCTGGCTCCTAGTGGCTCCCCAGCAATCCTAGGTGATCCTTGGCTTGTAGCTGCATTACTCCAACCTCTGCCTGTATTGTCACATGTACATTTTCCTTCTATGTGTGTCTGTCTTCACTTGATCTTCTTGTGAGGGCACCAGCCATTGGATTTAGGGCCCACTTTAATCCAGTATAACCTCATCTTAATACATCTGCAACATATAAGGTCATATTCCAATGTTCTCGGTGGACATTTTTCTTTTTCCCTTTTTTTTTTTTTTGAGATGGAGTTTTCCTCTTGTTGCCCAGGCTGGAGTGCAATGGCGCGATCTCGGCTCACCACAACCTCCGCCTCCCGGGTTCAAGCGATTCTCCTGCCTCAGTCTCCCGAGTAGGTGGGATTACAGGCATGCACCACCATGCCCGGCTAACTTTGTATTTTTAGTAGAGACTGGGTTTCTCCATGTTGGTCCAGCTGGTCTTGAACTCCCGACCCCAGGTGATCCACCTGCGTTAGCCTTCCAAAGCACTGGGATTACAGGCATGAGCCACCATGCCCAGCCTGATATTTTTCAAATAAGGTCATATTCTAAAGTTCTAGGTGGACATTTTAAAAATAAGTTCTCATTACAAAGTCCTAGGTGGACATTTTTTTGGCAGGGGGACACTCTTCAACCCACCATGCCAAGTGAAAGTAGTCAATGGGGGAGAATGGCAGTGAAAAGAGATGGATGAATTCAGAATGAATTGAAAACTTGACATTTGGCAGGAGTGAGCCCTGCTTAGTTATCATCCAGGTTTCACTAACACGCCCCTTGCCAACATGCAGTGGCTCTGAGTCATGATCTATCATATTGCCCTGTTTTGTAATTTTGCGTTGTTTGTTCACTTGTTTAGCACCATCTCTTTACCCTCATTAGACTTGATACCTCTACTCAATTCAAGCCTGCACATCCCCAGTGCCTGAAACCATGGCTGTTACATAGTAGGTCTTGGTGATGATTTGTCAGTTGGATAATTTTAGCTGGAGAAAAAGAAACGTGTGTGTGTGTGTGTGTGTGTGTGTGTGTGTGGTTTTTTTTTTTTCACCCATCCTGCAGAAAACACTGCTTCTGTGACATAAAGAGAACACTTTCACAGGGTAAAGTGTTGTTCCAATGAGGTCTAAGAGAAGGAGTATCAAATGCGCGGGGCTTGAAGACATTTGTGAAGGGACACTATGAAACATATGAGAGCAGTGAGAAGTGGAGGGTTGTGTCTCTGACTGCAGTACAGGGATGGTGAAACATCAGGGAGGGAGAAGGGCACTCGAGGCCAGTATTCAGGTGGAGAGCCTTGTAGGAGCTTTTCTGCGTGTGGATTTCAGACCCTGTCATCATAGAAAGAAAAGGAGGAACTCAATCTAAAGTATAAATGAAAGGAGAGACTTGGCCGAGCGCGGTGGCTCACGCCTGTAATTCCAGCACTTTGGGAGACGGAGGTGGGTGGATCACAGGTCAGGGGATCGAGATCATCCTGGCCAGTGTGGTGAAACCCTATCTGTAATAAAAATACAAAAATTAGCTGGGCTTGGTGACACATGACTGTAATCCTAGCTACTTGGGAGGCTGAGGCAGGAGAATTGCTTGAACCAGGGAGTTGGAGGTTTCAGGGAGCTGCGATCATGCCATTGCACTCCAGCCTGGGCGACAGAGCAAGACTCTGTCTCAAAAAAAAAAAAGGAGAAACGGCCAGGCGCGGTGGGTCACCCTTGTAATCCCAGAACTTTGGGAGGCCGAGGCAGGCAGATCACGAGGTCAGGAGATCGAGACCACGGTGAAACCCCGTCTCTACTAAAAATACAAAAAATTAGCCCGGCGTGGTGGCGGGTGCCTGTAGTCCCAGCTACTCGGAGAGGCTGAGGCAGGAGAATGGCGTGAACCCGGGAGGCGGAGCTTGCAGTGGGCCGAGATTGCGCCACTGCGCTCCAGCCTGGGCGACAGAGCGAGACTCCATATCAAAAAAAAAAAAAAAAAAAAAAGAAACTTACAGAAAGCAAGTTCAAAAAGGAGGGATTGTGGATGATAAATTCTATACCACTGTGAATGTTAACTCGTAAGGACTTGAAGATAACAGCCCCCCCACTCCCACTTAGGTTACAGATGAAGATACTATGGCCCAGGGAGGCTGCATGAGTGCCTTAAGGAGGAAAAGGGCATTATTGTCACGTCTGGGACTCCAGGCTCCTTTCCACACCTCTCCCCTTTTTCACTTTTCGTCCTGATTTAAAGTGAAAAGAAGGGTGTTGGCATCTATTAATCACCTGCTGGGAGCCAGGTATGGATCTTAATGGTTAGGTGCTCAGGTTGCTGAGTGGGTGTTGAGGAGGAGGAACCAGTGACCCCACTAGACCTTGAAGAGGCTCAATGACAGCAGGAGGATTCAGGGGTCTGGTGGGGTGGATGGCATGTGATGGGCCCAGCATCAGCAGTGAGAAGGTAGGAGAATGGTGAGTTTCAGGGCATGCATCCAGAGCATAGGTTGGTAGCTAAAAGGCCAGCCTGGGAAGAGGCCTCTCCACATGAAACATAGAAGTGGCTGCCTCCTTCAATCACTGTTCTGATTAGATAAGACCTGGGCTTCACTTCTGAGTGGTAAACTCAGAGGCAGCTAGGAATACCTGAGTGACAAGGAGGAGATTGGCATGCCAGGTAGGGCAGGCTGAGGGTTAAGGCTCTGGAGGGAGAAGAATCGTGCTGAGAAAGCATCCAGGTTTCTAGGGGATGAGGTGCACAGTCCAGGTGAGGGACGTCGGATTTCTAGGGAGGCTTTTTGGATGGGACCTGATAAAATCATATAATATTGAATTCAGTTCTATGAGCTTTTGCTGTGTACTTATTCTGTGCAAATTCTGCAGGGGATGTCTTGAACGGATGGTTCTTTCTTGCATTGAATGCAAATAGTAATTTATTTTGATTGAGATAGTTTTGGAAATTTCAGAGCAGTAAAATCCAAGTATTGCAACCTGGCAGGTTGAGGAAATAGGTAAGTTAACTTGGGTGGGCTCACTTTTCTATACATTTTGTGCTTCGGACCATAATGCAAGCCCACTGCAAATGGCAGCTTCATGTATCAACTTATAAGCAGTGGTGGAGGAGATCTCAACCCTACACTCATTCCTCCCTGTGGCTCTTAGAGCCTGGCTTCTAAATTCCTGGTGATTTTCATATATTCTTAGATTGGACTATGCTAACATTTTGAAACTAAACCTACCTGTCTTTAATTGAGTTGTTGGCTCCGCCCCCCCCCCACCCCCCACCATATTCTCTTTCTGAAGTAGAGGCTTCTAGCACTTTTCTAAAGGAGAAAACATTTATTTCTCATTTTGTAGAGGCGAGACCAAATCTGTGTCAGCTTCACCTGAGACCACTGGCCAGCCCTCCTGCTCACCTCCCAATTCCCTAATCTAATTTAACTCAGTGGGGTTTGTGGGGGTTCATTTAAGCAGCAGAAGGTCTGCTATAATTATTGCACGTGCCAGCAACAATTTGTACCATCTGGGTATGGGATGAGGTGGGGTAAGGTGGGTTGGAAAGAGAATGGAACAGAGAGAGACAAAGGGAGAGACTAGTATGACCAAGAGAAAGATTCTTATTCCATGACCAAAGCAATATAACTCGAAAATGGATACAAAGAAATTGGATACTAAGGAATGAGAAGCAATGTAGTTAGAGTAAAATGTCAAAGTATAATGAAATAGAGGAACATCACTACTTTATGATCCAGCCAAGTTACAGGCAGGTGGCAGCTGTAAATATGTATATAAATAACAATATGGATGAAATGTCAGACCTTTTAGCTGGCTTGGTTAAAGCACTTTAGTAATATTCTATTTAGGGTAACAATGTAGCTTGACAATTTCCACGAAAAATACATCATTGGAGAATGAATCATCCCTCATTAGCGTGTAGGTGATGTGCATTGTGCTAAGATCTTAGAACAACACACAGTGCCTGGTGCATCCCCCACCTGCCTAGAATGGCCGGTTGCTTCATATGCCATGAGGTTACGTTGGTTTTTCTGGCATTGGGTTGCAAATGCTTGTTTTTCCTGTTACAGAAAGTACCTTTTCTCTCTTATCAGTAACACAGGAAAATAAATAAATGATCAATGCCTCAGACCCGGGGTGTTACCTGTGGAAAGGTGTGGATCGATATCTTTATTTATTCCCTCATGAAATGTATCAGGCACTTGCTGTGGTGCCAAGGATCTAAAATAGTGAACAAAAAGATGTATAGGCTCAGACTTCATGAATCTTAGGCTACACTGCTTAAAACCTTTAATGACTGCCTATTCTTAGGATAAAGTCATAACTCCTGATCGTGGCTGGCAAGACTGTGTAGATCTTAGAGTCTGGTGGAAGAACAAATACTTGAATAAAATGGTCACAAAAGGTAAATGTAAAATTGCAGTGGTGAGGCCAGGCATGGTGGCTCACGCCCAGAATCCCAGCATTTTGGGAGGTCGTGGTAGGTGGATCACTTGAGGCCAGGAGTTAGAGACCAGCCTGGCCAACATGGTGAAAACCCATCTCCACTAAAAATACAAAAATTAGCTGGGCATGGTGGTGCGTGCCTGTAATTGCAGCTACTAGGGGGGCTGAGGCAGGAGAATCTCTTGAACCCGGGAGGTGGAGATTGCAGTGAGCTGAGATCGCACCACTGCACTCCAGGCTGGATGACAGAGAGAGGCTTTGTCTTTAAAAAAAAAAAAAAAAAAAAAAAAAAAAATTGCAATCATGATACATGCTACATTGTTTGCTAGCCAGGATGGCTTCCTGAAGGAACAGGCGCTAGACTTGTGATCGAAGGGTAGAAGGAGGTTAAATAGAGAGGGATGATATAGCATTCCAGGCTGTGGGATTGGCATGTACAAAGATGCTGTGGTAGGAAGGACATTAGTACGTATGAGGAATGGAAGAGATCATTGTCCCCATAGTGGAGCTGGGAAGGTGGAGAGTGGCCCAAGTCACGTGGGGGTAAATAGGCAAGAGCCTACACAGTCTTGCTGGCCGTGATCAGGAGTTATGACTTTATCCTAAGAATAGGGAGTCATTAAAGGTTTTAAGCAGTGTAGCCTTAAAAGGACCGAACAGGGGCTCATCCTTTAGAAGGCATTGTGTTCATAGTGTATGATAGTAAGCCAGGAGCTCTGGGAAGACAAATGCCACTTTGCTGAACAGGTACTGCATATAGTTTCATACACAAGTTAAAGCATGTATAAAGGATGTATAAAACTTCCACTTCATGCCAAGCACTGGTCAAGGTACTGTGGATGCCTGAGTGTAGGACAGCATCCTTGCCTCTGAGCAATGCACAGACTAAGGAGGTGGAAGTCATAGAAACCACTGACTGAAGTGTTGGGCACCCTGATGAGATTATGAAACACAGAGGATCACCTTCAGCCTTAAGATCGCATTCCTAGAGTGAAAGTCCTCTAAACAGAGTCTTCACCGAAGGCTAGAAGTTGTCCTGGCAAAGAAGGAGTGGAGGAAGAGTTGATCTTCTGGTAGGGAGATTAAGAAAGCCATAGCCAGCTAGGCACAATGGCTCAAGCCTGTAATCTCAGAAGTTTGGGAGGCCAAGACAGGCAGATTGCCTGAGGTCAGGAGTTCCAGACCAGCCTGACCAACATGGTGAAACCGCGTCTCTACTAAAAATACAAAAATTAGGTGGCCCGTGCCTGTAAACCCAGCTACTCAGGAGGCTAAGGCAGGAGAATTGCTTGAACTCAGGAGGCTGAGGTTCCAGTGAGCTGAAATCATGCCACTGCACTCCAGCCTGGGTGGCAGGGTGAGACTCCGTCCCCCATCCCCACAAAAAAAAGCCATAGCCAATGACTTTCCAGGAAGTCAAGGAAGCAAGGAAGATTCCCAGGATCAGTAGACAGAATGCTGGTGAAGTAGATGGGGGTGGGCCCTCTTGACTGGTGTCTTGCCAGATTTTCCTAAAACTGTACCATATCAAAGGCAGATTGTCTCCCAAGTTATCAAGTCAAACTCGTGTCCTAGCCCTGCACCTCACCCTGTTTTCCATCATATGTGTGTTATAGGATATTATAGATATGATCAATTTGAGTTTATAAGGTCCAGAATTCCCATGCATGTGAGAAAGTGTGAATTGAAGCCACCTCTTGGGTTATATCCTCTACCTTGGTGCATGAAAGAAAACTACACAAAGATGTGTGATATCAACTCATGGAGACAAGACTCTGTCTACAGGATAGCAAACTTTTGGATAGAACTTGAGAAGAAATATGATGGAGGAATGAGTTTTTATCTAAGCCAAGATCCAACCATCTCTCGGTGTACACATTTCTACCATGAACACGTGCAATTGCCCATCTGTGTTTTCTTTCCCTTTTGAAATTCCTCTTGACCTTCTGGGTCCTGGGGAAGTCCTTAGGACAAGGATGGACCTAGGCGAGTTACATCAGATACCACAGTGTTAAAGAGTGATTATCACAGTTTGCTCCTCACACTTTATATTTGGCCAGCCCTGGGCCAACCCCTTTTCCCAGCCCTGGGCCAACCCCTTTTCCCATAATAAAGTCCATTTTTTATGATTTTGCTCATGGGTTCATTTATTCATTTGTTCAACCACTATAGGGCACTACCTATGTGTCAGGTACCATGCTAGGCACAACGGATTCAGTAGCAAACCAGACCATTGTAGTTTCTGCCATCTTGAAGCCTCAGATTGCATCTGGAATGAATATTACTAGAAGCAGCTAGATTTTGATTGGAAATTCTCTCTTCTGAATCCTTTAGCCTACCAAATGCTTTGGTTCTAGCTAAATAAGTGGTGGTTTTATTTCCTTTGTAACACCTGGATATGTATTCCTTGGATACATCACCCTCCCTATATTCAGAAGTTTCACATTTCAACAGCCTCATTCTTTCTCAACTTTTTGGAATGCATGTGCGTGTATATCTCTGTGAACATGCATCATAGGTTTCTATCAAGCCTTACTCTCCACACAAGAATATAACAGCTCCCAGAGTTGTTTGCAAGAAAATATTAAATATTTACATAGATATGGACATTTTGTGGGGATAATATAAGAAATCTTATTCACACTTGGCCGGGCACCGTGGCTCATGCCTGTAATCCTAGCACATTGAGAGGCCAAGGAGGGCAGATTTATTTAGTTCAAGAGTTCGTTACCAGCCTAGGCAACATGGTGAAATCCCATCTCTACTAAAATACAAAAAAAAAGAAAAAGAAAAAAAAAAGTTAGCCAGGTGTGGTTGTAGTCCCAGCTACTCAGGAGGCTGAGGCAAGAGAATTGCTTGACCTCGGGAGGCGGAGGTTGCAATGAGCCGAGATTGTACCACTGCAATCCAACTTGGCAACAGAACGAGACTCCATCACAAAAAAAAAAAAAAGAAAGAAAAAAGGAAAAAAAAACGGAAAAGCAATCTTATTCACATTTTAATCAATGATAGTCACTGACATTATTGAAACTTACTATGAGCCAGTATGATGTCTAAGATTCATTCTCTCTTTTTATTCTTACAACACCCCTGTTAGGTAAATACTATTAACATCCCGTGTTTGGAAATGTCAAGTTTAATCCCTTTTATTAAGGGCAGGGCCAGCTTTAAGGGCACATCCCCTGCATGGTCATGCAAGGCCCCAGGCTTTGAACAGCCCCACATGTGGTCTTATGCTATAGCTGGACTTCTTAATGATTTTTGAATAAGCCTTCCTACATTGCCCTTTTGCACTGCCTCCAGAAATTATGTGGCTGGTCCTGATTAAGGGGCAGGGCAGGGCTCTGTGGAGGGTTGATGTACCCACAACATCCATCCCTTTAACAGTTCCTCCATGTTAGGACCCTCCTCTCAACATTGCCTATCCTAGAGGGACCCCCCTTATACAAATACAGAAGGTACTTGCTTCATCCTCCAAGCTACGTGTGGATTCTCATTGTGAAGTGAATCACCTTTTAATGTATAGTCACCCAAGTACATCTGCTGTGTTGATATATCACTTGTTTTATGGGCCTGGATTAATTCCAAAGTAAACACTAAGTACTCAGCTGAAAAGCTGTAAACACAAGACATGACGTGCATCTGCAACTCCCAGCAATTTTTGCCAAGGTTGCAAGTCCCCCTATGCTTTATCCTGTTTGGCGTCACAGAATCTTTGTGTAATTTGGTCTGAGCAGTCATTTCAAATTGATTTTAAGAGTTGCAGGCAAGGGGGTATTGTGGTTGGGAGAACACACCTTCACATGCATTTTGCCTCCCTTTCTTGCCTCAGCATCACCCAGTGGTCTTCCTGGGATGTTCACCTTCCTGAGCTTGATGGGTGTCCGTAGGTTCGCCACCTGTGTCTGTGCTCTGCACAAGCAGGCCTGCAATGGCAGCAATTGCAGGAGGCAATCTACTCCAAGCCTTCTATTCAAGCCGTGGATCAGGGCTATATCAGCCTGGAGGAAAGGGCATATTTTGGGTATTCTTCCACTGGGAGGGTGTACTTTTTTTTAATTTTATTTTTATTATTTTTTTTGTGAGACAGAGTTTCACTCATGTTGACCAGGCTGAGTGCAGTGGTGCGATCTCGGCTCACCGCAACCTCTGCCTCCCGGATTCAAGCAATTCTGCCTCAGCCTCCCGACTAGCTGGGATTGCAGTCATGCACCACTATGCCCGGCTAATTTTGTATTTTTAGTAGACACAGGGTTTCTCCATGTTGGTCAGGCCGGTCTCAAACTCCCGACCTCAAGAGATCCACCTGCCTCAGCCTCCCAAAGTGCTAAGATTACAGGCATGAGCCACCACCGTGCCTGGACTTGGGTATGCATTTTTATCACTCATACAGCAGTGCCATGAATGCAAGCAGTGGCTCCAGATATCCAGGAGGTCACACAATTGACTGTTGTGTCATGGAATAGCAAACGCTATCCTCCATCTGTGTCCTGAGTGTTGGGCCTCCTGACGATGGTGACCCAGTTCTGAATTCCAGAATGACAGTTTTAAAATTAGATTTTGTTAGTTTGTCCATCTTATTTTTATGGCATTAACGTTGCATGGATTGAAATTCCACTTACACAGACACATCTATTTATGTATAAATATGCCTTGCCTTGCATTCTTGTATGTTGTTTACTTAAATGGTAAGATGTTTGGGTTTCTTCATGCAGTGACTTTGGGGAAGTCCCTGGAGCTCTTTGATGCTCTCTTCCTTCCTCTGCAAGCTGTATTTGCTTGTGAATGTTCCTTGCGAAGTGTTTTAAATCACAGGTATCAGATTCCCTTTGCTTGGTTTGAGAGATTTGGCTCTGTTGCCCTCATATTTTCAGCCTAAGAGGGCCCTCCCCAGTCCTCCCAGGGACATCTAAAAACCTTTATCTTCTTGTGTGCAGTCTGGAAGATTCTTCTTATGAGCATCTAGCCTCACACCAAGCAGCCACAGTTGTCTTAAAAAAAAAAAATAGCATCTTTGATATGATCCACTTGGCCGCAGCAGCTTCTTCACCCCCTCCCCAATATTCTAACATTCAGTTAAGGTATATTCTCAGTCCCTCCAACAAGCATGATCTTTCTGCCCCAGGACATTTGCACATGCTGTTTCCTAGAAGGCTGTATTCCACAGTTCCTACCCTGGTCCCTGCTTGGTTGCTATATTCAGCCTTGCTTAGCTTGGACATCACCTCTTTAAGAATATACTTCCTGATTCACCTTCCAAATCAGAACAAGACTTCCTGTTCTATGTTGTATTCCAGTAAGTTGCCAACTCACTGGACGTTTTCTCATGATGTGCACCACATGTCTCTAATGCCAGGCCAGAGCCAAATGCATTACAAAGACAGGGACCTTGTCTCTTTGGAGCCCTAAATGTGTCCTTAAGGCTTGCAAAGGACCAGCATCTAATGACCATGTGAATGCCGGAATTGTGTGATTGTGTGTCTCTCTGCCTTCCCCTAAGGCTGCTGTGTCCCTGGGCGAGTCCACTTTGTGCCCAGATGCTCACTTTCCCATGCTGTCCTGGGGCATATGCTCCTCAAATCTCTCCTTGTTCATGTTCTGAGAAAGAAAATAACTCATGGTAAGCTTTCCAAGTAGACAGAAAATGTGCCATGCCTCTGTATCTGCTATTTTTAAAAAAATTTGTTTTACTATTGCTTATTTTTCATCATCGTTAAAGGAAAAAAACATTGACTTATCTGGCCTGCTTCCCTAGCATTCTTTCCCTTTCCCCCTGGCCCCTTTGGAAGCCCTTGAATGTTATAGGAATATAGTCCCCTTAAGGTATTTTCAACCACTACGTCTTCTGTCTAGAATGCAATTATTTTCAAGTTCTTACCTAGTTCACTCCGTCTCCTCCTTCTCAGCTTAGCTCATATACCTTTTCAGATAGGACCTCCTTGACTCCTCCATTAAAATTAGACCCCCTCTTCACTCCCACGCACCGTGTGTTCCTTTCCTAGCTGACTTTTGCCATATTGCTTATCACCATTTGACATACTATATATTTTATGTTTTATTTGTGTCTGTCTTTCTGCACCAGCATGTAAGCTCCACCCGGGTAGATATTTTAGCATGTTTTGTTTGTTGCTGTATCCCTGGAGTGCCTTTCACAAAGTAGGTGCTTATTGAATATTTGTTGAATGATTAAACCAATGAATGGATGGATGAATAGATGGATGGATGATGGATGGATGGATGAATGGAATAGATGGGTGGGTGAGTGGATGGATGGATGATGGATAGATGAATGGATGTAATAGTTGGGTGGGTGGATGGATGAATGATGGATAGATGTATGGATTGAATAGGTGGGTGGGTGGATGGATGGGCAAAAGAAAGAATTTGGCCTTGGGTTTTAACATCAATAGTAATCTCTACTTTCTAGACATTGAGTTTTAGGATGGATACCAACAGTTATTATGTTTTGAGACAAACTTTCTGGAGAAAGTCCAGAGATCCTTTTAACTCACTTGGCGTGGGCAATTATTACCTTGCACTTGCCATTTTGTACGAAAGTATGTTTGGTTCCGTTCCTTCCTTCCTTCTCTGGCAAACTGAAAATTATGATGGAAATAAGAATTTCCAAAAACCCGTGGAGGTGAAAGAAGACATAAAAACAAAGCCACACATTATTGTTCATTTCCTGTTGCCAGATTAAAGCATTGCATCTACTGTGTGGAACAATTTAAAATTTCATCTGTTAATTGGAAAAGTTACAGATATTGCAGCCATTCAAATTATATTGCTGGGGGACAGTTCTAGTTTAAAATATTCTACTATGCTGTGTCTGTAAATCACAGAAATTACCTAGAAATTGCACCATTTTGGCATTTCAGAATATTGCTTGCACCTGGAAATAGTACCAGACAATCTTTCCCGGATGCAGTTCGATTTGGAAAATATAATAAATGTAGTTTTGGGACTTAACTTTTATTCTGGTCCATCTTCTTTTAAATGCTTACAGGCCACCATACATACACATTTATTACTACTTTTACCCTACCCACGTGGTAAAAGTTTTTGATTTTATTTTTTCAACTGACAACTTGTTAAAGACAGAAATTATGTTTTAATAGTTTATTGGTTGGATACTTTTGGCAACAAGTAATTGAAAATGGAAGTAAACTTAGTTTAAACAAGAGAAACATGTATGATTTCACAAGAATGTTAGCAAGAATTTAGGGGGTGAGGCAGATTTAGGGTTAGATAATTCAGATAATTCATCAGTTTGAAAATATCATTAAGGTTTCATATTTTTGCGATATTTCTCCTATGCTAGTCTCATTGTATTTGCTTATCCTCTTAGGTTGTCATTCCTCCTTGTTCTATTGTAGCTGCCATTGCTCCAGACATCACGTGGAAACTGCAACATCCAGAAGAAGACCAAAAAATATCCCTGTTTAATTTTCCTTCTTAGGAAAATCTCCCTAGCCAGCCCACATATCTCTTCCAGAGACTTGTGGTATTTCATTGGCCCGATTATATCATTTGCCTTAATCATTTACCTATATATATGTACACACACAGACACACACACATATATATGTATATATAGCCATATGTATATATAGCAATATGTGTATATATATATATAGCAATATGTATATATAGCAATATATATACACATATATATGTATGTGTATGTATATGTATGTGTGTATATATGTGTGTATATATCTAATATATCTATCTAATTATATATGTCTAATATAATATATACATATATATATCTAATATATATATGTATATATGTATATATATATATAGATTAGAGGGGAACAACACACAGTAGGGTCTACCAGAGGGTGGAAGGTAGGAGGAAGGAAAGGATCAAGAAAAAATAACTATGGGTAGTAGGCTTAATATCTGAGTGATGAAATAATCTGCACAACAAACCACCATGACACACATTTACCTGTGTAACAATCCTGCACATGTACCCTTGAACTTAAGAAATTCTAAACAATGAGATATCTAAATGAATGAATAAATAAATAAATAAAAGCTATTGTGTTGATGAAAAAGAAATCATTAGGTCCCCAAGACTACATTTTCAGCCTCCCTCCCAGAGTTTCTGATTTGGTAGGTCTTGGGCAGAGTGTGATACTCTGCAAGTTTTACAAGTTCCCAAGTAATACGAAAATGGCTGGTTACAGGACCACATTTTGAGACCCATCGGCAAGGAATAATCAAGATTGATCACCTTGACATTGTGGAGAAGCTCAACAAGAGAGCCATGTAGTAAGTGAGGTCTTTAGCTTTCTGTTAGCCAGATAATTATCTTTTGTTTCGTTAGCCAACAATAACCGATACAGCTGACATCCTACGGCAATAACATTATATTTCACGTGGTTAATAAGAATTGACTGAGGATGAAAAAACAAAGATAAAACAATTTTTTTTTTTTTTTTTGAGACAGAGTGTCACCCTGTCCCCAGGCTGGAGTGCAATGGCGCTATCTCAGCTCACTGCAACCTCCACCTCTCAGGTTCAAGCAATTCTCCTGCCTCAACCTCCCAAGTAGCTAGGATTACAGGTGTGTGCCCCCACACCCAGCTAATTTTTGTATTTTTAGTGGAGATGGGGTTTCACCATGTTGGCCAGGATGGTCTCCATCTCTTGACCTCGTGATCCACTCACCTTGGCCTCCCAAAGTGCTGGGATTACAGGTATGAGTCACTGTGCCTGGCCAAAATATTTTTTAAATAAAGTTGTATAGAAAAATTGAGGATGAATATAGAATGTAAGTCTGAGTTGTGGTTAAGTGTATGTCAGACACCCTCCAAGAATTTAGAATTGACATTCAGCTCAATGCAGTATTCCAGGTCATTTGTGTGTCTGTTTTTGCATTTCCAAGAGCCATACGTTTTCTTGGAAGTCTTAACCCCATTCACTGGGTTGAGCAAATATCACTGGAAGATGATAGGATAATCCACATCCAGCAGGAGAAACCTGGGGCTCACAGAGGTTCAGAGTTTCCCAGCCCTCGTAGATAGTGAGTGTTGGCATTAGAGCTTACAGCAGCGTCCTCTCGTGTCTCTTAGCTAGCTTCTGGGATGTGAGGGGCACAGGCATTTTGCAGTGACTGTGAAAGCCCTCAGTATCACACCATCCTTGGTACCTACTCTAGAGAGACTTCTACCCTCCCGTTTGTTCTTCTCTTTTGATTTTTCAGCCTCCTGTGAGGTGAACGGATGTCAAGGGGGATTAAAGAATGAAACATGCTTATTTTCTCTCCTTACATGCCTGAGGACAGGCCAGTGAGCCGTGGGCACAATAGAACTGTGAACATCTTCTCCTGGGGTTCTTTTCTTGGTATTTGGCCTGACACACTAGGGAAGCTACTACCTCTATGAAGTTGTGGAGGGCCCCTGCCCAGCCTTCAGAGGGAAACGATGGGTCATAAAGAGAGTTTTCCATATTTACATGATTGCATTTGTTGCTGTTTTCTCGGCTGCTGTAACAAATCACCACAAATTTAGCAGGGGAAAAGAAACACATGGGGTCAGGAATTCAAAACTAGCCTGGCCAATATGGTGAAACCTCCTCTCTACTAAAAATACAAAAATTTGCCTGGTATGATGGTGGACTCCTTTAATCCCAGCTACTCAGGGGTCTGAGGGGAATCACTTAAACCCAGGAGGCAGAGATTGCAGTGAGCCGAGATCGCGCCATTGCATGGCAGCCTGGGCAACACAGCAAAACTCTGTTTCAAAACAAAAACAAAACAAAACAAAAAAACCACCATGTATTATCTCACAGCTCTGTGGGTTAGAAGTGTAAGCTCAGCATGACTCATCTGGGTCCTCTGTTTAGAGATTCACAAGACGGAAAGGCAGAAGTTAGCAGGGCTTTGTTTCTTACTAGGGGTTGTGAGAATGAATCCACTTCGAAGCTCACTCAGCTTTTCCTGATTCAGTCCCTGGCAGTGGTGAGACTGTGGCCCTCAAAGCTTTGCTGGCTGTCAGCGGGGAGATAGCCCTGGCCTTCAGAAGCTGGCTGTATTCCTTCTCCCGCTGTCCAGCGACAGCTACTAGAGTCTCTTTTTGCATTGAATCTCTCCATGTTCCTCTTTTGCCACGTCACTCTGACTCTAGTTGGAGAAAGTTGTCCACCTTGAAGGGCTCATTCCATGAGACTGGGCCCACCCAGGTAATTCTGCTCTTCTCCTGATCTCAAGATCTGTAACTTGAATTACATCTGCAAAGTCCTTGTCTTAGTCTGCTCGGGCTGCCATAACTAAATGCTAAAAACTGGATGGCTTATCAACAACAGAAATTCATTGCTCACAGTTCTAGATGCTGGGAAGTCCAAGATCAGGGCAGAGTGAATGTCAGGTAAGGGCCCACTTTTTGGCTTATAGAAGATTCCCTCTTGCCGTGCCCTCAGATGGTAGAAGCAACTTGCATGCTCTCTTGTCTTCTAAAAGGGCATGAATCTTGCCGGGCATGCTGGCTCACCCCTGTAATCCCAGCAGCTTGGGAGGCCATAGTGGGTGGATCACTTGAAGTCAGGAGTTCAAGACCAGCATGGGCAACATGGTGAAACCACATTTCTACTAAAAATACAAAAATTAGCCGGGTGTGGTGGCGGGTGCCTGTAATCCCTGATACTCGGGAGGCTGACACAGGAGAATCACTTGAACCCGGGAAGTAGGGGTTGCAGTGAGCCGAGACTGCATCACTGCACTCCAGCCTGGGCGACAGAGTGAGACTCAGTCTCAAAAAAAATAAAAGGGGGGGGGGTACAAATCTCAATCAAGAGAGTCCTACCCTTATGATGTAATCACCTCCTAAAGGCCCTGTCTCTTAATATAATACCGTCACCTTGGTTTTAAGATTTCACCATATGAATCAGGGGTGAGAGGACTTAAACATTCAAACCATAGCAGTCACTTTTGCCATGTAAGGTAACATATTTATAGGTTCCAGAGATTAGGGCATGGGAATATTTGGGGGGCCGTTCTGCCTACTGCAATGATCTCATCACAGTGATAAATGTTAGCAGATATTGCTCTGATAATGACAACAGCTGCTATTTTTTAAATGTCACTCTATACCAGCCACTGAGATAGATACTTCAAATTGATTGGATCATTTAATCCCCATCACAAAAGAGCAAAGTAGAGACTATTATTCATCTCGTTTTACATGTATATTTTTTAAAAAGCCAAGACATTGAATGCTTTGATGTCTTGCCCTGGGTGACTCAGAAGGAAAGTGTGAAGCTGAGACCCTAGCCAGGAGGTCTGACTCCAAAGCCTTGGCTGCTAATCTTTTTGCATAACCCAAGTCTTCCTGGTATCCATGCCACCTTTATGATCTGCTTACTTGTACATTGCCACTGCCTTCTTGTGCTCAATGGCTCCGATTTCCTTAAGATAGGGCTACATTATTCATCCAGTACAGCCCACTCTAAGACATGTGTTTTGCTCAATGATTGTGTGTGCACCTGTGCATGTGTATATCATGGTGGACAGTTTAGCCATTGGAGCTCCCCAGTAGGAGCCAGTGACATTATTTAGTCACATCCAGAAACACAGTAAAATGATCACCATCACAATTGAATGCTGACTCTTTTCCAAAGGAAGATCACAGAAGCTGATAAAACAGTCGCATCCAATATCAAACAAGACATTGGCCACTGGAAGACGGTGGCCACCTCTGCAAAATGGATCAGGAGGATTTAGGAAGTCATTATGGCAGAATGGGATTTGGGATTGCCAAGGCCTACTGGCCCTCTTTTCTAGTAATTTCACCCCTTTCAGGGACATCTACAAGGTATTGTTAAATATCCCTGAGTGTTTGGCACTCCATTTCTTCTTCTGTTACATGAGGCAATATCTATAATGTCCTCTCTCATCTTTTAATTGGTCCCCCGCCCCCAAATACATCTTGTATTGTGTCTCATCTTCTTTTTTTTTTTTTTTTTGAGACGGAGTCTCGCTCTGTCGCCCAGGCTGCAGTGTGGTGGCATGATCTCAGCTCACTGCAAGCTCCGCCTCCCAGGTTCACGCCATTCTCCTGCCTCAGCCTCCCGAGTAGCTGGGACTACAGGCGCCAGCCACCACGCCCGGCTAATTTTTTGTGTTTTTAGTAGAGACGGGGTTTCACTGTGTTAGCCGGGATGGTCTCGATCTCCTGACCTCGTGATCCACCCACCTTGGCCTCCCGAAGTGCTGGGATTACAGGGATGAGCCACCGCGATCGGCTATTGTCTCTCTTCTATTCCTTGGAATTGCCTTAGGCTAGCATGTTATCTCATCCAGGGCATGGCGAAGCTCCTGCTGTTTCTTACCGGGTGTCTGCTAAGCTCAGCGTTAGAACCCCAAATTATTTCCTATGTCAGGGGCTTTGCATATTTTACTTTTTCCACGTAGAATCCTCCTTTTGACATTCTTCACAAACCTAGCTCAATCTCAGCAAACTCTGAGCTCACATGTCACATCCTCAGAGAATCCTTTGATAACCCCAAGTGAAGTACACACTCATTACAACTTGTAATTAATTGATTTTGTTGGCCTGCCTTCTCGTGTTGGATGGGATTCTCTACGAGTCAGTACGCTCCATAAGGGCGGAGACCTTGACTGTTTCATTTGTTCTTGTGTCTCAGTGCCTCCGCTGTACATGTAAGTGAAATAGGTGTTTGTGGAATGACTTAGGAGCAGCACCGTCATCTCTACTTTCCGATAAGGAGTCTTGTGCATGGCCTAGCACATATTCTGTCCCCATCTCCACGGAAAGCACTGCCAGGCTGTTAGTGTCAATTCAGGAAAATAAGACAAAGTTAGTAGTGGTGGTAATACTTTAGTAGCTTCCAAGATTTTTCAGGAATATTCTGTCTGCTTTTCTAAAGCCCACTCTTTACTGGAGTCTCAGAGTGTACCCTGGGGATCCCTTGCTTCTGGGTCAATAGGAGCACTTATTAAATACAGATTTGTGGGTCCCTCTTCAAGCTGATGAATCAGAATCACTAATGCTGAACCCCAGGAACATGCATTTATAACAGGCAACCCAGGTAATTCTGGTCTACCCCGAAGTGCTAGAATAACTGATGTCGAGTGTTTGATATTAACTGTTACCTGTTCATACATACATTTTGTTGCCCCAAAGCATCTCATGGTGCTTCTCTAAGCAGTTTTGTTACTTAAAAGAATGATAGACTGGATACCTGGAAGGAGACATCTCTCTAACAGATCTCATCATTCCAGTTTTAAGTAGAAAATGCATCAGCTCTGTTTTCTGATCCTGAGCTTAGGTTGGAGTAAACCTGCTCAGAGACTTTCTCCAGGATTAGCTAGCCCTGGGGCACAGGGGAAAAGATGCCTGGGTTTAGGCAACAGTGAACACCATCTGGGTCAGCAATAGGATTCAACTGCCAAAAAGCTAGCACAGTTGTAATTCGCATCTAATAAAAGCAGATTTATAGAACAAGAATCCTTACAGCTGTACTCTGAAGTATTGTACGTAGAGATAATGTCATTGCTGTTCATGGTTTTACCAGACCTATAATATTTAATAGTGATAATAAAGGTTAAATTAAGCAAATGCTTATTTTTTGCCAAGCTAGCCCTTCTGACTGCATTATCTCATTAAATTCATACCACTTCCGAGTGAGGCAGGTACTCATGTTTCCATTTTAAGGGTAAGAAAAGAGGGGCTTAGTGGCTTAGTTTTAAAAAGTCACCCCAGGTCCTAGGATGGTTAATGGAACCCAGATGTGAAGTTTGCTTCAACTCCAAGATGTCCTGCCTTCATCTGAGCCTCCCCAGGAAGACAGGGCTCGGAATATTCAGGAAATGTCATTGATCTGGATCCCGGCTCTGCACTCACTAGCTGTGTGTCCTTAGGAAGGCATGTTACTTTCTGAATCTCAGCGTCCACATCTGTAAAATGGCAACAGTGACGCTTACCTGCGTGAGTTATTCAGTGATGATGCCCAGGTATCCACATCATTCATAGGTGTGTGCAATCGAGGGAGTTATTTTATTAAACAAGCTGCTCTGATTATATACACAATGCTAGGTTGGGGACACCATACTTCCAAAGGAATAAGAACAGATTAGAACAGGAAGAGACCAAAATGGTAGAAAGACCAGAAATGGTCTCTATGAATTTGAGGATTTTCAGCCACAGGAGAGACTGATTTAATCAACACATATTTACAGAGCAACCACTCTGCTCCAGGGCCCTGTGTTAGGCACCTGGAAAACAGAGGTGAACCAAACAGATACATCTCTTATCTCTATGTAGCTTCAGAATATTTAGCAAACACTGCATATAAATATGTACATATTTTAAATTGCGATATGAAGGATAAGTAACACAAGTGTCTAACAGAGGTAACTGATAGAGTATCTCCTAGAGAGGAAATCAGACTTCTTTGCATCCCTCTGTGCTAGTATAAGAATTCTGAGTTAAGCATAATGACGAGGAGAACTTTCAAATGAGTCTCCTAGGCGACCTCCCAATAGGGAAAAAATGCTAAAGACAGACAGCTGCTGGGTATGGCTCTTGCAGGGGGCCTCATACATACCAAGTGGTATAGACTTGGCAGTCTTTAAGGTCAACCGGATTTTATGTGTCTGCCTTCTAGGGCTTTCTTGAAGATATGCACTTTGAACAAAGAGGACAACGGGATGTAACAACCACAGTGGTTGAAAAACCCCAAATGCCCAGAGAGAACATTCAACCCTTAGAATGTTAGAGAAGGCAGTATAATATAATGGGTGAGAACATGGATTTTGGAATCAAATAAATGTTGGTTCAAATCCCAGCTCTGTCATTTAGTAGCTGTGGGACCTTTGGCAAGATAATTCAACTGTAAAACTGTGGTATGATAATAAGAGTGACCTTCCTAGGGTGTTTGAGTATTAAATAAGATTGTATACCTGCAGAAAAGTAGGGATATAAACTTGGGTCTGTCTACCGAGGCACCCCTTATCTTCCCATGGTGCACATGCAACCTCTTCCCCACTCCCACTACATCTCTTTGGAAACTACTGTTGTCCTGCCTGTCTTCAATCTTTATAGAGTCCTTCTTTGTTTCCTGAGAGCTCAATCTATAGCCAAAGTAATGAGCCTGATCTGATTCAGCCCAAGAACTCTGGTCATTGAACTTGACTTGGTATGTCCATAATTTGCACGTTTTGGATAACAGGTTATTGCTAAGAGGGAAAACCTTCAGCTGAATCCAATACATTCACAGCAAGTGAAGCAGGAGGAAAATTCCTAATTCCGACTTGTTAGCTGCTGAACTTCTGAGAACAGAATCAGCTTAACTGCTTGCAAATAAGCGAGCATCACAGAACTTGGTTGAGCCAGCAAGAAGGTAACAAGCTGTGTGTGAAAACCCTGGGATTAAACCTCCACAGTAAAATTGCTTGGTACACAGGATCAAAAGAGCTGAAAGGGTAAGGAGACAATGAGCAAGCTCCTTTCTGCATACCCGCCCGACCTTTGCCATTGGGAACACCCCAAAGAGTGTATGCTCTGGCACCTTATCAAAAAAATAAGGCTGTGCTTTAGATTGTAATTAAAACAATAAATTCTTCTCCCCTGCGTGTATCCCGATTAGATTGTTGACACTGTGTCAAGCTGTTAGGGAGATAAACTCATGCTGCTACTTGCACTCAACATGCCACTTATTTTTGAGTCACTCGTAGGGTTTTTTTTTTTTTTCCTCGTGACAACTTGCAAATAACCCATTGGAGTTTACTTCCTTCTATTTCTCTATCAAGTTATTAACACTGATACACATGGAACTTCGGGAAAGGGACAGCTTTCATCTTGGTGTTGATGTAGGTCCCAGCATGAGACTTTTAGGAATCTGGGGAACTTATATGTTGGTGAAAATGCCAGAGGACACAGGCATGCATAGGATGCTTTAAAGTCTTCTGAAGATAGGTTGTTTAAACTGTGGCAGGAGGTGTCAGGTCAGCCTCTGAGCAGGGATTTAGGAGATTCTCTGGCTCCTCACCCTTGTTTCTCCAAGCATCAAGAGCAAACGCTTTCTTTTGGTGGATGCCACTGATGGCTGACCCAGAGTCAAGGGTGGGGAGGTTGCGAGGATCATAGGATCCCATCCAAATGACCTGATTCAGGAATTTCGGGACTTGAGCCATGGTCCCAGCAAGGCTGAGTAATTTTTTTTTTTTTTTTTTTTGGAGACAGAGTCTTACTCTGTCACCCAGGCTGGAGTGCAGTGCTGCCATCTCGGCTCACTGCAAGCTCCGCCACCAAGGTTCACACTATTCTCTTGCCTCAGCCTCCCAAGTAGCTGGGACTACAGGTGCCCACCACTATACCCGGCTAATTTTTTTGTATTTTTAGTAGAGATGGGGTTTCACCGTGTTAGCCAGGATGATCTCAATCTCCTGACCTCATGATCCACCCGACTTGGCCTCCCAAAGTGCTGGGATTACAGGCGTGAGTCACCTAATTTTTTTTTTTAATTTTTAGTAGAGACACGGTTTCACCATGTTAGTCAGGCTGGTCTCGAACCCCTGACCTCATGGTCTGCCCGCCTCGGCCTCCCAAAGTGCTGGGATTATAGGCGTGAGCCACCGCACCTGGCCCCAGCCTGAGTAATTTTTAATTCCTAAACCTATCAGGCTATGTTTGTCTCACCTTCAGACCTTTGCCTATGAGGTTTTCTCACCTGCAATGACCTTACAGTGGCACTCTTTTCTTGGGCCACTTCAGCTCATCCTTCATATCTCAGCTTGCATGTAGCATCCTCCATAAAGCTTTTTAAAACAATGCATATTTTATTTTGAAATAGTTTTAGATTTATTGAAAAGTTGTGATATAGCCCTGAGTTCCCATGCACCCATACTCTGTTTCCTCTCTTCTTAATATCTCACATCATTATGGTACATTTGTCACAATGAATAAACCACATTGAACATGGAAATTTCCCTTTTTAAATATTTTTGGTGTACAGTTCAGTGGCATTAAGTATATGTATATTGTTGTGCAATCACTACCATTCATCTCCAGAACTTTTTCATCTTGCGAAACTGAAATTCTGTCCCCATTAAACACTAATTTCATTCCTCCTGCTCACCTGACTACTTTCTACTTTCTGTCTCTATGAATTTGACTACTCTAAGTACCTCATATAAATGGAATCATACATTATTTGTCTTTTTGTGACTGGCTTATTTCTCTTAGCACAACATCTTCAAGGTACATTGATGTCTTCAAGGTGCTACAGCATGGGTCAGTTTTTTTTTTTTTTCATTTTTAACATTGCGTAATATTCCATTGTGTGTATATAACACATGTTATCTGTTCATATGTCAGTGGACATTTAGGTTGTTTACACTTTTTGATTAGTGTGAATAATGCTGCTGAGAAAGCCTTTCTTAATCTAACTGTATACCCCAGGTGCACCCTTGGGTCATCTCTATCATAGCACTTATCTCACAGAGTATAAGAGCTGATTTCTGTGTCCGCCTCTCACACTAGACCTCCACATCCTTAGTGCAGGTGCCCTGTCAGTAAGTTGTTCACCATTGTTTGCCTGTGATTAGCAGAGTTCCTGGTTCATGTGACATGCTCAGCAAATATTTGAAATGAGTGATTGTAGGAGGAATAAGTGGATAGTTGGTTGGTTGGATGGATGGAGGGATGGTTGGATGAATGAGTGAGTGGGTGGATGAGTGGATGGATGGATGGATGGATGGATGGATGGATGGATGGATGGTTGGATGATTGCATGGTTAGGTGGGTGAATGAGTGAGGGTATAGATGGATGAGTGTATGTATGTATGTATGTATGGTTAGATGGAAGAGTGGATGAATATATAGATGGAGGGAAAGATGAATATATCCAGAGGATGAGCTCAAGCAGATTCCTCAAGGAGTAGAATTTGATTTATGCCATTGATCTCACTGGGGTGATCATGTGATTATAAACAAGAGTTCAGGGCAAAGAAAACACACCAGGTTAAAGTGGCATTGAGCATAGAAAGAGTAGATCTCAGTGCAGGGTGGGGAAGTATAATTTGCCTTACTTTTTTTTTAACCTAAAAATATTATTATTTAGTGTTTCAGTAAATTAAATCAATGACAATCTTTTCCATGATCCTACTGCCAAGAGAGATTTTACTGAACTTTTAAATATAAAAATAGTGCACAAACAGATAATTCATAGGAGAAAATAAGGAATAAAATGAAAATGTCCTTCCCAACCAGTCTCTCTATAAAGATAACCACAGTAACTACATCTTGTGTATTTGCAATTATTCTGGGGGGATTTTCTATGATTTGTGAGTATGTGTCTGCCATGCTCTTTTTTAATGAGTGCCTATTTGTTCATTGCATAGAGTTCACACTACTTAACTGTTCCTCATTGAGGGGGACATTTAGCTTTAGGCTCTTTCCAACAGAACTGCAATCTCTTTAAAGTACTTTGTGAGTATATCCATAAGGTAAGTTATTTGAAGGAAAACGCTGGGCTAATTTTTTTAATGTACATACACTTATACATTTTGGTAGATGTTCCCAGGTGCCCTTCCCCAAAGTTTGCACCACCTGATGTTACCCTGACTCATTTTTATTGCTGTCAGTCATTTAGTGTGGGCGAGGCACCCTGGCTAAAAGACATAAGGTTGGAGCACACAGTCCAGTTTACTTCTAAACAACAGTAGGACATTTCAACATGCTATTCCCTAATTTATAATAAATTCTGAGAGGGGGTGGAGATGGCTTCTTTACCCATGAGCTGTGCACATTAGATCAACAAAGGGGGGAGAATCCAGCGATGTTGAACTCAAGCATGATTTGAAATTCTGTCCATTTTCTTGCCCTCAGTGGATGTGTTTAAAGTAGAAGAGATAAGAAAGGTTAAGACTTTCAGTCTCTTTCCCGTAAGAGTGATGCGCGATTCTCTACTGTCTGGGAGCTCCAGGGTCCGACCCACAGATTGGCTGTCACTAATGCTGGGAAGAGGTGTCACTAGTTTAGCAAGCCCTAATTCTATGCTATTTCCTGCTTCCATGGGTCAAATGTCAGCACCATTCAATGCAGGCTGAAGAAGCTGCCAAAAATGTGTTTGGGACTGAATCTTTCACAGAGTACAAATGAGGTAGTAGTAGAAAAATTGGTGAAAACAGTTTAGTATATATTTGACACAGTTTAGCTGCTATGCCTGGCATCTCTCCTTCAACATATCCTGCCTGGTAATTATCATTAAAAAATCGAAGAGTATATAGCACATTTATAATTTCTTCTTTTTATCCATAGTTCAAAGGGAGAAACGTAGCTTCTCTTTGAAGAGGTAGAAAGGTATAGACATAGACTTAGATATATGTGATTATTCTCCTTTAGGATAAAAGGTGGCTAGGGCTTTATAAAATTTCAGTCTAAATGCATGGTACTATTTGGAGGAGGGGATCTTTGTAAACAACATAAACTTTCCATTAACAGTAATACCTTCTTGCACTGTCACACACGAGTCTTTATATGTTAACTCATTTGGAAGTCAATTGTTTCCACTGTGGCTGAACTATAAGTCTGGAAACCAGTGTTATGAAACTTGCAAAGAAAAGATTAAGTTATGAAAGATATGAAAATCTTTATTTTAGAATACGATATTTATGCAGTGCACAGTGCAAATATACAACATAGCATTTACTGTGAAATGCCCCCTTCCACTTCTCTCCCCAGCAATTCAATTCTTCTCCTCAGAGACCCCACTGTAGCTATTTTTGAGCATTAATCCAGAGACAGTCAATTAATGAACAAGCATATTCACATAAATAGTAGCATGTGATCACATGACAGGAAAACCAGGTCCCAGACCATGGCAAAATTGTTTCATTAAGGACAAAAGACTACAGAAAGTATACTTGTTTTGCAGAGTTTATTACATAATATTATTATATAAAAATGTTAGAAGGATAGGATGAATTCATGGAAATGTGGGATTTCTCTTATGTGTTGCTTTATTAAGAGCAAATGCAATATTAATATCACAGGTTTAGACATCTGAAAAACATACAGGGATTTGGCTATGTCTTTCATAGTCTGTGTGATGTTAGCAAGCTCTCCATTCCTCTGAACCTCACATTCCTTATATTCAAAAAGGAGAAGAATGTCTCTGTCCAAGGGTTGATGCAAAAGATGAATAGCATTAGATAAAAAGGATCTCCGCTAGGTGCAGTGGCTCATGCCTGTAATCCCAGCACTTTGGGAGGCTGAGGTGGGTGAATTGCTTTAAGCCCAGGAGTTTGAGACCAGCCTGGGCAACATGGCAAAACCCCATTTCTACTAAAAACACAAAAACTAACCGGACATGGTGGTGGGTGCCTGTAATCCCAGCTACTTGGGAGGCTGAGACATGAGAATTGCTTGAACTCAGGAGGCGGAGGTTGCAGTGAGCCAAGATCACACCACTGCACTAGAACCTGGGTGACAGAGTGAGACTCGGTCTCATATATATATATATATATATAAAATGTTATATATACATAATATGTAATATATATTATATACATTATGTGTTCAAGGTCCTTTATATATATTATATATGTATATATATTTGTATATGTATATATGTTTATATATACATAATATATAATATATATTATATACATTATGTATTCAAGGTCCTTTATATATATTATATATGTATATATATTTGTATATGTATATATGTATATATGTATATATGTTTATATATACATATATAATATATATTATATACATTATGTGTTCAAGGTCCTTTATATATATTATATATTTATATATATTTGTATATGTATATATGTATATATGTTTATATATACATAATATATAATATATATTATATACATTATGTATTCAAGGTCCTTTATATATATTATATATGTATATATATTTGTATATGTATATATGTATATATATGTATATATGTTTATATATGTATATATGTATGTATGTATATATGTGTATATGTTTATATATGTGTATATGTATATATACGTATATATGCATATATACGTATATATGTATTTTATATATATATTATATATAAAGGACCTCGAATATAGTAATATTTAGTGAAAGCAATTTGCTTATTTTCCTCTTTACCTACTACCCATATTATGAGTTACAGGAGCAGCTCCTCAAACAGTAGTATCTTTTTGTGCTTTATTTGGCTGAATTTAATGGTTAAAAAAGAAAGAGAATATGATGGAATACAAGCGTAGTTTCTTCTGATTTACTAGTATGTTCCCTCCCCATCCCCCCTTCTTGGCTGTGTTCATACATGAATGGAGTGTGTAGACATTCATTCTCATCTCGTAATTGCTTTCTTCGTAGACGATTCTAGTGATTACCGGGACGTTGATTCTAGGGAATGTGCCAAGTTACCTAAGTACCACCCAGCTCTCAAACTTTTTCTAACCTCCCTCAAGCACCTTTTGAACTGTACCTATTAACTGCAAGCAATCGAGATGTTATTTAAAAATCAATATTTATCTTTTCATTAAAAACAGCCTCCTGGCCGGGCATGGTGGCTCACGCCTGTGGTCCCAGCACTTTGGGAGGCTGAGACGGGCGGATCACGAGGTCAGCAGTTTGAGACCAGCCTGGCCAATATGGTGAAACTCTTTCTCTACTAAAAATACAAAAATTAGCCAGGCATGGTGGCACATGCCTGTAGTTCCAGCTGCTCAGGAGGCTGGGGAAGCAGAATCGCTTGAACATGGGAGGTGGAGGTTGCAGTGAGCCGAGATCGCGCCATTGCACTCCAGCCTGGGTGACAGGGCGAGACTCCATCTCACGAAAAACAAAAAACAAACAGACAAAAAACAGCCTCCCATCTCTCTCAGCTGTTATGCTACTGAGTAAATGGCCTCTTCTCACCTTTTTGTGTTCCCTAGTGCCCTTCAACTTCACTGTGAAGGTCATGTATTCATGCCTCTAATGTTTTACAATTAAGGATAGCATCTCCACTTTGGTGAATTTAATGAGACTTGGCAGTGCCCCCAGTGACCTGGTGAACAGCCAACTATTTAGGTTGGTGCAAAAGTAATTGTGGTTTTTGCCTTTTTATTTTTTAAATGGCAAAATTAAATTGGCAGGACCGCAGTTACTTTTGCACCAACCTAATATTAAGGAGCCTGGCTGTAAAGTCAGACTGGCTTCATCCCTTATTACTTGCGTAACTCTGGGTAAGTTACTAATATGCTTTCCCTTTCCAATTCTTAATTTTTGCTTCTGTAAAATGGGCATAATCGTAGAAATGGACATCTAGAACGTCTGGTGAGGATTAGATGGGCGTTCACCATGAGGGTTCTAATCATTTAGCACAGTAAGCATTCTTTGTGTGTTGGCTATTACTGTGAATGCCATTTAGTTAGCTGAATCCATTCATTCACTTCGTCTCATATATTCTTCCAATATTTATGGAGTGCCTGTGTTGGTCAAAGCACTACTGCAGGGCCACCATCTTCCCCTTTGATTTTTGAATGTCCCAGGATAGTACTCTAGATGGTTCCACACAATCCAGCTGTTGATAACAAAGACAGGTTGTTCACCAAATCAGAGAGTCTTCGAGAGTTCAGAAGAGTTTAAAAGAGACAGATGGGTGCCTCTTTCATGGCCCCGAGCTTTTATATAGAGGTTGTCTTTCACGTGGAGACATCTCTGTTCATTTCTTTTATTTTTTGTTGACTCATAGCAACTCGGGAGGGAGATTACTCGAGACCAAAAGGGAGGAGTGTGTAGTTCTGTTTTCAACACTCCTTCAAAGGGAGGAGTGTGCAGCTACCGATTAATAGATTTGAAAGATGGGCATTCTTTTTTTTTTTTTTTTCTAGATAGAGTCTCGCTCTGTCACCCAGGCTGGAGTGCACTGGTGCGATCTCGGCTCACGGCAACTTCTGCCTTCCAGGTTCAAGCAATTCTCCTGCCTCAGCCTCCTGAGTAGCTGGGACTGCAGATGCATGCCACCACACCTGGCTAATTTTTTGTATTTTTAGTAGAGATGGGGTTTCACCATGTTAGGCATGGTGATCACCCTCCTTGGCCTCCCAAAGTGCTGGGATTACAGGTGTGAACCACACACCCAGCTAGGATGGGCATTCTTGTAGAGAGAGATAGCTAAGATCATGTTTCTGGCATCCAAGCTCTTGCTTATAACTCTGGGTTTGCTGCTTGCCACGTGAGTGGCCTTGGAAAAGTTATTGAACCTATCTAGGCCTCAGATTCCCCATATGAGAATTTGATTGTGTTAAAGTATTAGAGCACCTGAAAGTTATTAATTTGAACATATGTTGGTAACAGATTATAAAGTTGTGAGGTAGCATTTATTTGGTGCTTACTATGTCCCAGGAACTGGGGTAAGAAGTTCACACCACATCGGGCAATGTAGTAACCTGCAGGAGAACCACTAGTGTAAGACATTATTTTATTTTATTTATTTTTTATTTTTGAGATAGGGTCTCATTCTGTCACCCAGGCTGGAGTGCAGTGGTTCGATCATGGCTCACTGCAACCTCAGCCTCCTGACCCCAAGTCATCCTCCCACCTCAGCATCCTGAGTAGCTGGGACTATCAGCACACATCACCACACCCAGCACATTTTTGTAGTTTTTGTAAAGACTGGAAATGCTGTTTTGCCATGTTGCCCAGGCTGGTCTTGAACTCCTGGGCTCAAATCATCCTACCACCTAGGCATCCCAAAATGCTGAGATTACAGGCATGAGCCATAACTTCTGGCCCGGTCAGAGTATTTGTTTGAATTCTTACCCTCACAATTACAAGCTGTGGCCTTAATCCATTTCCTTAATGCTTTCTTTTCTTCAGATCCTCCATCTGGAATATGTGAAGATTCAATGAGATGATCTCTATATAACATGCTTTGAAAAATGCCTGACACATAAAGATCACTTAATAAATGTTGGTTATTCTTACTGTATTAAACATCCCAATTATTAGATGGTATAACTTGCCCAGGTTCACACAACTCAGAAGATACAAGAGGAAAACTTGAGTTGGTTTTGTCAACTCTTTTTGCAGACGTAGGGGGCTAAAATGAGTAACATTCTGAAATGAAGTCTTCGGCATCTCCAAGGGATAAGGATGCCTGGAAATTTCACCTTTGGGGCACATTCTATAAACTGTACAATATTAAATCTCTCCCTTCATTTCCCCGGAAAGACCCCTCTGAAGCATCGCTCTGTATCCTTGCAAATCTGTACCACGAGACAAGGGGATGTCAGTAGAATTTGGTCTCCCCACAAAATCCCTGCAAAGATGTATGAGGCTGCATATAAATTGCACTGAATGGGCTAGCATTGCTTTTATGTTGAATATCGGCAAAAAGTATGAAATGGAGATTACATTTTCAATTCTGGCTTTTTCCCCCAAAGCTTTACCAAGCTGCCCTCATCCTCACCCATCCATCACAGTGCAATTGCATTGGTGTGGAGTCCTAGGCTCTCCTTTCCTTGCTGGGAAGTGTATCTAACACTTGCTGTGAGGCTGGAACCGTGGGTCACATGTCCCTTAACAGCAAGTTTCTTTATTTTCCTTCCCCCATATCTCTGTCCTTTTTTTCTCACTACGTTTTGTTCTTAAGATCTGTCACACACGAGAATCACAAAACCAACTACAAATAAATGGCATTCTTGTGGATGCTAAAATTGGTATATCTGTCTCTTGGGTTGTTCAGGGCAGAAATAAGACGTTGATGCAAATATGGTTCATCCACCAGCAATGAGAAACAGGCTTATTACTTCTTCCTGAAATACATATATTCATATTATCTACTTCAGTTTCTATCCCCAAACAGCCCTAAATCATTGTCAGGACCCGGGCTCCGGTTTGGGTCTGTGAAAAGAGGGTTTACCCGTGGGGTTAGGGGGGTGCTTGTGCATCTGGTTTTGCATCAGCATTAACTCCGATATTTCAACAGCCCCTTCCTGCCCACATTCCTTGCCTCTCCCTTCTGCCCCCTGAATATGATTGCCTGGCTGACTCCCCAGAGAGAAAATGTACTAAGCGAACTTGACAGATTCTGGCTGGCTCCATATGGCAAGGCCTGAGTTTCGTGTTCCTGGGACCCCCAAGCTGCTCTCACCTTATTAGAATGGTAGTAACTACATGCAAGTTCACTGCATTGGTTTTAATTC
Source organism: Symphalangus syndactylus (assembly GCF_028878055.3). Taxonomy (NCBI): domain Eukaryota; kingdom Metazoa; phylum Chordata; class Mammalia; order Primates; family Hylobatidae; genus Symphalangus; species Symphalangus syndactylus. Next base: position 111,436,847 of record NC_072436.2, on the reverse strand, counting down.
GCTGGGCCCTGGGGACTAACCTCAGACTTCAAGGTGGCATTGGATGCAACATCATCCACTGCAAATTGACCTTTGCCTTCTCTTCCCATAAACACACAGCTGGGAGGAAGGTAGGTGGAAAATAGACCCTGAGCCTAGGAAAATCTTTGAAAAATGCAGGGATAACATCAGAGGACTTTCCTAGGGCTGGCAGCAGAGTCTAACAAAGACCTCTCAAAGCATCTTGTTGTTTATTGCTTGATCTGAACCTTTGCACTCCCACACATAATTGAGACTTTCACTTTGGTTCATAAGTATATAATTTGAACTCCTCCTTCTTTCTACACTATTTTAAAGCCCTGGAGAAAATTAACTCCAAATCGAATAAGTGCATTTCAAATGGATAAGCACTTGCAACCTGATGATTAAGGAGTGCAGTTGAATCCCATATGTTTTTAAATAATCAGAATTTGTTAGAATGCATCTGTAAAAGAAAGTTTTTTGGCAGCTTTTCACTTTACCCGGGATATATAGAAAATGTTGCTACCTTCATGTAATGTAGTCTTCCATATTCTGGCAGAACTATCATTGCGTAGAATGAAGAGAACACAAAGGGGGCAGAGAGTCACCTTGTTCAAATAGCTAAAAGGGATAGCAAGAGGAAGATAGACTTTACTCCAGGTGGCCCAAGGGAAAAAATACATCTAAAGGGAAAGATTTTTTAAGGGAGTGAGGAGTGGGAGGAGAGTTAGAGAAATAGTGTAGCAATCTGAGCTGCTGAAGAGAAAGTGCTTTAGTGTTCACAGTAGGGGCTGCAGTTTGCACAGGCTGGAGAGGGGGAGTCCCTGGTACCATGTCTGAAGTTCCTTCTAACCCTGAGGTCCTTGATGCTGGGCATTGGCACACCTCACAGTGAGATGATTTCTGACGCAAACTGAATTGGTCACCATTATAAATGATTCACCTTATTTCAGAAGCCACTTTTGCCAGCTTTTCACTATGCACAACAAAAAACTCAACCTTTGAATATGAAAAATTCAATCCATTTGCTTTCCTTTTAGCTAAAACTAACCCAAAACTGACTCCGCTTGTTGCCGGATTTGTGTGCTACTTGCTAAATAAATGGATCTAGTCTAGATGCCAACAATACCCTGAGGATGCAGAAAACCTCCTTTGCTTGAGTTGAGCGCCTTGAAATAGCTCTGTTGCATCTTGAAGTGGGCTAATTTGTTAATTCAATGAGTAAAGGGGAGACTACCATCATTTCCTTGGTTCCTGTGCGGACCAAACACGGTATTAGCCTCTCTGCAGATGCAATCTCACTTAGACCTACCAGCCACTGTGAGAGAGTATAGAAGAGTTTATCCCTAATCCGCAAACAGGAAAGTGGAGTCATAGGCAGGAATGCACTCAGGTAGTAGTGGGAAGTGGATCAAAACCCAGATTTTTTTTTAATTTTAATTTTAATTTTAGAGACAGGGTCTCAGTCTGTTGCCCAGGCTGGAGTGCAGTGGTGTGATCTCGGCTCACTGCAACTTCTGCCTCACGAGTTCAAGCAGCTCTCCTGCCTCAGCCTCCCAAGTCGCTGGGATTACAGGCATGCACCACCACACTGGCTAATTTATTGTATTGTATAGTTTTGTAGAGATGGGGTCTCACTTTGTTGCCCAGGCTAGTCTTGAACTTCTGGGCTCAATGTATCCTCTGGCTTGGCCTCCCAAAGTGCTGGGATTACAGGTATGAGCCAGGGTGCCTGGCCCAAACCCAGCTATTTTACTCTACAATGCTTGCCCTTTTCTCAGCCCTCCCTTGCTTGCAGGACACCTGAAGTCCTTTGAGCTGCTCTCTATGGGAATGGACTCAGGAGCCTGCCTTTTCCTGGGTGAAGGTAGCTGTTTGGGCCTGGGGTGTGAAGCATGAAACAGGTCCTTTGCATCTGACCACAGCTCAGAGATGGAAGCATACAGCTTCTTCCGCTTTTGTTCCACTTCAGGTCTAGCCCCTTTTGGGGCGGCTTCTCACTGAGGGGAAGTGGGGCACCTGGGAGGGGGGGCAGGTGTAGGTGATTGTAGCTGGAATTTCTCTAGTGTGATAATGGCATCAGCTCCACATTCCCCCCAGCATATCGAATTTGTAACAAAGCTAGATGTGAAGAGTCTTCCCCAGAACATCCCTCAATAATTTGCTTTAATAATAGACATTTTCAGCTTAAATGTGAGTTTTTACCTAAGAGTTCCCCCTTCCCAATTTGTGTCAGCAACCGTTATTAAATTCTAGGAAAATGCAAATGTTGGGGTTTGGTCAAAAGTGAGGCCAGTTCCAGCCTGATGTTCCCCCTGATGTCCACGTGCCGACTCGGTAAACAACTACCTTTCTTCTGAACAGTCTATGTGAGCTATTGATTATCATGTTCTTAAGGAAGGCTGAATATCTTGAGTCTTTCTTGTTAAGCCTGTGTGTCTTGGGACAGCTACACACACTCTCTAAGTTCAAGTTTTCTGAGCTTTCGGTGAGGGGATGTTCATCTTGTTCTGCCTGCAGCACTGGGCCTTGGGAAGCAACTTAGGGTTTTGGCTAGAGCAAGGACAGATCTGACATCTAGTCCTTCTTCTGTGTTTTCTGTCAACCCCAGTTTCCCTATCTTTCAACCGGAGCTAGTAGCATTATCCTTTTACTGTTTAGAGGGTTAAGAGAGATAACACCTAGTATACAGTAGCTGCTCAGAAAATTTCTTATTTCCACAAATGAGAAAGTGAATGCAATAGACATTTGAGAAAAATAAATGTGATAGAGTTATTAGTTCTTTGTTCTAATTGTCACCAGCTCTGTTTAAAAATATATATATATGCTATTTACTTTGGGAAAGCTGCAAGCCCTGTTTCCATCACTTCCTTGTTTCAAGCGTGGACTCATTTTCATCTGCGGATTCCCTCTTGCCTGAAGGCCTTGGTGCCGCATGAGCAAGTGCATTGCTGAGAGCTGTGTGTGGAGCTGGAAGCACAGGCCACTTTCTGCTGCTGAGAAATCCTCTTCCCTCTGAGGGCACAGGCTTGACTGCAAGGAGATGTGGGAAGCCATTTGTGAGAAGTCATAATTAATGATCTGCTGGGCCTTGGCACTTACGGAGGAAGCAGAAAGCAGCTGGGAATTGAAACAGCCCCTTGGACAAAAGTTGTCCTCCTGGGGCTGTTCTCTCTGAGGGGATGTGGGGGACCTGGGAGGGAGGGGCAGGGGCAGGGGTCTCTGTAGTGCGAATTACTCCGTGGCACGGTCTTTTCCACAGCTTATAGGGCTGCCACCTGCCATGCATGATATCAAAGTGATATGGACAAAGAACCCTAGCTCTTGAGACAAAACATCCCGGGCTTGAATTCTAGCTCTTCCTGTTGCTCCTTACATCTCGACAGTTGCCCTCCATCTCTGAGCCTCAGTTTTGTCCATTCGTTCAATGAGGATGGTGCCACATACTCTGCAAGGCTGTCTGGATTGGAAACTGAGTAACATAAATGGAACAGTGTAAGGACTCAGAAGTACTGGGGATAAAATATACAGCAAGAAACACAGAGCCCCCATCTTCAGGGTACTTACAGTTTTGTGGATAATAGAAACCACATTATATAATGTGTAAACTTGTGGATATTTCTGTAGATACTGCTGTAGAATTTATGCACATATTTCACGTGATATTAGGTATAAATTACTGCTAAATTATTCAGATACTTTTCATAATATAAATTGTTCATCTTTGATGGAATATCGAGATGCCTCTGTAGTGCAAATTACTCTCTTTTGGTGAGTTAGCAAGAATCTATCATACCTTAATTTCATCTTACTTGCTGCTAGGCTGATTTGAAAGTTAACTTACCCTTCAGATGACTAAGGGCTATTAAATCCCTGAAGAAATCTTGCAGATAACAACAGCAAATAACAATGTCTTCTATTGAAAACATATTTGGTATTCCTTGTACCAACCTTATAAGAGTGCTTTGAGTATGACATGAACTACAGATACTCCTTGACTTAGGATGGGATCATACTGCAATAAACCCATCACAAGTAGCAAACATAATAAGTTGAAAATGCACTTAATACCCCTCACCTACTCAACATCACAGCTTAACCTAGCCTACCTTAAAAGTTCTCAGAACACTTATATTAGTTTATAGTTTGGCAAAACCACCTAACACAAAGCCTATCTTACAGTAAAGTGTTGAATATCTCATGTAATAATTGAATGCATTACTGAAAGTGAAAAACAGAATGGTTATTATGAGAATGCGAGATATGGTTTCTCCTGAATGATTTCACTTTCACACCATTGTAAAGTCGAAAAGTCTTGAGTCGGGGCGATCTGTATTGCCTGCAAATCAAGCCGTGCAGCATCCACACATAGCAAGGGCTAGTGATGGTTATCATAGCAACAAGTCCTCCTGCTGTATAGTAATAACAATAATATTTTGTAGCATCTATCCCATTGTGTTGCATGAAGGGTTACACAATCTAACATACGCGGAACGCTGGGCACAGTGCCTGGTGCATTGCGTTGTAAGAGCTCAAACAGTGTCAGCTACAATCATCCTCGTTAATGCCATCTTCGGAGTAACTCTGTGAAGTGCTTTAGGGAGAGGTTACAGTCCCACTTTACGGGTGAGAAAAATGAGACTCAAAGAGGCTTCTTCAGTCCACGTAGCTGATAGTGATTGCTGCGTCAGGGCCGGCCGTAGCCTTATGCCTGAATTTCTCCTTGTACCTCTTCAGCCCCTCTTTCCATTTACCCCCAGTTGTTGTTGTTGTTGTTTTTCTTCTCCTTTTTTTTTTTTTCTTAAATCAAGAGTTTGCATGCATCTTCCCTTTGATTGCCTGGGATTTTTTTTTTTTTTTTTTTTTTTTGGAAAGCAGTCATGAAGATATTGCCTAGCCCCAGATACACAAATTCTAGATCTGCTTTCCAAGAGAACCCAGGAGGAAGAAGATGCTGTGACAGGCATTTCTTATCAGGGAGAGGCTCCCCTGCTTGCAGTTAGAATCCACAATGAGGAAGGAATTTTCCTTCCTGGGCGTATTTGCTTATGTTCTTGGATGTGCTGGTAAGCCCCTGCCTACCCACCTCTATGTAAATGAGTCCTCCCACAAGCTCGGGATGTTCTGTCCCCAAATCCTGAACACCATGTACAGGAGATGGGCTTAGATGTTGCAGAAACAAAGACTGAGAGGGGGGCAGCTTTTGGCTGCAATTAACTCCCTTTTTGACTTTATCCTGGGTTGGAGAAGACCTTCACCTGGCTAGGAGATCTGAAAATATGCCTATGACTGTCAGCTGATTTTCCCAGGTCATGAACCTGGGCCCCTCAGCCTGGAACACCGTGGGAGGAGAGGGAAGCCACCCTCGTCACTAAAAGGTGCTACCCTTTTATTCACCTTCCTCAAGTTAGAAGAACTGTTTCTCCAACTGTACCAAGGCTGTGCTGGAATTGGGATCGCAGAGCAGTGCAGAATATTTATTAACCACCTACTATGTGACTGTGGTAATAGACTTATCCAACTATTTTGGGTCCCTCCTGGATGCTGTGAGAGACCTAAATTAAATCGTTGCAATACTTGGGTTCTTGACGAAGAGCGTTGGCTTCAGAATCTGGCAGACCTGATGTTGTATCCCAGATTGGACTTACTGAACATGTGAACTGGGGCAAGTTATTTCTCTTTTCTAGATTTATTTCTCTTACCTGTGAACGACGGCAATAATGTGTGTCATGTAAACATATGAGGATAGTGGATAAGCACTTTGTGGTGTCTCAGACATAAAAAGCACTCAGTGCATGGTGGACATTGTATATCTTTAATATCCAGACATTTCCTAGGATGCCAACCTTGTTATCTACAGACATACTGCCTGAGGGTGGAGGTTCGGATTGAGGATGCAGAAAGGGCAGTGTTCTTATTGGGATGGCTGATAATAGAATATTTGTTTATTTATCTTACAGGTTGGGAAATATTGGTATTTTAAAGGTGGGTTTTCCAGAGTTGGGTATAAGTTCAGCTACCCAAGACAACAGGTTACTGGGGCCATGTGGCTTTGCATCCAGAGTTAAAAGCCGGGACTGGGAATAATTAAAATAGTTTTCATCCTGGGAAATTCTGCTTTAACTGGTTTATAGCAGAGGCTGCGCATCAGGTGTTTTCAAAATTAAGTGATGGTTTACATACAATCTAATTCATCCACTTAAGTGTACAGTTTGAATTTTGGTGATCATATACAATCTCACAATCTCCACTACAGTTCCTTGACCTTAAGTTTCCTTACGCTTTATTTTCAGTCTATTCTGCCCCCCATTCCCTAACCCCTGGCAAGTATTAATCAGCTTTCCGTCCCTGTTGTTTTGAATTTCATCTAAATGGAATCCTACTGTGCAGACTTTTGTGTTTGAGTCCTTTCCTGGAGCATAAAGTTTTTGAGATTCAGCCATAATTGTTGCACCTATTACCATTTTGTTCCTTTTCATTGCTGAGTGGTACGCCATGGTAGGAATATACCAAGATGTGTTTATCCATTCAACAGACCAATTGATGGATATTTGTTTCTAGTTTTTGGCTATTAAGAATGCTGTGGAATTTGAGTACATGTCTTTATGTGGACACATGTCTTCATTTTGGGGAGATAAATCCTTCAAAGTAGAAATGCTGGGTGACATGGTAAATTCAGATTTAACGTTCTAGGATACCATTATTGTTGTTATCCAAAGTGGCTGTGCCATTTTGCTTTTCCACCGGCAATGTGGCATTGGGTATTTATTTATTTTTTAGATAGAGTTTCACTCTGTCACACAGGCTGGAGTGCACTGGCATGATCTCAGCTCACTGCAACTTTCACCTTCTGAGTTCAAGCAATTCTCCCACCTCAGCCTCCTGAGTAGCTGGGACTACAGGTGCCCACCATCACAGCTGGCTAATGTTTTGTATTTTTAGTAGAGACGAGGTTTCGCCATGTTGGTCAGGCTGGTCTCGAACTCCTGGCCTCAGGTCATCCACTCGCTTCAGCCTCCCAAAGTTCTGGGATGACAGGCATAAGCCACGGTGCCTGGTCGGCATTGGGTATTTTTTAAACAGCTCCCAGATGTTTATATTATTATGTATCCAACTTGCATGGATATCCTCTGGGCTCTGTTTTTTCTGATTTAATGGCCACCTTTGGGCTATCAGATGAATAAGGATATTGTCAGTATCAGGAAAGTAAAGAAGACGTTTGTCCCAACCCGTATGCCCCAAGTTGCTCAAAACTATTGAGGAATGAGATACTGTCTGGGTTTTCATAACTCAGTTGCATTTTTATGTTTTGCATATCAAAATTTGTATGCAGGCTTACGTTCCCCAACATTAATCCACTTTTTTTTTTTTTAAATAACAGAGGATTTGACTTAGATGTATAAAGAGAAGTCTTATTCCCTCATGTAGGAAATTGTTTCCACCTGCTATAGACACATTAGTTAATAATCAAGGGACAGGTATGTTCACTGACCTTCCTATTATTTTGTTTTACAAGTGTAATGACTAGTTCTGTTTATGCGTGCACACACAGGTGCACACTTGCGTGTTGCTTTTCCCTCATGTTTCCAGGCAGACCACGCAGTGATTATTTAATGCTTTGCCTTGCTATGAGCTGTTGCTTATACATTTTTGGTAGACATTTTACCATCCTCTACAGTTTACCTTCTACTTTTATTTTCTCCTTGTTGAATTACAAATAGATTAACATGCTCAGTAGGTTTTCCTTGAATCCAACTGAATGCTTCAACCTCCTACATGTGCTTTTTTTAGTTTTGTAACATGACAGGGAATGAGGTGAATGAAGTGAGGATGTGGCCTTTGTCTTGGGCTGAAGCAGTTTTCAACCCCCAAATGGCTTGTCGCTACTTCCCCACGCAAGAGCCTACACCTCAATATTATAAAGAGAAGTTTTAAATAGAAGACTGTTCTATCTAAACTTGTGCCTAACTGACATCTATTTTGTTATTATGTGAAACACATCCATATATAATGTATATGTATCCATAATGTGTGTACATATATATATATTTCCCAGCTCTCTTATGTCTGAATATTAAATCCCTTGACTATCCTCTATGGCTCTCCAAGTCCATTTGGCATTTGGCTATCAGCTTATACTAATAGCAAGTGTCAGTCTGTAGGCCTACCACCTATTTTTGTAAATAAAGTTTTATTGGCACATATCCGCACCCATTTATTTACATACTGTTCATGGTTGCTGTTTTGCTACAAGTGTGAAGTTGAGTTGTGTCAACAGAAATGTACGCCCCATAGAGCTGAAAGTGTTTCCTGTCTGGCTCTTTACAGAAAAAAATAATTTCTGATCCTTCTTCTATGCTACCACTTGGTGTGTTTGCAACTTCACTGTACTTTCTGTGGGTGTTTGTGTTTGTGTCTTCTTTTTTTTTATTTTTTATTTTTATTTTTATTTTTTTAGAGATGGAGTCTTGCTTTGTTGCCCAGGCTGGAATGCAGTGGTGTGATCGCAGCTCACTGCAACCTCTGACTCCCGGGTTCAAGTGATTCTCCTGCCTCAGCCTCCTGAGCACCTGCCACCACGCCTGCTTTATTTTTGTTTTTTTGGTAGAGATGCGGTTTCACCATGTTGGCCAGGCTGGTCTCGAACACTTGACCTCAAGTGATCCACCCCACCCCTCAGCCTCCCAAAGTGCTGGGATTATAGGCATGAGCCACAGTACCCGGCCTTGTGTCTTTTCTACGTGGACAGTTAGATTTTGTCCGGTTAATCTTACCTTGGGCCAGTCACTTAACTTCTCTGGGTTTTATGTCTACATCCATAACTTGGGCATAATAACAGCATCTCCCCTGTAGAGTGGCTTGAGGATTCAGAGGAAGGCAAGAAAGCACCTGGTGTTCACAGTGCCCAGTTCACGTAATGAGCTCATTTAATGGCACCCAGGCCTGATAGAAGGCATCTGTTATGATGTGGTTTGTATCTCCTGCCATTTTGGAGCAGATGCTAAGAAGCAAGTCGTTAAGCTGAGGTCTGGGGGACTGGACAGAGATCCAGGCCTGTTACTAGGAGACAAGACCTGTAATAGTCAGGGTTCCAACGTTGCCTGCCTCTTCACCTTCCATCACCTCCTGTTTTTGTTCAACCTCCTTGCCACTCTGCAGTTAGTTCAAACACATGTCTCACTTCAAGGCATTTGTTTTTGTCTTTTTGAGATGGAGTCTTGCTCTGTCACCCAGGCTGAAGTGCAGTGGCAGAATCTCGGCTCACTGCAACCTCTGCCTCCCAGGTTCAAGTAATTCTCCTGTCTCAGCCTCCTGAGTAGCTGAGATTACAGGTACCTGCCACCATGCCCAGCTAATTTTTGTAATTTTAGTAGAGATAAGGTTTCGCCATGTTGGGCAAGCTGATCTCGAACTCTTGACCTCAGGTGATTCGCCCGCCTCAGCCTCCAAAAGTGCTGGGATTACAGGTGTGAGCCACTGTGCCTTGCCCACTTCAAGGCATTTGAACTTGCAGTTCCCACTGCCTCACCTTGTTTCCTCCAAGATATCCACATGGTATACTGCTTCCTCAACTACTTTGTCTCAGATAGCAGCCCCATCACTGTCTTGCTCCACGCCCTCATCCTCATCACATTTATGGGTCATTGTACTTCATATCAATGTGTTTATGTGTCAGTGTCCTGTCTCCTTTACTGAAAGGCACTCCCCATGCAGTTGAGAAATTCATCTTGTTATATGCCCAGCACAGTGAACTTCACCCGCGTGAAATAGGGGAGCACTAAATATTAGTTGAGTAAATGCATGAGTGGATGAACGTTCCTTAAAGTGGGAATGTCTTTCCGTGCTTCATAATTCTCATCTGCCATCCCTCTTCCCATGCATGAAGATAAGCTGTAGACTATCCACTCCTGCACCTGTTCACATACATATAGAAACATGCACTGAGACCCAGCACCACACGCACAGACACTCTCACACACACACTTGCACTCAAACCTCTCCACGCAGACACATTCTCCAGAGCCGTCCGGATGCAGCTTGTAAAACTGCCTCCTCATTCAGCCCTTGGACAGCCTAAAAGCCTCTTCAGTAAGATCCTGATAGCTTTATTGGAGAGGTCTTGGGTAGAAAAAAAGCTGCGGCTTAATGAAGGCCGTTTAACAGTCAATCTCAATTCCAAGGAAAAGCAAATCTTTATTACCAGCGTCCGATAATTTCTGCTCAGGGATTCCCACCCTTGGAATGGATTTTTTTTTTTTCCAGGGCCTCTTTTCTAATTAACTCTGGAGCCTAGATTACAAGAGGTTGGCCTTGTGAATGAAGGGGGCACCTCGGCACAAGTAATCACTGGAGGTGATGTTTAATTAAAGAGATGCTGTTAGAGGGAAAATACCTGAGCAGGCTGGAGTGCTAATCCTCTTACCGTGCTCGCATGTCCCCGCGTGATTGTGATTGATGAGCTGGTCCTGCTCACATCTTCATCTGCAGCATGCTCATCCCTGCAGGCAGGAGGGGCTTCAGCTCCCTCCACATACTTGCTTAGCCTGGTGGTGTTCTGGGCTGGTGAAAGGGATGGCTGTGCAGTTTCCCTTTGTCACTCTGCGCTTTTCTCCTTTTCTTTTTCTCCTTTATTATAGCTAGATAGTTGGATAGATATACATTTAGATATACAACTATGTACAGATATATGTGGACCTCGCTATATCTATCTACTGTCTGCCTATCTGCTATCATTCTATCACTCTGTACATTCATACATTCATTATATATACCTTCATCCATTGTCTACCTATCTACTGTCTACCTGTCATTATGTCTATACATACATCAATCCATCATCTATTTATCCATGCTCACATCATGTATCTATACGTTCATCCATTATACACCTATCTACTATTTACCTATCATTCTATTTGTCTATACATACGTCAATCTATCCATCATCTATCCATCTATCTGTACATTCTCTCATCCCTTATCTAGCTATACATCATCTATTATCCACCTATCTACTATCTACCTATCACTGTATTTGTGTATATATACATCTATCATCTATACATATCCATACATTAATCTATCCATCCATCTATCCATCTATACGTTCTCACATCCATTATCTATCTATACATTCATCCTCTACCTGTCTACTATCATTTTATCATTCTGTTTGTCTATACATTCATCAATCCATCAATCTATATACTTCACATGTCCACTATCTATCTATACATTCATCTATTATCTATCTCTCTAATCTCTCTATTGCTCTGTCATTATATCTACCTACCTATGTGTCTATCTCTATCTTTATAAAATCTTGCTGTGAATCTCAGTGTCTCTGTCTCTCCATGTCTGTGTCTGGCTTTGTCTTCATTTTTCTCATTCTGTCTAAATCTCTCTGTTTCTCTGCCTCTGTCTGTGTCTGTTTCACTGTTCGTCCTTTTGTTTCTCCTAGGTCTGCCCTGTTAGATAATTTTAGGGAATGTGTAACATACTTTTTTTTTTTAATTCAAGAGTATTAATGGTTGAGTAATGTAAAAGCAAGTCTTTGGTTAAGCATTTACTAAATGCCGGGAACTGCCTGAGGTACCTTTTGGCAAGTATTTAATAATTGTTGTTAAAATAGCGAATATTAATCTCTTAATATGTGCCAGGTCCTAATGCCAAGTACTTTATGTATTAATCCCATTTAATCTTCAAAATAGTTTTATGTTGTAGCTTCTTTTGCTGTTCCTATTTTGGAGATTAAAAAACTGAGGCTTGGAGAGAGAATTATTATTATTATTATTATTATTATTATTATTATTGAGATAGAGTCTCACTCTGTCACTCTGCTGCCCAGGCTGGAATGCAGTGGTACCATCATAGCTCACTGCAGCCTCGAACTCCCGGACTCAAGCAATCCTCCAACCTCAGTCTCCTGAGTAGCTGAGATTACAGGCACACACCACTTTGCCCAGCAAATCATTGTTTATTTTTCGTAGAGACCATTTTTTTATGTTGTTCGGGCTGATCTTCAACTCCTGGCCTCAAGTGATCCTCCCACCTCAGCCTTCCAAAGCACTGGGATTACAGGTGTGAGCCACCACGCCCAGCTAAATTATGCATATTATCTTTAATCCACACTTTAGCACACCAAGATAACATTTTATTTCTACCTTTTAATGATGCATGTACAGTGGTTTTCAAAGTTAAGGTGAATTGTCCCTGGTCAGAGATTTTAAAGAATGTCATTCTAGGGATCTTACTTCAGATGTGTCTCTCTCCAAAATGCTCCTTTTGAATGGACAGAAAGGTAGATCTGTGTCTCCCCATGTTTCTCTGTAATTGCTCCCCCTTTAAATCTGTGTCCCAGCTACATTTAGTGAACATCTTTGCCATGTGGCTTCTGAATGCAGGAGGCTGCAGAACTTCCTTCTGTCTTCTGAGCCATAATAAATTGGCAGAAATGTCTGATTTGACTTTTTTCCCCCCTTGTTCAAGGCAGGTGCTTTTCTCATTACTGAGAAAAGAATGACACTTTGTCTCTCCAAGAGCTCAGGCGTTCATAATAAATAGCTGTGCAGTTTCTGATCTTGGAGCTGCTAGCTCTGCTAGACTAAGGGGGGTTCAGCTCTATCAGGGCTCTATCCCTGGCGAGATTAGGTTTGCAGAATCTCTACTGGAGCTTGTAGCTACTTACCAGAGTGGATTGGTCTATGATTCCAGTTTCACTGTTTATAGTTCAAAATTTTCGAGCCAGCCAGGCTGTCTTCTTAATTAGAGGGGTTGAGTCTGAAATGGAAGGGATGGATAATGTACCTTTACTCTCCATTTTCATCTATCAATGGGAAATAATTAAAATAAATTCAACCGTGACTTGTTTAACTCCCACATTAACTTGGGTTAGCAAATTCTACTTTGTGGAAGGAACCATGAGGAAGAAAACAGATTGAAACTATGGTCTGTGCTAGTTCTTAAGTCCAAGTTCAACTCTGGTTGAGGTGGGGGTGTTGATAGCTTTCAGTAAACCTCAAATTGTTCATTATCTCCTAGTCTTGGTGAAACAAGCTTTCCCATGTCTCAAAAAAAACCCACATAATAAATATAATCAAGTCCCATCTTACCCAGAAACAGCACCTCTTGTTACTCTCTGATTCTCATTGTTTTGCTCTGACACTAGGGTGTCTTTATCAGCCTAAGAATACATAGATTCTTAGACTGTTTCAATCCCTTATCTTCTTTAGGTGGCCCAAAATCTAACACTGAAGATCTCTTTATCAGAGCACCCTTGGAAAACTCCAAAAGCTGTCATAGGTCTAGAAATCCATCAACTCCAGATTCTAAAGAGAAAACGAAATGGCTCACACTTCTCACCATACCTGCACCCACAAATCGGGCCCTCAAATAAAGTCATCGGCCCTCTAATTATGCTAAGGTATTCAAATCATGAGATTCACTCTGAAACCAGTTCCTAAACCACCCACGTACGCATCTTTGCTTTCTGGGCAATGCCACATCCCTCTTTCTTGGGGTTTCCTCCACAGGAACACTCCTTATCTGTGACTTTGGTTGGCTCTAAATCTGCACTACTGCTTTGCTATTTAATACAACTTGTCATCTTGTTTTTGGCCTTGATTTGATATCCTAATAAGGGACTCTTCCTGGGTTTTGCTTTAAGATTCAGTCTGCTGAAGGGCTGTGACTCCATTGTAAGCAGAAGCAGCCTGGGAGGGCAGGACCAGACACACTGAACGTCAGCCAGACAGGTGATGTGATCCCTCTGATTTTCAGAATTCCTTTGAGAGATCACATGTCCCTTCCCTGCTGGTCTTTGGGCTGGAGTCAAGGAAATCTTTTGAATTAGTTCTGTCTCTCTCTAAATTATTTGCTTTATGTAATAGGAACATGCCTCAGTTGGGCTCTGTATTTTATCTATTTTATTTGAAACAGGGTCTTGCTCTGTCACCCAGGCTGGAGTGCAAGGACATGATCTCGGCTCACAGCAGCCTCAAACTCCTGGGCTCAAGCAATCCTCCTGCCTCGGCCTCCTGAGTAGCTAGGACCACAGGCACATGCCACCATGCCAAGCTAATTAATATATATATATTAAAAAACATGTTCTTGTATTTAACAGAATTTTAAGGAAGAATTTGAATTTTAGTAATTTACAACTTCTCTGGCCAATCTTCCATATCTGGCTAATTTTCATTGTGCCACTCTGTGTGTTCCTTTTTTGTCATTCTGAATATTGATAATTCTAGTCTATGTTCCTAATGCCTAGGCTGATAAAACTGTACTCAGCCTACTTTGTTCACATTTCCAGCATCAGAATCCTGTGTTCCATGCTTGTATGCTGTGGAACGAGCTCAATTTTCAGCATTAAATTTACCATGCCAAAAAGTGGAAAAAGACTCTGCAATAAACTGACTACTTAGCATGATTTTGTCTGCCTTCTGCATTTGGAATTCCCAGCATAATCTAAGCAGACATAAAATTCAGTTCTTTAAGATTCATTTAGCAATAAGAATATTGTAAAAATTCAAATAAGAGGAATGCAGATTAGCAGAGAATGTTAAGCAAGTTTTTTGTTTCTGTCCTTGGTGCTGAAAAAATGGGGGTCAACTTTTCTACCTTAGTGAATTTAATGATGTGCTGATTGTATTTAAATGACTATGTGACAAGGGATCAGATACTCCTCTATAATCATTCTTTAATTTCCTAGAACTGTAGAAACTTGGTGACATAATGAGAGCTGCCTGTCACCTACCCTAGAACTGTCCTGTCTCATATGACAGCCACTAGCCACATGTAGCTACTTAAAAGGGCACTAAATAAAATTAAAATTCAGTTTCCTAGTGATATCATTTAGATATTGTCCCATCTAAATCTCATGTCAAATTGTAATCCCCAGTGTTGGAGGTAGGGCCTGGTGGGAGGTGACTGGACCATGAAGGCAGATTTTTTATGAATTGTTTAGTGCCATCCCCTTGGTGGTTTCCTCGCGATAGTGAATTGTTGTGAGAGCTGACTGTTTAAAAGCAGTTGGCATCTTCCCCCTCACTCTCTCTTGCCCCGACTTTCACCATGTGACATGCCTGCTTCTACTTCACCTTCCACCATGAGTAAAAGCTCCCTGAGACCTCCCCAGAAGCCAAACTGATGCTGGCAACAACCATGAGCTAATTAAGCCTCTTTTTTTGGAGTCATCCCCCAGGCTGGAGTGCAGTGGTGCCATCTCAGCTCACTACAACCTCCGCCTCCCAGGTTCAAGCAATTCTCCTGCCTCAGCCTCCGGAGTAGCTGGGATTACAGGTGCCTGCCACCACGCTCGGCTAATTTTTGTAGTTTTAGTAGAGACCGGGTTTCACCATGTTGATCAGGCTGGTCTCAAACTCCTGACCTCAGGTGATCCGTCTGCCTCAGCCTTCCAAAGTGCTGGGATTACAGGCGTGAAGCCACTGTGTCCGGCCTTAAGCCCCTTTTCTTTATAAAATACCCATTCTCAGGTATTTCAAGAATAGACTAACACACTCAGTCAGACTGTCCACCTTTCAGGCGCTCAACAGCCACACGTGGCTAGAGTTTCCTGTATTAGACAGTACAGATATGGAATATTTCTGTCATCTCAGAAAGTTTTGTTGGACAGTCTTCCCCTAGAATCATTGCAATAGACTCAGTAATGCCTGCAAATCTGTCCACATCATAATCACTGGAACCTGTCAGTGTTACTTTATATGGAAAAGGGACCTATGAAGACAGATTTAAATAAGGACATTGAATTGGAGATATTATTCTATAGTATCCAGATGAGTCCAGTGTAATCACAACAGTCCTTACAAGGGGGAACACAGAGGTGTAGAGTCAGAGTCAGGGAGGAAGACAATGTAATAACAGAATCAGAAACTGGAGTGATGCATTTTGAAGTTGGAGAGAGAGACCACAAGGTAAGGAATTAAGGTGGTCATTAGAAGCTCAAAAATGGCAAAGAAATAGGTGATCCTGGCCGGGCACGGTGGCTCACGCTTGTAATCCCAGCACTTTGGGAGGACGAGGCAGGTGGATCACGAGGTCAGGAGATCGAGACCACGGTGAAACCCCATCTCTACTAAAAATACAAAAAATTAGCCGGGCGTGGTGGCGGGAGCCTGTAGTCCCAGCTACTCGGAGAGGCTGAGGCAGGAGAATGGCGTGAACCCGGGAGGCGGAGCTTGCACTGAGCCGAGATCGCGCCACTGCACTCCAGCCTGGGTGAGAGAGAGAGACTCCGTCTCAAAAAAAAAAAAAAAAAAAAAGAAAGAAATAGGTGATCCTCTCAAAGCCTCCAGAGCCCTGGTGACACCTTGACTTTACGTCAGTGAGAAATCAAAACTAAAAGAGAATATGTTTGCATTGTGTTAAGCCACAAGTTTCTGGTAATTAGTTATAACAACAATAGAACACTGATAAAATCATCATTATCATTATCATCATCCCAGTAGGCGCTTGCTTTTAGTTTGGGTTCTTATAATTTTGCATTCTCAAATAGAAAGTCAAAACAATTTCTTAGTTATTTGAAGAACCACACTCATAGGCTATGGCACCTTTTTTTCTTTGAGATTTTCATATTGACTTATCAATGATTTCTTCTCTGAGAGTGGTTATAGAGGCTTAAACAGTATGTCATGAGTTGGCAATGTCTAGTGGGGGAGCTATAATAGATAAAAGTGAGAAGAGATTATTAACATGGCCTCACTTTCTGATTTTTTGGACTGGGATGGTTGTCAACCGCAATTGTGGTTTTGAGCATGGTGGTCAGATGAGATTGGCCTTGCTGAAGACACAGGCAAGCATCCCATTAAATGCTTTTAGGTGAATCAGAACCAAAGCTTAGTTCAGTATTTTAAAGGCACGCTTTGGGGAGACCGTCTCTGGCCTTCCTACCATTGGCGACTAGTGTGTTATTTTCGAAGCCTGCTGTGTGATGGTGGGTGTGATGTGTCAAACTCCTTCTCTGCTCCCTCAACATGCTCCTTTCCTCCCGGGCTGGGTTTGATGGATTATTTTTTCTGGAAAATTTTCCCAACCCACTGCACACTGCCATCCAAGTCACTTCTCTTAAATAACAATAACAGCAATAATAGCACAGAGGTGTTCAGCGTAGTGATAGGAAATTTACATGCATGACCTAATTTATTGTAGAAATAATCCTATGAAGAGTATGCAATTTGTATCTGTCTTATAACAGAGAGGAGCGAACGCTAAAAAAGGTCACGATACTTACTCAAAGCCATACACCTGGTAAGAGGCAAAGCCAGCATTTGAACAACAGGCCTTCTGAGTCTCTAAGTGGCTTGCATTCCAAAACTCAGCAGAAGTTGCTCCTTCCCAAATGCTTGAGCTCCTTAATATCAGGAACTGTGTTATCTACTTTTATTTTTTTGCATTATAAAATCTTCGTTCTTTGTTTTGGGTATAGGAGATACATGCGTACGATTGTTCCATGGGTATGTTGGACCAAAGTAATGAGCATAGAAGCCAATAGGTAGTTTTTTATTCCATTCCTTCCTGCCACTTTCGTAATCCCCAGTGTCTGTTGTTCCCTTATTTATGACCATGTGTGCTTAATGTTTAGCTCCCACTTATAAATGAAAACATGTGATACTCGTTTTCTGTTCCTGCATTAATTCACTTAAGATAATTGCCTCCAGCTGCATCCATGTTGCTGCGAAGACATGATTTCATTCTGTTTTATGGCTTCATAGTATTCTATGGTGTATATATACCACATTTTCTTTATCCAGTCCACCACTGATAAACACCTAGGCTAATTCCATGTCTTTGCTGTTGTGAATATTACAGTGATTCACACACTTGTGCAGGTGTCTTTCTGATATAACAATTTCTTTTCCTTTGGGTATTTACCCAGTCATGGGATTGCTGGGTTGAAGAGTAGCTCTGTTTTAAGTTCTTTGAGAAATATTCAAACAGCTTTCCACAGTGGCTGAACTAATTTACACACGCACCAACAGTGTATCAGCCGTCCTTTTTCTCTGCAGCCTCACCAGCGTCTATTGTTTTTTGACTTTTTACTAATAGCCATTTTGACTGGTGCGAGATGGTATCTCTCTGTGGTTTTGATGTGCATTTCTCTGATGATGGTTATAAGCATTTTTTCATATGTTTGTTGACTGTGTTTATCTCTTCTTTTGAGAAGTGTCTATTTGTGACCTTTGTCCATTTTTTTGCATGTACAGAATTTATTCAAGTTTTAATATAATTCCATCTTTAAGTCTCAGAAACCTTCTTTTTAAATTTATTTTAAGACTACACATTGGGTACAGTACACACTGCTTGGGTAACGGGTGTACCAAAATCTCAGAAATCCCCACTAAAGAACTTATTCATGTAACCAAACATCACCTGTTCCCAAAAAACCTATTGAAATAAAAAATAAATTACTTTTTTTCTTGTCCAAAGATACTAGATTTTTTTTTTGCAAATCAGCAGAATTTCATGGAAGTTCCTCATTTAAATTTATGTTTGAATCCTGTAGATTCTTAATAAGTACTTCCATACAGAGAAGAAGCCAATAAGAACGTTCCAGAGAAATCCTACAGAATGTGGTGTGGTGGGAACATACTAGGCTGGGTCCACATTCTGTCTCTATCAGCAGTGAGTCAGTGCACACATCCTACCTCCTGGGCCTCAGTTTCCTCACCTTTTTATTTTATTTTGTTTTATTTTTGAAGTAGGGTCTCGCTGTGTCTCCCAGGTTGGAGTACAGTGGCATGATCTCAGCTCACTACAACCTCCATCTCCCAGTTCAAGTGATTCTCGTGCCTCAGCCTCCCAAGTAGCTGGGATTACAGGCATGCGCCACCACATCTGTCTAATTTTTGTATTTTTAGTAGGGATGGGGTTTCACCATGTTGACCAGGCTGATCTTGAACTCTTGACCTCAAGTGATCCACCTGCCTTGGCCTCCCAAAGTGTTGGGATTAGAGGGGTGAGTCACTGTGCCTGGCCAAGTTTTCTTACCTTTTAAATGGGGATAGTGGTATCTAACTCAGAGCCCTTATGGGGATGTAATGAGGTAATAGATGTCAGTCACTTAGGGTGTATAAATGAGTTTAATCATCATCATCATCATCATCATTAATACCATTTCTCTACTACCATATTGTGTGTTCAAGTACTTGTCCACATTCATTGGTCATAGCAAGGCCTCAGTTTACTTGAATGTATTTACATTCCAACAATGTAAACCTTAACAAAGACTTTTTTTTTTTATTTTACCACTGCAGTGTTCTCATAGAAAAGACTACAGAACAGAAAAAAAAAAAAAAAAACAGTTTGCATTGTGTAATTGCTCCAAATTGTATTTTATTTTAGAAAATAAAAAATAAATCACTAGAATCCTATTTAAATACAAGTTTAAAAATTAGTTATTTTGCACTGGACACAGAATGGACTGAAAAAATTAGGATTAGAGCCATTGGTACCCATACAGATGTGAAGAAATTGTCTTGAGAGTGAACCTCTGGTTTCGTCTGTGCTTCTCGGTCTCCACTTGGCTTTGTCACATCTCCCATAAATGACTGCAGTCATTTTATTGCCTCTCTCCATGTCCCCACCCTTGCCTGTCTCCAACCTACCAGCCATTCAGTGGCCAGCGTGGTCTTTCTAAGACAAACCTGACCATGTGAATCCCATGCCTGGAACTCTTCAGTGGCCTCCCATTACTTAAAGGATCAAATCCAAACTACTTTATGTGTCATTTTGATTCTCTTCGTACGCCCTCAACCTTATTTTCTAGCCCCAGTTCCTGCTAAATCTTCACCACACCTATACTCCAGCCATATCATCCTGTTTTCTGCATTCTTTTATGCCCTGATGCTGAGTGTGCGCTTTTCCTCTTCCTTGAATTTGCACCTAACTCACTCCAACATCTCCTTAAGATTCCTCTCAACTATTACATCCTTTAAGAAGCATTTGATACCTCCTATCTCTGAATTGAGCGTTTTCTTCTTTGCCCCCTATAATAATTTATACTTATAAAATCCATGACACTTGCTTTGATCATCGATTTTTTGGTATCTCTGTTTATCGAGATCTTAATCTGCATTAGAGCAGGACTATTTTCTTATCTCTGAACGTATTTTAATGCACAAACAAATGCTTATTGTAAGCCTACTGGGGGCCAGACACAGTGGATAAAGGTACCTCTAGTGCATTTCTAAACATAGTCCAAAACTAACATTTCGAATGAATCAATGAATGCAAGATATCCTACCATGTGTCACTGAGACTTTTAAAAAGAACTAGTTTCTTTCTGATCAAATTCAATGGATAACCTTGCAGAGCAAGATCTAACTCAGAATGTCTGTGGATGCCTTAAGCATTCTGCATACTGGAGCGTTTTCAAGAGCCCTTCTCTGACCTCACACACAGCGAATGTCTGAGCTCTGTAGGCTATTTGTAGAGAGTTTATTTCATCTTTGCAGAAAGCCGCCCAGTATAAATATTAGTCAGTTGATTTCACACAGAGTTAAAACAAGCCTTTAAAAGCCCTTTACCTCTCCTGTCCCCAAATAGGTGCTTTAGACAGATTCTCTGAGCCTTGGGAGCTTTGTTGGATTTGGTAAAGTGAAAGTTATGTTCTTTTCCGAAGCAGCCTTCTGTGAAGGCCGTCTTGGGGTTGATGCTGTAATTGTGCAGAAAGGTAAAATGAAGAATAACAAAGGTGGGGTGTGGGGTGGGATGGGGATCAAGCTTCCCTGTTCTGGATATATCTCCGTAAGTCCATTTCGAAAAATGTTCACGTTTGGGGCCAAGGTGGTAGTTTGGTATTGTAAAGGAGTGGTGGCTTCAAATTTAAATAGTCTAAGTTCAATCTCATCTCTGTTAATGAACTAGCTAATGGTGTACATGGGTCTAACTCAGCCTCTATGACACCTGAACCAAAGAATATAACTAGCATTGTCCAACAGAAATATAACCATGGTCACAAATATGAATCACATATGTAGTGTTTTTTTTTAAACTTTCTAGTAGCCATATTAAGGCAAAACAAAATGGGTGATTTTAATTTCAATATTTTATTCAAGCAAATATATCCCAATATATAACCAAGAATAATTTTATTTACCCAGTATATCCAAAGTGTTACCATTCAACGTGTAATCAAACTGACACTACTAAAGGGATATGTTGCATTCTTTCTCTTGAAGGATGTCTCTGAAACCTGGTGCGCAGTTGTCATTTACAGTACACCTCATTTTAGACCACCCACATTTCAACACCCAATGACCACACATGGCTAGTGCCTACCATGTTAGGACAGCAAGGTGAAACCACAATGCTTGAGCAGATCTAGCAAGCTCTTAAAGTTCTCTGACTAGGATTATAATATCTGCTTCACAGAGAGCAAATGAGATCGCATGAAAATTGTCATGTGCCCCAGCTTTCGCCTCTGAAGTGTTAGTGTGTAAGCAACAGATTAAGAGGATAAGGTGTCACAACATCCTTAGCTGTTTACCTAATTGTTGCATTTCTATCAATGGACCTCAAACTCCATGAAGTAGACAATGACATCGCTCAATACTAGGTCTTCCGTGACTAGCACATAATAGATGTATTAATTGCCCAGGGTTACTAAAACAAAGAACCACAAACTGGGTGACTTGAAATAGAAATTTACTGGCTCACAGTTCTGAAGGCCTGAAGTCTGAGATAAAGGTGTGGATAGGGCTGGTTCCTTC
Organism: Symphalangus syndactylus; assembly: GCF_028878055.3. Taxonomy (NCBI): domain Eukaryota; kingdom Metazoa; phylum Chordata; class Mammalia; order Primates; family Hylobatidae; genus Symphalangus; species Symphalangus syndactylus. Next base: position 111,415,119 of record NC_072436.2, on the reverse strand, counting down.
TGACCGCTGGGAGGAGAATCTGCCCCATGCTGCCCTCCTATTTTCTGGAAGTTTACTGACAATATTTGGCATCCCTTGAGTTGTAGAAGCATCACCCATTCATCTTCAGATGGTGTGCATATCTGTGTCCAGATTTCCCCATTTTATAAGACACAGTCTTATGGGATTTAGAATCTCACCCTGCTCCCTACTCAAGCATGACCTCATCTTAACTAATTACATCTGCAGTGACCTCATTCCCAGATAAGGTTACATTCTGAGATACTGGGAGCTAGGACCTGAGTATTTGAATTTGAAAAGAAGACAATTCAACCAATAACAGTATGTGTTCAATAAATTCAAGTCAGATACATGAAAAAATAAAAATTGAGTGTAAAGATAATTTTTGGCTACATTGACTGGATTCCAAGAATATTCCATTCTGTCTAAAGAAGATAGACGTGTTAAAAATCAAATGAGAAAAAACAGTAAGTGAAGAGGATGAACGCAGCCAATGGGCAATTAGACTATGGAAAAACAAATGCACCCGAATCGCAACTCAACATATATTAAGGCTTTCCTTTGGTGGTGTTTTGAATTAGACCTATTTAATGTCGATCAGCCTCAGTTTCCTTAGCATTATCTACTTCGCAGTTGTTGAGACAATTAACTACAATATTCTAAGTTGCACACAATTATTGGGCCAGACTTCTACACTGTGAGTATCTGCAAAAAATATATATATATATATTGTTCACTGCTATGCTTCTTCCCTCTGATTTACCAATAAGGCAAACATCTTCCATATTTCCAAAAATCCCTGGTTTTCCTTGAGTACACCCTGACATCATGCAAAACCTCTTCTTCCTCAAGTCAGCTAGGCCCTGCTGTACTCTAAGCTACAACCCACTGGGCTCAGCATTCAATCAGGCAGATGTCCTTAAAAGATCACACATCATTAGCTATAGAAGAATAATATTTATGCACTGCTTAATCATGTGAAGAAGCACAGGTTCTCCAGTCTCAAGTGGAGACACTGGTTGACGTATAGGCTTAGAGATCCTCATGTTGGGACAGGGCCAGTTAGTGATCTTGGCTCTTCACTTGCCAAGATGGAACTGTTTGGTTTCAGTTCTGTGAACATACTTACAAAATAGTAGGAATTTCAATACTGTGTGCTTCTGCTTAGTTGGGTTGTACTGAATTTGTAAGTCCAGTGAAGTTGTATTTCCGCTTTGTTCTGATGAGAGGTCTAGCCACTTTGTGTTTCAACTGTTATAATGTCCATATTCAGTTTTCTTATTCCCCCATAAAAGTTTATGAGATAGAAATGGAGGAAACCTAGAAATGCATCATGCAACTAAGCCTATTGTTGTAGCTGGACTTGTTGGGTCATATGGATGAAAAACTTAGGGAACAATTTGATGCATTGGAAATACATCTAGGGTTCATATCACTAGATATGATTTGGGCATTTCACTGAGTTACCTGGCTCTCAGCTTCTTCTACTAAATAGATGTGAATGAGACCCATTCTGACTTTCTTTCAGTATTATATGTAAGGCTTAAAACGATTATGTTAAAATGCTCACAACAACCTTTACAACCTATCCCATGATATGGTTTGGCTGTGTCCCCACCCAAATCTCATCTTGAACTCTAGTTCCCATAATCCCCATGTCTCGTGAGACGGACCCGGTGGGAGGTAATTGAATGATGGGGGCAGTTACCTCCATGCTGTTCTTGTAATAGTGAGTAAGTTCTCACGAGATCTGATGGGTTTATATGAGGCTTTCCCCCTGCTTTGCTCGGCCCTTCTCCTTCCTGCTGCCATGTGAAGAAGGACATGTTTGCTTCCCCTTCTGCCATGATCGTAAGTTTCCTGAGGCCTCTCCAGCCATGCTGAACTGTGAGTCAACCTCTTTCCTTTATAAATTACCCAGCCTCAGATATGTCTTTACTTGCTGTGTGAGAACAGACTAATACAACCCAGCTGAGATATTGTGATGATGATGATGGAGAAGAGAATGATCGTTTGTCCTATTTACTTAAAGTGACTACTTGCTTCCTCTGCTTATTTCTTCTATTTCAAGCGTTAGAATTACTTCCAGTGAGAAGGTAATGTCAAAATGTAGCCTAAATTATCAGCTCCCTCTCTGTTCTTACCCTTCCTCTTTCTTTCCTTTCATAAGACAACGTAATGCATAAGACAGCTTTATCTTGGCATGTATGATTGTTGCATTTACTCTTTGATTTAATCAAATCGTGTTTGATCATTCACTCTGTGCTTGCCATTCTGCTAGTGCTGGGGATATTTTGTCCTATAAGACAGACCTATAGGTCTGTGCTTTTGAGAGCCTTACAATCCAGTAGCCTCCAGGCCTTCAGCCCAGCCCCATATTTTGTAGGTCCTATGACTCTGAAAATGTCCTCATTGCTTTCTTCTGCTTTGTTTTCTTTGATTCTGCCGCTCTGAGTATGAGATATTCTGTCCTAACATTTAGCATTACTATTGGCCTTTCTAGATTTTGTTTTGTCAGTCTATATGCTACCACCTGGCTGCTTCCTGCTCTTCAAGAACCTCAGGTTAGACGTCAGTTCTTCTGGAAAACTTTACCGGATAAATCCTTTCTTTTCTTACATTTATCTTCTCTGGGCATGTACCCTATTGCAGTGTAAATCTCTAGGCTATTCTATGACTCCTGCCAGCCTGTAGCTATAGAGGTACCTGGGCTATGTCTATCTTATTCACCACTGTAGCCCCCAAACATAGCACAGTCCCTGACATCCAACAGATACTCAATACCTAACTCCTGAAACAATTGCCTATTTGGACACTTCATGGCCCTTGCTTTCTGGCAATCTCTCCTAATTTCATTTCTTCCAAGTCCAACTATCATTCATTTTATGATAGCTTTTTTTTTTCAGTTGGCAAACTATGAGAGGCTAAAACTTATGCAACACACAATGAAAGACAAGGTCGTGTTTTATCATCTTTGCCTGTTGCAGTAACCAGATTAGACATCTTTCTACAAGTGAGGTGAATGCAAGCCAAGCGATGTTTATCATGTCAAACACCTGATTACAATGTGCAAAAGAAAAAGAGAGAACCATTAAAGATACGTGGACAAGGATCTGCCCTTAAGGAGTTTATAACATTATGGGAGGTCTCTGGTTGTCATGTAAGAAAATCCAATAATTAAAAATACAGGCAGATGCTTGGCTTTGTGCATTCTTTATAAACAATGTAGGGGTGGCAGGTAGTTGCTAGGTTTTCACCGTATCATGCCTCCACAAAGCCATTGGATTGTTTAGACTATGTTTAGGTACCCAGCTTTGAAAAGGGGCTGAAGAAGAAATAGAAGATATGTTGATTAGTGGTAGTGAGGCATAAACTTTTATGATGGGTAGAAAACTTTATAGTGTGTTATAAGAAGAAATGATTCTGAACTGGCTGGGAGTACTGGCTCATGCCTGTAATCCCAGAATTTTGAAAGGCCAAGATGGCAGATCATCTGAGGTCAGGGTTTGAGACCAGCCTGACCAACATGGTGAAACTCCCTGTCTAACAAAAATACAAAAATTAGCCAAGTGTGGTGGCAGGTGCCTGTAATCCTAGCTAATCGGGAGGTTAAGGCAGGAGAATCGCTTGAATCTGGGACACTGAGGTTGCAGTGAGCTGGGATCGCACCACTGCACTCCAGCCTGGGTGACAGCGAGAGACTGTGTCTCAAAAATAAAAAAATAAGTTATTCTAAATTTACCCATGTCCAAGATGATGGTATCCACTCCTTGCATTACTTTGTATCTAGAATGTTTACTTTTCTCTTCACTGGAACATTCCGTCATCTGTAACCTAATCCCACTGGGGAGGGTATATGATTATCCTTTTGTCAGTGTGACTTAATGCTCCCAATTTTCCAAATCTAGCAAGAGACCCTTGGTGACACTCTTAGTGGGATGCCGTAGTCAGCAATGTTCACGGCAGAGTTGCTGTCTCTCTAAGCGACTTGGTTCTCTTTGTGTGTATAAGGATCTCCTCTCTTACAAAGAAAGTTGTGTCACATTAAATCTATCAATTTCCTCCTTTAGAAGCAGGCAGAGATTACTCTGGACAGCTATGATGGAATAAGTCACACAGTGATATTATCTCAAATTATATCTGTAGGGTAACTACAAGTCAGGAATTTAAGGGGATGGAATCCATCCTTTTCCCCTTGTGGATTTGGTTAAATGTAGTAGTATTAGCAATGGCACAAGTCATCTAAATTTATCTTGAATGGGAATTTGACACTGATGTTACTCTGGTGATAGTAGTAAGAACTTTTCACCCTTTAGAAAAAGGGGGCTGGTGAAAGGAGATGGATTATGAAAGTCTGTTCAGGATTGAGCCTTCCCGCATACTCAGGAGGTGGAGAATCCCTATTGAATTAAAATTCAAAATACATCTGTCTGTTCTTTCCCTTACAAAAATTCACTTTTGCCAATGTTTATTTGCATGGTTTGATTTTCTACTTGTCCATCTGCACTTCTGTCCATACAAGTATATCTGTGACAGTGATGGGCAGCCCCAGCTGTCACTCAGGAATGGATGGTAGTGGTGATAGTCGGTTGGTATCGATAGCCAAGACCTTACAACAGCCAAGCTTTCTGGTCTTGACAGTGTATTATAGTTTTGCAAGAGGTTATCACGGGGAAAAATGGATGAACGGTACCCAAGACCTTCTTCTCCGTTTTTTGAAATCTTCTGTATAATTTTATCTCTATGATTATTTGAAGATAAAAAGTTAACAATAATGGCAGTCACAGGCTAGGCTCTGGGTTCAGAATTGGGTTGGTACAAATTTCTTCATGGAACCATCATGACCTGAGATAATTTTCTTGGCCTCTCAGAGCCTATTATTTATCAAATGAAGACAAAGTTTGTGCCCGTATCACTGGGCTGTGGGTTGCACTGATGGAAGTTCTATTTATAGAACATTTAGGGCAGTGGCAAGCATGTGGCTTCATCCCTTCTAATTGTATTATTGTTATGATCAAGAATGTTATAAGTAACACTATCATCATTAACATGATTAACCTACCTGGGTTCTGGATCTTAGGGTGGCAGTAACACCGTCTTGTGCTTTTTTGGCAACCTCTAATTTTGCCTAAGATACTAAAAGGCTTTGTCAGAATGTCTCAAAAATATTTTATGGTGAATTGTTCCACCATAACTCTCACAAATATCACCTCTTATCTTAGCCCACAAAAAGGTCAATTATAGATAAAGGAAAGGACTTCATTGTTGCAGAAAGACTTAGATTTGAGGTCTGGATTTGCACTTATTCACTTCAAGACTTTATGTTTCCTTATCTGTGAAGTGGGTGTGCTAAAAATGAGTTTATTACTCTAGCTCCTGTGGAGATGAAGTGAGATAATATATATATATAATATAATATATATATAATGTATAATATAATATAATATATATATAATATATAATATAATATAATATATATATAATATAATATATATAAAATATATATATATATAGTGACTAACATTGTCTGATACTGAGAAGGTGCTTGAAGAATACCAGCTGCTCTGGCCGTTAGTTTGTATTAATAACAGGCAATAATAAGGCATTTGCAGCAATTTCACAAACAGACAGGTGAAGCCCTACGCAGCATGCCTTTCCAGCAAGAAATGCTTCAATGCAGTGTTAGGATATTCCAACGGGGAAACTTTTTTCAGTAATGCAGGGCAACAGTGGATGGTTTTGACTTTGCTCTCAGTGCCCTGAGGTGCTGAGTGAGTCAGAACATGTCTCAGTACTAGTAAAAATGAAGGGACTAGCGTGGGATTCATTTTTTATTCAACAAAACATTTTGAATGCTTTTGTATATGTGTGTGTGTTTCCCCGCATGCGTGTGCACCTCAGACACTGTTTGAGATGCTTGAGGCAACAGTGATAGGCAAAAAAAAAAAAAAAAAAAGGAAACCAGACGAGGTTCCTGTACTCATAGAGTTCACAGTCCAGTTGGAGATGGACACCAAAATGTGTATATAATGTCATACTTTGACTGGGGTTTTAAATGGTAAGACAGGGTCCTCTGAGACCATGGAAAAGTGAGAAACTCCATCTTCCTAAGTGCCTGATGCTGTTGGTTGGGAACTTCACTTGTTCTGGATGTCGCTAATTTTTTAAGGGCTAAGCACATATTTCCCTTTGGAATTATCACCTCAGAAGTGGCCATATCCAGGTCTCTGACTTGTACAGAGTAACATAAATATTTTATTGTCAGCGACTTTTAAAGAGTTGAGAAAAACAACCTCTCCATTGCCTTCTGTAACTCCAAATGGAAAATGAGGATGGAACATTTTGCAAACATGACACCTCCTCACTGCAAGTCGACCGCCCACTCGGTTGGCTTGTGTTTCTGGGGCTGGTGTTTGTCAGCCATGGCAAGATGGCTTCCATCCTGTCTCTGTGCTTCCCTACTGAGCCAGGGAAGTGAAATGAGACAAGTTGCTTTGCTGGAATCTGTAACATGGATTCTGTCATCTTTGTTGTTTGTTGGATTTTATGAATTATGGCTTCAGCACAACTTTAGAGTTCTTTGCTCAAGAGATAATTTTCTGGCCGGGTGCGGTGGCTCACACCTGAAATCCCAGCACTTTGGGAGGCCGAGGTGGGTGAATTACGAGGTCAGGAGATCGAGACCATCCTGTCTAACATGGTGAAACCCTGTCTCTACTAAAAATACAAAAAAATAGCCAGGCATGGTGACCGGTGCCTGTAGTCCCAGCTACTCGGGAGGCTGAGGCAGGAGAACTGCTTGAACCCAGGAGGCGGAGCTTGCAGTCAACAGAGATCGCCCCACTGCACTCCAGCCTGGGTGACAGAGCCAGACTCTGTCTCAGAAAAAAATAATAATAATTCGGTAAGCTGGCCTAGTTACCAGAACAAAAGTTTATATGTTTATCTAAATGAGGTCAGATCTGAATTCATCTCCAAGTATTTAAGAACATACAATGTAGGATTCTGACAGATTTGGGTACCTAGCACTAACAAGTTGTGTGAGCATGAACAAGTAATCCCACCTAGCTTGAAAAAGAAGATAAAAATACGTGGCACGTTGGATTCTTGTTAAATGAGGTAATGTAGGCAAAGCTACTTTGTTGAATTTTGTATGCTTGGTGCTTAGAACGATAATCAGTTCATAATTGGTGTGCAAGAAAAGATTTCTTTTCCTTGTTACCAGACATCATCATCACCATCACCATTATTACCATCACCATCATCATCATCATCACCATTATTACCATCACCATCATCATCACCATCACCATTATTACCATCACCATCATCATCATCATCACCATTATTACCATCATCATCATCATCATCATCACCATTATTACCATCACCATCATCATCACCATCACCATTATTACCATCACCATCATCATCATCATCACCATTATTACCATCACCATCATCATCACCATCACCATTATTACCATCACCATCATCATCATCACCACCACCACCACCATCTTCATCTTTATCTTATTATGGATTCAGTAACAAGAATTCTTCAATGAAGACTCATAATAAGATTATGTTAAAATTCTGGTTCTTTCCCTCACTAATGTACTAGATCCGTGTGTTGGAAAGTGTTTTCCAGTTGTTTAGCACCTCAGATTTCTTATCTGCCAAAGGTACCATAATGAGGTACGTGATCTACCTTTGTACCATAATGAGTTTACTATTCACTAAAGTAGGTTAGAGTCCAACACACATCGCTTCTTCCTGGGTTTTCCAGAGGAAGAACTTCACTGGACTGGAAGGAGGGCCAATTTTATCCCCACAATGGGACATATGTGCATACAGGACTTTCTAGATTATAAAATACATTCCAGTAGATTTTTCCCTCTAAAGCATCGTAAGAGTCTCACTGTGAAGAATAATATATATTACTATTTATATTTTATGAATAAGGAAACTGGGTCACATAAAGGTTGAATGACTTGCCAGTAGTTTCACCATTATGCTCTTGATTCCTCAATATTTGACTTTGATTTCATAGTCACAGCATTAAAAGGTTAGATAGTAACACTAGAAATTACCTGGCCTATCATAGTGTTTATCCATTTATTTATTTTTACCACAATTCATAAAAGATTTTACACTCTGAACCCATTCCTCCACATAAAGTTTTCATGAAACAATACAAACTCTTAACTATTTTGTTCTTCTCTCATGTATGTAGATTATTTCATTTAAAGAATGTTGGTATAATGATCCCCTACATGGGTCTTACAGCCTAAGAGATTAGGCTGAGAGAATAAAAAACAGAGAACATTTTTCTCCAGGATTGTGTATCAGAACCATCTGGGGCAACTTTTGACAGTGCCCATCCCTGAATCCCACCCTCAGGGATTCTGAGGCAGTAGGTCTGGTGTGAAGCCTTGGGACGTGATTTTTTTTTTTTTTTTTTTTTTTGTGAGATGGAGTCTCGCTCTGTCATCCAGGCTGGAGTGCAGAGGCGTGATCTTGGCTCACTGCAAGCTCTGCCTCCTGGGTTCACGCCATTCTTCTGCCTCAGCCTCCCAAGTAGCTGGGACTACAGGCGCCCGCCACCACACCTGGCTAATTTTTTGTATTTTTAGTAGAGACGGGGTTTCACCGTGTTAGCCAGGACAGTCTCGATCTCCTGACCTTGTGATCCACCCGCTTTGGCCTTCCAAAGTGCTGGAATTAGAGGCATGAGCCACCGCACCCGGCTGGAATCTGATATTTTTAAAAGAATACATAAGGAACTCATGCTCCACTGACTAAGGACCCACTTTTTGTTGCATCTATCTGATTGTTTCCACCTGAAACTCTTTAACTCTTTCTCTATTTAAGTTTTTTTTTCTTTTCTTTTTGAGATGGAGTCTCACCCTGTCACCCAGGCTGGAGTGCAGTGATGCAATCTTGGATCACTGCAAACTCCACCTCCTGGGTTCAAGCGATTCTGGTGCTTCAGCCTCCAAAGTAGCTGGGATTACAGGCACCTGCCACAATGCCTGGATAATTTTTGTATTTTTAGTAGAGATGGGGTTTTAGCAGGTTGGTCTCAAAGTCCTGACCTCAAGTGATCCGCCCGCCTTGGCCTTCCTAAGTGCTGGGATTACAGGTGTGAGCCACCGCCCCCCAGCCAGTTGTTTTGTTGTTGTTTGTTTTTGAGTATTTTTTCCATTATTCCCTAGGACATTAATGCTTTCACCAGGGAATTATCCATCTTGGTCTTGTCTCTCTTTCCCAGGTTGAAGGACAGAATTTGGCTTCTCAGTTGAGGACAAGAGCTTATGGTTTGTGCGAATGGCTGCTGTCCTCGCATACTGAGCTGGAGTCTTGTGAGACAGGGCCTCTTGTCCTCTGCGGTTATGTGGTTAGAGAGGGGAGCTGACACATCCCTTTAAAGAACCTGAAAGGGCTGCTTGTTTTAACTCTCACTCTGTGATGCATTGCAGAGATCCTCAAAGTATGATTGGAAATGGAAATGAAAGGACGGGCACGAATACTATGTATCCAGATTTTCTTTCCAACCTTGAAGAGCTGGGAATTAAAAAGAAAAACCTCGCCCAGGGGTCACCTGAACTAGAACCTGCAAAACAGACAAGCAGAAAGGTTGTAGTCTTCCAGGCAGTCCCTTCCACCCTCACCTCCTCCTCTGTTATACAATTTAATTACAACTTTAATCACTTCAGAAACCCCATCCATTCCCTCCAGTTGGGGAAGATCTCTCTTTCCATAGCAAGGAGCCTTGGTGATAAGCAGCCATCTGTAGGAAGGGTGGATGGGACTCTCAAAACCTCTCCCTTGACAAGCAAGAAAGACATGAGCAAATAATAACTGAAATTGTTTTGACATTTCACTCTGGTTGTTGTAGTTTTTATAATAAAGGAAGAACAAAGTACTTGCAGCTTTAAATAAAGAGGCTGCATTTGGCATTGATGGGGGATTTCACTGGGGAATTTTTTGTATGAGTTCTTGTTTTTGCTCCCTGGGAGAGAGAAGAAAACGATAAGCCATGAAAAGACAAACGTCCAAGAAAAGGAGAAAGCAAGACCCCTGTACTTTTTCTTCATAGCATTTATCACCACTGGAATATTGTGGTCATCTTCGTATTTATTTTTTGTTTCTTGAAGTCTGCTCCTGCACTTGAGTGTAAGGTCTGTAGGGACAGAGATGGTTTTGGATTTTGCTTACCATTCATTAAATGTGAATGAATCAATTCATTTACATAATGCATACTATGAGCCAAGCCCTGTGTGTGTGTGCATGTGTGTGTGTGTGTGTGTGTGTGTGTGTGTGTAGTTTTTCGTGATTTGATTTTTAATTAGATCCTTACAATAATATGGTGAAGCTACTCATTATTGGTCCCATTAAACAGAAGCAAAAACTAGTGCCTGGAGTATCACAATAACTTGTCTAAGATTACACAGCCAGTCTGCAAAAGAGCTGGATTTCAAAATCTTCCAAGTCATCATCAGTTATGATATTTTTAAGATCGATTTGCAGTTCACCACACAGCTTTATTACAAATTCATGCTCTCTGATGTACTGAGTATTTTTAAAAATTTACCTATTGCTATCTCTCTATCTCTTTAAACTTTTTTCATCCTTCCTCTATCTCTTCCCTTTTATCCCTGAATGTTTGCCCTCCCCTCTTAAGAAAAAATAAAAGAAGATAGTAGCAAGCTCCCTGCTGGATTTTATAACTTTGCATACCACATATTTAGTTTAGTAATGAAAAATTCCAGCTCCAGGTGATGCATAGAATCGCATTTCTAATGTTTTTTAAACAGCTATTAATGTGGACGAGCACTGGGTTGTGTTTTTTTTTTTTTTTTCCCTTCCTCCTCTATATAATCATCTGCTCAGTGGTGCGCTGTGAAACTGAGAGTAGGAGCCAGAGGAGGAGCAAGCTGTGATTGATGGGCCAGGCCTTGCTGGCAGAAAAAGTCCCATCTGGGTTGGTTTTGGGAGCAGTCAGATGTTGAGGGGGAGGTCAGCCAGGCGGCCTCAGCCCCCCACCTTCCTCAACACCCCGATCATCCACACATTGCACAGTGCGCACACCCTCACTCGTAACTGAGGCGTGCTTGGGGCAGATGCTTTGTGGTGTGGGACAATAACAGCTGCTAAGTTTATGGAGGAGAAAGGAAGCAGGATGGTGCAGCAGGTATTTTTTTTTTCCATTTAATCTTTCACTCAAAATTGTGATTTGAATGAAGCTGAAAGCTTTTCTTGCGTTAAATCCGTGCTGTCGGTGATACGTAGCTTGCTCCTTGAATCATGCCCGGGGAAAGGAGAGGAGTTTTGGTGAAGAGAGAGAGAGAGAGTGTATGTGTGTGTGTGTGTGTGTATGTGTGTGTGTGTGCACGCTTTCTGCTTGATGTGTGGAACTGAGCTGATCTTAGAACCAGCAGGTTAATGGTGTCCTTTTGCATTTTTCTTCTTTGTTTCAATGCCCCTAGGGCATGATGCAGTTTAGCTCTGTTCCGTTCTGCACAAGAGGGTTTCTCTGAATATGCGCGATTTCTTGCCAGAGAAGTGGCGTAGACCATGCTCCTAAACTAAAGTAAAACAAACTGTCAGCAAGACTGAAAACTGCAAGCAACCATCAAGAACGGATAGTTTTCCTCCAGTGAGTCCCTGCTGGTGGGGGATCCCATTGCAGGAGCCGCTGCTTTCCTGGGCTGTGTGGGCATGTGCGATCAGCTGGCTTATTAGATTTTGACAATTCCTGTGCATTTCTTCGTTTTAAGGGTTGAGTTTAGGCCAGAGGAGGTTCTCCACAGCAGGAAATAAACTGCGGACAAATAAATTCCAGATGCAGAAAGGGAGGGTGTGCTCAAGAAGTTTGACTATAAAGGTGGGGGAAATACAGGCGTGTGAGCGTGCACACACACATACCCACACACGAAAATACTTGCCTATTTTAAAGTCCACCTGGACGGCTATGAAAGCAGGTACTTTGCCTTCTCAGTGAAAGTCAGGTAGTTACATGGAAAAGAATAGACCCATTTCATGTTTGGCCACTTAAAGACTATTTTTCAGTTGAAATACGGTTTGCATTCGATTTTGAGTCAAAAGGTTTTGCAAAGCCTGACTGGCTACCACTCTTGGTTCTCTTACTAGTTTCTCAAAACTACTTTGTTAAACCACTCAGGGCAACAAATGGGAGAAAGGCAATGTCTTGGGGAAAAAACAACAACAACAACAAAAACAAAAAACTCTCTCATCTTATTTTCTCTCTGACTCTGTCACCTGAGTCCACGTCAGAGAGAAAATTCAGGGTTCAGGATATTTTAGTGACCAAAGAAATTCTCTGAGCATCAGAAGAGTGGCCCTCTGATTGTGTGCATACAAGAGTCGACACACTATGCTAATAGATTACAGTGTTTGTCTTAAAATAGCAATGATAGCCGGGCAATTTCATGCTTCAGTAAAATATTTAAATTGAAATGACTTTTTTTTTTTTTTTTTGCTTTTAGGGATCAGACTTGGTTGCATTTTAATAATCCTTTTGCTCTTGGTAACTGGAGTGAAAGCTCCACGTTGGGGTGTTTTAAGTAATGACAGCCTTCCATCATCCTGCTGTCGTTGAGTTGCTCTCGTTGACTGAGAGGTTTGGTGACTGAGGACAAGGAAGTTTCTTCTCCGTTTATCCTAATAAATGTTGTTTATTTCAAGCTTCTAGTCAGTTGTGCAGCAGCAATAGTGAGTCTTAAAGTATGAGATCTTGGCCTCCTTTCATCCTCCTTTTGTGTACTGAGCAACAACTCAAGAAAACCAGGCCCCGAAATTAAAAGTTAAGCTTGCAAAAGCTCCTGAAGCACTTGCTTGATGATGTGGGGAACACTTGTGAGGCAGATCATCCTGCCCATCAACTAGGAACACCCACAAGCACCCTGACTCTGCAGATACCAGAAGCTGTCTGATCATTCCACTTATTTAGGGAAAGGTGGGGGTTTGGCATTGGAGTAGAAGAAAAAAGACAGCTTCTGCAAATGAGGGAATGTCTAGCCAGAATGCTCCAAATAATTTTGCCTGTCACTGTCCCCTCCATGAAGTTGGCTATAGCTTCCAACCCAGGAGCCTGTTCGCGTGCCTAGGATTTGCTGTGACCTGGACTGGAAAAGGTGCCCTTAATGTCAGTGTATTTTTCCAGAAAATACATTTCAGCCAAGCTAAGAATCCAGGAATGTCACTAGGGAGGAAACAGACATCTCTGGAGCCATTTGAAGGTGAAAAATAATTCCATAGGAAGTACAATGGTCTTAATTAAATATTAGCTGTAATTAGCCTCAAGTGCAAATGTTGGGAATATTAATTAGGGTCTCTCTGGAACGGCTGTCAGTGTTAATAAGTAACTGTGCGGGGTCCCGCCAACATCTGTTTGAGAACTCCAGGCACAGGATGAAATCTGGAGCCCCATGTTCCTGGATGCTAACTGCACACTCCTTGGCTACCGTGGACTCAGTCCGTAGAGCATGGTGCTCTGTGTTTGCCAGAATTGCACAACTCATGGTAGAGGTGGGTGGTTTGCATTGGCACCAGTGGTGCCCCCAGCTGGCCCTTGCCTTTCCTCGGGTAGCCTCAAAGCATTTCAAAGTCAGGCCTCAGGCTTGAAGTATTGCAGAAGTTTCCCAGGCTGCTGCCCCACTCCTTTCGAATGATCACCCACCTAACCTGGCCATTGGAATTGCTGGCATATTTGAATCAAATACCGTAGTCCCTGGCTTTCTCACAGGGAGTAACACACTAACAGCTAAACACAGGTCCATGGTGTATGTGATAGACAGAGAATTGCTTATTTAAAAATGGGAAGTGGACAGGCGGGGTGGCTCACGCCTGTAATCCCAGCACTTTGGGAGGATAAGGTGGGTGGATTACTTGAGACCAGGAGTTCGGGACCAGCCTGGCCAACATAGTAAAACCCCGTCTCTACTAAAAATACAAAAAAATTAGCCTGTCATCTTGGTGGGTGCCTGTAATCCCAGCTACTTGGGAGACTGAGGCAGGAGAATCACTTGAACCTGGGAGGCGGAGGCTGCAGTAAGCCGAGATCCTACCATTGCACTCCAGCCTGGGTAACAGGAGCAAAAGTCTGTCTCAAAAAAATAAAAATAAAAATAATGAGTGAATGAATGAATGAAGTGAACTCCTCACCAGGTGATTCTCTTGCTAGATGAGAAATGCCTTGGTTGAACTCTTGGCTTCCCTAACAACTACCTGTGACTGTGACCTCGAATAATTATTTCCCAGCTTTGGTCTGGAGCATCTTTGATGACAAGGTAAATTGAGGTTAGAGATGCATTGCATGCAAAGTAGGGATTCTGGACCTTGGCACTATTAACATTGGGGGCGGGACAGTCTTTTGTGGTTCAGGGCAGTCCTGTAAACTCTAAGATGTTTAGCAGCATCCCTGGCCTCCACCCACTAGATGGCAGTAGCACATCCTCCCTCATTTGTGACAGTCAAAACTGTCTCCAGTCATTGCCTAATGTCCTGTGGGGAGCAGTGACAGCTCTGTAAGAACTACCGGTATGAGATGCCCAGCACAGTGCCTGCCACCTATTTTTCTTCTGAGGACAAATGAGGAGAAGGGGCTGCTTCTCATGGAAGTCTGAGGCCATCATGAACCTTCTGCTCATAAGCCCACTTATGCAGATTTAAAGCCTGTGTGCATGTGAGTTTACAGGTCAAAGATCTGCTGATGGAAAGGAAATTCCCCAAAAGATTCTGACTCACTGTTTTTGCACCATTTTCAATATTGCCAGTCTCCAAGTCTAGCTATCACTCCTCTTTGGTTTGGAGAGAATACAGCCCCTTTCTCTCTCTTTCTACTTCACTGCCTGCTTTATTTCCTGCCCCAACTATTTATGCAATAATGTCTTCTTAACTGGTGATCCCATATCTAATGACATTCTGCCACAGCTATTAGAAAACATTTTCCACAAAGGACCAGATGATAGATCCTTCAGTCTTGGTGGGCTGGGCAGTCTCTGTCACAACTATCCAACTCTACCTTTGTAGTACAAAAGCAGCTACAGACAGTAAATAAATGACCATGGCTGTGTTCCAATAAAACTTTATTTACAAAAACAAAATTTGGGCCAGGTTTGCCTCATGAGTCATTTGCTAGGTCCTCTCTTCGTCCCCCTACCCTATCTCCTGCTGCCAGACTAGGCTTTACAGAACCCAGAGGTCATTTTTCAAGCACATACTCACTTGGCCAACATTTATAAATGTCCACTTTGCAGCTAGTATGCTGTTGGATCATGGAAATGGGACAGGGAATGTGGCACAGTGTCCTGTTCTCAGGGAGCTCACAGACAATCAGGCTGTGGCAGTGCTTGGTGCTGTGTGAGCTGTGGCCACCAGCTGCAGTGGAGCACAGGGGATGGGCAACTGACCGGGTTTCAGCATCAAGGAAAGCCTGCTGGAGGAGGGACTCTTGATGCGGACTGAAGGAAGAGTAAGGACTAGCTGGGCAAGGGGGTAGGTGAGGCTTTCCAAGCTGAGGGGCAGTGAATGTGAAGACTTGATGGGGTTGAAAGGATGCAGCTCTTCTCCCTTAACTGACCGTAGGCTTCTGGAGGGCATGACCCTTCTCTGTTCAATACAGAGATAGCTCGAAGTCTACAAGGAGCCTTAGCTCTTTTGCAAGAACTAGTAGGAATGGGCCACTTTTCCTGAGCTTGTTCTGCACTGATGAAAAGCCCCAGGGTTATATATGTTCCTGGTGAAAGTATCTTCTGCTGGAGGTGGAGGAGGGAAGCCTTTGTCTTCGTATAATCATTGTCTGTACCACTGCTTATGTGATTATTCTGTGCTTCCCTGTAAGAGTTTACACAAGTCTACCTTTCAGTTCAGAGATGGACCAGGTAGGTTGGGGAGGCAGAAACAGACCTTTGAGCAGAAGCTGCCTCTGGCACGATGAATTTCTCATCAGATGGTTCCCAAGATCCCAACATTTCTGGGGCTTTTCATCACCCATAGAGAAGTGGCATCGCTATGAAATTTCTGTACAGAAGGATATGTTCCTTGAACAGCCCAGAAAAAGAAAAGATTCTAGTTTAGTTATAAAACAGCAGAGGTTTTTTTTTTTTTTTTTAATTAGTCAAGACCCTTTTGGTTGTAAGTAACAGAAAAAGTAGCTTAAAAAATGAGACAAAGGGTACAAAGTGTCAGTTTTGCAAGACAGATACATTCTGGAGATTTAAGTACAGCATGGGAACAAGAGTTAAAAATACTGTATTATATACTGGAAATGTGCTAAGAGGATAGATCTTAAATTAAATCTCACCACACGCACACACACACACACACACACACAAATGGAAATCATGTAGAAGTGATGGATATGCTAATTACCTGGAATGTGGTCACTTCACAATGTATACATATGTCAAAACATCAAGTTATACACCTTATATGTATAATTTTTATGTTAATGATATCTTAGTAAAGCTGTTAAAATATAGGACATTTACTGACTTGTGTAACTAAAACAAACAGGAATGGTGCTAACTGCGGGTAAAGCTGGATTCAACACTTCAAATGATGTCACTGGGACCCAGTAGAAACCTCTCTGTTCCTCAGTTTCTTTCTTTTTTTTTTTTTTTTTTTTTTTTTTTGAGACGGAGTCTCGCTCTGTCGCCCAGGCTGGAGTGCAGTGGCGCAATCTCGGCTCACTGCAAGCTCCGCCTCCCGGGTTCACGCCATTCTCCTGCCTCAGCCTCTCCGAGTAGCTGGGACTACAGGCGCCCGCCACCACGCCCGGCTAATTTTTTTGTATTTTTAGTAGAGACGGGGTTTCACCGTGGTCTCGATCTCCTGACCTCGTGATCCGCCCGCCTCGGCCTCCCAAAGTGCTGGGATTACAAGCGTGAGCCACCGCGCCCGGCCCTCAGTTTCTTCTCTTCATTTTCCTCTAGGTTGGCCTCACGTGTAGGCAGGTCGCCTTCAAGTGGCAGTTCTCTTTTGTTGTTGTTGTTGAGACAGAATCTTGCTCTGTGGCCCAGGCTGGAGTGCAGTGGTGCGCTCTCAGCCCACTGCAACTTCCACCTCCCACATTCAAGTGGTTCTCCTGCCTCAGTCTCCGAAATAGCTAAGATTATAGGCATGTGCCACCATGCCTGGCTAATTTTTGTATTTTTAGTAGAGGCAGGGTTTCACCATGTTGCTCAGTCTGGTCTCGAACTCCTGACCTCAAGTGATCCACCCACCTTGGCCTCCCAAAGTGCTGGAATTACCGGCATGAGGCAACATGCCCAGCCTAAGTGTCAGTTCTTGGCAGCTCCAGGCTTATGATGTTTTTACAGCTGCCAATCACAGTGGAAAGAGAACTTCTTCCCCAAAACTACAGCAAAATCCCAGGGTGACTGGGACTCAGTGGTGTGACTAGGGCTTAACGCACTAATGGACTCACTAGATAGATGTGCGTGAACCCAGATCCATGGGACTATCTCAGTGGGACCGTCTGATTGGCCAGGCTAGTGTCCTATGGCTCATCTCGCAGTGACTAGGAGCTGGGTTCAACTCTATCTGCACCATACAGGCTGAGGGTGGGACTATCCCCCAAAAGGAAACTGGGGTCTTGTTGAAGAAACAGGAGTGGAGACAGACCAGCAATATCACTACATGTCTTCTGTGGCTTCGCAAGGATGGACAGGGTTAACTGCACATGGATAGCAACTCAGCCTCAGCATGGGCACACCCTCCACGGCCCCAGTGCTATGGGAAAATGTTAGAAAGAGAAAGAAATGCCTGTGCCCTTTTGTTTCCAGTGGCACAGACATTTGGAGAAATTTGTCTGGAGGAGGGAAGAGCCTGATGGGAATGTTTTTACTTGTAAAATGTTTAAACTTATCCTAAGCTTAGTTCTCTTCCAAGTGTCATCTTTAACATTCTAATTAAGGTCCCTTCTAAACAAATGCACCAGCTCTGTGTGCTGCTCTGAGAACAAACTTTTTTTTCGTCTCTTCTTTATGTCATCATGTTTTTGCTGCACTCAAATTGCTTTAGAGAAAGAGGATTTCAGATGTTGGTGGCGAGTACTGAAGAGATAAGGAGAAATTCTGATATTTTTGCCTTAGTATCATTATATGAGGGCTAAAGTCACATCTAATTGACCACAGACAACGGGAGAGGCAGCTATTTGGTGTGCTTAATTACTAAGTTTTTTTCCTCTCTCTGTCTTTCTGACTGTATGAGCCCATCTCCTGACACCATGGAAAATTTAGACCTTTGGGTTACAATTTCTTAGGCAGTGTGTGTGTGTGTGTGTGTGCGAGTGCGCGCGCGTTTTGATAGAACTGTGGAGGAGGAGGTAGAGAGAGAGAGATGTTTCTTGAAATGGAATCGTTTGAATTCAGGCTTTTGTTGTGTGTGTTTTTAAAATTCTTCTGAGTTGGCTGTAATTGTCACACTGCATGTTTTGCCTAGATCTGAAGAATGAATTGTTATATAATACTCTGTGCTCATAAAAAAATAAGGCAGGGAGGGAGAGGCATTGACTAATGAGACTAAGAGTTAAATCCAATATTTTCCTGAAATGCTTAAAATGGGGATGTCAGAGAGGACAATCTTTGTCCAAATTAGGCCCTGAATTTTTATCAGCTGCTTAATTTTGGCACTGGGGACATCACACACACACACACACACACACACACACACAACATAACACACAACCACACAGACACTGGGACCATTAGAAGGATACTCCCTCTTCCCATTATGTGAGCCAAGTCACATAAAACTTTGATTAAATTCAAATGCTTACATAAATTGTCTCTCCTCTCAAGAACACACACATTCAATTTAATCTCTCTTGGCACTTTAAGTATCAAATCAAGGTCCTGCTGTCACTGCGGACAACTAAATGCTCACAGCTTCCAAAATGGGAATGAAATAAAAAGGATCTGCCAGAAAAAAAAAAAAAAATCAATCTAGTAAGCCACAGACCCTCATGTCTTTGAATGCTAGGCTGGGTGGCTTGGAAAAAGCAACTTTGTCTTTCTCTTTCCAACCCTCGGTTTCTGCATCTGTAAAATGGGGAGAAGTGATGGTTACTGTTTCCTTCTAGGGTCTAGTGAAGATGACCTGAGATCGGTCCATCTCAGGCTGGTGGCACCACGGTGACCCCTAGAAAGTACGCAGTGCGCGATCGTCCTGGGATCTGGGAGGAAGGTTTCTGTGTGGTGGCTCCTTATGATGTTCTCTCCCTCTCTCCACCTTTTTGATTTTTCAGGGTAATCAGGAAGCAGCCGCTGCCCCTGACACAATGGCTCAGCCTTACGCTTCGGCCCAGTTTGCTCCCCCGCAGAACGGTATCCCCGCGGAATACACGGCCCCTCATCCCCACCCCGCGCCAGAGTACACAGGCCAGACCACGGTTCCCGAGCACACGTTAAACCTCTACCCTCCCGCCCAGACGCACTCCGAGCAGAGCCCGGCGGACACGAGCGCCCAGACCGTCTCCGGCACCGCCACAGTAAGTGGACGTGTTTGCTACGGGTGGGAGGTGATGGGGAGGCGCCCCAGCACTGGGAATGGCAGCAGGGGTGCACCCCCATCTACCCAGGGACTCTAGTCCCTAAGCCCACCCTCATCATAGCAGCTTCCTGAAGTTTACCTCATTTCCATGCGTTCATTCTTAGCGTTCATTTAGGTCAACGTATTTTTTCATTAATTTCATTTATTTGTTAAGGGGCACATTTATCAATTTTCTATTCCTATAGTTTTGCCTTTCTAGAATGTCATCCCAATGAAATCTCATTTTTTTTTTTCAAAAAATTTTTTGATGTAATTTTTTTTTAAGTCTTTATGGAGGCTGGGTATGGTGGCTCATGCCTGTAATCCCAGCACTTTGGGAGGCCGAGGTGGGAGAATCGTTTGAAGACAAGAGTTCGAGAATAGCCTGGGCAACAAAGTGAGACCTCATCTCTACAAGAAATTTAAAATTTAGCTGAGTATAATGGTGCATGGCTGTAGTCCCAGCTACTTGGGAGGCTGAGGTGGGAGGATGGCTTGAGCCCAGGAGTTTGAGGCTGCAGTGAGCTAAGATTGC
This sequence comes from Symphalangus syndactylus, assembly GCF_028878055.3. Classification (NCBI taxonomy): domain Eukaryota; kingdom Metazoa; phylum Chordata; class Mammalia; order Primates; family Hylobatidae; genus Symphalangus; species Symphalangus syndactylus. The sequence goes on along the minus strand of NC_072436.2, from coordinate 111,395,024 downwards.
TCCACTGAACTCCAGCCTAGGTCACAGAGTGAAACTCTGTCTCTAAATAAACAAAAATAAAGTCTTTGTGGAATTATAATTTACATACCATAAAATTAGTATATTTTTAGCTGTACAATTCACTAATTTTTAGCATATTTACAGAGTTGTGTGATGATTGCCGGCATCTAATTTCAGAACATTTCCATCAGCCTAGATACAAATCTTGTGCTCCTTTACTACTTTAGCTATTCCTCATTCATACCTCAAAGCTCTGAACGTGGCTTCTTTACCTTAGCCTAATGCGCTTGAGATTCATCCAGGTTTGTGGTGTTTGTCCCTGGTGTCTTCATTTTTATTGCTGGACCAAAGGGCAGGGGCTAGAAAGGGGCAGGGTAAGAGAATTTTGATGAATAAGGGAACTGTCCTTTATCTTAATGGTGATGGTTACATGACTTTATACACCATAAAGGGTAAATTTCATTGCATAGAAATGATTAAATGGATTAGAAACAGGCATGTAAACAACAGAAACATTTTATCATCACTGTAAATGAAAACTGGTGTTTTGACCATTGATCAAATATAACTTTAAACAAAAATAGTTATAGCAAAATTAAATAATCTTCATTTCTGTGCCACCTAAAGTAATCAGGCATACCACAAAACCTATATGGAACATGCATTTGGGAAACTTTTTCTGCAGAATTCTTTAGAAGCTTGGACACCCCAATCCTCTCGTCTGGAACATTTTTTAAGTGTAAGGCAATTCTGCCTCTTTGTCCTGTCCCAAGACCTCAGGAAAGCCAGTATTTGTGAAGAAGTTTACGGCTTTGAAGCATGATACATTTCCGATGATAAAAGAAAACACTGACTAACTTTGCTACTTGCCACCTATTTCATTTGTAGGCTAGTTTTGAAGATTTTTTTTTTTTTTTTTTTTTTTTTTGAGACAGAGTCTCACTCTGTCCCCCAGGCTGGAGTGCAGTGGCGCGATCTCGGCTCACTGCAAGCTCCGCCTGCCAGGTTCACGCCATTCTCCTGCCTCAGCCTCCCGAGTAGCTGGGACTACAGGCACCCGCCACCACGCCCAGCTAATTTTTTGTATTTTTAGTAGAGACGGGGTTTCACTGTGTTATCCAGGATGATCTCAATCTCCTGACCTCGCGATCCGCCCGTCTCGGCCTCCCAAAGTGTTGGGATTACAGGCGTGAGTCACCGCACCCAGCCTAGTTTTGAAGATTTTTTTAAAAAATAGTATACATTCTGAAATTTTTAGTTGTCTTCCTCCCTTTTTAATTTATTATGGTAAAATACATATAACATAAAACTTAACCATTTTAATCCTGTACACATTTCAATAGTATTCAGTATATCCACAATGTAGTGAAAACCACCACCATTACCTAGTTTGAGAATGTTCCTAGCACCCCAAAAGGTAACCCCATACCCCTTAAGCAAACACTGCCCATTATCCCTCTCCCCAGCCCCCGGCAACCCCCAATCTGCCTTAGAGATAGCTTTTTGTGTCTGGCTTCTTTCTCTTAACACGATGTTGTCTAGGTTCATTCATGTGGAGTATCCCACTGTATGGATAGACCATGTTTATTTATTCCTTAGTCCGTTAATGGATATTTGGGTTGTCTCTACATTGTGGTTCTTCTGAACCCTCCTGCGGCCGACTTTTTTGTATTTAGTTGCTCTGCCTTAGGGCATGGGCCTGTTAAATGAGTTTGCTGGTTCAGCAGGTGTTTGTTGCTTTTGCGTTGACTACCAGGTAGTAGTGATGAGGATGCTGTTTACTGTTTGTTGGCTACTTTGTGATAATCAATAGTAGTAATGCCGGGATAGGTTATTTTCAGATTTTGAAAAAAGATCCAATACTTAAAGTGCCAAGAGAGATTAAATGGAACGTGTGTGTTCTTGAAAGGAGAGACAATTTATGTAAGCATTATTTATTAAGCTAACTGCTGTGGAAATTTTATGTATTTATTTATTTACTCACAAATATTTATTAAGCTTCTACTCTGGCCAGGACTCATACTAGCTGCCATGGTTGAACCAAACAAAATGATCTTTACCTCTTGTAACTTAGTATGAGAGGTAGAAACTGGGCATGTGGCAAATAGCATGTGTGATAGACATCTTAAGGAAAATGTGGGTACCATAGGAAAATTAAAAAAGAACAGAGGTGCTACCTGCAGATGTGTAGTCTGGGAGCATTTGTTTAAGGAGATGATACTTAAGGTGATAAGCCAAAGCATATCAGGCAGAGGGAATACCACCGTCAAAGGTCCTAAAGTTGGAAAGATCTGGGCTCATGCCAAGTCCTAAGAAGAGGCCAGTATGTTTTGGGCATGGTGAAGAGGATTTGGAGGTGATGTGGCAGAAGATGAACTGGGAGGAATTAGCGGGGATGCGACATCCTGCAGGCCTGGTGGGTCCGATAAGGGGTTGAAATTCCACGTTATAAGCAATGGGAAACCATTAAAAAGAGTTTAAGCCAGAAGAGTTATGAAATGAGACATAAAAAGAAAGGGTTAGTGATGCTGAGCTTAAAGGAAATTTAATCTGGTTGGGAAGTTGAGATGCTCCACATCTTTGCCCTGCAGAAAGAACGCTTTAGAGATCAACACAATTGAATTTAAATAGCGTGTTGGGTGTCCACAGTGCCCCAGGCACTGCGGCAAGATAATCTGATATGCAGACAAGCTCTCTTTCCTTGGAGAGCCTTAGGAGAATATAGGATATGTTTTCTGTTAATTAAGATAATGTGCCAAATTCTAGCATATAGGTTTTCACAGCTTTTATCTATCATGATGACAGCAGGAGAAAACATTTTCAGAATCACAGGGGGTTATACCTTTCAGAGTCTTCTGGTTACAGGAAAGAGAAAACTCAGTAGGAAGTGTGTTGGCCCATACGATAAAAAGCCCAGGCGGAGGATGGGCACAGACTGGTTTTTGGAACACATCCATCAGCTTCTAATGGGAAGCCATCCTGAGTTGGCTTCCTCATCCTCACCTCCAGTCTCTGGCTCTGTCCTGCAAGTTCAGGCTCCAGTCACCACTTGTGAAAAGCTCTTGGATTCGTCCCATATAAGCCCTCTCGTGGGAATCAATCTCCATTCCTGGCTTGCGTGGTGTTATCTTCATTCAGTGGCTGAGGCTGGTACTGAGTGTCCCAGCCCTGGGGTCACTGAGGAGCTTCATATCCAAACACATGGAATGAAGACCGTTTCATGAGAGTTCATGATAAGATGCCTTCAGAACAAATCATTAAAGAAACTAAGTAGACAGAACCTGGTCAGAGCTAAAGGTAGCGTGGTGAGCCTTTTATATGAAGAAGCTTGAATTGGTGTTCGTCAAGAGTAGGGAGTGAAGAGAAAGACAAGGACAGAACATTGGAGAGCTCATGGGGTGGAGTTTGAAGGAAGAGGAACTATTGAGTAAGACGTCAATGGGATGTTGAGATTGGGTGTTCAACTGGTTGAATGTTGGGCTATAGAGATTGGAGGGTACAAACTGAGAAGACATTATTGAAGTGACAGTTTGGATGTCTTTAAAGACCTAGAAGACAGTAGTTTTGCTAGAGTGGTGGAGAGAGATGTAGAAGGGACAAGAGTTGAGGAATAAATGGGATATGTTGGAGTGGGTGGGCATTGCCCGTTATAAATATTTGGAGTGACAAAGAGAAAGAAGAGATTGCATCTGAGAAGCAGAGAGGTCAGAGAAAGCAGTTGGTAGGATAGTTGATTTAGATTCAACTAATTTATCCCAACAAGGTCCCTATGTGGGGTGTAAAAGACAGGAAGAAAGAGATAGGGAATAATGGTGCGGGACAGAAAGTGATGAAGTGTTTTATAGGAGATAAGAAGGAATAGGATCAAGAGTATTCAGATACAGTAGGTAGTCTAGGAAAAAAGAAACCACTTTTTAACAGCTTTGTTGACATACAATAAACTGTATATATTTAAAGTATACACCTTGATACATTTTTACAAATGTACCTGCATGCACAACCATTACCGCTATCCAGATAATGAATTTGTCCATTATCTCAAAGTCTTTTCTTGCTCTTTTATGATCCTCCCCTCCTCCTTCTTGCATCATCCCCAGGAAACCAGTGGATCTGCTTCTTTTGCTACAGCTTAATTTGCAGTTTCTAGAATTTTGTATCAGTAACCTCAAACATTATGTGCTCTCTTTGTCTGGCTTCTTTTACTCAGTATCATTATTTTTAGATTCATCCATATTGTTGCATGTGGTTGTAGCTCCTTCCTTTTCATTGCTGAGTACTATTTCATTGCGTGGATATGCCACAGTTTATTTCTCCATTTACCTATACATGGGCATTTGGGTTGTTTTTCATTTTGGGTAATGGAGAAATAAATCTGCTGACATTTGGAAGTACTTCAATTTTGAAACAGAAGAGAAGGAAGGGTGAATGTGTGAGGATGCAGAGAAATTTTCAAGTCAAGAGATAATGTGAGGAGTTCCATCCACATTGCCTTCATTTTTTCCATGAATGGAGGCAGCATCGTCAAAGGAAGGATTCCTGAACTTGGGCAAACATGTCAGAAATCTGCCTTAGATAATTCCTAGAGTATTTGAATGGCAATGGATGCCCAAATTTGGAGAATGTAAATGTATGGAGGACCGGTTAGCTGTCTACTTTGTCTTCTCCAGCAATGTTTGGATGGTGCACACTCTTAGAGGTAGGATTTTAAAGGAAAGACAGCCATTAGGGGTTGAAGCAGGTGGACTTTGGGGCTGATCCTGAAGGAAGTTTTAGGACTTATATTCTGAACTGGTATTGGGTAAGTGAAGGAATCATAAAGGAACCATCTTGTTTTTTGTTACAAACAATTACATCTGTATACTTATCTCTCTTTGGCCAAAAAGAGATGCTACTTTTCAGTTATCCTTTCCTGATTACACCAGCAGAATGTGGTCTATGATAAGTTTACTTCAAATTGTCTCTTCCTCCTCCTACATTTATTGGGTGCACCTTGTCTTCACTCCAGGTTCTGAATTTCCTGTGGAACGAATTTAACCTCAAAGTGGGTCAGAACTATGGTTCTCCCAGCCCTATATCCACAACCCTGTATTTGCACAAAAAGTTACTATTGAGAGATACCTAAGTCATTCCCCATAGGATAGTGCTGTACCTGGAATAGCTCTAACTCTTCTTTGACATATGTATCCACGATGCTTAATATCATTCTAAGGACATCGTTGAGGCCATTATTTCTTTGAGAAACTAAGTACTTTTGGGTAAGAGAAACCATCAATCCATCTGGTGGCCTCCAAGAACATCTAATATATGCACATGATTTAACACAAAGTGTAGAATCTGTAAAAGGGAAGGAGGATGCACCCAGAGCTCCCAACCAGAGCTCAGTAAAATGCAGACAGAAAAGACTTACCAGGTCATCCTTTTAGTTCCCCATGGGCTGAGATGAGTCCCTGCAGGCCTTTTTTTCTGCCGAATTTCTGTTTCATGTAGGCCTCCAAACATGTCATGGATCACATTGCTGACAGAGCCAATGCTGTATTATATTAGATACTGTTCCTGACAAGGTATTTTACTCTTGACATATTATCGTTAGAGATTTGCAAGTGGTGAATTCTCCATGTATCTCCAATAGCAACTTAACTTCTATTTTTAACGCTTCTGCAGTCTGTTGAAAAGGCTCCCACCACTTTCCCACTAGCTCTAGGCCCTGATGGGAGAAGGAATGTGGGTGCCCCAGCTAGGTTCCTGAGCTGGAGGCTCTACTGACAGGGAAAAGAACTATTTTAAGAGCCAGATTCTTCTTTGGTCTCAGCCGCTTCCCACTGAAGTGTTAACTGTGCCTCCAAATTTCCTTAATACTTTTAGGAAGATAAGATACTGGTTGGTGATGGTGTCCTGTTCTTAACCCTTTCCATGCCAGTTCTGATTTTGAAGCTGATGAAATCACTAAGGTATAGGGAAAACGTGTTCAGGGCATTCCTTTTGACTAGCTAGCTATTATTATTATCATCATCAAAGCAATTCACGCTTGGGGTTTAAAAAGCCAGACATTGGAAAAGGATATAAAATGAAAACTAACATGTCCTAACACCCACAACCCAAATTCTTAGTCTCTCTGCCAGAATGAGTTACTAATACCTTATATTTCTTTCCAGAAGTGTTTTATGCAAATGCAAGCATATGCCTGCTTGTCCTCTATCTCTATCTTTATCTCCCTCTATCTCTATCATCTGTCTCTAATTCAATCTTTATATCTTATAAGTACTCACTATTTCCATTCTCAAAATTACAGAATTGAAATCTAAACACCTACTTTGGCACCCCCTTTATATCTCAGAGATTATTCTGTATCATATTTAGGGGTTCAATCATTATTTGTGTGTGTGTGTGTGTGTGCATTTTTGTGTACAGAAGTATCCTAATGATGGAATTTAGGTTGTCTCTGGATTTAATCTTGTGCTGTTGATATTTACCATGAGGCTACAGTACAGAGCTAGGTACAAAGATTGCTGTCCATCTCTGTGTGCCTCTGGGTGTGAATGGCTAAAAGGCACATGGAGTTAAGATGTGGACATTGATCAATTACCCTACAGAGAGCTTGCACCAATTTGCACCCTCATGGACAGAACCTAAGAAGGCCTGACACCGACACCCTTGCCCAACCCTGTGTGCTAGCCAACTCTTGGCTCATGTCCCTGTGGACTCTGTGTGTTTGGGTGTGGGTATCCCTCTCTTTGACAAAAGAAAGTACTTTTAGAATTGTTGAGTGTCTGGGAGAAGAAAAATTGAGGTGTGCTGTCATTGGTTGAGGCCTCCGGTGATCCAAAGACCATGCTAGGCCCTCTTTTGGTCGCCATCTTGTTTTGTTACATCAACCTTTTAAATGCTGTCAGAATCCCACCAATAAAGGGAGAAAGAGGTTGAAGATGCTTTGAGTTGGGAATGGTGCAGTTGAGGTCCTCACCCATGTCTTGTCTGCCTGATGTTAAAGTCCAGGCTGTTTCCCCAGTCTCCAGCTGTCTTCTAAAATAGGGGTACCCAACCCCCAGGCCACAGATCAGTACTGGTCTGTAGCCTGTTGGGAACTGAGCTGCACAGCAAAAGGTGAGTGGTGGGTGAGTGAGCCTTAACACTTTAGCTCTGCCTCCTGTCAGATCAGCAATGGCATTAGATTCTCAGAGAATGGTGAACCCTGTTGTGAACTGCACATGCGAGGGATCTAGATTGTGTGCTTCTTATGAGAATCTAATGCTTGATTATCTCAGCTGCAACATTTCATCCTGAAACCATCCTCCCTGCCCCACTATGTCCATGGAAAAATTGTCTTCTACAAAACTGGTACCAAAAAGTTTGGGGACTGCTGCCCTAGAGGTTCTCTTGGCCAATGGCTTAGAATTCTCATGAAGATTGGTTTCTTCATGGCTGCCCTCTAACTTAGATAAACAGGTCAGTTAAGACCTGGCCTCTGGACTTGACAAGGTTTGACCCTCTATTCTGCTTACAAGTGGAAAGAGCTCAAGCTGACCATTGAACCTCTCTGGTCTTATTTTTTCTATTACTCCCTTCCTTGGCTGTAACCCTTCTCCAGATCTCCTCCCTCTTTTCTTCTAAACAACTATCAGACGATGGATTACAGAACAACAGAGTTCTTTTCCTTTGAGGAGGGTTTACACCTCATGTACTTACATTGAAAGTTTGGCAAAATAATTGAAGGTTGCCATGTCTAAAAATAGGGTGAATAGTTACATCTAAATGAGAATCAGGAAAAAGTCTCAAAAATCATAACTTTTGCTCATTGAATGTCAGACTATATTTTAAGCACTTTCCATGCACAATCTCAACTAATCTTGGCCCTCCGCACCACGTGTGAAGTGTTATCATCCCATGTTACAGAAGCAGAATCTGAGGCAAGTCACTTACTGAAGGTCACTGTGGCTGAGAAGCAGGAGCCAGAGCTCAAAAACAGGCAATGTCAGACCAAAATTCTTAAGGGCTAGAAGCCCAGAAGGCATCCCCCAGGCATGCCCAGCCACAATGGCTTCTTTTCTAAATAGAATGCTACTGCAGAAAGGAATTACTCATTTCACCCTGGGGAGGGCCGTAGCAGACCCAAGCCTGTGCAATATTACAGACTCCGAGTGTGCTCTTGTTTGAGACCTGCGCCTTGAGCAAACTCCAATAACATATTTCGGTGGCTTCAAAATTGTCTTTTCAGATGACAGTGTGACTGAGCTGTTTTGTCAATACCGGTTCTATTTTCCTAAAATTCACATTTAATTTGAAGACATGGGTACTCTCTCTTGTTTCCTTAGGAGCCTGAGCACTATGCTTCTCACTCCCATGTATTCTCTGCAATACATGGCTGTTGGCTTTCAGGATAAACTAAAGACCTTTATTACCCAATACCATGGCTATTTTATTATTTTAAAGACCCTGGTCATCAAAAAGTGTCTAGTCCTGGAAAGCCAAAATGAATGATTTATCCCAACTTAGGATAACTTGGACAGGAACAGGATATCCCTGAGCATCAAAGACCCATGTGTCTGATGTTCTTTGTTGGACTGGGGTTTCAGCCTCGGATTTTGGCAGAATTGGAGGTTGTTATGACAGGTGAAAAAAAATGCCATCGGTTAAATATCTTTAGATATTATCAGGAGAAGCAGAGTAGAATCTAGGTACAGAGCTTGACATTTTCATTCCCATTCTGACCCAGAGTGGGACCATAGGCGTGTTACATAACTTCTCTGAGCCTGTTCTTTTTTATATGTGAGGCTTAGAGTTGTTGTGAAATCCTAATACAGTAATGTCTATGAAGGTCTTAGCACAATGACAAGCACATAGTAAACATTCTACCAGATAGACCATCATAATTATGAGATAATTACAGTACCCATAATGAGAAATCAGAGTGGTCTCCTTGGTTCTGAATTCTTCATTAAAAATGTTTTATCCAGGAGAATACGTTCATCATAAGAATTGTGAAATTTTCTGTTTCAAGATTCAAACTAAAACTCCAATTCCGAGATTTATTTTAAAGGTAATTTTGTATTTAATGATTTATAGACAAATAGTTTTCAATCACTCATGTTTTAGTACAAACTATCAGTACAAGCTGTTCTTGGTCTAAGTCTAGGTCGGGGCAAACAAAGTGAGATTCATTAGAGAAGGAATGACTTAAGTTTTGTTTTTAAGACTCGAGGACATCTTGCTTTTGCTAAATGAGGAATGCTCAGGCATATTCTAAGGGTCTGATTTAATGTTTCCTTAGGGGGATTTCACTGGCATATTTCCATTGCAAATCTTGCAGCCATCTGACAAGTTTCATCGTGACTTTGTCTTCATTTGGTGCTTTGTGCTTATTCATACCTGTATTTATTGTCATCAATTTACCCTCTCAGGATGACTAAGCAGTCTCTATCTTTATATTTGGTTAGGTCCTTCAAACACCTAAATCCATCCTTTCTGTAGCTCATAGAGACTGCTATACAAATGACTGATCTAAGTGTTTGAAGGACCTAATTGCCTCTGCATAGCTCATAGCCCCATTAAGCAATTTTATTTTATTTATTTATTTATTTATGTGAGAGAGGGGTCTCACTCCATCACCCAGGCTGGAGTGCTATGGCACCATCTTAGCTCACTGCAGCCTGAAACTCCTGGGGCTCAAGTGATTCTCCTGCCTCAATAGCTAGGTACTGAGCTCAGTAGCTCAGTACTGCCTCCTGGGTAGCTGGGACTACAGGTGTTTCCAATGAACTTAGAAATAGGCATTAATCTATTTTGTGGGCAGTATTTGGGTCATGCCTTAGTCAACAATTATTTTATGCCCTTAATTCATGGCCATATAGTCTTCAGGTGCATAGTAAGTGCCTATGAATTCCATGCAATTTTTGAATTCAAGGCTGGAAAAAGGAGTTGGCTATTCTCTGTTAACAGAAGATTCAGGAATGGCTCAGCCAGAACCTTGCAATGCTAGAGCTGGGAGAGCCAAAGAGTTCATCTACTCTATCTTCTCATTGCACATATTTAAAAAGATCACATAAGTTATGGGTTCGAAACATAAGGCCAGGCACAGTGGCTCACACTTGTAATCCCAGCACTTTAGGAGGGCAAAGCAGGTGGATCACTTGAGGCCAGTGATTCAAGACCAGCCTGGCCAACATGGTGAAATCCTGTCTCGACACAAAAAGTACAAAAATTAGCCAGGCATGGTGGCAGGCACTTGTCGTTCCCACTGCTCGGGAGGCTGAGGCAGGAGAATTGCTTGAACCTGGGAGGCGGAGCTTGCAGTGAGCTGACATCATGCCACCACACTCCACCCTGAGTGACAGAATGAGACTCTGTCTCAAAAACAACAACAACAACAACAACAAAAAGGAAACTCAAATACTTTTGCATCCAGGCAAGTAACATCCATGTTTACAGAGATTAGCTTGTGTTGGAGACATCGGCAAAATAAATTTTTAGTTTTCTCCATTAAGGTAGGCATTATAAAATTACAAGCATGATGGTATGCAACTCTTTGGTGGGGACCCTGTAGTAGTTTGGCAAACAAATTGTCTGTCTCCAGGATGTGGTCCCTATCTATCCATCCAATCATTGCTATTTTGGATTGTTAAACCACTATTGTAACTTCATTGACATATTTCCACTGTAAATGTTTAGGTTTCTTTCTTCTTAAGAATAAGCGCAATTTTATTTTTCTGGGTTCTCCTGTTCACTACTATTTTATTTATTTTTGTTATCTGTCCAGCCTCTGAAGATACTGAATTTATAAGTTCTGACTTAATCTTGGAAACTTTTTTGTTTTTTAACAAGAGTTGAATTTAGGCTGGGCATGGTGGCTCATGCCTGTAATCACAGCACTTTGGGAGGCTGAGACAGGCAGATCACTTGACGTCAGGAGTTCAAGACCAGCCTACTCAACCTAGTGAAACCATGTCTCTACTAAAAATAGAAAAATTAGCCAGGCGTGGTGGCGGGCACCTGTAATCCCAGCTACTTGGGAGACGGAGGCAGGAGAATCACTTGAACACAGGAGGCGGAGGTTGCAGTGAGCTGAGATCATGCCACTGCACTCTAGCCTGGGCAACAGAGTCAGACTCCATCTCAAAAAAAAAAGGAATTTAGGAACCTGAACCCTTTAAGGGAGACTGTATTTCAGGATCATAAAAGAGACAGCTTGGATGCTTCACTGTGACAGTGCAGAGATTCATAGAATGTTAGAGCTTGAAATGACTACCTTATCTTTTACGAACGATGCTCAGGTTCAGAGAGAGAAAGTGACCTGCCTGAGTCACACAATGAGTATCACAGCAGAACCCAACATAAGGATGTCCTAAGAGAAAACTTCCACTGTACCATGCCCTTCCTCTGCCTCTATCTCCTGGATTCTACAGCCATTTTTAAAATACACATACCTGGGGTTATCTCTGCATTGAAATAGACAAAGTCGCAATGACACTGCCTTTAGAAGCACGCTGAGCTGTACACTGTAAGTCTCTGTTTCTCTTTGCTATCCTATTTTGGTTCCTAGCCAGAGGTTTCACCCACGAGTGGGCCTTATTCTCACGAAGACTTTCAGACTTCTTAAAAAAAAAAAAAAAAAAAAAAGTCTTCATCTTATCTAGTTCTCCCCTGCTGCTCCTGGTGTTTATATCAATGGGTCTGTGTGAATTCAGCAATGTCATGCATTCCTGCCAGCTCCAGTCCCAATCATTACTTCTGGGTCAGGACACTAACCAGAGGGTCTGGGTTTCTTCCTTTGCATCCCCAAAGAATGTGGAGCTTGCCAAATTGTCACATTATAGCATTTGATGTAGAGCTAGGTCCAAGTGACTATACAACCTCTGCAGGAGTTCGGAATCTGGCTTCTGCCCCTGGTAGAAACATAGCCAGACTCTCAAGAGACAGTGAGCCAGGCAGTCTGGAGATCCAGGGAGATGCTCATAGGTTCTCTGGCTTCTGGGCCATGGAGAGAAAGTCATCACCACCCAGAAAATAAGCCTTCACCCTGACAGCAGCAGTAGAATGTACCTGGGCTTGAGGACCTGACTTCTGTGCCATCTCAGTGTCCTTGGAACAGAAGTTCCATGGGCAAGTTCTTTCTGCAGTAAACCAAGGTTTTCAGCCTGTACCACTCAAAACAAACCAGACTATCAGGACCAGTTAATGTGAAGGCTTAAATGTTGCAGATTTGTTTTGAAAGTGAAAAGGCACTTTTCTTATAAAAATAAAAAAAAAGTAGAGTTGCAAATCATATAATCCAAACAATATGGGCTGCCCTGATCTTTTAAAAGGGAGAAATGTAAATGCACATTCTGATTGTCAGATGAGGAACATCAAATAGAAACTTCTTGGGCTGAAAGGAAGATACAAAAGAGGAAGCAGCTATCACTTATTGATAATGCATGGATAACGATCAGTAGCATTTAGTGAGTTCATACTGGGTTCCCAGTGGAAGTGGTACTACCAGCTTTCTGTGGGCAATCAGATTGAATTTTCACAGCATCCAGAGGAGGCAGGGACTATAATTAACCCCTTATGACCTAGATGAGAAAACCAGAGCATAGAGAAATCAAGGATGTTTCCCAAGGTCACAAGGCTGATAAAGGCAGAGATGGGATTCAAAGGCAACCACCGTCCACTCTGTTACCCAGTCCATGGTGGGGTCTTCCACGAGCCATGAACTATGCTGTGTATTTCACTGACATAACTCATCAAGAAGTAGGTGTGATCATACCACAATTACAGATGAGGAAACTGAGGCACAGGTATGAAGCAAATGCAAACATAGGCCTGGCAGATTCCAAAACCCATTTTGTGTGATTACCCCATTAGTAGTTTGTTCTACCTAAATGTCATTCCCTGCTAACTATTTCAATTATGATAATATCATTACAGGCAAATATCTTAACAATCCTGCAAGTCTGTGGAGCTCTGAACTCCTGCAGTTTATACAACTAAACCACACACACCCTTCCCATCCGTAACCCATCCCCTTCCCCAGTGGCATCCAGTGGCCCCATAGAGTGAAAGGAACCTTCAAACCATTTGGCAAGCTCACAAGAGGAAGCCTGGATTTCCCAGAAAAACTTGCTACAAGGAAATCGTTAATTATAACCCAAATTGTATTTGACTTCTGCATCTTTGCTTTATATTGTTACACTATAATTTAAATAGATTGTTCCCTGGCCTCTTTTAGGGGGAGAAACTAGCTACCTTTTTTTTTTTTTTTCACCAAGAAAAGCAATGGTAGGTGTAGCATTCCAATGACAGGAGGTGGGTTTCATCCCCCCTCTTCCCTCTAATTGGCTTGCAAGTGGAAGTTGGGTTAGCAATTATGCCAGGAGTTGCCTGGGGTTCCAGGTGGCGACATTCATCTGGTGGCTTCACAAAAGGGGAAGAGACAACAGTGGGTGGGGCCAGCTTGGGGGAGGTGAGCCCCAGAGAGTTTCTCTGACTCCAGAAGGTGGATGCTGGGGACAAGGGGAGATAGGGCGCATTAATCATTGAATTTGGGAATTTTTCCTCTTTTGAGACATTGAAGCTCTTGACAGAGAAGATCAGAGGGGGCCTAGTAAAAGGGAGAATGCGAGTTGGGTGCACACCCTGGAATACAGGGTGTTGGCCATCTTTCTCCTTGCCTAGTCTAGCTGTGGATGGGGCCCAGAGCCCCTTAGCAGCTCTTCGTTTTCTCTCTCCTCTCCAGCCTTCTCCAGGCTTTTAACGTCAGCAGAAGTAGCTAGGCTAGAAGTTGGCAAACTGTAGCTCATGGGCCAACTCCTGCCTGCAATGTTTTGTCAATAAAGTTTATTGGACACAGTCACACTAACTGGTTCACGTATTGCCTATGGCTGCTTTTGCATGATGACAGCAACTTTGAGTAATTGTGACAGAGATGGATGGCCCACAGAGCCAAAATTATGCTTATTGTTTGACCCTCAACAGAAAAAGTTTGGCAACCACCGATCTAGGCCAAAGTGTACATATTGTTGGCCTGCTGGCTGCATTCAGGCATCGGGCCATTTTATTGGACTCAAATTAATTGCCTACATTGTAAAATGAAAGTTTTCACAAAATAAGCTGGCTTTGATTAAAAAATGGAAAAATCTAACAAAACATGGCGGCTAATGTTGGGGATGTGTCATCCATCCCCTCTGACTATTTGTCATAGTTGCCAGCACTGCCCATAGGGTTTTACCAAGTGTACTCTTCCATCTACATGGACTGGTGCTCATAGGCACTTGAGTATGATATTCTTTCACGTCCTCTGGGTTGTTTTCTAATAAAAGATTTGGTATTTCTTACTGGACTGATGAATTACATTTTTAAAATTCTTTCCCCTCCATCAAACTGGACTTCCCTGTGGAACTCCAGAAAGAAAATAAAAAATGTGTTTGTGTAATGCCAGAATTTAGTGACTGCCAGAGTTGTTACATCAGAAATACTACATTTTCTTTCACCTTGAAACACCCATACACATACACACAGCCCTGCATTTTTTAAAAAAAACCTTTAAAATTGAGACCTATGTCACTGCAGATGCTTCTTGACTTATGATGGGGGTATGTCCCAATAAATCCATCACAAGTTGAAAATGCATTTAATACACTTCACCTACTGAACATCATCGCTTAGCCCAGCACACCTTAAAGATACACAGAACACTTGTATTAGCCTACAGTTGGGCAAAATCATCTAACACAAAGCCTCTTTTATACTGAAGTGGCAAATATCTCATGCACTTTATTATGTACTGTACTGAAAGGGAAAATCAGAATGGTTGTATGGGCACTCAAAGCACGATTTCTACTGGATGTGTGTTGTTTCCCCATCATTAAGTTGAAATATCGTAAGTTGGGAATCATCTGTACTGACCTTGATTTAAACAAAAGCAGGATTAGTAAATACTACATTCTTCTTCAGTCAAAGAATGAGTTTCCCAATTGTTATTATTAATAGAGCAAGTAATAATGTTATTGGGCAATATATTAATGATTTAAGTCAATTAATTCTAAAACTAATGGTGGGTAATGTTACCTCATTTTAAAGATAAGGAAAAGAGACTCTCAACGGTTGTGTAAATTGTTCCAAATAGTGGCACCGGGAAGTGATGGACATGGAACTCAGATCCAGCCCTGATTCATGTTCAAGGTCCCAACTCTTTTTTTTTTTTTTTTTTTTTGACATGCAGTTTCACTCTTGTTGCCCAGGCTGGAGTGCAGTGGCTCGATCTCGGCTTACTGAAGCCTCCACCTCTCAGGTTCAGGCGATTCTCCTGCCTCAGGCTCCCGAATAGCTGGGATTACAGGTACCCACAACCACACCCAGCTAATTTTTTTTTGTATTTTTAGTAGAGATGGGGTTTCACCATGTTAGCCAGGCTGGTTTCCAACTCCTGGCCTCAGGTGATCCGCTCATCTCAGCCTACCAAAGTGCTGGGGTTACAGGCATGAACCACAGTGCACAGCCACCACGGCAACTTTTTAAACACTGAGCACACACAGTAGAGCCAATAATTAAGTAAAATAGGCAACTGATGCCTTTCTCTGAAGCTTATGTGTAGAATGCGGTAAGCCCCCGGATAACTTCTCCTGTAGCTAGAATAACTGATCCCAGGAAGAGCCCCTGGAAGCTTGATTCGATCCACTGAAAGTGAGTTTTGGGTAAAGTCGTTAGTGCATCTTCTGTTGTTCTCAGCAAATCTTCAGATAATTTTTTCACCAGGCTCAGCAGAGGGAGAACTAAGGCTAATGTATTTAGTCGGGGGAATGACAGGTTTTCTTTTCACAGTAAGGGTTCATAGGGTAGGAGACTATCCACTCGTAGCAGAAGAAAACCCTAATGAGCAGGATCCAGGTTTTAGGGGGCCTTTAATTCTAACACACAGTTCACCCTGGGCTGCTCAAACGTCTTGACTTGCCCTGCTATGTGTGTGTGTGGCTTTAGGAAGCCCTACAATTTTCCTCCTTTAGCTCGAATATCAAGTGCTGCAGGGTTTCTGAGAATTCAGTGTCCTGACACTGGGGCTGAGCCCTTGGTAATGACACTGTAGACACGAGGTAATTACAGCTCTGTTAACTCCCAAGTCAGGCTAAGTGGACCTCTGATTATTATTCTGAGTATAATAGGAGTATAACTAACATTGAAGGGAAATTGTACTTCTCTCTTTTATTAACCGCTTTTATATTCCCTTGTGCATGGCTATGATGCTATGAAATCTCCTTAAATGTGATATTACTCAATATAATACAATAATAACGCACACACCGTAATGTATTGGATTACTCTGCAAACAGCCCTTACGAAATTGAATTTCCCATCATTTCCCTGGGCCAGCTCAGGGCTGCTGGGCTTACAGGCCCTTTCTGTAGCTGGGAGCCTGGAATCTGCCTTCACAGTCACTTAGGGTTTCATGGATATGAGCAATTGGTCAACACCATTTTTATTCACAGCGAGGATGTTGGCCAAGCAAGTTTCCAGACATCTCACTGGACATTTGCAGCTCAGAGATACAAACAGTGTTTGATACTTCAGCACAGTTTGAAAATAAACTGGGCTAGATGGTGTCAGGAAGGAAGCTAGATACAGGGAAAGGAGGCCTTCCATGCTGGAATTAAATTCTGAAGTCTTTGCCATTGCTTTTGCTGGAGAGTCTATCAGATCTTTGTTCCTTTGTAAACTCTCTCCTGACACCACCTCAGAACTAGAGTTGGTTCTTGCTTTGTATGTTTTATATGTTTTGAAAATCCATCCTTTGTTTGGCATCCAAAAATACTTATTGAACTCCTACTATGTATCACATATACATTAATCTATTAAATGCCCATAAACAATTTTACAACCACTCAAAATTTAATATTCAGCGTAAAGCTATAAACTTTTCGAGGATACCACTGTGCCTCATTCATCACTTACATTCTCAGTGTTAGGCAAAGTGCCTGGAACAAAGTAGATACTCAATAATTGTGTATTATTCATTTATTCATGAATATTTCTTGGGTTCTTACTATTTGAGAGGCACAGAACTGGGCCTTGGAGATAAAAGAGTGAATAAGACAGACATAGCTTCTCCTTCAAGGAACGTACAGTCTACCGTAACAGAATACACACACACACGTCACTCACATAGTTGAATGCAGCCAGCCCTCTGTATCCACCAGGTTCTACATCCCATGGAAATAAGAAAACACTGTTTTCTTCATCTGCAATTGGTTGAATCTGTGGGTGTGGATCCCGTGGAAACGAGAGCTGACTGTAATTACATTTGCAAAAACTTCTATGAAGGAAAGGTAGAGGGTGATGTGCAAACAAGCAACAAGGAGACATAAATCAAAGTGGAGATGCAGTCAAGACTTCCTTAAAGAAGTGACTTTTAAAATCAAAATTAGAGCCTGGGCACGGTGGCTCATGCCTGTATTCCCAGTACTTTGGGAGGCCAAGGTGGGTGAATGTCTTGAGGCAAGGAGTTCAATACCAGCCTGGCCAAAATGGTGAAACCTTGTGTCTAATAAAAATACAAAAATTAGCCAGGCATGGTGCTGCGCACCTGTAATCTCAGCTACTCAGTAGGCTGAGACAGAAGAATCGCTTGAACTCAGGAGGCGGAGGTTGCAGTGAGCCAAGATCACACCACTGCACTCCAGCCTGAGCAACAGAGTGAGACTCTGTCTCAAAAAAAATAATAATAATTAATAAATAAAAGAAAGACATGCAGAGAAAGGTGGGGGGATGTCCTGGGTAGGACAGACAGCAGATGTGGAAGCAAGATGCAGGGGCATGTGGAAGCCAGCTCCTAATGGCCTGTGATTGTCGGTTGTATATGTCTCTTTCCAACAGGACAGGGATGCCATGGTAGTAGCTTGATACCTCCAGGGTGAGAGTATTTACACTATGGGCATTGGCAATGCTACAGATGAGGGCTTTTCAGTCTACTTTTCTGGAGAGCTGGTTGTTAATCAGTTACCAGCACTCCAGTGACAGAAAGGACGTTGGCATATTCCTGTGACAGAATGAATATCAGTGTAGCTGCGTGGACGGGCAGGGAGACGGTGGCCCAAGTTGAGGATAAACAGGTGAGCAGGAAACACTCATGCAGAGCCCTGCAGGCCTTATTTGGGGGTTTTGTACCATGGGAGGCCATTGAAGGATTTTAAGCAAAAAGAATGCCATCATTAGGTTTGATTTTAGGAATGATCTGACTACCATGTGGACAGTGGATTGGAGAAAAGCAATAATGGTGTTGGGAAGTGGCAGAAAGGACAGTCAGTAAACTCTTGCCATGGGCTGAATGACAGATGTTGATATGCACTAGAGTGGTCTGGAACATGGGTTGGAGTCAATATCAGATGACCAAATAATCTACCAGAGCTGTCTGTAATATACAGTATTCACACCTGTGGACTTTTATGACAATTTGGGATGGTATAGTCCCTTGTAATTTAATCCTGAGAGTGACCATTGAGGATGTGATGATGCTGTCTTTACAGTGAGGAAACTGAGGCGTGGGAAATTGATGTGACTCAGTGTGTTCCCCAAGGTCATAGCTGAACAAGTCTGACTTAGTAATATGTCTGACTCCAGACCTACACTCATAACCACAACTTCACACTCTTTTTCCTGCCACCTTCTTCTAAGGGGCTGGAAGAATGGAGATGCCACTGAGCTGGGGGTGAAGGCATCATAAAAAGATCTACCTGATTCTGTGAGACGCATCCATCCTGACCTTGCCAAGGGAAGTAGGAATCAGGGAATGTTGGCTTCTAATGTGATTTCCCCCAGGCCCTTATGCTTGGGTCCATCTCAGGAATGGTGTTTGGAATTAACGCGGGAGCCAGAGACTAACCAAACCCCGCCTCCAACCCAGTGCAGATTTCGGTTGAATGCAGACTAGAGCCTTTGAAAATTATGCATTGGAAAACAATTCTGGATAAATTAATTTCCATCATACATAATGCATGAGGGGAAATCCGTGGTATTTTTAAACAATGGAAATGAGAGAATCTGCCTTTTGGGCATTGATCCCAATTTATTTTAGCAAACATTTATCAACACCTACTGTGTGCCAGGTTCTTACTGGAAAACAGAGATGAGTCAGACATTGTCTGTGCCCAGAAAGAGTGAGAAATCAATGGAGGTACCTGCAGAGTGATCAGCTCTGGGTTAGACATTGAGATTGAGGGACAAAGAGTTGTGAGTATTGCCCTGGAGGGATATACATCCTAGTAGAAGAGAACAAGGACCTGCCAGAAGATCTGAGAGTGAGAGTTTGCTGAGGAAGGGTATCTCCTGCCTGGGCTTCACTTGAATGGTTTTCTTTCATTAGTCCTTCCCCCCAT
This sequence comes from Symphalangus syndactylus, assembly GCF_028878055.3. NCBI lineage: Eukaryota > Metazoa > Chordata > Mammalia > Primates > Hylobatidae > Symphalangus > Symphalangus syndactylus. Next base: position 111,375,687 of record NC_072436.2, on the reverse strand, counting down.
CAATAAGATCCTTATTTAAAGCCTCCTATTGTCCATCAATGGTATGTGCTGTCCATCCACCCCATTAGCCCGTAGCTGCTACTATTATGCTACTTTTCCTATGGTGACCACTATTATTACTGCCACAACTACCTCAACCTGCTGTTACTACTATTACTTCTTATAGTGTTGCTATTGTCTTATTTAATGATAGATCATATATTCGAAATTATTTGTTGAGCGCTTACTGTGTAACCAGCACTGAAGATTCAGAAACAGACAAAAAATAGCTATGGTTTCTTCATTTAGAATGTTGTCTTGTAGGAGAGAGAGATGAAAACAAATCAACAATATAACTAAATAATTACAAATTGTAAAGTTTGCTTCAGTTATGCATTGCTGCCTAACAAACTACCCCAAACAAACATTTTATTTACTTACAATTCTATGCTTCAGGTTTAGCTGTACAGATCAGCTTGGTACATATACCACTTGGAACTGGGGAGCAAGTTCCAAGGTTTCCCACAGGTGTCTGGAACTTGGTGATTGTCTGCACAACGCACCCCCTCCCCTGCCCCACCACCACTCAATCTCTCCACAAGACTAGCTTGAGCTTCCTCACAGCATGGTGTTCTGTGGTCAATCAGACTTTCATACGGATGTCATCTCGGTATGCACACACTTCAGTGGTGGCTGAATTCCAAAAAGGTGTGTCTCAAGAAATGAGAGTAGAAGCTGCACATCTCATAAAGCTCAGCCTTGGCATTTGCTATGTGCTATGTCTGCCTCAGTCTGTTGATTAAAATAAGGTCATCTCAGATTCAAGGAGAGGGAAAAAAACTGCACCTTTGACTAGGAGATATGACAAAGAATGTGAAACCATCTTCAATCCACCATGATACCTTTTGAAGAAAATACACATTAGGTTGAAACAGAGAAGATTAAGGAGGGAGGGATATGAGATCAGGGAAGCCTTCTCTGAGGAAGTGTCGGTTAAGCTGTGTTCTGAAGGATGGGAGATTCCAGCAAGAGAAGATAGTGGGAACAGCACTCCAGGAAAAGTGAAGAGCATGTGCAAAGCCAGGTGTCCCCCATCTCTCTTTATTCCCAGTGCAGCCGCCTCACCACCCCCCAACCAAATAGGAGTCTCTTGTTGGAGGTGGAACAGGGGATAATATAAAGAAGAACATGTTTCTGGACATCTGAGAAGCCCAGGTGAAATATTGTCCATGATCTGAAGCAACAGATAATGTGTTTCCTCATGTATTTCCCAATGGGATCACCGAAAGTAACATGCTTAAATGGATGACTTGTAGTCCTCTACATAGAGGTGATGCCACCAGGCATTGGTGATCCAGATAAATGAAATGCAGGAATAAGGATACTGAGACTGTTTCTGGCCACAAAGGATGAGGCAGAGTAGTCTATTGCTTGGCGACTAAGTGTATGATAGCACTGGGCTTCTTGCTTCTGCTCTCCTCAGTGAACTTCAGATGAGGCTTAGGAGATGAAAGGCGAGAGAGGACTCATTATCAGAATGGTGAGAATATAGCATCCAGATGAGAAGAGACAAAAAGATAACTCCGTCACCATACTGGCTTATTTCTCCTTTATGGAGAAGGCAGCCCCTTGGAGGTAGGCATTTCCTGGTTCAAATCCCGACACTGCCCTTTATTCACTGCATGACTTTGGGAAAGCTATTGAACCTCATTAAGCCCTAAAGCATGGAAGGTGCTCCATAAATTGTAACTGCTACTACTTCTATTATTATCGTGTATGTCATTATTGCTACTGCATTGCAGCAAGGCATGTGCCTCATTGGTGGTGGGATTCTTCTAACCTCTGTCTCTTCCTTTCAAAGCCTCACTTTGCTACTTTAGAGTTACATTTCATATTGTGCTCCCAAGCTTGCGATGTTGCTTCCCTTTCTGTACCATTTTGTTTTCTCCAGATCTCACTGTTTCCCTCGCTGGAAACTCCTTGGTCTGTGACTGTAGCAATATGTTTAATGACTCAAGGTTATTGGGCAATGTGGCTGAGAGAGTGGCTCCTGTACAGATTGCCTGACTTCATATCCAGGCTCCCTCAGGTATTACCCATGCAAGACTTGGCAAGTAACACAACTACTCTGCGTTATTTATCATCAATTATACAATTAGGATAATTAAAGGATTTGTGACAGAGGGTAGTTGTGGAGACGACACATGTCAATGATTGCAGAGTTCTTAGTCTGGTGCCAGGTTCATACAACACCTCTGATGATCGCTGACTGCGCTGTCTCTGCTGTCTGTATGGTTGTTGTTATGGACATAAAAGATGTCCATAAACCTGCTCATGATGGTCATGACCTCTTCAGGCTTAACCATTAGTACTTCTGGTTGTCTCTTCTTGAATGAGAAATAAGGAGATCAATAATTAAACACCTGTGAGATTCTTCACCCAAGGGAGTTCATGTTGTCATCCCAGCGCTCATGCTAGGCTTGTAGGAATGTTTCTGTTTTGCAGATTTAAGAAACTAAGGCTCAGAGATGTCTTATAACTCTCCTTAAACCCTAAACTCCTCATGTGGCCAAGGCTGGATTCATACCCAGCACCATTTACCACTAAAACCTGTGTCTTCTAGGGACCTTTAGTTTGATGACCCTGGTTAATTCAGTGCATTGAAGGGATAGCTCTCTCAGAGGTTCAGGTGAGAGACACATTAGACACCTCTTTGCCCAAGACCCAGAATGTTTCCTTTTAGAAGCACCCCCAACCACACATCTGGAAATCCAAGGCTTGTGCAGTTCGCAGAAGCTCCTTTTCACCCCCAACTGCTGTACGTACCTTGCGCAGTGAGATAATTCACTCTAATTACTCAGAATACATATTTAAGGACAAGTACAAAGAACTCTTACAGAGGCTTAAAAAGAAGCCATTCAGCAAAATTGCACAAGGTGTATTCCCTGAGAAAGAAGAGTTTATCACTTCTAAAAGTGAGTGTCTACCCTTTGTTGGCTGCAGATGGGAGGCAAAGGAACAGCTCCATGTGAAACACCTTTTTCCTCACTCAGATTTACCTCCAGAAGGAGCTCCACTAATAGGCGATTCCTCCTTTCTGCTATCACATCTTCTGCGTCAAAGGATCTCATTAGTGTTTGTTTTTATCAGGTATTTTTTTCCCGACTTGTATCTCACTTAGAGTGAATTCAATGTTCACTATCATTTAGAGGATAGGAAATATATGTCCATTTGCAATGAAAATCCTGCTTATTCCACCTAGACTGTCCCAGATACCACTGTATTCATGTAGGTTTGGTGTTTTGTCTTTCATCAATTTGTAAAATCAAAATTTAGTTAAAAATTTTTTGGAAATGCTCAAAAGAATTGGCCCGTTGGATTGGAGAGAATGCAGGGTTCCTCCATGCAAGCAGCCATGCTCCCCTAGTCATTAACCACGTGGGCCTTGGGCCTGTCATGTTTTTTGAGTCTCTGTTTCTTCGTCTGGCAAATGATTTTGATGCGTGTCATGAGGATGAAGTGGGATGATATGAAGGCCTTGGGGTGCTTAAGAAATCTCTCAGGCCGTTCACAAACCACATGACTGCAAAGAAGTCTTGCGTGAGCAGATGCCCAGTTTCCCAGCAAAGAGGTTCCTAAGGTGCAGTGCTTCAGCTTGACATTAGAGAGATGGCCTTGGCCGGCAGCTGAGGTTTTCCTTCTCTTTGGACTTGAGCTGGGAAGAAGTGTGGGTACTGGCAGCTTTCTTGGGGGTGTCTCTAAAATAGAGCAGCAGTTCCCTGTTAGGAATGGCAGATGAGATTGTGATGAATGCAACAAGGGCTGGAGCACAGAATATTCTGAATAGACTATTACTCCCTCAACCCTATGGGCTACCTGGGCCAGAAAGACATACACACAGAAGACTGGTCAAAGGGGAAAGAAAATAATTCCTTTTAAATATCTAGGCAAGCAGCAAACCTCCTCTGATACAGGGACCTGTGACAAAGACAGACTTGGAGCATGTAACTTGGGTTTGAAGGCATACGCCAGACCCGTAACTTCCTCCTGACTTTCCACCCCACCTCTTCTGGATTACCGGGGTCTGCAGATGAAATTCCAGTTGATTTACCCAAATGGGTGCAAGTGCAGAGGAAGGAGAACATGGGGAAAGGGGCAAAATAAATTTTAAAAATGGATAGACAGAAAGAAAGAGAAGACATGAAGGGCAAAGGAAGGGGAAAGAGAAACAGAAAAAGGAGATAGAAATAGAGGGATGGATCCGGGTGCAGTGGCTCACGCCTGTAATCCCAGCACTTTGGGAGGCCAAGGTGGGTAGATCACTTGAGGCCAGGAGTTTGAGACCAGCCTGGCCAACATGGCAAAACACTGTTTCTACTAAAAATGAAAAAAAAAAAAAAGAAAGCCAGGCATGGTGGCACGTACCTGTAATCCTAGCTACTCAGGAGGCTGAGGCATGACAATCACTTGAACCTGGGAGGCGAGACTGTCTTGAAAAAAATAGAGGATGGAGGGGAGAGAGAAGGGGAGGGAGAAAGAGGGAAAGGGAAAGATCTAGTTAGGCACACATAATTTTTGTCTTCCTAAAAACACCACCACCACCCCACACATACAAACAGGAAAGGCAAGTGACATTACTACTGTAGGTACTGATATTTGAGGGTGTGTGGCCCTGTCCACTGCTCTAGGTTGCATCTCAGTGAATGTTCCAGGTTCTGAACAATCCTATAGGTGGGGGAAAGAGGTTAAGTGGACCAAGCATGGTACTGTGGCAACACCTCCTTCTCCTACTGTTTCTGCACCCTGTCATGCATTTAAATCACCCAGGGTTGGTGTTCAATGGACACAACTCCTGAGCTACTGAATCTAAGCCTTAGGAAATGGCCAATGGGAATATGATTTTAACAAGTATTTTAGGCAAGTCTTACAAAGCTGGCCTGACACATGACTTCACATAAGGGTTTGAGAACTGAGAGTCTCACGACTCACATAGAATGAAGGGTGTCAGATTCTGGGAGACATTTGAGATCTGATAGAAAATACAAGACTTTTTTTACAGGCCTGGTTATGATCATGGAGATGCCAGCAGCTATCGCTGCTGAGGACTGGGTGGGTTCTAGGCACCTGTCCCTTGTAACACCTGAATTCAAAAACTCCTGGATAAAGCTGACTTTCCCATTTTCAGAAGAGACAGTGGAATCTTAGAGAAGTTAAAAGGTGTGTGTATACCTGTGGTGACACAACTGATTGAATCCAGTCTTAGGTGTATTAAAATTGAGAACTGTTGCTTAAGGATTTCTTAACAGCTGTAGTTTATTGAGAATCTGCAGTGTGCTGGGCAGTGTGTGTGCGTGTGTGTGTGTGTGTGTTTCATATATTTATTTTTTTTCAGATGGAGCCTCACTCTGTTGTCAGGCCGGGGTGCAGTGGCACGATCTTGGCTCACTGCAACCTTTACCTCCTTGGTTGAAGTGATTCTCCTGCCTCAGCCTCCCGAGTAGCTGGGATTATAGGCATGCGCTACCACGCCCAGCTAATTTTTGTGGTTTTAGTAGAGACAGGGTTTCACCATGTTGGCCAGGATGGTCTCGATCTGCTAACTTCGTGATCCACCGGCCTTGGTTTCCCAAAGTACTGGGATTATAGGCGTGAGCCACTGCTCCCGGCCATATCTGTGTATTCTAAAGTGTTGATTTCCATGTATCTTCTCAATGACTTTATAAAGTAAGAGAGAATCCTCATTCTATGGAGAGGGGGAATGAGACCAGGAAAGCCTGAGCTGAAACCAAAGCTTACTGCTAAAGACTGGGCTTTGAGTTGCTACATTATATTTCATGCCTCTGTCCTTTGGAGGTGAAAGTTACTTGACGGTGATGTCTTTAGGGAAATTATGACAAAGGAGAAGTGGACGTTGGAGTCAGATCAACGTGTGTCTGATTACTTACTGGCTGTGTCGTCTGGTTTATAAAATGGGCTTGATTTAATGTACTGAGTGAATTAATGTCCCCTCAAATTTATGTCCACTTGGAACCTTAGGAGGAGACCCCATTTGAAAATAGAGCCTTTCTAGATATAATTAAATTAAATGAGGTTATACCGGATTAGGGTGGGGCCTGAACTCAATGAGTGTTGTCCTTGTAAGAAAACCATGTCAAGACACACAAGGGGAAGAAGTCCAAGGGGCAACAGAGACAGACTGGACTAATACCAGGGACACCAAGGATTGCCAGGTGCTACCAGGATCTAGGAAGAAGCAAGGACAGACTCTCCTTAAGAGCTTTCAGATGGAGCGTGGTTTAGGCGACACCTTGATTTTGAACTTCTGGCCTCTGGAACTGTGAGAGATTACCTTTCTGTAATTTTAGTCACCCAGCTTGTTGTAATATGTTATGGCAGTCCTAGGAAACCAATAACACATGAGATATTTTTTCTTGTTTTGTTGTTGTTGTTGTTGTTGTTGCTTTTTTTTTTCCTTTATAGCAATTATTGTAACTAGTAATTTTCTTTGTTTGCTTGCCAATTCTGGACATGCTGGAATGTCAGCACCATACTGCATTTTGTTCATCATCCGTGTATCTGTGATGCGTCACTCAAATAAGAGCTCTGTTACAATGTGCGAATGGAATGTATGAATGAATGAATGAATGAATGAGTCAACAGAGCTGTTGTGAGGACTGAGCAGAACAATGCAGTGAAATTGCATCAAACAGTGTCTACTAAGAGCAAGCCTGCAGAATAAAAGCTATCATGATTATCATTCAAGGCAGGAATTATCTTTTTTTCCTAGGGCCCCTCTGCCTTGCTGAGCGTCAAGGTGAACTTGAGTAGTTACTAGTTACGTGGACTGGGAGAACACAGTTAAAGTAAAGATTGTTTTTGTAGAGATTGACATGCAAGAGCCCCTGCCTTTGCTTTCCTGAAACAGCAGTTTTCCTTTGAGACACGAAGCCCACCAGTGAGAGAGGCAGGGTGCGGGTCATGGGGGTGGAGGTGGCGGCGGCGTTTGCAACCCTCTTGGCCCCTTGCTCACAGCCAGGCTTCTGCCTTTATACTCTTCGGGAGACTTTGATCTCACCTCCCTGTCCAACAGATCCACATTAGTCAATAATTCTAGGAGACATCAAAACCCCAGCCCTGGCACCCACCGACCTTCCCTGCAGCCTTCACAAGCCGCAAGCCATGTTAATAGGCGCCAGACAGGACTGTGCTATTTCTTAGGGCTTAGGTAGAATTAGATAGAATGCTACTGCAGCTTGTTTTACTGAACCCCAGCTCAGTCTCCACTTCTTTCCATCTCTGACCCAGTACGTTTAGAATTAGAGCCAAATGCTCCAAGTGAAGAGGTGACCTACACGGTGACTTGATTTACCTGAGGCTGCTATATTTTTTCTGACTGTTCTTTCCAGACAGAGGTGGAGGGCAAGGAACTGGGCCCCAGGAGCTAGAAAACGTGGTCTTGGGTCCCAGCTCTGCCATTCTGACACTGAATAACCATTATCAAGTCACAAACATCCTCAGAGCCTCTGTCTCTGCGTCAGGGGAGCAGAACCAGGAATGTTGGTCCTGCCTACCTGATGGGACTGTGTTGACACTCATGTGCAAAATCAGATGTGAGCATGCCTTAGAAACTGGAAAGTGTTGTAAAACTAGAAGCACTTATTACTATTATTCTGTGACTCTGAGCTTATTAAAAAAAAAAAAAATCAGGCCAGGAACAGTGGCTCATGTCTGTAATCCCAGCACTTTGGGGGACAGAGGCAGTGGATCACCTGAGGTCAGGAGTTCGAGACCAGCCTGGCCAACATGGTGAAACCCTGTCTCTACTAAAAATATAAAAATCAGATAGGCATGGTGGCACAGGCCTGTAATCCCAGGTCCTTGGGAGGCTGAGGTGGGAGAATCGTTTGAACCTGGACGGTGGAGGTTGCAGTGAGCTGAGATCACACCACTGCACAGTAGCCTGGGCAAAAGGGTAAAACTCCACCTCAAAAAAATAAATAAATAAAAATAAAAATAAAATCAAAAAATAAAATAAAATTGGCTACTTACCTTGTGTCAGGTGTTGCAGATCAAGAAACTAATACAACGCCACCCCTTATGATGTGCTTAAGCCCATATTCAATATAGAAAATATAGTATATCCAAATAATAATAAGCACAGTTATTTCATCACCTCATTGACCACCTGGTTTTTTATCTTTTGAGAGGCTTTGCAATGTTTGACAAAAAAATTAGAACATAGATAAAAATACAAAGATGATACCTGCTATACTGTTTTGTGACTTTCTCTTTAACTTATCATGCATACAATTCCGAGTCATTATTCAATGACTATTCGGATTTTAGCTTTTTATTTTCTCTGATGGCTTCTTTGTGTCTCATTGCCTGGGATCATTTGGATTGGACATAGTTTATTTAGCCAATCCCTTGTAGTTGGACACTTACGTGTTTTTCCCATTTTTCACTGTGACATATATCACCATGATGAATTTCTTTCTGCAAATCTCTGCACACTACCAGGATTGTTTCTGTAGGATAAATTCCCACAAGTAGAATTTGTGGGTCAAAGAGTAAAAATGCACATTTTTAAGGCTTTTGATAGTTAGATAAAACTAAAAAAGAAAAAAATTACCCTCTAGAAAGATCATACCAATTTAAACTCCCACCAAGACTGCACGGCAGTGTCCTGTCTCCTGCACTCACACCAGTATCAAGCATTTTCTCAGAGTGATTTAAAATGCCAGAAGAAAGGAGTGATAATGGTTTCTAAACGGCACTGGGTAACGCACGGCCCTGCATATTGGCTTTCAGCTTGATAAATACTGTCTTATAAGGTCATAAATATTAGTGGTACCAAAGGTTAATGTAGTGTGCAATGCTGTAAAATCCAGCAGGCAACCTGCTAGATCATAATGATGCATTAGCACCTTTCGGTATGAAGTGTGAAGACTTACAAAGTCTGTTTGTAAGTGGCCACTAACTCAACAAATGTATAATTGTGTCAGTTGGCACTACAGTGTCTGCAAACGTAATTTATTAAGTGATCACCTTGCCTTCTGTTATATGCCAAAAACGAGAAGACAAGACAAGAGAAGGGGAAAGAAAAAAATGATAATCTGACTGGGGCATTTAGTCCCTTCTGCAAGCTAGAGTTACTTAAAAGACTAACATGCTTTATTGAAGAAAAAACAAAGCAAATAATCCTTTCCATATATTCATAGTGAGTTGACCACACTGCTGGCAGTGTTAGAATCAGGATTGAGGCAGGCATGACAACTAGCTGCACCATTAAAAGGCATGTGCATTTGCAAATTAGACTTTTAAATATTTTTTTTCATATTTTTAAGTTTGCAACTCAGGCACCTTGCTCCTACCATTTTATTTATGCAGGTGGAAACAGGTTGTATAGTTCTTTGCTATTGTTCTGCGGTGGGCCAGTATGAATGTGAAACCTGTTAATTGTGATTAATGAAAGTGGAGGTTGTGTGTATTTAACAGCAGAAGAGTAATCTATCGTGGTAGGAGACAAAACAGAATGGATACCACCAGCCGTGTTCCCGTTTGGCTTTGCTCCTGGGTAATGGAGGAAATCCAGGTATTAAGGACGACTTTAGTAGGCCCATCTCAGCATTTGCCCATGTGTAGTGCCTGTTTTGGATTGCTGTAAAGAGCACACTCTGTAAACTGAAAATAAGCTAGACAGGTACATTTTGAGCAACTTAATCTGTTCATTTTCAGTGACTGTTCACCCTGTGCAATATTTTAAAACAAACCAAGGAGTTATTCACATCATATTCTTTCTTATTCGTTTTTTATATTTTATTTTTACTTTTGAGACAGAGTCTCATCTGTCACCCAGGCTGGAGTATAGTGGTGCGATCTTGGCTCACTGCAATCTCTGCCTCCTGGGTTCAAGTGCCTCCCGAATAGCTGGAACTACAGGTGCCTGCCACCATGTCAGGCTAATATTTGTATTTTTAGTAGAGATAGGGTTTCACCATATTGGCTAGGCTGGTCTTGAACTCTTGACCTCAGGTGATCCACCAGCTGTGCCACCCAAAGCGCTGGTATTACAGGCATGAGCCACTGCACCCGGCCTCTTATTAGTTGTTTTTTAAACATTTACATTTGACATAGAGCACTGGGAATACAGAGGTGAATGTCACCTACTCCATCCCTCAAGGAACTCATCCTAGTCTAGAGCTGTGAACCAATGCAAGGGGCAAATGCACACAAATGCGGTCGCAGGGATGAGCAGGATGCTTCGGGGGGCAGTCAAACAGGTCCAAAGCTTCTCCCCTCCAGCCAGTTTCGTCTGCTGTTCACCCACATCTCCCATCATCTGGGAGCAAATACAGCTTTGCTCAGTTTTCTTCTCCACTTGACGCCACCATTTTCGCCTCTGTCTGGAGTTGTCAGCCTGCCTACTGACTGGCAGAAATCAGAGAGGAAATTCCAGGCATGATGGCATGTTCCCGCCTATTAGTTAGGGACCCACTTCATTATGAATGACATAGTCACTATGAAGACCCGACCTCTCTGGCTTCTGGAAGGATGTTGAACATGCAGACCAAGGAAAAGCCACCATCCCAGAGCTCACATTCCAGGGGGGCCAAAGAAACACATCAGAGTAATGGCTAGCCCAGATGGTGATAGAGAAACAGACAAGAGGGTGGACAGGAAGGACTTTCTGAAGAGGTGACATTTAAGCTGATGACTAAGTATGAGAAGCATCCGTCTGGCAAACAGTGGAAGGCAGAAGTTCCAGAGAGAAGAGCCGGCATATGCCAAGGCCTTGAGGTGGGAAACACCCTCGAGGTATTTACAGAGTGAAAGTAGCTCCCAAGACATATGACTTCACTAGCCCCCAATTTGGAACAACCATTATGGCTGCTGAATGCTATAAGGCTGTGAATAAGCAAAGAAGTGTTTGAAATGAGGTTATAAAGGTAGGTAGGGCCATGCAAACCACGTGAGGAGTTTAGGTGTAATTCTAAATGCAAGGCGAAGCCACTAGAAAGTTTTGAAGCAGGAAGAGTACCTGTATTAGGGTTCTCTAAAGGGACAGAACTAATAGGATAGATAGATACACAGCGGGGAGTTTATGAAGGAGAATTGACTCACACAATTACAATAGGCTGTCTGCAAGCTGAAGAGCAAGGAAGCCAGTCCGAGTCCTAGAATCACAAAAGTAGGGAAGCTGACAGTGCAACCTTCAGTCTGTGGTTGAAGGTCCAAGAGTCCAAAAGCTGAAGAACTTGGAGTCTGATGTTCAAGGGCAGGAAGCATCCAGCATGGGAGAAAGATGTAAGCCGGAAGACTTGGCCGGTTTAGTCTTTCCACATTCTTCTGCCTGCCTGAATTCTGGCCACGCTGGCCGCTGATTAGATTTGTGTCCACTCAGATTGGGGGTGGGTCTGCCTTTCCCAGTCCATTGAGTCAATGATAATCTTCTTTGGAAATACCCTCACAGACACACCCAGGAGCAGTACTTTGCCTCCTTCAATCCAATCAAGTTGACAATATTAACCATCATCGTATCCTCCTCTTTTTCTTTTTCTTTTCTTTTTTAGAGACAGGGTCTCACACTGTCACTTAGGCAGGAGTGCAGTGTTGTGATCATAGCTCACTGCAGCCTTGTCCTCCTGGGCTCAAGCGATTCTCCCACCTCAGCCTCCCTAGTAGCTGGGAACACAGGCCCACAACACCATGCCTGGCTAATTTTTTAATTTTTTGTAGAGGTGGAGGTCTTTCTATGTTGCCCAAGTTGGTCTCAAACTTCTGGCCTCAGGCAATTCCCCCTGCTCTGCCTCCCGAAGCACTGGAATGCCACTGTGCCCAGCCTACCCTTCTGTTGAGTGAGTTCCTCCAGAGTCTTTTTTTGGCTGGGCTGGGAAATACCCTTGAATTCCAGAAAAAAGAAGTGGTTTCTGGATTCCTCTGCCCGTGAAGGTTAATTTGGCAATACGCATATCTGCTCTGGGGCTATAGAAGTGGCTGTGACGATGCCCAGAGGGGGACCTTTATGATCTGAGAGCCCGTGGAATGTTTGTAGCAGCAGAGCTGTGTTGTCCCATTGAATGTCTCTTCCATTTTTAATGAGGAGCCGGGGGGCACTGTATAAATAAAATGACCGAATTATTAAATTATCACTCTACAGGGCTTCTTATATTAGTCCTAATTAAATGATGCTTTTCATATTAACAAACAGTGCTCAAACAGGATTGTCATTTTTAATTCTGACCTCATTGAAATAGGAAGCCTTAGAAATTTCTAGAATATGCACTACGCCTCTGGATGAATATGTACCATGTCTCTGGACTCACCGGAGGGCACCTACAGTGAGTTTTCAGACACTGCCCTGAATTTTAAAAATCCTCAGTATCTACAATGACTACCTCTCTTCACCCAGACTCAGAAATGGTAATGGCGGTCAGGTGCAGCGGCTCACGCCCATAATCCCAACACTTTGAGAGGCCGAGGCAGGTGGATCACTGGAGGTCAGCAGTTTGAGACCAGCCTGGCCAACATGGTGAAACCCCAATTCTACTAAAAGTACAAAAATTAGCCAGGCATGATGGCAGGTACCTGTAATCCCAGCTACTCAGGAGGCTGAGGTGGGAGAATCACTTGAACCCAGGAGGCGGAGGTTGCAGTGAGCCGAGATTGTGCCACCGCACTCTAGCCTGGGCAACAAGAGTGGGACTCCATCTCCCAAAAAAAAAAAGAATACATACAGGACTTCTGCTTTCACCACGATAGAGTAACAGGAACTGTTGTGCAATGCTGCCTTAAAGAACTTTTAAAAAGGCAGTCTCAGAAATTGCCACTAAAGAATTTTTCTACGCAACCAACCACCACTTGTCCCCAAAAAACGACTGAAGTTTAGAAAAAAGTCAACATACAAGCAACAGTGATTTCAGACATTAGACAGCATGAAGCATCCACAGAGGGGAAGCAGATGAGATGCACTCTCCAGGGGCCCCAGGTCACTGCCTGGAGAGGGTCTCTAAGCCATAGGACAAGGGGGAGGGGCCCAAATAAGGAATATTTGGGGATCATTTGCTGGGTGAAAGCCACGAGACACTGGAGAGACAGTAGTGATCCAGTCAGCCAATAGCTCTGTGCTACTGAGCTGATATTGTTTTGAGGGAAATGGTCAATAAGTGAGCAAATAAATGGGGGTGGTTTCAGAATGTGAGAAATGTTACAAAGAACTAAAAAGGGTAATGCAATGGAATACTGTGACCTGGAGGAGCAGGTAGGAGTTACTCTAGCTGGGTCAGTGGCATGCAGGAAGCTGCTGGAATAGGCTGCCAAGGGCCAATTATGAACATTACTAGCCAATCTGTGTTCAATGAGATCCCACTGGTAGCTTGAAATAGGCCACGATGTGCAATATTTACACCACAGACACTGGCAGTGTTTTTAAATATTTTTTCCAACATACTACTGGATGTTGTGGTCAAGATAGGTTTTGTAAAGAAGTGCACATTTCTGTATGACATTAGGATAAAGAAGAGCCCATCATTTATGTGACAAACCCTAGGAAGAATATTCCAGCAGAAGAAATAGCATATGCAAAGGCCGTGTGTCCACATCCTCCGTTTCTTCATTCTCTGTGATGTTCAGGGCAGGTATTTTTACCCCTCCCTACAATTGTATCAGGAGATTTTGATTGTCACATCTGTCAGTCATTTTAGCTCATTCTCTCCACCACCCGTTTTTAATTCCCATGTTGGTACAGTAGAGAATATCTTTATCCAGTTATCCTTCCTTCATCCTTGTATTTTGTTTCCTGATTTCTCTTTCCTTGTACTTTTTTTTTCATAGAATTTTACTGCTTGTTTCCAGGTATGCTTCTTTATTTCCGTGTCTATGAGAGCTTTGATCAGTAGCTATAGTTTCTTATGTAATCCATAGACTCCGTTAATTTCTTTTATAGTGAGAGGAGACAGGATACTCATTTTACATCTAGAGGTAAAAGACTTCAGCATTGGAAGGTGAAAAGACTTCAGAAGACCTTTTCTGTAAGTCTTTTCTTCAGCAGCAGGGTGTCTTCAGAGAAGTTGCAGAGTTGAGTCTAATGGAACGGCCTGAATGACCACTGGGTCAATGTTAATTGATAATGATGCTTTCCAAGGTGAAATCTGAACTGAACCTCAACTCAATTCTTAATATGTGCTGCAGAAGCAAAAACAAGAAATCCATAGTTCATGACCCTATAAGATTTATGTCTAAAGCATTTCCGACACCCATTCTTTGTTGTGAACGACTAATTTGCCACTCTTGTTTTTCTTTCTTTTTTTGCAATGGAGTGTTGCTCTGTTGCTCAGGCTGGAGTGCAGTGGCGTGATCTCAGCTCACTGCAACCTCTGCCTCCCAGGCTCAAGAGATTCTCCTGCCTCAGCCTCTCGAGTAGCTGGGATTACAGGTTCCTGCCACATCCCCCGGCTAATTTTTGTATTTTTAGTAGAGATGGGGTTTCACCATATTAGCCAGGCTGGTCTCAAACTCCTGACCTCAGGTGATCTGCCCACCTCGGCCTCCCAAAGCACTGGGATTACAGGTGTGAGCCACTGAGACCAGCCTAATTTGACACTCTTAAGCATACCTTCTCTTTCCTCTCAGTAAGCAAGTAAGATATTTCAGGAGAAACAAGGTGTGCGCTCCTTCCTTCTTTGATTCCTTCCCTCCTTCCTTTTTTCCCCTTCCTTTTAAAAAAATTTTCCAGTTTCCATATTTTAAAATTTTATTTATTTCTCTTTTTAGAAACAGTCTTTCTCTGTCTCCCAGGCTGGAGTGTAGTGGTGCAATCATAGCTCACTTCAGCCTCAACCTCCTGGGCTCAAATGATCTTCCCACCTCAGCCTCTAGAGTAGCTGGGGCTACAGGTGCCCACCACCACACCCCTGAATTTTTTAAATTTTCTGTAGAGATGGGATCTCCCGGCGTTGCTCAGGCTGGTCTCAAACTCCTGGCCCCAAGTGATCATCCAGCCTTGGTTTTCCAAAGCACTGGGATTACAGGCATGAGGCGCCACACCTAGCCCAGTATCTACAATTTTAAAAGTGGTATACATAGGCTAAGATCTTCCATAACAATTAAAAATGAGTGTCAGACATCCAGGACTATCAGGCACTACTGAACACTGCTGAATACTCACAAGAGAAAGGGGGTGCATATGGCAAAATTCCAAACTCAAATGAAGATCTGCAAGTGGCCAGTGCACTTGAAAGGTGCACAACCTATTTCAGAAGGTACTGCTCAGCATCACCAAGATGCAGCTGTATCCTAACCCCCGGCTGCAAGGGAGTGTTTACTGTAGGATAGAGTTAGCTGACTCGGTCCACATATTGGGATAATCACAACCAATCTTGATGAACTCATAAACCAAGGAGGCTGTTGCTGGAGCTAAGAAGAGACAAGATTTTTAGTAGATGGTGACATTTAACCTCAGCTAAGTCTAGGCTGTCAGCCTGGCAGGTCTTTTTGAAGAGCTAAGTTCTGCTCAAAAGCCATTAGTGTACGTCAGGCTCTATACATTTGGATTAAAGAATATAAGAAGGCCAGGCCCAGTGGCTCACACTCGTAATCCCAGCACTTTGGGAGAATGCAGTGAGAGAATCGCTTGAGCCCAGGAGGTCGAGGCTGCAGTGAACTATGATTGGAACCCTGCACTCCAGCCTGGGTGACAGAGCAAGATCCTGTCTCAACAAAGAAGACAATGACCCAGATCCTGTTCTCTCAGAGCCCAGAGCTTAGTTGGGCTGATGGGAAAACTAACAGTTTCAATTTATGTGTGTATTCTAGGATCGAGCTAGGGGAACAAAGAGTAGCAGGCAAAGGAATGCACAGAAATATTTAGTCATCCCAGGAGCAGTTCATCAACTATCTTCCAAGGACTGTGCTAAATACTTTCCATGCATTATTTTATCCTTACAGCAGTCCTGTGTTTTACATACTTTTAGGTAAAAGTCCATTTTAGTCATTAGCAATCGGAGCACAGAGAGGTCAGTTAACACACTCAAGGTTGCACTGCATGTGGTAAAGAGCTGAACAAAGAAAACCAAATTCCCAAGTTCAGCCTGAGTCATGTAGACTGTTAGTTGGAGTAAACAGACTTAGCTTCTCTAGATCTGCTTCCTATCAGAAATGTGGAGATGTTCAAAGTCAGCTGCTTACCTTTAGAATTGCCATGAAGTGAACATCAGTGAATTCAGATTGGTTGAGCACTTTGAGCCTCTAACCTTTTTTTTAAAATTTTTTTATTTTAAGCACCCTATACCTATAACTTAACTATTCCCAATTTGGAAAAAAATTTTATGAGGGCTATGCACTCTTATCTTTTTTTTTTCTTCTACAAAGCCAAATGCATGACATCAAACCTGTAATCTTGGCCACATTATCACCAGGTTCTAACCAAGCAAGCTTATTAGTTTAGACAATTAAGAAAACAGAAGTGGAAAACACTTAGCTATTAGGGAGAACAGAGTAACATAAATGCAAGGTGTTGGGACAATTAGCATTTGTAGTAATAAAAGCCAAGTAGAACAGTAAGGCAATGAACATTATGTTTATTATTTAGCATTTAGGTAGTATTGTGTATTTATAAAATACCTGGTAATTGCTTTTGGTCATTTCTTTCAGAATAAATTGCATAAAGGGTATTTGCTATTGCTGTGAGTATGGTGTGGGGGGGGGGGGTTTAGTAGAAGCCCATTAAATTACAATGCATCTCCCCACCCTCTTACTCTCAACTCAGATTTAAGCACAGAAAGAAAACATTCAGAAATCTTGCTAAAACAGAAATCATTTCACTTTTCTCCTCTGTTAAAAGCTTTCTGATGACTCCCCTGTATTTGTCGCAGCAAAAGGCAAAATCCTGTAAATGCAACTGGATATCCTAGAATGGATTCTGGAACAGAAAAAGGACATTAGTAGAAAAGCTGCGGAAATTTCAGTAAAATCCATGATTTAGTTAACAGACACCAGTGTTACCTTCCTCGTTCTGATAAATGCACATAGTTGGGTAAGATGTTAGTGTTAGGGGAAGCTGGGAGAAGGATGTAAGAGGACTCTGTGTACTATCTTTGCAACTTTTCTATAAATCTAAAGTTATTCAAAAAGTTAAAAAGTATTTTTTGTTTAAAGCTAAAGTTCCTACAGCGGACTACAAAGACCCGCGTGACCTGTTCCTGTGCCCTCGTCAGGTGTCTGACGTCACCTTCTGTTCTCTTCCCCTTGAACATTCTGTACCAGCCTAATGCTTCATCACTTGCTCACCACAGGACCTTTGCACTGGCTGTGTCTGGGACTGGGCCATTATTGCCTGAGCTCTCCCTGTGGCCCACTCTTCTTTGTAAAATTGTGATTCAAATGTCACCTTCATAAAAGCCATCCATTGAAAATGTCAAGCCCACCTCCATGGTCCTTTCCTCATGCTCAGTATTTATCTCGTGGTGCCTATGTTTCTAACATGTTCTGCAGTGCTCTGATTGATTAGGTTATGCTTCATCTTCCTCCTCCTCTCCTAAAACTTACGCTCCTTGAGAGAAGGGATTTTTTCCTACTTTCTCCACGATGCATTTCCAACACCTGGAATTGTACCTAGCACATACTTAGTGCCTAATGGATATTTGTTGAACCTAAACATTAAATTTTATACCACAAGAAAGTAACCCTAACTCTGAATGCTTTGATAACCAAGGCATTGTGGTAAACACTCTAAATTATCTAGATTTTGTGGCATCCTCATGATGGCTTAAAATTTAAGTGTCGTGACCACCATTTATATGGCCCTGAGAAGTCTTAAGTTTTGCCCAACATCACGCAGCTCTTCGGTCAAATCTGAGAGCCAAGATTCCAACTTGCATCTCCCAACACTACAGCTAGTTCTGTTTCCTGTACACCAGATTGTCTGCTAGATTTGCATACTTCCCCTCCATTTCATTAAACCACAGCACATGAAGAAATAGCATTACTCATCAAGTCAGTAGTTGTTTGAGTAACTCAGATCCCTTTCTTAGATGATGGTGCCCAAGATAAATGTATGGAACATATTATTTCCCATGATGGCCACAGGTAACTCTGGCATATTATAAGGTTTATTTGTATAAGCAATTCAGTATGAAACTTTTACCTTGAGGCCGGGCGCGGTGGCTCACGCTTGTAATCCCAGCACTTTGGGAGGCCGAGGCGGGCGGATCACGAGGTCAGGAGATCGAGACCACGGTGAAACCCCGTCTCTACTAAAAATACAAAAAATTAGCTGGGTGTGGTGGCAGGCGCCTGTAGTCCCAGCTACTCGGAGAGGCTGAGGCAGGAGAATGGCGTGAACCCGGGAGGCGGAGCTTGCAGTGAGCCGAGATAGCGCCACTGCACTCCAGCCTGGGCGACAGAGCGAGACTCCGTCTCGAAAAAAAAAAAAAAAAAAAAAGAAACTTTTACCTTGGATTTCCCCTTCATGGGCCTATCTTTGTTTTCATTTTCAACCTTCTCTTGTGGATACGGAGTTTCATTCCCAAGAAAGCTGCATGACATTAGTGGAAAGGCAGTGGCTCGGTTCCAAGACCTTAGTTCTAGGACCCACTCTCCTATCTGCTGGCTATGTGGACCCCTTCTTAGGCTTTAATTTCCTCATCTATAAAATGGGCGTAATTTTACCACCAACTTCATAGAGGTACCATGGGGATAAATGGTATAACCCATGTGCAATGGTATGCACTGCTGTTATTGTTTGAAAATAATTCTTTGTTGAATTAGATATGAAGGTTGTTACTGTTGTTTTCTGAAACCTACTTAGTTTAAAATTACTAAGTCATTTTAATATCTATCAACCATTGCCATAGCTTCTAAGGATTTCTCCCAAATGCCTCTGTTAACAACAATGACATCCTCCTCCTTATCGTCATGGATATCATGAAACACCAATTATATCAATTATTGAACAGTTATTTGGAGCCAGGCTTGATACAGTCTTTGTAATGTTGTTTTATTTTTTGCTGTGAGCCCTCAGAGTGAGTATTGTAAACCCATTTTACAGATGAGGGAACTGAGGTATCATGGAGGTGAAGTAATTTGCCTATTGTCACGTGCCAGTCATGGGGCCAGGTCTGGAACCCAGGTGTTTCTTTCTATAGCTGAGGGCTTCATCAATACTTGGCACAGCTTTATTGCCAAAGAGAGTTGTAAAGCAACTGGAAAAATGACCAAAATGCAATACCTCCAGTGACTGTTTTTAAAAAAACAAAAAATGGCCGGGCATGGTGGCTTTCACCTGTAATCCCAGCACTTCGGGAGGCCAATGTGGGCAGATCACTTGAGATCAAGAGTTCCAGACCAGCCTGACCAACATGTTGAAACCCCGACTTTACTAAAAATATAAGAGGCATGGTGGTGGGCACCTGTAATCCCACCTACTCCAGAGGCTGAGGCAGGAGGATCACTTGAACCTGGGAGGCAGAGGTTGCAGTGAGCCAAGATTGTACCACTGCACTCCAGCCTGGGAGACAAAGTTAGACTCTGTCTCAAAAAAAAAAGAAAAAAGCATTTTCTTAAACTGTGGCCCAGAAAGCACTTTTATATTAGAATTACCCGATGTACTTGTTACAAACACAATTGCTGGCTCTAATCAGTGGTGTGCTTAGTAAATGCTTAACAACTAGCTTGGTGGGGGGAAGGTGGGGGAGAGGGCTCCAGAGATTGATCTGAAGCATTTGCCAATTTCCATGGTGCAAATACTCCCATCATGGCCATTGCAAGATACCAATGCCTCGTCACTGAACACAGAGTTAGGAAAAAATATGCAGAAGTGGACCATCATACAGTATATCCCCCATCCAGATACACTAAACAAACAAAAAAACCTCAAGAGCACAGATAATATCCAAGTATGGTAAAATAATTAAATATTCAAAACTCATTATTTCTTATTACCTTTTAATATACTTTACTGAGGCCAGGCGTGGTGGCTCACGCCTGTAATTCCAGCACTTTGGGAGGCTGAGGTGGTAGATCACTGGAACCCAGGAGTTCAAGATCACCCTGGGAAACATGGCAAAACTCCATATCCACTAAAAATACAAAAATTAGCTGGGTATGTTGGTGCACACCTGTAGTCCTAGGTACTCGAGAGGCTGAGGTGGGAGGATCACTTGAGCCTGGGAGGTCGAGGCTGCAGTGAGCCATGATTGTGCCATTGCACTCTAGCCTGTGTGACAAAGTGAGGCTCTGTCTCAAAATAAGACACACACACACACACACACACGTATATATTTATGCTATATATATATTTATACTGTATACTATATATCGATATGAATATATACATGTATAGTACATATTTACATGTATACATATATTTTTGTATATGTGTATACATATACAACATATATACATGTATACTAATATGTATATACGTATACTTTCTTACTATATGTATATACACTTTAATTGTGGGCCTATGTCATTTCATTTTTTATTAAAGTTTGTGTTGAACAACAGAGTCACAGAATTCCTGACAAGTTAGCAACTGGCTTTCAGAAATCAGTATCAATAAACTCCAACAGTCCACCAGCTACCCCAGGCTGACAAAATCAGCACCGAAAAGGCTGGAGCCCCGGAATGTGCATTTCTAAAGAGCATCCAACTGCTTCTGGTGCACACTCAAAGTATTGGGCCAATGCCATAAGCCTTTCTGAGAGCACTTGTGAAATAAGTGCATGAAAATACTATATAATGTGGTAAGCATCTGAAAAATGTAGATGGGATTCCTATTCCTAGCAAATGCTAGTGGGCATTTATGCTAAATGAACCCCACTGTTACTCTTCTGAAGATTTTTTTTCCGTACTTTTAAAATGGAATAAAATTATTTTATAGTTTTATTTTTTTTTACCCATCAATGAAGAGTGCTTGGTCTCTGTTAAAGGGGAAGGCAGTAATCCTATTTCCCTTGCAGCCAGCATAGGAGAAAGGTTCAGAGGCCTTTCCTGAAAGGTTTAGGCAAAGATAACAAAATGTCGGAGAAAGCTGCAGGGCAGGGCTGAATGGAAAAGTAGGTTTGTAATCTTAAATTCAATATAAAAGATCGACAGCATCAAATAATCAGTCAGTGGTGAGCCTCTCCATCAGAATGTTATATCTGCCATGAAATTCTGCTTTGTGATTGTATTATGTTATATACATTATACATCTCTCTCAGTCTCTCTCACCTAGTCTCTCTTTCTCCCTCTCATAGAAACTAGGGCACATCTGAGATCCATAAGGAAGTCTTGCTTGACTTCAGTCAGAGAAACCATTTGAAACATCACCTGCCTCCAGCCCCAACCCCATCTGCCTTAAAAATATAAAAGTCTTTCTTTTTAGGTGGAGGTTTTAATTCAGGGAAAACACGTGCCTCGCAAACTAAGAGCAGCCCAGGAGCTGTGTGCAAACCCTGATACACAAGACACCCAATCCAAGGCTTGCACTCTGTCCTCTTAACAGTGATTTTGCTTTCCAAGGTGGATATGGAAGGTAATTAAGAATGAATTTTCATGACTTGTGTCTACTGTGTGCCCACACAGTGCCAGAAGCCAGAGCAAGAACTTTGCGGGCGTTTGGCTTTTCATCTACCCTCCTTAGTCTTTGGTTCTTATCCAGGCACTCAGGAGTTTCTCCATCAGTATTCTTTGAATGAATGAATTCACAAATCCCCATTTTAAGGCTGTGGGAAGAAAGACCTTGAGGGGTGAAGTAACATGTCCAAGGTCAAATAGTTGCCTTTGTTGGTCAAATGCTACACGATTACAGGGTTGCCTCCCTAAGGTATGGACAGTGGCTGTTAAAAGATTGAATCCTATTTGTCACCTGTGAAGATTATTTTGAAAGCTTTATCTTGAGTCCATAAGAGTATGAATGGGTCATTCTGGGATGGGGCCCAGAAATCTGGGGGTTCCACACCCTTACTCAGGTGACTTAGAGATGCTCAGCAGGCTGCACCTGGAGAAAGACCACTGTGCTTCATGTAAATCTCTCTACATCTCCAACCAGAGGCAAACCCGTCAACTTTTCTGGCTGCAAAATCTGCACCTTGCTAAAGGCTATCAAGAACCCCCTACTGGGGGTGGGCTTCTTGGCTTACCCACCTTCCCTACATCTCTGAACCTTGCATTTTTAGACTTGATAGGTGCCTGCAAGGCCACCAAATTTCATGTCTTCAGTTTATTTGGCTGCAAAAAATTTCATTCCAGAAACATGACCCAGTGAGAAATTGACAAAAGGTGGGCTTGAATTCAAGTCTCCTAAATGAAAGTACCCCCCAGTGACTAAAAGTCTTGTTGCTACTCTGGATTTCACATTGTCATCCTGCTGTGGGAACAAATCTTGCATTTTTATGTAGGGTATAAAAAAAAAGCAAAAATTGTTTACTATAGATGCACAACACTTTAGAACAGCCAAAGCATGTTCTGGAGCATAATCTAATTTGTTTCTCTGTGACCCAAGACAAGAGGGGGCAAGTGTCATCCTTCCTTTTTCAGAAATTGAGACTCAGGGCGAGTGACTTTCTCAGTCACACAGCATCATCTCTATCACCCAAGTCTCACCCTCTTCTCATTGGAGCCACAAATGACATAATTAGATGAGAGATGATCCCAAGACTAGTGAATGTTTCCCTTTCTTCATTTTAAGAGTTTGAACTTTTTTAGAGGACCTAAACGTCTGCTCCTGAGCTCTGCTAATGTGTGACTGCTGAGTTTCTGGATGAATAAGACTTTTTTCAAGAAACTTCACATATTCCCGTCTGGCGGAATTATGTATCCACATGTCTTTCAATCAGAGAACTCATCCATTGTCCTGTGACTGTGTGGTTTATTCATTTCTCCTCCACAAAGCTGGGAGCTCACTACAGGTTCAGGTTATGTCTTCTTCATCCTTTAGTCCCCATATCTAGCAAATGTTCTTTATACAAGCAGATCTTAAAATGGTAGCTGAGTTGAACAGTGTAGATACAGAGTATTTTTTTGTCCCTCTAAGAACCAACATGGGAATCCATAGAGCTCATACCAAATCCAGCCCACTGTCTCTGCTTTTACAAATAAAATTTTATCAAAACACAGCCACATCCATAGTTCATTTGTTTACAAATTACCCCAAGGATGCTTTTATGCGCAGCATGGCTTATGATGCCCAACTCTTCACTCTATAGCACTTTAAAGAAAAAGCATGCTATCCCCATCTAGATGAAGAGCCAAGTAGAAAGGAGATGCAGGCATTTCTATTTTCAGAGTATATTTCTTAGCATTTCCATTTCCTAACATATACTTCGTCTCCTTCCCACCTGCCAATGCAGGAGAAATTAGCCTACTGAGAAACTCAGAAATATCCTGACTAGTGTCAATTTGCAGAAATTGTGCACCTTATGTGACAGGATTCTTTCACTGTCAAATTTTTGTTCAGAGACATATTGGTGTTCACGAAGAATGAGATCTCCATGTCTTAGCATATCCTGGAAAAACCCCAGTAGTCCTAGAACAAAACTCTTGGAGTGCTTGCCTCTTTGTTTGAAGCATTTACATTAATACAAAGAAAGAAGTAATTAGTCAGGAAAACCCAGGGATGTTCAGGGAGATCAGTGCCATCTTAAATTCATCACCCATTTTGTGCAACTGAAATGTGCTTTCAGCAGTTTTCTTAGGTCTGGAAAATTAGCATAATGTATAGAATTGCCATTTGGTTCATTTAAATCTTGCATAATATACTAGGGGGGAGAATCTTTGAGCTAAGTGGAATTTAGGATCCAGTACCAAATATGAACTTTTGTGTTAAATTGATGTATAGGTTGGCCTTGATTTCTGAGTGGGACAGGTAATTAAAGAAAACCAGGAGGTTAAGAGGGGTTGAGGAAAAAAAAAAAGAACTGCAGGAGGAAAAGGTGGAGGCGTCAGCCAGCAAGGGAGGCTGCTGGAAGATCGCTAAGCTAGAGAACAAGGCAGCTCATTTTTATGAGACCGTTAACACAGAAGACAGTGGCAACAATCTTGGGAGTATTTGACATGTCCCAAAATTAGTTGGGTGCGGGATGTCGTGGCATAGAGACGTGTACCTGTTTTTTTATCTGGGGATTTACAAAGGTGGAGGCTTGCTGGTGTCGTCCAAAGCAGCAGGATGGGAAAGAGCTGTTGCTGAGAATGCATTAGGGTACCTGCCACCTGTTCCCTGTGGTTCCTCTGGCTCTTGAAAGAGCCTGAAGTTACAGAAGAGGGCAGGAGTTCTAAGGGTGTCCAGGAGGCCAAATGCTGAAGGAGAGGACCCTCATCTAAAAGGAGAGTTGGAAGCAATGACCATTGGCAGCAGCCTTGAAGACACAAGACCCTTGGCAACTATGGAGAATGACAGAGGATGGCTGATCAGTGCACCAAGTAACCCAAGAATGTGGACTCCACAGCCCCACCACATCCATGAAGCCACCAGTGGCACCTGAGCCCCAGCAGGATGAGATTGGAGGCAAAAAGAGGCGCTTCTCATCACCAGAATGCATTTGATTTCATTAGCTGCCTTCTGCCTCCTAGGTTCCTTCTCTCAGCCCCCAGTCTTGAAAGAAGCTTCTTACCCAATGGGGGAAGGAGGAGGAAGGTCCCAGAGGTTGCACCTCATCCCACTGATCCTACAAACTGCTGGAGAGTTTGGATCCAACAGGCAAGAAACACTCTATGCCCACTGTAGGTACACCGGGCCACAGATCTGTAGCAAGAGGAAGAGAGTTTTAATCTCATTGATTTTGGAAGCTTTAAAGTGGGCTGGCCTGAGTTTTAATAATCAAGTGCCCCGAGAGCTGTTGCATCTTCTTTAGATGCCATTAAGGGACTTGACCCAGGGGATTGCAATGCCAGGGCTCTAAGCCACTGTGCCACACTGCCTCCCATGTAGAGACTCAACATACCAAAGAAGCTCTGAGGCCCTCTGAACCTCAATTTCTTTGCCATAAAATGGGCACAATAATAGAATCCTCTTGTCTGAGTCATCAGACGATGTGAAGAGATTAATAGAATGCTAGTCACTCAACCAGGATTAAATGGCAATGAGGTATTAATCAGCCACTCTTCTGGATGCTGGTTATTATAATAATCATGGGCCAGGAGCCATCCTAAGCACTTACAGGTGTTGACTCACTTGGGGTAGATGCCAATATTATTCCTATTTTCTAGATAAAGGAAATGAGACTCAGAGTGGTTAAGTAACCTGCTCCAGTTCACACAGTTAGGAAGTAGTGAAGCTGGAATTCAAATCCAGATAATTGTGTTTTGAAGTCTATAAATGTGTCTTCTTGTTATTGCTATTGATTATTATATATATATATATATAGTTTTGTTTTTGAGACAACGTTTTACACTGTTGCCCAGGCTGGAGTGCCATGGCGCAGTCTCTGCTCACTGCAACCTCCGCCTCCCGGGTTCAGGTGATTCTCCTGCCTCAGCCTCCAGAGTAGCTGGGACTACAGGCACACAATACCATACCCGGCTACTTTTTTGTAATTTTAGTAGAGACGGGGTTTCACTACGTTGGCCAGACTGGTCTCGAACTCCTGACCTCGTGATCCCCCCACCTCAGCCTCCCAAAGTGCTGGGATTACAGGGCTGAGCCACCGCCCCCAGCCTATTATATATTTTAACTACTTATTCCTGGAACCAAAAGCCAAATCTTTGCAACATGAAGAGGAGGAGAAAGAGTGCTTTTTGTAGTCTTGTCATTCCACTTTCTGATAAGCAGACACCAACCTCCAACCCTGCCCGCTGTATCCCCAGGGCCTGATGTATAGCAGGTGCTCAGTAAATGTATTTTGAATGATTGGATAAGTGAGTGCCTGATTTCAAGCCCCCAGGACAAACACTGCTTCTTTATGTGCAGGTGTTTGTAGGCGCTGCCTCAATAACACAGCTGTGGACTGAATTGTGCCCCCACTCCAGGTCATATGTTGAAACCGTAACCACCAACGGGATGGTGTTTGGAAATGGGGACTTTGGAAGGTAATTAGGTTAATTTAAGGCCAGAAGAGTAGAGCCCTATGAGACAGTATCCATATAGGAGGAAGAAGAGATATCAGAGCTTCCCTCTCTCTGCCATCTGAGAACACAGAAAAAAGGCACTCACGGCCGGGCGTGGTGGCTCACGCCTGTAATCCCAGCACTTTGGGAGGCCGAGGTGGGTAGATCGCAAGGTCAGCAGTTCCAGACCAGAGTGGCCAACGTGCTGAAACCTTCTCTTTACAAAAATACCAAAATTAGCTGGGCATGGTGGCTGCAGGAGCCTGTAATCTCAAATACTCAGGAGGCTGAGGCCAGAGAATTGCTTGAACCTGGGAGGCAGAGTTCGCAGTGAGCCGAAATAACACCCCTGCACTCCAGCCTGGCCGACAGAGCAAGACTCCATCTCAAAAAAAAAAAAAAAAAAGGGCACTCATCTGCAAGCCAAGAAGAGGGTCCTCCCCCCAGGAACTGAGTTGGCTGGCACCTTGATCCTGTACTGTCAGCCTCCAGAACTGTGAGAAATAAATGTCTGTTGTTTAAACCACCCAGCCTATGGTATTTTGTTATAGCAGCCTGAGAAGACTAATACAGACACCTAGACAGGCCGTCTCCTTTACTGATGTGTTAAACACCTGGCCCCTTGTACATTCGTCCTATTTTTTCCCAAGGAATAAAAATACCAGAGGAATTCGGAGTCAGCCCTTCTCTGTCCTCCAGCCCTTCTCCTTTCAGAGGAATTTCATCACTGGAGCAGAGCATTGAATTTATTCGAGTTGCAGGGAAATGTGATTTATTTCTTAAATATATGTCACCTGGCTGTGGAATCAGCCCAGCCAGGCTCGGAATGAGGCAGTAACTACATCCAAAGCTGTGTGATTAACTTATTTGTTTGCCGATAGAGCTAAAATGAAAAAGCAGGAAGCTGGGAGGATCTGCATGAACCCCGTTTTGAAGTAGGATTGTGAGAAAACCCGAAGTGTGGGTTTTAATTCACATTCCCTGGGCTTACCATTATTATTACTTTTAATGGAAAATAACTTTTCACAATCTTGCTTCGTTTTAAATGGAGGATGTGCAATATTGTCTAATTTAGGGTGTGAAGTTGATTTAGTATGCATGATTTTTCTTCCCCCACCCGCCACCATCCTTGGATTCTTTGTACACATTCAATATAGTTACATTTTTGCTTAGAACATATATATTTTCCCCCGAACTTTTCTCGATTGCTTTTTTATCAGGTTTACAAATCAAATCAAATAGGTATATTGCAGAGCTCTGCGATATTATTTTCTGAGCTTATAGTACAATGTATTGAATTATGCCAGCCCATGCTCTGCCCTGCTATTCTCTGCAGATTGAGAGAGAGGGACCGTGGACCCTGTAAATTCAGTCGGCGCCCAGCATTACTGGCTAAATCAAGACCGCTATTCAGGCTGCAAGAAGAGACAGAGCGAGTGTTCGTTACACAAATCAATTTGGTCCAAAGTACTTCGCAGTGGGTACTCAACCATCGCTCACATAATATTGTCAACTTAATCAAATAATGCCTCGAAGACACTCACAAGCTTTTCTCTCTGAGAAATAACTTGATTGGTGGAGGAGGGAGCAGCAGCTGGCTATTCAAAGTACACTTTTTATTTATCACTGTGAAGAGTTTTGTGCATGGAGGGGAGGAAGCCTGTAGGAAAGGAAAGATGCTGAATAGTCAGTAGGCTGACTGTGGGGAGAATTATGCTGCGTTCACGTCGTGTCTTGGGTGTTGTGTTTCTATACCATGATGGTGAATTGGGGGATGCTCGCGGACGAAGCAGCAGCTGCACCTAAATCATTAGTTTCCTGGAATGATTCAGTAAAGACTTGCTGAGCACCTGCTATGTGCCATGGTAAAGGGCTTTTGATATAGTGCATCTGATACAGTGTTTATCCACGGGTCGCTCATATTCTAGGAAGCATTTGACATGGTGTTTATTCATGGGGTGCTCATATTCTCGTAAGCATTTGATATAGTGTTTATCCATAGCATGCTTATTCTAGGAAGAAAACTTGTCAATGAGGGCTTAAGAGAGGTCAACCCGGGACTCTAGTAGTTCAAACGACACAGCTGAAGCAGCCTGGTTTTGTTTGCTTTTTAGTTGGTTAGATGAGCTAGGGCCTCATTGACCCACCTCACTGCTCTGGTTCCAGCACAGACCTAGAACGTAGGCAGTTAGGGTTACTGTGAATCTTTACTCCTCTCTACATGTACTTTGCAGCTGCTCTGTGTGCCTATTCTTAGACTTTCCAGAGCATCTTCACCTTGGCCTTGAAAGGCCATTGAGGAGCGAAAAGAGTTCAGGATATGGAGTTAGACATCCTAAGTTCAATCCTTCCATCTCCTGTCTGTGTGACTTCAGACAGATCGCCTAACCTCTCTGAGCCTCAGTTTTCCTAGTTGTTATGGCAACTCAGTAAAATAAGGCATGGAAAACACCTAGTGAGATGCCTAGCTCATGGTAGGACCTCAGCAGTTTTATTTTCCATCCTCTAACCCAGACAGTTTAGCTAGTTTCACATTTTGCTTATAAGCTACCAGTGGCATTTAGCATCAGTGATAGCCAGAATCCTTTGTCTTAGGATAGGGGAGAAGCAAAAGCCTTCCTCAGTGGTCCTGATCCACATCCAAGGGTGTCTATTTATCCTCCAGGGAGCTTGTGAACTTTCTGAAATTGTATGCAAAATTTAGGTGTATGTGTATTTTCCCCCCAAAAGGTGGTCCACAGTTTTCGTAAAACCTTCAGTGTATCCGTGAACACAGAAATAGATTAAGAAACACGTACTTACAGAGTAAAGGGAAATACCACCAAAAAATAATGATATCAACAAAAGTCACAGCTGACAGCTACTGCTAATGGAACTAACTGCCTGAGAGACCCACCCTATAATCAAAGCTGGATATATATATATATATCCCTATATATATATCCATATATATCCCTATATATATATCCATATATATATCCCTATATATATATCCATATATATATCCCTATCTATATATCCATATATATATCCCTATCTATATATCCATATATATATCCCTATCTATATATCCATATATATATCCCTATCTATATATCCATATATATATATCCCTATCTATATATCCATATATATGTCCATATATATCCCTATATATATATCCATATATATATCCCTATATATATATCCATATATATATCCCTATATATATATCCATATATATATCCCTATATATATATCCATATATATATATCCCTATATATATATCCATATATATATATCCCTATATATATATCCATATATATATATCCCTATATATATATCCATATATATATATCCCTATATATATATCCATATATATATATCCCTATATATATATATCCATATATATATCCCTATATATATATATCCATATATATATCCCTATATATATATATCCATATATATATCCCTATATATATATCCATATATATATCCCTATATATATATCCATATATATATCCCTATATATATATCCATATATATATCCCTATATATATATATCCATATATATATCCCTATATATATATCCATATATATATCCCTATATATATATATCCATATATATCCCTATATATATATATCCATATATATCCCTATATATATATCCATATATATCCCTATATATATCCCTATATATATATATCCCTATATATATCCCTATATATATATATCCCTATATATATCCCTATATATATATATCCCTATATATATCCCTATATATATATCCCTATATATATCCCTATATATATATACCTATATATATCCCTATATATATATCCCTATATATATCCCTATATATATATCCCTATATATATCCCTATATATATATCCCTATATATCCCTATATATATATCCCTATATATATCCCTATATATATATATCCCTATATATCCCTATATATATATATCCCTATATATATCCCTATATATATCCCTATATATATCCCTATATATATATCCCTATATATATCCCTATATATATATCCCTATATATATCCCTATATATATATCCCTATATATATCCCTATATATATCATATATAGGCACATATCCATATATATATGCCCATATATATCCATATATATGGGCCTATATATATATATCTATATATATCCCTATATATATATCCGTATATATATATCCCTATGTATACACCTGTCTATATATATCCACATATAGATACCTATAATTAAAATATTGTTTACAGTATTGCCCAAGAAAAAACATTAATATCCCAAAGTTATTTCATTTAAAAATAGATGTATTTGAAACTTAGATAAAGTTCACTAAATAATATTCCTCATTTCAAAGGATACTATTGTTACTGGAAAGGGGTCCCGATCCAGACACCAAGAAAGGGTTCTTGGATCTGCCACAAAAAGAATTCGAGGTGAATCCGTCCAGTAAAGTAAAAATAAGTTTATTAGACAAGTAAAGAAACAGAAGAACGTCTACTCCATAGGTACAGCAGCCCTGAGGGCTGCTGGTTGCCTGTTTTTATGATTATTTCTTAATTATATATTAAACAAGGGGTGGATTATTCATGAGTTTTCTGGGAAAGGGGTGGGTAATTCCCAGAACTGAGGATTCGTCCCTCTTTTAGACCACACAGGGTAACTTCCTGACCTTGCCATGGCATTTGTAAACTGTTGTGGTACTGGTGGGAGTGTCTCTTAGCATGCTAATGCATTGTAATTAGTGTACAATGAGCAGTGAGGATAACCAGAGGTCACTTCCGTTGCCATCTTGGTTTAGGTGGGATTTGGCCAGCTTCTTTACTGTGACCTCTTTTTATCAGCAATGTGTTTATTACCTGTATCTTGTGCTGACCTTTTATCTCATCCTGTGACTTAGAATGCCTTAACTAGCCGGGCGCGGTGGCTCATGCCTGTAATCCCAGCACTTTGGGAGGCCAAGGTGGGCAGATCACGAGGTCAGGAGATCGAGACCATCCTGGCTAACACAGTGAAACCCCGTCTCTACTAAAAATACAAAAAATTAGCCAGGCGTGGTGGCGGGCACCTGAAGTCCCAGCTACTCGGGAGGCTGAGGCAGGATAATGGCGTGAACCCAGGAGGCGGAGGTTGCAGTGAGCCAAGATCGTGCCACTACACTCCAGCCTGGGCGACAGAGCTAGACTCCATCTCAAAAAAAAAAAAAGAATGACTTAACTGTCTGGGAATGCAGCCCAGTAGGTCTCAGCCTCATTTTGTCCAGCCCCTATTCAAGATGGAGTTGCTTTGGTTCGCCTGCCTCTGACGTTGTGGTCATTGTCCTAGGGAAGACTTTCTTTCCCTACTTTCCTCCCTTTTAAACCCGTTTTCCATTTATCGCTTTTTGTCCCCCCAGCACACCATGGCTCTAAAGCAGGACCGTCCCATAGAACTTGACAGTGACGAAAATGCTCTATACCTGTGCTTTCTGATGAGAGTGCAACAGTTTTCTTTTGCTGTCAGATGACCATACACCTAGTAACTTCCACAACACAAGCGTATTAGGTTACAGTTCTAGAGATCAGAAGTGTAGCATGGGTATCACCAGGTTTACAAGGATTGTAGCTGGCAGGATGATATTTCTGTAGGCTCATAATTTGATCTGTCCCTATGTCTTTCCTGGTTCCTGAGGGCCACTGTCATTCTTGGGCTCACAGCCCCTTTCCCCATCTTCAAAACCAGTAATGGTGGGTTGAGTTTTTCTCACTGGGTGTTCACTCTGACATTGGGGGTTCTGTTCCATGCCACTGGCCTCTTGTTTCACTTCTCAGGACCCTGGTGATTATACAGGGCCCACACAGGTAATCCAGGATAATCTCTTTATTTTATGGTCATGTGATTACCAATCTTAATTCTCCGTTGCCATGTAAAGTATCCTATTCAAGATTCCAGGGATTAGAACCTTACCTCTTTAAGGGGCCATTGTGTTGTGTTCCACAGGTGTCTGTTGAGCACCTGAAATACAGCTAGTGAGGCCAGATGTGGTGGCTCATGCCTGTAATCTCAACACTTTGGGGACCAAGGCAGAAGGATAACTTGAGCCTAGGAAGTTGGGATTACAGTGGGCCTTGATCATTCCAGTCTGGGGAATGGGAGTAAGCCTCTGTCTCCAAAAAAACCAAAACAGAACAATACAGCTAGTGAACTTGATTTAACTTCAATTTAAATGTAAGCACTGATACTTAATAGTTATTAGTTTTTTTGGAGGATCCTTCAACTGTCATTTTTTCAAAGGCTAAATATAGATCAAGTATTTCCAATGACAATTCAGTTTCCATATGGAGATGTGTAAAATACAAGATTTCAAAGACATCATCCGAAAAGAAAAGAATATAAAATATCTTTTACATGATAGCATGTTGAAATAATATCCTTAATAAATTGGGTTAAAATAAACGCTTAAAATTTTGCTTTTTTACAAAAAAAAAAATGTGACTTCTAAGAATTCTAAAATGACGTATGTCGCTTACATTTTATTTTATTAGACAGGCTTCTCAAGTTCTCTTCACCAGCATCCTTGAACTGTATCTAATGCTGTGTGATGACTGCATGTATTTTTCATTTCCATCAAATAGAATTTGCTACAGTTTTTATTTTATTTCTAATTGTCCCCTCTCTCCCCTGAGCACAGAACTTCGAAATCTCTAATTTCTGTCTGTATTCTGATTTCTACTGACAACTTCATGGTGGTATCATCTACCTCATTTTACTCAACACATACTGGATGAGTAAGGACTGCCACCAGTACCCTGGACCCACAGACAACCCTGAGATAGAAGTCATTTATCTAAGCTTGCAGCTAAGGCTCAGAAGGATGTACATAGCTGGACTAGTGATGAAACTAGAGTTTTAATGCAGAGCTACCTAGCCATAAATATTCCTTCCCTGAACGTAAATTAGCTCAACCATTGTGGAAAATAGTGTGGTGATTCCTGAAATACCTGGAACCAGAAATACCATGTTACCTGGCAATCCCATTTCTGGGTATATACCTAAAGGAATATAAATCATTCTATTATAAACACACATATACACATATGTTCACCGCAGCACTATTCACAATAGCAAAGACATGGAATCAACTCAAATGCCTATCAATGATAGATTAAGGAAAATGTGGTACATATACACCGTGAAATACTGTGTAGCCATAAAAGGGAAGAAGATTATGTTCTTTGCAGGGACAATGGATGGAACTGGAAGGTTTATATTCAGCAAACTAACGCAGGAACAGAAAACCGAACACTGCCTGTTCTCACTCGTAAGTGGAACATAACAGTGAGAACACATGGACACAGGGAGAGGAACAACACACACTGGGGGAAGGGGCAAAGGGAGAGCATCAGGATAAATAGCTAATGCATGCGGGGCTTAATACTTAGGTGATGGGTGCAGCAAATCTCCATGGCACACGTTTACTTATGTAACAAACCTGCACATGTACTCCAGAACTTAAGGAAAAAAAAATTCCTTCCCTGTGCTTCTGTACCCAGTTACCTGGTCATCACTAGAAGATGCCACCTAGGTGGCCTCAGTCGTGTCTCCCTAGGGTCAGACAGAGGAAACCCCAGGATGGGGACAGAATCTAAAAGGCATGCATCTCTACACGACTATGCGTTTTCTCTCCAACAGTCATCCCTGGATTGGTCGATATCAAAATCCAATTTCACCAGGATTAGTCTCGGGTTGCTCAGAGCTATTCATTGAATTAGGAACGATTATAGCAGAGGGAGCCCCGTGGTTCTTTATTAAGGTCTTTGTGGAAGCACTAAGTGATCTTCAGGAGATTAAAGTGCCAGTGGTGTTTTCTTAACATTTATAACCTGCGCCGATACCTCGGGAGTTTGTTTATTAAGAAAAATTCTGCCGCAAAGATCCCGCCTCCTAATAGGGCCTTCACACTGGGCCCGGGTAGAAGCTGGCATTGTGGTCCTAATGAGCTTATGAGGGAAGCTCTGCCAAGTGCCGCCTGGAAACCCACCTCTTCGGGTTAATGGACTTCCCATCTGTGTAGGGTCCTGCAGCCTTTCCTGTTTGATGGGGAGGCCGCATCTCAGAGTTGTGCATGGGCCTGAGAAATAAAACAAAAGCTAGGCCGGGCGCCATGGCTCAGGCCTGTAATCCCAGCACTTTGGGAGGCCAAGGCAGGTGGATCACCTGAGGTCAGGAGTTCGAGACCAGCCTGGCCAACATGACGAAACCCCGTCTCTATTCAAGATACAAAAATTAGCTGGGCATGTTGGCACGTGCCTGTAGTACCAGCTACTGGGGAGGATGATGCAGGAGAATCGCTTGAACCTGGGAGATGGAGGTTGCAATGAGCCAAGATCGCACCGTTGCACTCCAGCCTGGGTGACAGAGCGAGACTCCATCTCAAAACAAAAGCTGATGGTTATTAATACTGTTAATAATGATCACGATAATTATGTCCCCTGTTTATACATGGGACTTAACCATTCACAAAGACTTGGATGTCATTTCACTCTAAAGCATCCAGGACAAGTATACAGTTATCATTTTATGTATATGCAAACTGAGATCCAGAGACATGAAGTGAGCAGCCTTGCAGCTCGCTTATGGTAAAACCAGGCTTAGTCATTTACGCTGCAGATATTTACTGAGAACTTACCACGGACTCCAGGTCAGCAGTTTCAATTGGTACAGTTTTGCCTCCCAGGAGACATTTGAATCCCAGGAGATATTTTTGGTTCCAACTCCAGGGTAGGCGACTGGCATGTAGTGGGTGGAGGCCAGTCATGCTGTTGAACATTCTACAGTGCAGAGGATGACCCACCCATCAAAAATAATAATGGGCCGGGCACGGTGGCTCATGCTTGTAATCCCAGTTCTTTGGGAGGACGAGGCGGGCGGATCACGAGGTCAGGAAATCAAGACCATTCTGGCTAACGCGGTGAAACCCCGTCTCTACTAAAAATACAAAAAATTAGCCGGGCGTAGTGGGGGGCGCCTGTAGTCCCAGCTACTCAGGAGGCTGAGACAGGAGAATGGCGTGAACCTGGGAGGTGGAACTTGCAGTGAGCTGAGATGGAACCACTGCACTCCAGCCTGGGCAACAGAGCGAGACTGTGTCTGAAAAAATAAATAAAAATAAAAATAAAATAATAATAATGATAATGAACCAGCCCCAAATATCAATGGTACGGACATTGAAGAACCCTACTTTAGTGGTAGAGGGTTTCAGTGAGCAGAAAACCCACAGTCTCTGCTCTTCTGGAGTTACATCCTGGTGGAAAAGATAGGCAATATACAAAATCACAGGATAAAATAATAAAAAGGCAAGAAGAGATGTATGCTGTGCAGAAATCAGTGGTCAACGGGAGAGAGAGTGCTGATGCAGAGTTGCTGTAGATCATGGGGCCAGTGAAGGTTTCTCCAATGGATGACACCTGGGCAGAGATTGTATTGGCAAGAGGGCAAGCTTCATGTGGTGTCCCAGGGAAAGAGTCTTCTAGGCAAAAGGCAGAATGAATGCAAAGACCAAAGATGGGGTCAGGAAAAGCAAATAGGCCAAAAAGCAAGAATGGGAGATAGGCAGCAGGCAAGGTGGGAGGCGGTCAGGGTTGAGAACACTGAACCTTATAGACCTAGAGAGCCAATGAGGACCCAGGTTGGAGACCACTGAGAAGGGGGTATCCCTGGCCACTTTCCTGTCCACGTCTAACATCCTTACTTTACTGACTGCCCTCAATTTCCTCCATTCTCTGAATTTACTGCATGGCTATGTCCTACTTTCTGATCTCCCAAATATGGTTATGTCCATTCAGGTAGGTCTCGCTTTAGAGCCAAAGATAACTTTCATGGCCAGGCACAGTGGCTCACGCCTGTAATCCCAGCACTTTGGGAGGCCGAGGCAGGCGGATCACTTGAGGTTAGGAGTTCGAGACCAGCCTGGCCAACATTGTGAAACCCTGTCTCTAGTAAAAATACAAAAATGAGCCAAGCACAGTGGCACACACCTGTAAATCCCAGCTACTCGGGAGGTTGAGGCAGGAAAATCACTTGAACCTGGGAGGCAGAGGTTGCAGTGAGGTGAGACTGTGCCACTAGACTCCAGCCTGGGCAACAGAGCAAGACTCTGTCTCAAAAAAAAAAAAGTCAAATAAATCAGGAGTTCTTTCAGAGATTAATTCCCACTGGGCTTTGATGTGCTACAGCTTTAGGGACTATAACTATGAATCCCGTACCCACTGCCCTTCAGGAATGTGCATTCTAGATGTTTTGTCCTATTAGCAAGTTTCCTAGCTTTTTCACATTTTCTTTTCCTTAGAAATTACACAGTATGCTTTTGCCATACCGTTCAGCAAGCTTCTCAGGGATGCTATAATGATTTCTCAAGTTGAGTGAGGCACAGTAGTAGGTACTGGGAACATACAGGCAGCATCTCTGTCCGTGAGTGTTGATGGCCTTTCAAGAGGCTGATGAAAGGCTTTCCAGCCAGGCATCATTGCATCCCGGGCCATGATCAAAGGCCACTGGGGAGAGTGGGCTGCAGAGAGGAAGACTTAAGTCTTCTCTTTGTTTGGGGAGTCTCGTTGAAGTGACACCTGTATTAGGGTTCTCTAGAGGGAAAGAACTAATAAGATAGATGTTTATGTAAAGGGGAGTTTATTAAGGAGTATTGACCCACACGATCACAAGGTGAAGTCCCACAGTAGGCCGTCTGTAAGCTGAGGAGCAAGGAAGTCAGGCTGGGTCCCAAAACCTCAAAAGTAGGGAAGCCAACAGTATAGCCTTCAGTCTGTGGTGGAAGGTCCAAGAGTCCAAAAGCTGAAGGACTTGGAGTCCCATGTTCGAGGGCAGGAAGCATCCAGCATGGGGGAGAGTTGTAGGCTGGAAGACTCAGCCAGTCTAGTCTTTCCATGTTCCTCTGCCTACTTTTATCCTAGGCATGCTGGCAGGTGATCAGATGGTGCCCACCCAGATTGAGGGTGGGTTGGCCAGTCCACTGACTTGAATGTTTATCTCCTTTGGCAGCACCCTGACAGACACACCCAGGACCAATACTTTGCATCCTTCAATCCAATCAAGTTGACACTCCGTGTTAACCATCACAACTCCTATTGACAAATGACAGCCTGGCAGGAACATTCATTCCTCTTTCTCCTAGACCTGTTTTGAGGCCACTCATCTTGAGAACTTCATGCTGCCTGAAGTGGTGGAGGACGCATTTCCTCTTGGATAACAGCTACTTGTTTGTACTGCATGCACCTTTGATTTATATGTTTGGTGAAGAGATGTAGTAGAGGGAATGGTAGAGTTAGTTAGTTAATGTTCTAAATATGTTTTCTCTGGAAGGTCCCAGAAAAAAGGGCAGGAAAAGAGATCACACTCAGTGGAGGAGTTGGTGACGATCACTAACCCCAACATGCGTTAGACTCTGCGGTAGCTGATCCGTCATCTCACACTGCATTTCATCCTTCCCACAATCCTTTGAGCATAGTACCTTTAGTGTCTTTCTTGTTTTTGTTTTAGAGGCAGTCTGGCTCCATTTCCCAGGCTGGAGTGAAGTGGCGTGATCTTCCCTCACTGCAGCCTCGATCTTCTGGGCTCCAGCCATCTCCCACCTCAGTCTCCCAAGTAGCTGGGATGACAGGCACATGGCCATGATCAGCTTTTTTTTTTTTTTTTTTTTAATTTATTTAGTAGAGACAGAGTCTCGCTATGTTGCAGGCTGGTCTCGAATGATCTTCCCACCTTAGCCTGCCAAAGTGCTGGGATTATGGGCATGAGCCACTGCACCTAGCCCCGTTACCCCATTAATGTCCTTTGATGGAAAAGTAAAGTGAGGGTCAGAGAAGAAAAGTGACCTGCCTAAGAATAGCAAATAACAGGGATGGTCTGTGTGATTCCAAAACCCTGGTTCATTGTGCTGCATCCCACCATATAAAAGGCAGACAGGCTGAAAGAGATTTCCTTTTTCTGTTGTTTTCTTCACTCCTCAACCTCTACTTCCTAACACTCTCTTCTTTTTCCCTTACCATACACCCACAGTGACCTGAAACACTTTTGGCTTACTTTTTTATTTTGCATGCTTTAAGGATTCTTTTTAATACACAGGTATTTCTCCATAACAATTTATAGGCATTTGTATATAAGCATACACTACAAAATGATTAATTGAGCATTGTATGTTTTTATCAAAGGAAACAATGCAAAGATTTATCCAAAGTGCTGTTTGACTAGAGATGATTAATTTTAATTTTCACATGAGCGGCATAATGCTATTAATCATTTAATATGTTTAATCATAATCTGTAATTCTTAATTAGGTTCATTAAACTGAAACATCCAGCAGTTATACACAAATCCAAATCTATGTTTCCTTCTCAGGATAAGAAGGAGCTAATTTTATTTTTGCATTGAAACAGGAACTTCTAACAGGATGGAAAAAAATGGACTGAAAGCTTAGGGTTTCAGCTACAGCATTTGTAAACTTCGAGTCTGGGTGTAGAGTACTAAAACCCCTTACCCTCTGAAAAGTGACAGTTGCATGATTCGAGCTCATTTCTGTGTCATGGACATGGCACCAAACCTCGTATTCTCAGTGGAGAACACCCAAATTCTGCTCTGTTTGGGTTTCAGTGTTACAATGTTGCTCTTCGACTATCACATGAAGATTGCGACGTTGATTGTACGCTTCTTCATTCATTTGTTTATTCATGTACTAATAATTCATTCGGTCAGTAAGTCAGCCAACCATTAAACAGACATTTATCATTTGTGTCACAAGCTGGTCATAGCACACTCCTGCTGTGATCCTCAGGTGGCTCCTTATTGCTCTTAGGATGAAGCTCAGACTCTTGCTTTGCACAGCGTCCTTTGATCTAGCCCCTTGACTATCTTTGAAACCTGCCCTCCTGCCTTCCCTTCATACGTGCGTCATCTGACCAGTGGTGCTGGAGTCCACACATACTCTCCCGAATCCGAGACATCATTTAACATCTCTGTATATGTGCACATGCACAGCCCTCTCTTGGAATAGCCTCGGTCCTTTTCACCTCTTCTGTTAGACATCTCCCACTTATCATTTAACCTCCAGAATTGGCAAGCCTTGCTGAACCTCCAGCAGTGTTATATGACCTTGATTTAAGGTTACTCAGCCGTTTTTGATTGCCTCTTATCCCAACGTTTACCAGTCTGTGTCAGCTGGGCATGGTGGCTCATGCCTGTAGTCCCAGTGCTTTGCGAGGCCAAGGCAGGAGGATCACTTGAGGCCAGAGGTTCAAGACCAGTCTGGGCAACACAGTGAGACCCTGTCTCTGCAAATAAACATTAGTGGGGTGTGATGGCGCATGCCTGTAGTCCTAGCTACTTGGAAGGCTGATGTGTGGCAGGATTGAGCCCAGGCTTTCAAGGCTGCAGTGAGCCCTGATTGTGCCACGGCACTCCAGCCTGAGTGACAGAGCAAGACCCAATTCCAAGAAAACAACAACAAAAGACAATGACCAAATGATTCTATTTGTGATTGTCTTTCTCTGTCGGTGTCATGCACTAAAGTTGGAATTGCATGTGATA
Organism: Symphalangus syndactylus; assembly: GCF_028878055.3. Classification (NCBI taxonomy): domain Eukaryota; kingdom Metazoa; phylum Chordata; class Mammalia; order Primates; family Hylobatidae; genus Symphalangus; species Symphalangus syndactylus. Next base: position 111,336,113 of record NC_072436.2, on the reverse strand, counting down.
AGGAAGGCTGATTTATGTGTCCAACGCAAAGCAGTTGCTCAGTAAAGATGTGTAAACACTTTAAAAATAAGCAAATGAAAACCTTTCCTGTGTGTTTCTCAAAGGAGGTTTATTTCTCCTTTTGGTATTTAAAAAAATTACCATCATTCTAAACAGTTCATTACTTTCCATTTATTGAATACATACCAGGAACTTGGCCAAGTTAGCACACATTATTCAATCACAAAGCCTTAAAAGGTATGAACTCATTATTTTTTATTTACCAGTTAAGAAAATGACCACCGTACTGTACTGCTTCCTGTTCAATCCAACAGTTTAGGCAAAATGACTAAATACATTGTCTCAATATATGACTTTGCACTTAAAAGCTGAAGTCAACTGGTAGGTCTTTTGATACCAGAGCAGCTTGGAAGAATGGTTTGCCAGCCAACAGGATGTCTTTACTTCAAAATGCAATTCAGGGTGTGTTAGGAAGAAAAATGCAAATGAAACCTTCCAGTATATACCAGGGCTGATGAGAAACTTGCTAATTATGCCCATGTTATCTGAGTGTTTTGTATTTCACTTTGTTTTGTATTTCACTTTGTAAGATTGTCTTCTCTAAGTCGTTATTATTTTACACCTGGCTGCCTACATTGATAGTTTTGTCCCAATTATGTACTTCTAGATTGCTTATAAATAGGTCAGGATGATTCCTCACTCATAAATTTGATAGGCTTCTGCATAAGCTTTCTATCATAGTTTCAAAGTAGATATCTGATGTGGATGGCATTTACTGCCACCTAGAGGCAACACCTGCTAATTGCAGAGAAAGTATCAAATGCTAAATGTGTGAAATGTTAAAACTCTAGAACCGAAGAGTGTGGCAGTGGCTATAATGATACCTAATGTGACTGTGACTTTTCCCCTCGCTCCTGCCTATATATGGGTGTCAATGTAACATCATGTTATACAGCCTTATTTGGAAGACAGTGGTGGTGAAACAATGAGTTATGCTAATAATGTTACATAGGCTAGGCAAACAGCACAACAGAACTTTCTGCAGAGATGGAAACGTTCTGTATTTGCATTACTCAGTATGGAAGCACTAACTACATGTGGCTCTTGAGCACTTGAAATGCAGCTAATGCAAACAAAGTTAAATATCTTATTTTAATTCAGTTAAATGTAAATTGTCACATGTGGTCAACTGTAGTGGACAGCAAAAGTTTGTACAATTAGAACCTCAAAAGAATAAGTCAATCAGTTGGTTATTTGAACTCCAGAATGCCAACTGGTCTTTTCAAATTTTTTACATTTAATTATGTTTTATCTGCACAATTACCTGAACAATTTTGTAGGCATATCTTCAGATTCTGAACAGCGTCGGTTAAGAAATACACACTCTCCTGCCTTTAATGATTATTACCCCCTTCTTGATGATGTTCCCGCTCCCCACCTCGCAACCCCAGCAGCTCCCAGTCCCCTTCCTTTGCTTTTTCTAGCCTATAGTGCTTTTCTCTGTCTGCCAACACTCTGTCTATGGATTTATTGTCTGTGTTGCCCTCATGAGAATGATGCTCTCCGAGGGCAGGGATTTTTGTCTGCTTTGCCCACTGCCGCATCCCAGATTCATGATGAGCACTCAGTGGACGCTCAGAATACACTTGTTGAGTAAATGCATGCATGCATGCCTCAGCATTTTCTTCCCTTCTCAGATTCCTTAATTCTGATCTTTTCCTGCCACTCACGGCAAGCAAAAGCGCATTGGAAGAGAGCATTGTGGTCCACTCAGAGCCTCTTCGATTTCTTCTTGTTCTTTTAGCAGACAGATGACGCAGCACCGACGGATGGCCAGCCCCAGACACAACCTTCTGACAACACGGAAAACAAGTCTCAGCCCAAGCGGCTGCATGTCTCCAATATCCCCTTCAGGTTCCGGGATCCGGACCTCAGACAAATGTTTGGTGTAAGTATCACCTTTCTTCTCAGCAGTGCCCGCTCTGGGGGTTCCAGAGAACTCCCTGTCTCGTGTAAGTTTGGGGTATTTACAATACTAAGGTTAGATGTTTGTATGGGGAGAAACAATTTAGAGCCTAGTCTGTGGGTATATCGTGGCTAGAATCTCTTTATGGTTTTAGCATGTATTTCTATACTTATGCTCACCATGTATCTACTTTGCCAAGTGGTTTTCTTCTAAGAAGTAACTTGCAGGCCAAATGGAAAACAAATTCCTAGATGACCCACTGTTGAAGGAAGCCTATTGATGGTCCTGAATCGAATGGCCCAGGACATCATACTGCAGCAAAAATACACATCGAGTCCTCTTGGTTTTGCTTTCTTTTGCAGTTGTCAAATTATCCAGAGGGTGACTCATAGTGTATTCCTGCATTCCCTAGTCTTTCCCAGGCACTGTGCTTTTAGATTTCAGACACAGCAGCAGAGAACTAATTCTGCATAAAGCTGATTTTAGCAAACAAAACAAAACCACCACCACCAACACCAAATGAGCTACCAGTTTCTATGTCCGTGTTGATTCCTGAAGTCTATATTCTTCTGAAATCAGTGACAAGGATTCAGAGGTACTTACTGTGGTGCTATATGCCACGAAGGGTAGCCTTGCCCAGGCACCATGGTGAAACACAGAGCAGGCCACAAGTCACCACTAACCCAGGAGAAAATAATAGCATTGCTTTTTTTATAGGTCATCTTGCTCCTGATAATTTTTTTCTTGAAGGTGTCTTCACCATCCACTTTGGGAAGCCATAAGTTTGCCATTTCTCTGACCAATGGTCCACCAAAGGACAAAGCTATGACAGGGCTTGGGTATCATTCATGTTTGCAAATGTAGCCAATTTGCCCATGACATCCCAGCAATGATAGCAGGTGCCTGTGGATTCAATGAAAAGAACTGCATCCTTAACATTTGACTTAGAGCAAAGGTGGGCTGCTCAGAGACTCTTCCTCTGAGTTTATAAGAGTTTATAAGTGGATGCAGATATCACAAAAGGAACAAGAAGATGCCCAACTTGAATGCCTCATTCTGAGCCAAGTTGGTGTTGTTCTCCATATAAAATGGGAGGCTCTGGTTCACTACTCAAAGGCACTGTGTGTTGGGGATTATCTTGCGCCTTTTACTTCTTATACACACATGATGCTTATCAAGTATGCATCTGACACAAAAGCAGAACAAGCATCCTAATACTGAAGATACCCAGCTTTGAATGCTGACATTTCAGAGGAAAAGGTCAGCTCTTGCACTTTTATCTCTCTTATTTGGTAATAACCTTGAGTTGAGCCCTCCAACTCCTGCAGAACAGAGATACCCTCGGGCACTTTCAGGTCAAAGATGACTTTGAAAAGTGCAGAGCATTCAAAGTGAGAGTCGAGGTTAAGTGTGTGTAAGGCAGTAAGACCAGGTTTGAATGATGGGCAGTAAGAGGAGTTATATTCTCTTTGCCATGTCAGGTTAGGAAGACATCTTGCTATGCAGTCTATTTTTTCTCATCAAGTGTCACTGTGATTTTGGCTTTGAATTTGATCCCCTTAATGACCGTCGTGACACTCTTTCATGGTGTCACTCATGGCAGTTCACCGCAAGTTCCATCCCTAACAGGGTTTCTCCCCCTCTCCCATGGTTTTCTTAGTTATCGTGAAAGTTACTGCAGGCTACAATGCTAAGTCACAGAGGTATTCAAAATATTCACAGGAATTAGAGAAGGAATCCTGAGTCTCTCTAGTCTTATAGAGGTAGGGTAGATGGCAAGGAGCAAAATCTTGCCAAAAAATTGTACTACCAGTCATCAAACCTTGATCCAAATCTACTAGTTTCAGGGGTCTTTTTTTTTAAAAAGACAAGTTCTCACTCTGCTACCCAGGCTAGAGTGCAGTGGTGTGATCACGGCTCACTGCAAATTCTTGGGCTCAAGGGTTCCTCCCACCTCAACCTCCCAAGTAGCTGGGACTACAGGCAGAAGCCACCATGCTTGGCTAATTTTTAAGTATTCTTTTTTTTTTTTTTTTTTTTTTTAATAAAGATGGGGTCTCACTTTGTTGTCCAGGCTGGTCACAAATTCCTGGCCTCAAGCAACCCTCCTGCCTTGGCCTCCCAGTGTGCTGGGATTACAGCATGAGATGTGAGCCACTGCACCCATCCAGCACACCCCCCCGTTTTTTTGTGACAAAGTCTTACTCTGTCGCCCAGACTGGAGTGAAGTGGCATGATCTCGGCTCATTGCAACCTTTCTCCGGGGTTCAAGCGATTCTCGTGCTTCAGCTTCCTGACTAGCTGGGACTACATGCATGCACCACTTCACTTTAAAGTCAAGATTTTCAAGCAACTGACAAGATGTCAATTTGGCAAGATGATAGATACACTTAATACCTATCAATTAAGAGAACGCACCATGCATTCGATGCACAAAGTCAACCTTGTTCATCCCAAATAGCATCTGTGTCCATGTTTTAAAAGTATGCAAGATTTATTTTTTTCTGTAAATTTTGTCTATAAAAGTACTAGGAATGTACAGATTCACAGACCCCCTTGCAATGACTCTCAAGCCTCCTTAGTTTACAACCACCATGCTAAAGAAATGCAGTTTTATGCAGTAAAAATCTGTTCTTTCCTGCCAAACATTGGTGGTCACAGAGCCATTCTTGTTATAGGATACATTTAGCGGCAGGAATCACATTGTGAAGCATCTGTAAACATTCTCATTGGCTCCCTGCACTGGAGCTTAAGGAATTTAGGAGGGATTCCTCTTTCGGGTCATAGTTACTGCAAGAAACTACAGTTGAACTCCATTTAGTTACTTCTCACATCATTTGGACATGAGACATCTTCTCTCCTTTTAGCGCTCTATCCTGTCTTTGTCTTCCCACTTTGACAGGGGTTACAGTGAGGACAATTACAGAGAAGAACAGTCACAAAGATGTTTGTGCTTTTTCCCCTCTTTGTCTCTTGTTAAATATAGGCATGGGATTTCAAAGTCAAAAGCAAAACAAGACAAAAAAGCAACCTCCTCCTTCAAACTGCCTACAACTTGGCAGTGATCATTACATCGTCTGTAACCATTAATAATTCGACCATGCCATCTGCAACCGTTACATGCCTAATGGTTACTGCAGGTGACACATTTTATTTTTAATTTGTATCTTCAGCACTTCATGAAGATTGGAATCCTGATTACCTTTTCCACCTTGTGCTTCATATTCTTTACTTTCTACTCATTGGAAGCATTTGTTCCCATGTTTGGCATTAAATCTTCTAGCTCATCTTTTTTTTTTTTTTTTTTCCATTTGAGATGGAACACTGCTTGGGCAAGATATATACAATATACAAAGCAGAAGCCACCGTCTTTTAAAAATACCAGCTGAGGTTCAAGTGAATGGATCTGTTCTATGTAGTGACATTGATTTTAAATGGTTCATTGGAAGGGATGTTAGTTTTATATGTGGCTACTTTTTCCTTGAGCTTTGTCTTCATGTTAGGTATCATGCATGAGCATGCATTTTCTTTACAGATAAATGTTTGATGATCCCAAGAGAGGAATATATGGATTTCTAACAAATTAATTGCAATATATTGCACCCTAAATAGAATGTTTAACTTAATATTTAAAATTTAAACATTCTGGGTTTGAAGTGAGAGAAGTAGATTGTGATATATCCAGACTTCTGCTACAACAGATGGATGGATGTTCTGGATACCATCACGGAATTGTCAGAAACAGTTGCTCAATGACTACAGTTCTCAAATTTACACAACACCCTTGTTGATTCTGCAGCCTTACTTTAGGGGTCAAAATACAGACCCTCTTGGCCAGGCATGGTAGTGGCTCATACCTGTAATCCCAGCACCTTGGGAGGCCGAGGTGGGAGGATTGCTTGAGTTCAAGAATTTTAGACCAGCCTACGCAACATATAGGGAGACCCAGTTTCTACAACAATGAAATAAAAAAAAAAAAAAACAACAACAACAGAACAAAATATAGGCCCTCTGGGCAGGAAAATGGTCCACTAAACCTCTGTTTATTGTCACAAAAAAACAGATCACATGACTTTCAGCACATGCAAAGGAAGATTTCAAGATCACTTTTTAGTCACGAGACGGGCTTGCCTGTACTTACAATGTTAATGGAAAGTTCCATGTACCATGATGTTATGAGGAATGAAGTCATTATGGGGAGACATGGCATGGTACCTTCTACTTCTGCATTCTGAACACGAAGCTGACACTAAGAAAAACTGGGATGATGCCTTTCCTTGGCCTTCATGCACAATCTTTGAACTAACCTTTACTTTTATGTTTTATGCTGTATCCATCGAACATCCTTCACAGTTTTTCAGAGAAATATTTTTGATCTGAGAACATCTAAAAATGCTTGGTAGGTATTTGCCCAAGTGTGTGTGCCTGTAAGCTTCTAGATCTTGTTTTGTTTTGTTTTTTAAGATGGAGTCTCTCTCTGTCGCCCAGGCTGGAGTGCAGTGGCACAATCTCGGTTCACTGCAACCTCCACCTCGCAGGTTCAAGTGATTCTCCTGCCTCAGCATCCCAAGTAGCTGGGATTACAGGCTCCTGCCACCATGACTGGCTAATTTTTATATTTTTAGTAGAGACAGGGTTTCACCATGTTGGCCAGACTGGTCCCGAACTCCCCACCTTGTGATCTGCCTGCCTCGGCCTCCCAAAATCCATGCCTGGGATTACAGGCATGAGCCACCATGCCTGGCCTGGATCCTGTTCTTGATACAGCTATTGAGACACCTTGTGTGGATGTGAGGTGTTGTTGAATGCCGCTGAACATTGCTGTTGGGCAAACAAATGCTGGTTATGTCTGCGAATGAGTCGTGTCTGTTTAAATTGAAAATGTGCCAGCTGTGTTTACATCATTAGTAGCAAACTTCCCAATTAAACTCTTGATACTATAAATATAGTACACAACTGTCTTGGAAATGGGGCTTACATCAGCATTCTTCTTTCGGCTTGTTTCACCAGCTTTGAGAACCGTCAACCTAAAGAAGCAAACTTTGAGACCATTTCAGGGCAGCTGATGTCATTGTTTCATTTAGGGAATGACACCTGCCAAGATTGCTGTTGGATTGGTTCTATCTCAATCAGATCTTATTTTAAAGGAAACGTTTTTGGGTTGACTGCCTAGCGAATGTTCCGTAGATGACAGTTGCATCGTGGTTTTGGAAGAAGTCCTTTTCAAGCTTCTCTTTCTGTAAATATATGTGCTTCTAGGCTCTCATGCCTGAAATAAATATGATAGCATCTGTGTAGACTGAATATTCTAGGGTGGTTGTATCAAAATTACTGCTTGAGGAGTTCACAAAACTGGAGGTTTCTTTACTATGAAATTCAGCTCACGTTTGAATGGCAAATCCTTCATTTCCCCAATCTGAAAGTTTTCTGCTATTTCCAGTGATTTTTCTCTGCCTAAAACTAGGGCACTGAAAATGCTCTGTAAAGGAATATTCTCTTGACCAAAAGATCTATGTCCACAGATTGCAGGATAAGTTAGCTGCATGTTTGTTCGTGTTTCCATTGTGCATGCAAGCAATGTGACCCCTTTGCATGTTCACTTCTGAGTATTTTCTCCTTGGTTTCTTCCTATCCTTTGCTTCTCTGAGCAGAAGTGCTGGTAGTTCTGTTTCACAACTAGAAATATGAGCATCTGTGATTCCCCCGGCTGGATAGTGTATGGATCCTGAGGAAGGGGCACATTTCTATGGCACAGAATGACAAACTTTTGGTTACTTTGTCCCATAGTCAGAACTATTTTTATTTCAAGACGGAGCTGTCTGTATTCAAGTGGCATACACATTTGTTTCTACTGTTTCGGGGAGGGTGGATTTCTTTGTCCATTCCAGAGGACAGCATCTGTATGTTCTAAATAATTTGTTTCTTGAATGTTAGTAGGACCCTCTTGACATTCACTCTCTGTGTCCCTGGATATTCTATGACTGAAACACATGGTCAGGCAAACCTCCCCTGCTTCTCATGTGGTCTTTTTGTTTGTTCCTTTTTTATCCTGCCCCACCCCTCACCCCAGTCACTCTGTCCTCTGCTACATAGATGCACGTGTAATGCTCTCCACTCAGGGGAGAGATGGAATACAAAACCTCTGAGGGTCATAAAGGATGCAATTAAAATCCAGAATGTAGAAGTGAATGGAATGATAGGAAACCTCAAAACAAAACAAAAAAAGAGGATGGAAATATTTATGTTGCCCTGTTTAATTTTTAATCACTCAAAGGGCATTTGCTCTCATTCTGCATGGAGACAAAATTCCCATTTTATTTTTCCCTGGGCCACAGTACATGATTTTACATCACCCTCTCTCTCACTGGCTCGTACGTATGCAGGTTAGGCCATTATACTCAAGAAATGGCCACACTACTTCATATGATCTCAGAAAACTGAAAAAATTACAAGGTTGGAGGAAAGGATTTTGGATGATCCGATGCCACTAGTTCTAGAGCCCATACTCCCTGTTTTGAAATGTAAATCAAGAATTGCTTGATAAACATTTCTCACTGGGACTTCCAGATTTCACAAATTTGAAAAATATGTAAGACACAGTCGTTGAATTTGAAGTTTAAATAAACCACAAATATTAAGTATAAGTATGTCCCAAATGTTGCGTGTGACATATCCTGAAAAATCTGAAATTTAAATTTAACCAGGTGTCTGCATTTTATTCGTGTCTATTTATAATCTGATTCTCTGTTTCTGGACTTTTTTAAGAGCCTATTCATGCTAGTTGTCTAAAATCTATTTGTTTAACAATATGGAGAATTATCTTGAGAGAATTTCAGCCCAAGCACTGATCACAGCTGCTGATGCCATCATGATGATGGTACGTAGTGAAGTTTGTTTTTGTGTTTGTACTTTCTTGCTTATATGATAGAGCTGCTCCTAGATTTTATGTGAGCTGGGAGCCAACACTAGTCACATCAAATTCTCACTGGACGTTGATTATCAAAATCACATTTCATCAAGGGTGTGTCTCCCAGTGTTCAGTGGGATAGACCAGAAGGATCATTGTATATACATACTAGCCGCTTTTAATCTTTGCTGCTCAGTGCCTGGGAAAGCAGACATGCACACAGGAAAAAAAGAAAAATAGAATTAACCTCTTGATTAATATTTTGTATCAAGCTCTGCCAGTATATTTCATAATAAGGAGAAAATATGGGTGGTTTTATTTTCTCTTGTTTCAAGCACATTAACCATAAAACATAAAATGTATATCCTTGATATTAAAAGAGAAAAAAATGGACATGGGAAACAATTACTACTGTACATAGTAATGTCTACTGCATTTCTCTTCTTGCTTATAAGATATTTCTATTCCTTTGCAGCAATTTGGTAAAATCTTAGATGTTGAAATTATTTTTAATGAGCGAGGCTCAAAGGTAAGCAACTTAATTCACTTTAGAATTGTTTAGTTTATTTTTAAATGTTATGAATAAGGGGAAACAACTGCACTGTCTTAATCAGCTCATTGTGAAAATACACTTCAGCGGGAATTCCTTTAGAGACCACCTTCCGTTTTCAAAATGGTGGGAAAGACATCGGGTTCAGTTTAAAATGTATAAGGGGATAATTTTAAATTGCTGTTTTATATATATATTTATCAAGTTTCCGGAGGAAAATTATCCATGCTTAAAAAAATAATGATGTTGCTACATTTTTGTTTTTCAGTGATAATTATGTTCTTTATATTAAAAAGTGAGTTGATAGTCTCATGAGCAGGTAAATATGTGATTATTCTGTATTAATAAAGTGCAGTTATTTTCCTGGGTTGTAGGGGAGAAAAATCTCATATACACCAACCTTTTGAATGTAATTTTATTCTTTAGTATGTTTACCAATCCACATTTTGCAATTTGCCATTGCTTTCAGTTTGTTTTCTCGAGGAAACCAATTTCTAAAGAGCCCAGCGCTAATAAAAGTCGGGGGCTCTATGGGGAGGTTTGGGTTCAGGAGAGGTTCTGTTTCAAAACAGAAATATGAGCTGGGCTCCATGGCTCACACCTGTAATCCCAGCACTTTGGGAGGCCGAGGTGGGTGGATCACCTGAGGTCAGGAGCTCAAGACCAACCTGGGCAACATGGTGAAACCTCATCTTTACTAAAAATACAAAAATTAGCTGGGTGTGGTGGCGGACGCCTGTAATTCCAACTACTCGGGAGGCTGAGGCAGGAGAATCGCTTGCACCCAGGAGGTAGTGGTTGCGGTGAGCCGAGATTGCAACACTGCACCTCAGCCTCGGTGACAGAGCAAGACCCTGTCTCAAAAAACAAACAAACAAAAGAAATACGTTGGGAAAAGAAAAAAACACAAACACTTCTAAAGCCTCCTCTCTATCAGTGGTTAACCAAGGGTGGTCCCAGACCAGGAACATCAGCATCACCTAGGAACTAATTAGAAATGCAAGTTCTCAGGCTCCAGCCCTGACTTGTTGAATTCGAAACTCTCCAGTTAGGGCTCAGCAACCTGTGCTTTAGCCAAACTTCCAGGCCTGACATTAAAACGATCAACACTGTGTTTCTCCTTTTAGACCCATGCCAAGCCTCCCCCGTGAGTGTATCATGCCCCGGTGCTTACTAGTGTGGGGCCTTGGTTGTTGCTGCTGCTGTTCTTCAAGTGTCCTCTTACTACCTGCACCCACAGAACATTCAGGAATCCCACGGAAATCCCCACTGAGGAAAACAACACATGAGGCCTATCAGCAGCACAGGGGGTTAACAGGGAGAAATGATGGAGAACAACAAAGATATGGATCTTGGTAACTAGGAAGTGAATGCTTTCAATAGCTCTGCCGAGTCTCCTGGCTGCCACTCCCCAGGCTGTTAGGAGTTTTAACTTCCCTTCTCCTTGCATCCTCAGACTATGAATGCAAATGTTGAGAGATACTGGTTTCAGCCCATTGACTGTCCTTGCACAGGCAATTTGGGGCAAGTCAGCATCATGGAGGATCACTAGGCGGTACTGGTTTTATCTGAAGTGTCACAGGCCACAGTGCCAGCTCTTTTGGATATATATAACCATCTTTCCCCCATAAAGCAAACCTTTGATTTTTTTTCTTTATTCCTTGGACAGCCTTCCTCCTTCCTAAGTAAATTTAGTACTAATTAACTAGGACAATGTTGATCATATCAAGGAAAGAAAACTCCAGTATTTTCTCCTCCATGGCCAAAGTGATGTTATAATCTGTCAGATGAGTGAAAACAAAAGCAAAACAGAATCCATTACACTTTGTGGTTCTGCTCCTTCAGGGACCTTGTCATTTTTCCGTTGCCTCAGATATTTTACAATCATTCTCGAACTTAACTCCTCTTCCTGCTTCTTGTAGGAAAATTATTACGGGGACTATTTCTATACCTGCAAAGCAAAGTGCATTGAGAGAAAAATGTGCCCAGCCTAATCGTTTTCACTCGGGCCTTCTGTATTCTTGGCAAAATTGTAGATGACCCGAATGTTGACCGACTTCGTTCTGACTCTAAGTCTGTGTATAGCAGCACTGCCTTCAAAGAAGTGTTTGTTTGTTTTTAAATATGTTTAATTTATATTTTGTTTTGTAACTTTTGCCATTTGAAGAAAGCTATTTAATTCCCTCTTAGAGCTGTTTTGGGACATTAGAAGAATATGATTTGCCATTTTGAAAGTACAATGGCGATACTATTTTTAAGACATCTTCCGTCATTCCCATGATTAGCCTGCCTCTGGGGGCTTCAGGAAAAAGACCATTGAAGTTTGCTGCATCCAGAGCCTGACTTTGTGAAGCTGACTTTTTTTTGGTCTTTATTCTTTTGGTTTAGGAAATATCCAAAATAGCCTCTCTCTCTCAGTGCTTATGCGCCCTCTGAAAGAGCTTGTCTTGCAGGTGTTGGAGCTGACTGTTCAGGTACTGCTGGAATGGCACTGAGACAGTCCCGTTGGAACTGCTCAATGGGGGCAGCAGCTCACACAGGGATATTTTTCATACTTGACATTGTCCTTTATGGGAAAGGGCCTTATTTAGAGGAGCATTTCCATTTTAATGGTTCAAAAACCTGAACTGTTGCTATGGCCTCATTTTCATCAATTGGTGCTGGACAGATAGCCAGGAAATGAGTGGGCCCTTACGAGCCAGGAACTCACCTTCTTGCCTTTCGTTCTGTAGAGCAGTTCTTCAGTCAGGCCACTCAATGCTGAAGGCTGTGTATGCTGGCGGTGTGTGTGTGTGTGTGTGTGTGTGTGTGTGTATGCGGACATATAAACCCATATGTACTTAGGGGATGGACGCAGTGTGTCACACCTGACATTCCGGCCCTTTAGGAAGCTGAGGTGGGAGTATTGTCTGAAGCCAGGAGTTCAAGACCAGCCTGGACAACAGTGAGACCCCATCTCCGCAAAATAATAATTAAAAATTAGCTGGGCATGGTGATATACACCTGTAGTCCGAGCTACTTGGGAGGCTGAGGCAGGAAGATTGCTTGATCCCAGGAGGTCAAGGCTTTACTGACCTATGACTGCACCACTGCACTCCAGCTTGGGTGACAGAGTGAGTCCTTATCTCAGAACAAGTGTCTATATTATTTTGGAATGTAGATCCAGTATCTATATTCCAGGCAGTATCTATATTATTTTGGAGATGTATAACTTAAGTATTTAATGTATAGATGAATAGCAAGAATGTAGAAAAACCACATTTTAAAGAGCGTCAGAGAGAAAATGAGAATTCGTAAACATTTAGGGGCGAATGATCCTGTAATTTATTTTTCCTTCTTAGGAGATTTACCCAACCATCTCGTTTACCTCTGATATTGTCTATTTGAGGGCTGTAGACAGATATAGCTCCTCCCTAAGTATATACTTAAGAAATCTGTCTGGGTACGGTGGATCAGTCCTGTAATCCCAGCACTTTGGGAGGCCGAGGCGGGCGGATCACCTGAGGTCGGGAGTTCAAGACCAGCCTGACCAACATGGAGAAATCTTGTCTTGATTAAAAATACAAAATTAGCAGGTTGTGGTGGCGCATGCCTGTAATCCCAGCTACTCGGGAGGATGAGGTAGGAGAATCACTTGAACCCGGGAGGCGGAGGTTGCAGTGAGCCGAGATCAAGCCATTGCACTCCAGCCTGGGCAAGAAGAGGGAAGTTCTGTCTCAAAGAAAAAAAAAAAAAACTACATTTTGATCTTTGATTCAGTAGATATCAGTAAGTATTTGCTGCGTTTCTTGAGAGCCAACCATGAGTAAGACAGAAGTACTTCCTGTCCTCATGGGCTTTCCTGAGTAGCAGGAGACATGGACTAGGAAGATGAGTGACTAGGAAGCACAGTAGCCTGTGCTGTTCTGCGGTGATGGGAGAGGCCGCTGAGAGTCCGGAAAGGCAGGCTGATATTGTGAGAAGGCTTCTGGAAAGAAGGAACATGTAAGCTGAGAGTGAGAGATGCGTAAGAATTTCCCAGGGAGGGGAAAGAGGGATGTCTTGCAGGCAGGAGGAGTTGCATGTGCAAAGGTCACTGGAGTAAAAGTGAGATGAGAGGGCTCATAGTCCCATCGGCAAATGAATCTTCAGATGCTCCTTAACAGCTCCCCTCTTCTAAATGTGAATTCTTTGCACCAGAAACTAGAGGACTGGATTTTTCATCTAAGATGAAAAATCAGTACATTCATCCATCCAGGGTGCTTTATTTAAGCCTTTAACATATAAAATGGTATATTTGCATGAATGCAAAAAAGGAAGATATCGCCTAAAAATACAAAAGATGAAAAAAGAACAATAACTAGGATACAAGAGGATCAGAATGTATGATTTGCAAAAATATTTTAAAGTAAGCAAGTCCCGTTGGTCTGGCAATCCTCTTCAGGTCCCCGTTATCTGCCCTACTGATTGTACCTGCTCATGACAGGGCACAGGCCACCAATTTCTTTTCTTCAGTAGCATTAAAGGTAAACTCTGGGAAGGTGTGTCTCTGACTCCCCTTCTCTGTACTCCTTCTTGCAGTCTTGATTTTTTAAGCGGTTACACATCAGCATCACACCCAGCCCTATGCCCAGCAAGCCAAGCTCATCATGTGCTTGTTTTGTTCTCCTTTTTAAGGCAGAGGTAAAAATATTCATCATCTTTTTAAAAACTGCAAATTGCTGCTTCCCTGAGTTAGAATTCTGACCATGAGGCAGGTCAGAAAAAACTACCTTAGCACCCGCTCTCAAAGTTGCCTGGCACCTGTGCATCGTAGCAAAGGTTCCCTGCGCATGGAGAGGACCAGGTGAGGTCTTTCTGGTTGCATTGCAACCCTCAGGTGAGAATTTTGATAACCTGATAACCCAGGGAGGCCGGGCCACTTCTTGTCTGGGTGGGAGGTAGAATTGCCCAGTGGAACAGGTGGGAAAGTCTGTTTGGCATTCTGAGCACTGTCTGGAGCAAGTTCTTTCTGCACCCAACTTTGTCAAATCTCAACTCTAAATGAGGAATACCAAGTAGCTGACAAGCAAAGAGAGAAAGAAGTTTAGCAGAAAAACAATAAGAATAATAAAAAGAATATATTCTCTTCACTTAAAAAGTGAGAACATGAGAATAAATTAGGCTGTTTCCTTTTTAGTTCATGCCCCTTCCTTGGGATTCAAAATGTATTTCTCTTTCCACCTTTGTCTCTCCTAAACATACTTAATGCTGATCTCAGGGCAGTAGGTTTGCCTTGGGTTCAGACATGAAGCATGAGAGCAAGGTTCTGGAGGATAATGTTGGACAGGAGGGTGAGTGTTCAGTCTCACCTGGCTATGGTCTTCCCAGTGGTGTGGTATTAATGACTGCTAGTTCCAAAGGGCAGAAATGATACCACCTGGCCCTCCAGCTATACCAGTGGGGCTATGGATTTTCTTTTCTTGCCTAGAGAGAATATAAATCCAAAGCCCTCGTTTCTCTGATTCTTTTTGGAATATGTGGCATGGCTATGGTTGCTAGGAAGTTAGGCCCATCAGGGAGGAAGAGTACTTTGCCAAGAAGCCTGGGACATGTGAATTTGGCTGTACCTCTACATGTAAGCTCCAAGTAACCAAGTCAAAATCTATAGTCAAAAATCTATAGAAATCGGCAATATAAAATTCTATTTATTACAAAGAATGGAAACCTCTCTTTGAAACAGGGTCTCACCCAGGCTGGAGTACAGGGGTACAATCACAGCTCACTGCAGCCTCAACCTCCTGGGCTCAAGCAATGAATGCTCCCACCTCAGCCTCCCAAGTAGCTGAGACAACAGGTACAGGCTGTCACACCTGGCTTTTTTTTTTTTTTTTTTTTTTGAGACAGGGTCTTGCTCTGTCACCCAGGCTGGAGTGCATTGGTGTGATCACGGCTCACTGCAGCTTCAGTCTCCTAGGCTCAAGCTGGGATCACATGGGCGCACCATTACACCCAGCTGATTTTTTTTTTTTTTTTTTTTTTTGGTGGAGGTGGTGTTTTGCCATGTTACTGAGCCTGGTCTCAAACTCCTGGGGGCTCAAGTGATCCTCCTGCCTTGGCCTCCCAAAGTGCTTGGATTACAGGTGTGAGCCACCATGCCTGTCCCAAAACCTTCTTTTGATGGTTTTGATCACACAGTGAAATGAGAGGTCATGGAAATCAAATCACGGGGCCACACATTTTAAGCAAACACATTTCTGGACTCCACTCTGGGATTCTAATCCAGTGGATACAAAGCAAGGCTCAGGAATCTCAATGTTTAATATGCTCCCAAGTTCCTTCTGATGTGCAGCTAAGTTTGAGATATACTGGCCAAGTGTTAGAACTGTCAAATAGAGCAAAATCCCCCTAAATTCTGTCTTTTTTCCCTCTGAAGAACAGTCATTTCCGAACTATACAGTTGGCGAGTGTATTTGCGTAGCCAATATGGGCATACTGTGTGTACAAGAGTAAGCAAGACCCTTCTGTTATGGAGAAAATAATCTTAAATGAATCAGATAATTCAGGCTTATCCTAATCACAGAACCCCACTATGGGAGAGATTATGGAAGGTAATTTGGTTCAATCCCCTAAAGTAAAGAAACAGGTTTGAACTGTGCAGGTCCACTTACACGTGAATTTTTTTTCCCAACCAAAGGCAGTATTGCCAGGATGTGTGACCCGTATATACAGAGGGCTGATTTTCTTCTATACTCACATTCCACGGGGTGACTGTGGGACTTGGATATGCAAGGATTTGGGTATCTGGGGTGAGGGTGTCTTGGAACTAATCTGTAGTGGATACGGAGGTATAGCTGTCTATAGAATCCCGACAAATAATCATCTGCTCTCACTTGAATACATCCACATCCCCTGTCTTCTGTGGCTGATGAGCCTATTCTGACTGTTGAAAAGTTCCCTTAGCCAGCCCATTGGACAATACTTTTTTTTTTGTTTTATTATACTGTAAGTTCTAGGGTACGTATGCACAACGTGCAGGTTTGATACATAGGTATACATGTGCCATGTTGGTTTGCTGCACCCATCAACTAGTCATTTACATTAGGTATTTCCCCTAATGCTATCCCTCCCCCATACCCCCACCCTGTGACAGGCCCCGGTGTGTGATGTTCCCCGCCCCGTGGACAAAACCGCTTTAGCCTTTAATTTGGAGGCGATTATAGAGAACTAATGTAGGACTGGGAGTTATCACCAGTTGGTTATAACTACCACGTATTTGTAATTATTGGCATTTCTTTAGTAAAACTAAGTATTATACTGTCCCAAGTAATATTGGAGCCAACAAGGATTATTTGATGCTAAGAGGAGCCCCACCATATTGCATGATTTCACCCAGTTTACAGCGAAAAAATCAGAAAGAGCTGGGTAAATTTACGTGGAAATTGTTCGAAAGGTTGGTGTATATTTCTGAACAAGATGTACAAATATTTTTAGGGGCTTTAAAAATAATGTGTCATATTTTCTGTACTTAGGAATAATGTCAGTGAAGACAAAATATGGATTTTGACAATATGGTTTAGTGGGGTTGATTTTTGAGGCTGAAATATTAAAAGCCAATGTACCTGTGGTAAATTAAAAGGTATATGTTATCTATCAGTAAAAGAGGAAGTGGCCAGAATATTATTACGAATTACATTCTATTAACAAAGTTTCTTTGCTACCTGTTGATATGAAAAATAAATATTGACCTAATGCCAGAACTTTACAATATGGGCACACCTTTCCCTTTCTGGTTAACAAAGTAGGATGGAAGGTTGTCAAATTCAAAAGCATGTATGCAATTTGAAGAGTGGGGAAAGTATGAGTACAAACATTGAATTGTTTGTATTATTAATCAACTGAAGTTTATTGCTATTCATTTCATGTGACTTTTTTGTTTATTAGACCAAAGAGTTTAAGATTTATTATAAAAAAGGTCTTTCCTTTTTTAGGCTTTTAACTTTTATTTTTGAGAAGTAAAGGCTGTAGAATTGACAAATTTGAATAACCCTAAAACTGCATGAAGAAGAGATGTTCTTAAAACCACACAGCATGACTCTGTAGGCAATGTTAGAGGATTTTGGCATTCATTGTTGAATTTCGTGCACATGTTTTATTTTATTTTATTTTTAATTTGCATGTCAAAAAAGTGGTTCCCTTTTCTTTTCCTCGTTATTTCATTTTATTCTCTGTGAAGACACTGTAAATTTATTTTGATCTCATTTTCTTTTCGTTAGATTTATTTTCTTCTGTAGTGACATTTAGAAAGGTATTTTTGGTATCCTTCTTTGAATACTTCAGGGGTTACAGCTAACTGGTGACAGAAAAAAATATCTTGTTCACATTTGTCGCTTAATTATTGCACATCTCAGTACTCTTATAATTTCTCTAATTTGCATGTTACAGAACTGAAGCCAGGACAAGAAATAGAAATTAAAGCGAGAGAACATTACCAAGTGGTCGTTGACTGAAATAATAATCTGCATGTTGTTTTCCCTTCTCCCTCCTGCATGCAGGGATTTGGTTTCGTAACTTTCGAAAATAGTGCCGATGCGGACAGGGCGAGGGAGAAATTACACGGCACCGTGGTAGAGGGCCGTAAAATCGAGGTGCATGTTCAAAATATTTTCCTTTTCATCTTTTTTATAAATGTCTGCTTCACGCTCATTCGTTGTTCCAGATGCATCATTGGCGTCTTGTATGTGACCCTATTCCCCCTCATTGTTTATATATATATATATATATATTTTTATATATAAAAAGGAAAACTGGCCTTACTTTTTTTTTTAATTTTACTTTATTATGTTACTCTTATACCGCTGGAAGGTGGATGGCAAATGTGAGACAAAAGAAAGATTAATCGGAAAGGGGTTTTTTTGTTGTTGTTATTTTCCATGTTTTATAATCAATGGGTGCAGTAGGTTCCAAAGAATAGACAGTGTTGCAAACCAAACAAAATACAGAACAGTTTCTTTTTCTTTTTCTTTCCACTTCAGGGTTGAAGAGGGATCCACAGTGGTTTGCAAATTAAACCAAATTGGGAAAGCAAAAAGATTGGGTTTTGTTTTTTTTTTGTTTTTTTTTTTTTTTTTGGAAAAAAAAAAAAAAGAGAGAGAGGTTTTTACTAAACCTCTCTTTTTTTTTTTTTTTTCAAGAAGCCAGTTTGAATTTCTGTATTCTTTTGATAACAAAGTGAATAACCAAACAGGATTTCCTGTTCAATATCTGGCCCCTGTTCACTGAAAGCATAAATACCAAAATACTGACACTCAGAGTCTGCTATTTGTGCCACTGGGATCTCCCGCAAAATAGCCACAGGGTCATATTTGTTAATTTTTTTTTTAATACCAGTTGCAAATGCTTTAGTCTTTGGAGTAAGATGTTGCATATTTTGCCTTTCATTTTCCCCTTCGACGATAACGCTTAGGCCCCTCACCAAACTCTCAGTAACCATGGTAACTGTATACAAACCCATGCTGGCGATGGTGGTGAATGGTAAGTGGTGAAGTCCATCTGCCGTTTCACGTATTTAGTGCTGATATATCTATATACATATATATATACCACGTGAATTTTTTTGACTTGTCGTATTAAGTTTTCTTGATGCTCTATTTTTTTGGATATTGGTACGCCTGTAATTGAGTGTACGTTCTAAGCTAGCCTGGGAGGCACTGACTGGATTGAGTTATGAACGGTGCACATCTTACTCAGATTGTTAACTCCATATTGTGTTAAACAATGCACCCTCTCTTTTATCCTTTTGTTAGCTGTGACTTTAAAGCTTGAATGATTTTGTTAATTCTTGCGATGTAAAAGGCTCTTGTTCCAAGTGTTGAATGCTAGATGTTGCTTTCCTGATGGTTCTTTCCCTCCTAAAGTGTTGCACACGGCTAAGACTTGTTTGTCCCTTTTTTTGACATTTATGTTCCCTTGTACCTTGTCTCTTCTCTCTTCTCCACTGCATGCTCCTTCATATGAATTTTATTTTATGTTTAAAAAATATTTCTTGTTTCTGTGTTACCATGGAGTACACGCATGCTTTTAAATCTTCAATTATGCAGTATCTTTTAATTTGCTTTTACTGTCTCTTTATTAAACTCTTAATGATATGACATTGCTTTATTGAAATGATTTGTAAGTTAAACGGTTATGAAATAAATGTAATTTTAAAAATGTATGATTTTGTTATGCACCTACTGCCTTTTATAAATTAAAATGCATTTTAGTTTTTAGTTTTCTTTTTTTAATAAGTAATCACGGTCATAATGCATGCAACTAATTGAATTGGGAGCTGGCCCTAGAATATGTGCTTATTTCAGTTTTCTATGTACGTAGGTAAATAATGCCACAGCACGTGTAATGACAAATAAAAAGACCGTCAACCCTTATACAAATGGTAAGTAGAGATTGGCCTTTTACAAGAGATTCTCTCTACTTCTGACTCTTTAAGTAATTTAACCAGAGATTCTATTACAACAAGCTGTGTTTGCCTGGGCATTGACACTGTGTTTTTACTACTGACCTGCTACAGTGAACCACCTACATCAGTAAGATCATTTTCATAACAAAGGCAAATGGACTGTTCAGGTTAAGTGTGCATGCCCTTCTTCCCTTCTTTCTAGAATAACTCTTGTTTGGGATTGAGATGCAGTAATTATTTGGAAATTAGTTTGATAATTTCATTGGTTATTATAGTAAGTTGAGGGGAGAATTGGAGGTTTAGTTTGTTTGCTTTTCAGTACCATCTCCTTGTTGATTACTAATCATTCCTGGAAGTGCAGTCACATAATTTATTCTGTCTTTGAGTCTTCTCCAGAGAGATTAGGCATTTGAAGTGATTCGGAGGATACCTCATGTCTGAATTCCACAGGGTTAGCAGAATGTGTGAGTGGGTTATTTGTTCCTCTCTGGGCTGCTCAGTGTTATTTTGGGCTAGTTGAGAATGTTGCTGTGTATTGCAGACCCCATCAGGACAATGCAATTTCTGTTTTTATCAATAAAACTTCTGAAAACTCCTCCTAAAAAGCATTCACATATGAGTTATTAAAAATGTTTGAACATTTTGCTTCTTTAATTCCTCTCAAAATAAGTATCTCTTAAGATACATGAGGAAGAAAGCTGCCACTATGTTAATCACATACTTAATTGTAGAAAAATTAAAGCAATGCAGTAAGTTGGAGTATTATACACATGGTAGAATATTATACCCATTAAAATGAGCAGGATAAAGACCATAAAGGATCTCATAATTAAAAAACTGAAATAAATGTTTATAGCATAACTTTAGATAAATGATGATAATATGCCAGAATGCTAATGGTTGTGTTGAATTGTGAGACTGGCAAACATTTTTTCTTTGATTTAGGTTTATAAAAATAATATAACTTTATTACATCAAAAGGAGATATATGGAATTTTATACTTGTAAAGTTTTAATTGCACATGGAGATACAGATTTTTTTAAAGTAAAAAAGTATTTTAAATAACCCCATTGCCACCCTGGTTTCCTACCTCCCCCCTCACAGGAAGCCACTATTACAGATTGTTGTCTACAGTTTTATTTTGCGTATTCATGCCTATAAATGTAGTAGGTGCTCATTTATAGTATTCACAGTATTGTATACATTTTTATGTGAATGATATCATGATACACCTGTCATTTTTAATTGGGTTTTTTATAAATCTATATAGAGTTCTTTCAATTTAATAGATACAGATTAGACTAATTCATTTCAGTGGTTGTATAATATTACACAAAACAGATAAATAGGTTCAATCAGAACTAAATACTGATTGTTTATCACAATAAAAGAAAACAATGATCTAGCAATGTATTATCATTTGGTAGTTTTGATTTTCCTGTTTCTTTTGCCAGTGACTACCAATTTGACAGTCAGTTTGCTCCAAATTTTAAAAGGGGCATCATTCACCAGGGACACACCGTCTGTATAATAGGGCTCTAAGTTGAAAGACCAGAAGAATTACCTATTCTGCTGACTCTTTTTCTCAGCTTTATCAACCAAGACATGCCCTTAAATGGTATAGGCTATTTTCACACCAGACTTTAAATGCCCAGTGCTGAACTGAAGCAAACCTCTGATTTATATGTCATACAGCCTTTCTACTTGGGTAAAAGTAATGACTCTGAAACTTGCCAGATTTAATATATGGTGACATCAACCTGACAGTTGGGCATAGTCTTTAATTATGAAGTTGCACAGGTGCCCAGTCACATGTGTGCTTGTCTACATATGACTAGCTGCTCATGTGTGCTGAGTGAGAAACTGGAGCAAGAAAAGCCAAGTATTTCATAAGCCATGTGCATGTATATTTATTTTAAAAGAGTTATTGATCAATTTTATGACCAGGGACTGAAAACTAGACCTGTAGGATGTTTTAACACAATTCAAAGCCCATTTATAAATAACTAGCCTTTCTGGAATATGAGGTATGCATTATGTGAGGCATTTTAAGTGCACTGGACACAAATGAAGTCCTGTAAAGAGGACATCATTATCCCTATTTTAGAGATGCAACATTGAGGCTAGAGAAGATGAAGTAATTAATAAAGCCTTTTTTTTTTTTTTTTTTTTTTTTTTGAGACAGGGTCTCACTTTTTCACCCAGGCTGGAGGGCAGTGGCACGATATGGGCTCATTGCAACCTCTGCCTCCCAGGCTCAAGCAATCCTCCCTAGTAGCTGGGACTACAGCCACGTGCCACAATGCCTGGCTAGTTTTTTTTTAATTTTGCAGAGACGGAGTTTCACCATGTTGCCCAGGCTGGTCTCAAACTCCTGAGCTCAAACGATCTGCCTGTCTTGGCCTCCAAAAATGCTAAGATTACAGGCATGAGCCACCACTTCTGGCCTAGCCTTTTCTTTTTGTTATGAAGTAACAAGATGGAGTGACCATGCCTGTGTGTATCAGGCAGCGCTTTCCCTTTGTCTTCTTGTAGAAATGCACTCAAGTGGCAACCAACTACAATAACAAAAAAATTATTAAATGTGCAACCTTGTGGTCCTGCCAGATGTTGGCATGCACATCCCATGTCACATTCCAGGTAGCAATGAACTCAGTTTCCAGGAATAAGTGAGTCATATGGGTCTCTCCTCTATGTACCTGCAAAAGGGAACTCAGATTATTGTTCCTGTCACACATACTGTGTATAGCACCTAACGGGTTGATGGATAGACACAGTAGAATATATTTAAAACACAAATTTCAATTCTAATTATATAAAGACTGTGGCTTCTGTAGTGGAGATTATGGAGAACCTTGGTATTAAAAGAAAAGTAGTTCTCCAAGCTATCCCAAGTTTCAACTCATGAGTATCGCCACTGCAGATAAATTCCCTTAAGTGGCAATACAATATTACTGAAAAAATATAGGGCCCTTTCAAATCCTTAATAAGGAAGACGATAGAGTTATAGCAAAAGAGGGTAAGTCAGGACCAATAAAGTCACATTGAAATGAGAAAATTAAGCCATCGGTGAGGTTCACTCATTAGCTACATAATTCATTCTCACAAAGCATAGAAATTGTACTTCAGCAAAATTATAAATTATTGGAGCTATCAAAGTTTCAGGTCATCTCCAGGTGATGAAATATAGTTATCAATGCCAGCATCACCTTCATGCATTACTTCAGTCATGTATCCAGAAAAACTTTTAGCAGCTGCAAAGTTTCCAGTAATAAATAAGACTGAATTCTAAATGTGATAAGATACCTGTCTATTATAGAGGGTTATAGTTAATAACACAGAGGGTGTGGATACTGTTCTCAGGATATTTAAGCAATGACATAACGAAAAGCTGTAGAATGAGCTGTAGGCTTATGGACATTGTATTAAAAAGTTCCACAAAGAAGGGATTGGACTATTTCTCTATTGCTATTTCTCCTAAGGACACCTAGCCACACAGAGGAGTTGGGGTTTGCTGTGTTCTTTGGGGGTCAAATGTTGGATCTACAATACAAGATTGAGAGCTGAATTCACAAGCATTTCCTGGATGCTGGGGAAGCATGGGTGCTAGACATGGCTTTTTCATTTTCTTAGAGATGTTAGGAAGGATGAAAATGGGGAAAACATATCCAAGACTCCAGAGAGAGGTAGACTTTGTTGCCAGGATCAGTTCTTCCATTCACTGGCTGTTGAATTGTAGGAAGTTGTTTAAACTCTCCATGTGCCAGCTGTCTAGTGGGAACTGTACAAATGATGGGAAATACATCATAGTTCTTTGTGATAATTATGAGAGAAAGCGCTCAACACAATGCGAGGTATGCAAAGTGGCCTAAAAGATTATTTTCACTACTATTTATAGCACAGTAGTATTTGATTCCACATAGTCTCAATATTAAGTCACCATATTATTCCTTTATTGTCATGGGTAGTTGAATTCCCTGAGAGATATTAGTTTAAGGATCAATTCTTCAGATGCTAAAAGGGGCCGAACAAGTAAAATAAGCAAACAGAGAATCTTTGAAAAACTCAGTCTTTTGGGACTGGCTATTGTTTTCTTACTGAAGTAAAGCACAATATTTATCTACTAGGAAAAATCAGCACCACCACCACCACGAAGTAACAATAAGAGATCTCAAACATTTGATCTCCCTATCAGGCTCCCAAGGGGGAGCAGTGGCAAATGTGACTAAGTGGGGAGTTAAATGCAATAGCCCCTGACCACCTCTAATAAGTCTGTCTGTGAGGGATTCTCAGCTTAAAGTTACCATTTCTACCAATGTTTCAAGAGAAATAGAAATCCTGTGTTTTAGACGGAATTTAAATGTTGGCAATAAATAAATGCCATTAAAGAATATTCAGTGAACCCAAACAAAACACCTTTGTACCCAGTGCACACCTCGCTTCTTTTTTTTTTTTTGGTATTTGAGAGTTGCCACCTGTACCATGTCAGCTGCCAGGTCTGTGGCATCCTTAGTATATGTCTTTAGAAAGCATTGACAGGCAGTTTTTATAACTCCTGTAGTGTACATAAGAGTGCTCTCTGGAATGCGTTTCTTTGATATGTAACCCAGCAAAGCCTTAGAGAAAGCCTGTGCTGATGTTTTTTGTGTGCACATTCAGACTTGGCCTTTTAACACCCAGTGCAGTCATAGTTAACACTGGAGGTCTTAACCAGCATGTTTTAGAAATGCTGACACTTGACCTTTGACAAGCTAAATTTGGGGAGGGGAGTGCCAGTTCAGATGTAGCCCCTTGTGTCCCGGCTACAGAGGGGTCTAAACTGCTTGTGTGTCTGATACAGAGCCAGACCCCAAGACATCTGGTCTCTGCTCCATTGCCTTGTTGCCGGGCTGGGGGGCCCTGGGAGGCTGGGACCGGTGGGCCTTATCAGCCATTCTCCTTTTATTGTAAGCCTCATTGTTCAGTTTAATGTCCTTGATCAAAATCTCTGAATTTGCAAGGCCTGGGGACATACACAAACTGCCTAAGAAATTAAAAATGGGATCATTTTGTTCATCTTCCTGACAGTGCAGGCTCTTATCTCCAGCAGGGTTATCCCAAGGGTCTCTTCCAGGTACCAGGAGGAGTCACAGGGAATGTGGGCTCATTTGCATGCGATTTGCATGTATTTACATAAGCCCGCATAAGTTCTGTAAATCTGAGTAGAGGTGATTTTCAAGGGCTGGATTCTAGACCAAATGGACATAACAGATATTTACAGAATACCTTATGCAACAGCTGCAGAATACATCATCTACTCATCAACACATGGAACATTCTCCAGGATAAGCCACATGTCAGGCCACCAAACAAGTCTCAACAAATTTTTAAAAAATCTAAACTGTATCAAGTATTTTCTTAGACCGTAATAGAATAAAACTAGAAATCAATAGCAAGAGCAACTTCAGAAACTGTACAAATACATGGAAATTCAACAGTGTGCTCCTGAATGTGCATTGGGTCAGTAAAGGAATTTTAAAAATTCTTGATATAAATTAAAATGGAAACACGGCATGCCAAAGTCTATGGGATACAGCAAAAGCAGTGCTAATCAAAAAGCGTATAGCAATAAACGCCTACATCAAAAAAGTAATTTCAACTAAGCAACCAGGACCACAGTCATCTCTGACAGGATTCTTGTTTATTTAATGTATCGTCTATGGAAGGAAGCAGGTCCTTGAAGATTGGAAGGAGACATAATCAGAGCCAAAAAAAAATTAGTCTATTAGGAAAAAACTATATTCCTTTAGTTTCTTTAGAGAAAAACCAAGTAAATATTTATGGAATGCTTACTTTGCCAAACAACGTTTTAGGTGCTGGAGATTCATGTTGGACAGCAGTCTTGACTGCTTGACTGTTAATTTTAATGAGGGAGAATAGTTATAGAAGACAAGAGCAAGCAAAGAAAGAAAGAAGCTAAATCCAGATAGCATTAACGGCAATGCAGAAAATAAAACTGGGAATGGAATCATGGAATCCAAGAGTAACTCTAAGAGGAGGTGGGAAAGTGACATTAACTGGCATGTTCTGAAAAGACTCCAGAGCCCTAAATAACATGAAGTCGACTTTGTGAAAAGCTAGAGAGTTCTCCAAGCAGAAGGAGAAGTGGATACAAAGAGACTTTGATATACAGTGGTCTTGGGGGGTTTTATAAAGATGAAAATGGCCAGTGTCACTGTAGCTGGGAGAGACGAGGACAGGGAAAAAGGGAAGTGGTACGGAAGTGGTACCAAAGAGGTACCAAATAGTTTGGTTGTTAGTGTGTGCATATTGACTAAGGGAAGACGTGTGTGCTTATCTTAAGTTGGGAAGAAGCTATTGAATTCTGAGTAGCAGGATGACAAAGCTGATGTTCTTTTTAAAAATTGCTTTGGTCACCATGACCAGAATGGACAGGGGGAAGGAGGAGGAAGAGGAGACAGTGAGAATTAGGGCATTTCTGCTGTCGGACTTGTCCAGGCAGAGATAGAAATGCCTTGGTCTGCAGTGGTGGCAATAGAGAAGAAGAGAAGAACTTTTCAAGTTTTAACCAACAGGATTTTCTAATGGATTGCACATGGGGTATGAGGGTAAGAGAAGAATCAAGGAAGTATTGATGAATTTTATTTTGAGCAACCAAGTAGACAGAGATTCCATTTGCTGAAGGGAGAAGGACTTGCTGAGTAACAGGTTTCATGAGTAGAGGGAGAAGAGGGAGACTAGAAAGTGGGTTTTCATTCCCGTCGCAGAGTTCAGAAAGGTCTTTGGTTTCCTATAGTGGGAGTGGAATAGCCTTGTTGAGAAGGGATCAAGGATGGGAAGAAGGTTGACACCTGCACTCATGTTCCTGTGATGACCAGAGCAATTCATTTTGCAGCATACAGATTCCCAGTTGGTTTCTTGTAGAGGAGACTTTATCAATTACCTTTCTCACAATTAATACTTGCAAACATGAGATAGCACAGATGTCCTGATGAAGGAGAGTATCATTTATTTTATTTTTTTATGAAGATATTGCCATGTGTAGACTTGGCAAACTCATACCTTGCAGAAAGACAGGGAAATAAACAGCAGATTATAGGGGGATAGACAGATTATTGGTATGTTTATAGATAGATCAGTAGATAGATGGATAGGTAGGTAGGCAGATGAGATAAACATGATTTCTAGGCAGCCTTAAATGCCTCTGAGAGATCTGGAATTTTTTGCTTTTAGAAAATGAGAGTCCATTGGCAAATTTATAATCTTTAAGAGCTACATCAAAATTCATTGATAAGTATACCTTTAGTGAAAAGGAAAAGGAAGTCTGATATGCAAAAGAAAGTATTTAAGGTAGGAAGGATGTTCAAGAAACAAAACCTGAGATGCACAGTATGGGAAAGACACCATCTTCACTACCAGTAAGAGGTAGGAGTATCAGTAGGGTATGAGATGGGTAACAGTGGAAAGATGAAGAGTGATCACTTAATAATTATTCATTTAATATGACCCCATACAGAGTTTACAAATTCTAGGTTTCTGTGAAAAACTAGAAAGAAAGAACATTAAATATGTCTGCAGCTTTATTTTCAACTAGTTTTTCGTACTTTTTCTTGGACTCCAAGTTGAACTGTAGATATTAATTCCCATATCCTCAGGAATTAACTTTTTTTAAAAAAGGAAGCAGTGGAATTTCAATTGGTCAAATTGAAGTCATTTCCATACTCATAAAACGCATTCTGAAATGTCTCAACTAATATTTATTTTTACATCACTATAGAAATTCTTATAAGGCAAGATGTGATTAATACAAGAGAAGAGGGTGTCAGTATGAAATTTCAGAAACCGCTAGGGCAATAGGTCTCAGAATTTCATGTTTCTTTCTGTCCCTCTAAAAATGGGGCCCAGGAATTAAATATGCCTCCCAGGTAACAGAAGTATAACACTTCGAGAAACTCTATTCTAAGATCATCCCGGGGGCTGTAAACCACCTAGCTTCTTCAAGTTGGAACTGAAAGTTCTTAGAAAACATTCCTATCAAGTTTTAGAAAGTTCTGGATTTCAATAGACACACTGACCTGTCTGGTGAGTTAGTGAGCCTGTGTTTTCCTTAGTGGATATTAAGAACACCTCTGGGCTATTCTTAGGTTGGGCAGAAAATCACACCTCTCTCTTCTTGGCAAACCTCAGAGAGTTCTTACTGTCAAAAATACCTTCCTTCACATTCAAACTTTAATCATTGCCTTTTCTCAAAAACATTTATTAAAGGACCTTTGGTATTTGACCCTCTGCTCAAGGACTCAGCGCAAAGGAGTACATACCTTACCCTCCTCTGCCTTTCAAGTTTTTTTTTTTTTGTTTTTGAGACAGAGTCTCACTCTGTCACCCAGGCTGGAGTACAGTGGCACCATCTCGGCTCACTGCAACCTCTGACTCCCGGGTTCAGGCGATTCTTGTGCCTCAGCCTGATTAGTTGTTACTACTTTATATTTTTAGTAGAGTCAAGGTTTCACCATGCTGGACAGGCTGGTCTCTGGAAACTCCTAACCTCAAGTGACCTGCCTGCCTTGGCCTCTCGAAGTGGTAGGATTACAGGCATGAGCCACCATGCCCAACCTGCATGGATTTTTTTTTTTTTTTGAGACAGAGTCTCGCACTGTCAGCTGGGCTGGAGTGCAATGGCATGATCTCAGCTCACTGTAGCCTCTGCCTCCCAGGTTCAGGCGATTCTCCTGCCTCGGCCTCCCAAGTAGCTGGGATTACAGGTACCCGCCACCATGCCTGGCTAATTTTTTGTATTTTTAGTAGAGATGGGGTTTCACTATGTTGGCCAGGCTGGCCTCAAACTCCTGACCTCGTGATCTGCCTGGCTTGGCCTCCCAAAGTGCTGGGATTACAGGCGTGATCCACTTCACCCGGCCCGCATGGATGCTTTTATAAAGACTTAGCCAGCAGGAGCAGGAAACAATCAGAAAACCCTAAAACGTGATCATTCTCTGGAAATTGTTCCCTAAATAATGCCCAGCATATATGTAATGTGCTTTCCAATTTGAGAATATTCTTGTATGCTCTTTTTTGTGAGTAAAGATTTCTAAAGGGCCAGGATTCATTTTACAAAAAACTCTCCATCCAGGACATTTGGAAAATTACAGGATTCTGTTAATCATATATACAGGTTATTTGAAAGTTACCTTAGATATCATGCGTTGATTAAGAATTTTTTACGGTTCCTGAATGCATTAAAATGTATTCCACAGTAAATCTCTAGGGGATAAAATATCATTTTCGTTGGTTTTCATGAAGCACTTTGGAATTCTCTAATATCTCGAGGTTATAATTAGGAATGACAATTGTTAGAATATATTGCTGCCAAGAATTTTGTTTATGCAAGCTTTCTAATTTTTGTGAACTTAATGCAGAGGGGTGTGATGGATTATCTAGCAGTGATATATAAAATAAGAAAAAATTGAAATTATTATAGTAGTTCTAAAAAATATTGATGAAGTAGAAAATTAATTACCATGTCATTTTCAAAGGGTTCACTTGTGGCTGGTCAGTAGTTTCCATTCCATTAACTTGTACTGGCAGAAAATCAAAGAAGGGTATAAATCTATTTTCTTATGTGTGGTTTTTAAGTATTTTTATGCATGCCCAAACAACACCTCCTTTACATTTTAAAATACAAAATAAGATACTTTAACCCATTTGATTTGTGATTCATTTGCAATTATATAAGATGTTGAATCAAATGTGATAATAACGTTTTTGTATATTTGTTTTAAGGCTGGAAATTGAATCCAGTTGTGGGTGCAGTCTACAGTCCCGAATTCTATGCAGGTACAGAGATTCTCTTTGCACGAAGTCTTCTTGGTCTTTTCTAAATGTGCTTTGCCTGCCAAGAATGAATGAGTTTTGTAAAATAACCTGAAGCAAGTGAATTCCTGTCCTAACAAGTTCTAAATGATTTCTTTGGGCAAAATCAAGAGTACTTAAAACAGTTTAAAAATTACAAGGGAATCGTGTAAGTTTCACGGTTGGGGGGTCAGCATGGAGCCACTGCTCCTTAGGACAATTCACATTGATTTTGCCCTAAAAAAGCATTGTGACTTTGTTCAATAGTGTATTGAACAAATGGAGAGCTGCTCACGCCCATTGTATTTCAAAGTGCCTGAATGTGTGTTTTAGCCATACATTTCCATTTGGGGTTGGCATTTTCTTTTTCCTGGCAAAGCAGAGAGTTGAGTTGGCTTAATTATTCCAATAATGCGGGAGTGATTTTGAATTGCCAAGGGAAGGCCTATTTCAATAACTACTAAGTTGTCTGTCTTGTTTCATTCATCAATTTCCCTTAGCAATTCCTTTTCTCTCTACTTTGCCTTCCAGAATATGTCTCTCTCCTCACCCCTTCCCTGCCTAAGCACCAATTACCTCTCAACTGGGAAATCCATTCTCTTAGAAATTTTGGGAAAGCATAACCCAGAAGCAGTAGTGGCTTAGATTTCATGTCTCGATGTCCCAGGCTTGGCCCGTCACTACTGTCTGTGTGTCTCCTTGCTCTTGAACAAGGCTGCATTGAATACTTAGGACCTTAGTAGTAGACTTGCCACATGGATATTTAAAAGACGTCTTTCTTTGATGTGGCTCCTGTTTTTTAATAAGGAGAAATAAATAATCCGTTGATCTAGAGCCACTCCCTTAGTAACCTCTTGACGGTAAGTCATACCCCTTGCTTTCTTTCTTCCTGGGCTGCGTAACTTTTGTCATTTTCCTGATACTAAACGCTGACCCTTGTAGATGAGAAGGGAACATAGAAAACTTAGCTACTCTGGCACAACAACCAGTCTGACAAAATTTAAGTTAAAAAATGTGGTAAATCTGGAAAGGCTCAACAGGATAACTGATTCCTGGATTTTACGTAGGCGATGTTTGGAGCTGTTCTTCATGTGTGAGTTTTACCAGGAGCCTGGGTTAAGTCCAGGGATTCTAACACTGCACAATAGCTGTGTTCACTCTTATGGGGGAAGAGACTGAGCCGTCAGGCTTTCCATGATCATATTGCAAACCCTACCTCCTGAGAAGACACCTCTGCTGAGTAAGGAACATGGAAACCATGCCTACACAGCTCAGGTTCAGATTCTGCCTCCCCTACCAACAAGCAGTGTGACTCTGGGCAAGTTACTTAACCTCTCTGTGCCTCAGTTTCCTCATCTGTTAAATGGAGATGATAGTAACAAACTCATAGTAATTTATTAGAATTAAATGGGTTAATATATGAAGAGTGGTGTGTAGCCAGCACTGTGTAAACATTTAGTAAACAAAAATGAATATGTTAATCTCTTTGCCAGGAAGGGAAAGTTAGCCGCATATTCTGCTGAATTCCGAGTATGCTATGAGAGAGAGAGATTCTTTTCTTCATTAATGAGAGTACTAGTCTTTTAGTTCTCAGTGTGTTCCTTTAGGGGGTGTTAATTTCTGGGATCAGGGGCATGGCAGTTTATTCAGGGGACACAGAGAACATGGCATGTATTGCTGGGATGCATCTTTGTGCAAAGCTGCAAGGAAATCAAATACTCCCAATGGTTGAAAAGTCAGACAACAGCTTTCATGTCTCCGCAGCAGGCACTGCCTATGAATGGAGTAGTTAGACTCAAGAAATGTCAGTTTCTCTGTCTGTATGCACATACTGAGTGCATATTTTCAGCCTAAAATAGTCCAGTGAAGAACAAGAAGTCTTCTTGTGGGGAGGAAGGGTATGGATGTGAGCGTTGTGGTGGAGACGGAGAAATGCATTTTTACATTTTTCTGGTCCTGCACAACGGAGTCGACAGTCACCCTTGGGTCTATTAAGCGGGAAAATACCTAATATCCCCGTTACTTGTGCTTTCATAGCCACAAACATATCTGTGGGTGTTTAGGAGGACATTAAGACGAGAGAAACAGTTAAGACTGATTTATAACTATAAGAATAAATTAATCTGCATGACTTCTGGAACATTAGAGCAGCTATTCAGATTAGCCCAGGGCTCAGCCTCAGAAGTTAGATCATTAGGTTAGAGGAAGAGAAAATGTTATAATGTAAGTTAATATTTACTGGATACTTTCTATGGGACAGCACTGTTCTAAGCACTGTACATAAGTTTAATGTATTTAATCCACATGGCGATTTTCCAAATGAGGAAACCAAAATGCAAAAAGTTGGTATTAGTGCTCTGAGATTTCAGCTGGTCGGGAGGAGGCCAGATTTTGAAATCAGGCTTTGATCACCTCAGAGCTCATGTTCTTTACAACCATTTAATACTGGGGTTTTTTTTTTTTTTTTTTTTTCGAGACGGAGTCTTGCTCTGTCACCCAGGCTGGAGTGCAGCGGCGCGGTCTCAGCTCACTGCAAGCTCCGCCTCCCGGGTTCAAGCGATTCTCCTGCCTCAGCCTCCCGAGTAGCTGGGACTACAGGCGTCCGCTACCACGCCTGGCTAATTTTTGTGTTTTTAGTAGAGACAGGGTTTCACCATGTTAGCCAGGATAGTCTCGATCTCCTGACCTCGTGATCCACCCGACTCGGCCTCCCAAAGTGCTGGGATTACAGGCGTGAGCCACCGCGCCCGGCCCTTTTTTTTTTTTTTTTTTTTTTTTTGAGTCAGTTTTGCTCTGTTGCTCAGGTTGGAGTGCAGTAGCACGATCTCGACTCACTGCAACCTCTGCCTCCTGGGTTCATGCAATTCTCCTGCCTTAGCCTCCCAAGTATCTGGGACTACAGGTGCCCGCCACCATGCCCGGCTCGTTTTTGTATTTTTTTGTGGAGACAGGGTTTTGCCATGTTGGCTAGGCTGGTCTTGAACTTCTGACCTCAAGTGATGTGCCCAG
This sequence comes from Symphalangus syndactylus, assembly GCF_028878055.3. Lineage (NCBI taxonomy): Eukaryota > Metazoa > Chordata > Mammalia > Primates > Hylobatidae > Symphalangus > Symphalangus syndactylus. The sequence continues at coordinate 111,303,414 of NC_072436.2, read as the reverse complement.
CCTGTTTATTTTTTTTTAATATTAAAGGTCATGATTCGAATCGACTGTCTCCTATGATCATGCTACTGCTCTGTGTGCAAACCAATAAAATGAAAGAAGAGAGGAAACATAATCATTCTGTATGATTCCAGCTGCCACCACCACCACCACATTCACAAGTGTTACATGAGAAATCTGAGTATCTGTGTTTCGTGGTGCCACTATCTGGATTATCTGGAAAATCCACATGTTTTCCTCTTTTCAACTGTACGTTTGTATGTAGGTAGACAGAGCTCATAATATTCAGCAATGTGGGGACATGTTGCTGTAATTTTAACACTGCAGAGCAATTCCTTTGAAATATTTGAAGTCCTGCAAACACTGAAAGTCTGGCTGGCTTAAATCTGAAGTTTCAGGCACCTGCCTCTATGGAATGGACCTATGCAAAGCGATAGATGCAGAGTGCATTCATTTCCATATCCAGGTATAATTATTACGGTCACGCATCTACATATCCATGACTAAGAATTTATGGGGCATTTCAAATTTCCCCGGCTATAAAAATAGTCTGAATTTATCTTGCACTTCTGAGGAGTGTGCCTAAAAACTGAAATGAAGACCTTGTCATTGATTTGCTTTGTATTTTTAGTAGGCTGGCTCTGTATCTGCTTAAGATAGAAAGCCAGACTTCTTAGTCATTTCTGTACATAAGGTTGTGTGTTAATGACATATTTTATAATATTCCTATAGTGTAATTATTTGATTTTCTGAAGCTTATGCAGAATTAACAACCCAGCCTCCAGTTGTCTCTCAGAATGAGGCATGAAAGTTCACATATTTTGTAAATTAAAATCAATATTTTCAATCTCTCCTAAAGGTAATTTTCTTAATTTAGTAGACTTGTCCCTAACATTTATTTTCTCTTTTAATTATAAAATGGCAAGTTATTGACCACACGTGGTGGCTCACGCCTGTAATCCCAGCACTTTGAGAGGCCGAGGAGGGTGGTCTCAGGAGTTGGAGACCAGCCTGACTAACATGGCGAAATCCTGTTTCTACTAAGAATAAAAAAGAACTAGCTGGGCATAGTGGCGTGCCCCTGTAATACCAGCTATTTGGGAGGCTGAGGCAGAAGAATCACTTGAACCTGGGAGGCGAAGGTTGCAGTGAGCCGAGATTGCACCATTGCACTCCAGCCTGAGTGACAAGAGCAAAACTCTGTCTCAAAAAAAAAAAAAAAAAAAAAGGCAAGTTATTGATTTTTGTATGTAACGTTTTGACTCCCCGAGTATGTTTAATTGCAAACTTGGGTGGCGGGGGAAGAGGGGGGGAGGCAGGAAGAGCCATTGCACTTAATGAGGACCTTTAATTACTGTTTGCATTGATAAATTATGACGTTCCTTCTCCCTCACACGTGCCTTCCAGAGGAAGCACTGAGAACGTTCTAATGTACTTTGGATGGTTTCTCTTTTCTGAATTCTCATCAAGTCATACTTATAAAAATCTTCCTAAATGCTTATTCCGTGCCAGTCTTCAGAGCAGATACACATACATCAGCATATCCCATGACATATATTAATATAAACCTTCTCCCAGGAGAGATGGGTAGTTTTCCATAAAGCAAAAACAGCATTGATAGTTTCTCCTAAAATCTAATCATCTCCAGAGTCCTTGAGGCTTATTCAAGACAAATGATTGTAAGTCCTCACACACAAATCCAGGTGAGTCATGAAGTCTTTGGCCAATGTGTATGGCCCTTCTTTAGAGTTTAAGTAAAATCAAGGCGGTAAGGAGAAGTAGACTCAGAGTATCTGTACCCAGTAGCAGGCCTCATGTTATTTAGTGTAGTTAAAAATAGTGTTTCCAGGAATCTGGAGGAATAGGCCTCAGAGGGGATTCTTACACTTTCTGTGTCATTGTGAGAATTTCCCTTGTCTTCTAATAAAAAATATATATATATATTTAAAAGTAGTATCTTCTAGAGATAATCACGATATCCAGCCGATGAAACTGATTTACGGCACCTTTAGTCTTCATAAATCAGTAAAGCAAAATCAAAATAAATAACAGAAGGTTATACAAAGTTGTCAGCACGGTGCTGACAAATGGTAACTTTATCTGTTTCTCAATTGCCAGTAAGATACACACTGCAAAGCTCACCCACGTTGTATATCATATCTGCCAACTCATTTCTGTGATTAAATATTCCATCAGTGGGGCTATAAGGCAGCAAAGCTTAACAAGATTCATAAGATGCACCACTTGAACACACATAACTCACTTCCGTGGATGGAGAGCACCCCGCCTGCAAAGGGAAATTGGAATTGAGTTAAATTACTCCACGAGACGTGATCAATAGGGAAAGGCCAAGATCTTCTAACGGGAATGCAGATGTAAGATACAGTTAGGTCCCAGAGATGAGAAACATACAATTAAAGTAAAAATAAGGAGATGCACAGTACATCAACTTGAGAACCTTGAAGATAACAAAAACCACCCCTAGGGATACTTATTATTAGTGGAATTTGGGGGGAATAAGGAGATTCTGAATGGATACTCTGGAAAAGAAAATGACAGGAACTAAAAATGCACCATGCCTGACTGCAAAGTCACATTTGAAAGGTGGTCAGGTCTTGAAACAAGCTCACCCTAGGGTTACAGGGAGGATCAGATAATATGAGCATCAGAGAACATCACAGACTGTAAAATAGAAATAGAAGAGATTCATGTGATCACCAAAGTCACCTCGATTGATTATATCCATGTCGGAAAGGACCTGGCCACAGATCACATGACCTGATGCTGGGCTATGTGACAGGAAAGTGGATTTGGATCTCAGTATGAAGTTTAAAAATGAAGAGGGTGGCTATAATACTCTTTGATTGCTTATCTCAAAAGGGCAACTGTATTTGACCTTGGATTACCCATGCAAAGGTATTGGTTTTCTGTGGGCTAGAGTGAACCATGATTCTTCTCAGAATTGGGTCAAAAGAAGGTCCATGAAGGCTCCCTCGCATTTTTCCTCCCACTTCCACCACCAAGAGTCTATTACAGTTAAGAGAATGACTTTTAGTCATACTTTTAGCTGTACCTCTTTTCAATTCCTTTCCTACAATTTGGATACAATAGCATCTGAGAAAAGTAAGATTGTCTAGAACCCACCTTTGATCACTGTGGTCCCTGACACAAGTTTGCTTTATTTTATTCAGATTGGCACTGGGCTCAAGGGTGATTTGGCTAAAAAAAAGTCCTGGATATGAAGCATGCCCTGTTTGGGATGAAAGAGCACAGTGTGGGTTTACAAGGTAACTGTTACCATCCAAGCCCTTCAAAGCAGCAAATATTCAGGTGCCCCTCTTGGCTCCAACATTTTCTCATACCTGCCAGGAGGACTAGACTCAAATCAATGGCCATAAGGAGCAATTCCTCATGAACCAATGACCTTTGGCTCTGGGATGTTTTATATAGTTTACACATCTGCCAAATTCAAATGCAGTGCACTTCGGTGGACTGGAACAGGAGAGTCCAAACTTAAGTCCCCAAGCACAGGATTTTTAGCCTGGAAATGTTCCACTTCAAAGAGTTTATCTTGTACATCTGTTTACCTTTGCCTCCCCTTTTAGTTGTAATTCATTTCGCTTCTCTCCTCTCCTCCCCCCTTCTGTCTTATCAGGTTTTATTCCAGCCCTGCCCATATTTGGCCTTAATTTTTATCTGCGTCCTTCTAGATCCCACAGAGGGAATGCAGCTCATCTTTGATGAAGCCTGTGGGGTTTTTTGATCTTCCAATAAGATCAGTACCTGCTTATGTGCTAAAAACTGCATTTTTGAAATAAATTGGTTCTCTTTCTTTTGTGTGGGAAGTCTGTCAAGAACTGATCCCCGTAAAAGCAGGGGGTGTCAAGATAGTCCTTGTACAAGAAAACTCACATCCAGGCTATGGGAGGCGGATGAGGTTTGGATATCTGACTCCGGATAAATTTCACAGGGGAAGTTTTAAGTTACCATTGTCCACATAGTGAGAAACTCAAACCATCAACAACAGCAAGCCGCTTCCAGGTACTTGCTCTGTGCTAAACATCTTGTTTCTCCTCAAATCCTCATGAAAATGCTATCCCATTATTTTCATGATCAAATTATGAAGTCAAGGTTTCTGGGAAAGCTTACCTCATTCGCCAAATCACAGAACTACCATGTTAAAAACATCTGGTTATTATATAAAGGCCTTTTTTTCTAAGTTTCAAGCCCGTGTTTTTTCACTGCTTTGCTATACAGCATCCTCAGGAGGCGTAGATGAGAGCATGTCGTCAGTGTCTTCTATTCATGAGGTCACAGAATATAATAATGAATGAAGGCAGGGCACGATGGCTCACGCCTGTAATCCCAGCACTTTGGGAGGCCAAGGCGGGTGGATCACGAGGTCAGGAGATGGAGACCATCCTGGCTAATATGGTGAAACCCCATCTCTACTAAAAATACAAAAAAAAAAAAAAATTATCCGGATGTGGTGGTGGGCGCTTGTAGTCCCAGCTGTTGGGGAGGCTGAGGCAGGAGAATGGCGTGAGCCCGGGAGGTGGAGCTTGCAGTGAGCCGAGATCACGCCCCTGCACTCCATCCTGGGCAATAGAGCAAGACTCCATCTCAAAATAATAATAATAATAATGAATGAAAACACATTTGTGTTTAATATTGTCTGCCACATGCCAGAGTTCATGTTGAGACCTTTACATATATGTACATAAATTAGAAGTTTTCAGGAGAAGTGTTGTTACGTTCTATGTGCAGGTAAATTAGATCCAGTGAAGTTACGATGCCAATGGGTGCTGATTGTGAAAGTTAAGGAGTGGGGCCAAAGCTGTTATCTTTGTGACTCCAGAGCTCATTTTCTACCTACAAGTTACCTCCCACCAATGCTTTAGTTAACCCAAGTCCTGGATTAGTGATTCTTAACATGGAGTGACCATTGTCTTAGGGGAATTTGGCAATTTCTGGAAACATTTCTTTCATTGTTGCATCTTGGGTAGTGGTGGGGGTGGGGATTGGGGAGGGTTGTTCACTGCTGACATCTAGTGGGTGGAGGCCAAGGATGCTTCAAAACCCCCTACAAGGCACAAGACATTCCTTGACCACAAATAGTTTATCTGGCCCAAAATGTCAATAGTGCTGGGTTTGAGAAATTCTGTCCTCATTGACACTATTCAAGATGCCACATATTCACGGAATACCTTAACAACTCTCATGCCCCACTGGTTACTACCACTAATAATGTATGAACAGCTGCAGTCATCAATGGCAGTCAAAGAATTTGAAGACTTTCAGGTAAATGTTTCCTCTTTGGAGCATTGTATTGTGATTGTTTACTTCAGAAGCGAAAAGTGTAAACTTTGATTTTATACCACACAGCTGTGTCGGGAATGCCCAAGACCACTGTCAGGCTCCATGATTGATTAGAAGGACTCAGAGTTCAAAAAGGCTGTTACACTCACAGTTAGTTTATTATAACAAAAGGATACAGATGAAAAATTAGCAAAAAGGAAAAGTGCATGGGGTGAAGTCCTCTCACCATGGAGTCACACAGATGTGCTTAATTTTTCCAGAAATGGCATATGACAGCACAGGCACAATGTTACCAGTGAAGCTCACCTGAGCCTTAGTGTCCAGTGTTTTTATTAGAGGTTCCTCACATAGGCAAGCTGCACCTGCATGACTGACCAACTCTCAAACCTCAGCCCATGCTATGGAGGTGTGAGGAACAGGAATTCACCATAAATGGTTACCATAAACAATTGGATCAAACCTGTATGGTGTGGTCCAAGGCCTCAGGCATACAAAAACAATTTTTGTTTTTGAGATGGAGTCTCTCACTCTGTCACCCAGGCTGGAGTGCAGGGGTGCAATCTTGTTTCACTGCAACCTCTGCCTCCCAAGTAGCTGGTATTACTGGTGCCCACCACCACACCCAGCTAACTTTTGTATTTTTTAGTAGAGATGGGGTTTCATCACGTTAGCCAGGCTGGTCTTGAACTCCTGACCTCAAGCAATCCTCCCACCTCAGTCTTCCAAAGTGCTGGGATTACAAGTATGAGCCACCATGGCTGGCGCAAAAATAATCTTATCAGGCAGATAACATTCTAAGGGCTGATATTTCATCTCCCAGGAGCTGGCCAAAGTCCAATCCTAAGGACAAACTGTTTTGGAAAATGTGCAAGGTTTGAGGTAGCCCAGGCCTGCTAGAGTCAACCCTTCCCTGCACAACCATTAAAAAAAAAAAAAAATGTAAACTTGCAATGTATAGTGACATCTGTAATGATGGTAGTAGTGAGGATGATGATGGCATAAGAAACGTGATACCACTGGGTAGCTTGACTGTAAGAAAACCAAGCCAAATTTAGGAATGTACAACTTGTTAGCTTAAAGCAGGGGTCTGCAAACAACTTGTCAGTGTAGGCACAGATAGTGTTTTTGACTTTGTAATCCCTATGATCCCTGTTTCAACTACTGAGTTCTGCCATTGCCATGTAAAGGTAGCCATAGACAATATGTAAATAATGGGCATGATTGTTTTCCAGTAAAACTAAGGACATAGAAATTTAGATTTTATACAATTTTCATGTGTCACAAAATAGTGGCTTTTTTTCAAACATGTAAAAATGTGAAAGCCATTCTTAGTTTATGGCCCATACGAAAACATTGTCCCTACTTTGCTGAGCTTGGCTCGAAGAGCTCAGTGGTAATAAAGCCACCAGTTTAAGCCCTTGAGAGTTTTTCTTTTGGTTTTTTAAATTGCACAGTTTTAGCGGTTATATACTGCATGAACCCATGACCTTAGCTGGATGGCACTCAGTTGTTTGATGTTCATCAGGGAAGGGCCAAAGAGACAGACCCTGTATTAACACTTAATCCTTGTTTCCATGAATTCACCTTTTTTTGCAGAATTGTAGTATTGGGTGCTAGACACTGTGCTAGGTGCCCAGGTAGCAAAACAAACCCAGGCCTTCCCTCTAGAAGTCAACAGGGTGGTAGAGGGATGCAGAACAAACTATCACTGTGTGTGTAGTACACAATGATACCTGCTAGAGCCAAAAGAATAACAAGGCTCTCTGCATGAGGAGTCCAAGGGGTGGTGTAAATTGACTCTTAAAGGGTAAGAGTTCACCTGGCAAGAAAGTGGGTAAAGATCATTGCAGGAGGGAATATGGAGGTGGTTGGTAGGGTCCCAAGGTGTTTCGCAACCTTTATTCTTTAGAATCCATTGAGAAAACTTTAAAAAAAAATACACATGTTTGATCTTCACCTGATACGTACTGATGGGAATTTCTGAGCCAAGCTGACGTTTTTTCCAAAGACTGAGAAATACTGGTCTGCTGAGATTAGAGAGTACCTTCTAGAGAAAGGTTGCAAAAGACCTTAAAATTTTACATAATGAAATCTGAGTTTTGGAATTTATCCTTTCAGTGGTAGGCAGCCATTGAAAGCTCTATTAAAAATAACAATTATAATAAAAAATAAAAATAAATAAGCAAAACACCTGTTGGTGAGTTAGCACTTGTATCCATACTCACAGTGAGTAACAGTCTTATAATTAAGACTCTTATTATTACTAATATGTGCATTAAGCCCTGTGGTGCTGGGAGACTTAGGAGCAGATTATCAGCTATTCAGCAACCCTGGAGATTGGGTTCTTAATTACTAATCCGGTGCCTAGGACAAAGGCTATTGTGAAACTTATTTCTCGGTTTTGTCTAAATCTTTTAAAAAAGTAAATTACCAGCGATTTCAAACCCAAGGTGACACGATTTTTTTTAATGTTTTAACTTGTTATCATTAGGTTATAAACTCTCTAGTTTGACTTTTTGCTTCCCACTTTTATCTTTCTTTTCAAAATTTGTTGTTCTTATTCCCCCAACCAATTAAGTTGGTGTGTAAATAGAAATAAATTGACCCAATAGTGTTTAATACCCTTTCTGTTAATTACATGTAGATACTCATTCTCTACATATAAAACAGAGATGTCCTGTTGTCTTTTGAAAATGTAGTTTTGAAGACCCAACTGACAAATGGCAAAACCCTACTTTGAGTAACTACATCAATGACAGTTAGTGCATTTCTGGAACTTCCATGGAATTGTTATAACACATTACAGTCAAAATATTGGTTTATGAAAGATTAATAAAGCCAGTGGAAAATGGAATTCCGCATCTGCATTAGCTATTTACACCAAAAGAATCAGCCAGAATTAATTATGCCGCATGCTACATTCTGATGACTTTTTCATTAAACTGTATACCATTATGGAAACTAAACAAGGATTATTCAAAGAATAATGCCAACGGCTGTTATTTTGTTGAGAGATTAAATTAGTTAATGGGTTATACATTTAAATCTGACGCAAAGGTTAATGGATGCACACTTATTGTATTAAACCCAGTATCATTTTAAAACACAAACACCCCAATATCACTGATATTTCCTCTGGAGAAAAAAAAACTATTTTTATGAATCTAGTGTTTGTTTGATGTGCATGTGGTATTGTAAAGATTGAAATCCCCCCTCTTCTCTTTCTTTTTTGAAAATGATTTTCACTAGCTGAAATATTACGTTTGTTTTTAGCCAGAGCAGGGGAAGGGGCAGTGTGTGCGAGTATGTGTGTGTATGTTGTGGCAGGCATCGACAACTTCATCCAGTCACTCTTTTAGAGATTGAAAGGTGATGTGTATTTTCTACTCCCACCAAAAAAGTCACGTCAAAATTTTAAGCCTAATCTGAGAAGGCTTAGGAAGGCAATTCAAGATGAAGAATCTCGTCCTCCTTCCACAAATAGAGTCCCTCCTAAATAGTTCTGTAATAGTACTTGAAATATGAAAGAAGTGACAGTAGAGAAGCCTGTCTAGACAGCTTTTTAGGCTCTTGCCAGTATCTTAGAGGCTCTTATTCCCAAGAAGATGAGAAGAGAGTACAGAAGGCCTTCTAGGTTCTTTGCAGAGACCTGTAAACTCCACTGTTTTCAGTTCAATAATAGTTTCTAATTTTTTTTTTTCCTAATCAGAGATTGCAAACTAAAATGTTTGTAGGAACAGGCTATGAGATAAAGAAGTGAAATGTGCCAAATTGGAGGAGCTATGTCTCAATTATAGCAAGTAGTGGCTTCTCACCATTGCCTACAGTGGCTCTGCCGGACAGGAATCCTAGCCCAGACACCCGTGGTCTGTCCCCTGACTTCCCACTGGAAGCTAGACATATCTTATCACATTAAAACTCCCAAATATAAGTGCTTGCAATTCATTTAATACTAAAATATTTGCCATTAACTATTATGTTTAGCATTATGTTTAGTGGCTGAACAAAATAGTTCAATAGCTATAAATTTGCTATTTCCTTTCTTAAAACCAAAATAAGTCCTCAGAGCATCATTGTTTTAGACACCCAATAATAATTGCTATTTCCGTGACTATTATTGATTCACTTACTGATTACTATTTGCCAAACACTTTCATGCTGTTGTTCTAATCTTCACAGTAATATTTGATCAAGTACACATTTTTGTCCCTATTTGACAGATGTAAACGCTGAGGCTCAGAGAAGTACAGAGATTTACCCAAAGTCAACTCAACTTCCAGTCAGCAAGATCAGGATCAACATGGCACATGTATACATATGTAACAAACCTGCACGTTGTGCACGTGTATCCTAAAACTTAAAGTATAAAAATGATTAAAAAAAAGTTAAAAGTTTCAAAGCCTATGCTTTTTCAATGACACTATAGAAATCTCAAACGTTCACTGTTTCTACTCTCTGCGTTTTCCTCCTCTCTGTCTTATTTCAATCTTGCAAGTAGGATTTTTCTTATCTGTGAAAGACACCTTCTGCCCAAAGCCTTCCTTGGTTGGATTTAAAACCCTATCGCAGATTCTTAAACATAATCAGGAAGTTCTAGCTGACATCTTTAGCCAGGAAGAGTCAGGTGTTTCCTGCCAGATGGCAGCTTCAGAATTCTTAGATGTGGCTTTGTTGTAATGGGGGTAATGGATATTGATCATTCTCATGGTGAAGGATGTGTTTTTATCAACTCAGGACCAAGTATCACCATTGATAAACAGGTGTAGCTTTGACAGAGAGTGTCTGAGCTTTGGAGTCAGACAAAACTGACTTATAGTTCAGTTTTATTATATTTTTTCTCTGAGCTTTCATTTCATCTTGGGTTTGATAAGAAAAAGATGTGCATGTAAAGTACATCTTGTATAGCGCCTGAAACCCAGTGCCACCTTAATGGGCACTGTCAATATTAGGTGTACATGAGCTTCCTATGTAGTCCCTAGCAATTTACTGTTGTCAGCACCATCTGCATCCCCTGGAATCCTCTGAGAAATACAGAGTCTCAGGCCCCACCCCAGACCCCCTAGATAAGAGTCTGCATTTAGAAGAGTCCCAGGTGATTCAGAGCGTAGTAGAGTTTGAGAAGCAAGACCCTAGTGTCTTCTTATCTATATATTGACACCCATAACTTTGAAGGACAAACATCTTTCAAGATAAAACTTATTTCCATTGTTTTTGTTGTGGCTGAATTGATAGACATCCACAAATACTCTATGGAACAACTTCTTGAAATTTTTTTTTTTTGTTTTTTGAAATGGAGTCTCCATCACCCAGTCTGGAGTGCAGTGGTGCAAGCGCGGCTCATTGCAACCTCTGCCTTGCGGGTTCAAGCAATTCTTGTGCCTCAGCCGCCCAAGTAGCTGGGGTTACAGGCATATGCCACCACGCCTGGCTAATTATTGTATTTTTTTGTTAGAGATGGGTTTTGCCACGTTCGCCAGGCTCGTCTTGAAATCCTGGCCTCAAGTGATCTGCCTGCCTTGGCCTTCCAAAGTGCTGGTATTACAGGCAGGGTCACCACACCTGGTCTAATTCTTTTATTGTTTTGAAAAACAGTGAATTCAAAAGAAATTTGGAGCAAATATTTTTAAAACCTGTGTTTTAAAAAAGTCTGTTTTGAACAAAAATGAAATAAAATTAATTTTTTGGCAAGTATTGATCAAATGATAGCCTCTGAAATACTTAGTGCCAGCTCCCTGGGGAAGGGCTAATGGTGTACTGAGAGAGAGTTACTGTTAGTATTTTTCCAAGCGTAAAGGGATCTTAGAACACTGATCAGCAAACTTTGTCTGTGAAGGGCCAGACAGTAAACACTTTAGCCTCTGCAGGCCATAAGGTCTCTGTGCAATTACTCAGCCCTGTCATTTTAGCAGAAAAGCAGCCATACACAAAAATGAATAGATGTAGCTGTCTTCCAATGAAACTTTACTTATTAGATACTGAAACTTGAGTTTCATGCAATGTTCACTGGTCAAATATTACCGTGACTTTTGTCAACCATTTGAAATTGTAAAAAGCATTCCTAGCTCACAGACCATATAAAAATAGGTGGGGGCTCGGGGGAGGGGGAGCAGTTGGATTTGGCCAAAAGTCTGTCGTTGGTCAGCACTTGATTTAGAAGATGATTGTCAGAACCCTGGGTCCAGGAATCTGGTTGGTATGATTTGCAGTTAGCATCACAAGATCTGTGTCACCTCGGGCAAGAAAAAAGAGTTCTCTATGCTTGGATATCCTCATCTATTAAATGGGTATAAAAATAGTGTCTGTCCTAGAGGGTCATTAAGAATAAATGATAATCTAAGTCAAAGTTGAGCAGGATACCCAGTGGTTCTCAGGTATTCAGTAAAACACTTTGGGAACTCTTATTGTTAGGTTTATCTCATTAAGTTAAATATTTTCTGTCAATGCCACTATTAGCCTAAATTGTGGCTGCAGGAGATTAAGTGGACAGTTCGAATGAGTCATTAAAATTTTCAAACAATAAATAGCCAAGGAACAAATTCTTCTTCTTTGTATTATTCTTGTGACTTTTCCAAAAGGTCTCAAGTTATGTCAAAATAAAAAGCAAAAAGAGGAAACAAACAAGAAGTGGTGTACTTCTTTTTGAATATTATGAAAACCAAAGCTTATAAAAATAAATTGGAGTGAGGGATTATTTACACTATAGACAGTTTCGCTTCAGGGCCCCTTTAAGTATGGAAATCTCTTGGTACAATTAAAACATGATTTGATTTATAAGAAGTAAACATACAGAGCAACATTTTTTCTGCAACATCTGTGCCCAAATGGAAATATCCCTATACTTAAAACTCTACCATAACCCTTCAGAGAAGCTCATCTTTCAGGCTGGTGTAAAAGCATTAGGGATTAACTGTGAAAATATTCTTACATGGATAAGCTCAATGCTAGTCTGGAGTTCAAAAATGCGTGACTGTGAAAGTATCCACAGTCCACTGGGGCTTTGGGTAAATTTTGGATAAATCTGTCAATTGAAAGCAATCACCTCCATCACTAGGGACCTCATGGCAACCTCTTTGGCTTCTAAGTCCAAGAGAAGTTTGAGGCTTGTGGGTTACTTTGTAGGGGACCCTCATTATAAGGTAGGTAGGTGTAGTAGTTGGCTAGTGCTGCCATAGCAACGTATCACAGACTGGGTGGCTTAACCAGCAATCCCCAACCATTTTGGCACCCGGGCTGGGTTTTGTGGAAGGCAGTTTTTCCACGGACCAGGTAGGGAGGATGGTTTCAGGATGATGCGAGTGCATTTCTTGTGTACTTTATTTCTATTATTATTACATTGTAATATATAATGAATTAATTATACGACTTGCCATAATGTAGAATCAGTGGCAGCCCTGGGCTTGTTTTCTTGCAACTAGACAGTCCTATGTGGGGTTGATGGGAGGCAGTGACAGATCAGACACTAGATTGTCATAAGGAATACACAACCAAGATCCCTAGCTCAGTTCCCAATAAGATTCACACTTTTATGAAAATCCAGTGCCACCAGTGATCTGACAGGAGGTGGGCCTCAGGCGGTAACATGAACAATGAGGAGCAGCTGTCAATCAATACACATGAAGCTTTGCTCACTCACTTGCAGCTCACCTCCTGCTGTGTGGCCCAGTAAGGTCCGTGGCCCAGGGGTTGGGCAACCCTGGCTTAAACAACAGAAATTTATTTTCTCATAATTCTGGAGGCTGGAAGTCTGAGACCATGGTGTTGGCAGGGTTGGTTTCTTCTGAGGCCTCTCTCCTCGGCTTACAGATGACCATCTTTTCTCTCTCTTCACATGGGTTTCCCTGTGTGTCCTCATCTCCTCTTCTTGTAAGATGTGTCAGATTAAGGCCCACCCATATGACCTCATTTTAACTTAATTACACCTTTAAAGACCTCTCCGCAAGTAAAGTCACATTCTGAAGTACTCAGAGTTATAGCATTTAAAAATGGTTCTACAACAATGGACTGAAGGAACGACTCATTGATGAAATGAGTGACAATTTAGGAACCCTAATAGCTTATTTTTCATCTAAAATTTACCTCTCATTGGTAAAGTTTTTGGTAAAGGACTTTGTTTTTCTGTGCCTCTTTTTTAATGCCAGTAAAGGAGGACTAATGGCATCAGACCCCTATTATGGGGGGACAAATGCAAAGTAAATATTCTTTGGCAAATGTTGAAAAAACTTTTTCTTTATGTAGAATCAAAATATTTCTAGCATTGGTTCCTATTTCTACTAAACTTTCAGTTATGATAGCATTATATAGGAGAAATATAGAATTTTGGCCAAAGCCATCATAGTTATATCTAATAAAAATTGTTCTCAAATAATTATACTTAGTGAGCAATGTGACTAATTATGTAGGCTAAGGTTTGGTTTGATATTCAGAATCATTCTTTTGTTCCTTTTCATGTACACATTTGTTACTGAGCATATGAGCACTAAAAGTGATAACATGTCATCCTCTGGAAGAGCACATAGAGTTCAACAGATGTGCCCCAAAGCCTAGCACAGTGCCTGGCACATAGACTAGCAGATGCCCATAAGAACCTGCCGATGAATGATGATACTCACTACACCACAGTGTCCTGGCTCAGCACTAGAGGCAGAGGGACTAATAAGCACTTGTACTACTCAGACATTGCCCTGCAGGGTTCTAGGGTTCTCCTCTTAGCCCTCTTTCCAGAGTAAGCTCCTTTTCTCGGCTGAGTGACATTAGGAAAACCAGACCTCAGTGGAGAGGTCTATTTTTGTGTGACTCTGCATCAGCACACAGTAGAGGTTTGTAGAGGTGATACGGCTCTGATGACTGGAGAAATGCCAAGGTTGTTGGTCTTGCACTGATAGGATTAACAACTCGGACACACATGGAGTGGTTTTAAGGAGCGAAAAGTGTAATAGGCAAGAAAGGAGGAAGAAAGAAAAGAACAGCTTCCCCATACAGAGACCAGAGAGTGGGGCATGGAACAGAGAAACCCTGTGTGTGGCAGAAAAGTGGTAGATTATAGGGGAGGCTTGAGGAGGCGGTGTCTGATTTGCATACAGCCCAGGGGATTGGTTTGGCCAGGTGTGTCATTTACATAGCCGGCAAAAAACCTGGCCCTCCCACCTTAGTCCTTTAATATGTAAATGCGGGTCGCCATGATGTTCTGAACACATGGTGTTATCTGGAGGTGGCCATTACACTGGGCACAGGTGGTGACAAGGAGAAGACAGCAGGAATCGCCACAATGAGTGAACCCTGTTTCTAATGGCTGGTATTTTCATATCAAAGCTTGCCTGCTCAGACCTTCAAGCAGTCTTCTCTGTTAGAAAAGAGACGGTTTGGGGGTGGTTTCTTATTACCGGAAAATTTCCACCTAGAACCTTTACCCTTACTATCTGCCTAAAATAATTTCTTAATAACTCCTGTGTTAGAGGTACAGGCAGTGCATGTCATATACAGAAACTTCCTGCGCAGGTACCACAGAATACTCATTCCATCTTAGCTGTTTCATAAAGTCTAGCTGTTGCTCTTTGTGTTTTCAAGAGCATCCTCCAAGATTTCCTAACCCATCTTAATCTTCGAGCTCATGAAGCTAATTGGCCACTCCCAGTTGCCAGGCAGTTGGGATGTTCCTTTCACATTTTTTTTTTAAATTCAGAAATTATGTAGGAAAAGTTCTAGTTATTCACCATGTACTGGCTTGGAACTGTGCCCATTTGATACTAAAAGGGAAGGGACAGACATTGGCAAACACCCTTTCTTTTCTTCCTTCCCATCCTCCATTTTAACTTTATTTCTTGAAAGTGTAGCATGGCTGCCTATCAGAAACCTTTGGATGCTCTCTTCATTTGCTTCCTGCCTCTTAGTCTAGGTTCCAGGACTCATAAGGATAGGAAGATAAACACATGATTCCTGATCTCTTTGAATTAGGAGCATCAATGGGGGATGATTCCTGGTCTCTTTGAATTAGTAGCATCAATGGGGGAAGACACTCATTAAATAGATTACACAAAACAATTTTAAAAAGAAGAGAAAGGAAGCTGAACTCCACCAGACAAAGGTACATAGATAGGGTTTCTAGGAGAAGCGAGAGCTGAGTCCAGAAAGGAGTTATCTAGAGCGAGGAAAAGATTTCCTGGAAAAAGACAAAGGCTCTGCAAAGGCATGGAGGTGTGAAACTGCACTGCTGTTCCAGTTTGAGTCCAGTTTTCCTCACTTAGGGGTTGGCAGCAGAGTGAACAGTTTTCAACACTTCCTCCTTCCTGTCTGTGATGGGAAACATCCCTTCTAGGCTTGTCCCTGCCCCTTCAGGGGCCAGGAATGATCCCCTACATACTGTATGGAGACTACTGTTCAGCAGAAAGGGTTCCGATGCCCCATCTGAGACCTTGGCACTGGCTTACTCCCTTCCTCTCTGGAGGATTCAAAATCCTGCTGGAGAGTGGCTGTGGGACATCTTGCCAGGATGTGGGGATGCCGATGATCTGGCACTCAGAGCAGGCAAGTGTGACAGGCTTTGGAACGGGCTGTGATTATTCTGAGACTGAGGTCTGTCCCATGGAGCTCAGTCTCTGTCAGGTGGTGATACAGTCATCGACAGTCCAGGCTGCCCAGGTTTCTTGTTAAGAGTGGATGAGCCAACTTTATAAGAACCAGGAAAGAAGAGAAAACACGTGAAATAGATTGAAGCTATTTCAATCCATAAAAGTTAGATGTAGTGTGTAAATCTATTTGAACTTTAGGCATGCAAATTTCCTGCCATGAACAACAGGCGGAAGAAGGATTGGTTGAAAAAAAAAACACTATTTTTAGCAAAGAAGGTAGAAATGGAGAGTTCTTTTTAAGAATGTATTATAATTCAATCATACGCATTAATCTTTCTGAGGACCAGGTATTTTCCTAGGTGTTGGGGATGAAAAGATGAGTATGATTTGGCTCTACCCCAGGTGGCTTTTGTAGTTCAGATGACCGATAATGTAAGTAGAAAATTGTAGTACAGGACCACGAAGGATCTTTCAGGGAGGTTTAAAAATGTAAGATAAGAGCATAGAATAGGGAGTAACTAATTCACCCCTGAGGACTAGGGAGAGGAGAGGTCACTTTTAACCTATGTTGGAGGAAGACAGAGGAAGCCCCCGCCCCTTTTTTTTTAAGTGGAACCACATGAACTTGGCAACATTCAATTCTGTTTGACAAAAAAAAAAAAAAAAAGAAAAAATCATTTTCAAATGGTTTAATCTAACTCTAAGAGCAGGAATGGCATGAAGATTTCATCCCCTTCATCAACTCTAATCAAATGGGAATCATTGCCTACTGGCTGTGTTGAGAATGATTGTGAGGATTCCAGGACAATAGGAAAGGATAATATTGAAATTGATTAATTCCATTCTGGCTAAAGAATGGGTAAAAAGTATAAATTGACCCCAATTGCCATCCTTAGATTATAAGGAATTTGATAAAAGCACGGAAGTCTGAGAAGTACAAGATGTCACCATGTGATACAGATGAAGGTTCCTGGCATTTGGCAGTAGAAGGTTTATGTTGAAGGCTAGGGACAGATAGAAGATCCAGCGCAGTGGACTCACTGAAGAGCTATGTTGAAGCTATATTGAGAAGTGCTTTGAATGACCTTGTAGTCACTCTCCATACTGCTGCTTGTAGCTTATTACCTGTTTGACTTACTTTTTAAAACAAACACACTTACCCTTCCCTGCCCAAAAAAATGCATGGAGGTTGCAGTGTTCTCTGCTGCTTTGGTTTTGTTGAATTCAAAGCTTCCTTTTAAGAAAAGGTCACAAAGCACTAAGGGAACATACAGTAAGTACTTTGCAAATTAAATTGGAGGATGCTTTTAGATAAAACAAAAACCAAATCCCGTGAAGGCATAGATTTTGTTTTACAAAAGGTCAAAAATCATTGCATAAAGATTTTTTTTTTTTTTTTTACTACTAAGAAAGTATCCAAGGAAGTTATTTCAGTCCAGGTTCTCAGAATCCACAGCATAAAAAAAAATTAGAAATTCTTCATTATGCCCTGCCAGAGGTTAGCTTTCCAGGCAAAAATTTGTGCTGTGTCCCAGTGGAATTCCATAAATTGCATTGAGGATATTGAAAATTGACCCAAGGGTTTTAACCATACAATACTGAAATGTCCTTCTGCGTATGTTTTCGTTACAGTTACACATTTTTCTTTTGAAATTTAGGCACCCCAAGAAACTTCAGATCTGATTTTAAAAGTGTTTTTTTAAACCAGGCGTGCACGGGAGAGAAGGTTGAGGAGCATTCCCTAAATCCACCTGCTAGGATCCTATCCTAGATGATTCCGATCTGTTAACTCTCTGTATAGCCTATAGAAACATTCATTTCTTTCTAAGATTTCTAGCAGTGAGCAGAAGCACATGGATAACCACTACAGAGTCACACAGGAGTACTCACTGATAAACAGCACTGACCGTAGAGGGGACTAACTGTCTTTCCTGGTAGATAGTTTGCCTTCTCTTGGTTGATTTCCTATCCCAATCTCCATTCTTTGGAGTTTGGTTTGTTTGCTGTTAATCTCCAATGACCTGCTAAATCTGGAAATACCTGAGGAGAGGTTAAACCACGTAAAGGATCATCTCGTACGTTGTGATAAACTTTTTTTTTGTTGTTGTTGTTGAAATGGAGTTTTGCTCTTGTCACCCAGGCTGGAGTGCAGTGGTGTGATCTCGGCTTACTGCAACCTCCACCTCCTGAGTTCAAGCGATTCTCCTGCTTCAGTCTCCTGAGTAGCTGGAATTACAGGCGCCCGCCACCACCCCTAGCTAATTTTTGTATTTTTAGTAGAGACAGGATTTCACCATGTTGGCCAGACTGGTCTTGAACTCCTAACCTCAGGTGATTTATCTGCCTCGGCCTCCCAAAGTTCTGGAATGACAGGCATGGGCCACCACACCTGGCCGATAAAGTTTTTAAATGAACAAGAAGAAGAAAGAACTACAAGTTTAGCACAGGTGAATCATGACTGACACTCTGCCAGACTCTTGATACATTTACTACCCAGAGGAGGTTAGTTAATTTCGAGTTAATTTCAGTGTTGTGTGAAGGGCTACTTTGGGGGTGAGGGGTGGCTCTTCTCCAGCTGTAAGCATGGGAAACCAGATCAAAAAGGACTATGGGACATTCCTTCAGGTAGAACCTCTGGCCCTGGGCTGCTTCTCCCTGGCAGAGAGTGGATGGAGTTTTCAGACTGGTAACAGGGGAAGAGTGAGAAGGGTTAGAAAGAATTGTGTCTAGTTTACTGTCCCTTGATAACATCACCGTACAGTCCCTCTATGTGGCAGGACCCCACACGCTTTGGAAGTTTTAACTACGTTTTTATTGATCATAGGGAAGATACAGAAGGATCATAGAACCATTCCCTAGGGCAAGTCTCCAAGGATATAGAAAAGTTCCCTGTTCTGGGGGTACACGTGTAAGGCTGGCTTCTTATCAAACTGGGGTGGTTGACCTTCCCCAGCCAAGGAAGTGAACAGAAACCACAGGGAGGTATTTCCATCACCAGTAATGGCCTTAAAACTCCTCAGAATTCTAATTATTTTCAAAGTCTTGGAGTTTGAGTTTTGCAGCAGTGGGAAAGTAGAATTGATACCCTGACAATTCCTGACCCCAGTCATCCCTGGAGTGGGTGGTTGTTCAAAAGCTGTCATAGATTGAGGAGGTATCTCAGGATTCCACCATTATTCACCGCTGTAAAATTCCATCTTGCAAGGATAAACCCAGTGCCCTTCGCTTTAAATCAGGAGGAGGCAAGTCATTGCTGCAATGCAGCTGTGGTTTGCAGGATGAGCTAGGCAGCCTCTCTAGCGGGAAGGGAGAGAGCTTTAGGGAAGAAAGTGGGAAAACAGAAGCCGAAGATTCTCTCACCCAGTGTCCAGTGTGGGTCCAGGGTGGGTCCCAGGGATGGCAAAATTCGCAATTTTTCTTTCTCTGCCTTACTTCTGTTCTTCCTCTGAAGAACTGATTCGGAAAGACTGACATTTGAAGGAAGGTACCGTTTTCTCTAAACCTATCAACAGGTATGCTTACTATTGATTGAGTGATTATTACATGCCAGCCCCTGCCCTGGGTACATCTCCGGTCATACGATGCACAGCCCTTCTTGGAGGTAGGTATATTTACCCCCTATTTTCCAGATGGAAACACTGAGGCACAGAGAGGTACAGTGACTTGCCAAGATCACACAGTGAAGAGGTGTCTGAGTCAGGCCTAGTATCTAGTTCCCTCTGATATTTCTCAAGTTCCCTTTTCAGTATGCCACACTGCTTCCGTTCCTAATTGGAACCTGGGCCCTGGGGCAACCAGAGTCCGCTACACAACCCCATGTGAAAAGTCATGACGTGTGCTTGGCGGGCCGGGTTGTGGTGGGTGTGTGGGGCTTCCATTGATTCCCTTTGGCTAAGGCAGGGGGCTTTGTTGGGTACCGTTGTCCTGCGCTCTGGGATGTGGCTGTGTTTTCATTTCTCTGCGTTTCTCGGTTGCATTGCCGTGATCTCTCAGGTGTAGTGTACCGATTCCCAAACCAGATACCATCTCTCTCTCTCTTTCGTAGGCACGGTCCTGTTGTGCCAGGCCAACCAGGAGGGATCTTCCATGTACAGTGCCCCCAGTTCACTTGTATATACTTCTGCAAGTAAGCCCACTGTCGTGGCTCTTTTTGTTTTGTGACATAAATCTGAGTCCAGTCACCTTCCCTGCCATGTAAGTTCTCTCCCCCTCCCTCTGCCCCACCCTCTCTTGTGGCTCTCTCTGAGGTGAAGTTAATTTTCATAAGCATGTCTCTGTCTCCCATGCAACTTCCCAGATGTCCTGGACGTTCTTTATTAGATCTGTCAGGGTTGGGTCCAATGGTTGGGAATGTGGGCATGGGGTTGGCGGGGAGGGGCATGGAAGGGTGGGGAGCTTTAGCTCATTGCTTGCCTTCTATCATAGCTTTGTAAATTAATATAAAAATAGTTTAAATAGCATATACAGGCCACCCTAAAGGCACCCTCACCTAGTAAAAGATGCTTGACCAGGATTCTCGTACACAGTTGTCTCACGATGGAAAATACCACCAGCTTGCGGCTAATTACTTGTTTGCAAGGCTGTTCTATCCTTTGCTATGTAATTCCAATGAGGAGGAGGAGGATGAGGAGGAGCAGAGAGAGAAATGTGGTTCCCCCCTTATTTAATCAAGTGCAGGGGCAGCAACAATAAAGAATTGTCTTTTAAAAAGTTGCGGCACTTTTAAACATAGATAAGTATAGCCATCAAGTGCTGGAGGGAAGAGACCCAAAATAAACACAGGAAGTAGATCACAACATTGACATGGAAGAACCGAAGATTTCTCTGCCTCGGGTGGATGCTCTGGGTTGAAGGATGCCCTTTCCTCACCCCAATTCCCAGAGCAGGTAGAAGAATTAAAGCCGCCACTGACTCTGCCATGTTCTCCCAGAGGGTATACCCCTTCTTAAAGAATCTCCTAGCCACACCTGAAACTTTAACATCTGTTTTATACAATGTGTGTAAATCCTGTGAAGTTCCCGTAACTGCAGAATGAGTCGTCTTTAGGGTCAGTGCTTAAAAGTGAGTCTGGGTGCCTGGAGTGGGGGTGGGGGCTATTTCTCAGAGTAGTTGTAAAAGGCAGGGATGGGGAGGAGAGGAGGAGCACTAGGCTCGAGGGATAAGAGACACAGGAGAATCCTCACCATCTTGCCAAAACCTAACATCTTCATTTCCTAAATTGTGAAGCTGAGGAAAACCAACCTCCTCACTGTTGGGGCAGCACCTCCCTGTTACCAGCAGTCACAGGGAATCAAAAATATCATGTGACACACCCAAGGGTCTGAAGTCTTCAGGAGGTCTGACAGCCAGTTGTTTCTCATAGTTAGAGGTTTTGAGACAAAGTCTCACTCTGTTACCCAGGCTGGAGTGCACTGGTGCCATCTCAGCTCACTGCAACCTCCGCCTCCCTGGGCTCAAGCAATTCTCATGACTCGGCCTCCCAGGTAGCCCGGATTGTAGGCATGTACCACCACTCCCGCTGATTTTTGTATTTTTAGTAGAGACGAGGTTTCCCCATCTTGGCCAGGCTGGTCTCGAACTCCTGACCTCAGATGATCCACCCACCTCAGCCTCCCAAAGTACTGGTATTACAGGCTTGAGCCACCGCGCCTGGCCCAGAGTATACTCTTTAATGGCCATTTTGGCATTAATTAAATGCAAGACATTCTTCTTTCCCTCCCGAGAAGCCGAAATCTAACCATACTGGCGAGAAGTTGTTCTTTCTCAATTTGTGACAACAAATTCAGAAGGGCCTCCTTGGGGCCAGTGTAAATGTGTGTGCATGTATCTCCTGAAATTGTAATGCTACTACACATTTTCACATATCCAGGCTTGTGTATTCCTCTCAAAACCAGCACCAGGTAGGTATCACAGTGTTTGCTTTACAACTGAGGAAATGGAGGGCAATCCCTGAGCCAATGTGTAATAGATTGGTCTTCTGAACCTGGGAAAATTATTCAATCTTCAGCTGCCTTTCTGAGTCCATTTGACTAAATCTGATCACTGTTCCATTTACCTAGCCTTCCTCCTCTATATTATTTTCTGAAGGAGAGTTGGTGTGCCAAAACTTACTGTAGGGCTGGGTCCTAGAGTATTATTTTTTCTCTAACATTGAGGTCCTATAGAAGTGTCCGGGATAAAATCTTTATGCTATCCAGCACAGTGCTGATGGAACTGAGGCTCTCATTTTTATGTTACGTTAATTAGCCATATAGGGCTAATGGTTACCATATTGGATAATATGGCTCTATATGATATTATGACATATCTATATTTCAATTTTCTTTACAGAAGTGAACAAAACAATCAACTCCAAAAGTGTGATAGTTTGAATTGCTATATCTATTCTAAAGTGAATTGGGGAAGCATCTCTCATATCACATGAAAATATTTCCCAAATTCTCCACAATAAAATAGCTGAAGCATACAGAGAAAATGAAACCATCTAAAGCAAGGGCCACCCAACACAGCCCGTGGCCTGTGTTACAAGGCTTATGAAGTAAGAATGGTTTTTAGATTTTCCAAGGATTGAAAAAACAAAAACAAAGAATGTGCCAGAGACCTAGGTGGCCTGCAAAGCCTAACATTTTAACAGTCTGGCTCTTTACAGGAGAAGTGTACTGATCTCCAATTTAAAGGGTCGATTTTAGTATTAAAAATACAAAGTGGCAATATCACTGCACTGTGTGTAACTGTACCCTTTTCTATGTTTAAAGTAAAAATTTACAATAATGAAATTGTATAATGTGCATCCAACATTTCTAAATTGTGTCATTCTAAATTGTATCAGTCATATTCTAAATTGTATTCATTTCTAAATTGTATCAGTCATATTACCTGCACATTTTATGCCATGTGCTTTTTATAAAAATATGTTAATGGACCCACAGTATTGTTTCATTATATTTTAATCTATTCCCCCATTCTTGAGAACTTAGGTTCATAGCAATTTTTTTTTCAAAAATATTAAACAAAATAAACCCCCTTCAGTAGAGCAGTTTTAAAGAAAATAGCTAATTTTACTACCCCATTAAAAAGCAAGACGAAAACTCGTTTCTTACATTAAGAATCTTGACTTGTCGATGCTTAAGCAAGGGTATTCAGATTGTCAAGCTCGATTAGTATTTTGTAATGGTGTCCAACCCTGAGACCTCTCACTCTACAGTTGGGTAGGCAGAGGGGCTTTCAGTTATTTCTATTTGCAGGCTGTGCATTGGTGTCGAATGTTCAGTTTACGTGCACATCCCTAAGACACATTGCTGTGGTTTCCTTTCTCCTTTATGGGCTTTTTGGTCTAGGCTGTTTGCGGATTGCTGGCTTGGCAACGTTCGCTTAGGTTTTTCTCTTCCAGATTAGATGCATATTCTACTACAAAACCTTTCACCATTTCCTGCAACAGCTCAGCCAGCACATAAATGGTTATTTTTGCATGCAGGCCTGTGCATACACACACACGAGTTATATTCATGGTCATCCAGGATTTTTCTCCTCCCAACAGTTCCGATTTGCACAGGGCTGAGAGTCACATATTTTATCTTTGTGCTCTGATGGGTGCAGACTTTTTCTCTAGGAATCCAACCATTGCCCTCAAAGCTGAGGCTACCATACTTTTTAGCAATCGTGTAGGATGCTCTTGTTTTTTCACTTGAAAATGCCTGTGTTCCTTATTTCTGTTTAACAGCTGTGCTCCTGAAGAAAGGTGTGTATAAATTACACTTTTGTATCTTGGATCCTATGTGCCTACTGACTTCCAAGATAACTCTGGAGCTTCGTTTTTGTTTTTTTGCATTTTTTTCCTCCATGGATCTTTAACTGACCTTTGTTTTTTTTTTTTAAGACTGAAATTGTACCTCTTCCTAGTCAAATAGCTAATCATCTGTAAATATCATCCTTAAATGCAGTAGGGGAGATGGTTTTTAAAGGAACCCTGCTGAATTAGTCTGTAATGAAAATAATTCCTACTGAAGTTATCTGCTTCTGAGGATGCATTTTTGCATAACAGTGAGGTTTTCTCCCCCATTAAGTGAATCATCCTAATAATGTGACCCAGGACACATAGAAGTATTGAGAAAGATTTTCACTGATACTTTGTGTCCATACAGCTAATTCCATAGACTCTTCCATCGGACTCCAAATGACTCCAGTTTTTCTCCCTCACCCCTGAACTTCATGCAGGTTTAAAACCCTAGTTCAAATTGTGTCACAGGTCATCATGCATCCTCTTACACGTCCTAATAAACTACTCTCATCCAGGGTATAAAATGGGCCTGCTTTCTATCCAACTTAAATGAAGAAAGAACAAAACTCTAGAGAATTAGGCATGATCACCTAGTATCAAATGGAAAACCTTTGCAATTAATATTTTTCAATAGGCTTTCAATAGAAACAATTCAACCCCTTAACAGAACTAGGTTTAGTGAAACGGGCAGGGCTGCTGGTATGTGGACTGTTCATTCCATTCTGAAGGCCAGTGGTCAGCCTGCTCCTCTTGTTGAGGGGAAATGTACTAGGTGTATTATTGCCGGCACTGTTTTGCATATGGCAAATGCTCAACATCAAAATTGGCACCAGGCAGAAATAGGAAGGTAAAGAACATACCGCATCTCTTCCAAATTAAAACATGAATTTCATTTTCATTAGTTGAAGTATCAAAAGGTAAATCATTGGTTCCATGAATGAAAAAGTTCACTTCTGATTCAGATGAACAAAGGGAGCTATCACAGATCCTTATTTACATATGAAGTAGATGTTTCCAGAAACAGGTAAATGTTGATTTTGTTTTCTTCAGGATTTTATGAATATATTTTGAATTACAATAGTAACAGCTGCTCATTGCAATCAGTGTGAAGTGTGCAAATAAACACACACACACACACGCACACAATTGTAATAATGTGGGAATAATATCCCCACTTTATCCAGTAACTTGAACCGTTAAAAGTGTGTGGACACCCAGTATCTTTCTACATTTCTCCGTGGTTATTCAGAAAAGGACATATACACATGCAGTGGTGGGGGCAGGGAACAGTGTGTTACTAGTTTGACTTTACAGAGGAGAGTATACACAGACGTTACATGGCCATTACATATATCAATCATATTTAGTTTCACATAATACATTGTGACCCTCTCCCTTTAAGCCTTTTAGATATTTTCACACTGTTTAATGGCATAAATGGTTGACAGTCAATTCAACCATTCTCTATCCATAGTCATTCAAGCCACTTCTTTTTACTCTTTATTTTATTTATTTATTTATTTTTTGAGATGGAGTCTTGCTCTGTCACCCAGGCTGGAGTGCAGTGGCGCGATCTCGGCTCACTGCAAACTCCACCTCCTGGGTTCACGCCATTCTCCTGTCTCAGCCTCCCGAGTAGCTGGGACTACAGGCGCCCACCACCATGCCCGGCTAATTTCTTTGTATTTTTAGTAGAGACGGAGTTTCACGTATTAGCCAGGATGGTCTCAATCTCCTGACCTCATGATCCACCCACCTTGGCCTCCCAAAGTGCTGGGATTGCAGGCGTGAGCCACTGCACCCGGCCCAAGCTACTTCTTTTTATATTCCCTCCACAAGGCGATAGTAAAAATATTTGCAAATACCCTTATGTACAGCTACATCCATTCTACACGTAACATTCCCAAACATGGAACTGTTGGTTCCCTTCCAGCATTCTTGCCAGCACTGCCATGTTTTGCTCTGCTTTGCAAATTGCACAGTGAAAAATAACATCTCAATTTGTTTTAGTTTGTATCTGCCTTTCTCCTATTAATGATCATCATCTTTCACATTTTTCATTTAGACTTTACCTTTTTGAATTTCCAGTATACATCTTCCCGTTTGAGTTTTTTTTCTCATTTTATTGTCAATTCACATGTAAGTGAAACTTGTTCACTAGGAGGATAACGTATGAATAGTTTAGATGTTACAAACGTACTTCCTACTTTGACGACTGACGTTGCTCACATTCCACCATGCATTTTTAATTACATAGGCAAATGTATCTGTCTTTTCTAATCATTTTTAGACATCATTTTGGATTACAAAATCCCTATCAAGAGCAAGTTTTGTTTTGCACCGTATTAGTCAGGTTGGGCTGCTATAACAAAATACCGTAGACTGGGAGGCTTAAGCCACAGACATTCATTTTCTCAAAGATCTGGAGGCTGGAAGTCCAAGATCAGCGTGCCCAGAAAGTTGGGTTCTGGTGACGGCTTTCTTCTTGGCTTACAGATGGCCACCTTCTCCCATGTTTTCACAAGACAGAGACAGACAGAGACAGAGAGAGACAGAGACAGAGAGAAAGAGAGAGAGACAGGGGAATAGAGCACTCTCTGGTGTCTCTTCATATAAGGGCATGAACCTTACGAAGGGCCCACCCTCAGGACCTCACCTAAACCTAATTACCTCTCAAAAGGCCCCATTTCCAAATACCATCACATTGGGGGTTACGGCTTCCACGTATGAATTTGGGTGGAGAGGACATAATTCAGTCCATAGCAAGCCCCTTGATAGAGGGATGTCAGTTTTATTTGTCAAGGGCTGGAAAAGCATTTTCCAGAAGAAATGTCTTCATTGTTCCATATGCTTATCAATGCCATTGAATGCGTTTTCCACAGTTCCATGAAAGCCAGAGTTGAACAGTAGATCCACATCAGGACAAATCCTAAAGTTAATGGAAGATTAATTATTGTTTCTCCTGAAATTTTCACCCTGATATCCCTCCCTCCTCAAAACAAAGAAAGAAAAGAAAAAAAAAGATATCATGGGCAAATGCTTGGGAACGTAAATATTATCAAAATGCAAAATCAATTCCTCATTTATTCACTTCTATGACACTCAAGGGCGAGTGGTAGGGGCATAGTTTTAATTGATATATTGATTGCAGATTTTAAAGAAGTAATTGTGTGGAATTCATAAAACAATGATTTAAGTGGCAGAAACGTACATAAATCAGGCCTGTACTATTTTACTTTTAGGTAATTGATAGAACTTGCATGGGTTTCCTGTAATTAAAGTAAGGACCTAAATTAATTTATGGCTTCCTTTTTCTTCTGCAGAATACAGAAAATGTCAGTGGGCTGGACTCAGTTAATAGAAAGTACACATATAGGTCATCGTGTTACTGACACATTGGTGTAAAAAATTGTGTCTTCTTTTTCCCTCACTTGCCAGTAACTGACAGCTTCTTGCTTTCCTCCTAGATATTTTTCTAGTATCTTATGAAGGGGGTGCTTAAAAATAACTAGCTCCGTGACTAGGGTAAGCAAGTGACGTGCTCACTTTGAAGATTAAAGGGGTACCCAAATTCCTCATAAATAGCATCTTAATGCAATATTTTTAAAAATCTAAAGTAACAGAAAAAGATCCATGATTAACAGAATATCAAGACAGAATAAGATTTATTTTTCCTTTTGGAGCCTTAAGATCCCATTTGGCTTAGTCCAGCACTATTTAAATTTTGATAGCCTGCTCACCGTGGATTTAAAAAATAATTTGGGTGTTAAAAGATTGCATTAAAATATGATTTATCTTCATTACAGAGGTTTTTGGTGTCTCCCTTCCACCCGCCACTTAAGTTCTTCAAATACGGTGAACGCCTGTTAACCTAGTTCCAGCCCTGAAATCATGATGATATCCATAATCATAAGTAATGGTTATTGGGCACTCACTGTATGTGAGGCATTGTGCTAAGCCCTTCTCATTAGCTTTCTTAAGAAGAAACTATAGGACAGGTATGATTAATTATGCTACCTTTTCTGAGGAGGAAATTTAGGCTTGGGGGCATTAAGAAGCTTGTCCGAGATCACCCAGCTAGATCAGCTTTGAACCAAGCCTGTTTAAATCCCAAGCCTTCTTCTTCACTACTCTCTAAACTTTCCCCCAGAGGCCGGAAACAGGATGGACTCCAAGAAATGGCTGAGCAGGGAGTGGTCATGTGGAACCTCTCAGCAGCTGTCCAGCATCTCTATTTGGGCCAAGGTTGTGT
Organism: Symphalangus syndactylus; assembly: GCF_028878055.3. Classification (NCBI taxonomy): domain Eukaryota; kingdom Metazoa; phylum Chordata; class Mammalia; order Primates; family Hylobatidae; genus Symphalangus; species Symphalangus syndactylus. Next base: position 111,275,504 of record NC_072436.2, on the reverse strand, counting down.
TCTCTCCTCCCCATCCCATCATGTTTGGAGAGGCAGTATTTCCCTCTTTGACATGTGTGGCCAGGGCTTAGCAAAATTATTCTTTAAAAGGCTGGATGTTATTAGTATTTTCAGCTTTACAGGCCATCTGGCCTCTGTTGCAGCAACTCAATTCTTGTTATAGCTTGAAAGTAGCCATAGACTACCGTACATATAGCCACAGACTTCTAGGTTGAAACATGAATAGGCGTGACTGTGTTCCAATAAAACTTTATTTACAAAAATGGTCTGTAGGCCAGATTGGGCCCAAGCACTATACTTTACCAATCTCTTTGTCAGGCCATGATTCTCACTTAAAAGGGCAGAACATGGTAGCTGGCTGCTTGGGGGTGGGAATAAGAAGGAAAATTCTTTTAAGTGTGCACCCTCATGTACTTTTTGCATTTTGTACCATTTTATCACATTTTAAATGATGTAAAATAGTACATAAAAATAGGTACACTTCTCCTGGTACCCATTAAGATCAAGATACAAATTGATCTTGATTTAAATGATACAAAATGATCTTGACTTAAATTGGATCAAGATACAAGGAATTGGTTGTTAGTTTTGCTTGCACAATGAACAAATCTGGTTTCAGAGGCTTAATTCTGTTGCCATTAGTCTAAGACCTGCCCCAGTTTCCTTGGGCAAAATGTGAAGACTCCATTGTCTTACCCAGGATCTTCTGTCTGAACTGTTTGCATTTCCATCCCCACGCTTTCAACAATGCTGGCTCTAAAAGATCCTCTGGGCTGGACCCTTCCAGTCAGGGAATCACACACTCCCTCTCTTTTGCTATGGTTCAGCATTATGGTGGCAGCATACCTGTGTCCTCTTTGTCATTTTCTCGGAGATAATTCCTTCTAGTTTTTAGTCCTTTGATTGGGGAGGGGGTTGAAAGGTGTTGCTTCATTCATCCAATCTTTATTGAAGTTTTTTCTATATGCCAGGTGCAATTCTACTTCCCGCAAATATGCTATGAAGATAGTCTCAAGTTGGCTTCTATTATATCTATATTCTTGCGGGGGGACACATAATGGACAAATATATATAATGCTAAGGTTTCAGAATTTCAAACGCAGTGCTCCTAGGGATATTCGGGAAGTAACATCCAACAGGAGACTTATTCACTCTTAGCACTGCCACTGGGGTGCCTCTCAGTAGGTGAATTAAGTGTCCCTATTTTCACCATTATTCGACACTGTAGACAGGTGCCCTTTGCTACTGAGACCCTATTTGCTTCACCAAACCCATGGACAGGGGTGTTTTGAGACAGCTACTAGGTGCCATGCTCTCCCTGCCACCTCAATCATAGCACATATCTATTTATGAACAATAGTTGCCCACAGCATTCCAGAATTATCCAGCTACTACCCACCCACAAATGGTGAACTCCAGAAATCATTATTTCTCCATCACTGAAGCACCATCTCTGCTTTTCTCCATCTGCTCAACTTTTCCCATGACCCAGCACATTTGATTAACAGATGATTTCTAAGAGGCTTTTACTAGCGCTGATATTAATGTAGTTATTCCACCTGGATCACAGTCCTCAGAATAGGTTCATTTGTATTTTTTTCTTTTTCTTTTTTTTTCAGTTTTATTATTAATATAATTTAAGTTTTAGGGTACATGTGTACAACGTGCAGGTTTGTTACATACGTATACATGTGCCATGTTGGTGTGCTGCACCCATTAACTCATCATTTAACATTAGGTGTATCTCCTAATGCTATCCCTTCCCCCACCCCACAGCAGTCCCTGGTGTGTGATGTTCCCCTTCCTGTGTCCATGTGTTCTCATTGTTCAGTTCCCACCTATGAGTGAGAACATACGGTGTTTGTTTTTTTAATCCCTGCAACCAGTACCGCCAACTTCTTCATCCATGTGTTGTTTCTTTGGCTGTCATAATCATAACCCACTTTGTTGTTTGTTCTTTTTAACCAATTCCAAGAAAAAATTAAAACCACTAGTTGCACCTCTCACCCCCCGTTGTTTAAAGGGAAAGTTCTGCAAAGAGGCAGCCACATTTCAGGCAGCTGCTATGCAGCTCTCTGTCGTTGCTTTGGTTATTAATCTCAATGCAGAATGGTGACTTTCATCTTTTTCAGATGGGTGTCTTGCTTCTGCAAAAGGCCGCCAATTGCAAGAACTACCATCCCGTGGTGTGCCCCCAAACATCTTATTTGTCTTGATATTTCTTTCACAGAAATACATATGACAGATAAGGAGTCACTAGAGGATGCTTTTGCTTTGTGTCAGACAGATATTAAAACAATAAACTATGTTGCCCTGGGATTCCAGTGCATACACAGGCAGAGAACAAGGCCGAGATGAGATGTTTCCGAAAGGCAGTGAGGCAATTGTTCTGGGGGAATTCCCTGGAAACCCCAAGGCCTGTGATAGCATTGACGGTGTTTTTTAATGCTCACGTTAAGAGGATCAACTGGCTGGTACTGCTCCTGCATTTAACTCCTTGCCGAGACACCCTCATCCAGCCCCATCAGAGGCAAGAGAAATACTTCAATAGTTTGAGAGGCTTATTTTGAGAGTTTGTTTTTTAAGCACTTATCTGCCCTTTATTTGGTTCCCCAAACTAATGTGGATTTAAATTTTAAAAAAAAAGGAATCCATTTTACATTCAGAGCTCTGAGCAGGTAAGTTGCAGGGGCCAGCGGCAAGATCTTGCTTGGTTCTTGGAACGTAAAAGAGGACAGTGTGATGCAGTGGAGCACGTGCACATTCCCAAGGGTCCCAGCTTTATAAATTGAGTCAAGCTCTACGTCTACAGAGCTGGGAATGAATAGCTTAGGAAGGGAGCGCCTGAATCCAAGAGCACTCATAATTCAAGAGCTGGAGCAATCATTCTCTCATCAAATACCAGGTTCCTTGGATAGAAATGTGTCCAACCATAGAGGTGGCTGCTGCTGCTTCCCTTGCCTTATTTCTCTTCTAAAATAAATCTACTCAGTGCAAAGACCATGAGGAGCAGCTCAGGTTGCCTCTCGTCGAAGGGAAAAAGAGCCTGGTGTAGTTCATATAAACCCAGTAATGTAAACATGTGCTTCAAACACCATTTTCTTAAATCATGTTTTTATATAAAAGAACTGTCATGCCAAAAGCTATTTATCCCTACTGGAGAGCTTGGGAGCATTGTTAAGAAAATGCAGTTTCAGAACCAAACACCACACCGCATGTTTTAGATTTATCTCCTTGAGTTTTGTTTGTATGCAGCATAAGCTCTTGATGCCTAATTGCTTTTCATATGAAAGCAAACATATGAAAGGCACAACCATCTATGGGTATCTATTATCCCTGCCCTTACTATTTGCTACAGGAGTCTCACACATTTCCATAAGATCATTTTTTCTTTTTTCTGGCAAGTCCTAATTCCTACTAGTGGTTTTACAACATTTTTCTTGAGCTACAGCGTGGTTTAGTGAAAAGAGCTGGATTCAGGAAAGTCTGGGAGTAAACTATCACGGTAGACTAGTGCTGTGACCTTGGCCAAGTCTCCTCGCCATGTAAATAGCCATGACTATCTACCTACCCATGAGCACTAAATGAGATTGTTGTGCAGCATCCTTCAGGCTGCTTGAGGCGTTACGGCTCCTCAAGTGCTACTCTTTTTCTGGCTCAGAAGCCACCTTCTCCAGGATTTTTTAAAGTCCACCAAACCAGATGTGATGGTGTACTTTTATAGTCCTAGCTACTGGAGGGGCTGAGGTGGGAGGATGACGTGAGCCCAGGAGTCTGAGGTTGCAGTGAGCCATGACCACGCCACTGCACTCTAGCCTGGGGGAGACCCTGTCTCAAAAAAATAAAGTTCACCAAAGAAGCTGGTTTGGATGGTTTGTGTTAGTCCAGTGACTGGACTGGTGGACCATTCCTGAATGGTACTTCCTCAGTCTGTCCTATATGGATGTTTTGGAGGCTCTGGCTCAGATATCAGGCAGATGATCCCGGGGCTCAGACAGTACCTGTCCTCCAGGTTGGCTTTGGGCATTGATCAAAGGATCAGGACTCTTTTTTTTTTTTAAGTCTGTAAGCTGATGCTCAAAATCAGAGGGCCTCAGCAGTGACACACAGATCAGCTATCCCCACAGCGGTGGCTGGGAGTGAAATGAACAATGCATGTGAGTCGTTTACCCATCTTGTGAGCCACCGTCAAACCCCTCTGAAGGCTTCATGTTCAGGAGCTGCGTCAGCCCAAGAGAACCTTGGGAAATCCAGCCCAGCATAAGGAAGCTAATTTATCTCACTTGCCCTGTTTCCTACCTGGAGAGGAAATTCACCGAGCTTGCTGTTTCAGCCAGCTGGTAGATAGAGCATGAATGATTTAACAATTGAAACTTTAGTACGTATAGGCACTGGATAAAGTAATTATACAAATTATCTGAGGTTTTTTTTTTTTTCCGTGGTTTCCTGAGAAACAACAACATGATTATCAGTACAGATTTTGTTAAACGAACTGCTGCATCCAAATTAAAATACATTTCAGCTCTTCAGGGCTTTGTCTTCTCCTTCAAAGGACAGAAGGCACCTTTGCAAATGTCTTTTGCGGGTTCTGCCAAGTTAAACACTCCAAGATTGAGACTCATTCTCCTGTTGCCGAATGTTACAAAAATCCTGCCCGGGGTGGGAATTGTCAATACCTGTGAGTAGGCAAATCACAAATACCTATTCTGCATATAGGTAAAAGCATATCACTACTCATTTAGCAGCCATGACATTCACCACTTGTCTGTTGGATTAATCTAGCCATTTATAACCCGTGAGGAAAGATACAACAGCTAACTTTGGGAGGTAGGCAGGAACAGCACAGCAATTAGTTACCACCAATTCTACTGCCTTCGCCCAGAGACACAAAGACCTTACATGATCAAAGATATTCATGTGTGTGAATGGTGTGTGTGTCTTTTGCTGTTGCTTTTGCTGTTGTTAAGTTAGGGAAACTTTCTTCTTTGGGAACACCAGACTCGTTGCTCAGAGTAAATCCCAGTGTGCTCATTGCATGTAGTTTTATTTTCCTAGATGACTATTTTTATTTCCACGAAAAGGAGACTTATTTCAAAAACCCAAGTTGTAAGGTGATATTTGATAACATATTTTAAAAAGCAATTATATATAGAAAAACGTGCAGTAGCCCAAAATGTTATGAAGGTTTCTTATGCAGATCTTCCAAGGCTTTGAAATAAGTTTCTCATTCCAGTCTTCCAGATTAGAAATTTCTAGCTGAATTTAGTCGTAAGGAGCTCATTATTGTGACAGTAATCAGGTTTGTGTTCAAGTGCAGCCTTGACTCACACTGTACTAGTGCAAACCTGCCCACTATCTCTACAGCATCTGCATTCCCAATATTTTTGGGTTGACCACCACCTCCACCTCACGTCAAGATGTGGAGGTAAACGCTAGTGGCAAAGGGAAACAGCTTCCCTTTGAACTCTTATCAGGAACATAAGTCAGTGGTGATCCCTATGGCCGGCATCCAATTAGCAGAAAAGGAACAGGGCTTTTCCAGGTGTCTAGAAATCTCAGAACAGAAGTATGTAACAGAAGAAATGGCGGACACACACACAGACCCTCCAATGTCTCCGCCATCCCCCAACAAGAAGCATATTGAGATCTCTGGGAGACTGTCAACGGATTCCCGTGCACATTAACCCAGTCCATGATGAATTGGGGCTGGCTCTGTCTCAGATGTGGTATGGATATAGGGAGACGATGTAGCAGCTTGTACAGGCAATAGGAGGGAATCCAAACTGAGAGGCTCTAAGAAGCAGAGAGAGAGTAGAAGTAGAAAGCTTTTCCCCGAGCCTGACTGGGGTTGCCTTTATGTTGCATGATGGATTAGATCATAGGCTTTGGTGTCAGGCTGCCTTGGTTCAAACCCCTGGGTGAGTATCTGAGCTGCTCTATACGTCCATCTCCATCCCAGGAAAGTGAAGATAGCAACAATCATGGTTCATATGGTTTTGTGAGGCGTTAGTGGGTTAATCTCCGGGTCTAGCAATTAGCAAGTGCTAGTAAATCTTAGCTGTTATCATCATGCAACTGAATTTTCTCCACCTGATAATGGAGCCTCAGAGGTTGGAATTTTGCCAACTGCAATCACATCCTTCCTTGAATTACTCCAGTTATCACTGCCTGGGTTTTTAGACAAGGGAGGTCCAGGATCCCTTATCACTAACTCCATCACCCCAGAGTTTCTCTGGGAATATGCATCCCTCGCAGGCAGCTCCTTAGCAATTCTCACGCGTTTGGGGATTGCCACCCATTTTCTTTCATAACTGAAGGACTATGGCATTCTGAGTTCATCACACACTGTAGTCAATACACATATCAATGATCACCTTGTGCTCGGTCATCTTCTAGATGTTGGAGACACAGTAGGGACCAACATAGAGTCCTGAGGACATCCCTATAGAGAGATATATAAGGAAGTTGAAATGAAGTCAGGTGATAAGAAACTAATGAGAGGCCGGGCGCGGTGGCTCACGCTTGTAATCCCAGCACTTTGGGAGGCCGAGGCGGGCGGATCACGAGGTCAGGAGATCGAGACCACGGTGAAACCCCGTCTCTACTAAAAATACAAAAAAATTAGCCGGGCGTGGTGGTGGGCGCCTGTAGTCCCAGCTACTCGGAGAGGCTGAGGCAGGAGAATGGCGTGAACCCGGGAGGCAGAGCTTGCAGAGAGCCGAGATCGCGCCACTGCACTCCAGCCTGGGTGACAGAGTGAGACTCCATCTCAAAAAAAAAAAAAAAAAAAAAAAAAAAAGATAGAAAGAAACTAATGAGAAGGAAAAAAACAACAGGGTAATATGATGGTAACTAGTAACAGTTGTGGGGGTCAGGCGATGTGAAATTAGATCAAGAGGTAAAGCCTTTGGAGGGAGCGATGTTGGAACTGAGAAGTGAATTTGGGAGTCAAGTTCACTGTTAGAGACTGGACAAAGGAGAGAGAATCTGCCAAAAGCCACTGAAATACAGCCAAGTGAGGCTGGAGGAAAAAGAGACATTTTAACCTCTTACAATCTTATTCCCGAAGTCTAGCTGAAGTCGAGATTTAGATCAATATATTCAGCTTGGAGAATCAGGCCAGTACATTGTCACCATCTTTTTTTCCCCTCCTTTCAAAAATGTTCATTTCCTCCAAGTTCACATTCTTGCCAATTCCTTCGACGCATTCCAATCAGACCTGTAACAGCCTAGAAACTTCTGGCTAATTTGGATTTGACTAAAACTTTTGTACCATGACGTTATGTAAAGAGATTCAATTATGTTGCGCAGTGTTTTGTGAGTAACTACCGCCCATAAAAAGTTAATTAATCAGGACTGTGTCAATTTCCTCGTGCCATGTCAATTTGCTGCAAGGTAATTAATCACTAATCACCCACCAAGCAGCAGGCTGAGGGACAATCCACGAGTCATTTATTGTCTTTCCCCAAATAAATGGCACGCGCAGCCAGGAAGAAACACATCTTGCCTTTCATAATATTTTTATCGACACTTTTGCATGTTGTAATAGACTGCAGCAACAAGCAGCTGCAGTTCAATGGAATATGAATATTAAAGAAACAAATGAGCGGAGATTTATAGGACATTGCGTTTCTGTAATGTCAGTGTTGAGATTAAACCAAGCAAATGAACAGTGAAAAATTACTCTTCCATGTGGAGAATGGTGATTAGACTTGTACATTAATTAGAAATTTTTGTTTTCCTATTCAATGCATTTCAAATGAGGATGTCCTAGAAGAAACTGTTTGTCCAAAATGTAGATTTATTCACTTCTAAACAGCAGAATTTAATACCAACATGCATTTCATACTGAAACAAGGGTCAATCCCAAATGTGTATTTCAGGGATAAATGTATGTGTATACGAGAACTGGAGATTTGACAAATTAAGTGGCCGTTTTGGTCTATCAGTGACTGAAAGGATGGAACCTTTCTCCCCCACCCACCACCCCCTCTTTTTTTTTTTTTTTTGCCAAACACTGAAATTACTGGATTTTTTTAAGAAATGAAAAACCTTTCCATTTTTGTTTGGAGCTAGAACTTAGTAAGCGCCATCATGTTAAAATTTTCATTTAAGGCCATTTAAATAGAGTGACCTAGTTGTGTGTAAAATCCTGTGTTATTAACCAATCTGATGTACTTTTGAGATTCGTTCTGAAAAAGGAGAAAACATGTTTTGCCATTTGGAAAAAATCAGGTTTTTTGACTCTTCATTGTGATGTTCATTGCACGATGCCCTGCCTCAGAAATTGCTGCTCTATGAGCTATGGCTGGTGGTTTATTTCGCCTCAATATGTTACCTATTACGCCACTTCTTAATTTATGGTCCAGCACATGGAATGGGAGTTCCCCCAAGGGGAATCCTGCAAAACCATCAACCTGCTGTTGAAAGCACATCTGTACCCCCAGAATTGTGTAAGTGAATATTTCCTACCATAAATTACCCACAGAACAATTTCACCCCAAATTTGCATGAATCTGTCTCCATCTTAAAACCTTCCAAGGGGGGGAAAAATGTGTCATTATGGAACAAAGGGAGAGGAGAAGCGGGACAAAGAGAACCTCCCCCCCCCCCCCCCGCCATCCATTCGGATGCCCACCTTTTCCAGGGCATCTGGCAATCTCATGCAAATTCAAACCAGCGCACAAATGCAAAGAATAATTGCCCATTAAAGCGGTTGTATATTTTTATGGCTTTGATGCGGAATCCGCCCCCCTGTCGGGTTTTGCATCTGCTACTCTTCCATCTCTCCCAGAGCTCTAAAACTTTAATATGCAGTTTATAATCCTCAAGTATTTTCTACTGGTTTTGTGTTTCTTCTCTTGGGATTTCCTGGCTGGTGAGATGATCTCATTTGTGTTTATTTTCGAAGGTAAGCACCATGTTCGTAAAAGAGGGCGAGAAGGCGCACTCATCACTGTAAATACATTGAGTGCGGGGCTCATTGGAGGTGGGAGGTAGGGGCTTTGTTTTTGAGGGGGAGACAGGCAGTTAGCAGCTGACACTTTAGTCAATGGCCCATTTGGCTGGTGGATACACCCACACATCTTCCGTTTTAAAATGTTGATTTGCCATGATACTTGAGCACCACCACAGCGTGCCTCCTGTTACATCCCTAAAGCTTCCATTACATCGAGTTTCATGGGACAGAACTTCTTATTCCCAAGAACTGAGATGGTTACTCTACTAACCTCCCCCAAAATATGCTCTGTATATAAATCTAGCTGAAGGGTGAGAGTGGGTGGGCTGGAAATGCTGATGTGTCAACAAGATGCTCAACTGGTATTTTCTCTGAAAGCTCTTGCCCTGTTTTGAGAGAAATTCATTTTTAGCTTATGAGCTGAATCCAATTTGTGTTGTAGTGATACCAGATTTTTCTCTTTGATTCATGTTGGATAAGGCTTCAGAAGGAATCTCTTCAGTATAATGAGCCTATGAGTTTTCTTGTTTCTCTCATGCCAAAAACTAAGGATTTATACTATATCCACAAATCAACCTGCATCCTTTCCATTGTTCCTTATTGATGGTCTGCTTACGTGTGAGTTAACTTGAAATTGAACTAGGAAAAAAAAAAAGCAAACTTCCAGTGTTGGGGTTTAGAGATGACCATTGTTTGGTGTCTTTTTCCCCAAACATTTTTTTTAATTAACAAAGAGGCATTTACAAATATTGGATAGGGCGATATTTGACTTTTAACATTGATTTAAACATTTTATTTCATATTCTAGAAATGGAGAGAACATTGTGAGTTTCCACTGGGCATTTTGCGTTGGCTTTATTAAATAGTCATTCATTGCCCACTTACTGGATCTAGACTTCTAAACTAGGGTATTTGGCATGTCTGGATCCAGACATCTAAACTAGGATAGGTGACATAACTCTCACTCAACAAAACATAAGTGCCATACCTCAAAGTAAGCATGTAAGAGGTTCTGTATGTGGTCAAAAAACAGTTTTAGTCTTGTTTAATTTGTGTCTGAATCATCTGTCCAGGTAATTATCTCAAATATGCATTTCACCATGTTCCAAAATCCTACAGACCACCACACCTGTAGGCAAATAATAAAAGCATCCATTCTTCCACGCTGTGCTGGATTTTTAAAGGAAGTGTGACAAACAGTTGTGTGTGTGCATGTGTGTATTTTGCCCTTGAAATAATGGATTATTTGTGTTAGTGGCATGCGAAGAAGCCACGTTGTCCCTAAACCAACCAGCAAGGAAAAAATTCTTATTATTATTGAGACTGAGTCTTGCTCTTTCACCCAGGCTGGAGTGCAGTGGCGCGATCTCTGCTCACTGCAACCTCCACCTCTCCTGGGTTGAAGCGATTCTCCTGCCTCAGCCTCCCGAGTAGCTGGGACTAGAGGTGCAATGCCACCACACCCAGCTAATTTTTGTATTTTTAGTAGAGACGGGGTTTCATCATGTTTGCCAGGATCATCTTGATCTCTTGACCTTGTGATCTGCCCGCCTTGGCCTCCCAAAGTGTTGGGATTACAGGTGTGAGCCACCGTGCCTGACTAGGAGAATTCTTCTAAGAAAGATGGGAAGAAACACAGAAGGCACAGCTACAAGTCAGACGAGTTTGGAATTATCAAGATTGTTATTTTCTGTTGTTCCTGGTGGCACACAATTATTTTATTCAGGGACTATTGTTGCTGGGTTGTCAGAGAGCATTGTCTGGGGCTATATGGAAGGGAGAGATGTGATGAAGACCTTTTAATAGGTGTTACCTGTCTGGGGCCAAAACTGGAGTCCTGCTTTTCCCCTGAACAAGAAACAATTTTAAATCCTGATAGTGTGCTGCCATCGAGGAGAATTTAAATGAATTGAGGGCTCTGATAATTCCAAATGCAACAAATTTGGTCCAAGCAGCGTCCCCTTGCTTGATTGAAATCATACTCATTCAAAATCTGGTTACTTTTTCCAAGACGATGAAACATGTACAAGGGTAGAAGTGGAAATTATCTTTCTAGGGACTGTGACTAAGTTTCAGTTGTGTTACAGGAAAGGGGTTTCTATCCAGACACCAAGAGAGGATTGTCATATCTCGTGCAAAAAAGAATTCAGGGCGAGTCCACAGTGCAAAGCAAAAGCAAGCTTATAAAGAAAGTAAAATGGGGAAAGTACAGCTACTCCATAGACAGTAGGATGTTCCCAAAAGTAAGAGGAGGAGCGTGTCCACCCCTAGGTATAATACTTGTTTATATAGGATTAAAAAAAATGAGGTCATGGGGAAATGTGCTCTGCTACAAGAGTTTGTGATAAAGGATTAATTTTCTTAATTACTATATTTTGCAAGAATCAATATTATCTTTAAAGCAAATTTAGGAATGCTTCTGTTCGCAAGATATTGGGATATCAGGACACTCCCCAAGTCTGGGTCTGTTTACTAAACATAATCTGTTTCCTTAACCACAAACATCTAGAGGCCAGGAATACCTAACTTTCTGGGAATGTAGTCCAGCAGGTCTTGGCCTCATTTTTCCTAGCCCTCACTGAAGATGGAGTCACTCTGGTTCAAACACCTCTAACCGTTGTGTGGCTTGCATGCTGTTTATCTGCAAATTCTGGGCAGGTCACTTTGTAGACAGGACAGTGTTATAGAAGGTGGACAGTGAAGAGGTGGTGGCTGTACTCTCCCAGAAGGAAGACAAACATTGATTAACCACTGACAGGGTGTCCAGGCACAGTATTAGGTACCTGATACCTGCCTGGTACCAGTTACTCATCCTAAATGATGAGCAGAACATGGAGATCACCACCCTTACGCAGCTTGCATGCACGTACCAGTAAGCGTCCTTCTCCTTCATTTCTGTGACTCAAGCTAATGATTTTTACATGAACCCGGGGAGGAACAGGGCAGCCCTCTTTAGAAAAAAATTCCAAAATTATTGAAAGGAAGGATTGTAATGAAGGCAGGAATTAATAAAGAAATGAAGAGAGAAGAGAGGAAGAAGAGGGAGAAAAAGAAGAGGGAGGGAAATAAGGAAAAAGAGGAGGGAAGGAGAGAAGGAGGGAAGACAAAAGGAAGAAAGAGGGAGGGAAGGATAGGAAAGAGGAAAGACAAAAGGAAGGAAGAAAAAAGGATGGGAGGAGGAAGGAAGGAATAAAAAAGAAAGGAGCAAGTATAAGGAGAAAGGAAGGAATGTAAGAAAGGAATGTGATCGACGAGCATTTTTCTAAATAGAGATTTCACCAAAGGGCCCCTTGGCCAGCCCAAATTAACAAGAAAGAGATCACTGAAAATACCACCCACCCAGGACACTTGAATCCTCCGGCCCTTTCTCCATGAAGCTTCTGGCCCAAAGCATGATCTGTGGAACTTTTTTTTTTTTTTTTTTTTTTTTTTTGCCAAAGGCACCTGGCCTTCCAGGAAGGCACTATTTAAGCCAGGAATTGATTTGCAGTCCTTCCTGTGTTCCCTTCACAAAATAAGAAGTCCCCCAATGTGCCCTGCTTGGGAGAGACCAAAGAACCTCCTAGGAAGACTTGTAAATATCCTGCATCAGGAAATCCATTTTCTCCCTGTAACAAAGAGGGTACAAAATGGAATCCTGGCTCCACGCTCTTAACAGCACGTGCTCCCCTCTCTCTCTCTTGCCAAGCTTCTGTTTCATGTTATATCTCAACATCTAAATCCTCCAAGAATTGTTGTAAAACCTGCCTGTGGCTGAGAGGGAGCTTGTCTGGCTCACTCGGCTCCATAGCCAGTGATAATGAATGGGTCAGCATAATTACCGTGTTTCCTCACACAGGCAGCCAGCTGCTCTGCCAGATTGTGAATCTTTCATTTTCTTTATTTCAAAATCCAGGGTGTTCCTCTGAAAACTTAATAGTTGAACTGTGGCAAGACAGATTTGGAGTCAAAGCCATTCCCACTCATTTTCTCCCCAGTCATGAAGCATGTGTCTCATCTCTCATTACTTCTGGGTTTTACGATATTAGGATTTACTCATGTTCCCCATTAAGACCCCACCCCTCTCTGCAGTTTCAAGCATAGCAGTTGCCACGCGATACAGGAAACTCAGGTGCTAGGAGCTGGCAAAAAAAGTTAAATAAAATGGCATAATCTGTCTTTAGCAAGAATAAAAAAGTTAAAAATAACCCTTATGGTCTTCTCAGATACAAATAGAAAGATGGAATCATTCTGGGTTCTACAATCCTCATATTTTACCCACACTGTGATAGAAAGATGCAGTAGAATCCATAGAACAGGACGGCTGTGGGACCTTTAAGAACACACAGAATTCCAGACAATAGCCAGTTGGTCTTCACTTTGGTCGGGTTCGGGGGTTTTATTTGGGCCTTCATAATTGCAAGAGTAATTTGGTATGGCTTCTGTGGCAAACCCCACCCGCTCCCATCACCCACCATGTAGGTACAAACATACCCTATCTATGGGTGTAAGTGTAATTCTTGGAGTTCTAAGTGCACTACATGGTCACCCGTCCAACCTCCTTGGTAGCAGCCAGGGCCTCCAGTGACACTTCTCATGCACATTTTTTCCTTCCAATTCTTTTGCCTTTTGCTCCTTCTTCAACCCTCACCTGGGTCCATGCATCAGTGTGTGTGGAAAGGACTCTGAATAATGGGAAGACATAAGGTGGAACGCTTCTACTCTGAAGCTGATAGTGGGAAGGGGACAAGCTCTTCTTGGCAGTTTGGATAGAGGGTGGAGACAACTTTAACATGAAATGAACTACAACCCCTGCCCCGTGAGAGGTTTGCTCTTCTGCAGAAAGCCTGGAAAAGGAGTTGGTTGTGCTGGGTTAACTAAGAGCGCTTCCTTCATGGTGGGCCTTTTGAGCCTTTACTGTGGCTCTCCTGGGACAGGGACTTCCCAAATGCATTTTTTCAGAAAAGCATTCTCTGTGGACACAGTTTGGGAAATAATGCCTGCTGCTTAGTGAGATGGGACAAGCATAGTGAGTATGGTGAGAGCACTGGGAGGGTTAGAGAAGCGAACTGAGCTTGAAGGAAAAGTGGTTTGCTGACTCTATGGGCCCTGAGGAGTTAGGATTTGCATGAGAAGGGAGGAAGGGCATACCAGGTAGAGGAAACAGTGTTGGTTATCAGGGGACTGGGGTAACCATCAGGCATCCGCTGTGGACACAGTTTGGGAAACATTGCCTGCTACTTAGTGAGATGGGACAAGTGGGGTCAGTGTGGTCAGAGCACTGGGAGAGTCAGAGAAGCCAAATGAACTTAAAGGCAAAAGTGGTTTTCTGGCCCCATGGGCCCCGATGATTAGGATTTGCATGAGATGGGAGGAAGGGCATCCCAGATAGAGGGAACAGCAGTAGTTATCAGGGAGCTGGGGTAATCATCAGGCTTAATTCCCCTTCCTAACTCCTCCTCACCTCCTCCTACTCAGAGAATTCTACCCAAGGGAAGATATCCCTGCCCACATTCTTCTTCTTATTTGAGACAGAGTCTTGCTCTGTCACTCAGGCTGGAATGCTGTGGTGCCATCTCAGCTCACTGCAACCTCCACCTCCCAGGTTCAAGCAATTATCCTGCCTCAGCCTCCCAAGTAGCTGGAATTACAGGCATGCGCCACCGTGCCCAGCCCCCCACATTCTCTTTTTAAGGGTCGAGGTCCCAGACTTCTCCTATGTTTGTAATCATGGTGGTTGCCTTTGCCTTTAAATGCCGCACAAGAGTTTAGCAGGCTTATGAGATGTTGGTAATAAGCTGTTTCTCATGGCATGTGTGGTTTGTGCACTCATAGCACATACATGTGTCAGTGGGAATACTTCAATTAGAAGTTTTAACAAGTGATATCCGTACATGAAGGAAACTGTGGAAAAATAGGATGGGGGAAAGTTATGAATAAAAAACACTCATGCAGTTTGGCCCCAGAGATTGCTAGCATGTGGAAAGTTGTGTATATGTGTATATAAATATGTTCATATCAGCATATGTACATCTATGTATACATGCACACATTCATACACATGTCCACATGCATATTCACATATATGTATTTTGCATGCAAATACACCTGTACATATATACATAGGTATATGACTGATAAGACGTCACACATCTTGCAATCTGCCCTTTTAAAAATATGTTTGTGAGTTGGGCATGGTTGGTCCGTAGCTGTAATCTCAGCACTTTGGGAGGTGGAGACAGGAGGACTGCTTGAACCCAGGACTTCAAGACCAGCCGGGTCAACACAGAGAGATCCCGATCTCTACAGAACATTAAAAAATTAGCCAGGCGTGGTAGCACGCTCCTATCTGTGGTCCCAGCTACTTGGGAGGCTGACGTAGGAGGATCACTTGAGCCCTGGAAGTCGAAGGTGCAGTGAGCTGTCATTGCACCACTGCATTCCAGCCTGGGTGACACAGCCAGTCCCTGTCTCAAATAAGTTCATTAATTGAATACTCATGCAGTGAGCTTTCCTCCCATTATTTAGCATTCTTTGCAAACGTTTGTCAGTCACCATATTCTCCTGGGCAAAGGGCGCACTGGCTTTTTTTTATTTTATTTTGTTTTTATTTTATTTTTTTTTATTATACTTTAGGGTTTTAGGGTACATGTGCACAATGTGCAGGTTTGTTACATATGTATCCATGTGCCATGTTGATTTCCTGCACCCATTAACTCGTCATTTAGCATTAGGTGTATCTCCTAATGCTGTCCCTCCCCCATCCCCCCACCCCACAACAGTCCCCGGAGTGCGATGTTCCCCTTCCTGTGTCCGTGAGTTCTCATTGTTCAATTCCCACCTATGAGTGAGAACATGCGGTGTTTGGTTTTTTGTCCTTGTGATAGTTTACTGAGAATGATGTTTTCCAGTTTCATCCATGTCCCTACAAAGGACACGAACTCATCATTTTTTATGGCTGCATAGTATTCCATGGTGTATATGTGCCACATTTTCTTAATCCAGTCTATCATTGTTGGACATTTGGGTAGGGCGCACTGTTTTAACTACGCATCCTCTCTGGAGTCCCACCCTGGCCACCATGTTGCTCTCTGCTTTTTAACCTCCTGACTCCGGGAAGCGGGCGGTGGTCCTGCTGGGACCCTGTGCAGGGACAAGGGTTCCCGGGGCAGTTCCCTCCACAGCAGGGTGTGCATCTGACAGCCTGTGCTCTCTCTCTCCTCTTGCCCCGCAGTGCCAGGCTTCCCGTATCCAGCAGCCACGGCCGCGGCCGCCTACCGAGGGGCGCACCTGCGAGGCCGCGGTCGCACCGTGTACAACACCTTCAGGGCCGCGGCGCCCCCGCCCCCGATCCCGGCCTACGGCGGGTAAGTGGGGCAGCCTCCTGGGTGGGCCTCCCTGCACCAGCCCTCCCTCCCCAGAGGCACGGAGCTGTTTGCGAGCGCATGATGGTCTTGATTCCCCCTCCGCCACCCCCAGAACCGCCCCCAGCATGCAGCCCGGCGCGCACCTGCAGTGGAGCACCTTGCTAAGAGTATTGAAAAATGAGTGTAATCTGTCCTGTCATGGTTGGTGCGTTTAAGCATTCTACATGTCACATGTTGTTATGTAAATTCTCTGAGACTGAATGCTGGAGAACAGAGAAATGGTTACAGCCAAAGATGTATTTCTGATGATTGCAAACATCTGGTTATTAAGGAGGTTGGACCACATTTGCCCCTTGAATTCCTCCACAGAAAAACGTGAGGTTTTCATACATAAAAATCACTGGGTGGTCTTGCTCCCCTCCCCAGGGATATCTTGGCTTCAAGGTTCACGAACCTTTGCCTGCAAAGAGAAAATTAGGTGTTGAGTCACATGCAAACATACGAGAATTAATGAAATTGGAGTTAAGATGCGTTGTAGTTGCATTTTCCAAAATGGCATTTGCCTTCCTTTCTCCTCTGTGGGGACAATGTAAATTAGTTTGTTTCCCATTGCCAATTTGGTCCTTCTGTGCATAGACTTTGATATTGCCAGGCGAATGTCAAGGAATGGTGTGAATGCTCAGTAAAAGAAAAAAAATGATACTGGTGTGTTTGGTGGCAGTCTTGAAATGCTAGTCCCTCTGTCCCTCTTTTAAGGCTCCTGCTAGAATATTCTTGCACCTCTGCAGCCAGGGAGAAAGGGATGCCTGCAAGGCAGTGGTCCCAGACCAGGGGACATTTGCAAGGTCTAGAGACATTTTTGACTGTCACAACAGGAATGGAGAGATGCTATGTCCTCTATTGGGTAGAGTCTAGGGATGTTGTTTGACAGCCCCCAACAAGAAAGAATTATCAGGCTCACAGTCAGTCACGCTGCAGCTGAGAAACCATGCTCTATGTTAAATTCGGCGATCCCCAGAAAGTCTGGCACGAGGCTTCCCTGGCCAGTGACTGGCTTTCTGACGTGTAGAAGAAAATATGGCTGCATTTAAGACTGTGTGAAAAGGGTTAAATGCCCTTTTGATAGCTCTGTTGCTTGTCAATCTTTCAGAAAACCTACATGAGCCTAGATCATCTATTATGACAAAAGGAAACACTTTTTTTCATTACGTATTCATTCTAAACCATAGCGTTCGAAATGTTTCAACAATAAACGCAATAAAGTTAATGGTAAAAAGAAAACAGTAGGTAAAACCATCAGAGAAGGGAAAATTAAGGAAAAGTAGTATGGCAATGTCCATCAAATTTCTTGTGTAGTCATTAGAATTGGGTCAACTTTGAGCTTCTTGGACAAAACAAGAGCTCTCTCTATACATGCAGATATTTTAACTGAAAAGACGGTGGATAGTAACAAACCAAGAATGAACTGGCTATAAATTCTCCCTAATGCCTGTCAAATGTATTTGCATGTCTTAAGCCTTTTGTGTGACCATGCAATATAAGGAATTGTTGATAGTATAATTTTTATCTCTGGTATCACAGCAATGAGTCCATTTTATGGATCCAGAAATGTAAAAATAGAGATTTGTTATTCCCAAGATCATGTAATGAGTTATGAAGGAAAAAGAAAATCCCAAGTTACCTTTGGGCTCATGTAATTACTAAAGCAAGATTCGTACGCTATGAATGCAAAATTGCACTTATACCACATTCGTTTGAAAATTGTTCTCAGTACATGGCAGTTGAAGTGTTTTGGTATATCTACCATCAGTATCTCACTACTATATTAAACAGCAAAAGAAATAATAGAGGAAAATTATATGGCTTATCCTCACATGAACAATTTATAAGCATCTCAGAATAACACACCTGCTGTAAAATCAAAATTAGCTAACTTATAATGAACATGCTCTTTGCTGGGAATAACCATGCATAACTAATTAATGCCATGTTTCACCAGGGAGAGACACAGGCATTTCCGAATGATGAAACAATGTGTTTGTAACTACTTGGGATGAAAATTAATTTTAATATTCCAGCAATATCTGTGATCAGTTTGGTTGTAGTGGTGGATTATGCCTCCTCGCTGATAATAGTATGGCTGGAATTCTAAAGCCATACTTGGAAGCAAGATCAAATTCTCAGCAGAGAAGTAGGAGACCCAGCAGGACTAAGATTGCAGGCATTCATGTCTGCAATAATCTATTAGAGCAAGGTACTGGTGAAAAAGAAGGAAATTCATCCGGTTGCCTGGGTGTTTCACTGGATTACACACTTCCGGGAATGAATTGGCACAGAATGAAAAACTTTGAGCCCAACATCTTAAAGGTTTCCTTTTCCTCTGGAATAAACAGATTAGGCTGCAGGAGATGGCAGTGGGATGGTTCCTCTTGGAAAGGAAGAGAGCAGAGTGGGACACGGGGCAGGAGTTGGCTGGAAGAGCAAGGACCCCCATCTTGTGTTCAGGGAAAGCAAGTAGCAAAGAGGTTGGAAATACTTGTTTTCAGAAAGTAACATCATCAGGATTCAGGTGGTCCAGAGAGTGGATTTCCTGTAGTCTTTTATCTCTAAAGTCCTTTGGAGGAAAACTTCTAACATTGGACTGACGTCTTTACCCCAGCCCAGTTCAGCTCACCCTATGACCCTGTGACTCACACCTATCGTGTTTTAGGCACTGTTGTGTGCTAAAGAGACAAATGGCACCTTGAGAGGTATTTCTTCTGGTTGGGGCAGGGGGTGACATACAAGCCAACAATTTCAATAAATGTGATAAGTGATACAAGAGGATATTGTGTGAACACCAGGGAAAGGTCCTTAGCCCAGCTTGGGTGTTTACAGAAGTCATCCCAGAAGAGAAGAAATATGGGATATATGTAAGTCCAAACATTTCCTAAATTGCCACAGTGAAATCTTATCCTGTGACCCCTCCTCCACGCACACCCCCAGCAATGTCCATCTTTTCTAAGACATAGCCTAACAAACTACATTTAAGAATTTGTTTCCACTGTCACCAACTGAAGGCATATCTGCCAACCTTAATCTGTTCTTCCTGAAGTATCCAATATGAATCTATATTGTTACTAAAATAGCAGTCAAAAAGGTGTCCTAGGTCTATGCATGGCTTCCACATTTTTTTCATCCTGGGAGATAGAAGAAAATATCCTTTAGGATCTCCATGGCTACCTTTGTGGAAGCTTGCGTGACCCTTGGAGGTATCCAACATAAAGATAGTCACATGAGTAGAGTCCCTAAGGATGCCCTACATCCATTTCCTTTTAAAAAAAATTTTTTTTGAGATGGAGTCTCACTCTGTCACCCAGGCTTCGGTGCAATGGTGCGATCTCAACTCACTGCAACCTCCACCTCCTGAGTCCAAGTGATTCTCCCACCTCAGCCTCCTAAGTAGCTGGGATTCCAGGTGCCCGCCACCACACCTGGCTAATTTTTGCATTTTTAATAGAGATGGGGTTTCACCATGTTGGCCAGGCTGGTCTTGAACTCCTGACCTCAGGGGATCCTTCCACCTGAGCCTCCCAAAGTGCTGGGATTATAGGCGTGAGCCACCGCGCCTAGCCATTCATCCATTTCCTTTTATTGATTTGCCTTTTCCTTCCATGTCTTGATATTTTCTGAAGCCCTTCCATGCAGCTGAAGAACATAGGTTATGAAGAGGCCCTATTTTGTCTCACATGGCTAAATAGAAACCCTCTTGGGGCATTAACACATGATGGTTCCTCCAGGGGTAGGGACAGTTGTGGACCATGGTGGGATCATAGGTACAAGTGGAAAACTCTTTACCAAACCAACCAACTCCCCATTGATTGCCAACATCAACGGAATGAGACTGACTGAATAGTTAGAAAGTGATGTCTACATAGTCTATGGAATTTTACAGTCCTAGGAAGACACTGGATTTAAGGTAAATAAGACTGGGCCCCAGTATTCTACCCATACTGGCTTGGACAGCTAACTTAACATCTATAGACAAAGTATCCTTAAGCGAGAGTGGGGGATGTATCTGCCCCCGTAGAGTTGATAGAGGGTAAAGTAGGGAAATCCACGTAAGGTGACAACTTGGTCCATCCTGTGACATGCATTCAGTGAACTGTACCTGCTGTTCTCCAGGTTGATGAACTTGGCGACTTTACTCACCACCCATGGTCTTCTTTCTCAACCTCCCCTTTTGCTTGTGGTTGAGTACACAAGAAGATCCCATGTCTCTCCCTCTGTGCATTATTTATCTTTGCTAGGGGGCACTTGCACTTTCACAGACCTCCATTTCCTTCAAGCCACAGAAATGGTTGAGGCATTTTGCTTATGGAATATGTAGATTGAAAATACAATATTGAGTAGGGAACAGTCACAGAGCAGAGTAGAGTTTTCCTTATTTCTCCTTGCATTTGATCCTGGACTCAATTTGATTGAGAAACCACAATGCCCAGTCTAGCTTCCTATGACTCACATTTGGGAGGAATTACCCACCGGGTAATTGCTGTTCAGGGAGCTCACAAGCTGATTATCTATGCATCAAGACAGCAAGTGGAGGCTTTGGAGACAAACCCTATAGACTTAGTATCTTTGATGTTAAAAAACAGCAGCTAAATCCCAATCCCCCGCCTCAAAGAGGAACTCCATGAGTACCTATTATGTACCATGCATATTTCATGGAGTGCAATGGGGTGCTCTAATGGAACATCACATGAGTTATTTTTGAGATGGAGTCTTGCTCTGTCACCCAGGCTGAACTGCAGTGGTAAAATCTCTGCTCACTGCAACCTCCTCCTCCTGGGTTCAAGCAATTCTCCTGTCTTCAGCCTCCTGGATAGCTGGGATTACAGGCACATGCCACCACACCCAGCTAATTTTTGTGTTTTTAGTAGAGACAGGGTTTCCTCATATTGGCCAGGCTGGTCTCAAACTCCTGACCTCAAGTGATGTACCCACCTCGGCCTCCCAAAGTGCTGGGATTACAGGCATGTGCCACCGCCCCCTGGCCGTGTTTTTATTATTATTCTAAGCCTAAGAATCTAATATCAGCTGTAGGCTTTTGGTCTTATTCTCTAGGTATCTCTGAGCAAGATTTTCTGCCCTTTCTCAGGTAATTGTTATACATCTGTGTAAACTTCCCAGAGTTACCTTGAGAAGTATTTCAGAAGACTCTATACTATTTGGGGTATAGGAAAGATAAAGCAGTATCCCAGGAGAAAACTTAAAGCTGGCCAGTGGCAGAACAAATAGATCCTTTGGAAATGTTTTCACGTTAAGTCCTAAAAAAGCCTCCAACAACAGTCTCTGGGACTATGGGTGTATCTTTCTGTGTACAGATCAGCCATGCTTTCTGGTTTTATCTTCTAAATATCTAAATCCCCAACCTGTGTTATCTGATGCCTAGGAACTGTATTTAGTATAAATACTGGGAGCAAAAGTCATCATTACCCATTGTCAGAATACTTTACACACAGGAGCGTCCAACCTTTTGGTTTCCCTGGGACACACTGAAAGAATTGACTTGGGCCACACATAAAATACACATACACTAACTACAGCTGATGAGCAAAAAAAGAAAAAAAGAATCTCATAATGTTTTAAGAAAGTTAATGAATTTGTGTTGGGGCTGCATTCAAAGCTGTCCTGGGCCACATGCAGCCTATGGGCTGCGGGTTGGACAAGCTTCCTTTGCAGAATTCTTCTTTATAAAGTGTGACTTCTTATTTGCTACTTTTAAAATGTAACCCAAAAAGCCTCTTAATAGCATGAATTTATAGACAAACATCACGAATAAGTGGTCTTTAAAGCCTTTTTTTGGAGGGGAGAATGTGAAAAGACATTTTCACAGATGCCTTTAATAATCTGATTAAAAATTCTCTAGAAAAATACGTACAAACAGGACACACACACACCCAAATTCTATACAAATGCCAGCAAGTTTCTGATCCCCCCGATATCCATTAAAAAATAGCGATATTTGAACACATTAAGAAGTTTATTTTCTAGTTGGAAGGGGCCTCAGGGTAGAACAATTGTAAACAGCCTTTTCTATAAGAATATACTTGTGGCTGGTGAGCAGATTGTATAGTTTGGGCATTTTATACTTTTTTTTAAAGTAAACTAATTTTCTATAGTGCAGTCATTCCCTGCTTGCATTCAAATATTTAACTACTGGTATTACTTTTCTAAGAAAATAAGATGTACATTTGCATTACGTCCTTGCAAAAGCATATTGAGTCCCAATGTGATTGACAAACAATACAATTACCTCTGCATGACTAGACGGACCATCTCTGCATTGAAATAGGACTGCACCTGTTTAGTTCACGATGGTAACTCCCTTCTCTCCTAACTGTTCTGTGGTTAATTTATCTATAGCTGCACCGCAGACATGGATCCCTGTGCCTCTTTCCCTACATATATTTTAAGTGCAGCTGTTTGATGAGGCTTTAAATATTATTTTGGATACATTTTTGGAAACTAGCATGAGGCTTTGTGATGAGAACTTTCCTGTAACCAGCTCCTCCATTAGTATATGACCTAAGAGGCTGACCTTCAGTTTTGTCTCAAATGTAAAGTAAAATAACACTTGGAGGATGGTGTTGCATAGAGCAATGATTCTCATATTCCTGGGACCAATAGCATCAGCATCATCGATTAACTTGTTAGAAATGTAAGCTCTTAGATGCTGTCACCCGGATCTATTGAATCAGAACCTGTTGGCTGGGCGTGGGGCCCAGCCACCTGTGTTTCAAAAGTCCTCCAGGTGATTCTGATACACATTCAAGTTTGACCACCACTGCCTGCCATAGTACTTAAGAGTTTGCACCGTGGAGCCAGACTCCCTGGGCTCAAATCCCATTTCAGACAGTACTCAGTTCTCTTTCAGTTTCTGCATGTTTAAAGAGGCGATGATCACATTATCCATCTCATAGGGGTATTCTAAGGACGGAGTGGGATCATGAGCACAGAATATCTAGACTAGGGACTGATCCGTGGTTAAGTGTTCTACAAATGTGAGTAGTGGGAGTAATGGTGCTCGTGCTGTTACTATTAGGGAGAAAAACAATGTTTTGGTAAAATTGGCTTCCCATTACGTGGCTTTATTTCACACACTGCCAGTGAGGATGACTACATTGCTTACACATCATTTAGAGTTGTCCTAAAGATAGATCACTTGGCCCGGCACGGTGGCTCAAGCCTGTAATCCTAGCACTTTGGGAGGCCAAGGCGGGTGAATCACGAGGTCAGGAGATCGAGACCATCCTGGCTAACACGGTGAAACCCCATCTCTACTAAATATACAAAAAATTAGCAGGGCGTGGTGGCGGGAGCCTGTAGTATCAGCTACTCGGGAGGCTGAGGCAGGAGAATGGTGTGAACCCAGGGGGTGGAGCTTGCAGTGAGCGGAGATCTTGCCATTGCACTCCAGCCTGGGGGACAGATCGAGACTCCGTCTCAAAAAAAAAAAAAAAAAAAAAAAAAAAAAAAGATCACTCATCCTTTCCATTTCTCACCAACACATGTGCACTTTGAAAACAAATAATCCCTTCATGATGGGGTTTATAATGGCAGCTACAATCGTCTTTTCGCTGTGAAGGCACCATATTTAGACCCTAATGCTTGTATCTTTCCCCCCCAGCCCTGCAAGAAGCCAGCCCATGGGTCTTCCAGCCATAGGTCTTGCCTTGCAGTACCCTCGCCCCACCACCCTTTGCCTTGACAGCCCTTCACTCCTCTCTACCGAGCCAAGGCTTTGAGGTTTCTGTGCCATTTGCTCAGCCTCTCTCATCTCTGCTGCTGGCCCTGCCTCCTTGTGTTCCACATTCAGGGCACCTTCGTTGTTCTCTCCTGCAGTATCTATCCCAGCTGTGATTCTACAGTTTTATGCATAATTTGTGACTGTGTGTCCCACTCCCTGTACACTCTGGGAGGGCAGGTTTACTGAGGGGGCTTGCTTCTTCGGTCTCCATGCCTTGGCAATAGTAGTTGGGGTACAGGAAACCTTTCAGTCTTAGAAATAGTATGTATTTGGCTTGTTTGAGCTTTTCACAATAAGAAAGTTAGACTAGTTCTTCTTTGGTTCAATGTCTCATCAATGTAGGATGGCAGCATCCCCCAAGTAAGTTTCTGTAGCCCACAGTGGAGGACAAAGCATGGCAATCAGGTTACCCTACTGAGGAGAGACTCCTAAGAGCAAACATCACGGCATGTTCTTTCCTCACCTCTGGGCAATGTTGGTACAAATAGGCTTGACATGGAGGCACAAAACTGGCCATGGTGCATAACAACTTGTCTTAATGAAAGAAGGGATCAGTTTCTTGGCCAGAGCTCAGCCTCAGCTGTATCAAAGAACCCCACTCTTGGCCCACACCCATGCCATGTGCCCCTTTGGAACAGCCTCCAAGGCCTGGGCTCAGTTCTTCTCTCCATCATTTATAGAAGATCAGAGACAGATGAGGTTCCACCGTTGAGATCTTTAGAAGTCATTATTTCCCATATTTAAAGGTATATGTTTCATATTTGGTAAAAAATATATTGTTTACTTCTAGACTACTTTCTGTCTAGTCTCTTGCCCTGGTCTCCCAATTCAGGTTCGAGTCTGTTAATCGTATTTCTCCTCCATTCACAACAGCCACTGATACCGAATAGCCAAATCAGAGACAAACCTGAGAGTCCTCCCGACCCATTATTGAATTCTACCTGGAGTTGGTAAAGCAACGACTCAATCTCCTTCTGACACCTTCTCATGCCCACCCTTCCCTCTAAAATATGAGCCCTATTCACCCAGTTATTGTCCATCTTCTAGGTAACAAGCAATGTGTCAGGAATTGAGATAGAATGTTAGTTAAGCCATGGGGTGTAGCTTTTAAGGTGCAATGAGTCACATGCACACAGACCTTTAATGTGAGGCAGAAATTGACCACTGACTCAGATAAGAGTCTGAAAAATGATGCTGGTGTTCATAATGGGAAAAGTCACCCAGCTGCAGGTGGGCACCGGGTCTCAGACGTGGTGACCTTGTTAGAGTTACAGTGTTAAGGATGATGCCACCCATCCCTTTGCAAGCATTATCTTATGAAACCCTTCTTTGAGGTAGGCACTTACCTATTTTCCCTTTTTAACGGATGAGTAAGTGAGGTTCAGATATCTCAAGTAATATGTCCAAAGGCACTGAGCTGTTGATTGAGGATGCTGCACTTTGACTCAAATCCCCATGTGCTTCCCATCTAACTTGGCTCTTGAATGGCCACCTCACTGCTTTTGGATGAGGATACTGGAATAAAGGGCATTGCCAGCACAAGGCATTGCACGTGCAAGGGCATGGCAGCATGAAAGAATGGGATGGAGCTGTTTTGGTGTGGCTAAATAATCAGTCCTGTGGTTTGGGACCCAAACTAAATACCTGTTGCTCCCTCTCTTTCATCAGACCTGTTCCAAGTCCTGTTGGCAGAGGGTGACTCTGCCTTCTGACCCCCCAACCGACATTCTCTATGTTGGAAATGTTGAAAAAGAATTCAAAGCATAGCTCGGGATGCTGCACAGCTCAGCATCTTGGATTAGGGCTTTATGCCACTTCACAAGCGCTCTTGTGAACTGTAGCCCTCCCGGATCAAATATGAACAACAGCTGAAAGCTATTCCTACCAACCTCCTTAGTGTGTGACATCCCTGCCACATTTTTAAGGACAGTGGTACTTGGAGTTTAGCCAATCGACTCCAAAATACTCTAAGAAGCACACTAGAGTGTTCTCCAGCAAACCAGTGTCACAGCTGCGTGTGTGTGTCAGTACTGTGTGTGTGTGTGTGTGTGTGTTGTAAAATGCCTTCCCCTGGCTCAATATGCTTTGCTTACATGTGGGTTCACTCTGCTACAGAAACCTACTGGAATCATTTGGTATTAAAGTTGTGTTTCTATTAGAACCTCAGCCTCATTCAGTGGTGGGGCTCATTGGTCCTTTGCCGGAATCATAAGTCATCCAGAAACATCATGGGAAGATATCGGGGAAGATTGTAAATAACTACGATCCTTTTGAAAATAGGCATTTAGAAAGAGTTTCATATGCAAGATGCCTTATGATCCTTACAAAAACCTGTGAAGGCTACATACGATTCTCGTTAAACTCATTTTCATGCTTAGGAAATATAAATCAGTTTCTCACGACCACGTAGCTAAGAGCTTGTTTTCCTGGTTGTTTTACTCAAAGTATACCAGAAAGCTTCTGGGGAATCATCCCCTAACCCCTGTCCCCAGCCCTCTGAAGTCTCTTCTTTCTGGGATGGTCACTATATGGGTGGCAACAGAGAGCTGCTATCAGATTGGGCTTGTTCAATCAGGGTGTGGGACTTTGTTTACTCTAGATATAATTTATGTGAACACACAGATATTCACATGTATATACCCTTGTACATATAAGCACACAAATACATATAAATAAGTATACACATGCATATATACATGCTTACATACATGTATATACTATAGACAAATACAAACATGCATTCCTACACTTTTCCATATTAACACACATAGACAAATATGCACACAGTGCACTTGTACACATGAAGACATGTCTGCACACAAAACCCATTCTTGCACACGTACCCATGCTCACCCACATACAGTTAGAGATATTCTCCATTTGCCATAAAATAATGCATGTGGAATTACCAAATATAATACAATGTGAAAGAATATAGAAGGAAATTTTTGAAACCCTATGTGTTGTCCAGCTCACCTAAGGCCATTCAGCTCTAGCCCATATTGAAAATGCTGCAATCTGTGTCTTGACCTTTACAGTCCTATTTTTAAATAGATGTTTTGGGTTTTCGTTCTGTGGGGTAGGGGGTTATGTGGTTTGATTGCCAACTCTGACCTGTTAAGATGCTCATGTCTGTCTGGGCCACTTAAAATAAATCTCAGTCCTCTTTGCATTTCAAAGTCGTGCATTTCTGTACCCACTCCTGAGAGAGTGGGAAGTTTGGGACCTAGCACACTGCCACCACCACATCCTCATTCTGGGCCAACACCAAAGCCCGGCCTAATTTTCTCGGTTTGCTCAACTGCCGTTGTCTCCAACCTCCTTAATCAATGTGAAAACGATCCTCGGTTCCTGTGTTTTGGATCTTGTGACCAAACTAACCTCGCCAGTGCAGGGGTTGGTGTGTCTGCATGGGAAATGCACTAATATGGATGTTTCTCTTTGTGTGTGCACCCTTGCAGTGTTGTTTACCAGGATGGATTTTATGGTGCAGACATTTATGTAAGTATTCATTGACGTGCATGCCGTCCCCGTTTCCTCCTGGAGTCATTCTTTTTACAAGTTTGCTGTGAACTTCTCTACTTGGTGTAGTTGAGTTTCTCTCCTTGGTCTGTAGGAAATAATTCAGTGGTTCGTCTTGCAGGACAGAAAGCCTTCTGCTCCGGAGCTCATGGCAGACATCACTGGCTGTTTACTGGGGTGGAATTAACCCCTTGATCAACTTCAGAATAAATGCAATTCCCCCAAAAAGGTGGCATTTCTTTCACAGCAGCTACAGACCCCACTTCACCCACAAAGAAATTGTCTCTGAAGTTCTCAATATGTTCTTTGTTTTTAGTTTAATATTTAGGATAACCGCTGTAGTTACCAGCTGCAGAGGGTTAAAAGATATTTTCATGGCTGATATTTTTGATGTTTTCCCTAAAATATCACAGTAGCCTTAGAAACACTCTTTCTCTCTCTAGACATGGACAAGAGTTTAGCCCTAAACATCTCCTAATTCTCTTAACAAAATAAATGTCAAATTGAACATTGAGCCCCCATTTTCTTTAACCTTTTATTCCATTTCCCCCAGTGACCTGACTTAAAATTGCTTGCTAAATAGTACCACTGTAAGTTTACTTTTAGAAAAGAGGAGGCTATTTCTCATTATGGAAACAAGAATTAAACTTAACTATGTTCATCTAGAGGTAGTTATTCTCTGACATTATTATACTAACATTGACGTTATGAACATGACTTGGAGTAAACACAATTTTGAATAAGTAGGCAGTGTTGGGAGATACTCCCTAAATCATAATTTTTATTACAAAAGACCTCAGTCAATGGGATTGTATTTGTTTTATAAACTGGATAGCAGAAAAATCCTGTTTCTGATGAAATTGATATCATGTACTAAAAGATGAATAAGGCACTGATTATTTTATTCCTTTTGAATTTCAAATCATTACAATTTTGAGATATAGTATTTATCTCCATCAATGATAGACTTAGTTGAGTTCTGCTATTGCATCAAGTATATTTGCTATGATCTGTGGGTTAGTATTTTTTCCCCCATAATAAAATGAGTGAGAACCCATATGTCCTAATTCACTCGGTGATCAATCAGTTTTCTTCTTTTTTGTGGAACTTAAGCTTTTCCGTCTCATGTCGTCTTTTTTCAGACTTTCAGATTTTAAATTATGAGGCAGGCTGGGGCTGAGCAGTTTGCAGCCCATTCATATCCTCAGGCACCTGCTAAACCCAGTCACCAGTCCTGGCTCTCGACTTCATGCAGCCCATGGGTAGATTATCGCCGATGGAAGGAGCCAGAATGGTAGTTGGCATCGCAGAATTTAGGGCTTTAGAAATGAAAGGGAATAGACAAGGGATAGAGAAATGCTTTTTAAAAAAATCCACCAAAATGAAAACTATCTCCAGCAACACCTACCCAAGAAAAAAAAAATGCAGATTTTCCTGAGTTTAGTTAAAAATATTTCACAATCATTTAGTGAGTGTCCACCTCTTCATGCCTCAGTTTCTTCAAACTGACAATAATTTATTGAATCATTAATGTGGGGTGTCTTATGCAGATGTCAAATTGGTGTCTTCCTGGCCTCAGATTCTTGAGTAGCAAGAAGGAGAGGCTGCCTGTAGGCAGGGTCTGTGGAGCTCCCAGAAATAAGGAAAAAGAAGGGATTCATTTAAGTGAGTGCGAGTGTGTGTCTGTATCGATTGGGGCATATCGCTGCATCAGAAAATCCACAGAGCAATGCAAATAGAGAAAAAACAAAGTTAGAAGAAGGAAATATGCCAACCACTTGACTAGAGAGGAAAAAGAAAATTTATGCAGGGAAGAAAGCCACAGAAGTGTCCCTTTGTGCTTTTCTAGTTCCTTTAGGAGATTTTTGTCTCTCACACATTCATCATGTTTGGGCCAAGCCCACTGGGTGCAGTGATGCAGCTCGGGAAGCATCAGGGTGAGCTTCACAGGACAGAGTTTCTTCCCGTCTTAAGTTGTCTGATATGTTCATTCATAAAACTGCCCCTTTTCTGACTTTTCAGGCCACGACCCCCAGCCAGAAATTATTTTCCCCACTCTTTATATTATAATGACAATAAGATTTTCCAGTGGGGAAGTATCACATATGCAGTCAGGTGGCAAAAAAAAGTTCCTGCAATATGAATTTAGAGATTTGTTTACCCAGCACGTTTCTGTCCTGTCTCTAACAGTCTCTAGAATCTTGTAGACCTTCCTGAATATCTTGCTTTGTCAGATGATGACTTTAACATATTGCTGCTGGTGTGTGTCTGTGTGTATATTGGACAGTAGGAAACTAGCCTGCGCCACTGCCCAGATCAGCAGCAGAACAAAAGGTCTTTGATGACCGTAAGTTTAAGAAATATAAATATGTTCTGCACCACAGAATATACAGAACAAGATTCATCCTAGTTAGAAATATGTCATAATCTTGAATGTGCTTTTTAAAGCCACTACTCTACCTCCCTTGAGATACCAGCATGTTCTGATGAGTGGAAATATCCCCAAGCTTCGTTTTTAAAAGAGATGATGGTTAAACAGATTCTTAGAAAGTCATATGAGGTTCTACTTTAAAGAAAGATTTTGGCTTACTCCTTCAATCTCGTTAAAAACAGTACACAATATATAGGTTTAGGGCAATTCTGAGCGGCCCCAGGATATATGTTAGACACATCAGATACCTCTAATAGATTTAAACCTCTTTTTGTTATTACTGTATTTTTTAGACAGTCTTACTGTGTCGCCCAGGCTGGAGTGCAGTGCTGCGATCTCAGCTGTCTGCAACCTCTGCCCCCTGGAAGCAATCCTCCTGCCTCAGCTTCCCGAGTAGCTGGGATTACAGGCGCCTAGCACCACCCCTGGCTAATTTTTTATTTTTAGTAGAGACAGGATTTCACCGTGTTGGCCAGGGTGGTCTCGAACTCCTGACCTCAAGTGATCCATCCGCCTCGGTCTCCCAAAGTGCTAGGATTACAGGCGTGAGCCGCCGCACCAAGCCATAAACCTCTTCTTTTTAATTTTATTGGGTAGTCAGTTTCTAGCCTCAGTCACTGCTAAGGAAGATAACGGAGGGTGCTGTCAGATTCTTCCTGCTCAAGATGTTCTCCATCCTGGCGGTATATCAGAGCAGGTCAACAACTCAACGGCTTGCATCCCAGAACTACTGGGCTTTTGTCGGTACCCTGCTCTCTCCCCTCCCCTGTCCTTTGTTCTTCAAGGTCTTTCCATGCCTACCACCTGAGGTTGGAGCCCTCGGGCATTTTTTAGTTCTGCCAAAGAAAGCACATAGTCATCGAAAGACCTGCATGATCCCTGTAACTGGCAGGCCACAACCTCCTCTCTCAAATGACCTCCTTCTGAAAGTTTTCAGAGGAAAGAGGATTGAACGGAGAGGGACAGATGATCACAGATGTCCTGAAATTGCCAAAGAGAGTAGACTTGTTATGAAATGCTGTGAGCCAGACATGAAGGGAAAAAACCAGGACAGCTCGTTTGGGCAGAGGGCAAAGACAAAGCCTTCCTCCTGTTTAGGAAATGAGCCCTGTAGGAAACCCACTGCCTCTAGCCCCAGTGGAGAGGTTCAGGCACAGTGTGGTTGGCTACTCATCGGAGAGGACGTGGGGGTTGTTTGAGAAAGGAGGATAGGAATGATCTTTATCTGAGTCCCTTCTACCTGAGAACAGAACAGAACACACACACACACACACACACACACACTTTTGTATAAAAAGATAGGAATTTTCATAATGAAAGATATCAAATCTTTTGATATGTTCACTATTATTGCTTAGTGGTACACCTTTAAATAAATTCATTTTAATTAAAAGTGGATCAAGTTAAGCAAACTAAATGGTAGAGTTTATACAAACAGGCTTGCAGTGCAAGACTAAGGTTCTTAGTCCTATAGAGTCTCTCATACTTAGAAGTGAAGCTATAGATTTTTTTTGAGGTGGAATCTCGTTCTGTCACCCAGGCTGGAGTGCAGTAGCATGATCTCAGCTCACTTGCAACCTCCACCTCCAGGGTTCAAGCGACTCTTCAACCTCAGCCTCTTGAGTAACTGGGATTACAGGTACCCACCACCATGCCCAGCTAATCCATGTATTTTAGTAGAGATGGGGTTTTGCCATGTTGGCCAGGCTGGTCTCAAACTCCTGACCTCAAGAGATCCACCTGCCTTGGCCTCCCAAAGTGCTGGGATTACAGGTGTGACCCACCACGCCTGACCCCTGAAGCTAAAGATTTTATGAGGCGAGAAGTTGACCAAGGAGTGGAAAACAAGCATTGCTTAACTCAACAAAGACATTCCTTGGTTGACCTTCTCTTGGAGAGATCAAAAAGTATAGCATTTGATCAAAAAATAACTATTAAGATTACAAATGAAAAGAGGGAGAGAAAGAAATTATAATGAACTGTTAAGAATTGACAAATGGATAGAAACTGGAATAACATAGTGGGGTGTTTGACAATGGGAAGAGAAGAGGGAAAGAGTGAGAGGATATAGAATATAAATGTTAACCACGTTCCTTTTTATTAAGAACATCCTAAGAGTCCTAACATTAGGCGCAACCATGAGGGCCACCTAGCAAATATGTCTTGAGATTCCAGTGCATTTTTATGCCATTCCTAAATTCTGTATAACAAGTTTCTGGTTAACACCATGGCTAAACACAGTTATTGCTGAATTCATGTCACTCTGCCACCCACATGTTTTAAAACAAAGAGGTATCCTCATTTCACTGATGTTTAAACTCAGGAATGAGATGTGTCAGTCACTTTGGGAACATGTAAAGCTGGAAAGTAGGAATTCTTTAAATAAAAACCCCTAGTCTTTCTTCCTGAGACCTTGTTTTCAGTGTGAGGTGGCTGAGGATTGGCATTTGACTTGCCATCCCCAGTCACCATAGTGGAGACCTCAGTCCCCCAAGAAATCAGGCGAATGCTGTGTTTGCAATGGGAGAGACAAGATGTTGAGTGTTTTTTTTTTTTTTTTTTTTTTTTTTTAGCAATTTTTTTTTTTTCTTTTTTTTTTTTTTTTATTATACTTTAGGGTTTTAGGGTACATGTGCACAATGTGCAGGTTTGTTACATATGTATCCATTTGACCCAGCCATCCCATTACTGGGTATATACCCAAAGGACTATAAATCATGCTGCTATAAAGACACATGCACACGTATGTTTATTGCGGCACTATTCACAATAGCAAAGACTTGGAACCAACCCAAATGTCCAACAACGATAGACTGGATTAAGAAGATGTTGAGTGTTTTACCTTTATTACCTCATCTCTCCTCACCGCAGCCCTTGAAACAAGGAATCTTACCTCTTTTTTTTTGTTGTTCCAGAAGAGAAACTTTTTTTGGAAACAGACTCCCTGTATCACCCAGGGTGGAATGCAGTGTCATGATCTCAGCTCACTGCAACCTCTGCCTCCTAGGTTCAGGCGATTCTCCTGCCTCAGCCTCCCAGATAGCTGAGACTACATGCATGCGCCACGACACCTGGCTAATTTTTGGATTCTTAGTAGAAACGGGGTTTCACCATGTTGGCCAGGCTGGTTTCGAATTTCTGACCTCAAGTGATCCACCTGCCTTGGCCTCCCAAAGTGCCGGGATTACAGGTGTCAGCCACCACGTGTGGCCAACAGGAAACTCTTTGTTCCAGAAAAGAAAATAATTTGTCCAAAAATCTTCACTGACACTGGGCCTTGAGCCCACATGATTTGACTACTGAGTTTAATGCTTAAGCCCTGAGCCCACAAACTCAAGTCATTGCTCTAATTGAGCAAAATTTGAAAGCTACAGTGAAAGACGGGAAAGGAAGAGGGAGAGAAGTGAGAGCATAATGGGGTGGGTAGACCACTGAGAATAATGTTTGTACTGGAAATATTCAAATAAGCAGTGAACTAGGAGAGAAAGGAGGAGAGAGAGGAACACGAATGTTATCAGGCATCGCTCCATAAGCTTAGACTTTTAACATAAGGAAGCAAATTTAAACTGGAAAGGCAGACTATGTAGGAAAAAGCATACACATGCCTTTATAGGGTACGTCCTTCAGTCTCTTCAAATGTTCAGCCATCTCATTGTCTGCCCTGGAACTGGAGAATTTTGTTTCAAACTGTGACCACTCACATGGACGATTAATCTTGCCCATGAGTGACTCTTATGTCCAAAAACTGCAT
Source organism: Symphalangus syndactylus (assembly GCF_028878055.3). Classification (NCBI taxonomy): domain Eukaryota; kingdom Metazoa; phylum Chordata; class Mammalia; order Primates; family Hylobatidae; genus Symphalangus; species Symphalangus syndactylus. The sequence goes on along the minus strand of NC_072436.2, from coordinate 111,241,706 downwards.
CCTAGTCCATACAGGGATTCTACAGAGACCTTCCTTGCCAGTGCTAGATTTCTATGAAATGATAGCATTTTGATATGTATATTAACACTAGTTTATACACACGCACACGCAATCATATATACTCACAGTTCTCTAGTCTGAAAGTCTTAGAAGTAGCTATCGTAGCTTCAGTGTAATTCATGAATTCATGAACTGCAATTTTGCTGTTAGTCGAAATTAATTTAACAAGTAAATGCATTTATGCAGTTATGGTTGCTACTGTGCTGTTTTCTTAACTACTTCAATAATTAGGCATTCATGTTAAATCCTTAGATATTCCAGAAAATTCCAATCATGAGATAAACAGATAAATTTGAAATAGTTAATTTGGACTGTTGGGATATGCTTTAAGAGGCAAGAAGCCATGAAATTATCTTTTTTTCTTCTTTAGAAATAAACACAAGTTACAACACAAAGTGGTTTGATCCCCATCTCCACCTTGATACTCTCCATTGCAGAGATTTGCAACTAAAAATGTTTGTCCATGCCCAGTGCCCCTTTCAGCTTGGTGGGTCAGTCCCAAGTCTTGAAGTAAGAGAGAAGCAAACTTGTAAATGAATTGCTCTGGAATTTGTCTGACTTATGCATTCTCTTTTATTTATTTCATTTTTGCATTGAAAACATTACATTTCTGTTTCCTTATAGAGTAGTGTATCAAGAGCCTGTGTATGGCAATAAATTGCTGCAGGTATGAAATCCCGACTGGTGGAGAAACTCATCACTATGATTGTGGGTTTGCTGTGAAATCCTTACTAACAAGATAATTCTGGGGAGGGGAATAGTTCTCTAACACAGGAGGAAAGACTTAACTGAATTTTCCAGTTTTAATATGAAATCTCCTAGAATAGAGGTGGCTATCCCTGTGTCAGTATATCCACTGACTGTGTTGTGGCAGTTCCTTCCAAATATGGGTGCCGTTTCCATGACTGCTGTTAGCTGGCCTTGGCCATGAGCTTTGTTAGATAGTGAGTGTGTCAAATGGTGGTCTAGCTTGGCTGTTAATTTTTTAGTTTAAAAGCTATCTGGACTCAATCAGTATAAATCAAATGAAAATAATTCAAGTTTCTAATTGAACCAATTGTCTGGGTAATTTTTTGGTAGGTTCCCAGAGTGAACTGGAATGGGGTTAAATCAAGAATCTCACATGCAACATTAAGAGCCAGCGTACCTGACATCTAACATGACCTTCCCTGGTCTTAGTAGAGGTGATCAGAAATTTATTTCACACCTATTGTTATAGCTTTTAAACGTATTTCCCACTGCTGAAGTAACCAGCAACTGAACAAATTTGTAGGAAGAGAAAAAGTCAAGATATTCATTGGAATATGGCTGGCCTAGAGTCTCCATATTTGGTCTATTACCCACATTGAAACTGTCAAATAAGATGAATGTCAAACTGAGGATGATCAGTGAGAGTTTTAGGGCATTACTTTCCCTATCGCTGCAATTCCCTTTTTTCTTCAGTATTATGAGTGAATTAAGCAAGTACTTTTTGTAAACCATGAGAATTGATTGAGTTTTAATTAAAACCTGAATGTGAGAAAGAGGTACTTTGACCTAGTAAAGGGCAATATGGTTAAAATTCCTGAGATGAACTTTCACTGTCACATTTCAAGAGAACTGGACCTGCGACTGCCACCCTTCAAAAATAGACAAAGGTGGCCAGGTGTGGTGGCTCACACCTGTAATCCCCGTACTTTGGGAGACCAAGGCAGACAGATTGCTTGAGGCCAGGGGTTCAAGTCCAGCCTGGCCTATATGTCAAAACCCCATCTCTACTAAAAATACAAAAGTTAGCCAGGCGTGGTGGCGCATGCCTGCAGTCCCAGCTACTCCGGAGGCTGAGGCAGGAGAATCGCTTGAACCTGGGAGACGGAGATTGCAGTGAGCCGAGATGGCGCCATTGTACTCCAGCCTGGGTGACAGAGAAGACTCTGTCTCAAAAAAAAAAAAAAAAAAAGAACATATAGATAAATTAGGGAGACAAATTTTTCGTTTTAAAATGTTCTTGTAAGTATTATATAGTAAATAAGATTTAAGTTGCAGGTATATATACCAGCACACCTGTTTTGTGCCAAGTGAGACTTGACCGTTGGATATTTTCATAATAAAGGGAGTCTTTACCCCTAGTTAAGCTGATGTATTTTCCTACGCACTCCAGCTGAAGGAAGCATGTGTAACACGTACATGTTACAGTCCTACTGACACCCACATCCCCCTAGGACACACAGGTTTCCCCTCCCCTATTTCATTATTTGGCCAGTAGAACATTATTTGGCCAGTAGAACAAGTGCTCTACAGTGAAAACTTCGATTTAAGCCTCAGATTCTCTGAGATGCCTTGGAGGTCCCTCAATGTTCGTGAATATTGTCCCAAGGAGTTCCACAAACGGAGTAACCAGTTTAATTTAACTGAGCATCTGCCAAGCCGATTTGGTTGTGGAAACTTTGCTTTCCTTGCCACCATTAATACCCTACAAGCATAATTTTGAAACTGCTTTATTAGCTAGGCACAGTGGCTTACACCAGTAATCCCAGCACTTTGGGAGGCTGAATTGGGAGGATCGCTCGATCCCAGGAGTTTGAGAGCAGCCTAGGCAACATAGTGAGACCCCATCTCTAGTAGTAATAAGAATAAAATGCTTTATTGGAGCATCGTTTGAGGTGCTTAATGGGTAACTACCTCAAAGGACCGCTAGAGGTTTTGCCAAGAAAAGAAACTTCTCAGTTGGTGGCCTCACTCATGTGGTCGTGGCAACAAGATCCACAATGACAATTTGAAATTTTTATATAAGGTTACACATTTATATTTTGCTGCCCATCACGTAGAGAAATAAATGCTTCATGAATAGGAGTGTGGAACTATTTTGTGTTTGTCATGCCTTGTTCCTTTGGTTTGGTGGTGGGAAAAATCTAATTGTCAATGACACGTTTTTGTCATATGATCTCAGAAGACCAGGTTCAACATGAACATGGTCTGGTGACAGCAATTGAAAGTGAGTGTTCCTTTTACAGACATCACTATGGAACCTTGAAGAAGTTCTGGCTATGCTCAGTGAGCTGCAACATACAGAGCAATAAAATTGATTCAAGTCACCTGTTAGGCAAATTAAAGCAATTTGTATTTTTTGTATGTAAAGCAATTTATATTTTACGGTGTATGCACACATATACTGAGTTAATACACAACTCGTTTCCCTAGTATGAACTGCATACAGAAGAAAAATAGCAAAGGAAGACTATGCAGTAAAGATGGAGAGATAAAACCACCCTAATCCCTTTTTCCCTAATTATTACATGTTTCAGGGATCATTTAGACTGGTATTGTCCAATCCTTTAGCCACCAGTCCCCAAGTGGCTATTTACATTTAACTTCAAATTAACTGAAAAATAAAAAATCAGTTCATTGCACTAGCTACCTTTCAAGAGTTCAATAGTCATTTACTAAAAGTAGCTACTCTGTTGGACAGCACAGATATAGAACATTCATCTCCAAGTGGTCTACTGCACAGCAATGAGACCACTGATCGAGGTCAAAAATCTCTCTGCTGGCTCTGGAGAGTTAAGAAAATTGTGATTTTGATCCTTGAATCAGGAATACTCACAAGCAAATTTCTAGATAATAAAGTCATAAATAATGTCAGAACATTGACGACTTGTGCCTGTCTTGTCTAGAAACACACATTTTCTTTAACTGGCCAAGTCATATGCAAACAGAGTAGAGGTCATTTTGAGATCTTCGTAGATGAACCCATTTGCTGCGCAGAGGAATCCCAGGTGTACACACCTGCATTTGATGTTTCTACTATACATAACCTACTAGTCAGTGTGGTTCATTGAGTTGTTTGCACCGCAGCAATTCTTCCCATTTATCAGACTTGCTGCCTTCTTCCATTGACTGAAACTAAGGCAGAAGGTGGAGGATATGCAAAGTTCAAACCAAGAGGCTTGCAAATAGGATGTTGCTAGACATCTTTGGTGGGACCAAATTCACAGTCACCAAATCATGATTCACATGGCATCTGATTGCTGCAAATACTTTCTTGTTCCAGAGAGAAACGCATACATACCACACACATTCTCTCCACTCAAAACTTTAAGCCTGTTGCAGCTAGTGTCTCCTGGAAATCAGCTAGCAAGTTCTAGCCCCTCCCTACCTCATTAAGTTTAATGTATGTACCTGCACACCTGTACCTTTCTGTGAACATCATGAAAGCCACGAAGATGAACAAGTTATATAGAAAAATGGCTCCAGAAACCTGGTGACCCTATTTCTCTATAGTCCATCATTCTGTTTGTTGAACTCAGTGCTGTTATAACTGCTTTGGTTTTATAACTCCTCAGCACATTGAATGAGTTCCCCATTCCTAACTGGAGAACATAGTGTTTGGAACACCAGGTGGCATCTGGCTAAGACCTCTTTTTGTTGTGGTTAACTTCCATTGTCTTTTTAAAGGAAGCTTAAAAAAAAAAAAAAACTGGTTCTAAATTATTGGTGATTATCTGGCAGGATGTTTTGGATGTGTCTTCTCCAAGGCTGATGCAAAGAATAAACTTTAAAAGATAAACTCGTTTCTTTGAATTGCTGTGCAAATGATAGCATATTTACTCTGTAAGTTAACTGTGCAGGAAGGAGGCAGAAAGAAATTGAGAGTCGTGTACCTACATCTTGAAAGAGGCTTTTTGTAGCTTCCCTGCTTCATCTATGTCTTATCGTATTACTTAAGTTTCCTGAGGCTAAATGCCATGAACCTACCTTTCCCTCTCATGATTCTGCAGTTGCATACCTTCTCACACACTACTTTGTCCTGAGTTGCCCCTTTATGGTGATGGTGAAAACACTTACCTCAGAGGATTATGGGACTGTGTGTTCTAATTAGAACCTGAATGGTCCTGTGTTATCAGTGGACACTGGATCCTGTTTAATTGTGCTGAGTTCATTGTACAGTGGTTGATGTATCACTGTGGTCCACTGAGCGAGAAGCTGTGTTATATTCACGGTTTGATCACCAACGCTCCACCGAACACCATTCCTTTTGAATGTGCCTATTTGCTCGTCCTCTTTGCTTAATTGAACAATTCCAATTACTGGTACATACAACTAAATGTTAATTATTTTTTCTTTTGAGATTTTTTTCTGTTAATGATTTTATTTACAAATTAGAAGACTATCATATTTTCCACACCAAACAAATTCTCCATGTGAAGCAGCATGATACATAACCATGTGATATCTTCAGCCAAAAAGAAATGTTCAATCATTTTTGTAATAATTGTGTAACATTTAGACAGCTAAAGACATTCTTCAATAACATTACTGGTTAAACAACCAGATAGGTAAGAGATTACTAATAAACTTTCAATCAAAGGGTGATTTAATAAATATAAAAGACAGGAAAGCGTTCACTTAACTTTATAAGAAAATAAGAATTGTTTGAATAAAATTGAAGTTAATATCTGATAAAGGTAAAGCAGAACCAGTTTTGAAAATCTGGAAAGTTCAGCAAAGTATAAAGAGTGTTTAAATAATCCGCCATAATCCTCTCCACCCCAAGACAATCGCCATTAACATTTAGGTACATTTTCTTCCAAGGGCCTCTAGGCTCTTCTTTTGGGATGTGCTTATGACTGCTAACCTTTAACATCCGGCTGGGGTTGGTATTCCACCCCTTGTTTCTCCAGGGTGTTTTTGTATTTTTGCTTTGATACTAAGCTTTCATTAACCTCAACTTCAGCTCAGTAGATTTGGGTAACTGCTGCTCTGGTGTGGTCTTGCCACTGGGCATCCCTGCATTGGGCTCCGCTGCATTCCTGAGTCACATTTCTCCTTGTGTTTTAGGGTGGTTATGCTGCATACCGCTACGCCCAGCCTACCCCTGCCACTGCCGCTGCCTACAGTGACAGGTAAGGGTCATCCTTCTCGTGCTTGACAACTACTTGGAAATTAACTTAGTTGATGGGAGAGGAGATTCTTGTATGGTCTTGGTGAAACTGCATGACTGCTGGGGGAGGTAGCATCCCAAAAGTTAGGTCCCATGGTGAACATGAACTCAAGGCCCCATAGAGAGGGGGCAAATGCTTCAGCCCATTCTTAACTACTCTCTCTGCTAAGACACAAAGAAAATGATAGCCTTGGTCCTTGTGTAGTTTTTCACATCTCTTAATTTCTGTGACAACACACCTTGCTCACATACACACACACACACACACACACACTGTACAACCTTCTTATGGTCTTCTACATAAGACTGCGGTTTCATCTAACTCCTAGGAAGAAAAACAGACCATGATCCTACAAGGTTTACTACAATTTCAAGCCCCTTTCCTTTTTGCAAGGTCTTATACCCAATAAATTATTCCATCCATTGCATTTTTACAATTAAAAATAAAGGAGAGGGAGAGTGTCCCTGGCATTCATAAGGAGATTCATTCTTTCTAGCAATGCCTGGTGTCCAATCCTACAAACATAAGTCAACTCATATTTGTAATGCACACCACATGTTAAGGCAGGCAGTGGAAGCAACACAGTGTGTTTGAGGAGTGCAGAAGTCAGAATGGGTGGGCAGGTTGGGGGAGTGGCGCGGAAATCAGGGGTTTCTATCACCCAGGCTTAGCAGATGAGTTGGTTCCTGAAACAGCAAGCCGTAGCTACTTTTGTATGGTTGCCTTGAAAAGGAAAGTGTGTGTTTTCATATTGAATGCAACTCCTTGGCTCTGTTTTCTGAGGACATAAATGTGAATGTTCAGATGCTCTGCATGCACAAATGTCATTGAGGGTGCTTATTTTGGTAATGAGTCCTTTATTTTAAAAATATGTTTCACGAATAAAACAATGATAACAATTTGCATGTGTGGCTGGGGCATGCTGGGTCAGACAGGTAAGCAGGCGATGTATTTGACTCTTGAATGGGAAGTGTGAGCAGCCTCTGGTCCTCCTACCTGGCCTGTTGTGATGTAGTTCCTACCTCGGTTTGCCGTGGTGTGCTTTCTCTGCAGTTCCATTCCATTTCTCACGAGATGTGCTGTTAGATAATTGTAGCTACAGAATTCTTGAAATATAATAAAGCAGAATAAATCCCTGAACCCTAAAAGCTGCATTTTGAAAACCCCATGCATACACTTGTAACAAATGGCTCTTTGGCAAGATGGAGTTGAGATCTGCTGTCTGGCTCTATGCAGGTATTATTTTCTTATAAGCAGCCATAACAAGTTCTCAAGGCTGTAGGGGGCCTTCAGAGAAATCCAGACAATTGTCAAGACAAGGTTCTCAATACATAATTTATACATTTACCCGGTAATCAGTTGCCAAGATGCAAAATGTGTTTCATGTAAGTTATCTTCAACACACTTTGACACTGTATTAGGAAAGTAGAGAGGGTCAACAAGACTAATAAAAATGATGACAGTCTTGAAATATTCAAGATCATTCTACAAAGGAAAAGGCCTAATGTTATTAAATTCTGCACTGAAGATTCACAAAGTATCAATTGTAATGTGGTTCAGCTGCAACCGTTAATTATTTTTTATGAAAATATCTCTAGATGCTAAATTCTCAAACACCCACTTTGTATATAATTATAATCATAGTAACTTTAGCCTGCTGTATAATTATAAGAATCTTACACGGATTTGATTTATCTTGCTTTTCAGTATAAGTGCATCTATCCCCAAGTTGAAAAAAAAAAGGTTAATTACAAAGATATAATTTAAATTGACTCCTTCAGTAAGACTGGTCTAGACATTTAAGCAATTAACAATATTTAATGCTATTAGAATTGCCTGAGATTTTGGCTATCTCTACTTGCATTCATCTAAACATTTTTAAATTTCTGCATTTTGGAACACCATACATGTAAAATCTGTATTTTCATATTATTCAGATTTCTCATTGGCAACACGTCCCACTGAAAGATTGCCCTTGTTCTTGGATTGGTAAATCTTTAATAACTGCAATTCCAACTTTAGTACCATAGTTTCAGTTGAAGAAACCAACTAACTATACTGTTGTCCATATAATTGGCCTCTGTTGTTCATTAGAGAAATTGGCACATTTGGTCTTCTTGGTTGCTGTGGAAATTGATGACTATCCCTATTTAACTTTATCATAAGCAAGACACTTGCCACATGTGGTATTATTCATTGAAGTAAATTAATTAATAAGTGAATGGACAGAAAGCCATCTTTAAAGTTGTATTTCTGATTTTCTAAATGTCTATTAAATGGTGCTACTTCCTTTTATCTTTAATAAGCGGATGTTGAGACAGAATACCTTTTTATAGAAGACACATTTAGGGGAAAATGTGAAATTATCAGAATAGCTTTTGAGTCTAGATTAAAGATGCCAAGTACCTATAATTTCTCTCAGAAATAGCAGTTGTGTAACCAATTATTTTTATATCATCACAGCATAGAATCAGTAGTGATAGAAGGTTAGTTCCTCTTCTGTAGAAGACAGGCAAGATAAAGAAAAACTTAACAAAAAAACTTCTTCAAAAATAGGAAGTAAAATCAGCAGGCATTGAGAATGTTTTGGTAATCCTCACTGGTTGTCAGTTGATCACAAGAGAAACAGCAACAAACTTTCCCTGTCATCATGAGATTCACTCTTCAGACATCTTGAAACCAAAAGAAGTTTGATGTCCCCAGTTGGTAGGATTTTACCTTTTATCAGCACAAATTAAGCCCTCATCAAATTAAAGATTCAGGGCCCTTTGAAAAATATTGAACTCCAGTAACCTCAGGACTATCCAGAAGGTCCTTAATGGGCACCTTGCACCTCCCTGCCCATCATCTTCTTGGTTACATGATCACATTCTGATTATCTCGGAGCAACCTGAGAGTCTCTCAATGTTGACCTCCAGAATGAAGACCATCTGGTGTGGGCAGAGATTTCCCCAAAAGAAAAAGATCTCACTGGACTAGGTAATTTTATAGTCTCATTGACAAATTTAATGGGAATAGGTGAACATCTTTTCTTGGCATTTAGGAAACATTTGGTAAAGCACTTGACCTTCACCAAATCTTTGTTTCTAATCTCACTTTGATTTGTGCAAAGCCAACTGTCTGAACTCTCAAAGGAGAACGTTTCCTGAGCTTGAGCCAATTGAAGCATGGCAGAGGGGCCTTTGGTCATCCGGTCATTGCATGCCACTTGGTGTTGCTGATGTGTCTGTGATACGTTCTGGATTGGACAGGTCCATCACATCAGCTTGATGAATGGCTTGCTTGAATTAAGCCTGGGGGCAGGCTTCTCTTTATTGATTGGCTCATGGTTTGTGTATTATGACTCGGTTGTTGTTGCATCTTGAAGCAGCCAAACTGGGAGGTGGGGAGGGGGTGGAAAAGATTCCCTGTTTGATCAACTGTGCCGCAAATATTTGGGAAAATGTGATGTGTACATAGCTTTGATGAAAATGTTATCTCCCCAGACAGACAGACATTTGTCATGCTTGTCCTGCTTGCTAACACTCTAACATTTCGTAATGATCAGTGCATGAAAACGTCCCTCCACATCAAGGCAGAAAGTAGCTAGATGCAGACTGCCTAGAGACGGAAGCAAGACAGTTTTTCACTCAGATTTCATCACAATCTGATTACACTGATAGTTACCTGGGGCCATTTCTTCCACATAAAACATGCATTTCTTGTAAAGATCCATGAAAGCTAAGAAGCTTTTGACATTAATTGTGGCACCAGGCCACACAGGTATCTCTAAACTGAGCAAAAGACTGCAAGCAACATAATTTTGTTTTAATGGATACATCTTTGGTTTTTGAGGCCTTAAAGTTTCACTGCTAATATAGAGCTAGAAATTGCTACTTTTGTGTGACAAAAATGACATATTGGCTCTGTTGTAACATGTATGAAATATATACTTATATCAATATAAATTGTATGTAGTTCAACTTAATAGAAATCCAAATAAAATGCCATGTTATCTTGCTTTCTGCACACACACTGTACACACACACACACACACACACACACACACACACACACTTGTGCCTTGGGGCCTCACAAGGGACTTATAAGTGGATTCAGGTAAAGCTTAATGCAAAGAGACCAGGGCTTGTTAATTTCAAGTGGTCGTAAACTACGCGCTAGAAAACATAAGTTAAATATGACATTCATAACCTATGAATAAAAGGTTCTATTTCAGAGACAGATTTGTGTTTCTTAGAACCTAGTAAGGATAAGTAGGCATATTTTCAGGTTCATAGAGGATTTAGTTTTATTTAAAAATTATGTAAGTGACAGAGATAGATACATTCATGCATCCATGCTTACACATACATAGATGGGTGGAAGGATGGGTGGATGGATAGATGGAGATAAATCGATACATAGGTGGGTGGATGAATGGACAAAGAGGGAAGGAAGCAAGGAAGGGACCATCTTTCTGACCTCTAATATTTCATCATAAGCTAAATACAGAAAATAGGACTAAATCCTTATGTACAAAAGATTGTACAAGCTGAACTAAAAAAGTAAAAGGATTTGAGTTGATTTCCATTAGTGCAGGCTACTTCCTGTCTATTTTAGAACTTTTCTGGCCTCAGATTAAGTAGTAGAGAAACACTGTCATGAAAATAGGGAAATAAGTATATTTACAATGATATTCCATTTTATTTGGAGTTCTTATCCGATGATATATACTGAAAATTAAGGGACTGTCAGCATATGAAGTATATGAGCATCCTGAATAGGAAATTTAATTTACCATTTAAGGGCTTATTTTTGTAGGAAGGTTGATTTTTTAAGAAGATGTTGTATTTTACAGACATTATGTTTTCATTTTCTTTTCCTGTGGGGTGGGATAAAGTTTAACCTGTGGATAATTTGGAACCCTTTATGAAAGTAGACATGCAAAGACGACAAAGGGGGCACTTGCTTTGCTTTCCCCAGTCCTCTTATCTGAACCAAGTTTGATAGGGATTGAAAATATTTCTAGCTAAACAGCAGTAGCAGCCCTTGTTCTTATTCTTTGTGATGTGTGGCAAGGAGAGACCTCAAGATGTTATTCTAGTGCTGTATTGAAAGCAGTATCTCCCAAGGCCAGTTCAAGACCTGGCAACTGCCTTTGATGGCATATTTACCGGTTTATCAAAACAGAAGAACGCCAACCATGTAATATGGTTGTCAGCCCTCTTTTCTGGGAAATAGGCTGTATCCATTCTTCCTTCTCACATGCTGTTTAAAAAGATTTATAAAATTAGAACAATAGCAAATGGTAGTTTTAGACATCCAATTTTGTTTTTCATGTTCTTACTTGGCAAAATAAACATTGGCAACTTTATGCTAGACTCTATCATTTTATTTATGTTTGCAGTCTTTGAGAAATCTGTTGGAAAAATATAGTGAGAGCATTGTAAAACATGGCCATGCCAGAGATGGTATTCTCAGATCAACAAGGAACTGAGGGTGGAGTTCTTGGAGGTTCAGAAGGGGTGGGAGAGTTCCCCATGCCATCTTCCCAGTTGGCATACAGACCCACAGGCAGAGAGAAGCCACTTGCGAGTTTGAGTCTAGGCTGTGGAATCAATATGTGGCAATAAGCCAAAGTCATACCTCTGTGCCATTTTTGATGGTGCTTTGAAGAAGCTGTTTTTGGTTTTAGTTTTTTTTTTTTTTTTTATCTTTTATTTTTATTCATCCTGATGAACTCTCTTGGGTTCTGTAATTTTTAAAAAAAAAAAAAAAAAAGATGATCTGTCAAGTTGTAATAATGTAGCAGAAATTAGTCACTCATGCCTTAATTCACATCCTCCTGTGCCCCTGTGTCTAGAAGAGCTTGTCCAGGTTTTAGTTAGAACTCCAGGTTGAACACGTGTACACCTATACATATCTACATGTATAAATACACACTTTTTCTTGTTCATTTAAAGTTTACTTTCCTAACAGATCCATTTTTTTTTTATTTTTGGGGGTTTTTGCCAATTCAGGCACTCCTCAGGAAGAAAAAGTGAAAGCGATTGTCCTAGACAGCTGTAGGGTAACTAGAAACACACATTATACCTGTGAGATTCCTATTACAAAGCACACATACCAGATAAATTTCTTAATACTTGTGTGTGTGTATGTATATATATATATAAACAGTGCTCCTCTTAAAGTGATTTTGATTGTGTATTCTCCAAAAAAATTAGGATAACTAAGATAGTTCTATTTTCTCCTGATCTGCTCTGTAGACTGTCACTGATTTCATTTGATAAGTATGGAGATGGCTCTGAAATAGTGAGGAAGGGAAGGTACATCTCAGGTTTTGATAGTAGAGTCACTGTAATTTTTTAAAATTGGGTTTATGAGTGCCAAGCTCTCAGTACTGAGAAGTAATATGGCTGTAACTGATAGATATATTTCCTGAGATTCTCTTAGTTTATAGAAATCACACACATACACACCCACACACACACACACACACATTAAAAGAAAATGTGTTCAAGTTTCTCTCTCAAGAACTAATTGCCTTTGGTCCGTAATCTATAATGGCTTCATAACAACTGTTATGCACTATTGGATGAATATGTAATTGAATCATTTTAAAAAAAAGAACCAGTCCTGTAATAGTCAACAGACTGGACCAACAAGGAGTTGGGGAGAGATTAAAGGAATTTCCAAGGCCAACAGACCATAGCTGTCAACAGCCACGTGGGTAGACACTTTTGCCAGTGACAAGGCAAGGTGTAACAACTTCTTTGGTCATGTCATGGCGTAATTACACACTTTTTAGGTCGCAGATCATTGACTTGATAGGCCACAAAAAAGCAAATAAAGCCTATCTTTTCAGTACCAGCATCAGGGCCCTTCATCTGTGGAGGGTTTAGAGGCAGGTTGGGAAAGCCTAATGCTTTCTAGGTGTAGCTCTGTTGAGAATATACATGCAAAGCCCTATGAATGAGCCATTTCTATTGCTAAAAAGAACTGACATTCTAGAAGACAGTAATCCAATAAAGCAGAAGATAGAATCTTTGCTCATGCCGCAGTTGTGGATGTGGCAATAAAAATTAAACCCCTCCACTTTGTTACCTTGTTTTTTGTTTGTTTGTTTGTTTGTTTGTTTTGTCACTAGGTAGTATACTGTGGATGGTAGTATACTATCATTTCTTTCAAGATAAGATGAAATTTTTCACTGAAAGTGTCTAATATTTCCTTTAAAGTTATCAAAGCAAGTTCTAACTCTGTACTTATCAGAAGTTGAAATTCTTTTCCAGAAGAACTGATCTCTATTTCACTGTGGCCTCTAATTTATTTCCACCTTTGTGTGTAGTACATGCGTGTAAACAGTCACTGGACAGAAATGACTTATTGCTTCCTTGGTGTAAATCACAATGCTTGCTTCCTCTGGAATTAGGCACTTCTCCAAAACTATAATGAATTTCATATTTAATTAACATGCGAAACATTTAGAGTAGGGGCCACTGTTGGAATTTGAGGGGATGGGAGTCTGTGGGGCAAAAACTAGGGAGAATATAAGGAGTAACTAGTCACTTTTCTTTTTTTCCAAGCTAATTCTTGCTGCATTATGATGTGTGACTGTTCAAATAGATTAACAGATTTCTGAAAGCTGAAACATAATCAAAGCCAAATATTCCCATAATTATCCCAATCATTTAGATTGAAATGCTTTGGCCTGAGATTATAGAAATATGCCACACGTATGATAAGCTAAATCAGTGGTTCCAACGGGTCTTGGGGACCTGGAATTTAAAGAAAAAAAAAAAAACCATGATTGTTAGACGCTTCTAACATCCTCTCAATTCTTGCCTTTCATGGTTTCAATTTTGTAATTTAAAATTGTAGAATGTATTAAGAGATGAAGAAGTTTTTCCCACCATTTCTGCCTTGTTAGAGTGTTTGTGGATGACTACTACCAAACAGAATATGAGCCCAGGTAGTGGGAGTGGAGGCACTTTAATAATTCTTCCGGGACAATACCGGCTTCCCTGTTTTTTCAGAATGAGTGTTTCCCCACTGTTTGTTTTCTTCCATTTCTGTCTCCCAAACTTAGAAGATGAACAAACACGGGGAAAAAAAGGGATTAACTTGTTCTGTTTTTGAAATTTCAAGATTTGAGTGGATCACCTAAAAAGCCTGCAGAGCCTTGCCTTGTAAAGTGTAGTTTCCAGACCAACACCATTGGCCTCACCAGGAGCCTGTGAGAATGTAGAATCCCAAACCACACCCCAGCCCTGCTGAACCAGAACCTGCACTTTCCAGATTCCAGAATAACTGGTGTGAAGTTTGAGAAGCCCCACTTTAGAGAACAAGCTTCTCTTCTACCCTGTTATGCCATAAATAATGTTGACAGAGGGTTGTCCCACCACAAACCTTGCAAGAGATAATAGGATCTATCTTTGTAAATTATTGATTTATTACCATTGCCTCTCTACTCTCCCTTCTTCAGTGAGAAAGCAAGAGCTATCAACAGTTGAGCATCCCACAGTGACAATTCCATTGTGACTTCTTCCCTCTCCTGGCCCAGGTTCACAATTAATTCGTTACCCCAAAAGATCCATGGATGGAAACAGTTATTTATGCTAACATCGAGTCATTAATTGCATAGATTCACACTAATATAAAGAAGTACCTGAAAAAGTTCCATCTGATGTAACTTTACTGACCCTCAGTTTTTTCCTATGCTAAGTGGAAAGCATGGTACTAATTAGAATCAGAAAGAGATGAAGAAGGTGAACGTTATAAACTGAAAGAGGTGGAGCAAATGTTATCAGTAACTCGGTTTCAGATTGACATATTTTGGAATGTATGCTAGTATTTGCAGTGAATATATAGAGGCAATAGCAAGTACATTAAATTAAATGCATTTAAAAGTGCAAGGTTGGCCGGGCGCGGTGGCTCACGCTTGTAATCCCAGCACTCTGGGAGGCCGAGGCGGGCGGATCACGAGGTCAGGAGATCGAGACCACGGTGAAACCCGTCTCTACTAAAAATACAAAAAATTAGCCGGGCGTGGTGGCGGGCGCCTGTAGTCCCAGCTACTCGGGAGGCTGAGGCAGGAGAATGGCGTGAACCCAGGAGGCGGAGCTTGCAGTGAGCCGAGATTGCGCCACTGCACTCCAGCCTGGGCAACAGAGCAAGACTCCGTCTCAAAAAAAAAAAAAAAAAAAAAAGTGCAAGGTTATTTTTAGTCCAGGCAATCTCTAAGACACACTGTAACAAACACTAACCGTCTGGGAACCTGTGCCTTGCTTAGCATCCCAGGACTTGTAGGTAAACTGTGTCAAGGTTTCAAACAGGATCTTTTATTCTCATTGGACCTACTCTGATATAGACATGCACTAGCAAATCATTGCTGTTGATAGACAGAATATGATTACAGATTGAGATTTACACCTGGGTCTTGAATCTCTGTGAGGTTACTTACTATGTGAGATAATTTGGGCAGGCTGGCATTGAGCTAGTTGACCCTCAACCGCCTCATCTACAAGGTGGGATTAATGGATGACCATTGCTTCTTTGGGTGGTTGTGAGAATTAATTGCTGTCATTAACAGAAAGTCCCTCTAAGAGATCCTGACTCTTAGTACTCAGGATATTAGCAGCAGCAGCATCATTGAACTGTGGTAGTATTGTGTTTTGTTCTTGAGTGAAAAAAAGAATTTCCTGTGGAAACGGGTTTTATGAGTTAGAATAATTTTTGACTAAACACGTTTGTTTTTGGTTGTTTTAAAATCTTGACTTCTACCCTAGAAATATAAAAATACGTTGGGGAATAGAAATTGGGAACCAAAAGATCAAATAGCGTATCCTTCTTTTTCACCCTGTGCCTTGGATATTTATTATCTTTTCTGCTCATGGATCAACTTAGGCCACCACACATGCATTAGCTTTGTAGGAGAAATGCCCAATCTCCCAGTATAAACCCAGCCTTCTACCTATCACTGCTTTGGATTTTTATAAAACCAATTGCCTGCCCTCTTCTTTGGGTGGAGAGAGAAATAGACTTTCCTTTATGAGTCTACAAAGCAAAAAAAGAAAAAGAAAAAAAAGCCAATTTTTCTACCAATAAAATGACTTCACATTTGTTTCTCATTCAACCTGCACAAAAAGGTCCAGGAAGGGCAGGTACTATTTTTATATCTCAATTTTTCCAAATGAAGAAACTGAGGCCCAGGAAAGTGAAATGAATTTTCTATTGGAATGCAGCTGGTATGCAACAAAGCAGGGTTTCCAGATTCACTGTTGGTTCTCTTTCACCTGAGCGTAGACAAGAAGTCCAGTGGGAACTGGGGACAACGTTAAATGTTGGAGGAACTAAAATGACAGAAGGGAACTGTTCAGGGTCTCCAGGTAATGGAGATGAACTTGGGTTTGAATTTCCAAAACTCAGATCTTTTTTTTTGGTAGAATAGCCAAACTGGGGAGAGATTCACTGACCTTATCTTCTTTCTGTTTAAGCTTCTTTATGTATATCATGTTAGCAATAGGAACTGTGTCTAAATGAAATGTTTTTACATGTGTTCCCCCTTTTCAAAAAGGTATACGTGTAGAAGCTTTGAGAGCTTTCTATAATCAATCTGTTTAGTTACTTGTCTGTGTATACCCTGTCTCATTTACAGTTTGCTACAGTGTATTGAAGTACACATGACAACATGAAACTATGAATAACAGTGACAGGGCAGGTAAAAAATATGAATCTGAATGGGATTTGTACCATTCTGGAGTAGAGTGTTAGTACTGTATGTGGGAAGGAGGTAAAATACTGATTGCAAGGAACCTCCCTTTGAAGGTGATAAAACTGAAATATAAATTAGATTATGAGCTTCCAGACAGGCAAGTGCAAAATACTCCAGTGATTTAAAGGCTATGAGCATAGCATCAGACCCCTTAGACTTAGCTCAATGCCCGATATGTAGCAAGCCCCTCATTTACAATCTGAGGGTTGAATGAATGATGTGAGTCAACTCTTTGGTAAGATCAGCAATATTAATTTTAATAGGTGCATCATACCTGCATATTGTTTAACATTCAGAAAACACTCATGGCTGAGTTCCATATGGCACGTCTAGCAACTTTAACAAGAATAAACTGTTTATTGTGACTTTCCACCTTAATTTTACATGTAAAAAAGGAAGCATCCTGGTAAGCATGATTATAAAACAATTAGTAATTATAACTACTATAATGGTTAATATTTTAATTGCTAATTATACTAAGTATAAAATGTTAAAATCAACACTAGTGCAATTTACATTAAACCCAAAAGATACAACTCTGTCTCCTGCAGAGGCAAGATACATATGTTCAGGGAGGTATTCATACGGTGAGATATGAGTTCACCATACTGGCTGACAGATGAGAATCAACCCCAGGGGTTTTTCATGCATATCTGTGCATGAGAACCACTCTCAAAGATGCTGAACTTAAATGACTGGGGTATGGGTCTGGTCATTGGTATTTTATTTAAAAACAATCCTAGTTGAATATTTATTAAAAAACAAAGTATTGGCTGGGCAGTCAGGCCTAAGAACCTCTGGCCTTATAAACAACAGATATGCCAATACCTACAGGTAGAATTGGACTTTGTCCCACTACTATGTAGGGGCATCTTGGCTGCCATCTACCAATCTACCAGGCCAGAAGACCAACTTCTCAGCTGTAGGGATTGCCTAGGAGACATCCTTGGAAGATTTAAATATGTGCGTCTGTGTGTGTGTGTGTGTGTGTGTCAGAGATTCAACATTCATAGCACTGGATACAAGAAGAATCTTGCTATGAATGATATTGATCCAGAGATCTATGTAACCATAGCAATGTAACAGAATTAAGAAGCCAAAGAATGAGAAGTGACCAGAATCTTTACCAGTAAGACTTAAAAACAGTATTATTTGATATGGGGAATGTTTACCTCCCACCTGCCCATGCTGAAAGTTTTCTCTGACTTGATATCTAGCCTCTCATGTCCCCTCCAGCAACACAGGCTGGCTACTGTTTTAATTTAACTCTAAGATTTCAGCCATGGGTAATTTTTCGGAAGGAAAACTGCCAAGAGATGAGATTTAGCCTAAGGAACAAAAGTGGGCTATGAGGGTGATATGTGGCAATCTACAGGACTAATTTAAGTGTACCCCCAGCTGAGGCAGATAGAGTGTAGATGGGTGATCTATAAAACCATCTTAAAAGATTAGTCAGCCTGGTGACGTAAGAGTGAAAAGAGAAAGACCATGGCATATGCCATTTCATAATCAAGTTGTTGTTAAAGCAGAATATGTTTTTAATTCTCTCAATTATACTCAAAGAGGAGTTCAAATATTTCTTAGAGGAAATGAAGATTCAGAATATTAAGTTACTCCACAGAGACATCACACCCCACTGCTGATTAAATACCCCCTATGTGAATGTTCCCAAGCAGAACCTTAGATAGTAAAAGCTTGGGTTTTGAGCCAAGCCAGCTGTGTTCAGGTTTCACCTCTACCCCTTAACAGCTGCTCGCATTATATAACCTTTCCATGCCTCAGTTTCCTCATCTACAAGAGGAGGATAAAAAGAGGGGTTATGAGAAAAATTAAATGAATTCATAGGTATGACACTTGGCAACTTGCAGTCATAAGTGCCCCATCAGTGTTACATAGTAGCCTTTGCAGTCAACATTCCCATGAGCCAAGACAAACACAGCCTTCTCCCTTAAACTCAATTTGGCCATTTCATCGTTCTTCATACATTAGTAATCCTTCCTCTTCTCCACCCCCAACCAAGCCTTCCCAATTCAAGACACTCTTCCTGCAACAGGTGAGCTTTGAAGTGAAAATGGGAATGAACTTGCAGATTTCTCAGCAAGGTTGCCCAAACTTCAAGGTAAGAAGTAGTAGGAGGCGTGATTCCCTCACAGGAGAAGCTGCTACCAGAGCACAGTGAAAATGTGTGCCCGTGGAGCTGATCAATAGGCAGGCCTGAGTTCTTATTAAGTGTATAGATTACCAGACCTCTCTCCTGGAAATTCTGATTCAGGTGGTCAGAGTTGAAACCTAGGAATCTGTACCTTGAATGAGCATTCTAGACATTCTTATCTTCAGGGAAGTTTGAGAAATTTTGGAGTAGTAGGAGATGTAGAATATAGAAAAGTTTTGGGTGACAGGAATGGGAAAAGACAAAATTAGGGGCCGACTCAAGGAAAAATGGAAAAACCCAAGCAAGGATGATCTTGAGTAAATCCATAAGAAATGGTCCAGTAAGAGGAACAGGTAAGGAAAAACTCAAATACCAAGAGTATGACATGGCCACTGTAGAGCAGTTTCTCTTTCAGAATGAGGTTTAAATTCAACTCTTAGAAGGCATCTAGAAACTAGAAGTACCCTTTCTTGGATACTGGATCAGGTTTGTGTGGTTGCATAGTCTAAAGCTTAAGTAGCTAGGTTGCCCTGGAGGCAAGCATGATGGCCAAATAGAAGTTGCAAAAATAGAAACCAAAGTTGGAAGAGATTCAGTGATTCAACTCCCTTGAATCCCTTCCTTGAATCTCTTGAATGCCCTCTGCCTTGGCACCATAACACTGCTTCTCAGTTGGGCCACATATTAGAGTCACCTACAGAGCATTTTCCGAACTACTTTCCAGACCCTACCCCAGATCAATTAAAGCAGAACCTTCAGGAGTGGGCCGTATCACTGGCACTCTTTTAACCTCTATGAATCTAAGGAGCAGCCAAGGTAAAGACCATTCAACTAACTCAACAAGTGATTTTCAAACAAAGAACGTTAGCACATTAGAATCACTTGGAAGTATTTAAAAAGTGCTGATGCCCGAGACCCAGTTTCAGAGGTTACTATTTGTCTTCAGTGTAGCTTGGTAACCAGAAATTTTTAGAAGTGCACCAATTATTTACAATGTGCAGCCAAGGTTGAGAACAACTCAGCCAGACTTGCTTTATCAACAACTAAGGAACAGACCAGTTTGTGGAAAATCAGGTGCATTTTGAAGTTTAAATCCATGGGTCTGTGTTGAGAGAAAGCAGCACACTAGGGTTTGCATAAGGAGACAGACCCTGGTACCAGCCTTCTTTCTTCTCCTGAGAGGTAGCCCCACTGTCCAGAATATACGTGCATTGTTCTGATCTTTTAATTTTTCCTGAAGTTGTTTGGATATAGCAGAGACATTCGTCCCTTTGATCATGTGTGTCTCTGGTCATTTGGGGCAAATGGCTTGAGAGAGGGTCATAGATGATCCATTTATGGGCCCTCTAAATAATGTCTTAATGTTCAAGGTGAAACAGCTGTACATAAAATGGCATAACATGGTGAATATAGACAGCAACATGCAATCTCCCCTTAAAACTCTACCAAAATTCTTCTGTTGGCCTAACACTGCAGGCCACCAAAGCCAATCTGATTTTACAGACATTTCCTGTTAATTGCACTTATCAATTGATGAAAGCATTGTTCAGGGAAGTAGTGATCACACAGATTGAATTCATGGAATTAATTAATGAACTCTATAGAAAGGCACTTTTCTGACACCTTATGGTGACCTTTCTGGGATGTTGTGGGATTGTTTATGTGGATTAAAAAATAGTACAGAATGGATACGTCAAAAAAATACTTAACTGGTAGCCGTTAAGTCCTTTTGGCATTGCTGCAGAGTCCATGGCATATTCTTTTAAATGTCACTATTATTGAGAACTCTGCCTTGAAACAGATGTGTATTTGTAGTCAGAAGTAATCTAAGCCAACTCTTTTGAAGAGGGCGAGTTGTCAAAAGGAGTAGTCCCTTTTGTTCTGAAACTTAGCGATCAAAAAGAGACCATGGGTAAAAAAATAAAAATAAAAATCAATACAGATAGGTTTATCAAAAAAGTGGGGGAGAGAAAGAATGAAGGGAAATGAAAGGAGAGAAAGAACGAGGGGAAAGAAAATAATGGAAAGCAAAGGAGAAAAGGCAGGAAAGGGTGGGAGAGGAAGCAAGGAGGAAGGAAAAAGGGTAGCTTAAGGTTAAGTGCATAGTGTCAAAAAGCATATTTTCAAGGACACCATCATACTATAAATTCTGACACAATTTCTAGAAACAAGCCTAGTTTCTTACAGGGCTGTTCTAATCATACTTGTAGGTTGCATTTTTAAAGTTCCCTATTCGTTCAGTCAGAATTTTACATCTGTTTTGGTTCTAAGTGGCTTTCCTCATGTCTAGCACACTGGACAGTTCCCTAGGGAAAATTGCAGAAAGGGAACACAAGCTAGCAATCTCTTCTAGGATTAGGCAGTAGAAATTGGATAGAGCTGCCCCACTCTCCTGCCATAGATATGTGAATGCCTAGTGCAAAGACCTTGCCCCTTTGGATAAACCAGGTCACCATTCTTGCTTATGGTAGCATTGTTATGAGCATTCTGTAAATAGAGGTTATTCTAAGTGCTTGTTTTGTGCACCCCAAAATATCATACCTGTAATTAGGAATTCCCGTGTTAATGCCCCTTGTATAAGTCAAAAGTCAGTAAGTCAAATATTCAACCAAAATATCTCCTTTGTTTTCAGGGATAAATTTTATTGTTCCTCAAACATAGGGAATCTGGGGCCAGATACTCATGGGGCTCAAAAAGTCTGTCAAAAAGATAGCCCAAAATCTTATGTTAACTTTTATTGTCTTAAGGAAAGTGATAAACTTAGTTGTGACTTGTTATGTAGGAGAAAAGTACTAAAAATACTATTCTCAAAGCATGTATAACTTGTTTATATTTTATTCGTGTCGAAATGACTAGAATTTAACTGAATATGAAATTCTAGGGAATGTTCAAATGGCACTTCTATTTATATTCCAGGGTGTACCTCTTCCAACAGTAAAACTTTCTGAAGATGTTTTAAGAAATGCTCCATCACTAGACACCTTTTGAAGCACTGAAACATTTCAACAAAACCAGTCACACTAAGAAGAAAAATGCATTTATCTTGGTTCTTGGTGATCCATAGGCATAGTAAAAATCTAACCGATGAAGACCCAGAGCCCCTGTACTGCTGCTTTTGAGGCATTTAAGAACTTAGCCAACGTCATTGTGCCATTTTTATAATTTGACACAGACGATCTTATTTGTAGACGAATAAGTAGTACCTCTGAAAGAGAACACATTACATTGTGGAAGTGTCACAGTTGGAAACATCTTAAGAGAGTTTTATCATCTTTCTGGGTTTGCTAAAAGTAAAATAGCATTTTCTATTTTCATTATTTTTAATACTGTATCATTAAAAATAATTTGGAAAGATAGGGTTTATTTCAACTGAAGAGTTCTCTTTAGCTCTATGTAGCAAGCCTGGTTTGATGAGGAAATTATTATCCATAACACATCACCATATAAAATTGTCTTCTGAAATGACTGACAGCACTTTTTCTTAATTTTTTTTGATATTGTAAGTCTGGAATTTCATAATTTTTCTAGCTAGCTGTAGTATACCCTATTTCTTAATCAGTAGTCTCATTTTAAAAAGTAATCTCTTTAGCACAGAAATTCATATAAGCACAATTTGAAATGCTTTAGCCTTAGAAACATATCCTAGCATGTTTTGGTAACACATAGTATTAATATTTGGTGCAACAGCTTGTACATGGTCCATATTCTGACATTACCATGACTTTAAGAGGTCCCCGCATGCTTATTTCATGATCTTTCTAAACTCTGAGGTACATCAGCACATTTCCTCGCAACATCCATTCACACGCAGCACCCTTCCCTCCCCTCATCTGTACACATCGAAGCAATTGGCAGAGAGCACATTTCCCCCTGAGCGAGCAGTATTGTGAATTTTATCTTCTCTTCCAGAAATCAGTTCGTCTTCGTTGCAGCAGATGAAATTTCTTGTAACACCTCTGCAGGTAACAAACATTGCTACTTCTTGATGCATCCATCCAAGTCTCAGTATCCTTTTTTTTTTTTCTTCTTCACATGCTGCAGTTGGTCACTCTAGAAAGCTAAGAAAAAAAAAAAAAAAGATCTTATATCTTTGGAGTACAGCTGAAGCCTTGAGGCTCTGCCATATAAGATGACATTAGGCATTTTGCTAACTTTGATGTTTTATTTCTGGTTTTAATACTACATGGTCCAGAAAAGTAAGACTATGTTGAATGAATCCACAAGAAAATTTTACAGTATAATCAGTGCTCTTATGGTGAAATACGGAACAGAAAGATTAGGTACACAGACGTATGACTTCCATGTTTTTTGACGTATTATGTCTGGGTTCATGGAGATTGATGTGTGAATTATTTGGGATCTTTATAGAATATTAGAGGCTGTAAAAGAGTGAATCTATAAAGCTTAGATGCATTCAAGAATATAATTATCTCTGTCTTATAAGAAGGGGATCTTCATTCTATTAGCCAAAGATCCTCTTTTTCCTTTCTTGTAAAACATCTCTCAAGTAGCAGGACTTAGAGAGACCAGGTCTTTTGGTTTTGAAACCAGGACATTGGCAAATGAAAATTGCATAGCTGCATGATATGTCCATCAAAATAACACCTGTCTTTTTTCTTTGATGTGGTTCAGAACAGTTAAATTTGTACTTTCATTAGTATGGAATTAATTAAATGCCAAGATAGGTGAGTGCCTTAACACTACATTTCTTTTTTTTTTTCCTTTTGTCGTTTTTAAGCCTAAACTATGACCAAAACCATCACTAGGAAGTCTTGCCAATGTGTTGCTTTCAGCCTGCGAGGGAGGACGTTACAACTTATCACTACATAACTGAGCATCCCATGACCTTCAGACACATACATTAAACTGAACCTTACAAATAAACACTCATCTCTTACCTTTTTTCAATGGTGCAGTAAAGAAAGGCTTATGTGCCAATGTTTCACTCCCTATTTACTGCCTTTGGTTAGAATGAAAGGAAGCATAGAGAGCTAGGAACACGCACCCAACTATCTTTGTTCTAAAAGGCAGGGTCAGTTTTATTTATGTGGTCAGCCTCAGCCTTTATAACAGTTTAAAGTCTTACCTGGTGAGTTCAAGAGGTATGCATGGTGCATGCTGACATTTTAAAGCAATGGTATACTTTATTTCTATAAAACCTCTTTGATGACGGTCCTGCAATTTCCCTCTTAACCCCTAGACTCCTATCTCTGCTTCTCATTGTGAGAAGTGGTGACATCCTTAACACTTTACTAATGCCCAATGCTAGATGCAATGGTTAATTGAATTACTGGGAGTGGCAGGGAAGGTTCCTGCAATAGAACAGTTGTTTAACATTTTCAGAGCCTTAGTGGAATGGAGCATGCAACAAAAGGGGAGACTGATTGGAATGGGAGGTCGGGGTGGGGAATAATGTTAATTTAAAATACTCACAGGCATCATGTATAGATGCCTCAGTGAACTAGAGCTTCTGCCTTGTGTTAACCCCTGTGCCTGTTCCAGTATGTTAGGTTATATTTGGACATCTTAGATCAAACATGAAAAAGTCAGATATTGATTTTGTCCCATGACTTAAACCCTGCCTTGTAAGCAAGTGATCCACACACAATATTTCTAAGAAGGGCGACAGAAAATGAAAGTTTGCATGAGTGCGGTGAGTGCTTCCATCTACCTAATCTAGATGGCTGCTCAGTAAATTCTTAATGAATTGCTATTGATCATATTTCAGATTGACAGAGATATCCCTCGTCCTTTGATGGCCATTTTAATATGTTGTATGCTTCATAAGGTTCCATTTGAACTCTGAATTTCGAATGAAGCATGAAAAAGGAGACACCCAGATCAATCACATGTCAGATTATCTCCCAGCAAGTTCACCCTCCTCATAGAACGAAAATGAAAAATCAAAACTGCTCAGTCAACAAAGGTTGTAACTCATGGTTTCAATGAAAGACTTCTAGGGCATCATTTCCTACATGCTGAAAAAACCTGCTTTGGGAGGCCAAGGCAGGTGGATCATGAGGGTCAGGAGTCTAAGACCAGCCTGGCTAACATGGTGAAACCCCATCTCTACTAAAAATACAAAAATTAGCCTGGTGTGGTGGCACATGCCTGTATTCCCATCTACTCAGGAGACTAAGGCAGACAGTTGCTTGAACTGGGGAGGTGGAGGTTGCAGTGAGCAGAGATCGCGCCACTGCACTCCAGCCTGGGCAACAGAGCGAGACTCACTCCATAAAAAAAAAAAAAAAAAAAAAACCCTGCTGTGCCCACTACCCACATTCTGAACAGCACTACTGTAATGAGCTCTCACCTCCTTATAAAAACATTTACTAGGGTGGGTTTATTGAATTCTGCTATCTACTGGATATCTGAGTTTGACAAAAGGCAAGTTGTCTATTTTTAAATGGAGAAAAAATATCAACATGCTTGAAGTCTCAGTGTGGGGCTTGATGGATGTTATAACTGAAATTCTTATGAAGAGGTGCTATTGTCACATTGATACACGTGGTGGATGGGCTAAGCACAGGCAGCTGTCAGGGGCTTAGAGTGGAGATGGCGAGATGAAACTCATTAAGCAGTAGAACAGCAGCATTTCAGGATTTGTTCTTCAAAGAAAAGCGATGCCTTTTATGTGGGTCTTTTGTCAAGAGTGCCAACACATCTGGTCTACTTTTTCTAGCCACATGCAATAGGCATTTTTCATTAACATTTGTGGTCTGTGAGACTAATTTACAAGGATATCTATTTTCTTACCCAGGTGTTTCAACAATGCGATTAGTTGTGTTGTTTTGGTTTGGTTCTTCCCAAAGAATGTGTGCCCTGTTGGGTGTCACTTGGGACTAGGCTTTTTTAACAGGGCAGGACACCTCCTAATGCTTCCAGCTTGAACGATTGAGTAGTTTCTCATTCAGTAACGTCAAGAACCTTTGATGAGTTGGATTCTGCAATAGATGGCAAAAAGGGAGAAAATGATTTTCCCTTCTTAGACGGGAGGTCTCCCTGTGTGAATCATTAGGAATTTTCCAGGGTAGGCTGGTGATTGTAGTAGTTGCAGGAGAAGGGTCTGGTATGAGAATGGAGGCTGAAAAGCAAGTTACGTAATCAGTGACTAGAAATTCATTTCCGTTGATTAGTATCTCGAGTCCTTTGTGGGTATCAGGAACTGTTCTAAGCCCTGGGGACATAGCATTAAATGAGTCAGGAGAAGCCCTCATCAAAAGACCTTCATCTTATGGGAGAACAGATCCCAAACCACGTATATGAATAAGCAGATAATATATATGCATAGTAAGTTATGAGCTTACTCTAATGAATAAAAAAGCAGGGGAGGGGATGGAAAGTAAGGTGCAATGCTATTTTAAGACTCAGCCATCAGAGAAGGCCTCTCTGAGGGGGTAACATTTGAGCAGGGATCTAAATATAAAGTGAAGGTGTGACCCATGAAACATACAGCAGGTGCAAAGACCCTGTGGTTGAGACATACTTGAGACGTCCAGGAGTAAGACATCCAGTGTGGCCCACGGATATGAGTACAGGTGAGTTTTATAGGTAACATCTAGGAGGTAGCCAGGGGTCAGAGCAAGTTAGGACTTGGAGGCCACAGAACATATTTGGGATTTTAAGAGTGATGCAGAGGCATTGGAGGGAGGGTTGTAATCTGACTTTAATGATCGGATAGACTGCTTTGTGGAGACCAAACTGCAAAAGAAGAGAAGAAACAGCACCGAAGGGCGATGCGGTTGGGGGGGGGGGGGGGGGGTCCTTACAGCTATCCAGAGAGGAGTGAGAATGGCTTGGGTTAGTGGGGTGGCTGTGGGTGAGAAGTGATCATCTTTAAGCTGTATTTTGATGGGAGAACAAACAGGACATCCTGGCAGATTGTAAGTGTACAAGTTCGAGTCCGTTCAATGTCCACTCCCCACTAGTGTTCTAAGGGTCTATCAGTTAATTCCATGGAGCACCAAGGCTTTCATCCCTGAGGAAAGCAAACCCTTTATCCCTTTGTCCCTTGTTGGGGCTTTGCTGAATTTTCCAGAATGTAATAGTAACTTACTGTCATTTACTGAGCAAATTATGTGTGCTAGTATGAGATACATACGTGCATGTATATGTATAATGCATGTATATGTATGATAAACTATATATGCACATATATGTGTATCACAGCAGCTCAAAGAGGTGTTATCTCCATTTTGCAAAGTGAAAAACACACTCAGGTCCAGAAACATTTAGTAGCCTGCCCACAGTCACACCGGGGTCCATCTGATGCCAAAAGCCTTCCTCTGGGTCACACTGCCTCCACACACTCCTTTTTCTTTTCCCTTGGAACTTTGACCTTCTGACTCCAGATGGAATTCTACCTTCCCCAGTATGCTATCTTGCTCCTATAAAACTAGTATTTGTGAGTTGAATGACAAAATTGTTACTATTTGGAAGAGACCCAAAGGCACTGAATGATTCTTTAGCAGTTGTTCCACTGGAAGTTTATTTAACTTGGCTTGTCCCCTTCAGGCAGCAGGCATATGTTTAGTTCCATGTGCTGAGAGTACTGGTGTGGTTGTGGGGATAGAAGTAGCAGATGTCAGGTCAGGAAGCATGTTGTGTATTATGAAAGACAGAGGATTAAACAGGCCAAGTGTGTTCTACGTTAATTCACCAGACATCTTTTTGCTGAAAGTTAGTGGCCGAAAATCAATTAACAACATCCTAGTCCCTGAAAACCACCCGACAGGTTGAAATAGTTGTTTTAGACACAGAGTTCAAGTGGAAAGCTCCCAGCTATCCCCTGCCCAAAGGGTGTGTGAGGGTGTGTGTGTATGTATAAAGGGGGTAGGCGGAGGCTGGGAGTAACAGGAAGATAGGCCCTATCCACCATGCCAGGACCCACCACACATTCCCTTTGCAAATCTGGGGACACATTTTCATTTCGGTTCCTGATGAGTATGGGACACAACCATGTGGGGTTAGGGTTGGGGTCTGCAAAAAAGCCTTGACCAAATGAACAATCTGCCAAAGCTGTTGAAACTGTTCTCTGTGGGACAGGTTGCTACCCAAGTTACCAATTAGAAGCAAGTTCAGGGGTACAAGGAGGTGTCATCAGCACCTGTCGTTTTTCTATCCCCACTTCTCAACCTACACATGCTGGCAGCTGCATTAAAACTTTAGGTGATGTTTAATATTTAGAAGAAGTTTCCAAATTGGCCATTCCTCTAATTGATCCTTCAGCAAGTCTCATCTAATTGTCTTTCCTGCATTTTAGCGATTTGATTATTCAGCAAAGTTGTCATGCAGTAAATTGATTTGTGGCTAATTGGTCCGTTTCGAATAAAGTGTGATATGTATTATAATAGGGGAAGTATAGGGAGCTAAGGGGGCATATAAGCAAAGGAACTTAGGAAAAATACTTCCACTTATTGAGAACCTTCTGTATATGAGGCATAGTCTCAGGCTTGCTACATGCAATAACAGTACCCTATAAAGTGTGTTTAATCAATTAATTTGTGAAAATTAAAGATATCTAGATAGTCTGAATTAGCCTAAGTGGGAAAGTGGTGTATCCATGCATGCAGAATTTTAAAAAATGGAATGGTGGGTATCAAATTCTAGAAGAATGCATGAAAGTCACCTGGAGAACTTGTTACAAATGCAGAACCTGTTTTGTCTTCTTCCCCTGCCCCTGAGATTGTGATTCATAGGTCTGGAGAGGGAGCCTGGAAATCTGCATTCTAACAAGTTGCCCCAGATAATTGTAATAGAAAAGACCTCACACCTTGGGAAACACTAACTGATCAATCAGGAACCTCTTCTTTTTGAGATAGGGTCTCTGTCATCCATGCTGGAGAGTTCAGTGCAATAGCCTGATCTTCGCTTACTGTAAGCCTGGACCTCCTGGGATCAAGCGATCCTCCCACTTCACCCTGCCTAGTAGCTGGGACTACAGGCATGTACTACCACCCCCAGCTAATATCTTAATTTTTTGAAGAAATGGGGTCTTGCTCTATGCTCAGGCTGATCTGAAACTCCTGGCCTGAAGCCATCTTGCCCCTTTGGCCTACCAAAGTCCTGGGAGTACAGGCACGGGCCCACCACACCCAGCCGACCTTTTTCGTTTCAATGGTAAAAAGAGCACACAATAGGACTTGCTGAAGTTGTGTTCACGTGTGGCTGTGGAGCCCTTGAGATGTGGCCAGTCCACAGCAGGATGAGTTGTAAGTAAAAAATGCATGTTGGATTTCCAAAACTTAGTACAAAAATTATGTAAAATATACCATTAATTGTGAGTTACACATTGTAGTGATGACAGTTTGAATATTCTGGAAAAAATAACAATGAGTTCACCTGTTTTACTTTTTAAAATGTGGTTACTGTAAAATTTAAAATGACATATGTCTTGCATGTGTGGCTTTCATTATATTTCTCTCAATCCCATTTTAGAACCACATTTTTCATTTGGCTCAAATGAATATTGAGTTTGTGTGTCCCCAAGAACTGGTCATTTGGAGGTGAGGGATGTTCACCAGGAGTTAAGATGTTGTGACAGATATTGTGGACATTGTCAGTGTCTTGGTATTGCATTTTAACGTTGCCTCCTGGTGATAGGTGGGTGTGTTAGTGCTGTAGAGGGACATTCCTTCGGGTTCAGGGGCCAGAACCTCCCTACTTCTCACCCTGCTTGTTTTGTCTCAATCTTTGAGCTGCTTGCTTTGAGGATGGGAGATCCCAGTAGATAAGACTTTGGATCATCAACCCAATTCAGGGGTAGCTCTGACACACGAACGCCCGGAGCTTTACCGGGAAGCTCACTGATCCCACATAAAATAGACAAGGGGCAACAGCTGCAATCCTGTCAATCTTAATAACTGATACTTGTTTGGTCCTTAACTGGTAACCATAACCCTCCTCTCACCCTCACTGTAGCCTTGTATGATCAGGATGCACCATTAGCATCTCCATTTATAGATGGTATAACCAACTCAGAGAGAAGAACTTTGAGATAACTTAGGAAGAAGTAACAGTCAGTGTTTGACTCGAGAAATTCTCACTCTGAGGGATCCCCAGCTGCTGTTCAACCCTGCTTCATGGAAGGGTATTGAAAATCTCATGAGGGATACAATTTGTTTTTCCTCCTGTGGGGTAAACTATAGCTGGGGTGCCATGGTGATTTCAAAGCACAATAAACATTCTTAGTGATTTTGGTAGAGCAGGAGTAGAGAAAGAGAAAGGAGAAATGAAATTTCTAAGAGAAGGATGGCCTTGAGCTCTGCATTAAAGAGAATGTGCCTACAGCTCCTTTTTTAGAGGAGGTATTCTAGGGCAGGAGAATTTCATCACCAAAAGTGGGACTTACTTACTCTGTCTTCTCTACTACGAGAGTGGCTGCTATTCTGCTTTCCTTCAAAGCTGCTGTTGGGATTCAGAATAGGAATAGGTTTTGAATGGCATTGGTGGGATAGAGAAAAGATGATGTGATCTGATTTGCTATGGGTAAATGGACTGAGTCTTTTAGATGCCATAGTGTTGGATTTGTGTGTGTACTATGTATGCATAGTTCTGATGTATGACAGGTATCCATGCACAAAAAAAAGCAAGTTCTGTGGCTTCCCATGTAGGGTCTAAAAAGCTCAGATGTGTTCCCTCCTACTTCTCACGGGAGGCAGGGAAATCACGAGGCTGAAAAATGTGCTAAGTGATTTCTGAAGATAAGCACTTTAAAGACAAGCTAAGGAAGTTAGCAATGAAACTCCAACAGAGCCAAGTAGAGATGATTCCATGTTATCTTGGAGCATTTCTTCCACTTCTACTTGTATGATTTTTGGAGATTTTGCTGCATTTTTAGTCATTTTCTAGGTCAGGGGTCCCCAACTGGACACACAGCAGGTGGTGAGCGGGGTGGGGGGTGAGCAACGCTTCCTGTTTGCAGCCGCCCCCTCTCAATCACATAACTGCCTGAGCTCCACCTCCTATCTGATCAGCGGCACCATTAGATTCTCATGGGAGCACAAACCCTACTCTGAAGTGTGCACGTGAGGCATCTAGGTTACACACTTCCTTTTGAGAATCTAATGCCTGATGATCTGAAGTGGAACAGTTTTTTCCTGAAAGTATTCCCCACCTCCCTGGTCTGTGGAAAAACCATCTTCCACAAAACTGGTCCCTGGTGCCAAGGAGGCCGGGACTGCTCTTCTAGGTGTTTAGGGACTGGCTTTGTTCCTCTGACTTAAGTATCTTGAGAAGCTTTCAGGATAAGTGAGCTTGATCACCCCCATGGTCAATAAATGGATAAAAGTCATTGCTCAAATTAAAACTAGGAGAAGGCTACGGTAACCACGGAGGAGTAGTTCCCTCATGAACACATTCGCTAAGTTCACTAACTGAGCAGCAGATCTGAAGTCCAGAACTCAGTTGACCCTTGTAGAGTGAAAGTGAGCAGGTACATTTCCTAGAAAAACCGTTGCTTTCTCAATTTCCCAGTACATCCAAGTAGTTATCTTAATGCTTTCAGGAGGGTTTTTCCGTGTTGCAGCAAACCAGGGTGTGTGGCCTGAGGTTCTGGAAACCTTCTCAAATCTTCCTGTGGGGCAGAGGTGGGCTGGTTGGCACCTGTTTGTTGTCTCTCCATGTATCTGCATAGTGGACTGAGATAGCTTGTCCTTTCCTTGAATGACTCTCCTGCAAGATTTAAATCTTGGCCATAATTACCCAAACATCTTCTCAAATGGATGCACACTGGGATTAGCCCGGACCTTACAACCTGAAATTTGTGGGATTCTGGGATTTGAAAATGGAGATTTTGATTGTCTGGTAAATATTTATTGGCATGAAGGTAAAAGGCTGAGCATTTCAGAGATATACTGAGGTGTCCCAAGCTGGGAATTTTTGGAAGGCCTTCTGTGAGGTCCCATATTCTGGTCTACATTTCTTTATCCTTTGAAGTGAGCCTTTGTCTCCATTCTGACCCCACAGAATCCCCACAAGCTGAGGGGACCTGTCAGTCTGCAGCTGCAGAATTGCCAAAGGATTCGTCGGAAGCCTTCAGCCTCTTTCAGTAGGACTGTGAGATCTTACTGTTTTGCTGCATTTTCATTTAGTGACATAAATGCCCATAACACTTTATGATTGATAATGGATTCATTTATTAGTAGTTGGATGAGAGAAGGAAGTAAAGCAGTAGCTGGGGCAGTGCTGTAGAACTCAGAAGCCATGTGCCCTCCTCCCTCTGGTCTTGTTCTTTCTTTTCCTGGCCGATATTGGCTGTGACTCCTTTCCAGCCCCTGAGAATTGCTGAAAGCTGAGCATTTTGTCCAAACACAGAACACTTGGTCTGGAATGTATGTTCCAGATGCAGTTCCTCCAGATGGGGAAAAGCAACAACTCATTGGTAATGATAGCAGCAACAATGCAAACGAAAGGACTGTCTTCAACACATCATTTATTTTTCATTTGGAAAAGTCCTCAAACCCCAAAAATGAGGGCTATGAAATAGGATGAATATCTGAGTGGGATGACAATCACTTCTTCCTGGGTGCAGGTTACCTTCTGATGTCCCCCTTCTTACCTGGTGCCCCAGAGCACCCCAACCAGGGGGTGGACACCAGAACTACTAGATCTCATTTGACCCTACCCAGGGAAGTGAAAGAGACCATCCCTTTAGCTAGACCATGGCTCTCCAAAGAGCATGCTTTTAGAACCATTGAACCATGGTTGGTGCCCTGGTGGTATGCTGTATGGAAGCGTGTGACTTGCATGGATTCATTTTTCCAAATACTATGTCTTAGATATAAGGATGAAGGAGGCACTGTAGTCCCTAATTGCATTGCAGAGACCAGAGCCATTCATTGATCCCTGGTGAGACATCCTATTTTGAATGCATACTCTGCAGCCCTTCTCTGTGTTGGCAGGGGTACCAAGCCCATGCACTTTCTTGCTGCAATTTGGCTGCTTAAGATGATGTCTTTGCTACCTTTTGAACTTCATCTGAGAAAGGAGCAGATTTCACTCAACTTTATGCTCCACAGGATTCACCCAGCTATCTCTGGGGTGCGAAGTATGGGGAGATGATACTAATGGAAGAATAAAAGTTCCCAGGGCATAAACACTCCTCATCAAAACAGGGAGTAAAATATAGTGAAATTAATTAGTGTTCTTACTGTGGCCCTATAAGAAAATTGTGTTAAAACCCTGGTGTGGAGTACCAACATGGGCCCATTGTATTTCATTAGCATCCAGCTTGTTTCAACTAGATGTACATAGTACTTCTTCCTTACATGTCTCAGTAGAGTTGATAAAGTACTTTAACAAACATGGGTTCATATTTATTCATTTTGTTCCAACACGACCTTAAGTTCAAGTAAGTATATCCATTTAAACTATATCTGTAACTCATAAATTAGATCTCGACTCCAAAAGCATCTGTAATTTGATCGGTAGAGCTGCATGCAATTCTATTAGAATAGAATTTTTCACTTCCCTCTGCAGTCCAAAAGTCTGGGCAAGGAGGGAGAGATTGGTTTGTGAAATACCATCTAAGAAGCCATGTATCATAATCTCCTCTATCTGTAGGTGGCTTAATATTTACCTGGCTTTCTTGAATGCACCTTGAATTAGGTAGGGCTCAGTCAGAAAACTACTGCTTTACAAATGAGGAAGATGAGGCTCAGAGAGCATGCTCTGTCCAAGTCATGAGAGCAAGGACATCATAAAAGCAGAACTCAAACCTGGATCTTCTTGCCCCAAGTCCTGAATCTCCAAGGCCTTGGGTTGCTTCCCAGTTTTAACTTGCTGCTAAAGGTCAAAAAGATGAGGTCTCATGATGGTTGCAAGCCATGGTGAGTTAGCCAGGAAAGCAATCCTCTTTTATGCATTTGTTTAGTTTTTCCCTAAAGACTTTTAATGAGTTTTATGGCAACTTGGCCAGTGTTTTGCAAACTCACAGAGACGATGTAAAAATTATACACTGTTTTTAGAGTCCCCAGAAAGTTTTCTTCTGTCTTGAAGCATCCTGAATGTGTCTGGGAGCAGCTGACCCACAATCTTCACAAAGTGTATCGGAAAGAATCTTTCTACTGATAGATTCTACTAATGGGATCATAATTACGGGCATGAGTGCCTCTCCCAGGCCCCATTTCTCTCTTTACTCCTTTGTCTTGCTGCATCCTCTCTTGCGGTACCATTGGCCTGCCCCTCTCTACCTGCACTGTGTTAGACATCGGGGATGCAACAGCAGACAAAATAGACACTGCCCCAGCCTCCATGGAGCTCTCATTCCAGGAGGATGAAAGGTAAATGACCAGGTGGAGTGGGAAATAAGATTATTAGAGTTGCTATACAACAATGAAGGGGTAGGGATGAAGGGATGAAGTTGGAAAGTGCCCTTAAAAAGAAGACCAGTCAGGCTGGGTGTGGTAGCCCATGTCTGTAAGCCTAGCACTTTGGGAGGCCAAGGTGGGCAGATCATTTGAGGTTATGAGTTCGAGACCAGCCTGGCCAACATGGTGAAAACCTGTATGCTGAAAATAGAAAAATTAGCCAGGCGTGGTGATGGGTGGCTGTAATCCCAGCAACCCAGGAGGCAGAGGTTAGAGTGAGTTGAGATCATGTCACTGCACTCCAGCCTAGGTGACAGAGCAAGACTGTCTCAAAAGAAAAAAAAAAAAAGGCAGAGAGCCAGAGAAAGAAGCATCCCCTTCATCTCTCTAGGGAAGGGACATTTGATTTGAAACATAAAAGATGAAAGTCAGGCAGAGGGTGAGCAAGTGCCAAGACTAAGCAGAGGACGGATTTGCATGTGTGCAGGAACGATTAAGAAAGGCTGTGTGGGCAGGGCATGGTGGCTCACGCCTGTAATCCCAGCACTTTGGGAGGCGGGAGGCAGGAGGATCACGAGGTCAGGAGATCAAGACCATCCTGGCTAACACAGTGAAGCCCCGTCTGTACTAAAAATACAAAAATTAGCCGGGCATGGTGGCGGGCACCTGTAATCCCAGCTACTCAGGAGGCTGAGGCAGGAGAATGGCGTGAACCCGGGAGGCAGAGCTTGCAGTGAGCTGAGATTGCGCCACTGCACTCCAGCCTGGGCAACAGACAAGACTGTCTCAAAAATATATTAAATTTTTAAAAAATCCTATGTGCCTGGAGCACAGTAACCAAGGGAAGGAAGATGAAGATTGAAAGAGGGACAGAGGCAGCTTATTCAAGTTTGGATTTTATTCTAGGATCGATGGAAAACGAAGGCTTTTAAGCAGGGAATGATAGGATTAAATTTATATAGATTTATATTTAAGTGGATAGATGGACAGACTTGAGAGATTTGATACATGTAAATAGCTGCTGGTTTGAAGGATCAAGAGTTGAAAAAAGTCTGGCTGTTGAGTTGGTTTTGATGAACTAGTGGCGTGTAGTCATCGTATGCATGGAGTAAAATTACTGATGAATGGGAAGTGGGCACATGGAGATCATCATGATCTGACTGTACTACTGCCCACTTTGGCCAGGGATGCATGGTGTGGAGGATGACCATATTGCAGGTCATGTCCTAACATAGCGACCGTAAGACATCTTCCCCTCATTCCTGTGGACGTCCTGGGCATTGCTGCGCACTGTCCCCAGGCTATGCTTAGCCAGCTCTGAGGACATCAGATTGCTGACGTGCTTGGCATATCTGCTGCAAACGTAGCACTCAAGTCCACATCTTCCCTAATAACCTTGTGTCTAAATTGTAGTGTCACACAAGGGCATGTTTAGAAATTAGCATTTGAAAAGAAGCCTCCTTGCTTTCAGTGTGAGCTGACATGGTCTCTTTTCCTCTGTGGAAATGAAATTTATTAATCATAATAAAACCATTGGATTCTGAAGGTAGAGGTCACCCTGAGGAGAAAAGAAGCCAGCTCATATCTGAGGAATAGTTCAGTGCTGCTGTATTTTAGAAGAGAATACTGCCGAATTGTTACCTTGGCTTTTCCCACAAAGGTTGAAACTATATGCCCAGTGTAATAGAATTTACTATTAAAGTATGCAGTAGGAAAAGGTGGGAGCTATGCTTTCATTAAATACATTCAAACTGCCCATATAGTGTCCCGCCAGAAGAAAAAATTATTGCCACAGTAAAACCATTCCCCCAATTTTTAAAATATCTGAATTTGCATCTTTTCACATTTGTTTTGAAGTAACACCATGCCATAACATCGCTTAACAAAGTCTCGAGGATTTCAGTTTGCCTTTGTAGTTTATATCCTATTTATGAAACAGCTTTGCCAAATGAAAGTACGTTAAAAATAACCCTATTAACAGATTTTTCTCTGGACCAATCACGGACTTCATTCTCTCATGAAATAAAAACCAATACCAAGATTATAATTTTCCTTTTACACCTGTTACTATGTACTTCTAGTTAAGTGGGTGAAGGCCCAGGTCTCAGGAGTGACGTCTCTGAAGATGTTATTTTTTCAAAAACTTTTTAACACATCTGCCCTTGGATCTATACCTGTTTTCCTCCCAGAGAGAAGGATAATGTTCGATTAAAGTCCATTTTTGATAAGAAGGACTGAAGGGTGTCCCCAAAGAATGAAAGGCAAGAGACAGATTCGCCTCAGAAGAGAGGCATCCCTTCATGTCATTGTTTGAAGATCAGGAGAATCCTCTTGAAGCTGAAAGCCTCAGCTAGATTATTTGCACTCAGTGCCCTTTGACACACGCAGACGGGCTTGAGAGTTGGAACATGCCCCATGCAAACCTGGGCTAATCAAATGGTTTTATTCCACCTGGTGTCTAACTTGGAGTCTGAGAAGGTCCATCATCCTGCTTTCTTCACCTTCCCGGACTCCATGGTGGGAGGGGGTCAAGCACGTATTGGATTGGTATCACTTATCTACCAACCATGAGAAAGCCTGGAAGGAAAATGGGGGAAAACAGGAAAGGAGAGGGAAAAGGTACATGCAAATTGGACTCTAAGGGATGAGAGATGAGCTTAAGGTTGATAATGCAGACAAACCATTTCTTCCAGCCTTGTTCCTTCATTCAGGAAATGGTCAAAGAATCAAAAAACCATGTAGATCCCAGTATCCCGAGCTGCTGTGAATGTTGGTTGCTAACAGTACAGCTGTTCCCTTCTCCAGAAAACTGCCCCATGTCAGAGGAAGCCACTTTAACTCAGTGGCATCACTCACCCCTCAGGAAAGCCCACAGCTAATGCTGAAAACTTATGTAGGCATTAAAAAGCCAATCCACTTGCCTCCAGGTGGAACCGGCTGTGGCATGAAACTCACAGGATCAGGTGGCAGATAGTCTTCATCTCAGATCTTGCCTTTTTTTTTTTCCCTTGCTCTGACCTACTTGCCCCTCTCTTCCCTCTAGAGGGCACCCCATTCGTTAAGTCACTTGCACAGGAATCCATTCCAGGATCAGCTTTCAAGGAAGGACGCCAGCTTCAGTCAGTATTAAGATAGCAGCATTCAAACTATCTCCAGGAAAATACCTGGCAGGGCAAACAAGTACGGGCACAGGATACGGTGGACCAAGCACGCAAGTTGCCCTAAGAGATTCAAGGATCAGGCTGGTTGCAGTGGCTCACGCCTGTAATCTTAACACTTTGAGAGGCTGAGGTGGGTAGATTACTTGAACCCTGGAGTTTTGAACCAGCCTGAGCAACATAGCAAGACTTTGTCTCCCCCCTCCCAACCGCCACCCCCCCAAAAATAAGGAACTGCTCTGTCTAGTTATGTGACCTTGAGCAAGTGACTTCACATCTGATTCCTTAGAAAAAAATTCACTTCCAGATATTTAGTAGGCATTCAGTACCATTTGGTTTCCATCTCTTCTCCATTTTTATTCTAAAGCCTATACCAGAAACCATGGCAGGTAGTAGGATGGTAGAGACAGAAAAACACAAAGATGAGTAAATGTCATTAAGATTTGTTGTTTCAAATGCCTCTCCCTTCCCAGAACCTGGCCATCGATGAATGAGACAGAAGTTCTGGAATAATAGGATCAAAAGCAAATCAGTCTGACTGAATGGGAATGGGGGTCCCACAGACCCTTCAAGGGTACTTCCATTCAAATATACTTGTTCATTTCCATTCTAAAATGGTAGACACTAACTTCCGACAGGTTCACTTCACCCTTTCTGATTCACCCTATTTCACTTTAACGGTGACAGCTCAATCAGGAGAAAAAGGCACTCTCTCTTGAGAATTAGTACACCCTCTGTGGGTGCTGGGCTTAATACTTCAAGTTGTTTCTTTCTTGCCTACCTCATTCTCTAAGGCAGCTACTTGAGCAGTGTAGAAACAGTATTATAGGGGGAGGCAGGGAAAATTATATATATGTACATGTGTATATGTGTATATATGTATTTATGTGTTAAACATAGCAATATCAGCCATGTTAAATGCACAAAAAATGCATTGTGTACAGATGAAATCTATTACATGGCAGAGTAGAGTTTGTTTCTCACTCCAAGATGAGTAGGGCCCCTGCATACTGTCTTGGTATTTTGGATTTTATGATTGTTACTGTTTTGTAATTAATTGTATACTATGGATCAATCTTCACCTCTATTTTCCTTTCAGTTACGGACGAGTTTATGCTGCCGACCCCTACCACCACGCACTTGCTCCAGCCCCCACCTACGGCGTTGGTGCCATGGTGAGTACCAGCTTCTCCTTGTCCTCACTTCTTCCTGCCTCCCTTCCCTTTCCCCAGCTGGGACCTCAGTACGGGTTGACGTCCTCTCACTTCCCCTTAATTGAATTTGTCTCTTGTGCTAACAGCAGCTAAAATGCCACTTTAATCCTCCCAGTAAACTTGATAAATGTCTTAATTTCTTGGCAATGTAGTGCATGTAAGTTATTATATTTCTAATTTTGCAAGTCTCACCTAGCAGAGCACTTACCTTAATGGAATAATTAGTCATTTTGATAATTAAATCCATCACTAACAGAATGCAGTGTCAATGCAGAACTTTTTTTCTTTTTTTTTTCCTCCCTTGCTGCTCATTCACATAGCCCCAAGGTTCCAGCCCCAGCACAGACTTCAGAGGAGCTAAGCTGCACACTTCCAGGCCTCTGCTGTCAGGCAGCTGAGAATCTGACTGCCTCTCCTCCCCTATTACAATTCATGTTTAAAGTCATAGTCGCCCAGGAAAGAAAATAGAGAGGGGCACACTTTGTGTGTGTACCTAGTACATAAGAAAGTAGAAGGAATCAGCTGGGTTTGGGGGTTGTCTTTTGTTTTGGGGCAGGTCTGGGTTTTTGTTTTGGGAGGGGGTGGGGGGAGGGTAAAAAATGGGAGGTCAGGGTGGGGTGAACTTGCCTGTACTTGTTCAAACTTCTATGCACTGAAACTCTTGAGTACAGTAAGACGTGCCCATCACGTGAGAGCATATGCAATCATTACAAAGCTTTGGCATGCAGTTTTCTGCTTGGATTAAGAATATCAGTCCTTATCCTAAAAATGAATCCCCATAGGCATTCATTTGAATTGCCAATACTTTTAGAAAAAGGAAATCGTTAAGTGCCACCTTGTAGCCATTAAAGCCATGGCCAGACAGTTCACTGAAGCTCAGTCATAGAAATTCAGCCATGATTTGGAAACACCGTTTTGCACAAGCTTAATTACATCAAGCAATTCATCTGTACAACTCCACAACTGCCTTCTCAAGATCAGATTCCATACAGCTTGCAGAGCCAAGTCAAGTAAGAAGTAGATTGAGATTTTCATCCCAATTCTGCATTCAACAACTCTGCTTCAACACCTAGTCTACATGAGGAATGTGTTGGAGAGTTGAATTACATTCAATAAGTTGTCCAAATTCAACCTCAAGTGTAGATTATTCTGTTATAAAAAAATGAGACAGTGAAAATCCTTCCGTTGTCCAGCTTATAACAGAGTCCTTTTAGCTAAGAGGACTGGCTGACAGAATTTGGTTTTGCAGGGAATTTCTTTAGGAGGAGCTATTGGGGAAGGTCAGGAATGGCCCTATCTTTAGTTCTCCAAGAATGACCTGGGATGGGTAGTGGGTGCCTCCATTTCGGTTGGTTTTGAGTGTCTATTTTTCACATTAGTCTTTTTGATGATCCACATGTTGCAAAAGGAAAATGTAAAAAACACACCCCTCAAATTGCTTTGTTTCAGAATGCTTTTGCACCTTTGACTGATGCCAAGACTAGGAGCCATGCTGATGATGTGGGTCTCGTTCTTTCTTCATTGCAGGCTAGTATATACCGAGGGGGATACAACCGTTTTGCTCCATACTAAATGACAAAACCATAAAAACCTTCCAATGTGGGGAGAAAGGAAGCTTTCCGAGGCCTGAGTATTGCAATACATGCAGTAGTACATCATTTTAGCAACTCTAAAAAAAAAAAAAAAAAAAAAAAAACAAATAAAAAGGAAAAAAATTACATTTTTTATCTTATACCTCAGATATTTTGTTCTGTGTATTTTAATATTGTGGGTCTTTAATTTCTGAAGGTTCTGTAGTTTGGTTGCTGGCTGTAGGAGTTCTTGTGGTTGATCTAGACAGATGCTAGATAATGAATAAAAACTGGTTTAGGGCCATATCCAGAGTGCTATATTATGTAAATGAATTATATATGCTGAATATTAAGCTACTGGGGTTATCAGCTGTTTGGGAAGAGTGTAAGTGACTACAGTAGTCATTTTTTTCTGCATCTGCATTATTTTGTTTTGTGAAAGGGGAGGTTGGGAGGGGCTTAAGGGATTGGAACTGGGGTTTGGCTGAAAGAAAAAAAAAAATAATGTAACTGATGAATCTAAACGACCCACTGCACCAACAATCATTTATCAATGGTTCTAAGTTACTCATTGCCAGTTCAAGCCAAAGGTTATGTTGTTAAGGGGGTGCTTCTAGTAGCACTTGTGCATCTGAGTTGAATGAAGCTGTGCAAACCCACCCTTTAAACCATTCCACCCGGCAGTATTCAGCTTCTTAACCAGTCGCTATTTAGGGAAAAAAAAAAAAAAAAAAAAAAAAACCCGCTAGTTAGGCCATCAACAAGCATTCTTTTTATATTTCTTCCAGTATAATAAATTATTGATATCATTGCTGACTTTTATATTATGGGAGGGAAAAATAACATTAATAAAAAGGTGATAAAAAGCACTGTTTCTATTTTTTTCTTTTTTTCCAAAAAAAGAAAGTAATAAAAACTTAAATTCTTTGTACCAGTTGAAAAAAAATGTATAAAATTTACATCTGTGCAGTGGAGTTGTTAAGTTCTAGAAACAGTCTATGAAGCTTTAGTTTTAGCCTAGTAGAACAACTGTTAGAGACAGACGTATAATTTTTATGGAATTACATGATAATCATATTTGGATTTATAGACGCATTTTACAAGTATTGCAATCATTGAGATAATCATGGTATTTTCATCAGCTTGGTACTTTTTGAAACGTGACTGCGTTGTGTGAACAATCTGCAATTTTTCAGTCCGTGAGATCCTGCCCTTCCACCTCTTTCCCATACCCAAGGATTATCTCAAAATGATCTCTTTAGTTCTGTCTCCAAGGCCCAGGACACTTGTCAGAAGGATGCAAAAAAAAGAAAAAAAAAAGTAGATCCACCCTCTTCATCCCAAAAGAACAAAGTCTCCCCACCTTTCTCGGATGCAGGGCCAGAGTGACACAGCCGAAAAATTGCAGTTTGTACTTCTGTTTGAACTTTCCACGTTGTCCTGTTTACAAGTTAACTTAAGTTAGGGTATCTGTCACGGGTCTTCCTGTTTTTGTATTTAAATAAAAACAACAGCAGCAGGCTGTCCCTGGGTAGTTTTGCTGCCATAGGTTAAGTCCTCATGTGTACAGTGCAGGCCTTGTGGCACGCACTTCAGTAAGTTATCAACTCTCACCGCTGTGAAGCTGCCAATCCGCTGTAACAACTGCTTTAAAACAAAACCAAACAAAACTTAAAAAAAAATGTGTGATCCAGCTTTCTCTTGCCATCCTATGTGCATGCCGTAAGATCAGTTGGATATTAAACCATCAATAAAGTTTCACAAGATTTGAAAAAGTTTCTGTAGCTTGGGTATCTAAGACAGATGATAGTGATCTTGAAAAGAGAAAACGGGGAGGGGGGAGCTGCTTATCAGCCAAAAGCATACAAAGTGTTCTTTTCACCAGACTTCTTTGGGTGGGTGAGGGGAGGGGCAAGGGGGTGTTTTATAACATCACTAAGACATTCTCATTCCCCCACCTGGGAAACATTGTTATGGCAATGGGTGCCTGGTTGATGTTCTTAAAGGAAAGAAGTTATTAAAATACTATGGCATCCTCCAGAGGGAAGAAAGAGTAGGAGCAGG
The DNA here is from genome assembly GCF_028878055.3 of Symphalangus syndactylus. NCBI lineage: Eukaryota > Metazoa > Chordata > Mammalia > Primates > Hylobatidae > Symphalangus > Symphalangus syndactylus. The sequence continues at coordinate 111,199,508 of NC_072436.2, read as the reverse complement.
GGGCTACGGAGAATAAATTTCTCCCAACTGCCTCAGATTTCAAAATCCAGAATTTGTACTGTGTTTCGAATCACAAACATAGAATTCTTACTGTGTTGGTTAAAGTAAAATTCATTTGCGGTTTTGATTTTCATCAATGAGCTGTACTTTCCCCCATGACTGTATGTAGTTTTAATAAAATCATTTAGAGTAAGTGGGTGCCAACTGATGTTGCAGAATCTTTTGTCTAGGCACTCCAAGATGCCAATAAGTCATTTTAAAATGTATGTCAGAGATGTAAACAAACATTTTGGATTTTTTTTAAACAGTATTTATTTGGAATGTTTTCATTTATCTAAATAACTATTGCTATTATGAATTATGGAAAATTAATATTATGTGTGGCATATAGTGACTTAACACACACACATCACGCAATCTGCAAACCCAGAAAATGTGTATATCTGTCTTTAGAAATTAGTGTTTATATCACTTACAGTGGTTTGTGAATAAAGAAAACTGGTTTGTAATATCAAAAAAATAAAAGCTTAGTCTGAAAAGGTACAAGTTTGGTGTTCTGAGTTATTTGGCTTCGATGGGTTTCCTCACGGGGTAGATTCGTTATCCACAGGTGTGATTGCACTTGGGCCCGCCCGGGGGTGTGGGGTGGGTGTTGCCCAAGGGAGCAGTAGGCTGCCCTGGCCACCAGTAGACCAGATGCCTCCTGCAAGTTCCCCGGTTTTCTGGATTAAAAAGTCTTTCCCTTCCTCACCCATTTTTCCAAAGAAGTCAGTGGAACTCACCCTGGCTGTTTAAGAAACTGAACTAAGCTTAGCTATCTCCTAGCATGGAAGTATCGGTCTTCAGTTTAAAACAAAATACATCACGCATCTCAAATATGTTTGAGCCATTAACGACTTTTGGGGAGACCTGGGATGAGATGAAGAAAATAAAGTGCTAGAGTTCACATACACTGAATGCTCATTAGGAGCCAAAAATCGTGTGTTCCTTATTTAAAAATCAGGGTTGAACTGTCCACCCCATTTAGTTATTTAATATCTTAATCCTATCTCATTTTATCTCAATATTCCTATCAAGTTGGTATCACTGAAAGATTTTTACAATGTGCCTTCTAGAAACATATTCTGAGTGTGCACCCTGATTCTGTCAGCTTGCTGGTGGCAATTCAGGATGAATTAAACCAAAGCGCTGTACCTCAGTTTCCTCATGTGCACCTCACAATAATCTCACTCACCTCCTAATATTGTTATGCAGAAGAAACCAATCTAATAAAGTGCTTGCAGCAGTACTTCATAAATTGTAAGCTATTATCCACAGGTGAAGCAACTGAGACACAAAGATTCATTTCTTCAAGGTCACACAGCAAGCAGGTGATCACCCTAGGATTCCAGAATGTGCACCCTTAACTGGGGAGGCATGTTCTCACCTGACCAATGAGAACTTTATACATGAGCAGTTTAACCCTGTGTTTCACCTGCAGACGCTTTGTTCTCCAATCACTTTTTCACACTGCCGGTTGTCTTAACAGCATATATCTTAGTTCAGTGTATTTAATCATCCCTTCTCTGTAAACTCCTTATATATGAAGACCATGCCGGTTATAAATCAACTTGTATTGGCCTATGTCAATTGATCCTTAAAGATAGTGTTACCCTTATTTTATGAAGACAGGAAGGATCTGATAGGTCATATGATTTGCCCAAAGTTGTATCTAGCAAGTGTTGAAAGAGGGCACAACATGAAGAACTGTCTGACCCTGAAATCTGTGCCCACTTTATTATCGATGGTGATGGTGGTAGTGGCGATGTTAAATTTGGGATTCTTGTGCTCTCCTTACACAATATGTATAGATATGTTAATTAAAACTAGTCGCTAGCTTTATCCTCACAGGTGGTGGGAGGGAGGATAAGGGTTTCCTAAAATACTGGGTTATACCTGAGCCTTTCTCCACTAAATAGGAGGATATAAGAGGTGATGACAGATACAGTTTACATTAGAATCTCCAAAAGCAGGCTCTTATCCAAAAATAGAGAAGCATCTAAATTTTATGTGAAATGCAGAGAAAACTGATGGCAGAAGCAAACAAGTTTAAGAGACCTGGCCAGTGGATGCAGATTCTTGCCATCCCACTCCTGTCCTCCCCCTGGAGTGTGGGCAGAGGTGAGAAAGTAAGCCCAAAGGAAGCCCATATGCCATGCATATGCTTCATGCAGAAATAGAGGCTGGCTGGCATTTTCTGTGGACAATGACTGAGGCGTAGCCATTGCTTCATCCCACTGGCTTTTTTTTTTTTTTTTTTTTTTTTTTTGAGATGAAGTCTCGCTCTGTCACCAAGGCTGGACGAGTGCAGTGGCATGATCTCAGCTCACTGCTACCTCTGCCTCCCGAGTTCAAGTGATTCTCCTGCCTCAGCCTCCCTAGTAGCTGGGATTACAGGCACATGCTATCACATCCAGCTAGTTTTTGTATTCTTAGTAGAGATGGGGTTTCACCATGTTGGCCAGGCTGGTTCTCAAACTCCTGGCCTCAGGTAATCCATCCATCTTAGCCTCCCAAAGTGCTGGGATGACAGGCACAAGCCACCGTGCCTGGCCAGCTATGTATCTCTCAAAGCAATATATTGAACAGTAAAATCTTCTCCATGTTAAACTGAAATATTACAGATACAGTGCAGTTAGCTTGGACCACTATCTTTAAGTTCCCAGTCAACATCCTGACAACTTTTATTACCTATGTCTTCTGAAGCCTGTTTCTACTTCCTGGGAAGTAGCCGTTGTGGAAGGAAATGTAATTTTTGTGGGCACACTTTCGTGCATACACACATGTGCACACACAAGCAAAAGCATTTTACTGCTGAGACAGTGTCCATCCAACCTATGTGCTACAGACTTTCTTAGAACCTGGTGAGCTTGAAAAATCAGATTCCTAGACCCCTTTGCTTTCAGCACTCCTGAGGTTAAAAGCCATCATCTGGGAGGCACCATCTTGCAGTGAACTTTGCGATTGTGTTCATGCTCGGTTCTTCCTGCAGATAGGACACACCACTGGGAGAGCTGACAAACGTGTGTGCACTCACATGCATGTGTACATGGGATCTCTGTGCATACATCCACAAGCACATACCTACGCGTACCTATACACCAAAGCATATCCTCAATCACAGGGTGTCATGAGAATGGTTTTTGTTAAACAAATGAATACCTCAGGCTGAATATTCTCATAAAACCATTTTTTGTCGGAAAACTTACAAACGCTTTTTTTGGTGGGGGATGGAGTTCTTGTGTTTTTTCTTCATTCTGCATAATACACGTATGTGTATACACAAATACATTAGATCTGTATGTAAACTCACAAGCTGCAGTCCTTTTCTGAAGGGTCTAAAATGTTTATTGTGCAATTGCTCAGGACTGAACCTGATTGCTCGATATTGGACCAAGAACCAGTTCATCTCAGAGCACACAACAGAGTCCTTCAACTCATGGGTAAAGCCAGGGCATCTCATGCTGCTGTCTGCAGTTTGAAGGGAGGGAGATTTGGAGTTGAGCCTTGGCCCTTTTGAAGGGTCTCCTGGCAAGGGCCTATTCTTGCATGCTGTGCACTGGTTGCCCTCCTGGAAGACTCGGGGGTGGCAGGGGGTGGCCAAGTGAAGCCTCTGTAGCCTATATAGTGAAGGCTGATCAGATCACAGATACCTGGCCTGAAGGGAATTTGCCAACTATCTCAAAGGGGTAATGTTCTCTCAGTAGCAAGGTGGCATTATGGTGAAAATACAGAGGATTCTTTAAAATCAATAGCGTCATTTGTGAACCTCTCCTAACCTCTTTCAGTTACCTCACCCATAAATTGGGGATAATTGCACCATTAACTTAAAGGGTTCTTACAATGAGATGTATTAAAACACACAAAACGCTTAACCTAACAAAGCATTTTCTCTAATAAATCATGTATATATCTATACAATGTACATGTATCCATATATTTTATGCATTCAAATATTTTAAAGATCAAATAACATACACATTTTGGCCAGGCATGGTGGCTCACGCCTATAATCCCAGCACTTTGGGGGGCAGGCAGAGGCTGGAGGATCACTTGAGCCCAGGAGTTCAAGACCAGTGTGGGTAACATCGGGAAGACCCTGTCTCTACAAAAGATTAAAATAAGCTATGTGTGGTGGTGTACACCTGTGGTGCCAGCTACTAGGAAGGCTGAGGTGGGAGCATCTTTTGAGCCTGGGAGTGCAAAGTTGCACTGAGCCGTAATTGCACCACTGCACTCCAGCCTGAGCAACAGAACCACACTGTTAAAAGATATATAGTATATATAGTATACGTACATGTACACATATGATATTCTACACTATGTTTATACATAGAACTCTATGCAATTGTATACATATAAATCTGTATGCAGAGACCAACTGCTTTTTAATGTCTCTGTGCATTAGCATAACTACAATATATATATAATCAGACCATAAATATATATGCCAATTCTTACAGAACATGTAGGTACTGATAGAGTAAGAGATCAGCAAATGGGACTTATTACCATTATCTTAATCCTTACACCCTGGTAAGATAAATCCTATTATTGCCCCAGTCTTCCCATAAGGAACCAGAAGCTTAAGCAAGGCTAGGGACATGCCCAGGGCATATGGCTATTAAGTGGTGGAGCCGAGTCACAGTCACTGACTCCAAAGTTGTTGCTCAACACTTAGCATATATCCTGGCACTTAGTCCTTGCAGCAGCCTAGGGAAGCAATTTGCTCCATGTAACAAAGCGTATAAAAGCCTTGGAGCTAGGAGCCAAAGCCAAAGCATTCTTCTCTTTACTGCACACAGCACTCAGAGGTCAGGTTTTACCAGCTGCCTAGTAAGCACTTGTTTAGATGGTGGGGTATCAAGAGGGCCCCTGGGTCTTCCTTTGAGGGTGCACACCACCCCTCCCATGATGATTCCTCATGGAAATCGACCAGGTGCCTGTGACTTTGACATCCAAGCTCGCTGACTGAAATAGACAGATGGCGTGTTGCTTGAATGAAGAAAAAGTCAGCAAGAGCAAGAGAATTCCCCAGGGTCTAAAGAAAAAAACATAATGGCTGCAGGTAGAAAATAGAAGAGCAGAGACCCAGGAAATAGGGTAATGGTGCTGCTGTGGGCAGGTGATGGCTGCGAAGGCGCAGAATGCAAATTGGCAGTTCATCAGCATGCAGACTCCAGCAAACCTTATAAAGCAAGCTAAACCCTCCACAACCCCCTCCAAAAATCGCCTTAAAGCAGACAGCAATAAAACTACAGGCCAGAAAACGAAGCCCTCATGCTCACATCTGGCAAGTCAAACTTTCTGCAACCACACCAGGAAGTTATCTACAACTGAAAACCAGGTCAGAGGCACAGCACACAGCTCGACTTTTATCTCCCCCAAACACTCCTAGGCTGGCGAGTGGCATTGAAATTCATTACTGTAAGTAGGATTTCAGCAGCAGCCGAACTGAGGCTCAGCTGGACGGGGCTGTCAGCATAACTGGCTTGCTGCTGCTTTTTTCCTTTATTTTCCTAAATTGCATAACTAGAGGATGTATTGTTCTTTCTACTGTTTCCCTTTTCTTTTCAAAGATCTGTTCTCCTCTCACCCCAAAGAGTGTGTCAAGATGGGGGGTGGGGGGGTACACAGTTTATGAGAAAAGGAAAAACCCGCAAAACTTTCAGTGTTAGTTATAACAAACCCACAAATTCAAAATCACTACGCCATGCACGGCGGAAAAATCAGCTCGTCTTCCTAAAATTTTTCTATCACTCCAAAATAACTGACTCTTCTAAGCTGATGGAAAGACACTAGATCTTTGTTGTCTCCATTAAGCCAAAGATTAAGGCATGCAGCAGAAAGAGTAAAAACACAGCAAAATTTAGTGGTTAGACGTCTTTTTCCTCTTTTCAGTTTTATTTTTAGATACATCTCACTAGAATGCCCAGGCTGGTCTTGAAATCCTGAGCTCAAATGATCCTCCCGCCTTGGTCTCCCAAAGTGCTAGGATTATAGATATGAGCCACCATTGTTCCCAGCCTTTGTCTTTTTGTTAAAAAAAAAAAAAAAAAAAGACTGTAGATCAACCTCACTTTAGATCCCACCTCTACTAGCTTCCGTCTTCTTCCCAACTGTGTGACTTTGGCAATTTAGCCTCTCTGGGGTTTTTGATTTTTCAGATTTTTGATGAGGATTCAGTAAGATGGTGCAACACTAAGGGTTTGGGTCTGAAAAACTTACGCACCCTCCCATTTGGGGGGGAAAAAAAAGACCCATATTACAAAGACACACTGGGTTTTATGACCACAGGAGAGTGTTAAGTGAGGTTCAATTTGCAAAACCCGGGAGGCTGGTCACCTATTGAGAGCTATTCTTGAACATTTTCATAGTGATTTGGTATCTGTGCCTACTCCACTGGCAGCCACCTAAGAACCTGCGTGTGCTTTTGCATATCTGCAATGCTCATCCATAAATGCAGAGAAACAAGGCATCAGAGCCACTCTGCCCCATGTGTATATCTCAGCTCCACCACTTGGTTCTCAGCCAAGATGTCCAACCACATTAAACCCCCACATCCTCCTTAGTAAAATAGAAGGAAATATAATTACTTTGAAAGCCGATTGTCAGAAAAAAGTGAGATGGAAGATTTGCAATAAAACTTCACCCCTCTCCTTATTTACCTCAAGATATTTTTCAGCCAGAAATTTCTGTCACTTTGATATAGATTTGAAATGAAACAGAGCACTCAACTCCAATAAGAAACTGCTATAGGTACCAAGACCCACCCTTTGTCTCATAAACATTGATTCTAGGGTTAGATAAGATCACAGAGATCTTTTATGCTACAGAAGACAAGCAATATTCCAAAGCAAACTGGACTTAGTATTTTTAAAACTCACTAAATACTGACCACTGAGTCTCCTACCAACTTGGTTTATCTTCCAACAGAACACTATCCGTATGTCCATAGGGGTCTGTTTGGAGCCTGGAGAGGGGAGGAGAATTGATCAGCCAAGGCTACTAGCAACTGCAATGTTGGGATAAGAAGTAATGTTTCATATCCCTGAGACTCCCCAATAGGCCGTGGCCATTTTCTTCAATATCCCTGCCCCAATCTCTAAATTCCTGGCTACCAGTGCTAGGAAGGAAATAAATGTTCTTGGTCTCTCCACATCAGTCACAAGGATGCTGTGACTGAGTCCAAGGTATAGGATGGAACCCACCTCCTGGTGGCTTTGGAGACAAAATGCCCCCTAAGATTCTATTGTTGGGTATGGACAGGTATTTAAGAGCTATTTGTTAACTTCCAGTGTTTGAAAACGGGGAGATTTCATAGAATGTGTCCCTTGAGAAGCTGGAAGTTTGGGAGCACAGTGTCCACATTCCTTCCTAGTAGCAGGCATCTAAACCAAGTAGTGACTGCCTAAGACAGGATAACAGCTCTCCCATTCTCCTAGAGTGCCCACTCCCTGACTGCCAACCAGCCAGGAACTCAACAAGGTGTTGCACTGATAGATCCTGTGTCTGGAGGTAGGTTTATTAGATAGAGATATTTTAATCTCATCGGCTAAGAATGAGAAGGTCCGAAGATGTCATTTTTTTTTTTTTTTTTTTTTTTTTTTTTAACAGTATGGTCACTCAAAGCCATCCTGTCTACAAAGCACAAAGTATAGCCCAGGCATGGTGGCTCCCACCTGTAATGTCAACACTCTGGGAGGCCGAGGCCCATGGATCACTTGAGCCCAGGAGAGTTTGAGACTAGCCTAGGCAACATCGGGAGAACCCTCTACAAAAAATACCAAAAAAATTACCCAGGCATGGTAGCATATGCCTGTAGTCCCAGCTACTTGGGAGGCTGAGGTGGGAGGATCACTTGAGCCCGGGAGGCAGAGGTTGCAGTGAGCCAAGATCACACCAATGCACTCGAGCCTGGATGACAGTGCAAGACCCTGTCTTAAAAAAAAAAAAATGTAGAGGAAACTAAAGGAGGAGAGGGAAGGAGGTAATGGGAGGGAAATAGAAGGGAAGGGTTAGGGAGAAAAGACTGGACAACTCTTCCCATTCTGATTAATATTACAGATTTGAATGTGTAAAAGTAGTCATGATTTACTTCTCTAGTAATCATATAGACTTGTCACATTTTAATTTAGCCCAAGTTTAATATGATTTACTTCTCTAGTAATCATATGGACTTGTCACATTTTAATTTTTTAGCCCAAGTTTGATTTTGCTTTTTTCAGTTTTCTTGGCCTTGCCTTCTCTGGTATGGATTTCCTCATGCTATAAAGTGGCACTGCCTACCAGAGATACAAGGCAAGATGCATATATAAATTTAAGCTGTCTAGCAGACATGCCATAGAAGTAAAAATAGGTTCAACTAGTCTTTTACTTAACTCACAATATTACAAACAGTATCATTTCAACATGTTATGATTAGAGAAATAAGGAGATATTTTACATCTTCATACTAAGTCTTGGTACTTGGCATAAATTTCACACAGCACATTTCAGTCTGAACCAGCTGTATCTCCAGTGCTCAAAAGCCACATCTGGCCAGGCACAGTAGCTCATGCCTATAATCTCAACACTTTGGGAGGCCAAGGCAGGGATATGAGATGAGCCTGGGCAACATCGTGAGATCCCCGTTGCTACAGAAAACAATCAGCCAGGCATGATAGTGCTGATGATCCTAGCTATGTGAAAGGACTGAGGTGGGAGGATCGCTTGAGCCCAGGAGTTCCAGACTTCCTTGAGCTGATAGCACCACTGCACTCCAGCCTTGACGACAGAGCAAGACAACTCTAAAAATAAAATTTCTTTTAAAAAGCCATATCTAGCTCAGCTTGAGGTGCCCACATTGGATAATGCAGCTACAGATCATTGAAGAACCCTCTTGGCCACCGTTTTCGAGGCGGAGTCTCACTGTTGACCAGGCTGGAATGCAATGGCATGATCTCGGCTCACTCCAACCTCTGCCTCCTGGGTTCAAGTTATTCTCCTGCCTCGGCCTCCTTAGTAGCTGGGACTACAGGTGCCTGCCACCACACCCGGCTAATTTTTTTGTATTTTTAGTAGAGACTGGATTTCACCATATTTCAGCATGTTGGCTAATTTTTGTATTTTTAGTAGAGATGGGGTTTCACCATGTTGACCAGGCTGGTCTCAAACTCCTGATCTCGAGTGATCCACCCACCTCGGCCTCCCAAAGTGCCAGGATTACAGGTGTGGGCCACCACACTCATCCCTCGGCTACCTTATTTCTAGTCTCACTTTAGCATAAGCTTCAGGAGTGAGACCACGATCATTCAGGCTGATCCCATGGGTGATGCTGGCATCTGATTTATCACTGTGATCAGTCTGAGTAAAAGTTCTGCTTCTGCCCCCATACTTCTCAGAAGCGCAAACATTGGCTCCTCTTCATCGGCAGCTATCCTCTTAAAAAGCCAGCCATTCATTTACTTTACTTCTGGTTGTCACTGAAGCTCAGGTTCTTGGGAAATAACCCAGCACATATTAGAAGCTTCTCTTTTAGGGACTGTGTTAGCCAAGTCGGCAAATCCTAAGTCCCAAAGGAGACAGACTGTGAACTCATAGGGTGTATCAAGGAGTGTGATTTAGGAGCAGCCATTTTAGCAGCACTATTCTTTCTTCAGCCTCAACACCCAAGGGGTAGGAACCCCTTTGTCCTTTCTTTTACTCATTTGTTTGCTCATCAACAATGCTACAACTTTCCCCAGAGTGCTGAGCACTAGGGTTACCAAAATAGGGTAAGTATAGTCAGAGGCATTTGAAATATGTCAGAGGCTTTGAAACAGCGACTGCATCTTGAATAGGGGTGGGGTCAAATAGGGTGGAGACTTGCTGGGCTGGATTCCTAAGAGGTTAGGCACACTTACCACAGGATGAGATGGGAGGTCCGCAGGTTTGGGATCAAAGGATATAGGTCATAAAGACACTGTTGATGAAACAGGAAGCCAGCCAAAACCCACCAAAACCCAAATAGTGATGACAGTGACCTCTGGTACCCCCTCACTGCTCATTATATGCTAATTATAATACATTAGCATGCTAAAAGACACTCCCACCAGCACCATGACAGTTTACAAATGCCATGGCAATGTCCCAGTAGTTACCCTATGTAGTCTAAGAAGGAGAGAAACCCTGGGTTCTGGCAATTGCCTGCTCCTTTCCAGGAAAACTCAGGAATAATATACTTGTTTCGCATATAAACAAGAAATAACTAAGTATACGCAGTTGAGCAGCCCATGCTGCTGTTCTATGCTGTAGCCATTCTTTATTCCCTTACTTCCTTAATAATAAATTTGCTTTCACTTTACCCTATTGACTCGCCCTGAATTCTTTCTTGTGCAAGATCCAAGAACCCTCCTTTGGGGTCTGGATCTGGACCCCTTTCCGGTAACAGACACAGAATGAAACATTACAAATGTGCCTGACATACCATTAGGTGACCATCCTAACCTTGAGTATTAATATCTATGGCTGTAAAATAAAGTAGCCATGCTTAGTAACACTTAAAACACACATCTGGGATCTCACAATTTCCAGGGGTCAGAAGACTAGGTGTGGTTTAGAGATGGGCCCTGTGCTCAGGATCTCCCCAGCTACAACTGAAATGCTGACTACGGCTGTGATTCTCATCTGAGGATTCAGATCATCTTCCGAACTCATCAAGGTTGTCAGCAAAGTTTGGTTCCTCATGGAGGTAAGATGAAGGTCCCCATTTCCTTGCTAGTTGTTAGCTGGTGACTTCTCTTAGGCCGTAAAAGCCACTAGCCGTTCCTTTCCAGGCAGCCCCATAGAAAGTTTACTATGTGGATATTTGCACCTTCTTCCAGGTGAGCAGATGGGTGCTTTTTGAATTTTTTCACATTCTTTTAAAGTTTCTTCTAACTAGTTCAGGCTCACCCAGGATTATCTCCCTTCAGATCAACTGTCAACTGATAAGTCACCTATTACTGCTACCAAGGGAGTGCTATCACATCCTAGTCACAGACTCCCCCATACTCAAGAGGAGATGATGCAGAGCTTGTTCACTAGGGTGCAGAAATCCTGCCGACCATGCCTTGTAAGTCTGCTTGTTTATGTCAAAGTAAAAAGCACTACTGTCTTTGTGATAAGAACCACTTCATCTCCAATTCCCAACTTTCAAGGTAGACAAGGCCATCTATTTTCTGGATAGGAAAACCAGGTCTCGTAAGTTAGAGAATGCTGCACAGCTACTAGAAGTTGGGGGAGCCAGATTAGAAGCTTGGTCTGAAAAGCAAAGCCTTGGAAGTGTCCCCCAAGACAGACGGAACTGTCACTGTATAGCTTTCCCAGGACTTTCCTAGTGAGCTGCCAGATCACTAAACTCACAATAAATGCAAGTCTTTGCACAAGTTGTTTACGGTAGCATAACATGTTACCTCCAAATTTAACAGCTTAAAATAACTAACATGGCTGGGAACAGTGGCTCATGCCTGTAAGATTTTGAAGGCCAAGGCAAGACGATAATTTGAGACTAGGAGTTCAAGACCAGGCTGAGTAACATCAGGAGACCCTGTCTCTACAAAAAATTTAAAAAATTAGATGAACACCATGGTACACTCCTGTAGTCCCAGCTACTACTCAGAAGGCTGAGGCAGGAGGAACACATGAGTACAGGAGGTCAAGGTTGACGCTACAGTGAGCCAACATCACTCATTGCATTCCAGCCTCAGTGACAGAGACCCTGTCGCAAAAAAAAAAAAAGAGAGAAAAAAACATTTATAGTTTCTGTGGGCCAGAGGCCCAGGTTGCTCAGGGTTTTGCAAGAGGCTGCAATCAGTGTTGGCGGGGGCCACTGTCATGTAAAGTGGTGGCTGGGGAAGGATCCATTTCCCAGCTTACTTGCAAAGCTATTAGCAGGATTCAAGTCCTTGCAGACTGAACTGGCGGCCTGAGTTTTTTCCTGACTGTAGCTGGGGTCCTTCATTCCTCAGTTCCCAGCCATGAAGGCCTATCTGTAGGTCAGCTCACAACATGCAAGCTTGCTTTATGAAGTAATGCCAGCTTCCTACAGCAAGTAAAAAGAGCCAAAGAGTGCCCACAAGATGGAAGCCACAGATTTCGTAATCTTTTCTCAGAACCAACATCCTGTCTTATAAAGCTTGTCTTATAATTTTCATGGGGGGTGGACACCACTAGAGAAAACAGGAATGAATCATAAGCAGTTGAAACTTCCATGGGACCTCAGATCTACAATCAGACACCGTGCTCTTGGCATCCTCATCAGAGAGGTCCCAAGCAGCACATCTTACCATTCCCTTCCATCCTTATGTTAGTCTAGACAATGTTCTGCTGACCTATACATTTTCACTTAATTCTATTTCTGAAAACTAACCCTTTTTCTGCTGGTTAAATGAAGATTCCCTTTCTAATCAATACAGCTCACTCAATACCTTCCCCAGCAGATTCTTAGTACATCAAAGATGAAAGAGCTGAAGCCATTTTTTCCTCCCCTCTAAATGTGATGCGTGGGTTGCCTGCACCAGAAGCACCTGGAAAGCCTGTTCACAAGGCAGGTATCTGAATCCCTTTTCTGACCCTGGCACAATTAGGGTTGCACAATTAGGTTCACAATCACGTGAAATGCTTTTATAAAATACCCCTGCCTGAATTTCACCCACAAGGATTTGATTTAATTTGATCAGAGTGGGCCTGGGAAGCCCAACTCTTACTATTCCATCCTCATTTTATATATGAGAAAGCCAAAGCTCAAGAAGGGAAAGCAATGCTGATGTGGTTTGGCTGTGCCCCCACCCAAATCTCATCTGGAATCATAGCTCCCACAATTCCCACGTGTCATCGGGGTTGGGGGGGACCTGGTAGGAGGTGGTTGAATCATGGGGGTAGATCTTTCCCTGTTCTGTTCCTGTGATGAATACATCTCATAAAAGCTGATAGTTTTATAAAGGGTAGTTTCCCTGCCCAAGTTCCCTCTTGCCTGCCTCCAGGTAAGATGTGCCTTTCACCATCTGCCATGATTGTGAGGCCTCCCCAGCCATGTAGAACTGAGTCCATTAAAGCTTTCACTGTCAGGTATGTCTTTATCAGCAGCATGAGAACAGACTAATACAGTCTCCCCAAGTTGTTAGCTAAAAAATCCAGGGTTTGAACCCAGTCTGAAGGATTCCAAAGACTATACTCAAAATTTTATTTAAAGGAATTGGATGTCGTGATTCCTCTTCTACCGTCTATGAAGGTCACCTTAGTTCCTCTAAAGAGCTGAAGTCAATTTTATCTTTGAAACATTTATCTTGAAGTTAGTCCTTTTAGTCCTGTATTTTTCAAATTTTAATTTGGACTTCACCTTTCTCTGGTGCCACCTTGAGTAGCTCAATAATTGACCTTCTGAATTCTTTTTCTGGCAATTCAGAGATTTCTTCTTGATTTGGATCTATTGCTGGTGAGCTAGTGTGAGCTTTTGGGGATGTTAAAGAACCTTGCTTTGTCATATTACCAGAATTGTTTTTCTGGTTCCTTCTCATTGGGGTGGACTAAGAAAGCAAAGATCTAGGGCTCAAGGGCTGCTGTTCAGATTCTTTTGTCCCATGGGGTGATCCCTTGATGTGGTTTTCTCCCCCTTCTCCTAGGGATGTGGCTTCCTAAGAGCCAAATTGCAGCAATTGTTAATGTTCTTTTGGGTCTAGCTACCAAGAAGAGCTACCAAGCTCTGGCAAGTTAGCCCTTTTTAATAGGACTGACGCTTAATTCAGTTGTCCTGTTAGCCCACAGTTCATTTATTTTGGCTTCTTTCATCCCCTTTTAATATGGATATACTGATGAAGACTCCAAAATTCACCAAGAATTTTTGGGATCTAATTTCTTCAACCACTTTACTCTAGGGTCATTTTTAGAGTAGGTGGCTCTACCCGGTTCTCAATTTGAAAACCTCTCAAAATGTGAATGAGTTCGAGTCATATTCATTCCTAAGCTATCATGGTCAGTAGTAAAGATCTGTGGAATATACCAATACCTTTAACTCCAGACATGTTCTCAACAGAGAAGCCTTTAAAACAAAAGGCAATCTTGATATAGCAAAGTCAACATGAAATTGGAATAGAAAATTAATATAACTGAGATTCCCCCCCCATATCCCATAGCTTTTAATCTATTCTACAACCCTAGAACCAACTTTAAATTGAAAGACATGATCTTACTCTGCTGCACAGGGTGGAGTACAACGATGCCGTCAAAGCTCACCGCAGCCTCCAACTCCTGGACTCAATCCTTCTGCCTCAGCCTTCTCCTTCCCGAGTAGCTACAGCTATAGGTGAATGCCCCCAAACCCAGCCAATTTTTAAATTTCTGTGGAGATGGGGTGTTGCTATCCTTGCCCAGGCTGGTCTTTAACTCCTGGCTTCAAGCAATCCTCCCAACTCAGCCTCCAAAGTGCGGGGATTCCAGCATGGGCTAATGTCCCCAGCCTGGAACCAACCTTTATGCTTATCAATACTCCCATCAGTTTAACTGTCTCTGGTATAGGTATAATATCCTTTTTTGAGATGGAGTCTCACTCTATCACCCAGGCTGGAGTACAGTGGCATGATCTCAGCTCACAACAACCTCCACCTCCCAGGTTCAAGCGATTCTCCTGCCTCAGCCTCCTGAGTAGCTGGGATTACAGGTGCATGCCACCACGCCCAGCTAATTTTTGTATTTTTAGTAAAGATGGGGTTTCACCATATTGGTCAGGCTGGTCTCAAACTCCTGACCTCACGATCCACCCAGCTCGGCCTCCCAAATCCCTTCTTACATGTATCAAGACTCATACTGAACAATGAGTTCTGGGTTGCAAGAGGACTTTTTGAACCTGTCTATAAGTGTCCACATGTTAAAACATACAAGCGCTGAATTTTATTTTTAAATGACATAATTGGATATATTTATGGGATATGATGTGATACCTTGATACACGTATACATTGCAGAATGAGCAAGTCAGGCTAACACATCCATTGCCTCGCATGCTTACTTTTGGTAAGAACATTTAAAAATCCATTCTTTTAACAACTAAGGTATAATACATTATTAACTAAAGTCACTTTGATGGGAAAAAGTCAGAACTTGGTCCTCCTGTAAGGAACTGAAATGTTGTACCTTTTGACCATTTCCCTTGGCCCCACCCACTCATACCCCCAGCCTCTGGTGGGATCCTGCAATATTCTCATTTCTATGCCCCACTTATTTCACTTAAGATCAGAATGAAGAGATAACCCATAGATAGGGAGAAAATACTTGCAAATCATACATCAACTAAGGAGATCATATCCAAAATATACAAGAAACACAAACCACTCAATAAGAACACAAATATTTACAAATGGGCAAAGAACCTAGATAATCTCAAAAAACATGTAAAAACCAGATTTTTAAAATACTCACTATTGTTAATCAGGCAAATGCAAATTAAAACCACAATGAGATATTACATCATACCTGTTAGAATGGCTATCATCAAGAAGACTAAAGATAACAGGTGTTGGCGAGGATGTAGAGAAAAGAACCTTTGTATACTGTTGGTGGGAATGTATATTAGCACAGCCAGTTTGGAAAACAGTATAGAGGTTTCTCAAACTAAAAATAGGGTTACCCTATGCATTAGAGTTCATCTTCACGCTGCTAATAAAGAACTATCCAAGCCAGGGTAACTGATAAAGGTTTAATTGACTCACAGTGCCACATGGCTGGAGAGGCCTCACAATCATGGCAGAAGAGCAAGGGACATCTTACATGGTGGCAGGCAAGAGTTTCTACACGGGAACTCCTTTATAAAACCATCAGATCTCGTGAGACTTGTTCATGGGAACAGCTCAGTAAAGACCCGTCCCCATGATTGAATTACCCCCAGCCAGGTCCATTCGTATGTCGTGGAGATTATTAGAATTCAAGGTGAGATCTAGGTGGGGACAGAGCCAAACCATATCACCATATGATCTAGCAATCACACTTCTGGAGATATATATATATATCCACACACACACACACACACACACACACACACACAGAGGAATTGAGATTAAATGTTAAAGACATATCTGCACTCCCATGCTCATTACAGCATTATTCATAATAGTGAAGAGTGGATATAACCTAAGTGCCCACTTGGAAGTTAATAGGTTTTTAAATATCATTTATACACAGCGGAATACTATTCAGCCTTAAAAAGGAGAAATTTTGTCATTTTCAATGACACGGATTAGTCCAAAGTCTATACTCATTCTACTATCCTATGACCCCAGTCTAGTAACAGGTACTTTCTAGTCTGCAAGAGAAAAAGAGTTGCAGAAGCTCAAATGCTAAAAAATAGATAGTGGATGATTTGCCCACAATGATCAATATTTACCCTATGCTCAGACTAATCAGAGGAAAGACTTTTCATATTATGTTGGTTTGGATTCATTCAGTTGCAGAAACAGACCTCTAACTCAAATTGGCTCAACAGCAACAACAAATGTGTTGGAGATTTATTGGGTCCTGAGTTCAGACATGCCTGATTCCACAAATATGCAACGTCGTCAGAGCTCTTTTCTCATCTCTCGGCTCTGTTTCACTTTGTTTAGTCATTTTTCTTTTTTTTCCTTCTTCAAATTGGCTGCCTCTATTTGCTGGGGTAGTTGCCATCTGGCAGTCTTGAGCCTATATTGCTCCAACGTAGAAAACCTAGCTAAATAGACGGCTTTTTCTTCCTCGCTGGAACCATGTATAGCAAAGACCTAGCATATGCTGAAGAAGGATTCTGGTTGGTCCTCCTTAGACCAATCAATGTGCCTGGTAGGAGTAGAGTGCTCTGATTGGCCAGGCTTGGATCAGTGTCATTAACAAGGTTTCCATGCTTTTCACACACGACATGGTATGCCATAAAACACGTCACATTGCCAAAAATAAAAAGAAAATACTTAAGTAGTTAAGAGCTACAGGTGTATACATGCTGTAGTCCATGACCTTGAATTTCGGCCCTGGGGCTTGATGGCATTTACAAAATGAAAACTACTTCCCAGCTGTGAACTGAGTGAACTACAATACTTCATGCCCTCACTTTCTGTGCTTAGTGGCAACGTGATAAGCTGGTAAAGTTGGAAAAGAAACACCATAAGACTTGGAAGCATAGTTGAAATTTAATTTTCAACATAACCATGACGGTAGCCGTTAAGTATTTCCCCCGCATCTGGGAAAAAACTAAGTTAATTTTTGAAACCTTGAAGAAACGAAGACCACAGACATTGCCCATCTCGAAATCGCTCTTCTTTAGTTTGGCTGCCTGCTGAGCTAATGACCCACTGTCTGGGTTTTAGGCTTTTGAAAGCCTAGCTCTAACATCAAACTTTCATGTCAGCAATAGCAGCCTGTCTCTAATGAATTTTTTATTTGTTTACTCATTGCTTCTCTGGGATATAAAAGTAACACTCATCTTTTTAATATTAAAGCTAGAACTTTAAGTCAGAGCCTAATCCAATGCCTAACGGTTTAAATTCACTACATCCAAGACAGCTTCCCTTTTGGAGAAATCATACTCCGAAATAAGGGGAGATGGTACTATGGGGAAGGAGTGACACGTCATGTGTATGTTCTTTTAATCCTTTTGTAAGCAGAGCTACGTTATTAGCATCCAACTGTGTACTGTACATCACGTAGGTTCCAGGAACACATCCACCAAACAGCTGTGCTTCCCTCCCCCTTCAAGAGGGTCAGCTCTTGATTTTGCTAACTCTTTCCTCCGCCATGTAAGCCTGGGTTTTTTTTTTTTGTTTTTTTGTTTTGTTTTGTTTTTTGTTTTTTCTGTTTTTACTCTTCGGATTTAGAGACCATCAAGAGGAGAAAGCGCCCTGCAGAGAAGTGTGGAGTGAGGGTATTCAAAGGAAGACTCACACCTCGGAGCCACTCATAGGCCCAGGAGGATATTTAGCTAAACGTTGGGATGTTGTTTACTAGCCTTTCACATACGCATTGGAAAAAATAAAATGTATTAATACAATCGGATGGGACAAGAACCACCAGAATGCAAAAGACTGATTGTGGAGACAGGAAACAACAGTGATGACCTTGGGCCAGGGTCCGAGTGGTGGGAAATCAAGGGAGGGGCACCAGGAACCCCTCAGGGTACTGGATATGTTCACTATCTTGATTTGGCAGTAGTTTCAGTGGAGTGAACACACAGGTAAGAACTCATTGAGTTGCATTCTTTCGGTTCACTTTATGTCAATTATACATCAGTAAGTCACTGTAGTGTGAGTTTTAAATAATGAAATATCATAAATCTACAAACACATGAGATGGAGTCATAATGACTAGTCTTTGAATCCCAACTCTGCAAATATTAGCTATGCAGCTATAAATGTGCAACTTCAGTTTTCTTATCAGAAAATGGGGATAATTCATGGAGTTGTGAAAAGAATCGATGAGATACTGAAATCCCCTCGCATGAACTCTAGTGTTCATACAGAGGCACTCAAACCATCAAACCATTTGGTTAATTTACACACACTCCCCTCCTCCATCCACTATAACTTAAATATATTTCCTCACATTTCTGTTGGGGATGCTTTTCTTCCTACCACTATCCCTCAAAATTCAAGGATCCACTAATAACGCAAAAACCACATCTATTAACACATAGATGTTAACACTGACAGATGGCAGGTAAGCACAGGACGTTCCCATGTACTGTATACATCTGATTTAATCTTTCAAAAGTTCTACAGTGTGGATTAAACACATGCCCCTATTCTGAACCTTACCCAACTCATAAAAGTGTTCTTAAGAATGGTACGTGCTTTCCCAGAACATCCCGGGGGCCTTTTATAGATTCTGATTATTACACCACCTTCATTCATGTAAAAACATACTGCTTTCTAAAAATTTCACGGAGTGGCTAAGTATGGTGTCTTAGAATAATTGTTTACTCCATTTGAAAATAAAAATATATAATGTATTCACTGATGTATTCATCTTTATTAAGATCTGCTAGAACAACATATGCCAAGTTCAACTGGGACCCAACAAGCATGCATACAGGTTCAGGGCAGATATTTTGGAGTCTGATCCATCAGGTAATAAATCTTGGCTTTTTCCAGTACCTCCCCTGGATGACTCTAGAAAAGTAATCAACCTAAGTTTCCTTCTATAATAAGATGGGGAAAACAACAACTTGTCAGATTGTGGTGAGAATTAAGTAGTATAGCCCTATTTACAGGCTAAAAAGCACCATTTATCTGCTGAAGGATGCAGGAGACAGACCTGACTCAGATATTCTCACTGAGGTTCCCCATTCCCAGAGGAGTGAGGCCAGTGGTCAGTTTCAATCTAGGGTTACATATCCATTGGCTACTTTAAAATATATACTGTCAGTGTGCTCTGCCATATTGAAAGTTCTTCAACAAGTCACGCCTAAGTGCCATCATAAGCAGGTGGAAAAAATTACTGTTCTCAACAAGGCCCCACTAGGCAGCTTCATACCTTGTGACATAAGCAGGCCCCGGTGGCTGCAGAAAGATCTGGCAGGATAGCCACACCAAGAAAAGACAAGTTTATCTCCAGTTAAAGCTTCTCTTTCCATTTGCTCCTTCTATTTCAGGATAGACAGTAGAGTTCCTTGTGTGTATCCGTTTGCACTGGTGGAGACCCCACAATGGGAATTCACTGTCCCCAAACCATGTGTAAACTGGCATGGCCATTCATGGATGAAAAAGTAGACTCTTGAAATAAGGACTAGAACACTATGCAAATCTCTGAATAGGAAGCTTTCACCTATTTCCTATAAATGACTATTTTCATAATACCTCATAGGTGATAACTGGTATATTAGTTGGTTCTCACACTGCTATAAAGAACCTGAGACTGGGTAATTGAGATGCTTAACTGACTCATGGTTCCACAGGCTGTACAGGGAGCATGGCTGAGGAGGAAACTTACTATCATAGCAGAAGGCAAACAGGAAGCAGGCACGTCCTCCATGTTAGGAGCAGGAGGAAGAGAAATGGAGAACATGTCACACACTTCTTAAAAACCAGATCTCATGAGAACCTACTATCACAAGAATAGCAAGGGGGAACAGCTGGGCAAGATGGCTCACACCTCTAAATCCCAGCACTTTGGGAGGCCGAGGTGGACGATCACCTGAGGTCAGGAGTTCCAGACCAGCCTGGAAAACATGGCGAAACCCCATCTCTACTAAGAGGCATGGTGGTGGGCACCTCTAATCCCAGCTACTCGGGAGGCTGAAGCAGGAGAATCGCTTTAACTCGGGAGTTGAAGGTTGCAGTGAGCCGAGATTGTACCACTGCACTCCAGCCTGGGCAACAGACACCGACCCCGTCCCAAAATAAGTAGTAATAATAATAATAGCAGCAAGGACAAAGTCTACCCTCATGAGCCACTCACCTCCCCCAACATTGGGGGTTACAATTTGACATACAGGCAGGGACACAAATCCAAACCACATCAACTGGATCTGTAATCTTATCTGAATTCAACACACTTGCTTTTCAGGCCCACTGACCAAGTATCAAATCCCGGCCCCCTTCCCACGTTTCTGGATGACCCTGGGGATGCACTTCCCATTTAGAAATCTGTTTCTTCGTATGATAAAATGGGATAAATAAGACTACGAAACCCCACAGGCTATGGAGAGAATTAAATGGTACAATAAATAAAGTTCTTAGCACTATGCTTCACACACACCTAGGGTGCAATAAAACCTATTGTTGTTATTGCTGTCATGATTATTTTTGCTCCAGGTATTTTTCCACAGCCTGACAAATTCAGGGTGGGGGGAATATCTCCAACAGAAAGGAGACAGCTTGGCATTCCTGACATCAGAAGGGAAAGCCAGGTTGAAGAGTTTTGAGTTATCTAGCTCATTGGTTTTTTTTCTGGTTCCCTGGCATGACTTTCCACTGGGACAATGTTTTTCTATAGACAAATTTCCACATGTAATAGAAAAAAAAAATCGAGGGAAAAAAGTTACACTATTGCTGAAAATTGTTGCTGGAAAAAATGAAAGACTTCATTGAAAGCCTGAGGCATTTTAGAACCAGTGTAATCAAATCCATGTCTCTGCTTGAGGATCACAGTATCCGAAACATAGTGTGGGCTGGGTCAGTGGGTGTAGGGACCAAAAAACACCACATAACGTGAGTTACCCATGCCTTGTGTGTTGCTTTCACATCTCCCGTTGAACACTTAAAACTCAGTGATGCATTTTCTGAGCTTTTCTGCTTCGCTGAAAATCACGTCAAACAAAACTTGCTGCTCAGTTACTATGTGTAAACTCACCATACCTGATCTGCCAACAAGATGCAGTTTCCATATCTGCAAAGGGGGGATAGTAATGATATCGACGCCTCCTAAGGTTGTTTAGAGAAGCAAGACTCACCATAAAGAAAATTATGTTGTGCTTGACACAAACTATGCTGAGCGCTTTAGCCATTGTTATTAGAATAGATAAGTAGTCTTTGGACAGCTCACATAATTTCTCAGATCTCTATGAAACTCTAAGACACTGGGCCAGAATTTAGAATGAGCAGCACAAATTTTATGAACTCTCCCAAATTGCTCAAAGATATTCTGTTCTTTTCTGATGCACAAATAAAACCCAAAAGTGTGTGTGTTGTGCCAGAGAAAGAATCTCACGTGCAGTGGATATACTCATACAAAAGCTCAATCTAAATTTCTGAAACTTTTAAAGTCAAATCAACTACCATATTGTAGAAATCAAACAAACCAGGTATTTGGTTCTGTTTCCAATTTCTTAATGTATTAGATTTCTCTAGAGGGACAGAACTAATAGAATACATGTATATATGAAAGGGAGTTTATTAAGGAGAATTGACTCACATTCACAAGGTAAAGTCCCAAAACAGGCCATCTGCAAGTAGAGGAGCAAGGAAGCCAGTGGTGGATCAGTGAGTCCCAAAACCTCAAAAGTAGGGAAGCTGACAGTGCAGCCTTCAGTCTGTGGCCAAAGGCCTGAGAGCCCCTAGCAAATCACTGTTCTTAGTCCAAGAGCCCAAAAGCTGAAGAACCTGGAGTCCAACGTTTGATGACAGGAAGCATCCAGCATGAGAAAAAGGGTAGAAGACTCAGCAAGTCCAGTCCTTTCGTGTTCTTCTGCCTTTCATCCTAGCCACAGTGGCAGCTGATTAGATGGTGCCCACCCAAATTGACGGTAGGTCTAAGTCTGTCCCAGGACACTGACTCCAATGTTAATCTCCTTCAGCAACGCCCTCACAGACACACCCAGTATCAATACTTTGCAGCCTCAATCCAATCAAGTTGACAATATTAACCAATCACATTTGATATTGTTTTCAAATCTACTTTAACTATTGAGAATCAAAAGAAATATGAAAGTAAAATTTGAAGTTAGGTTTTTTTTTTTTTTTTTTTGAAATGGAGTTTAACTCTTGTTGCCCAGGCCAGAGTGCAATGGTGAGAGCTTGGCTCACTGCAACTTCTGCCTCCTGGGTTCAAGTGATTCTTCTGCCTCAGCCTCCCAAGTAGATGGGATTACAGGCATGCACCACCACGCCTAATTTTGTATTTTTAGTACAGATGGGGGTTTCACCATGTTGGTCAGGCTGGTCTTGAACTTCTGATCTCAGGTGATCCGCCCACCTCGGCCTCTCAAAGTGCTGGGATTACAGGCATGAACCAACGCACCACACTGGGCCTCGACATTAGGTTTTCTAAATGAACATATTTATGCTGTTTTTCTGGATGACATCTTCTAGTCCTAGTCTTAGAAATATTCATTCTACAGTTAAGTACCTATAATTAGTTTCAAAATGGTACACATACCTTCAATAATCTGACCCTATTCTTTTCCTGCCATCTTCTCTCATGCATCTCAGGAGTCACTTGTACCAAATAACCCAATTCCCTGATGTTCCAAGTCTTTTTACCCATGCACCTGCTTTACTTTGCTTACATAATAAACCTCTACACATTGTTCAATTTAACTTTGAACTATTCTAAAGAAAATAGTCTAAGTGACTCAAATAGGAGACTTGATTTAGCTGACGTGCTTTGGGGACCACCTGAACCAGATTTTTTCAGACAGAGCAGGGCTGGAGTTTCTAGGGCAAGAACAAGAGAAGGAACAGCAGAGAAGCACATGTTCTTTAGGTACCATTTGACTCATGGAACAGTTCTCTTCAGGTTAATGGTGTCTTTGGAGTATGGGATTGTGGGTGATGGGGACTGACCATTTGACTCATGAAACAGGTAACCTCTAACTTCCAGGAAACTTGTAGTTGGAATGGTTAGGAGATAGTTCCAGTTTTTTATGCCTCCGGCTCAAGATCCTCAGCAAACCCATCCTGATAATTGTCCTGACAGTGCTTTAGGCAGCTTTCAAGCCTCTTACAGTCATGTCTACAAGACCTCTCCAAGATATTTGCCTAGTATTTCTGGGGAAGGAAGGTCAGACAGACCAGAGAGACCTGTCTCTTTTTAGAAAGTCTTTAATCCTATCCTGAGAGCACCACTCTTCTAGACCTCATGTAAACCTCATCCCCTCCCAAAGTCCTCACCTCCATCACACTGGATTAGGGTTTCAACACATGAGTTAGAAGGACAAACATTCAGCCCATGATGTGCAGTTTTATTCAAAACACAAAATTTGAAACAGCCCATCAACAATGGTTGACTATAATGGAATTCTACCTACAGTGGAATACTCAGCAATAAAAAGACACAAGGACTGGGCACAGTGGATCATGCCTATATTCCCAGCAATTTGGGAAGCCAACGTGGGGGAATGGCTTGAGGTCAGGAGTTCAAGACCAACCTGAGTTACGTAGACGAAACGGTCTCTACTATAAAATTAAACATACAAAGTTGTTCTGTACCAAGTATGATTCTTAATATTAAGGAAGGCAGACACTAAGGAGTACATTCTAAATGATTTCATTTATATTAAAATTTGAAAGCAGCCAAAACCTAATGGTGATGGAAATCAGGTCAACAGAGTCTTTCGAGTATGGGATTACAGGTGGTGGGGAGTGACTAGGAAGGTAAATGAGGGGCCCTCTCTGTGAGAGTGAGCATTTTATAATCTTTCTAGGCATGTGGGTTATTACAGATATGTGAAATTTGTCAAATCTAGCTGATCTTCCTGACAGATTGTGTTTTACCGTATATAAATTATACTTAAAAACCCTTGGTATACATTTGAGAGGTATTTCAGTGATCTGCAGGTCATTCGCCCTGCAAAGAATCAAAATAGTGTTGCTGTACCACTACTCAGAATAGCAAACACTTGGAATCAACCTAGGTGCCCATCAACAGTGGACTAGATCAAGAAAACACGGTCCATGTACAGCACGGAATACCATGCAGCCCGAAGAACAGAACAAAATCACGTCCTTTGCAACAACATGGACACAACTAGTGGCCATTATCCTAATGGAATTAATGCAACAACATAAAACCAAATACCACATGTTCTCATTGATAAGTGAGAGATGAACATTGAACACACATGGAAATATAGATGGCAATAATAGACACTTGGGACTGCTAGAGAAGAGAGGAGGGAGGAAGGAGGGAAAGACAAAAATAAACTATTAGGTACTATGCTCAACCGGGTGATGGGATCAGGTGTACCCCAAACCTTAGCATCACACAATATATGCATGTAACAAATCTGCACATGTAATCCCCTTCATCTAAAATAAGTTGCCGTCAAAAAAATGGAGTTTCTGTACACTGGTTTGCATTACTCATCTTTTCCTGGCTGAAGATCTGGAGAAGGTGGCTGGTGTGTTGACTACAATACTGTCAGACGTTCAGAATGTCATGCTGGGGGATGGGGGGATTGGGGAGTAGGAATAAGACTGTTGGCTTCAAAGGAGAATTCTCCTAACAGTCATTTTATATGACTCTGGGGAATGGGGTCAAGTCTGTGCCCATCAATGGCTACTCTAATGACAAGTGAACTCAATTTGCACCCAAGTTCACAAACTGTTGAACACAACTCATACCTTGTTGACTGTAAACACCTGTCATCAGATAACTTATCACAAGCCTTTATTGAAAGTTTATGGAAATATTGTGCCTTGCCTTTTTGCCAAGCAATCACATAGAAATCAAACTACAAAAGTTTAAGATAACCCACAAACTAAGGAATAAGGATTGTAAAAGCTTTAGAACTCTATTCATACCCAGAATGACTTATTTGGCTCTGAGCATGCACCGTAAGAAAAAAAATGCAATGCTATTTTCACATTATAAGACACTCTCAAAATGATGCAACTCATTAACTAAGGATAGTCCTCAGATTTGTCATGTTAAAAAGATAGTCTACTATGCTAATCAACTGTGTTGTACTAAAATTCCACGTAGATTAAATGCATTACTTGCCAAAAGCAATGTGACATATATACAACACCCAACGCCCCCTGTTACAAGCACACACACATCCTGCCTTATAATAGAAGTGTGTAAATTATCAAAAGTCTTCGCACAGAGCCAAATGCTTCTTTAGTTTTTGGCTACATGATTTTAAACAGAACTGAATGAAATGATCCCCTTGTGGCCAAGTCAAACACTTCTGCAAATAATAGCACCATGACACACACTCATATCTCTGGGTCTGAAAGCACTTTAGGTGTCTGGCAGTAGGGTTAACATGTGCTTTAGATTTCAGTTTTAGCCTAGGATTGTAGAAATGAGTCTGTCACCAGCCCAAATGAATGGCTTAAATGTAATTTTGGTGCACACAACACCCCTCGCCCAGTGTCTAGGACAAATGGCCATGAGTTTAAAAACCTGCAAGAGCAAGAGAGGTCACTATTATCTACTGTCTCCTGCACTCCTTCCCCTCAAAAGGAAATCATGTAGCTGGATTGCCAAGGGCTGCCTCAGCAATAACATTGTCACTCACTCAAGGTCCAGAGATGGAAGACCTGAGGGGAAGCTGCACAGAGCAGGAGCACTGAGCTCCAGGCCTCCTCTGGTCACTTCCTAGTTACAAGACCTCAGACAATCTAGTTAGCCTCCCGTTACAGAATACTCATTCTTGCATGAGGGTTGCAGTGGGGATGCAAGTAGATGCACGTAAAGGGCTCGGAACTGCCTAGCACATGGTGCTTTGAGGTTGCTGATTTCTGCGCTCCTCCATGCCTTTGCTTCCCCATCTGGTCGATGACCTAGATGGGCTTCTCCAAGACCTCCAGCTCTATCATCTATTGCCATTTGATGATTCATGGTGCCCTTCTCCATAGGCTACCCATCACTCCCCTTCCTCCCTCTGCCTCATCCCAAACCTCACACCAGTGTTTATAACGAGTCCTACTTCTGAGTAAAGTGCCCTTCCAAGGACTTCCAGGGGAGAACTGGCATCACTTGCTTATTGTGAGAAGCAATGTGTGTCTTCTTTAACACATGAGCTTTGAAGCAAGACAGAACTGTGTTCATTCACCAGCTTTGTCACTTATCAAGTGACTTTAGGAGAGCTTTGTAAAGCCTCAGGCTCCCCTTTGGTCTAATGAAGATAATAGTAGCTCTGGCATCAGGGAGCTGGTTGTTGGAAGGATTAAATTTTATACATGTGAATGTATAAAATACTTAGTGCAGTTTAAATACCAATGCATTTTAAACATTCTATAAATTGTTATAGAATAGCAGCAGTAGTATTGCCAAAGGTAGTATTCACTCATTCAAGACAGAAATAAAAACATAGGAATCATAGAAAATATATAAAAACTGATGCCTTAAGAGTAGAGGGAGTGTGATGAAGAAAAGCCAAATTCAAGTGGGTTTGAATCCAGTTGTCACTTTCTGGGTATTTGATTTGGGGCAAGATCCTTCCGAGCTTAGTGTCCCCAGTTGCAAAATTGGTACAACGCGACATACCATAAGCCCCAAATTGGCACCGGGTACTTAGTATTTAGGAGGCATAAACTATATAGAAGCTCCTATTGTTAGTTTCAGGGAAGTAGTAGACCCCACTGTTGTCAGCCTCTATGCCAGGTAAGGCTTAATGTATCCACATGGGAATGTTTTCCTGGCATAGAGACATTACTGATTCTAGGGAAACCACTGATGTCCATTGAAGCAAGAGCAGGAAACACTGACATGTACAGTCAAAGATGGACATTTCTAGAACAGGGCTAGGAGTGCACAGAAGAGAAAAGAATATAAACCAAACCGTAAGACTTGCTTGTTCTTGCTGCCATGCTATAAGGATCTATTTGTGGCCCTATACAGCTGTTAACTGTAAATCATTATTGAAAGTAAAAAGTAAAATAGCACTGAAAGTTTATGTGCATAGTATATGCAAATACCATGAGTGGCATTCCAAGAAATAGCAAATTTTGGAAGCTAAGTAAGTTGAAGCAAAATAAGTTGAAGGGAAATAAGTCAACAAGTAATTCTGTGTAGTACTGCTAATCTTGCTAGGAGATACAAAAACATTATTCCAATACTATCCAATGATGCTCACTTATGTATGCCAGTGTTTAAATATTCTTACAGGCTACAGTGGTTTATAAAGCAAAATATACAGATAGACATTCATTTAAAAAGGAAACAGGCTCACCTGAAGATATAAACTTTTCAAAGACACAAAACTTTGAAAAGTTTTGGACTCTTAGTTCCACCAACATCAATGCAACATGAAAGGCATTTTTCCGTATCTTGACCATTTCTTACAAAAACAATCAGAATTTTGGATAAGACAATGTTTTGTTTTAAAATCAACTGAAGGATGATTTTAAAGTGTTAAACATTAGTGAAATAGTTTTCGTTTGTGTAGCAATTTTCATTTAGTTTATTTTTGTTAATATTTTCTATGATCAAGTGTCCATTAGAAATGATTCTTACATATAACTAAAGTGTCTAACATTGTCACAATGTCAGTTTATCATAATAAATCATGTTACAGAAAATCTAAAACATTTACTATAATCCTGTTACAGAAAAATTCACTTTATCATCATGGTCATGCACTAGACAGTGTTATATAAAATACAGTAAAACTTACGATATGGGGGGAATATCTGGAGGAGTCCCAGGAATTTCATCTTGTTCTCAAATCCTGAAGATTAAGATGTCAGGAATTTGATGACACTAGTGAAACTAAGTCGTCATACATACACTAGCAAGTATTATCTCTGCACGAGCTTAGTTACTTGTAAATAGCCAACTTTCAGTTAGTGGTAGAGACAGACATTAACCAAATAAATGAAAACTAAGACTAAATTAGAAATGATGCCTGCTGCCCACAGTAGACACTACGGGGAATACATGAACCAAGGCTTCAATGATTGCATCTGTACTGCCTTCTACCTTGAGGGGACAGCTCTCTCCCGAAGGTCACATGGGATCTGCAGGTCCCCACCTCTTCCATGACTGATGGCTTCACAGCTCTGTAAGTCCTAACCGTAAGCAAACACCCGACCCAAGCTGACCAGAGTACCCCACGCTGCCTACTCCCACCAGTGATTGGTCCAGAACGTGCGCCTGTGACCCAAGCATGAAATTCACCTTCCTTTTCTGGGGTTCTGATATCTAAAGCTAGAAAAGAGTCATCTTTCCTTTCTCATGTGCTAACTACACAGCTGAGCTATAGCTGTATCAGCCATGGCTCTGGCTTGAGAGTGAGCTTCTTTGGGAGAGTAAGAGCTCCTACTGAGAGGTGAACAACACAAAAGGTATCTTGACGGCATTTCATTCCCTGTGTCCTATCCCTCCCTCACCTTATTACATAAGCCACTCACTCCACCCTTTTAACCAATTCTGGATAGAGTTAGGTTTTTGCCGACCAGAGTATTCTTTACTAATACATAATGACTTGAGAAATAGCCTGATACTCTAAAAAGAGAGCCACAGGAAATGGGTAAACTCTGGCAGTTCTACATTCATTGGTGAGAAAGGCAAAACAAACAACGATGATGTAAAACGGATTTGCATTCCTATTGATGTAAAAGAACTCAAGACTGCTGTGAGACCCAAAGGCATATGTATTGGGTATAACTTTTTAAATACAGTGTTTTTATTTTACTTTAAGTTCTGAGGTACATGTGCTGAAAGTGTAGGTTTGTCACATAGGTATAAATGTGCCATGATGGTTTGCTGCACCTATCACTCATCATCTAGGTTTTAAACCCGGCATGCAATAGGCATTTGTCCTAATGCTCTCACTCCCCTTGCCCTCACCAGACAGGCCCCAATGTGTGATGTTCCCCTCCCTGTGTCCATGTGTTCTCATTGTTCAACTCCCACTTATGAGAACATGTGTTTGGTTTTCTGTTCCTGTGTTTCTTTGCTGAGAATGATGGTTTCCAGCTTCATCCATTTCAATGCAGAGGACATGAACTCTTTTTATGACTGTATAGTATTCCATGGTGTATATTCCATGGCCTCATTTTCTTTATCCAGTCTATCACTGATGGGACATTTGGGTTGGTTCCAAGTCTTTGCTATTGTGAATAGCACTGCAATAAACATACATGTGCATGTGTCTTTATAGAATGATATATAATCCTTTGGGTATATATCCAATAATGGGATTGCTGGGTCAAATGGTATTTTTGCTTCAAGATCCTTGAGGAATCACCACACTGTCTTACTCTATGCTTTATTTCTAGATACTCACTGAACACCAGCTGTGTCCTACTGCTAGAGAAGTTACATTATTGATTTATCTCCGTAAGGGCAAGGGGGCCACAGAGAAGAGTTCAATCCTTGAAGCATGGAGACACAAGGGTAGGACCTTCCAGACATACAGCCAAATGAGTAAGAGTGTGGTGGTATGAGACAGCATCCCTATAATATGGCAGCGAGAACCATCGTGGGACAGAAAGGGTAACCTGGGGAGGAAGAAAAACAGCCAGGAGTGCTCAGAGGGTCACATTGGACCAAGCAAAAGACATCAGGCTGTGTGTTCCCTGTGTCTCCCATTCCCTCAGGATGAGTTGGTTTCAACGACGCCATTTAGAGAGCTGGGCAAGCTTTCAGGGCCTGCTTCTTTGTGAACAACCACGGCTGCCCGAACCAAAATGGAAGACAAAGCAGATCTTAGTGTGCCGGCTTAATGGGAAACATGAGCCATCTGTGAGTGTTCCTTCTAGTTCATTTGCTTCATTGGCAAGTATTAAACAGCACCGTAAAGATCCAGAGAAATTATGGAAATGGGTATTAACATTAAAATCAGAGTACAATTAGAACATTTCACTGCATAATTGTTTGGCAGGGCCCGAGAGTAAGCAGAGGATTTCCAGCTCTGATTTATTGGTCACAGGTTGTCTGACTCTTTAGAATCTCCAGGGCTAGAAGCACATTCTGGGGGGTTGCCCCTGAGATGACAATACAATTGTACCGTGGTTAGAAACTTACATCGTCTTTGATTCTTGGCAACCCTTCTCCAGGCTGCTGGATCAGCATTGCAGGAGCCAAGCACTGCACCATTCGGATAAAGGGAACACGCAGAGAATCTAGAGAAACCTTAGTACCACACTCCCGTGTCTTTGTCAGAGAACGTGTACCATGTTTGCTTGTAATTAGCACTCTGACAGACGTCAGAGAAAACGGCTAATCACTGACATGGCCCACAGTGCTTTGTAAGTAAACACCATATTGCAACAGACATGCAATTAATTATACAACCCTCCAATTAAACATGTTCGAAATGAAAATGGGGTGGGAGAAAAGCTATCAAAACCGCACTGCCAAACATTCTTTTTTCCCTCCTCTAAGAAATAACAAATGACTCAACTCTTGAATGTCATCAGGCTGTTTCCAAGCATCTCTTGGCTTCAGGCCTGTGGCTGCTACTGTTTCTGGGAAGTTTCGAGCTGCTGGAACAAAAGCCTCCTGCATATATTCCAAACCCAATGTCTTGACTGTTGTGTGTATAGCATTGGAGGTTCTGTTTTTTCATTTTCTTACAATGCCAGCATCCCATTTCCAAAATACTGCAGATTGTGGCACTCATTGTTTATCTCTGTACCCTTCCTTGATGACCTTGACTGGTGGGAACCACTTTAAGGTGTTTAGAAGATTATGCATATTTTCCCACACCCAACTGATGTGGCTGTGCATCCCACGCAGTCCCCTTTCCCGTGGATGGGAAGCCTCTGGTGTAAGCAACAATTGTAAAGATTTCCCTGGGATCAGGCTGTAGCTAGACTTCCCAAGAAATCACATCTTTGTGTAGTTTATGGTTTGCCCCTATTCTTTCCTTACTCATTTACAGGTTCCTCCCGAGTTCCCTCAATTCAAATGCAATGGCCGAGAAGAAAAGGCTCTACTTCTGGGAACCCCACTTAAGACAACTACCGTATCGGGTGGAGCCAAGATGGCCGAATAGGAACAGCTCCGGTCTCCAGCTCCCAGCCCCAGCGACACAGAAGACGGGTGATTTCTGCATTTCTGCTTGAGGTACCGGTTTCATCTCACTAGGGAGTGCCTAACAGTGGGTTCAGGACAGTCGGTGAAGCGCACTGTGCGCGAGCCGAAGCAGGGCGAGGCATTGCCTCACTCGGGAAGCACAAGGGGTCAGGGAGTTCCCTTTCCTAGTCAAAGAAAGGGAAAACAGACGGCACCTGGAATATCGGGTCAGTCCCGTCCTAATACTGCGCTTTTCCAACGGGCCTGGAAAACGGCACACTAGGAGATTGTGTCCCGCACCTGGCTCAGAGGGTCCTATGCCCACAGAGTCTTGCTGATTGCTAGCACAGCAGTCTGAGATCACGCTGCAAGGCGGCAACGAGGCTGGGGGAGGGGCGCCCGCCATTGCCCAGGCTTGCTTAGGTAAACAAAGCAGCCAGGAAGCTCGAACTGGGTGGAGCCCACCACAGCTCAAGGAGGCCCGCCTGCCTCTGTAGGCTCCACCTCTGGGGGCAGGGCACAGACAACCAAAAACTCAGCGAGAACCTCCACAGCCTTAAATGTCCCTGTCTGACTGACAGCTTTGAAGAGAGTAGTGGTTCTCCCAGCACGCAGCTGGAGATCTGAGAACGGACAGACTGCCTCCTAAAGTGGGTCCCTCACCCCTGAGCAGCCTAACTGGGAGGCACCCCCCCAGTGGGACAGACTGACACCTCATTCAACCGGGTACTCCTCTGAGACAAAACTTTCAGAGGAACTATCAGACAGCTGAATTTGTGGTCTCACAAAAATCCGCTGCTCTGCAGCCACCGGTGCTGACACCCAGCCAAACAGGGTCTGGAGTGGACCTCTAGTAAACTCCAACAGACCTGCAGCTGAGGGCCTTGTCTGGTAGAAAGAAAATTAACAAACAGAAAGGACATCCACACCAAAAACCCATCTGTACATCACCATCATCGAAGACAAAAAGTAGACAAAACCACAAAGATGGGGAAAAAACAGACCAAAAAAACTGGAAACTCTAAAAAACAGAGCACCTCTCCTCCTCCAAAGGAACGCAGTTCCTCACCAGCAACGGAACAAAGCTGGATGGAGGATGACTTTGATGAGTTGAGAGAAGAAGGCTTCAGACAATCAAACTACTCTGAGCTACGAGAGGAAATTCAAAACAATAGCAAAGAAGTTAAAAACTTTGAAAAAAAATTAGAAGAATGGATAACTAGAATAACCAATGGAGAGAAGGGCTTAAAGGAGATGATGGAGCTGAAAGCCAAGTTTCGAGAACTACGCGAAGAATGCAGAAGCCTCAGTAGCAGATGCGATCAACTGGAAGAAAGGGTATCGCTGATAGAAGATGAAATGAATGAAATGAAGAGAGAAGGGAAGTTTAGAGAAAAAAGAATAAAAAGAAATGAACAAAGCCTCCAAGAAATTTGGGACTATGTGAAAAGACCAAACCTACGTCTGATTGGTGTACCTGAAAATGATGGGGAGAATGGAACCAAGTTGGAAAACACTCTGCAAGATATTATCCAGGAGAACTTCCCCAATCTAGCAAGGCAGGCCAGCATTCAGATTCAGGAAATACAGAGAACGCCACAAAGATACTCCTCGAGAAGGGCAACTCCAAGACACATAATTGTCAGATTCACCAAAGTTGAAATGAAGGAAAAAATGTTAAGGGCAGCCAGAGAGAAAGGTCGGGTTACCCACAAAGGGAAGCCCATCAGACTAACAGCTGATCTCTCAGCAGAAACTCTACAAGCCAGAAGAGAGTGGGGGCCGATATTCAACATTCTTAAAGAAAAGAATTTTCAACCCAGAATTTCCTATCCCGCCAAACTAAGCTTCATAAGTGAAGGAGAAATAAAATACTTTACAGACAAGCAAACGCTGAGTGATTTTGTCACCACCAGGCCTGCCCTAAAAGAGCTCCTGAAGGAAGCACTAAACATGGAAAGGAACAACCGGTACCAGCCCCTGCAAAAACATGCCAAATTGTAAAGACCATCGAGGCTAGGAAGAAACTATGGCAACTAACGAGCAAAATAACCAACTAACATCATAATGACAGGATCAGATTCACACATAACAATATTCACGTTAAATGTAAATGGGCTAAATGCTCCAATCAAAAGACAGACTGGCAAACTGGATAAGGAGTCAGGACCCATCAGTGTGCTGTATTCAGGAAACCCATCTCACGTGCAGAGACACATATAGACTCAAAATAAAGGGATGGAGGAAGATCTATCAAGCAACTGGAAAACAAAAAAAGGCAGGGGTTGCAATCCTAGTCTCTGATAAAATAGACTTTAAACCAACAAAGATCAAAAGAGACAAAGAAGGCCATTACATAATGGTAAAGGGATCAATTCAACAAGAAGAGCTAACTATCCTAAATATATATGCACCCAACACAGGAGCACCCAGATTCATAAAGCAAGTCCTCAGTGACCTACAAAGGGACTTAAACTCCCACACAATAATAATGGGAGATTTTAACACCCCACTGTCAGCATTAGACAGATCAACGAGACAGAAAGTTAACAAGGATATCCAGGAATTGAACTCAGCTCTACATAAAGTGGACCTAATAGACATCTACAGAACTCTCCACCCCAAATCAACAGAATATACATTTTTTTCAGCACCACACCACACCTATTCCAAAATTGACCACATAGTTGGAAGTAAAGCTCTTCTCAGCAAATGTAAAAGAACAGAGATTATAACAAACTGTCTCTCAGACCACAGTGCAATCAAACTAGAACTCAGGATTAAGAAACTCAGTCAAAACCGCTCAACTACATGGAAACTGAACAACCTGCTCCTGAATGACTATTGGGTACATAATGAAATGAAGGCAGAAATAAAGATGTTCTTTGAAACCAACGAGAACAAAGACACAACATACCAGAATCTCTGGGACACGTTCAAAGCAGTGTGTAGAGGGAAATTTATAGCACTAAATGCCCACAAGAGAAAGCAGGAAAGATCCAAAATTGACACCCTAACATCACAATTAAAAGAACTAGAAAAGCAAGAGCAAACACATTCAAAAGCTAGCAGAAGGCTAGAAATAACTAAAATCAGAGCAGAACTGAAGGAAATAGAGACACAAAAAACCCTTCAAAAAATTAATGAATCTAGGAGCTGGTTTTTTGAAAAGATCAACAAAATTGATGGACCGCTAGCAAGACTAATAAAGAAGAAAAGAGAGAAGAATCAAATAGATGCAATAAAAAACGAAAAAGGGGATATCACCACCGATCCCACAGAAATACAATCTACCATCAGAGAATACTACAAACACCTCTATGCAAATAAACTAGAAAATCTGGAAGAAATGGATAAATTCCTCGACAAATACACCCTCCCAAGACTAAACCAGGAAGAAGTTGAATCTCTGAATAGACCAATAACAGGTTCTGAAATTGTGGCAATAATCAATAGCTTACCAACCAAAAAGAGTCCAGGACCTGATGGATTCACAGCCGAATTCTACCAGAGGTACAAGGAGGAACTGGTACCATTCCTTCTGAAACTATTCCAATCGATAGAAAAAGAGGGAATCCTCCCTAACACATTTTACGAAGCCAGCATCGTCCTGATACCAAAACCTGGCAGAGACATAACCAAAAAAGAGAATTTCAGACCAATATCCTTGATGAACATTGATGCAAAAATCCTCAATAAAATACTGGCAAACCGAATCCAGCAGCACATCAAAAAGCTTATCCACCATGATCAAGTGGGCTTCATCCCTGGGATGCAAGGCTGGTTCAACATACGCAAATCAATAAATCTAATCCAGCATATAAACAGAACCAAAGACAAAAACCACATGATTATCTCAATAGATGCAGAAAAGGCCTTTGACAAAATTCAACAACCCTTCATGCTAAAAACTCTCAATAAATTAGGTATTGATGGGACGTATCTCAAAATAATAAGAGCTATCTATGACAAACCCACAGCCAATATCATACTGAATGGGCAAAAACTGGAAGCATTCCCTCTGAAAACTGGCACAAGACAGGGATGCCCTCTCTCACCGCTCCTATTCAACATAGTGCTGGAAGTTCTGGCCAGAGCAATCAGGCAGGAGAAGGAAATAAAGGGTATTCAATTAGGAAAAGAGGAAGTCAAATTGTCCCTGTTTGCAGATGACATGATTGTATATCTAGAAAACCCCATTGTCTCAGCCCAAAATCTCCTTAAGCTGATTAGCAACTTCAGCAAAGTCTCAGGATACAAAATTAATGTACAAAAATCACAAGCATTCTTGTACACCAATAACAGACAAACAGAGAGCCAAATCATGAGTGAACTCCCATTCACAATTGCTTCAAAGAGAATAAAATACCTAGGAATCCAACTTACCAGGGATGTGAAGGACCTCTTCAAGGAGAACTACAAACCACTGCTCAATGAAATAAAAGAGGATACAAACAAATGGAAGAACATTCCATGCTCATGGGTTGGAAGAATCAATATCGTGAAAATGGCCATACTGCCCAAGGTAATTTATAGATTCAATGCCATCCCCATCAAGCTACCAATGACTTTCTTCACAGAATTGGAAAAAACTACTTTAAAGTTCATATGGAACCAAAAAAGAGCCCGCATCGCCAAGTCAATCCTAAGCCAAAAGAACAAAGCTGGAGGCATCACGCTACCTGACTTTAAACTATACTACAAGGCTACAGTAACCAAAACAGCATGGTACTGGTACCACAACAGAGACATAGATCAATGGAACAGAACAGAGCCCTCAGAAATGAGGCCGCATAGCTACAACTATCTGATCTTTGACAAACCTGACAAAAACAAGAAATGGGGAAAGGATTCCCTATTTAATAAATGGTGCTGGGAAAACTGGCTAGCCATATGTAGAAAGCTGCAACTGGATCCCTTCCTTACACCTTATACAAAAATTAATTCAAGATGGATTAAAGACTTATATGTTAGACCTAAAACCATTAAAATCCTACAAGAAAACCTAGGCAATACCATTCAGGACATAGGCGTGGGCAAGGACTTCATGTCTAAAACACCAAAAGCAATGGCAACAAAAGCCAAAAATCGACAAATGGGATCTCATTAAACTAAAGAGCTTCTGCACAGCAAAAGAAACTATCATCAGAGTGAACAGGCAACCTACACAATGGGAGAAAATTTTTGCAACCTACTCATCTGACAAAGGGCTAATATCCAGAATCTACAATGAACTCAAACAAATTTACAAGAATAAAACAAACAACCCCATCAAAAAGTGGGCAGAGGACATGAACAGACACTTCTCAAAAGAAGACATTTATGCAGCCAAAAAACACATGAAGAAATGCTCCTCATCACTGGCCATCAGAGAAATGCAAATCAAAACCACAGTGAGAGACCATCTCACACCAGTTAGAATGGCCATCATTAAAAAATCAGGAAACAACAGGTGCTGGAGAGGATGTGGAGAAATAGGAACACTTTTACACTGTTGGTGGGACTGTAAACTAGTTCAACCATTGTGGAAGTCAGTGTGGCGATTCCTCAGGGATCTAGAACTAGAAATACCATTTGACCCAGCCATCCCATTACTGGGTATATACCCAAAGGACTATAAATCATGCTGCTATAAAGACACATGCACACGTATGTTTATTGCGGCACTATTCACAATAGCAAAGAGTTGGAACCAACCCAAATGTCCAACAACGATAGACTGGATTAAGAAAATGTGGCACATATACACCATGGAATACTATGCAGCCATAAAAAATGATGAGTTCGTGTCCTTTGTAGGGACATGGATGAAACTGGAAACCATCATTCTCAGTAAACTATCACAAGGACAAAAAACCAAACACCGCATGTTCTCACTCATAGGTGGGAATTGAACAATGAGAATTCACGGACACAGGAAGGGGAACATCACACTCCGGGGACTGTTGTGGGGTGGGGGGAGGGGGGAGGGACAGCATTAGGAGATACACCTAATGCTAAATGATGAATTAATGGGTGCAGGAAATCAACATGGCACATGGATACATATGTAACAAACCTGCACATTGTGCACATGTACCCTAAAACCCTAAAGTATAATAAAAAAAAAAAAAAAAAAAAAAAAAAAAAAAGACAACTACCGTATCTTAATATTGATGTTTAGGCTGGGCACGGTGGCTCACGCCTGTAATCCAAGCACTTTGGGAGGCCAAGGCAGGTGGATCACGAGGTTAGGAGATCGAGACCATCCTGACTAACACGGTGAAACCCCGTCTCTACTAAAAATACAAAAAATTAGCCGGGTGTGGTAGCGGGCACCTGTAGTCCCAGCTACTCAGGAGGCTGAGGCAGGAGAATGGCGTGAACCCAGGAGGCGGAGCTTGCAGTGAGCCGAGATCGCGCCACTGCCCTCCAGCCTGGGCAACAGAGCAAGACTCAGTCTCAAAAAAATAGTAATAATAAAACAAAAAAATTAAAAATATTGATGTTTAAACTACATATGGCAGAGACTTGTTTTCAATCAGGGTGAATTTTTATAAATGTACCACAAAGTGAATGTTTTGCTGGCAGTTTGCATCATTTGAATGTGAACAATGGAGGATGTTTGGAGGAAGGGATGCTTGTACGAAACTTTGAAAGGATAAGAGGTTCCAGATAAAACATACAGTAAATTAGGATGATTCGAACACACGTGGGCACAGCCGTCAACCTGACTAAGCAAGTATTTGAGTACTTACTGACAGGTACTTAGAAAACAGAAGTGCCATTGTGCCCTTGAAGTGTTTTGTCTGAGGTAGACGAACACACAAAAAACATCTGAGCAATATAATGCTCAATAATAAAACATTATATGTCAAGTATTACACATCTGTAAGATACACTTAATCCTTATTTTTAAAAGTTACGCAACAATTTATGTTATCACCATTTTGCAAATTTAAAGAGGCTCAGGGAGGTTAAGCCACTTTGACAATGTCACTTAAGGTCACAACAGGTGGAAGTGTGACAATCAAGATCCCAGGCAGGTGTATTAATAAGCGAATGACAAGATTAGATGAGGTTCAAGGAACTTACATGAGAAAAGATGGCTTCACAGCTCTAAGTCCCATAAGCAAGAAAGTAGACCCAGAAGAGGACAGAAGCATTTCACTGTGTAATATCCAAACTGGCATGAACCACTGATAAGCCAGAGATACTGGCAAAGCTTGTCTGCTTCGCTTTCAGTGTTAAAGCTTCGTTGCTTCTACTGGGAAAACTAATAACATAACAAATGAAACTATTGTTCAGTTTCATTAAAAATAAATCTGATAAGATGGGCAGAATTGAATTAACCAATCTCAATAGAGTTCTTGTTATTGGAGCAAACAAAATATTCTCTCTAATAGAGTAAGTCCTGGTTCATTTTGGCTGGCCTGAGCAGCTCCTTGCTACACATTTGGTTTCCAGCTCTTGGCTCTGGGCAGTCCCACACTAATGTTAGTATTAGCAGGTCAGCATAATGGATCAGCATGCTAGATCTGGCAAGAGTGCTGCATGGATCTGCATGACAGATGCAGGGCCCTCGGTTACCCTTGGCAGACAAGAACTGTCCTCCCCTCCAAGGAAGTTAGATTTAGGGCCCTAGAGCATGCAAGAGAGTACTGGCTCTTGTTCCAGAGAGGGTGAGATTGGGCTAGAATCCTGGGATGGGCTGCTCTTGGAGTCAGGGATGGGAAAAACAGACACTCAGCATGCCTGCTTGTTTTGGCTGGCTCTAATTGAAGTTAGTGTCAGCAATATTTCTATTCCTTTGTACTGGCTGAAGTTCAAAAGCTGAAGATTGCATAGCTAAAGGGAAGCATGCAGGTACTTGTGTGAATACACACAGAGGGCACATATACATTTGCATTACTTTCCCCCAAAAAAGGATTTTACACAGTTTATGAAATGTACACAAACACAAGATAGAAAAAATTGGGATCCAAGGTAGAAAATAGAGTATTATGGAATGATTAAAAGCATCTCTCCAATTACAGAGCTGAATTCACTTTTTAAGAGGCTACAAATTTTGCTCCAACTCCACTAGTGGATGTGGAATATATGCACACACATTTTTTTTCCTCCTTGTTCTAGAGTCATTTTTTTTAATCCTGATCCTTTTGAAGTTTAGCTGCATATTTAAAGAGGAAACTGAATAAAAGTACCAATGAATGAAAGGAGGAAGAAGCGAGTGATGTTAAGAAACAAATTTTGTCCAACTCTCCCTGCCAATTCCATTGCCTCCTTTACAATATATTCTCGACATCACAAAGCCAAGAGTGTGGTGCTCACTATCTTCAGACCATTTATGCTCTGAAGTTTCAACTTTTGTCGCCCAGGCTGGAGAGCAATGGTGCAATCTTGGTTCACTACAACTTCTGCCTCCTGAGTTCAAGTGATTCTCCAGTCTCAGCCTCCTGAGTAGCTGGGATTACAGGCACCTGCCACCACACCTGGCTAATTTTTATATTTTTAGTAGAGACAGGGTTTCGCCACGTTAGCCAGGCTGGTCTCCAACTCCTGACCTCAGGTGATCTGCCCCCCACCCTTGGCCTCCCAAAGTGCTGGGATTACAGGCATAAGCCACCCTGCCTGGCCAGAAGTTTCCTACTGAGGTAAAATTCAGTCATTATAACAATATAGTTGAGGTGCGGTTGTGTGTATAGGAAGAAATAGCAGGCCTATGTTTCAAATTCTGCCTTTGCTACTTTCTCATTGAGTGACATCACCTCTTAGCCTTGGCTTCCCTGTCTGTGAAATGAAGGTTCTAGCTGCCTTTGAGAAGAGCTTCTAGGACTAGATAAGAATATGTATGCCAAGTATCTAGTTGCGCATAGGTGAGCAATGTGGATGCATTCCCTCAGTTCACTCACGATTTACACAACACTTGTAAGTACTAAGAATGTAGCTATAAACAAGCCAGGTCCTTCTCTACTAGGCCTAATAGTTTATTAAGCCATCTGTTCTGTTTATGTATCATCCACAAACAGAAACTTCACACATTAACAAGCTTGCTTCTGTAATGAATGCAGTTAGGTATCTCTTTATTTGGATTTTCGCATCTGAATTTGAAAATCTTGTTTATGTTTTAGTCAGGTTAGACTTGGGGCAATGGAGAACAAACTGGTAGAGCTGGCTGGGCAGCTAGCTGTATAAAGACTTGACCTCACATTATTTCTTTATCCCTTCACTGTGGTTTCGATAGACTCCAGTAGGATTTAATCTTCTCAGCTTCACTACTGGCAGTTTAAGTAAAATAAATTTTAATTTTGGAATTCAGTCCCAGAAAGCCAAGAGGGTAGCCTTCCATTGAACTTTCTTCTAAAATTTAAAAAGGAAAGAAAAAGACAAAACCAGCTGCATTGATAGGTTAACATGGTATATCTTCCCTGATGGTTTAAAGCCATGAAAGTAAATACTTGCCATGAAAACCTCATTTAAAGATTAAAGGTATCATCATGCACATAGAATGCCTAATTAAGCAATTTTAGCTAAGTTAGGATGTAATGTACACAACGTGACACAACCAGTTCGATTTTCAGTATTATTTCCCCTATTTGGACCCTTCAGTGTTTCATACTTTAGACAAATTTGTAGCTAGGGCAAGACCCTTTCATAAAATTGGGAATATAATCATAATGCAAGAGCCCACAGAGAACTTTAGTGATGAGTCTTCTTCAAACAGCCTGTGAGAAATAGTATGGTTACCTTCATGTTACAGATTAGAAAACTCATTCACAAAGTGGGTAATGTGTTCAAGGAAGTGCTGTTAATGAGTGAAAAACACAGGGAATTGAGTAAGCACACCAACTTTCAACACAGGACTTACCATTAGTATACTTCAGGACCTTGGACAGGTCACCTCCCCACGTAGACATTGGTTACCCATAGGTCAAGTCTGGGCTACTAGACAATTAATGTCTCAACCACCTATGACACTTAATGATTTAGAGTTTCTGGCAACTTATGTGATACAATGTATTTGCGCTGTCACCAAGCTTAACTTTCTTAGTAATTCAGACCAAGTGATCATTAGATGTTAGGAAGCAATCCATTATTTAAAAATGTAGATTCCTTCACCATATAGGAAGCATATGGATATGATATTGTTTTAAGACTGAATAAAAAAAAAATTGCAAGACTTGAATACAATAAGATCAGGAAGAAATCAGAACCTGTCTTCCTAGAGACCCAAGCTTAAGATACATTTGAAATATTTCCTTTACTAACTCATATCCATTGTTTGGGGCAAGTTTATAGGCTTTATTTCTGAGCTAGAAGTAAATTGGAAATGGGTCAGTGGCTTCCAGAAACAAATCATCGACTTTGTCTCGCACTTGCTTTTCCTTAAATGCACCTGTGTTGCTTTCTCACTTCTATTTCTCTGGTTTTCACAATATGACTTTCAAAGTTGCTGGAAATAATCATTGCATTCCACTCACATGGAGAAATCAAAAGCAAATATAAACTGCTCTCAGCTCACTTCTAAATCTAAGCAGAGCCAAATGCTGCTAGATATCGCTTTGTATGCTGTTAAGATGCAATATCTCTTTGAATGGAATAAACAAGAAAAACCTCCAAGTGGTATGCTATTGCTAAAACATTACTGAGCTGCCAAATTCATAAACTAATATTGCAAAGTAGCCCTTGGCACATGTCATTCTCAGCAATTTGTATTCTCTTTCACATACCATCTGTAAAGTATACCGTTTTTCCTCAACAAGAAAGCTGTCTTTCTAGATGGTTGATTAGAAAAAATAAAGAGGAATACTCGCTATGTTGGTTAA
Source organism: Symphalangus syndactylus (assembly GCF_028878055.3). Lineage (NCBI taxonomy): Eukaryota > Metazoa > Chordata > Mammalia > Primates > Hylobatidae > Symphalangus > Symphalangus syndactylus. The sequence goes on along the minus strand of NC_072436.2, from coordinate 111,157,303 downwards.
TTACCATAGTGGAAGTAGTATTTTAGCACCCCAGAGTGTGTAGTTCAGGGTTATATAGGTCAGATGTGGGAGACCAATATAAAAAGGAAAAAAAAAGTGGAAGCTGTCCTATCTCAGCGAGGAGACACTAAGTATTTCTCATCTTCACCAGAAATGCTCATTTTCAAATCTGTTGACTAATTAGGATAAAAAAAGTACCAGTATGAATATACAGGAAAACATATCTATTCGGTTATTAGGGGGGTTGAACTGAAGCCATACTTGTATAATGCCTGTATACAAGGGCATGGGATGGGGAGTCAGGAGGTCTGGGTTCATCCACTTAATAGCTTTGTGACCACATGCAAGTCAATTTCACCCCACCCTCTCAGTCTTGGTGGAATCAATGCAGATAGTTAGGAAAGTCTTTCCAGCTTTGAAGTGCTTTATCAAAAGGTAACACTTTATTCATTCCTTTGTTCAAATATATATTGAACTTCCATGTGCTAGGCACTGAAAAGATGTCAGATTCCTGCTATCATGGGGCTGATGTTCAAATAAAGAGAGAATAAAAGTGTCAAATAGCCACACAAAATAGCTTCAGGTAGGAGTAAGTCCATGAAACATAGTTTTATATGATAGAAATTAAGTAGTGCAGGAGAAGGGTAAATGTTAGTCATTCATTAAGTATATACCAGGACCTGATTATCAACAGAAGTGGTGTTAAGTGTAGTAGCTCCTGCCAGCATTTTGCAATGGTGAGGGAACTTGCTATTTTATAATGTAGCTGTGGCAGATAATTGACATGGGAATACAAAAGTATTATAAATTTTATATGTAGAGATTTTATTGCTTCCAAAACTATGCGGGTATGTATTTTATGAATTTCAGCTTGGGATTACAAAAGGGCAACTAATCTTATTTTTAATGATAAAGGACATTAGGTTTAATAGAATTAAAAACATTGACGTAGGTTGCGCACACTGGCTCACACCTGTAATCTCAGCTCTTTGGGAGGCCAAGGCGGGTGGTCACCTGAGGTCAGGAGCTCGAGATCAGCCTGGCCAACATGGTGAAACCCCATCTCCAGTAAAAATACAAAACTTAGCCAGGCATGGTGGTGGGTGCCTGTAATCCCAGCTAGTTGTGAGGCTGAGGCAGGAGAAATTGCTTGAACCCAGGAGGTGTAGGTTGCTGTGAGCCGAGATTGTCACCCAGGATAGAGTGCAGAGGCACAGAGCAAGACTCCATCTCAAAATAAGTAAATACATAAATAAAAACATTGATCTAGAACCTTTGCAACTGGAACAATTATGTACCTGGCATTCTTGCACAATGATCTATTTTTAGGCAAAAGCGATGATCAGAAAACATTCCTGTAGAGCTATTGAGCACAAATACAAAACTTCAGATGATTGTTCTCTCAGGTGTCTTTGTAGTTTGGCTTGTTATAACAGATTTGGAGATTTCAGGGCATCAAGACTTGGAGACTTCATGGAATAAACAAGAAAACTGAGGAAGGAATTAAGCATCTTTCTAGGAATAGTAGCAGAGGGTCTTAAGGTTAAGAAACTATCAAGAACCATATTTTCCCGCATGGAGAGACCCGTTTGAAGGCAAAGATCAAAAGTGACATGAAGAGATAGTCCTTCTATTACGTTATTCAAACAGTATTTTTCCGACTAGTATGTGCTAGACATTGTGCTGACTCCGGGATAAATAATACCTGTACTAGGTTAAATTCTGCCACCTCTCTATTCCTTTCCCCACTTCCTTCTGAAGATCCATCTGACTATCTTACCACCATCTATGACAAAAAAAAATACTTTGGCAACATAACTAAGTTCAGATGAGATTATCTCAGATTATACAAGTAAACCCAATGTATTACAGGAGTTCTTATAACAGAAGGCTACGATTTGAGGATGCTACTCTGAGGACTTTGAAGATCGTTAAGGAGTTACAAAAGCCAAATGTAGACAGCCTCTAGAAGCTAAAAGTCAGAAAATAGATTATCCATTAGAGCTTCCAGAATAAACTTAGCCCTGCCAACACCTTTTGTTCTATAAAGCTTGTTTCAGCTTTTGATCTCCCAAACTTTAAGAAACGTGTTGTGTCAAGTCTCTTAGTTTGTGTTAGAGTAGCAATAGAAAACTGATACAAATCCCCTGCCTTAGAATCACAAACCTTCTAGTTGGTGAGACAATCTATTACATTTGTAAACAACTAGAACACAATTCAGAGAATGGTTAAGCAGAAATAAAAGAGAAAGAACCCCTGGCTCCAGTTGATTCCCAGGCCCAGATCTTTACCTGTAGCTATTCTGTCTCTCAGTATCCTTAATGAATCTTTTTCTAAGTTTTCCAGTTGACTTTCTATCCCTGTCAAAGTCCTAATGGAATCTACATTAATGCTCCTATTTGAGCTCTGATGCTGTTGTGATGACCCTAAGGGAGTTTCTCGAGAAAGTCTCAATATGTTTACCATAGTAGACCGCTCTTACTGGAAAATGTTATTTCAATATGCAAGTATTTTCAGCAACAATGTTCTGTGTAATCCTTAATTAGACAGTTCCACTAAGTAAACCCTTCAATGCCCTGGGCAAACTAGTTAATCTAAATTCTAATGTATTCATTATTTCTCCATTTCTGGAGAAATGAACACCTCCATTGAACACCTACTACATGCTAGGTCCTGGGAAGGTAAGTCAAAATCTCCTCCAAGACTTAGTAAGGAAAATTTCTTGAACTACTACAAACTGTGTAGAAGCAGCACTGATAATTAACGCTTATCACATTCTATGTGCTAGCCCATGTCCTAAGCTGTTAAAATGCTCTGTGTTGTGTTCGTCTGTTTTGTGTTGTTCTGAAGAAATACCATAGGCTGGGTAACCTATAAAGGAAAGTTTATTTGGCTCATGGTTCTGCAAGCTGTACAAGCATGGTACCATCATTTGCTCAGCTTCTGGTGAGACCTTAGGAAGCTTTTAGTCATGGTGGAAGGGAAGGAGAGCCAGCATGGCACATAGTGGGAGATGCCAGGATCCTTAAAATAACCACATCTTATTGTGAGCTAGTGGCCTAAGAACTATTATGGGAACAGCACTAAGTCATTTAGGAAGTATCTGCCCACCATGACCCAAACACCTCCCACTAGGCCCATCAACATTGGAGGCTACCTTTCAACATGAGATTTGGAGGAGTCAGACATCTAAATTTCACTTAGTCCCCCAATCTCATGTTCTTCTCACATTGCAAAATACAATCACCCTTTCCCAACGGTCCCAAGAAGTCTCAAATCAAGTAACTCAAAAGTCTAAGACTCACTTTACACTCGAAACAAGTTGTTTCTACATTGAGCCTATGACATCAAAGTGAGTTATTTACTTCCAAAATACAATGGTGGTACAGGCATTGGGTAAACATTCCCATTCTAAAAGGAAAATTTACAAAGAAAGGGGTAACAGGACCCATACAGGTCTGAAACCCAGCAGGGCAGAACTTAAGCTTTAATGCTCCCAATCCTTAAGACTCCATGTCTCACCTCCTACACACACACCAGTACAGGGGATGGGTGCCCAAGGTCTGTGGGTATCCCTGCCTCTGTTGTTCTTCCAGGCTGAGGTTACATGCTGCTTATGGGCTCCGCTATTCTGGGGTGTGGAGGGAAGCCCCAATGCTACAAGGTCCACTAGACAGCGCCCAGGAAGGGACTCTGTGTGGTGGTTCCAACCCCACATTCCCCTGGCACTACCCTAGTAGAGTCTCTGTAGGAGATCCACACCTGTGGCAGGTTTGCCTGTGCACCCAAGCTTTCCTATACAACCTGAAGTTTAAATGGAAGCCGCCAACCCTTCTCCTGCATTCTGTGTACCCACAGGCTTACCACCACATGCAAACCAGCAAGGATTACGGTAGCTTACGCTCTCTAAAGTGGCAGCCCAACCTCTACCTGGTGCCCTTTGAGCCACAGATAGAGCTGGAGCAGCAGGGATGGGGTAGAGAGCAGCTTTGAGGTGGCACAGGGCACCCCAGACCTGGCCCTGAAATCATTCAGAGCTGCTAAACCTCAGGCCTGTGATGGGAGGGACTGTCATGAAGACCTCTGAAATATCTGAGGACTTGTTCCCATTGTCTTGACTAGCAGCACTTGGCTCCCTGTAGTCATTGCTATTTTTATAGCAATGCCCCACTCCTTGGTACCAGTTTTCTGTGTTAGCCTTTTCTTGTGTTGGTATAAAGAAATCCCTTAGGCTGGGCAATTTCTAAGAGCAAGGAGATTTGGCTCATGGTTCTGCAGGCTGTATAAGCATGACACTAGCATCTGATTGGCTTTTAGTGAGTCCTCAGGAAGCTTTTGCTAATGGCAGAAGGCAGAGGGGGAAACATGTCACATGGTGACAGAAAGCAAGAGGCAGGGTGCCAGCCTTTCAACCAGCTCCCATGTTAATTAGCAAAGCAAGAACTTGCTCATTACAAGGATGGCACAAAGACATCCATGAGGCATGTTTCCATGACCCAGACACCTCCCCACCAGGCTTCTCCTCCAATATTGGAGGTCACATTTTCATGTGGGATTTAGAGATAAAAACATTCAAACCATCTCAGCTGTAGTTGAGGTTACAAATATCCTGTTGAGTAGTGAGCATCATTATAACAACTTTACAAAATACAGAAATGAGGCAGAATTAAATATGCCCAGCTGGTGAATGATGTCAGCCCTTGCTTTCAGGATCCAGGACCAGGATTAGTAATTGCAGTCTACTGTCTTTGAGGTGGGACCAGGGATTCAGATGCATGCAACAAAGGGAAGCTTGGGAAGCAAAGTAACTGGAAAAGGAGACAAATGGTTTGAGTTTTTCTGGCTAAGAATCAAGTGGGTAGAGGCTGAGGTACAGGCAGAGGAAAGCTGTAGGGAGTGACGTATGGGCAAGAGCTGCAGCATTTGACTGTTAAGCAATGGAAGTGCAGGAATACGCAGAGCCGTGGCTATGAAATGCTTCATCTTCCAGGCTAAGGGGTGCTACTTCTGCCCTTGACCCTAATACCTTTGTTAGCAGGTCTGGTAATGCACCTCACCATTGCTAATTTTCTCAGCATCATGCTCCTGGCAGGTGTCTAATTATCCTCCCACCCACAATGGATTTGTGTGTGTGCAGCTCTGCCTTCCCTGCCTAGCCGATTGCTTGCTCTGGAAGCACAATTCCTTTTGCCACAAGTTACAAAAATCCAACTGGGAAGAACAAGAGTGGATCCAAGATATCAAATAGTGTTGTCATGAGTTTCATTTGCCATCTTTCATCTGGGCTTCACTCCAATGCTTCCTTTTCAATGTCTGTTAAGGGCCATTCTCTTGGGCTTCCTTGTTTGCTGTTCATTCATTCATCCATGCAGTCATTCAACAAACATTTAGTGAGCATCTCTTATATGGATGCTGCAATGTTTGAGGACACAGATAATGAACCCTCTGAGAGCAAGGGTTGTACTTTATCTAGAGGGAAAGAAACAAATTAACAGCATGATGTGAGGGGCTACAGGAGCAGAAAGACTCAGTGATTTTAGCAACAAAAAGGCATTAAGGGTGTGGAGCTGTTGTACCAGTTAATAAGCTACTGCCTCTTCGTTTCAAAGCTACTCTTTAATACTCAGTGTTGCAATGCTGAGGACTGGGCAAGCCACATTTCTGCTTTTCCAAGTGGCTTCCTGTTAGGTTCTGCTAACGGTGATCCCAGCAGGAGTCTACAGAGCTGGAGGAGGAAGAAGGTGTCTACTCTTGTCTGTTTACTATTGGCTGCTTCTTTGCTTTGGGTTTCTGTATGCAGCACCCTACCCTTTTCCTTTTGCTCTAGCTGTATCCGTTTGTTTGTTCCAGTAGCAGCAACTGATTCCGGTTAAATTTCCCTAACACTCACAAGACCAGCCTCATTATGACCTCTCGGAGATAGAAATCTCAGCTGTCCAGTGCCTTCTCTCCTTGGATAAGAGGCCCCCTCTTATAATGTCAGAGACTTCATCGGTTGGGGGGTGGGGGTGGAGTCCTTACACAGATCTGAGCCCCAGATCAGCAGGACCCCTTCTCCTCCAAGCCTTTAAATTTTAATTCCAACTCTTTTTTTCCCCGCAGCCCTAGGGGTGGTAGCTGCTTTCTACCTGTGATGTTTCAGTGGTTGTTGCCTCTTTAGTTCAATACCTAGTTAATAATTCTTTATATTAAATTCCCCATTAAGGTAACTGATGTGGCTTCTCTTTCCCAACTAGACTCACTGATTCAGGGTCCTAAAGGATAAGTAGAAACCCCAAACAAAGAGAATAGTTCAAGCTGACACTTGAAGGAGAGAGTAGTATGTACAACTTAGACTTCTGTTTGGGTCCAGAAGACCTTTATTCCAATTAGACTATACTGCCTTCCAACAGCATAGGCTTTCCAGTCTTCTCATGTATAACGTGAAAAATAATATTTCAATAGTACACTAGCCTAATGAGGAAGTTGCTTCTATCCATGGTTGGCTCATGAGGAAGAAAGGGACTTACCCAAAGTCATGAGCCACACAGGGAGCATTACAGTACTTGCTTATGGCAACCCTAAAAAGTTATAACTGAACGACAAAAAAAAAAAGCTGAGGATATATCTGCTGTTCATTGCCAGTGGGAATCTAAAGTGATAAGTGCTATGAAGAACTGGCAGATCCTCAGTAGATTATACATGGGATTACCACATTATATAATTACCACTAAGTAAACCCTTCAATGCCCTGGGCAAACTAGTTAATCTAAATTCTAATGTATTCATTATTTCTCCATTTCTGGAGAAATGAACACCTCCATTGAACACCTACTACATGCTAGGTCCTGGGAAGACAAGTCAAAATCTCCTCCAAGACTTAGTAAGGAAAATTTCTTGAACTACTACAAACTGTGTAGAAGCAGCACTGATAATTAACACTTATCACATTCTATGTGCTAGCTAATGTTCTAAGCTGTTAAAATGCTCTGTGTTGTGTTCGTCTGTTTTCAGAGAAGACGATGAAAAGCAATTCCAACCTGACCCAAATAGGTATATACCCAAAATAATCTAGGACAGGTATTCAAACAAGCCTGTTCATGAATGTTCATACCAGCACTATTCACAAAGTGTGAAAACAACCCCTGTGTCCATACATTGCTGAATGGATAAATGAAGTGTGGCTTGTCTACACAATGGATATTGTATGGATCTTAGCCATAAAAGGTACTGGTGCATGCTCTGAAACATGCATGAGCCTCAAAAACATTATGCTAAATGAAAGATGCAAAGTTCACATATCCAGAATAGGTAAATCCATAGAGACAAAAGGCAGATTAGTAGTGCCAACGTCTGGTAGGGGGAGGAGGAAAAGGAGAGTTCCTAGTGAATAGAGATTTTGGGGGGGATGAGAACAGAGACTTATAATCTAGGTAAGAAATAGATGTCTCAGAATGAAGTTAAGCCAGTAAGAATAGGAGTAAGATATAATTTGTAGTTGTAGTATAGTTACTAAAATTGGGGATTCACATCAATGTATATTTGAATTCCATCTCTACTGCTTATTAGCTCTATAGACCTATGCCTCTATTCCTAATGTGAAAAGACAATTGTAGTTATGTATGTATCTTTGGTGGATTCCCAGGTACCCTAGAAAAGTCAGGACTTTATAGGACAGATTAGTGGTATGTCACAAAGGAGCACATTTTGACTAAGGGGCTTAAAGGTGACCCAAATCACTGACATCTAGTTGTCTGGCATTAAGAAACGCACCTCCAGAAATTTCTGCAATGTGTCACTCAGCATTTTATTCTCAAAGATGTCAAGGTGTCTAATGTTTGTCCACTACAGGGTAAATAAATCTGCAACTGATTCAGAGCCTGTAGAGGCAAGGAGGAAATTCACAGGGATAACAAGTCATTTAAACTGCGTGGAGAGAAGGAACAATGTCAAGTTCTCACACAAGTGTTTGGGGATTCAAGCCCCTCTCCCTTGAAGTAACAGTTAAGTCCTTTGCAGTGAGGGTGGTAAAATACTGGAACAGTTTAGATGATATGGATGGCTTTTGGTTGTCTGTATACATTTTAGAGTGGTGAAAGTAAAAGTTTTGGTTTGGGATGGGCTGAATTTGTGGTATTCCTGGCATATGTAAGCAAGTCTGTCCAGACTAGGTATATGCTTGTTGACTCACACGGACTCAAGTATATGAGTGTAGGAGACAATTGAGGGCAGAGTCTACACAATTAAGACAAGTAAAAGGGAACCAGTGAAAGAAAAACGGATCTAAGCTGCATGCCTCAAGGATAACCAAGCACACCTGTACCATGCCAATCAAGAGGAAAGCCGTCAAGATTGGCCACTCCTGGAATGTCTGCAGCCTCCTGAACCTTGCTTATCTCATTACATCACATTTATCATTAAAGTTGTGGAAACAAATCAAAGATTAAGAGGAAAAAAATTCAGAGTTGCATGAATGGCACATTAACATGAGAAGCAGGGAAAGCTGTGAAACCGTTCAGGAGGGAAACACGATTCCGCGTCGGGTTACTCCTGTGAAACAAGTAACCATGTTTCTTACAATTCAGTAGCTTAACAAGTAATGTTTCAACTCTGCATTTTAATAAAAACTCATTTAATAAAAACTCCTATCTATATAAATGGAAGAAGAACATCCTCCTGGCCTTACCACAGGGAGCCCTTTGGTCCTAGTTTTTTATCTTTTCAGAGAAGATGATGAAATTGGATTTCAAATGTCGAAGACACAGTTCAAGTTTCCAAACCTGGCATGCCCACTTTGCTGGGGAAGAATAATGGGGTCGAATCACTGCAACTGCTTGAGAAGTCTCACTCTATTGAATTGAATCAACGTTAGACAACTGGATTTTAACCGCGACTTCGGTACAGAATGTTGCAAATCGCGTGGCTGGGTGAACTTCTCAGCCTCTCCGTTCCTGACACGTTTCCACAGAAGCCCTTTCAGCTGAAGGTCTCACACCTCATCTGCCTCCTTCCCAGCGAAAATGCATTTTAATAGTGGTGCAGGCCTGTAGGTCTGTGTTTTCAGACAGAACTGCCTTGGCTCCAGGGCCACCTTGGCCGATACTCGTTTTCAAAAGAGAAAATAGAGAAGCAAATAACTAGCATCCAAGTGCATGCTATTGGAATCAGGTGTAATCAATTGTAGGAATTTGGGAGCGAGCAGGGCTGCGGGCCATCCACTCAAGGGTTCTGAAGGCTCTTCAAATGGGGAAATTGGTTCCAAGAAAATGAATACGAGATTCCTTAGGGCCGTATTGTGAACATACTGGCATTTTGTTCATTTTTTCACTCTTTTTGATAAAAAAAAAGAATTTGGATTTTTCCTGTTCTCATTTTCAGGAACCACTTGCAGGAAAATTTATATGCTCTTTAGGGAACAAACGAGATCAAAAATCTGAGAGATGGTATTGGCTAGGGTTCCTTCGTCGTTAATGTGGAAATTACCTAACCATGAGAGATGAGAAAGTTCCACTGACGAATGGAAAGCACAACCAAGTTTTTTTTTGTTTTTGAGACTGGGTCTTGCTCTGCTCCCCAGGCTGGAGTGCAGTGGCACCACCATGGCTCACTGCAGCCTCCATCTCCCAGGCTCAAAGCCATCCTCCCACATGAGCCTTCCAAGTAGCTGGAACTACAGGGACACACCAACACGATACCTGGCTTTTTGAAAGACTTGGTACAGGTGGGATTTCACCATGTTGCCAAGGCAGGTCTCAAACTCCTGGGCTTAAGCAACCCTCCCACCTTGACCTTCCAAACATTTAAACATTACAAGCATGAGTCACCACACCCAGCCCAAGGTTAGAAAGTTCTTAGGATCTTTTCAAGTAAATTTCTTCTCTAGTTCTTACTCATTTAGGACAAGTCCGAGGCCTAATGCTAGTTTTTCAAAAGTTGACTAATTTAAAAATTTTAAAGTATTTAATGTATAAATAAAATCGAGGTGTACAATATGACTTGATACATATTGCCTACTGATTATTACAATCCAATTGACATCCATCACCACTTAGTTACCATTTGTGAGTATATGTGGGGTGAGGTCACTTAAAATCTTACCAAATTTCAAATACATCATCAATTATAGACACCATGCTATACATTAGATCCTCAGAGTTATGTATCAGGTTGGTGCAAAGATAATTGTGATTTTACCATTAAAAGTAATCCCTCCTTCCCCCAAGCCTCTGGCAACCACCTTTCTACTCTGCTTCTAAGTTCTACTCATTAGATGCCATAAAGCCGATCATGCAGTATCTGTCTTTTTCTTATTTCTTTAGCATAATGTCCTCCAAATTTAGTCATACTGTCAAAATGGCAGGATTTAAGTCTCAATGTTTCATTATATATAAAATATATATACACATACACTCGATACTTAAAGTCTGTAGATGAACACTTGGCTTGTTTCCATATATTGCCTATTGTAAATAATGCTGCAAGGCCGGATGTGGTGGCTCACACCTGTAATCCCAGCACTTTGGGAGGCTGAGGCAGGCAGATTACCCTGAGGTTGAGTTTGAGACCAGCCTGACCAACATGGCAAAACCCTGTGTTCTCTACTGAAAAAAACAAAAATTAACCAGACAAGGTGACATGCGCCTGTAACCCCAGCTACTTGGGTAGCTGAGGCACGAGAATCGCTTGAACCCTGGAGACATAGGTGGCAGTGGGCCAAGATCACACCTCTGCACTCCAGCCTGGACCACAGAGCAAGAGTGTCTCAAAAATGCTGCTGCTATGAATACAGGACTAACAGGTATCTTTTAGATATTGATTTCAACTCTTCTGAATATATACCTAAGATTGGGGTTGCTGAATCATTCTACTTTTACAGAGATCTGGCTGTTTTCCCTAACAGCTGTACCAATTTACATTCCCACCTACACATTGCACCCCCACATCCTCAGCACCCCCACATCCTCAGCAACACAGATATAATCTTGCTGTGTTGCCAGGCTGGAGTGCAGTGGCGCAACCTCGGCTCACTGCAACCTCCACCTCCCAGGTTCAAGCAATTCTCCTGCCTCAGCCTCCCAAGTAGCTGAGACTACAAGGCACATAGCCCCATGCCCAGCTAATTTTTGTATTTTTAGTAGAAACGGGTTTTCAACATGTTGGCCAGGATGGTCTCGCTCTTTTGACGTTGTGATCCGCCAACCTCAACCTCCCAAAGTCCTGGGATTACAGGCAGGAGCCACCATGCCCAGCCAGCAACACTTATTTTAATGATAGCTACGTGTAACAGGTGTGAGCTGCTATCTGACTATGATTTTGATTTGCGTTTGTCTGGTGAGGAGTGATGCTGAGCAGCTTTCCATATACCTGTTGGTCATTTCAATGTCTTTAGAAAAGCTAGTCTGTTCCTTTACGCCCGCACTTCTTATAACACTTTCTGCAGTCTTACCACGACACGTTTGTAATTTTTTTTTTGAGACGGAGTCTCGCTCTGTCACCCAGGCTGGAATGCAGAGGCGCGATCTCGGCCATTCTCCTGCCTCAGCCTCTCCGAGTAGGTGGGACTATAGGCACCCGCCACCACGCCCGGCTAATTTTTTTTTTGTATTTGTAGTAGAGATGGGGTTTCACTGTGGTCTCCAGCTCCTGACCTCGTGGATCCGCCCGCCTCGGCCTCCCAAGGTGCTGGGATTACAAGCGTGAGCCACCGCGCCCAGCCTGTTTGTAATTATTAAGTTTGAGGACAGTATACTTGTTTTGATTACAATATAGCCCCATTGTGTTTCCCAAAAGGCTAGTGTAGGCCTGACATGTAAAGCATATTTAGTTCGTTCTCACACTGCTATAAAAGAACTACCTGAGACTACCCATTTATGAAGAAAAGAGGTTGAATTGACTCACAGTTCTGCAGTCTTAGTAAGAAGCACGACCAACAAGAGGGCTCAGGAAACTCACAACCACGGCAAAGGGGAAGCAGGCGCGTCTTACTACGGTGGCTCTGGGGGGAACCTGCCACACGCTTTTAAACAACCAGATCTTGGGAGAGTTCAGTATCGCGAGAACAGCACGAGGAAAACCCGCCCCCATGGTCCAATTCTGAAACGAGTACAAGGCTGCCTAGCTTGCAGGTGAATGTGCTGGGGATAGCAAATGAAGGTATCAGACACACCTGAGTTGCATTTATTTTAGACAACTTTACCATGCACTTTTCCTAAAAGAATGTTTGCTTTTTATGTGAAAGACATAAGATAGCAAAAATAAGTCATTTTTCCTCATTCAGAGAAGTCACTACTAGTTTCAAAGTCACTAGGTTTGTGATTTGTGAAAGCAGCAATTGGAAACCTAGTCCTCTTCAAATTAATCACATTTTTCCCTTTATTCTGAAAGTTATGGAAAACATGGCTAATGGACGAATATGCCGTTTACATAATTTTTGGGGGAACTGAAGTAATTCCATTTCAAAGCCCAATTTGACTTTTTACAGTTATTGCATTGGTGTAAATGGGAAAAGATGAAGTGATTTCCTCACATCGAAGTATTGCATTTCTTGGGTAGCATTCAACGAGAGCCATGAATGTAATTAGAGATGACAGGTTTTTTCTAAAAGAAATACTATCTTATCTGATGGTAGTTTCTTCCAGGCACTGTATGTCCCATTCTAGCAGCCCTTAACCCCACCCTCACCTTATCAGAGTTCTGGGCTGAATAGAGAAAGAACCCTTTTGACTTTTTAAAAGTTTTCTTTGTTCCTGTAACAGAGGCGAGAGAGAGGTGAGAAAGAATAGATTTTTCAGCATTATCTTTCAGTTCAAGGTGTCAGGGAGCATTACTGCGAAGTGCAAAGATTTACTCTTTGCTAAAATGTGTCACCTCTGCTTTGAGAGGTTGTGCTCCAAGGTAAGTGGCTGCACATTTTAATTTCTTTCATGACTGAAGCCTCTCATCTACACCCCAAACAAGAAGCATAGCCAGCAAGCAGTTTGCAGGAAGAAGTACAGCTCAAGTCTAGCAAGGTGAAAGAGGGCAAGAGATTTCCTGGAAAAAAAAAATGAGGCTTTGGGTTTACATCTCGTCTAACTTCGGGGATTATAACTCAACAGGGTCATTGTCCTAAGTTTTAAGAAGAAAGAATTTGGTTTTGGTTTCCTGTTGGTTATCCTTGCTTGTTTTCTAGTGGAGCATGGCGAGAGCGTAACCACCCAGTGGATTCACCTTGCCCACTGCCTAGACAGGATAACTTATCAAGAAAAATGAATTGCAACAGAGAAAAATCTAGATTATGCAGGGAGGGCTGCAAGACAGACTGGAGTTCCGTTATTGCTCAAATCAGTCTCTCAGAGCAGGCGGGAAAACAGCTTTTAAAGATAACTTGGTGGGTGGGGGCAGGCCAGTGCATCGGGAGTGCTGACTGGTTGGGTCAGAGATGAAATCATGGGGAATCAAGGGTGTCTTGCGCTGAGTCAGCTCTTGGGTGGGGAGGCCACAAGATCAGCTGAGCCAGTTTATTGATCTGATTGGTGCCAGCTGATGCATCAAGTGCAGGGTCTCCAAAATATCTCCAGCACTGATCTTCAGCTTTACAACAGCAATGTTGTCCCCAGGAGCAATCTGAGGAGGGTCAGAATCTTGTAGCCTCGAGCATGACTCCTAAACCATAATTTCTAATCTTTTGACTAATTTGTTAGTCCTACAAAGGCAATCTCATCCCCAGGCAAGAAGGGGAAAGGGCCATTATCATCATTGTTTCAAGCTGTAAGGTGTAAACTAAGTTTGTCCCAAAGCTAATTCAGCCTACAGGAGTTCAGGAATGAACAAGGACAGCTTGGAGGTTAGAAGCAAGATGGAGTTAGTTCAGATCTTTGTCACTGTTGAGGGCTAAACTCTGATTTTTTTATCTTACCCACATTCCTACCTAAGAGGGGCTTTAGGTAGTCATGCCCTACAAACCATAAATTCTCATCAGATGGGTTTTATTTGACCCTATATATCGTGACTTACTTTTCAATCTGACTCTGGCAAAACATTGTAAGACAAGGAAAAAAATATTTAACCCCAAAATGTATTTCCTTGCCATACCTTGAAATTGCCCTGCAAAGTCTCTTGTGTGAAAAATTCACATTCTATAGAGAATCACCTTCCCCCTTTCTTTTCCTTCCTTCCTTCCCAGATCCAGGAGATAATCAACTAAGAGCCAGGTACCTTTTTAGGTCCCAGGTCCCATAAGAAACATTTTACAGCCTGCTGTCTCTAAAGTCAGCTATCTAAGAGCTTCCTCTGCACAATAAAACTTGGTTTCCACAATCCTTTGTCTTTAACCTGAACATTCCTATCAATCCCTGGTGTTCAGATAACCTCAACCAATTGTCAACCAGAAAATGTTTAAATTTACCCATAGCCTGGAAGCCCCCGCCTTGAATTGTCCCACCTTTCTAAAGGAAACCAATGTATTTCTTAAATGTATCTGATGTTCCATGCATCCTAAAATACATAAAACCAAGCTGCACCCCAACCACCTTGGGCACATGTTCTCAGGACCTCCTGAGGGCTGTGTCACGGGCCAGGTCACTCATATTTGGCTCAGAATAAATCTCTTCAAATATATTACAGTTTGACCCTTCATCAACATGATGTCAGTTAAAATTTTGCAATGGTGGTTTCAAGAGCAAGGAAGAGCCTGAGAGAGCGGAGCAGAATTGTAGGCAGGGATGTTGGCTGTGCCAGTGTTTGACACTAGGCTCTTATGAGTTGTGAGCTCTGGCATGACATTGAACATGAGTAGAGTTAAACCAATACAAGATATAATCCTTTGTGCTGAGGAAATTAAATCTCTTACACAAGAAAATATGCCCTTTACCTATGACAAGTCAGATAAATTAAAGATGCCCCAATTTCCTTCCAATTCCAAGCATCCTTTCATTGGTCCAGGAGGCAAGAGTCAAAACTTGCCAGGGAAACTTGGATCACTGTATTCTCTGCATTGTAAACGTACGCCATTTACTTACTGCATTTAGGTAAAGTGTAAGCTTCTCCACCTGCATGTATCTTTAAACTACCTCACTAAGATCCTGAGGCAACCAATTAAGTAGAAATCAATTTACTGGCAGAAAACCCTTCTCCAGGTTTGCCCAAAGAGAAGTCTTCTAAAAGATTCTGTAATGTTCAAACTCATGAAACTTTCTGAGGCACCTCCACCCAACTCACAAAGCATATGGTCATAGGCTAAAGAGAGGTAGAATGGGATAATGCAGACATGCTATGTTACTAACATGCTGTGTTAGTAACTCTTGGCCTCAAACAAACCCCCTGCCTTAGCCTCCCAAAGTACTGGAATCACAGGTGTGAGCCACGGCAGTTGCTGGCCCAGGCTGAATTTTGACTCTCTTCTCTGAAAATACTCATTTATCTAAATTCTATCAACTGACGACCTTAAGGTCCATAAGCTAAATCTAAAGAACAAAACAAATCCAAAACAAATACAAAACCCACGATTCTACATTATATCTGCCTAATAATGAAAAACACACTCTTGACCTGTTTCACCTATACCCTTATTTATAGGAGTTTGTAACAGGGTCTGAGCCTGAAGGTATTTTTTATTTTTAGCCATTCTAATTCAATTAGTTGGCAATAATAAAGAACAAAGGAAAGCCATTATGCAAATATATGGCCATTCAAAGTCAGAAATTGGGGTCAGGAGGGAGAGGATGGGAAGAATAAAGACAGAGAATTTTTTTTTTCTTGTCAGAGTTCATTACTGTTTTATTGTAATATTAATTTTCTAAATGATTATTGATATTCAAAGTCAACATACGGGATGGTCGGTCTTATCTCTCACATTCCAGCTGTACTGAGTAATACATTTCCTTAAAAAAAAAACCTGTTTTTTTTACTTCCAGATCGAGACCAGGGATTGGCAAACATTTTCTATCAAGAGCCAGAAAGCAAATATATTAGGCTTTTGGGGTGATGATTCTGTATCACAACGACATAACTCTACCACATAGTGCCACAGGCAATATGCACACAAATGGATGCCAATTAAACTTCCTATACAGACGCTGGCACTTAAATTTAATAAAATGTTTATGCATAATGAAATATTTTTCTTCTTTTGATTTTCTTTTTTTTCAGATGGAGTCTCGCTTTGTTCCCCAGGCTGGAGTGCAGTGGCGCGATCTTGGCTCACGGCAACATCTGCCTCCCAGGTTCAAGTGATTCTCCTGCCTCAACCTCCCAAGTAGCTGGAATTACAGGCACCTGCCACCACTCCCAGCTAATTTTTGTGTTTTTAGTAGAGTCAGGGTTTGCCATGTTGGCCAGGTTGGTCTTGAACCCCTGACCTTAGGTGATCCACCCACCCCGGCCTCCCAAAGTGCTGGGATTACAGGTGTTGAGCCACCGCGTCCAGCCTGATTTTTATGTTTTTATTTTTTTAACTATTCTTAAGTCAGTACAAAAACAAGCAGTGGGTGAAGTTTATTGACCCCTGCTCTTCACCCATGCTACTCTAAGTGTGGGTGAAGCATGGACAGCTGCACCACCATCACCTGGGAAATTTTCACAAAAACAGCGTCTCAGGTCAGACCCAGACCTATAGGATCAGAATTTGCCTTTAAAGGTCCCCAGGTGATGCACATTAAAGATTGAGCTGCACTGCTCCCTGGGAAGGTTTCTTACTGTAACCCTATCAGGAACATCAAGGAGCCTTGTTAAAAATGCAGATACCCAAACCCTTGCCCTGGAAATTCTGACGTGAGAGTATCTGGTTGGGGACTAGGAATGTGTGTTTTTAACAGGTTGTTCAGCTGGTTCAAATAAATATCTAAATTGTAGTATTTCATTTCGACAGCGCTCTCTGGGGAAGCCCCCCTATGCTCTCCTTTGCTTCCTTTTAAACCGTCATGGGCCCAGACAAGTAAAGGTGCTTAGACAAAAACTGTAGTTTTGTAAAATAGAAAGAACAGAGCAGCTTCCTTGATTTGCAACCCCCTGATCACAGAGAGATTAGTGCCTGCTCTCATTCTGGGCTTCCCTGCCTTCTCCCCGTCTTACCCCCTCCTCAATACTGCATGCAGGGATTTTCGAATACATTACCCTGAGACTTGGCAAAAAATGGGCCAGCATCCCTGGACTCCAAAAGTGTAACTAGAGCCCCAGGGAGGGAAAAAAAATCGTAGGAAAAAATAGAGAGTGAGACAGGGAGTGGGGAGCGTTAGAGGGAGATGTCCTCCCCCTTTCTTTGAAACAGCTTCTAACAGTGAACCACATCTGGTTTTCATAAGCACCAACACCAGGTGTAAGACATTCAGTGAACAATCACCTCTGGCTGATGGAGTGGAATATGGCACATTATCAAGAATAAATGAGACAAAATATTCCAATTACAGATGTATCCTACTTCTTTCTGTCTCATGCCAAGCGTTTGTCTCAATCGTTCAAGCTACAAATTACCCCCATGCTCGCGAAGCACTGCCGAGTGGGCAAACACCAAGGCTTCTGCTTGGAAAGAGATCGTTGGTGTTTGTTAACATTGGAGAGTTTGTGTTTGGAGAAATGAGATGGTTTCAGTATCTTGTCTTTTCCCACCAGGACATACGGCACGACGTTGGGTGGCGATATTCCAGACTCAGATAATAATGGAGAAATTCAAAGGATATTAACATCAACATTAAGCCGTCTTAAGAGTAATATGGAAATTGCAATATTATTTTATTTGTTGGAGATCAAAAGGATCTATGACCTAATTAGGGAACTGGCTAAATAAATTATGGCATATCAATAAGAGACTAGGCAGCCAAAAAGTTAGGTTTTTAAAGAATATTGAATAACATGGGGAAAATGGTCACAGTAAAATAAAAATAATAGCACTCTCATTAAAAATAATAGCCACCAGTGATTGAATCCTTACGACATGCCAGAAACTCTGTTAAGCACTGTACGTGTGCCCCAGCATACAATTTATAACAGCCCTTGGAGGTAGGTGTAATTTCTCCCAAATTTCAGGAGGTTAAATAACTGGCCCGAGATCAAACACCCAGCGTGTGGCCAAGCTGAGTAGCAAATTCAGGCCTGTTCAATTCCAGAATCTGAGCCTTTAATCCCTAGGCTATTGTCCTAATTTCACTTTCAATGAAATTAAAACAAATAGGAAATGATGACAACAGTGGTTCTTTTGTTTGTTTGTTTTTTCCTGGGTGGTGGGAGTAAAGATGATTGTTTTGATTTGTCCTCGGTTTTCCGAATTTCCTACATTCTTTTCTATGTACATATTCTATAGTGCAAGTCTCTTATATTCTAAAACAAAATCAGAAAAAAATAAACTTAGTTTAAAATGTTTCATTTCTAGGCTAGGAGTGGTGGCTCACACCTGTAATCCCAGCACTTTGGGAGGCCGAGGTGGGTGGATCACGATATCACGAGTTTGAGACCAGCCTGGCCAACATAGTGAAACCCCGTCTGTACTAAAAATACAAAAATTAGCCGAGCATAGTGGTGGGCGCCTGTAATCCCAGCTACTCAGGAGGCTGAGGCAGGAGCATCACTTGAACCCGGGAGGCAGAGGTTACAGTGGGCGGAGATTGTACCACTGCACTCCAGCCTAGGTGACAGAGCAAGACTCCATCTCAAAAACAAACAAACAAACAAAAAAACAACAAAAAAAGCATAACAACAAACAGTTTTATATGACATGGGAACTGTCAGAAATGAAGACCCAGGGGAAACTGTCTAACTTTATGCTTAGATTGGCTGAAGAATAGGCCTCAGTGTAGAAATGTGATTGGGTAAAACGTGTTTGATCTACTGGCAGTGGACTGAAGCGGAGGGGACCCAGCAGGGTCTGTCTACTCTGATTCTTCCTGGCCCCGGTGTGACATTCCTTTCCTCTGGGTATAGGACAGGATGCCTGTCACAGGAGGGTTTTCGAGGGAGAAGGGAGAAGGTCAGAGAGTGACCTTTCTAGGTTTTATTGGCTTGCTTTGGGGAAGAGGATCTCTAGTTGCTGTGACTCACCTTGGAGAAGAAGAATTCTGGTTTCTATGACTCCCTTCTGGGGAGAAAGAGAGGCAAGAGACAGGAGGATGAGAGAAGGTCAGAAACACCTCGTTTCTGAGGCCCTTGCAATCTCCTTCAGCTCCAAGTACACAGCACACCAAGGTGCCATACTTTGGGGTATCATGTTCTGAGCCCTGACGGTGGCTAATTTGTAAACTCGAGAACTAAGTACCTATGTTCATGCACCAGTTGGGTGACTGTGAACATGTTTGAAAAAAAAATTGAGTCTTTTGCTCATATGTAAAAAGGGAAATTATTATCCACCTAATGAGAGCATTTTGGAGGTTAAGTGGGTTCATACTGTACAGACTGGTGGCATCAAAGGTGGCGTGTAAGTGATGAATCATCATTGCCTCATTTGTTTGTTTGTTTTTTTGAGATGGGGTATCACTCCGTTGCCCAGGCTGGAGTGCAGTGGCACGATCTCAGCTCACTACAACCTTCGCCTCCTGGGTTCAAGCAATTCTCCTGCCTCAGCCTCCTAAGTACCTAGGATTACAGGCATGCACCACCATGCCCAGCTAATTTTTATAATTTTAGTAGAGACGGGGTTTCACCATGTTGGCCAAGCCGGTCTCGAACCACTGACCTCAGGTGATCTGCCCACCTCGGCCTAAGTGCTGGGATTACAGGCGTGAGCCACATGCCCGGCCCATCAGTCCCATCTTTATCATTAGAATTAGAATGAAGGGGGTTGCTCCTATCTTGGCTCCAAATATGAATGCTGGCCTCATTAGCAGCAAGCAGTCATCCTTTCTTTTTCTATCAAGAATAAGCTGCACACTTGCTTCACGCCAGGCTCTGCGGAGGCATAAGAGGCATCATATGAAGATGGAATTGAGAGTTGAGGAGACAACCATGTGGAATAGGAAGATTCCCAACCCAGAGCAGAAGAAAGTGACATCCAAGAAGGTTTGCCAGAGGGGTGACATCCAAGCTGATAACACTTGAAGCATGACTACGATTCTCCAGACAAAAAGAGAGAGATGATTCCAGGTGAGGGAACAGCAAGTGTGGAGGCTCGGAGGTGTTGGTTACCAGAAACAATTGGTCTGGGTGACTAATAACCTGGCAGATAATGGCTTGAGCCAAAGGTGGGCTGGGCAAGAATAAGAGGTAGACCTGGAGAGAACAGCAAAGGCCAGAGGGACTGCAGACCAAGCCTAAAATACAAGGCTTAGACATGCTTGTTTACAAAAAGGGGAGCCCTGGTGGGTTTCAGCTTAGGAATAACACAACGATCATGGGAGGAAGACCATCCTGGTGGCCACTGGGGATACACAGCTCCCTCATCCACAAATTCACGTTTATGTCTCCTGCCAGGGAAGAGCCGCTCTTAGCTATAAGAGAGGGAAGAGTTCAGATTGGAGTTCTGCCACAAATGCATCGCATTTAGGCAAATCCATGGATCTTCCTGGATCTTGGTTTTCTCATCTATAAATGAGAACAATTCATGCAGTGCACCCTGCACACTGAAGCAGGAAAGTGTATGAAACAGAGCACAGGTTTTCTCTCTGTACTAACCAGAAATCATATCCCTGTTACTTCCAAACTATTTTTCCAGCCTTTAGCGATGTGCCTTAACCTCCCTGAACCTCAGTCCCTCATCTGGGAATTCATAACAGTACCTATAACCAAGAGTCACTGTGGGCATGAAATAAAAGAATGCCTATGCTTGTTTCATACAGTGTTGAGACTGCACCCAATAAATAAGAGATATCATCATTATTGTTGTTGTTATTATTACACTCTGAACTACTCTGAACAAACAAGGCATTGTACCTTCTATACAGGCAGTACTGAGACTTAAAGTGCCAAGCACAATGTCTGTTGCAGGTTGATTCATAATAAAAGGGCACTTACTTTTCCCTTCTTAATAGGTACTCAATCAAAACAGCTTTTAAACAGATCATTCATGCATCCACTTATTTATTCCCCCACAGTGTATTGAACTTCATGTACCTGGAATTGTACAAGGTTCTGAAGATATGGTGATAGGTCAGATAGAGTCATTACTCTCAAGCTGGAATTCATTTAATGGGTTTATATCATGCATTCTCAATGGTGACAATATTTCTCCCAAGGAAGTAAAAATTGGTTCTTGGGGGGAGGGAGAAGACAAACAATCTCAAATATGACAAGGTGTGTGTGACCTTCCGAAGGGCCACAGTACATAAACAGATATACAATGCATCCATGATATTAAAGTTAATAAAACACTATTCACTATTCATGACAGCCAAAAGGTGGAAACACCCCAAATGTCTATTAACAGATAAAAGTATAAGCAAAATGTGGTCTAGCCACACAATGAATATTATTCAGCCTTTCCATGAAGCCCTCATCCAGGCTACAACATGGATGAAACCTTGAAAATATTATGTTAAGTGAAGAAGCTACACACAAAAGACCACATATGTATGATTCCATTTTTGTGAAACGTTCAGAATAGGCAATTCCATAGACAGAGAAAGCAAATTAGTGGTTTCCAGACATTAGAGGGGATGAGAGGGATAGGAAGCGACTGCTAATGTGTAAGGAATTTCCATTTGGGGTGATACAAATGTTCTGGAATTAAATAGTGGTGACATTTCCAAAACATCATGCATGAACTTAATGCCATTGAATAGTATACTTTAAAATGGTTAAAATGGTGAAATCTTATGTGCATTTTACCCCAAAAACAAAATAATTTTAAACACTCATAAATGGGGTAATAGTGGAAAAAAAAAGTTGAGAAATGCTGGTTTCGATGGATGTATAGACAAATAATCTTACCAAATAAACATCTCTTGTTTTGTCTCCAGATGCTTAACGATCTCAATGTTCTAGAAGGAAGGGGGTCTCCATAAACCACTATCAGTCTGGCAATAATTACTTAGTTGATGGGTCTCTCTCAGAAGATGATTCTGTCTGTCCCGCCGCATTAGGGTGTAAGAGCTCAGAGTGTCAGCCTAGAGCACCACGGATTTAGAACACCCAATCCCTTCCTTCATCACTAAGCAAGACAGGCAAGCATAGCAGGAAACCAGGGTGAGTGGTGGCACAGACAGAATTGGAGGCAGAAGGGACCTCTGAGGGCTGGGTGCCCAGAAGGAGGCTTTATAAGAGCTGTGAGTTCTGAAGGAAGGTGCATTATTAGTCCCTTCTTGCATTGCAATAGAGAAATATCTGAGACTGGGTAATTCATAAGAGGTTTAATTGATTCACGATTCCACAGGCTGTACATGAAGCATGGCAGTATCTGCTTCTGTGGAGGCCTCCGGGAGCTTTGACTAATAGCAGAAGACAAAGCTGGAAGAGACATCTTCACATAGCTGGGGCAGGAGCAAGAGAGAGAGTGGGGAGGTGCCACACCGTTTTGTGTGAATGAGATGGAGTCTCACTCTTTCTTCCGGGCTGGAGTGCTGTGGCGTAATCTCGGCTCACTGCAACCTCCGCCTCCCAAGTTCAAGCGATTCACCTGCCTCAGCCTCCCAAGTACCTGGGACTACAGATGCACAACACCACACCTGGATAATTTTTGGATTTTTAGTAGAGACAGAGTTTCACCATGTTGGCCAGGTTGGTCTCGAACTCCTGACCTCAAGTGATCCATCCACCTCGGCCTCCCAAAGTGATGGGATTTTAGGAGTAAGCCCTGTGCCCGGCCTGTGCTACACACTTTTAAACAACCAGATCTTACTATCACTCACTCACTCACTATCACAAGAACAGGACTGAGGGGATGGTGCCAAACCATTCATGAGAACTCCGCCCCCATGATCCAGTCACCTTCCACCAGGCCCCACCTTCAACATTGGGGATTACAATTCGACATGAGATTTGTAGGGACACAGATCCAAACCATATCAGATGGTAATGAACTATACCGATAACATCAGCAGGTCTTTTTAATTGCTAGGGTTAGCATTGTTTTTTAACCCATGGCATCCCCATCCCCTTACATAATTTATGTCTCTAAGATTCACTGTTGGCCAGGGGCAGTGGCTCATGCCTGTAATCCCAGCACTTTGGGAGGCCAAGGCAGGCGGATCACTTGAGGTCAGAAGTTCGAGACCAGACTGGCCAACATGGCGAAACCCCCTCTCTACTAAAATACAAAAATTAGCTGCGCATGGTGGTGGGCACCTGTAATCCCAGCTACTCAGGGGGCTGAGGCAGGAGAATCACTTGAATCTGGGAGGTGGAGGTTGTAGTGAGCTGAGATCACCCCAATGCACTCCAGCCTGGGTGACAGAGTGAGACTCCGTCTAAAAATAAATAAATAAATAAATAAATAAATAAATAAATAAATAAGATTCATTGTCTTCATCTGAATAACAGAGCTTACAAAACAGTTACAGCCTTTTTAGTTGGGACCTCTGGAACAATTCCTCTTGGAACACTGCTCTCTCTCCTCCACATAAATAATATACTGTCATGAGATGTTCTGTCTGTATTCCTTAGACCTGTACTGTCTGATATGGTAGCTACTAGCCAAATGTGGCTATCTACTTTTAAATTAATTAAAATAAAATAAAATGTAAAAGTTCAGTTCCACAGTCAAACAAGCCACATTTCAAAGGCTCAATATCATGTGGCCAGTGGCTGTTAAATTAGAGAGTGCAGGTGTAAAACATATCCATCATCACAGAAGTTTCTACTGGACAGTGCTATTCCGGATAGTGCCCTGAATAAGTTGAAGAGGGTACACCAAGAATTCTAAGTATGTTAATGCAAACCTTTTAAAATGCACACATTTTAATTTAAGCCTGAGTGATGTATTTGGATGTTAAGAGTGTGGTGGCCTTGTGGTGATATACTTTAAAAGGACTGATGGGTGAATCATGCATGGGCCCTACATAACTTCTCTTGCAGGAGCTGTGACTACAGGCAGTTAACCCCATAAAAGAGGGGCCCATGGCTGACTCCCTTGTGCAGCCTCAAGCAACAGAACACACCTCCAGTGAGGTGGCCACTTCCATCCTGGAATTCCTGAGGACTCTCTGGCTGCTGGAGTCACAGAATTTCCTGTCTTTACTGCCATTGACAAGCATTGCTTTGATGAGTACTGTGCCACGATGCTTCCCTTTTCTACCCACACAGATCATGGAAAGTGAGATTACAGTGTGGTTTAACTGAAAAAGAAAAGAAAAGAAAAAAGGAAAGAAAGGAGGGAGGGAGAGAGGGAAGGAAGGAATGAACGAAGGAATGAAGGAAAGAAGGAAGGAAGGAGGAAGGGAGGGAGGGAAGGAAGTAAAGAAGAAAGGAAGGAAGGAAGGAGGGAGGGAAGGAAAGAAAGAAAAAGGAAGAAAGGAAGGAGGGAGGGACGGAAGGAAGGAAAGAAGGAAGAAAGGAAGGAAGGAAGGAAGGAGGGAAGAAAGAACGAAAAAGAAAGAGAAAGGAGAGAGAAAGAAAGAAAGAAAGAAAGAAAGAAAGAAAGAAAGAAAGAAAGAAAGGTCACCATATGACCCAGCAATTTGACTCCCAGGTTATGCCCAAGAGAAATTAAAATATGCATATATGCAAAAATTTGTACAAAAATGTTCATACCAGAGTTATTCAAAATCACCAAAAAGTGAAAATGAACCTGAATATCCATCAACTGATGAATGGATACATAAGATGTAGTTTATCCATGCAATGGAATATTATTCGGCCATAAAAAGGAATGCAGGGTTGACACATGCTACAATGTGGATGAACCTTGAAAGCATCATGCCAAATAAAAGAAGATGCAAAGGGCCACATTATCATGTGATTTCATTTGTATTAAATACCCAGGACTGGCAAATCCATAGAGACTAAAAGTAGATTTGTGGTTTCTACGGAGAGGGGAGAGCAGCGGAAGAGGGAGTGAGGGCTAATTGGTATGGATTTGAGGGGAAGGGGAATGAAAATGCTCTGAAACTGATTGTGATGATAGTTGTGCAACTCTATGAATATACTAAAAACCATTGAAATGTACACTTTAAATACGTTAATTGTGTGGTTTGTGAATTCTATCTCAGTAAAGCTGTTTTTGTTTTTAAAAAGCCAGAGGCAAAGTCCATGGAATCTTGGGAACAATTGCAAAAAACAGTTAAGCCTCTGCTGCCTATATTTGGGTCTCTTCCTTCAAGGAAAAGAGACACTAGGTAAGTATTTAATACATATTTTGTCATTTGGTATGGTTTGTGTTCCCACCCAAATCTCACCTTGAATTGTAGTTCCCATAATTCCCCTGTGTTGTGGGAGGAACCTGGTGGGAGATAATTGAATTATGGAGGTGGTTTCCCCCACGCTGTTCTCGTAGCAGTAAATAAGTCGCATGAGATCTCATGGTTTTATAGGGGAAACTCCTTTTGCTTGGCTCTCTCATTCTGTCCTGTCTGACGCCATGTAAGATGGGCCTTTTGCCTTCCATCATGATTGTGAAGCCTCCTCAGCCATATGGAACTGTGAGTCCATTAAACCTCTTTTTCTTTATAATTTACCCATTCTTGGGTATGTCTTTATCAGCAGTGTAAAAACAGACTAATGCATCATTCTCTTTTTTTTTTTTAAGGTGGGGTCTCACTATGTTGCCCAGGCTGGCCTTGAAGTCCTAGGCCCAAGAGATCCTCCCACCTCGGCCTCCCAAAGTGCTGGGAGTACAGGCATGAGCCACTGTGCCCAGCCAACATATTGTGTCATTACTTTTTTTTTTTTTTAAGACGGAGTCTCGCTCTGTCACCCAGACTGGAGTGCAGTGGTGCAATCTCGGCTCACTGCAAGTTCCGCCTCCTGGGTTGGGTTCGTGCCATTCTCCTGCCTCAGCCTCCCGAGTAGCTGGGACTACAGGCACCCGCCACCATGCCTGGCTACTTTTTTTGTATTTTTTTTAGTAGAGACGGTGTTTTACCATGTTAGCCAGGATGGTCTCAATCTCCTGACCTCGTGATCCACCTGCCTCAGCCTCCCAAAGTGCTGGGATTACAGGCATGAGCCACCGCGCCTGGCCTACTTTTTTTTTCAAGTTGAAAAGTAGGCCAGAGAAACATTCCAGGACGGAGACAGGATAAAAGCAATGATGTAGACACTCAGGGTTTCTGTAGTCATTTGGAGATGAGGAAGTCATGTGAACAGCAGTCTGTATATGGCAGAGTGTTTATAAAGATATAAGAAGGAAGGGGCCTTGATTGGCAGGTGAGAAGACTCATAGAAATGGAAGCTTTGGAAGGTTAGGGGGGTGCAGAGTGGTGTTTTATAAATAATAATAGAAAAAAGCAGTGGTAGGAAAAACGAATTGGAAGGAAATGTACACATTCCCTCCTGGTTTCAGAAATTGTTGTTTAAGGTTGCTCGCAAGGCTTGATAAAGCCCATAAGCCAACAGGAATTAAGAGTCCAGGAGTGGTGGCTCACGCCTGTAACCTCAGTCCTTTGGGAGGCCAAGGTGGGTAAATCACCTGGGGTCAGGAGTTTGAGACCAGCCTGGCCAACATGGCAAATACAAAATTAGCTGGGCATGGTGGCGGAGGCCTGTAATCCCAGCTACTCGAGAGGCTGAGGTAGGAGAATCACTTGAACCCGGGAGGCAGAGGTTGCAGTGAGCTGATAGCATGCCAGCCTGGGCAACAGAGCAACACTCCGTCTCAAAAAAAAAAAAATTGGTGAGAGAAGGTGGCAAAACAAAGGAGGTGGGAGGGGATACATGCTACGACAATCTATTGAGTATTTGGGCACTATGTTGGACACTGGTGGGGAACAAAGAATGACCACAGCCTGTTTAGGGTGTTTGGAGAAAATAATCAAGTATCTGTACTATCATGTGACAAATGCTCTGGGGGGAAGGGGAGAAGGCCAAGGGTGTTCTGGAGTCAGAGAGGAATGGAGATGAGAAAAGGGTCATTACTACAATATATTGTCAGTTTCTTCAACAAGGGCAGAGGCATGGAAGATAGATAGATAGACAGACAGATAGATTAGATAAGATAGACGACAAATGGATAGAGGATAGATAATAGATGATAAATAAATAAGATAGATGCTAGATAGACAGAGGATGGATGGTTAGAGGACAGATAATAGATAAATGATAGCTGAATGATAATAATGATAGATGATAGATAGGTAACAAATGATAGATGGTAGATCAGTGATAGATGACAGATAGGTGATAGATGATTGATAGGTGATTGATAGATTGATAGATTAGATATGAATAGACACACAAATACGTAATAGGTAGATAGGTGATAGATGAGTTATCAATTGATAAAAATATGTCTTTCTATGAAAACCAGCTTTAGGACACCCCCAGGAGGCCTTCTCATCTCTGTGAATCTACTTTGATAAAGTAATGGTTAGAAAAACCACAGTGGGTCAGAGTAGACAGGGTAGACTACACATGCTACAGTGACAGACTAAACCAGAGTTACAGTAGCCTGACAACAAATATGTATTTCCCACTCACACTCTACATCCCACATGGTCAGTGGGGAGGGAGGTGGGCATCTCTCTATACAATTCCTCAGAACCCAAACTCATGGAGACTGGGATTCCATCTTATGAAGCCACCATATCGGCATGGCTCCCAGGGGGTCACAGCAGGAGAGAAGAGAGATTTAGGAACTCACATTCGCTCCTAATGCCTCTCCCTGAAAGTCACCCACATCACTACTACCAGCAGCCCATTGGCTAGAATGGGTCACATGACCTTGACCTAACTGAAAGGATAGCTGGGAAATACAGAGGGGCACATAAGTTTTTTTTTTTTTTTTTTTTGGTGGGGAGCATTGCTGTTTTTGCAAATATTGCTGCTATTATTGCTACTACCACTAATAATAATAATTGTTCATATTTATTGAGTGATTGCTATGTGCCAGGCACTGTGCTTTACACATGCTGTTAAATTCAATCTTCCCTAAAGTCTCTGAGAGCTAAGCAACTGTTCCTATTTAACTGGTAACGAAATTTTTAAAATGTGCCCTACAAGGAAAAGACTGAGCTGGGATTTGATCCTACGCTGTCCCACTTCTGAGCCCACACTCTTCCCGCCCTACATCCCCAGCCCTCCTTCCTGCAGTTCAATTTTCTAATGAGACAGAAAGTAGCTATGGGTCTTGTACATGACCCCAAGGCTCTGCGCTCTGCACCTCTCCAGCCTCTCTTGGAAAGGAATGAATCACACCGCCCCAGTTTGCTGCACCTTCTTTCCACCTGGACATCCAGGCTTTTGTCAATAAGAGGGTACTTTGCTGCTTTATTCTTACACTTGAGTAACATGCATTATTTAGCAGCAGAGTTTCAAAAACATTGAAATGACCCTTGTAAACATGGTTAAAACGTTTTCCTTTCAAAAGGCTTTGCTTCTCTTTGTAGCAGTGGGATTTCAGCACACAGAAGTAGCTTCCTCTTTTTTCCTTTGTTGCCAAATACATCTTAATTTTGTTTAACATGGAATAAATATTTAGTTTTACTCTCCCAGTGCTAAAAGACATTTATACAAGCTTTTGAGTTATTTGGAAATTGTCTTGATAATTAGCTATGTTTTCAGAGATCAAGAGGGCTTCATGTTTCTTCTTCAATTAAGTTTTCTTGTTTGTTTGTATGTCTTTGTTTTGTTTTTACCGAGTACTTAAAAATTACTAAAGTGTAAAGCTTTTTTTACTTGAATGTTTTGGGTGTCTGGAATAAAGCAAAAATTCATCTTAAGAGAGAGACGTCTAGATGTTAACTATCCTAAAATGACATCACTTTTCTGCTTTTACTTTATATCTTAAAAATAACAGCATACATTTGTGAAACAAATTTCAGAGAGCACTTGTGGTGTGTAGAGTGAGAAGCCAAGTTATTCATTATTGTTTCTGCAAAGATTGCTTTGGGTGTGGGTATGGGATAGGTTAGAGCAAGATATGCCTCTCTTCTGTTAGTTTCAAACACTTGTAGAATAAGCTACCTACGGACACAAATAAGGCTCAAGTTGACAAAACAAAGGAGGGTGGAAGTCGAAGGAATGGTTAGATCACTTTCAATGCAGGAAGTATGAATGTTATTTCAGGGAACTTTCACACATGTGAGCATGATAACCATCAAGGCAGAGAGAGATCACAAGAAAAGGTACAGGTTTGTTGAGCCACATATGAATTTAAATCCTGGCTCTCCTACTCACTTGCTGTGTGCCTTTCGGAATGCCAGTTAACCTCTCTGTGCCTCAATTTCCTCCTTCAAACGATGAAGAGCTGGTGATCACTAAGGTTGCCTCCCTCCCTCCCTCCCTTCCTTCTTTCCTTTCTTCCCTCCCTCCCTGCCTCCCTCCCTTCCTTCCTTCCTCTCTCCCTCCCTTCCTTCTTCCTTTTTTCAGGACATACCAAATATTGTTTTGGGTACCAGGGCTACAGCAATGGCCATAAAAAAATTACTTGCAACCACAGAGGTTACATGGACAGGAGTAAGCCAGTGAACAAATTAACAAGAGAAAAAAACTGATAATTTTAGATAATGTGGAGTGCTATGAAAAACATAAAGTAAGTTAATGGGATGTTGAGTGATGGGGGCGGGAGGAACCGTTGATCTAATGGCATGTGAAGGCCTCTAGGAGGGTGGGATATTTCAGTGCAGGTCTGGGGGAAGAGAAGGACCAGCCGCACACTCAGTGACCTGTGGGAAGAGAAAAGAGCATACCCCCACAGCAAGGGCAAAAACAAGGGCCTGGAGGTGGGTGTCAGCTTGTAACACTCAGTTGCAAGTCTCTGATCTAGGTACAGAATTGTCTTAGCATCCATCTTTCTTGCTCTGTGTGCTTTCTGCTCTCCTAGGCAGCATCTCATTTAAAGCTCTCTGCAGTGCCTGCAGTCGTCCACTCTCCAGTGACAGCATTCTCTTGGGTTCACAGCTCTGTCTGAGCATTCTGTGGAGGATGCGCATGATATTTTGCTTGTTTCTCATTGGGATGGTAGGGAATTCTCAGTGAGCTGGGTTTTCTCCCTGCCAGCAATCTGTGACAAGGGCAGCCTCTACCTCCCCATGTGCTGCTGGCAATTTGTACCAAGCACACTGGGAACAGTAAATGCTTGTTTCTACAAAAACATTACTCTCTAAGGTATGTGAATTAAGGAGCAGGAATCCACAATATTTTTATCTGAGCCTTGGGAGTGTACTCAATTTTGGAAGCACTTATGGCCTAGTGGCTAGGGACACAGTCACTGAATTCGGAACTCTTGGGTTCAAATCCTGCTTCTATTAATTGATATCCAGGTGGCCCTAAGCCAGTTAATCAGCCTCTCTGTGCCTTGCTTTCCTCCTACTCAAAATAGGGAGAGCTCTTTCCATTCAGGGAGACAGATGGCTTAGCACAGTGCTTGGATCACTGAAAGAACTCAATAAATCCAGCTGCTCTTATTATTTTATTTGTTCTAAGAAGAAATGCAAGTCCAAACTTTAATTCTTTTCCTTCATTTCTTCCTTCTCTCCTTCCTTCATAATTGTCAACTGTTCTTTCTTTCTCTCTCTCTCTCTCTTTTCTTTTCTCTTTTCTTTTCTTCTTTTCTTTTCTTTTCTTTTCTTTTCTTTTCTTTTCTTTTCTTTTCTTTCTCGACAGAGTCTTGCTCTGTCGCCCAGGCTGGAGTGCAGTGGCGTGATCTCAGCTCACTGCAACCTCCGCCTCCTGGGTTCTAAGCGATTCTCCTATCTCAGCCTCCCTAGTAGCTGGGATTACAGGCATGTGCCACCATGCCGGGTAATTTCTGTATGTTTTAGTAGAAGTGGAGTTTCGCCACGTTGGCCAGGCTGGTCTTGAACTCCTGACCTCAAGTGACTCACCCACCTTGGCCTCCAAAGTGCTGGAATTACAGGTGTGAGCCACTGTGCTCGTCCTCAACCATTCATTATTAAATATCTTTTGACGTCTCCCATTTCTAGGGCTCTTTGATGTGGGGAATCTAGAGGCGATGGAGAACTAGTCCAGGAGTGCAAGGTAGTGAGCTAAGGGGGATTCACGGTATCACTGGTTGGTTCCTATCTGAGTGTCCTTGAATCACTTATTTTAAGGATTCTCCGGGCCTTAGTTCCTTCATATGCAAACTGGGAGAGAGAAATCTGTGCTAAAGGGTTTGTGTGAGGCTTTAGCCATGCTTTTATTAATTGTCAGTTATGTCTTCAGCACCCAGCACAATACCTGACTCACAGTAGTCAATAAACAAAGGGGAGAGACACTACCACTAAAAACAGCAAAAGCAGTATCACCAGTGTCTTGCAGTCTAGAGATGCAATCTAAGAGAGGAGGTCAGAGAAAAACAGTTGTTTTCTTTGTGTGTGATCATGAGATACATCAACTATATGCAAAATGTTCACAATTTGAAAGAACTGACATTCTCCCCTTTTTTGACTCTCTAATGCATTTTGTTTCTCCTTGTCCATTCTTTGTTTATTCAACAAATATTTACTGAAGACTTATCATGTGTCAAACGCTGTGTCAAGTACTGGGATTATAACCATAAATTGAAAAAAAAAGGCACAGTACTGATCTCTTGGAAATTTCAGTCCAGTGAAGGGTACAGATATTAATCAAAGAATAATAATAATAGATCGATCTATCAATAAAGGATGTGATGAGCGTTCTAAAAAAGGACTTGGTCTGCATTTCCTCAATGACTAATGATATTAGCATCTTTTCACGTGTTTCTTGACCATTGTATGTCTTCTTTGAGGAAATCTCTATCCATATCCTTTGCACAATTTTTAACTGGTTTGTTTTTCTTTTTTGTTGTTGAGTTGTAAAAGTTCTTTATCTATTGTGGATGCTAGATCCTTATCAGTTATATCATTGCAAATGTTTTTCCAATTGTGCAAATTATCTTCTCCCTTTCTTTTTTTTTAATTTATTTTTATTTTTATTCAAGATGGAGTCTTGCTCTGTCACCCAGGCTGGAGTGCCATGGCACCATCTCGGCTCACTGCAACCTCCACCTCCTGGGTCCAAGCAGTTCCCCTGCCTCAGCCTCCCAAGTAGATGGCACGCACCACTATACTCGGCTAATTTTTGTATTTTTAGTACAGACGGGGTTTCCCCATTTTGGCCAGGCTGGTCTCGAACTCCTGACCTCAAGTGATCTTCCTGCCTCAGCCTCCCAAAATGCTGGGATTACAGGTGTGAGCCACCATGCCTTGCCCTATCTTCTCCCTTTTTTTTAGTGTCCTTTGGAAGGAATGATGTACTAACACATACTACAACATGGGTAACTCTTGAAAACAGTATCCTAAGTGAAAGTAGCCAGACATAAAAGGCCACATATTGTATGATTTCAATGAAATGGAGATATCTAGCATAGGCAAATTCATAGAAAGAAAAAGCAGATTAGTGGTTGCCAGGGACTAGAGTGAATGCTTAACAGGCATGAGGTTTCCTTTTGGGGCTGTTAAATTCTAGCACTAGATAGTGGTGATGGTGGCACTAAATGCCACTGAATTTCTTCACTTTAAAATAGTTAAAGGGGTACATTTTACATGATGTATGCGTTATCACAATAAAATAGAAAGGTGTAAGACACGTGAAGAACATAAAAGAAGACCCAACTTAGTCTGGTGCATGGTGTAATCATTGAGTAGTAATGCTTGAGCCATTACTAGCTAGTTGTGAACTTGCTGCACTGTCTTGGAGAAAAGGCACTGGTACCTTGGGGAGGTGGCTGGTGATGGAAAAGGAGGGTTCTGTGTGGAAGGAATGCCATATACAAAGACCTCTTCCCTACTCTACCTTGCACTACAATTGCAAGTGCCCTTCTTTAATCCACCTTAAAAGGCTCTAATTATCCTGATGGCACTACACCTTAGTGGTACAAGTCAAGTTGCAGAGATACCATGACCACTGCCTTTACTACCACTTCTCCAATAATTATAATACGAGCAATAATAACAAAAGTGGAGACACAGAAGTGAACTCTTACTAAGTGTTATAATATAATACTGTTCATATTCTCAAGTTAATACCACCAGAAGATACTTTGAGGTTACTATCCTCCACTTCAGTCAAGCAATTACTTTTTTTTTGTTATTTGTCATCGTGAAATATTTCAAACATAGCAAAGAATACAGAACAATGTATAGCAATGACCCATGTACTTACATCCAGCTTTAATCAATGCTTGTAAAGCCAGTTTAGAAATGAAATAGAAAGAACAGGCTGGGTGTGGTGGCTCATGCCTGTAATCCCAGCACTTTGGGAGGCTGAGGTGGGAGGATCATTTGAGGTCCGGAGTTTGACACCAGCCTGGCCAACATGGTGAAACCCCGCCTCTACTAAAAATACAAAAATTAGCTGGGCATGGTGGTGGATGCCTGTAATCCCAGCTACTTGAGAGACTGAGGCTGGAAAATCACTTGAACCTGGGAGGCAGGGGTTGCAGTGAACTTGAGATTGCACCACTGCACTCCAGCCTGGGTGACAGAGACACCATCTCAAACAACAACAACAACAACAACAACAACAACAACAAAACCCAAAAAGAACAGCAACATCAAAAGCTCCAAAAGAACAGAGATTCATCGATTCCAGGAGGCCTGGGGTTAGGGGAGAAGATCTGATTGTCCAGATTTTCGAAATCAAAATGCCACCTCTCCAAGTCCTGCAAAGTTCCGTAGACCTAAACTGGACTGTAACTTAGGAAGTCAGTATCCTAAGCTATGAAATGGGAATAACATTTTCTCTTCCTTTAATCTCACATAAGTAGTTGGTACGTGTGAGAGAGGTGGGGTGCAGCGAGATTCCAACTCACTGTCCTGCATGGAAACAATAAACACTGCAAATGAGAAAGGGTCACTGATGGCTGCAAGGTACTGAATATCCTCCTCCATGCAGCCCTTCTGTCATCAGAAAGCAAATTTCATCATCCGTTTTGTCTAGCATCAGTGTGCTGATTCGTATTTGTTAAATGCTTTAATGGAGATGATGATCATTTGCTATGTAGAGACCTATTGGACTCTTCCCAGTATAATCCCAGTGTGAGTAGTGGAGCCCAGTGATGTTATAATCCCACCCCCCTATTTCCTGAAATAAAATAAAATAAAATAAAATAAAATAGATGGTGGCACATGTCCTCAACTCCTAAGCCAGATCCTAACCAATTCCGCAACAACGTTTCCACTTTACTAATGGTTTGCACCCCGGTGGATGCCCTCCATTGCCCGAAAATACGCAATCACTTAATTGCTATAGCAATCCTATTATATTACCATTACACAACGTCTGCTGGGGAAAGCTCAGAACATGTTATTACTGTTGAAAGGGACAATTTACTGGATTTCACTAAATGCCATCACTTCCCCCAAAATGAATCAAAATTACTTGATTATGCACGTCTCCCTTTAATGTCCTGCTTAGAGAACAACAGGGAAGCTGCCACTGGGGGACAGAGCTGCTGTGAGCAAGGCTGACTTTATGGAACTGAGGGGATGGCGGGTCTTGTCTGTCTCTGTCCCAGTCTCCTGAGTCCACGTGGTACTGCTGTGTTGGGGTGCATTGAGCACTGTTTGTGAAAGGCGCTCTGTCCATCCATCAATTTAGGGTGGAGCTTTTTTTCTTTTTAATTATAATTTTAAGTTCTGGAATACATGTGCAGGTTGTGCAGGTTTGTTACATAGGTAAACGTGTACCATGGTGGTTTGCTACACCTATCAACTCATCATAGGGAGGAGCTTTTATTGGGAAATTTTAGTTTAAAGTAGTGTTGAATTCTAAAGTGCTTTCTGTATGACAGAGGCTATGTCAGTGAAACACAGCCATACCTCACACTCTGAAAATTAAACTACAAAATAAACCAAAGGCAAACAGGGGCCATTGCTCTGAAGGGAATACAGATTAGTAAGAATGGATCAGACCAAAGCTGGTCACAATCCTAGAAAACCAATGCCAACCTCTGCGGATCGGAACATAATCTTTATACATGAAGAACAGTATACGTGTGTGTGTGTGTGTGTGTGTATTTTTTTCTTTGCATGCCTTTGAGTCTTCAGTGCTGCTTGGCAATGACTCTACTTGTCTCCCTATCTGTCCCCCCGTTTTTCCAACACTATAAATTGCAGCAATCACAAACACGAACTGCTTTTGAAAAGCCACACAGAGTTAAAAACAAAAAAATAAAATGTGGTCTTGCCCCCCACCCCTTCCCTTTCATGATGAGCGACTAGGCATGTTGTTAGATTTTGGTGGACAGGTTTGTCTTAATGTGCCATAAATCACAGCTGAAAGCCATTTGGGTAAATTGTCATTAACCATTTGCATGTGGAAAACTGTAAAGAATTTAAGAGAATGTGAATTGCATCAGGATTCCGGGTGCAGAAGCTTATAAGGGCAACGATGTCTCCAAGCAGAGTAAGAAGGAATTTGTACAAGCCTTTGATTCTCTGATTTTTTTGAAAGCACAAAGAGGCTTCATATTTAATTTATAGTGTTATATAAGCTGCTGCTGCTGCTGCTGTGTGTGTGTGTGTTTGTGTGTATTCCAGCATAATTCTGACTCTGGTAGTTTGGATTTTGCATTATGGAGGCAAACACTATTCTAGCATCTGAATACTCATTCTAGAGGGCTAAATCCATGAGAGCAAAAGTGTAGAAACAATTTTGCGGTGTTGGTGGCATTTCCCTTGCCTATAAAACCAATTTTAACTGCACAAAACACTCAGCACATTGCATTTGGGAAATGCAGTGGCTGCACATTAAGCTGTTATGAATAACTGCTGTTGGGATGGAATGAAATGGAAACAAATCTGCATTTTATTTGCACTCTCTCTGCAATTCCATGCCATCTAGACTGCAGTTACATTCCCTGCAAAGCAACACTGCCAAAAAGGGTGAGTTTTGCTGGGAAGCATGATCATACTTCGATTTTTAGCCATGCAATCATTTGAAACTGTGGCTGTTCTTTCCTGACACTGGCCACTGAACATTATAATATAGATGGTTTTGCTTCTTTGGGAGTAAATATAATCCAAGTCAAGTCTAATTTGACTCAGGCACATATCTAACTCTCCCCTTCTAATTTAGAGGCAATGAACCTAGGGTGAGAGCTGTCAGACTGGTCTCTGGCACTGTGAATATTCCTTTGCTTAAGGAAGCATGAGAGTTACATTGGCTGATTGTGGCATTCAGCTCGTAACTTCCCGGCAATGGACCTAAGTTGATGGTAAGCACTTCAACATGATCAGTGTTTGTCGTATGAAGTTGTAACATACTGGGGAAGAGGATTAGAATAATCCTAAATATTTGTGCAAAGAGAGGGGCACGATTAAGAAAATCATAACACAGCCTAGATTATTTATGTACCATTTAAAATGATGGTCATAAGACCACATACTAAGAATGAAAAAAAGAAATGCTAAATGTGGCTGTTTGCACACAGTCTAAGTATTAACGTAATATTCCTTTGTACTTTTTCATACCTTCTATCCATCCAATTGGGACCCAGTGTAGGATGTTAGGGACAATGCCATTTTTATTTGGTTCCTAGGTGTGATGGTGAATTCCAAGTGTCAACTTGATTGGATTGAAGGATACACAGTATTGATCCTGGGTGTGTCTGTGAGGGTGTTGCCAAAGGAGATAAACATTTGAGTCAGTGGGCTGGGAAACACAGACCAACCCTTACTCTGGGTGGGCACCATCTAAACAGCTGCCAGCATGGCTAGAATATAAGCAGGCAGAAAAATGTGAAAGGAGAGACAGGCCTAGCCTCCCTGCTTACATCTTTCACCCGTGCTGGATGCTTCCTGCCCTCAAACATTGGACTCCAAGTTCTTCAGTTTTGGAACTCAGACTGGCTCTCCTTACTCCTCAGCCTGCAGATCGCCTACTGTGGGACCTTGTGATTGTGTGAGTTAATAAACTCATATACACATATATATATATATATATATATATGTATATATATAGATAGATTCCATTAGTTCTGTCCCTCTAGAGAACTCTGACTAATACACTAGCCGCCATCCATTAAAAACTGTGTTTCTTAGCCCCCTTGCATCTAAGTAAGACCATGTGACTAGTTTTCGTGGAAGGAATATGAGCAGAATGACTGTAAATTACTTTGAGGCCTGGCTGCTAAAACATCTGATGTGATCTGCTGAGTCCTCTCTTTCCCATCCATGTGGCCAGAAGCAAGAAGCCCCAGTGTGATGAAGCCACAGCATGGAAGGAAGCTGGGTTCCTGTGTAGCTATTGACCACACAGCTGCTCAGAAAGGGAAAGGCCTCTTATGCATTTCCGATATACAGGAATTTTTTTTTTTTTTTTTTTTTTGAGATGAAGTCTCACTCTGTGGCCCAGGCTGGAGTGCAATGGCACGATCTCAGCTCACTGCAGCCGCTGCCTCCCAGGTTCTAGCAATTCTCCTGCCTCAGCCTCCCAGGTAGCTGGGATTACAGGCATGCGTCACCACACCCAGCTAAATTTTTGTATTTCTAGTAGAGATGGGGTTTCACCATGCTGGCTAGGCTGGTCTCAAACTGCTGACCTCAGGTGATCCGCCTGCCTCAGCTTCCCAAAGTGCTAGGATTACAGGCATGAACTGCTGCGTCCAGCCACGAATTTCTTTTTTTTTTTTAATGTTGCATTAAGTACTGAGATTTGGGGTAAAGGAGGTTATTAAAGTAGTTAATGTTTACTTACTGATGTGGTTTGGCTGTGTCACCACCCAATTCCCATGTTGTCGCTCCTGTAATTCCCATGTGTTGTGTAAGGGACCCGGTGGGAGATGATTTAATTATGGGGACGGTGTTGTTCCCGTGCTGTTCTTGTGATAGTGAATGGGTCTCATGAGATCTGATGCTTTTAAAAACAGGAGTTTCTTTGCACAAGTTCTCTCTTTCCCTGCTGCCATCCAGGTAAGATGTGACTTGCTCCTCCTTGCCTTCCACCATGATTGTGAGGCCTCCCCAGCCATATGGAGCTGTAAGTCTAATAAACCTCTTTCTTTTGTAAATTGCCCAGTCTCGGGTATGTGTGTATGCCAGTAAGGGTTATTGGGATGTCAGCGGTGAGACATTTCTGAGTCTGTGGCATAATACCACCACAATTGCACCAACATCTCACTTCCAGCAATCGTAACTACTCTTGATATAATCAAAATACTACCAGCAGTGTGAAAATGGACTAGTACACTTACTTTGACTAATATATTGTTGCTCCTTTTCTTTTTCTATTATTTTTGGAGACAAGGTCATGCTCTGTTGCCCAGACTGGAATACAGTGATGTGATCATAGCTCACTGCAGCCTCGAACTGTTAGCCTCAAGCAGCACCCCACCTCAGCCTCCAAAAGTGCTGGGATGATAGGCATAAGTCACCATGGCCAGCGCGTTGTTCCTTTTAAAATGGGAGATAGTGACATTTTGAAGATCATACCTCAAAAGTTGGATTTGAAGTGAAAGCAAAGTTCTGTTTAGAAAGTGGATAATAGCCAATCATAATAAAACCAGCTACCATTTGTGGGATGCATAGTGCCTTTGTAGACACTTGGCACACAATTTTATGCAATCCTCATGACAAATGCACAAGAAGATATTCTTATTTCATTCTTATCATGGGGAAGCTCAGAACCTGATAGGAAAGGTCAAGGTCATACAAATTAAGTAGGAATGCCAGAATTTGAACTCAGGTATATCTGATACCAAAGCTGATACTCATGACTGCCCAGCTGAGACATGCAAGGTTGCAGGGTCTAAACTTCTAGCCAATGTAGGTTAAAAAAAAAAAAAAATGTAACCAATGAATTGTCACATATTGAGCTTTCTGTGTCCTATGTACTGTGCAAGATACTATGAGGCAAGAAAAAAACAAAAGAATCCCATTGTATAGTCCTCAAATATTTTAAGGGCAATAAAAGTGGTGGCAGATTGGAGGCATAGATAGCATCTCCCATTTCCCCAGGTGGCTCTGTCCCTGCCTGGTCACTTTTTAGTTCTCTGAAAGCTACGAATGTTATGAGTCACAGTTCAGCACATTTACTGAATGCTGGGTAGAATTACTGGGTTTTAAGGAATTTTTATGCTATATCAATCAATAAAGGCTCTCAGTTTATACCCCAATTCTATAATTTATTAGCAGTGTGAGCTTGGATCATACAACTCAATCTGCTGCTGTATCAGTTTCTTCATCTGTAAGATAGGGGTGATGATAATAATAGCAATGGCTTCATAGAATTGCTGTAAAGCACATACAAATGGCCACAGTAAATGTGTGTGTGTGTTTGTGTGTGTATAAGTGTGTGTGTGTATATACGTGTGTGTGTGTTCCTGCATTCTGTGAACACTGAGAATACTGAGTCAGGATTAGCTCTTCACACTTTTCCACCCTTTTCTGAGCATGTAGTTGGTGCGTTGACCTGTCAAGGTCATCCTAGATGATCTAGATTTGTTTCTCTCTTCTTTTCCCTTCAGTATGCCTGAGGGATCACAGGGATGAATATAGAGTCACCATTTATACCTCAGGATCCAACCTATACTTTTCTTAAGGTTACAACACTAAGGCTTTAAGGCACGGGCTCAAATATTAGCTGAGTGATTCTTTGGGCCCCCTTTGTGGAAGGCAGCTAAGATGCCCCCCAGTGTGATATTCGCTTACAATTATTTATGTCCTTGTGCGATCTGCTCTTTCACTCCCTGCCCAATCTCACTCCCAAGGGCGGGCTGGACTTAAATATCGGCTTTTTATTTATTTATTTATTTTAGATGGGGTCTCGCTCTGTCACCCAGGCTGGAGTGCAGTGGCACAATTTCGGTTCACTGCAACCTTTGCCTCCCGGGTTCCAGCAATTCTCATGCCTCAGCCTCTCGAGCAGCTGGAATTACAGGCATGCGCCACCATGCCTGACTAATTTTTGTATTTTTAGTAGAGACAGGGTTTCACCATGTTAGCTAGCCTGGTCACAAACTCCTGACCTCCAGTGATCCGCCTGCTTCGGCCTCCCAAAGTGCTGAGATTACAGGCATGAGCCACCGCGCACAGCCTGCTTCTATTGTACAAAATACAACAACATGATGGATGTCACTTCTAAGATTAGCTTGCAAAGAGAGTGTGACATCTCTCTCTCATTTTATCTCTCTCTCTCACTCTGATAATGCCAGTTGCCATGTTGTGAGCTGCCTTATGGAGAGCCCACATGATAAGAAATTGAAGATGGCCTGCCACCCAAAACCCACAGGAGCTGAATCCTGCCAAGACCTCTGAGTGACTAAGCGAGCTTGAAAGTGGATGTCTCCCAAGTTGAAACTTGAAAGGAGACCCCAGCCCCTAGCTAATGCTTTCATTGCAGTATCCAAGAATTGAGTAAGAGTGAGAACATACGATGTTTGGTTTTCCATTCCTGAGTTAGTTCACTTAGAATAATAGCTACGAAGATGCAAAGGCCTAAGAATGACACAGTGGACTTTGGAGACTCAGGGGGAAAAGGTGGCAACGGGATGAGGGATAAAAGACTACAAATTGGGTTCAGTGTATACTGCTCAGGCGATGGCTGCATCAAAATCTCACAAATCACCACTAACGGACTTACTCATGTAACTAAATACCACCTGTTCCCCCAAAACCTTTAGAAATAAAAAATTAAAAAAAAAGAACTGAGTAAGAGGATCCAGGTTAGCTAGCCCCTGATTCTTGACCCACAGAAACTGTCAGACAATAAGTGTGGGTTGTTTTGAGCCTCTAAGTATTGAATAACTTGTTATGCAGCAATAGATAACTAATATACCCTTCTCTATTAGAGAATTTTTAAAGATACAGACAGAATAAGGGTTATTGGCATGGCAGCAGTGAGAAATTTCTGAGTCTCTGGCATAATAGGATCACATTTGCACCAACATCTCACCTCCAGCAATTGTAACTACTCTTGATATAATCAAAATACTATAAGCACAGAAGGTCTTTTTTTTCCTTCAGAAATTAGGGAAGACAGGACCAGATAGATGTGAAAATCAGTTACATTGAACCTAAATCAAGTGCATTCTATGTTACAAATAGTTAGTTTGCATTTTTGTCATGTTTTATTATATATCTTTTTTTAATGAGGATGGCTACCTTTTTTTGAGAGCTATTTGCCAGCTCATTTAGAGATTATCTGGTTTAAGTTTTATAAAACCTAATGGACTATTATTATTTTTTTCAATTTAGAGATGAGATCTTGGAGTTTAAGGAGGACAAGGCACTCACCACTCAGCCAGTCACTGGTGGCACTTGGACTGGACCCGAGGAATGCTGGATTAAAAAGCCGATTCCCATTCCTCTACTCCAGCTACCCCGAGGGCAGAAAACATGTCTTCATTTATCTTTGCCTTTCCAACAGCATATGCTCTCTTTCCTGACACACAGTGGGTGTGAACACTGATAAAATATTTAACAAAGGTTAGGAAAGAAAGAAAATTCAAAAGTCTAATGTTGCATTGCCATATCTAGGTCAATTCATTTTTGTGTGAACAGAGGGACATTTTTATCTCTAACCCAAGGTATTGAGGCTGAGTTTACATTTTTTTTAGCTCTGTCCCCAAATTTGGCTTTCTTCAGAGAAGAGCATTATTGGGTCATAATGGTTGTCTGTCCTCTACTATGTAAAACAAAGACATTTAGATCTTAAAGAGAGATCTTCACAGGAAAAACAAAAGGCAAAGCCATAATTCCTGGCTACCTTGTCGTTTGCTATATATTAAATACCAACTCCTAGAGTTCATTCAATCATTTATTCATATATCCATTCATGAATTCATTCATTCATTCATCTTCCAGATGGTTTTCTGCCTGAACTCATCTCACTACTTGGGTTTAACAGAGAAACACAGCACAGTCTTTGATTATGGCAAGCTCAGTCATGCTGAATACATTTTGTTCTTTCATATGACTTTCTCCTAAAAGTAAATAATATTGCTAATTGTAAAGATGATTATAAAATAGAGTCAAAACAGTAAAAGAAAAATCCACTGTAATCTCCCACTTAAAAATTACTAATAACTGGTTAACATTTGGTTGCATTTCCTCCCAGATTTTTCTATATATATTTTGCAAATATGATAAACTAAACATACCAATTTACAGCTTTTTCTTTACTTAATATGCATGTTTATATTTTTTCATTTCATTAGATATTCCTCTACAATGCCTTTTTTGTCTATAAATTGTTTCACTCAGTTGCTTTACACTA
This sequence comes from Symphalangus syndactylus, assembly GCF_028878055.3. Taxonomy (NCBI): domain Eukaryota; kingdom Metazoa; phylum Chordata; class Mammalia; order Primates; family Hylobatidae; genus Symphalangus; species Symphalangus syndactylus. The sequence goes on along the minus strand of NC_072436.2, from coordinate 111,115,153 downwards.
CTTTATTTAACCATGGCTTGGAGGTATTATTCTTAATGGTATTATTGTTATCATTAAAACAAAATGAAATAAGGAAACACTGATGTTGGCAAAGGTGTGGGAAACTAAAATACCCCCAGAATTTCACCTGTTTTACTTCTTTCGCATTAGTTTTTCAAATTACTTTTGGGTAGCTTGACACATCTTTAATTTAAGCACTAATTATGGTACAGAATGCAGCTACACCTGTGGTGATAATGCTTTTTATTAGCATTAAGACTAAAGACATCAAAGAATCGTATCAGGATAAAACGTTTATTTCTAATTTAATAGAATTGCAATTAAAGCAAATTTGATCTGAATGAAATCCCATCATAACTGGACTTTTTTTTCCTACACAGTGAGCGAAAATTATTCTACCCTAAATTGAAGACTAATAGCATGTTTTTAATGTTAAATGCAGCAATTCAAGCATTAGGTTGCAATTCAAGTTCAACATCACTGAACATTTTATAAACTTCACATTTTAACATCTCTGGAAAGCGCTCTGAGGTAAAAGCATTAGTGTTAAATGCATTAATATTATTTTTCTTTATAAATGAGCTTATAACGGTGTTGTTACCTTCATTTGAATATTTTAATGAAGGGATAATATAAGGAGAGTGCTCCATTTTCACAAGGTAATTGTTTCTTCCCTGAGTGGCTAAACTTGGGCAGAAAGTGGAATTTATCTCATTGAAATTCTATTATGTCTGCATGGCTGTTGTTAGTTGTCGGAATCTCTCATTACCTGGTAACTGGGGCTTTTGGCTAATGCTCTTCCTTCCTATGACCTCCAGTCTTCTGCTGTCCTAGGTTGTAATCCTATCCTCTGGGAAGTCACAGCAGCAAACCTTTGGTATCTTGCTCTAGTACTTACTGGCTCAGCACTTAAAATTTAGCTGGATGGAGAATTCTGATTTAGATAAGTTCAGACCAAGGTGGTAAAAAAGTAAGCTACATCTGCATTAGAAATGAAAATGATGGAAAGGTATGCAATCTCTCTCAAATTACTCAAAGCTGGGTTTGTGCTTTTGGTAGCTTCATTGCAAAAATGGCCCCATTTTTCTTCGTTTTGCTAAAGCAACTCTATTTACCATGTTACTTTTCAGATCCTCTCATCAAGAGATGGAGTCTGAGTCTTCATTCCTTGAATCTGGGCTGGCCTTGTGATTGGCTTTTGGCTAATAGACTGTGGTAAGAGAGATGCTTTACATGGGTCCACTCTTGGTCTTGGACCTGTGCCTCCACCATGAGAACAAGTCCAAGCTAGCCTATTGGAGAATGACACCTTATGGAAGAGAACCAAAGTGCTCCACGCAACAGCCAGACATCCTTCACATGCAGAGCTACCAAAGCTAAATGCAGCTCATAATAGACTCATGCGGAAGCCCAGCAAAGGTTTGAAGAACCACCCCACTGAACTCAGCCTAACTTGACTCACAGTAATGAGCTAAATTAATGGCTCTTGTTTTAAATTAATAAGTGTTGGGTGGTTTATTGCTCAGCAACAGATAACTGATACGATATTCTCTCTCTGTCAGAGTATGAGTGATGATGGATGATCTATACTTTCTTTGAGTTTTCTCGTTCTCTTCTGTAAAATAAAAATAATAAGACTGCCTTAAAGGATTGTCTTGAATTAAAGACAACAGATAGGAACTAGTACAGTGCATCTCATGGAATAGTGCTCAGTATAAATATTAGCAGTCATTGATGTTAATTTTCATGTTTTTGCTGCTCATTTTCATGATACACATCCAAACATTTAAATTAGTGGTTGAGAACATGAGTTATGGACCTAGGCTGCCACCATTGCCTTCCTGGCACAGCCTTTATGAGCTGTGTGACCTTAAGCAGCTTACTCAGCTTCTATGCCTCAGTGGCCTCATGTTTAACATGAGATTATCATAATACCTACCCCAGGGTTATTGGGCTAATCAAATCAGTAAAATTAGATAAAGTGCTTAGGACCTTGAATGGCATAGTGTAGTCACTAGAATAAAAAATAATTAGGCTAGGCACAGTGGCTCACACCTGTTATCCTAGCACTCTGGGAGGCCAAGGCAGGAGGATTACTTGAGCTCAGTAGTTGTAGACCAGCCTGGGCAATGTAACGAGACCCTTTCTCTACACACAAAAAAAAATAGAGTAAAAATTAGCTGGGTATGGTGGTGTGCACCTGTAGTCCTAGCTACCTGGGGGGCTGCGGTGGGAGGATCACTTAAGCCCAGCGGGTAGAAGCTGTAGTGAGCTATGATTGCACCACTGCACTTTAGCCTGGGACAGAGCAAGACCCTGTCTCAAAAAAATTAATTAATAATGAAGAGATATATGGCTTATAGATATTTCTATATATCTAAGTAGACACTTTTCTACTCATATTATTTATGGATCCGATTTGATCTTTGGAATGAAGAAAATAAGCATTTTTCTGTAACAATTGTTATGGGAAATTTCAAATATATACACAAAGAAAATAGCATAATGAACCTGATTTACCTATTACTGAAACAACAATCATCAATACACAGCCAGCCTTGTTCTTCTCTACCACCACCCACTCTCCAATCTCTAGATTTTGTTGCAAATGTTGGAACATCACTTAATCTGCAAATATTTCATCATGTATCACTAAAATATAATCTCCCTGAAAAATAACCACATCCCATTTTTACATGTAAAAACTGACAAAAATTCATAATATCAAATATCCTCTTTGAGCAAAAAAAAATCCTCCTCCATCCCTTCTATTTTTATTTTTTAATAAACTAGATCATTTGTCATGTAGAATTTTTTATAGTCTGGATTTTGCTGATTACATCTAATTAGGATGTTTTAACCTGTTCCTGTCTCCTGCATTTCTTATAAATTTATATGTAGGTTTAGAGGTTCATTGATATCAGGTTCAATGATTTTGGAGCCACCAAAATCACACTGGTTGATCCACTCAATCACACTTCTTAGATGGCATTATGTACTTATATCAAAGGCATATAGGATCTGATTCTCTATTGTTTTGTGATAATCCGCCTTTTATGATCATCAACTAAATTCACTAATTAATCAGAATTTTTAAATTACAATAGTTTTATTCAATGATTCCTTCTACGTTCAGTGGAATACTTCTAAATGAAAATTCCCTTCACAACTATTTGCTTACCCTGAGATAAAGCTCAGTACCCTATACCTACTTACCTCCACCTTACCTCTTTTTAGTTAACAATATATTCTAGAGATAATTACGTGGGACCATATACAGATATTTCTCATTGCTTTTTTATAGCACCATAGGACTCCTTGTGTGGATTTACGTGAATAATTCAATCAGTTCTCACCGATGGAAATTTTGGTTGTTTGCCTCCAGTCTTTTAATACTGCAATTAATGCTGCCATGAATGGCTTTTGACACAGCTTTTTTTTTGGTTTTGTTTGTCTGTCATAGTCAATTTTTATAGCCTGTGGCTTTCAGAGCCTTGTTGAAGACTGGAGAAGAGTGTAGGGGATAAATTCAGTTATGTGTGTCTTAACGGTAAAGAGTATTCTGACATATGTTGACTTTATAGTTTCACCTTCAACTCTTCCAAGATCTCTAAACTCCACTGACATATCTATTCACCCATTTGCCCCTTTGCTGAGACTGAATGAACACAGATTGTGGGAAGGAAAAGTGAGTCATGTAGCAATTCGGTGAATCCCCTATAACTCCGTCTCCTCTCTCTCTGGGTCTGTGCATCTCTGTTCAACACAGGATACAGGCTTTGCTTCTCCATTTAGTAGAGTCCACAAAACCAAGCAAATTTCCAAGGCCGTTATTAAAAGCATGTAGCAGATGAGGAAGTCAAACCATGTCATGGATCATTGAGGGTCATTCCATCGAATAGGGATAGGCACATATGAAGAGATTTGTGAAAGTTTTATGACAAATCATTCACAAATGCCTTGGACCTCCTCTGCAGGATTTTTCAGTGGTCAGAAAACCATGGGACCTTAGGATTAGAGGAAAAGGAGATGTAGCAGTTCAGTTGAGCCCCTTACTTATTCTCAAACACATGGATCTACTGTATAAATATCTAGTGTGACGTGCATTTCCTATGAGAAATCAAAATAAAGGTCCTGCTCTTCACTGAAGATTGGGTCCCTGTGCCTAAGGCTATCCCTTGATGTGTTTCTACCTATACCAATAGCAATCTTGTCTTCAAGGTTTATCCCAGTCTTTAAAGGCCCAGCTACTTAATAGTCAATATGAGTTTATTGAGAGGGACACCCAACATAGCCACCAACACTGTCATGCACATCAAGCTCTGCTGTATCAGCCCTAGGCTGGTAGCCAAGGAGAATGAGAAGCATGTCTCTGCCAGCTTAGATGACTCTCCCAACAGGAGGCTGAGTCAAAGGTTCAAGGGGATCCAGCATTGGTGAAGGAATCAGATATGTGTGAGTTTACATCTGTTAAAGCATGTTACAAAATAGAATTAATCAACAGTACAAGAAGACTCTTGATAACAAACATCTCTATGAGCATATGCTGTTTCATGATACTGTTTAACACTACTGACAATACTAGTAGCTGCCAATTATGGACTCCACGTTTGATAGGAGTGATAGTTTTTTAAAATGACATCTATTCAAACAATTCTGCAAGGATCTTTATATTTGTTCCATTTTACGGATGAGAGAGATTTTAAAAACTTGCTGGAATTTAGACTCAGAAATTAAGCTGAGTTCTCTCTGACTTCAAAATCCCTTCTTTCCACCATTCTATGACTCTGTAGCAGCTTTTACTATGGAGTTGAATTGTACACAGCAGCCCCAAATCCCCACACATTGATATTTAAGCAATTAGGTGTGTAACCCTATACTAGGTGAGAGACTTCCATTAAACATGGCTGTATCTCCTCAGTAGGCTGTTAGCAGATAACCAAAAAAAAACATTAAAATGTCCTGCAATACACTCCTCCCAGCATCTTTATGCAAAAGGATTGCTCTTAATTAGATACTTTGCCCATGTTTTGATTTTTAATTTTCTCTTCTAATTACATAATGTGCCATTTAGAGCAAGGTTCAAATCAATATGACATCTCAGAACCTGTTAAATGTTTTGGCAACTAAACTTCATTGTTGTCAAAGTACTTGGCTTTTAATAAACATGTTTTCAACTTGAGTCAGGGAGCAACAAGGAAGTGGGTTCCCTCACCCACACTTTTCGTTTCTTAATGATGCTTAGCAACTGTAGGTTCTAACTCACTTCTATATATCTTTATTTTTCTTTTTTAGTTTTTTTATTTGTGTGTGTATATATCTTTCTTTCAACCAAACATGACCCTGTTCTATTTACCACATTTATTTATTTATTTATTTATTTTTGAGATGGAGTCTTGCTCTATTGCCCAGGCTGGAGGGCAGTGGCATGATCTTGGCTCACTGCAACTTCCGCTCCCCGGGTTGAGGCGATTCTCCTGCCTCAGCCTCTTGAGGAGCTGAGATTACAGGCACATGCCACCACATCTGGCTGATTTTTGTATTTTTAGTAGAGATGGGGTTTCACCATGTTGGCCAGGCTGGTCTTGAACTCCTGGCCTCAGGTGATCTACCTACCTCAGCCTCCCAAAGTGCTGGGATTATAGGCGTGAGCCACCGTGCCCGGCTTATTTCTCACTTTTAAATCTCATCTTGCACAACACAAAATAAACACAGAAAAGTCCCCTCTGCCACATAATTTTATTCCACGTGATGACTTTTTTGTTGTTGTTTACTTGGTACATGGCACTTATCCACATCATGGTTATAAATAAGCGTGAAAATAATTTCAGTTCCTATATGGGTCTTCATCATCTGCTATTTTTCCTTGAGTTTGGCTTTCCCTAATTTTTTTTCCTCACCCGATAGTCTTCTCAAGGTTCCTTTTGAAGATATCTTACATAGAACAAACTTTCTCTCTCTCTCTCTTTTTTTTTTTTGGACTTCTAAATATTTAAAAACAAACCTGCATATAACAGAGGTTAGTTAGGAAGCAAAGTTAGTAGCAACTACTTTTACTGTGGCTTTTATATTTAGAAGTTTTAAATTCATAATTTATTGGGATGCACCACTGAAATGGAAGGGTGAATTGAGTATTTGTACTTCAAGCATAAATTCGGCTTTCATCAGGTGTCAGCCCCAAGTCTGGTATCAGTCAGTGTAAACTAAACGACCTTGAGAAAACAATTTCCCCCACTTGGGCCTCAATTGGTACATGTTTTAAATGGGATTTGGGTTGTAACAGAGCCATGATTTTTGTCTGCTTCTCCCCTGCAGAGACCCTTATGTTCTCCAACATCAGAGAGAATCTGCATTTATAGTGAGCTGGGCACTGGTCAGCCACAATTTCAGAACCCCATACTTGCCAATCTCGAAGTTCCCTTCCAGTTGACAAATCTGTGAGCACATTGTTTTGTAAGGAGAGAGGAGCCATGCAAGATCCCAGCACACTACCCAAGACAACCAATAAAATGAAGAGGAGTAACTCAGTCACAAAATGTGACGGTTTCCACCTTGGGTTAACTCTTTATGGAAGACAGCATCTTCAGCTACAGGACTATTTGCATACCATGGACAGAGTCTCCCCTGCTCTCCCGACCCACTAAATATCAAAGAGACCCCTCTTCAGCAGACATGTTGTATCAGAGTTGTTACAATTGTAGTGACAATAGCTAAGGTTTATTCAACATCTGCAATATCCATTGGCAAATCACTCAACATCTCTGTGTTCATTTATTTCACATACCAACTAGGGCAAATGACAATACTTACTGCAATTATCCATATTATATTAAAACATTTCACATCAGAAACATGGAAAATTAAGAGTAATCTCACTCCAAATCCTGTACTCTTTTTCCTCCACCGAAGGGCAGATACATGCAGAAACATGGTGTCTTTTTCCATCCCCCACTATTCCCTATCGCAGTAGCTCTGAGATGCAGAAGGATGAGGTTTTATGGCTGGGTTTACCCTCCGATGTGACAACAGGTGAGTGGGCAGGGAGATCCATGGGTGCCATAAGGTTTCCAGATCTCAGAGACCCCCTACTGTTATTTAATCTGATAATCTGATTTATTAATCAGTAGGTTAAGACATTTCACAACCAATGGATAGTAAAATGCTTTATTCTATTCTGCTGAAGACCTAAAATAACTCCGTGCCCCCATCTCTATAAAAAGTACTGGCACAACTTAGAGACACATCCAGAGGCTATCTGGTCTTCCCACCAGCCTCTTTTCCACTCACAAAAATCGCAGGGAGTTCTCACATATATCAAACCTGAGAGTGGGTCATTGATTTCTATATATAAAGAAATTTAGTAAAAGAGAATTTTAGGATCATTCTAATATAACCTATTATACAACCTATAAAGTCAACTGAAGCTTCAATCTCTCTTTTTTCATAAATCAATTGTTTTCTTATCAGGAAGAAATAAAAGTGTCACCCTCCTTTAATTCCTCAACCATTGACTGAGTACTTGTCATGTGTATACGATGACACAGTGATATTGACACTCCTGACTTCAAAGCAGGCACCTTCCAACAGAGAAGACCAAAAAGTAATCAACCCATCAACATCGCATCCAAAAAAAGATCACAGCAAACGTTTATTGCATATCTGTTTTTCACTCATCTCTGTGTTAAGAGCCATTGCGGGCCGGGCGCGGTGGCTCACGCTTGTAATCCCAGCACTTTGGGAGGCCGAGGCGGGCGGATCACGAGGTCAGGAGATCGAGACCACGGTGAAACCCCGTCTCTACTAAAAATACAAAAAAATTAGCCGGGCGTGGTGGCGGGCGCCTGTAGTCCCAGCTACTCGGAGAGGCTGAGGCAGGAGAATGGCGTGAACCCAGGAGGCGGAGCTTGCAGTGAGCCGAGATTGTGCCACTGCACTCCAGCCTGAGCGACAGAGTGAGACTCCGTCTCAAAAAAAAAAAAAAAAAAAAAAAAGAGCCATTGCGTACATAACAAGATGTTAAATATAGCTTTGTCTTATTCTTAGGTAAAGATCTGAGACAATAGGTGCCATCATGCCCATATTCCTAGTTGAGGCTTTTTGACCTAGTGATATACAGAGCAACTGGAGAATATGTACTCTATCCTGGCACACAGGAAACAGGTACAATATAAGTAATTAGGCACGGCTATGAAGCAAGCATTACTAACTTTCAAATAATGGGTGTTGTACAGATCACATTTTTCAAACTACAATGTAATTAAATTGCAAATCTGTTGCTAAACTTGGTGAAAATAAATACAGATTAAGAAATTTCAAAAATTACTTCTAAACCTGTATATGTCTGCATGTGTGTGCATATGTATATATAAATAAAATAAACATACTCTGCATCAACAGAATAAGCCCAAAAAAGATATACAAAGAAGAGATAAAGATAAAAGCAGAAATTAAAGGAATAGAAATTAAAATTACAGTAGAGAGGATCACAAAGGGAAAAACTGATTTTTTTTAAGAAAGACTAATAAAATTGACAAAACTCACGCAAAACTGGTTAACAAGGAAGATAAAAGCACATTACAAGTACATAATACTAGAAATAAAAAGAAAAGAGACATCACTACAGATGCAAGAGGTGTTTACTATACTACTATTTGGAGAGATTGTGATCACTCCTCAGAGGGGAAATGGTGAGAGTCTGGAGGCAGAGGGAGAATTTCTTTGTACTGTAAACCTTTTTGTACTCTCAAATATGTACATTTACTATTAAAAAATAGAGTTAATAAAAAAGAATATCCTTTTTGTACTGTTAAATGTGTACATTCTCTATTACAAAGTAGACTTAAAACAAAAGATTTGCCTAAGTGCAGATTTTGTGAACAACATTTGCGCAGTGATTTTCTCTTTACAAGAACGTGACGGTGGAATGTTTAGAATGATCCTCAAGAGGACCCTGCCAGATAGGTCTCGTTATTCCATTTTATAAGTGATGAAATTAAGTTTTAGAGAAAACAATACACACAGTTAAAAGTAGAGGATGAAGTTTTTTTTATACATTTGATGAAAAAATGTAAAGTGCATGATAAAGTTAAAAAGAATTGCACAGTGAATTTTATGTGTGTATCACCTAGATTCTATAATAAATATTTTCTCACAATTGCTTTATCCTAGTGCTAGAGGATGAAACACATATTAGGAGCTATAAATTCCATATTCTTTCTACCACACCCAAACAAAAAGATTTAGTATTAGTAAGGCTTTTGTGCATGTCATCAAATCAGATAGCTGTTTGTATATTTCTGGTGCTTTCAGAAATATACACAGCTTTGTCAGCATCTTTATTTTTTATTTTTTGATACGGAGTCTCACTCTGTCATCCAGGCTGGACTGCAGTGGTGCAATCTCAGCTCACCACAACCTCTGCCTCCCGGGTTCAAGCAATTCTCCTGCCTCAGCCTCCCAAGTAGCTGGGATTAGAGGCATGCACCACCACACCTGGCTAATTTTTGTATTTTTAGTAGAGATGGGGTTTCACCATATTGGCCAGGCTGGTCTCTTGGCCAGGCTGATCTCTAGCTCCTGACTTCATGATCCACCCACCTCGGCCTCCCAACACACAGCTATTTTTCTATTTTTAGTAGAGATAGGGTTTTACCATGTTGGCCAGGCTGGTCTTAAACTCCCAACCTCAGGTGATCCACCTGCCTCGGCCTCCCCAAGTGCTGGGATTACAGGCATGAGCCACCACATCTGGCCTGTCAGCATCTTTAAAATAATGTGACTAATGTAAACGTGACCACAGTCTTTTCACTGTTTTTGTTTTCCATGTTGGCCATTATACATGATACTTCCATTGTTCCTTCCTCTCTAACATAACCTATAAGGTCAACTGAAGCTTCAGTCACTATTTTTTCCTAAATCAATTTTTTTCTTAACAGGAAGAAATGAAAGTGTCACAATCTTTTAATTCCTTAAGCATTAACTGAGTACTTGTTATGTGTGTAAGATGATACAGTGATACACATACATCTGGCCTCAAAGCAGTCACCTTCCTATAGAGAAGACCAAAAAGGAATTTAAAAATTACTTCTAGGCCGGGCACGGGGGCTTATGCCTGTAATCCCAGCAATTTAGGAGGCCAAGGTGGGCAGATCACCCGAGGTTGGGAGTTTGAGACCAGGCTGACCAACATGGAGAAACCCTGTCGCTACCAACAATACAAAATTAGCCAGGCATGGTGGCGTGTGCCCGTAATCCCAGCTCCTCGGGAGGCTGAGGCAGGAGAATCGCTTGAACCCGGGAGGCGGAGCTTGTGGTGAGCCAAGATCGCACCATTGCACTCCAGCCTGGGTAACGAGAGCGAAACTCTCAAAACAAAACAAAACAAAACAAAACAAAACTTCTAAATGTGTGTGTGTGTGTGTGTGTGTGTGTGTGTGTGTGTGTGTGTAAAATAACTGCACTCCGGTATGTATGTATGTGCATGTGGTTATATTAGACCAAGGGTAGGCTCTTGGTCTACCCGTCACATGTCCAGCCAGCTTCATCCTTTCCTCTTACTCCCATTTATTTACTCTCATTTATTCTACATCTCTTTTTTTCAGGAATTAGGAAAATTCCCTCTGCTCATAGCATTCTGAAAACCCAGGTTGAATCAAACTAGAAAGACGGGCAACATTTATATGCCCTTTGTGGCTACCATTTAATCTCACTGGGGATTCAGCCATGGTTATATTCTTACGAAATTATTTCTGTTACTTCTTGAAACAAATGCACTCTTTTGGCCCTGGCCTAAGCAATGCCTTTGTTTCTTCTATTGTTTTAATTGTCCATATTTTCTAAACTTGTATGCAACAATTTTTTCCCAAGTTTCTCTCATAGGTAATGTTTTATTAACATCCATTTTATTCCTTAAGCATTTATTGAATGTCTACTGGTGTAAGCATTAAGATTGTAGCTTTGAACTAAAACACACACACATGCACACACACACACACAGACACACGGTTACTGCCTTTAAGACTAATTGCCATCCACTAACGTAGGTGTTATTTGCATATTTTAGATGAGAAAAATGTACTTCAGAGAAGTCAAAAACTAATCCAAGATGATCTTACCAGCATCACTTAGAGTTGAGTTTGAGCTCAGAACAGACTACCTCTAAACCTGGAGATTTCTCAATGATACACAACCACTTTTCACACTGCCCTGAAACTTAATGGCAAGACTCAAGTCCGGCCAAACATCATTTGAAGAAGGACAAACAGAGCCACAGCTGTTTTTTATTTGTTTGTTTGTTTTTGTTTGTTTTTTATGGCCCTTGAGCTAAGAATGCTTTGTTTTTTATGTGTTTAAGGGGTTGTAAAATAACAGCAAGAATAACAACAAAAACCACAGAAAAGAATATGTAACAAACATGTAATTGATCCTGCACGCAAAAAATCTTTGCTATCTGGCCCTTTACAGGAAAAGCTTTCGGACCCGACTTGGTGTTACCCAAAGCAACCCAGTCTTCTGTCGTTGTTTTTTTTTTTTTGTTTTTTTTTGTCATTGTTATTTGTCTATTAGGGGACTTTTTGTGTATTTTGTTTTTATAACACAGCTTATCTGCTTCATAAATAACCACTGCCATCAATTATTCCACCCACTGTTTCATGAGTACATAAAGGCCCTCTCACAGCTTTCCTTGGGAAGGTGGCTTCACATATTGTTATAATTCCTGACGAGCAGACAGGCTGATCAGAGGTAAAGTGGATGAAAAAGGGAAGCCATGCTGTTTGTTTAAAGCGCCATCACCTGCTAATGGAATTTCTCTTTCTCCAGTTATTGAAATCTGTGTGGGAGAGGGGTAGTTTGATGGAATCAGCACTTTCAGAGACATCGACAGCAACTAAATTGAAAAAATGCACCAAACCTCGGGTTTCAGCGGGCTATCGACTTAATATAGATTGAGTCGGGAAGAAAAATATTGCGCAGTGTGCAGTTTGCATGTCCCATCATCTCATTAAAGACTTTGCTATGGATGACACAGTGGGCCTGTTTCTCCCCAGCTCCCAGCTGAGGGAAGCGGTCATGCAAGGAGTAATAATAGACCATTTCATGGCACTTTGAGGGAACTGCCATAATTCAGCAAGAAAAGCTGCTTTGATTATTATTTACAGAAATAAAGCCTGCCCATGCCTCTAAGAGAAGTACTTTACCTCCCCATCGCTTGCCACTCCCATCTCTGTCTTCTTAGGAATGACCCGCGCAGGAAGAGGGAAACGAATAGCAGCTTCGCAGCCTCCCTGGGCCTGCCAGACACCCGATTATTTAATTACGGTTTTCTAGCTTCAGCACTTCGCCCTCACCTGCGAATGTAAGTGAAATGTGTCAGAAATAAAGAAATAAATTACAAGCTAAATCAATAGGAAAGAACCGTGCAAATTGGCATCACAGTGGATATCTGTTTATCCCAAGGCTTTCAAAGTCATTTAGACCTTCAAGGGGGCGGGGGGTGGAGAGGCTGGAAGATAAAAACGAGGTAAGTTGGAGAGGTAGCAGAAACACAAGGGAGATGTCTGTCTGCAGACAGGCCCAACCCAAAGCTGTCTCGGCTTCGTACAGAGCCCCCGAGGTTAGCCTTCATGCTATTCTCCAGCGGAAGCGCCGAGACGCGGTTTCCTAAGTGGAAAATTTAAAAGTAATTTTTCACCTTGAGAGAGAGGTTTCCTTCTGTTTAACGCTTACTCAGGCAAGACAACAAATCTCAAAAACAAACAAATTGAAGGCACTTCTGCCAAAACTCCACTCAGACAGAAAGATCCAAGAGAAAGACCATGCCTGCTTGGCTCGAACCTGAAGGAGGGCTGGGGTGAAGTTTTGAAAGCCAAGTCTCTTGCTAAGCTTATCACAGACCTTAACAGCAGCCCCCTCTAATGTCCATAATGAATTATTATTATCATTATAGCTTAAACAGAATTGAAATGTTAAGCGAATGCACACGTATGCACCAGAGTGTTTCCAATACCTTTAAATTCTACTTATGAGACACGAGAGATTTGGAATGCAGACCTCGTATCTCCCCCCAAAAAAGATAGTGAATTGTTTGGGAAATATTTCTCTCTAAGATAAAACAGGAAAAAAAAAAAAACAACTCAATCTCGCTGGAAGCAATAATGACAACATCAACTGGGAGACTGATTGGAATTCCAGATATATCGCTGACTTCAGGGAATTCAGGGATTCAGTTTTATCAGTTTCTTTTCTCCTGTTTCCTTCCTTCTTTTCCCATCTTCTCTAGTCCTTTCCTGTCCTCTACCGAGGTGAGTGTCTCACTCTGTCCTGTCTTTCCTTTCTTGTGCTTTAAAAGGGCTTCTACAAAGAGCTGAAGAGAGGTCCAGGCTTATAGTATCAGAGCTTTGGGGCGCCAAGAAGAGAAAAAGCTTCTTTCTCCTAAAAGCATCAGCTATGTTCCCAGGGAGGTTTGGTGAGGGTGAACCCTGCTTGGGTAAATGTGCTCTCTTTTGAGCATTTATTGTGGGGCTAAGAATGAATACTATAAAAGAGAAGAAGAAGAATATAACTGTGATGATTAAATGAGATAATAAGCTGTGAAACACTCAACAGAAAATTTTACCTGTGCGGAAACAACCCAGGTCTCATACACATTACATACATTTGGGGCCTACTAGACCTCTTTTTCCCACTCATTAAACAGCGATCCCCAACCCCTGGGCCATGGACGGGTACTCTTCTGTGGCCTGTTAGAAACCCAGCTGCACAGCAGGAGGTGAGTGGCGGGTGAGTGAGTGAAGCTTCATCTGTATTTACAGCTGCTCCCCCATCACTTATATTGCCGCCTGAGCTCTGCCTCCTGTCAGACCAGTGGCAGCGTTAGATTCTCATAGGAGCATGAACCCTACTGTGAACTGTGCATGCAAAAGATCTAGGTTGCACGCTCCTTAGGAGAATCTAATGCCTAATGATCTGTCACTGTCTCCCATCACCCCCAGATGGGACTGTCTAGCTGCAGGAAAACAAGCTCAGGGCTCCCACTGATTCTACATTATGGTGAGTTGTATAATAATTTCATTACATATTACGATGTAATAATAATAGAAATAAAATACATAATAAATGTAATGCACTTAAATCATCCCCAAACAATCCCCCAGCCCCCATGGGTGGAAAAACTGTCTTCCATGAAACTGGTCCCTGGTGCCAAAAAGGTTGGGGACCACTGTGTTAGAGTGACCAGCTGTCCTAGCTGGTCTAAGATGGAGACGTTCCAAGGGGCATGGACATGTAGTGATAACAAACAACCTTGGGCAAACTATCCCAGTTTGCTCAAGACTAGGGAGTATCTCTAGATTTGGGATGTTCATACTCAAATTGGGATAGTCCTGGGCAAACCTGGTTGATTGGTCACCTTCCGCTAATGTATATCTCCTGGATTTCCCCCACCCCCACATCCCTTTGTTATGAATAATTTAATGCTATCACAAAGAAAATCTATCTTCTGCTCTTGACATGAGAATAATGGTAAAATTTTATTTAAGAAAGCCAAGCTCCAAAAGAGAACCTGTTTTGTGAAATTATTAATCCCCTGGGGGACCTTTCAAAGAACACCTGGGTGTGCTGTAATATACACATACCTTCATTTTGAAATGGTATATCAATAATGCTGTCATCTATTTTGAGTTTTGACATTACACAGATCAATACCAAATTAAAATCACACGGTAGTCTTAATAGCTACATTCTTATGAACATAATACATATTTTGAAAATCAGAAGAAACATTTATGAAAAATATTTAAGGTTTTTTAGACAGTATATGTTTAAGGGCCTTAATATTTTCATTTAACTAAAGTCAAAATTAAAGGGTAAATGAAATTTTAAAATTTTTAAATGTTGTTTTTAGTTTAAGGACTATGACCATCTAGAAATGTCATATAGTGCTGTTATACAGTAAAGAAAAAATGCATATGGGGTAAAAGAGAAAGAAGGAAAAGAGGAAAGGAAAAGAGTAAAGGGAAGAAGAAGAAAGAGAAAAATTCAGGGAGAGCTAGAAGAGGGAAAGAAAAGAAACATTTTAAAGCAAAATAAAGAAGTAAAAAATGGAAAGAGAAAACAAGTTGAGCAGAAAAAGAGGGGGAAAGAGAAAGAATCTCTTGGGTCCTCTTTTTAAACAAAACTCTGAGGAACATTTACTTGTGTTAAGATAATATTCACTTGTTCCTTTTAATGGGGGAAGGATGGGAAGCAGGTGAGGGATAAAAGACTACACACTGGGTACAGTGTACACTGCTCAGGTGATGGGAGCACCAAAATCTCAGAAATCCCCACTAAAAAACTTATCCATGAAACAAAAAACCACCTGTTCCCCCAAAACTACTGCAACAAAATGAAAAGTAAAAATAAAATAATATGCAAACAAAATAATATTTGTTTTTGGTCAAATTCTCCTTTCAGAAGTTGTAATTTAAATTTCTTGATGACATCTTGGGGATGCCCTTATCTCTTCAAGGGAAAAATAATCTATATGGAGGAGGGATATAACAAGAATTCTATTTAGAAAAAGATAGTTTAAGGATCCAAGTTTTTAAGAAATTCACAAATAATGAATATTGGGACCTATCTAAATGTATGAAAATAAGGCACACGTATTCCATATTTTACTCCATAGCTCTTCTACAGCTTTTAACAATATTTGTGATATTGACCATATTTCTTTCTTTCTGCAGTGCTGCTGGAATGCTTCAAGGTAGAGCAGTTGTATCGTGGCCGTGAGGAGGAAAGCCACAATCTAAGGAAGCACAAGAGAAATGCAGAGGTAGCCTTATTCCCGATGACACTGGGGATGTGTTATATTAGTCCAAGACTGCATAAACCTAAATATCTTGTCACATGGTAAAAATAAACTGTCTTCTACTTTTATGAACAGGAGAATATAACAAGGACCAGCTTTAACCTCCCTCTGTTCTGGGAGAAACAAGAAAACTATAATATGATTGTGTGTGTGTATGCATATGCATGTGTGTGTGTGTATGTGTGTGAACATATCACAAGCGTGTTCAGATGTCAAACAACAGGTTATACAGATCTGGGATTTTTGACAGAAGTGGAAAATATGATTGAGTTCTAGCTTTCTCCAGGGAAGAAATATCTAGATCATGTGCATGAGAGAGAAAAACCACAAATACCCCAGTAGAGCAGATGGAGATCATCAAATATCTGGGGAAGCTGATGAGCCTAGAGTTTGTAAAGAACATGTTTGGAAAGGAAAGAGCTATGCTGGAAAAGAAAGTCACAGATCTTCACAGGGATCCCTTTGGGGGATCCCTCATCTATGCATAGGAGAAACCCCTCAAGATGAGCTGAAGAATACCAGGCTAATTGTAAGCAAAATAATTTTCAGATATAATATACGACGGGAAGGTGCTTGAGCTGTGGTCGGAGAATACTGAGAGACTTTGGGGATGATCCGGGAGCATTCAGTGGAGATTCTGAAATGATCATGACTTAGTAATAAAGCTGAAGTATCTCTGATGTTAAGATTTTCCAAGATTTGCCCAAGAAAAGCTAAACGATAAAACAAGTCTCAATACATTTAAAGGGATTTCAATTCTATAGAAAATGTTTCCTAACCGTAATGGAATTAGGTTATAAATCAATAGTGGAAAGATATCTGGAAAATGCCCAAATACTTGGAAATTGAACAACATAGTTTGAAATAATCTATGAGTCATAAAAACACAGCTTATCATATATTGTATGATGCAGTTAAATTAGTGTTTAGAGGAAAATATGTGGTTTTATGTGCTTATATTATGAAAGAAAAAGTGTCTTAGCTTTCATCTTAAAAAGGGAAAGAAGAACAAATTAATCCCACAGTAAGTGAAAGACTTGAGGAGGATATCAAAAATAAGAGCAGAAATTAATGAAACTGCAAAGAAGGCAAATAATAAAGAGAAATAGTGAAACCAAAATCTGGTTCTTTGGGGAAAAAAACACTAAAACTGATTAAACATTTAGCTAGACTAATCAAGAAAAAAATAGATAAGGAACAAATTGATAAATCAAGATGGAAAAAAGGGATATACTAAATATCCTACTATATTACTATAGTGGTACTGTAATAAGGGATTATATTATGAACAATTTATAAATTTCACCACTCAGATGACATGGACTGTGTTTGAAAGACACAAATCATCAAAACAAATTCAAGAATAAATAGATAATATTAATAGTACTACCTCTACTAAAAATGTTGGATTCGTAATTTAAAGCTTTTTATTGGTGAATAATACAAAATATTTAAGGAAATAATACTGGCCTTACACATTTTTTATTCCTCTGAAAATGGAGGTGAAGGGAACACTTTCCAACTCATTCTAGGAGCAGAACATTACTCTTATATAAAACAAGGAAGGAAAACCATAGATTATCAATATCCATCATGACCATAAATGCAAAAACCTTAAGAAAATTTCAGAAAATCAAATGCAGCACTATATAAAAGTATAATTCATCATGACCAAGTGTGTCTCATCCTAAGAACACAGGGTAGAATGAGCACTCAAAATTCAATCAGTGTAATCAACCTATACAATCATCTCAGTAGATTCATAAAAGCATCTGGTAAAGTTTTACATTTATTCATAATAAAAGAACTATTAACACACTAGGAATAGGAGATTTCTATAACCATATAAAGAACATCAACAAACACAGCTAGCATTATACTCAATGGTAAAATATTTTAAAGTTTTCGGGTAGACAGAATTTCTTAGGACACAAAAAGCATGAACTATAAATGCAAAACAATGGTAAATCAGACAATAAAAATTAAAATATTCTGCTCTTTAATAGACAATGTTAACAGAATAAAAAGGCAAGTTACAAACTGAAAAAAGTATTTGAAATATATACATCTAACACATACAGTATACAGTCATAAGCTATACAGGTGTGTGCGTGTGTGTGTGTCTGTGTGTGGAAAGAGAGAATATTAATATAGATATTAGTAAGATTTGACACCTCACTGAAGAAGATGTAAGAATTACCAATAAGCACATGAAAAATGTTCAACATCATTTGCTATTAGGGAAATAAAAAATCAAACCACAATAAAATACAATTACATACCTGTTAGAATGGCTAAAATTAAAAAGATAGGTAACATCAACTGTTGGCAAGGATATGGAGCAACTGGAACTGCCACAGAATGTAAAATGGTACCTTTGGAAAACATCTTTGAGGTTTCTTATAAAATTAAACATAAACTTGCCATATGACTCAACAACTCCACTCCTGGAAAATCATTCAAAAGAAATGAGAGATACAGGAAAAAATGAAAAGACTTGTGCATGTGAATGTTTGTAACACCTTCATCATAACACCCTAAAACTAGAAACAACCCAATGATCTAGCAACAGGTATATGGATACATAAATAGTGATATATCATGCAATGGAATACTACACATCTATAACAATGAAATGAACTGTTGGCACACAGAGAAATATTATGCTGAATGAAACAATCAAGACACAAAAGACTACAACTATATGAATCCATTTATAGGAAACTCCAAAACGAACAATCTCTTCTGATAGAAAGCAGATGAGTGGTTGCCTGAGATGGAGAGTGGGAATGGGGGAGATTACTGAGCAAAGTCACAATGGAATTTTTGTATTTATGAAAATGTCTTGATACAGGTTGTAGTAGTTACATGCATGTATATATTTGGCAAAACTCATGAAATGTGAGCTTAAGATGGGTGCATTTTATGCATGTAAACTCCATCTCAAAGAATAAAAATGATATGCAGAATGATGGCTCAGCAGCCCATAGTGAAGCAGAATTTGAAATAATACAAAATTTGATCTCATCATGCATAGTAAACACACCTATAACTACACACATGCACAAACACACACATAAACACACAATTAAAGTTAGAACTGAAAAGAATCCAGAATGAAATATTAACACTTATTTTGCATGGGTGACAGGATTTGGAAAAATTTCTTTCTTTTAAAATCTTTCTTATTTTTATTTTATGCATTTGATTAAAATGATGTTGTTTTCATAATTGGAAATAATAAGACAATTTCTCAACTTTCACTAAATGTAATTATGTCATTGTCATTACTTTTTATATTAACAGTTAACTTTAAGTGCCAGGTTATACTCAGTTTAGGACTTGGATGACTGATATGGTTTGGCTCCATGTCCCGACCCAAACCTCATCTTGAATTGTAATCTGAATTGTGATCCCCATGGGTTGAGGGAGGGACCTGGAGGGAGGTGATTTGATCATGGGGGTGGTTTCCCCAATGGTGTTCTCATGATAGTGAGTGAGTTCTCACTGAGACCTGAAGCTTTTAAAGTGTTTGGCAGTTTCCCTTGTTCTCTCTCTCTCTCTGTCTGTCTCTCTCTGTCTCTCTCTCTCTCCTCCTGCCATGTAAGATGTGCCTTGCTTCCTCTTTGCCTTCCACCATGACTGTAAGTTTCCTTGGGCCTCCCCAGCCATGCAGAACTGTGAGTCAATTAAACCTCTTTTCTTTATAAATTACCAGGTCTCTGGTAGTATCTTTATAGCAGTGTGAAAGTCGACTAATACAATGACTCTAGTCACTGACTTTACTTACCCTGTTACTGTTGTTTGTGATGGTAGGTCACCCTACCTGTTAAAAGTCACCCTTGTTTCTGTTGTTTGTGATGGTAGGTATCTAGTTCTGTTGTATTGCAAGTCATGAAGTTTTCTTCACTTAGTCAAGAAATAGAGTCTTAATTCAAGGAACATTACTATCCCTACCATTACCTTCAGTTAAAAGAAAATTAATACAAATGCACATACTTATGTATGTGTGCAAACACAAGAACAGCACTGTGCTTGGAAAAGTAGACTTCATTCATAATCTATAGAAACTGAATAAGAAATTAAAAGTAATTGAATAAGCAATTGGCTTTCTTTTGGAGGAATGTTCTGAACTCATTTTCTTTTTAGTATTTATTATTCTCATTACTTGGGAGTCACTTCATCAGTAGTACTTTGGGCTGAGCTTTAAATACTGGAATAGTAAATATAACTCCATTATCCCCAGTATTCTAATAATGTTTTTTTCCATGAGTTCTCCTGTGCCCACTCCCACTCTTGGCACTGCGTTATAGTGCCCATAGATAATATATCTTAATTGCATGCTATGCCCAAGCACAGCTCTAAGCACTTCATGTATATTAATTCATTTAAGCTTCACAACCACATTAGAGGAGAGGTACAATTCTATGATCATTTTGCTCCTTTTTCATTTTGTTTCTTGACTTCTCATCCAGGTTGGAGAGCCAACATACTGCCTAATTGCCTGGCCTTGGATTCAGTACTTCGACTTCAAAAACCCATTCTCTTTTCATGTTACTATTTGACCTCCTGACAACAGCCATGGCAAGAGAATTGACAGTAGTTAATCTTGATACTTAATTGGAAAAATGGGGCTTACATGAGAAACTTTTAAGACGAATTTCAAAAAGTGCAACACCCAATCTCTGAATTCCGAGAAATATTGGGTGCTGTTTTCTAACTTACACTGAATGGGAAGTTGGATGCTGTTTTCTTTAAACATGAAAGAAGAGCAAAATGACATCCCCATATAACTGGGGCTTAGGGGACATGTCATTCCTATCACCAGTAGAGGTAAAGGCATCCAGCACCTAGAGCTCTACTGTGATCACCTGACTTCTGGAATGCTAGACGTGGTTTCTGAAATCAGAATCTTGGGCTGGAATTGTTGTAGGGGTTATTAAGAAATTATTTTAGGCAGATAGAGAGGAAAAGGGGTCTTTGGGAAGTTTTTCTTTCTTTTAAAGCAGCTCCAGAAATGTTTCTTGTACAGCAGGAAAGCCCCGCTCTTAGAGCCCAGCAGCAAGCTTCGACATGCAAATACCGGCCATTAAAAAGTGGGTCCACCCAAACATGGTGATTCCCACCCTCATCTTCATGCCCTTGCCCCCACATGTATCTGGCATCATGGCAGCCCTCACATATCCCCACATGTGTGGAACGTCATGGCGCCCTGCATTTGCATATTAAAAGGCTACAGTGGGAGGGCCAGTTTTTTCGCAGGCTACGTGAATGGCATATGGTCAAGCCAATCCCCTGAGCCCTATGCAAATCAGACACCACCTCCTCCAGCCTCCTCATACAAGCAGCCATTCACTTATCTGGGGCACACGGGGGGGTTTCCTCTCTGGCTTTGGAGCACCCCTCCCTCTGTCTCCGTACAGGGGAGCTTCTTCCTTCTTTCTTGCCTATTAAACTTTAAACTCTCCGCTCCTTAAAACCACTCCACGTGTGTCCATGTGTCATATGTGTCATCTTATCCAATTCCGTGGGAGACTCATCCCCACTCATCGGAGCCATATCAGAATCACCTTGATTTTTCTGAAAACTTCTTGGCTTGGGTGATCCAGCTTATATCTGTATCTTTCCTCATTAAGGTATAATTTTAGGTAAAACTTCTCCACCTTATCTTAGTTTATATGGATTGCTCCTGGTCCTACCCAGGGAAAAGGCGAGAAGTGTAAAAAGGGAAGTTTAAAAAGGAATATAAAATATTTTTTCAGCAAGGTGCTTATAGGCACATATAAGAAGAGGGCACCAGGCGCGGTGGCTCACGCCTGTAATCCCAGTACTTCGGGAGGCCGAGGCGGGCAGATCACCTGAGGTCAGGAGTTCGAGACCATCTTGGCCAACATGGTGAAACCCCCTCTCTACTAAAAATACAAAAATTAGCCAGGGGTCTTGGCGGGTGCCTGTAATCCCAGCTACTCAGGAGGCTGAGGCAGGAGAATCGCTTGAACCCAGGAGGTGGAGGCTGCAGTGAGCCGAGATTGCACCATTGCACTCCAGCCTGGGCAAGAAGAGCAAAGTTCCGTCACACACACACACACACACACACACGGGGCACACTCTGAGACTTAGGGTTCAGAGAATGACTTCTCTAGAAGACAACATCTAAAAGGAATCTTGAAGCATACATGTAAATCAGAAACGGAAAAGAAAGAGAAAGGAATATCAGGCAGAGGAAGACAAATGGACAATGTACAGAGGCGATTAGAAACACAGTGTGTTTGGGGACCAGAAATTTTATTAGCCTGCTTGGGCAGGGGGTGGGAGGGCCTGGTAAATTTGTGGCAAGACGTGAGGCTTAAGAGGGAATGGGAGCAGCTCCTGAAAAGCCAGGTGCCTCTGTGTCCTGACCTCTCAGCTGCTAGATGGCATGAGAGCAGTACCTTCCAATCAAGCCTCTCCTCGGCCATCTCTGGGGAGGTGTCTCTAACACAGAGATCTGGTATGCAGCCAGATCTGAAAAGCTTTTTCTTCATGTTTCTTGATAAAGAAGGTTTTGCAACCTCACTCACTACATTAAAATGCTTTCTTAGCTTCAGGGGACTGAAAGCATTTTTATTATGTTCCAACATTATTTATCCTTCTTGTATACAAGAGAGCAAAGCAGAAATCCAAAGAGAAAAATCCTTCTAATGTCTCAAATACAGACTTGGTCTATTTATCTGGTGTTGCAAAGGTAGAGACATGACAGCAAATGTGGGAGAGAGCTCGTTTCTTGCCCCCTTCCTTCCCGGGATTTTTAGGGGGGTGGAGATAAGGTCTCAGGAAAATGGCCACAACTCAAAATTGGGCCTTCATTCTCACCCCAATTTTGAAACCCCATTTCCCCAGGATCCCTGCAAGAGCTGCCTTCCTCCTGGAAGCCCCGTTCATTGTTGTCACTTGTCTGGAAGTTCACCCAAGGAGAGTATTTTACCCAAAAGAAAATCATCTCACAGGTTTAACAATTAAATACTGTCAGTGCATAGTCATTTGCAGGAAATATATACATCTCAATTTTTTAATAATGGAAATTAATTTTTGTTAAAAGTCTCCAAATTAACTTGCAGCAGAATAGAATCTTAATCTAAATCACTTCAAGATAGCTGGGCATGGTGGGTCACCCCCATAAGCCCAACACTTTGGGAAGCCAAGCCAGGAGGATTGCTTGAGCCCAGGAGTTTGAGACCAGCCTGGGCAATGTAAATAGGCTTGGTCTATACAAAAAAAATTTTTTTTAATTAGCTGGGCATGGTGGTGGGTACTCGTAGACCCAGCTACTCAGGAGGCTGAGATGGTAGGATCACTTGAGACCAGGAGGTTGAGGCTGCTGTGAGCTAGGATTGCTCCCTCTGCACTCCAGCCTGGGTGACAGAGCGAGACCCTGTCTCCAAAAATAAATAAATAAGCAAGTAAGTAAATCACTTTAAGATAACCTCAGTTAAATCTATTTTTTCAGACGAACTCAGGGATTGCTCCTATGTATTCTTGATAGAGTTTCATACACATTTCAAAGGGTATTTTTAACACTGCTTAGGAAAGATAACTTTTCTTGTGCATTTGTCGTTGTCTATCCACACTACAATTTGCTGGGATGATCGTTACTACTACTGACCAAGTGTATGTGTCTCCTACCAGCGCCGCCTGTATGCATTGACCTTAACTGGAAATTGCGCTGTAGATATTTTCCATCTGGTCCACAGGCTTCGGGTTACTTTGTGCCTTGAATGTCCCAAAGTTGCTGCCTCTTAAAGCATCTGTCTCCCAGCTCTTTCTGCTCTTCCCTTGGGACCACAGCAAGCTCAGTAGGCTTCTCTTAGCCTTTCTGGTGTATTTCCTCCTCTACTGATGTCAAATGTGGCCATGATACGAACCTCTGTGTGAGGCCAGCTGCCTTCCCCAGTTTCACCCAGGAAATAACCCCCAGGTGGTTTCTGCCCTTGAATCTGTCAGAGGCGTGTGAACCAGAACAACTTCTTGAATGAGGCTGAGTAAAATGAGGCTGAGATCTACTGGGCTGCATTCCCAGACAGTTAAAGCATTTTAAGTCACAGGATGAGATAGGAGGTCAGAACAAGATACAGCTCATAAAGGCCTTGCTGATAAAACAGTTTGCAATAAAGAACCCGGCCTGAACCCACCAAAAACAAGATGGCCACCAAGAGTGACCTCTGGTGGTCCTCACCGCTACACTTCCACCAGCGCCATGACACTTTACAGATGCCATGGCAACATTAGGCAGTTACTCTGTATGGTCTAAAAGGGGGAGGCATGAATAATCCACCCCTTGTTTAGCATATCATCAAGAAATAACCATAAAAATGGGCAACCAGCAGCCCTCAGGGCTGCTCTGTCTATGGAGGTGCCATTCTCTTATTCCTTTACTTTCCTAATAAGCTTGCTTTCACTTTATGGACTCACCCTGAGTTCTTCCTTGTGCAATATCCAAGAACCCTCACTTGGCATCTGGATCGGGACCCCTTTCCTGTAGCAAATTCCCTCCTCTGTCTGGGTTGAGGCACAGGTGGTTGGGTCACAGCTTATATTTATACATTTTAGGGAGACATGAGACATCAATCAATATGTGATGTCCATTAGTTGGGTCCAGAAAGGCGGGACAACTTGAGGCAGGGAAGGGGTTTCCAGGTCATAAGTAAATAAGGTGCATTCCTTTGAGTCTCTGATGAACCTTTTACTGAATACACAATTTACATGTGAGAGGAGGGTAGAGGAATAGTCACTTATGCCTTAGTCTGGGTTAGCGAAAAAATAGGGCAGAGGAAGCAATCAGATGTGCATTTGTCTCAGGTGAGCAGAGGGATGACTTTGAGTTCTGTCTTTTGTCCAAACGGAATTTCCTTGTGGGCAAACTGTAGCTTTCTTATAGTTGTAGCTATCTTATTTAGCAATAAAATGGAGTCAGGTAGTTGCAGCACACCAACATGGCACATGGATACATATGTAACAAACCTGCACATTGTTCACACCAGTACCCTAAAACTTAAAGTACAATTTAAAAAAAATGGAGTCAGGTTTGCTTGACTCAGTTCCCTGCTTGACTTCCCTTTGCCTTAGTGATTTTGAGGGCCCAAGATTTCTTTTCCTTTTCCAAAGTGTAGAATGAAATCCCCAAATATTTTCTTGTTGGTGACCTTTCTCTCCTCAGGAGTGGAGATCTGGTCTATGTCAGGCCTCTGACAACAAGCAATGGGGAAAGGATTCCCTATTTAATAAATGGTGCTGGGAAAACTGGCTAGCCATATGTAGAATGCTGAAACTGGATCCCTTCCTTACGCCTTATACAAAAATTAATTCAAGACGGATTAAAGACTTACATGTTAGACCTAAAACCATAAAAACCCTAGAAGAAAACCTAGGCATTACCATTCAGGACATAGGCATGGGTAAGGACTTCATTTCTAAAACACCAAAAGCAATGGCAACAAAAGCCAAAATTGACAAATGGGATCTAATTAAACTAAAGAGCTTCTGCACAGCAAAAGAAACTACCATCAGAGTGAACAGGCAGCCTACACAATGGGAGAAAATTTTTGCAACCTACTCATCTGACAAAGGGCTAATATCCAGAGTCTACAATGAACTCAAACAAATTTACAAGAAAAAAACAACCCCATCAAAAAGTGGGCAAAGGACATGAACAGACACTTCTCAAAAGAAGACATTTATGCAGCCAAAAAACACATGAAAAAATGCTCATCATCACTGGCCATCAGAGAAATGCAAATCAAAACCACAATGAGATACCATCTCCCACCAGTTAGAATGGCGATCATTAAAAAGTCAGGAAACAACAGATGCTGGAGAGGATGTGGAGAAATAGGAACACTTTTACACTGTTGATGGGACTGTAAACTAGTTCAACCATTGTGGAAGTCAGTGTGGTGATTCCTCAGGGATCTAGAACTAGAAATACCATTTGGCCCAGCCATCCCATTACTGGGTATATACCCAAAGGACAATAAATCATGCTGCTATAAAGACACATGCACAGGTATGTTTATTGCGGCACTATTCACGATAGCAAAGACTTGGAACCAACCCAAATATCCAACAACGACAGACTGGATTAAGAAAATGTAGCAGATATACACCATGGAATACTATGCAGCCATAAAAAATGATGAGTTCATGTCCTTTGTAGGGACATGGATGAAACTGGAAATCATCATTCTCAGTAAACTATCGCAAGGACAAAAAACCAAACACCGCATGTTCTCACTCATAGGTGGGAATTGAGCAATGAGAACACATGGACACAGGAAGGGGAACATCACACTCCACGGACTGTTGAGGGGTCGGGGAAGGGGGGAGGGATAGCATTAGGAGATATACCTAATGCTAAATGACGAGTTAATGGGTGCAGCACACCAACATGGCACATGGATACATATGTAACAAACCTGCACATTGTGCACATGTACCCTAAAACTTAAGGTATAATAATAATAAAATTAAATTAAATTAAAATTAAAAAAAGATTAATTGCAAAAAAAAAAAAAAAGGTGGCTAGAGCTAAAGGCATAGTCAAGGTTACTGCTCCTTTTTCGTTATCCCAAATCAGATAGCATTTAGGCTCTTTTCAATCAAATATAAAAGTCCAGCCCAGTTCATGACTCACTTGGCAGCAACCCTGAGACACTTCACAGCCCTAGACCCTAAAAGGTCAAAAGGCCATCTTATTCTCAAAATACATTTTATTACCCAATCTGCTCCTGACATTAAATAAAACTCCAAAAACTAAATTCCGGCCCTCAAACCCCACAACAGGATTTAATTAACCTCGCCTTCAAGGTGTACAATAATAGAAAAAAGTTGCAATTCCTTGCCTCCACTGTGAGACAAACCCCAGCCACATCTCCAGCACACAAGAACTTCCAAACGCCTGAACCGCAACAGCCAGGCGTTCCTCCAGAACCTCCTCCCCCAGGAGCTTGCTACAAGTGCCAGAAATCTGGCCACCAGGCCAAGGAATACCCGCAGCCCAGGATTCCTCCTAAGCTGCGTCCCATCTGAGCGGGACCCCACTGTAAATCGGACTGTCCAACTCACCTGGCAGCCACTCCCAGAGCCCCTGGAACTCTGGCCCAAGGCTCTCTGACTCCTTCCCAGATCTTCTTGGCTTAGCGGCTGAAGACTGACGCTGCCCAATCGCCTCGGAAGCCCCGTAGACCATCACGGACGCCGAGCTTCTGGTAACTCTTATAGTGGTGGGTAAGTCCGTCCCTTTCTTAATCAATACAGAGGTTACTCACTCCACATTACCTTATTTTCAAGGGCCAGTTTCCTTGCTTCCATAACTGTTGTGCATATTGACGGCCAGGCTTCTAAACCTCTTAAAACTCCCCAACGCTGGTGCCAACTTAGACAATACTCTTTTAAGCACTCCTTTTAGTTATCCCCACCTGCCCAGTTCCCTTATTAGGCCAAGACACTTTAACTAAATTATCTGCTTCCCTGACTACTCCTGGATTACAGCTACATCTCATTGCTGCCCTTCTTCCCAATCCAAAGCCTCCTTTGCATCCTCCTCTTGTACTCCCCCACCTTAACCCACAAATATAAGATACCTCTACTCCCTCCTTGGTGACCGATCATGCACGCCTTACCATCTCATTAAAACCTAATCACCCTTACCCCGATCAATGCCAATATCCCATCCCACAGCATGCTTTGAAAGGATTAAAGCCTTTTATCACTTGCCTGCTACAGCATGGCCTTTTAAAGCCTATAAACTCTCCTTACAATTCCCCCATTTTACCCGTCCTAAAACCAGGCAAGCCTTACAAGTTAGTTCAGGATCTGCGCCTTATCAACCAAATTGTTTTGCCTATCCACCCCGTGGAGCCAAACCCATATACTCTCCTATCCTCAATACCTCCCTCCACAATCCATTATTCTGTTTTGGATCTCAAACGTGCTTTCTTTACTATTCCTTTGCACCCGTCATCCCAGCCTCTCTTCGCTTTCACTTGGACTGACCCTGACACTCATTAGACTCAGCAAATTACCTAGGCTGTACTGCTGCAAGGCATCACAGACAGCCCCCATTACTTCAGTCAAGCCCAAATTTCATCCTCATCTGTTACCTATCTTGGCATAATGCTCATAAAAAACACAGGTGCTTTCCCTGCTGATCGTGTCCGATTAATCTCCCAAACCTCAATCCCTTACAAAACAACTCCTTTCCTTCCTAGGCATGGTTAGTGCGGTCAGAATTCTTACACAAGAGCCAGGACCGCACCCTGTAGCCTTTCTGTCCAAACAACTTGACCCTACTGTTTTAGCCTAGCCCTCATGTCTGCGTGCAGTGGCTGCCACTGCTTTAGTACTTTTAGAGGCCCTCAAAATCACAAACTATGCTCAACTTACTCTCTACGTTTCTCATAACTTCCAAAATCTATTTTCTTCCTCATACCTGATGCATATGCTTTCTGCTCCCCGGCTCCTTCAGCTGTACTCACTCTTTGTTAAGTCCCACAATTACCACCGTTCCTGGCCCGGACTTCAATCCAACCTCCCACATTATTCCTGATACCACACCTGACCCCCATGACTGTATCTCTCTGATCCACCTGATATTCACCCCATTTCCCCATATTTCCTTCTTTCTTGTTCCCCACCCTGATCACGCTTGATTTATTGATGGCAGTTCCACCAGGCCTAATCGCCACGCACCAGCAAAGGCAGGCTATGCTATGGTACAAGCCACTAGCCCGCCTCTTAGAACCTCTCATTTCCTTTCCATCGTGGAAATCTATCCTCAAGGAAATAACTTCTCAGTGTTCCATCTGCTATTCTACTACTCCTCAGGGATTATTCAGGCCCCCTCCCTTCCCCACACATCAAGCTCGAGGATTTGCCCCCACCCAGGACTGGCAAATTAGCTTACTCAACATGCCCCGAGTCAGATAACTAACATACCTCTTAGTCTAGGTAGACACTTTCACCGGATAGGTACAGGCCTTTCCTACAGGGTCTGAGAAGGCCACCGCAGTCATTTCTTCCCTTCTGTCAGACATAATTCCTCAGTTTAGCCTTCCCACCTCTATACAGTCTGATAACAGAGCAGCCTTTATTAGTCAAATCAGCCAAGCAGTTTTTCAGGCCCTTAGTATTCAGTGAAACCTTTATATCCCTTACAGTCCTCAGTCATCAGGAAAAGTAGAACGGACTAAAGGTCTTTTAAAAACACACCTCACCAAGCTCAGCCACCAACTTAAAAAGGACTGGACAATACTTTTACGACTTTGCTTTCTCAGAAGTCAGACCTGTCCTCAGAATGCTACAAGGTACAGCCCATTTGAGCTCCTGTATAGACGCTCCTTTTTATTAGGCCCCAGTCTCATTCCAGACACCAGACCAACTTAGACTGTGCCCCAAAAAAAGTTCTCATCCCTACTATCTTCTGTCTAGTCATACTCCTATTCACCGTTCTCAACTACTCATACATGCCTTGCTCTTATTTACACTGCCGGTTTACACTGTTTCTCCAAGCCATCACAGCTGATATCTCCTGGTGCTATCCCCAAACTGCCACTCTTAGCTCTTGAAGTAAATAAATAACCTTTGCTGGCAGGACTATGCTGAATCTCCTTAGGCACTCTGAAATCAGATGTCCTGGGTCCTCCCAATTCTTAGACCTTTTATACCTGTTTTTCTCATTCTCTTATTCCATTTAGTTTTTCAATTCATACAAAACCGTAACCAGGCCATCACCAATAATTCTACATGACAAATGTTTCTTCTAACAACCCCACAATATCACCCCTTACCACAAAATCTTCCTTCAGCTTAATCTCTCCCACTCTAAGTTCCCGCGCCGCCCCTAATCGCTCTTGAAGCAGCCCTGAGAAACATCACCCATTCTCTCTCCATACCACCCCCCAAAAATTTTCACCGCCCCAAGACTTCAACACTATTTTGTTTTATTTTTCTTGTTAATATAAGAAGGCAGGAATGTCAGGCCTCTGAGCCCAAGCCAAGCCATCGCATCCCCTGTGACTTGGACGTATACATCCAGATGGCCTGAAGTAACTGAAGATCCACAAAAGAAGTAAAAATAGCCTTAACTGATGACATTCCACCATTGTGATTTGTTTCTGCCCCACCCTAACTGATCAATGTACTTTGTAATCTCCCCCACCCTTAAGAAGGTACTTTGTAATCTCCCCCACCCTTAAGAAGGTTCTTTGTAATTCTCCTTACCCTTGAAAATGTACTTTGCGAGATCCACCCGTGCCCCCAAAACATTGCTCCTAACTCCACCGCCTATCCCAAAACCTATAAGAACTAATGATAATCCACCACCCTTTGCTGACTCTCTTTTCGGACTCAGCCCACCTGCACCCAGGTGAAATAAACAGCCATGTTGCTCACACAAAGCCTGTTTGGCGGTCTCTTCACACGGACGCGCATGAAAGTCTACTGTAAACAAAGGGTATCGAAACAATGGAACAAACATTAATTTCAGGAAACAAAAGACCAGAAGCTCAAACGTTGAAGAATGATTTCACTATGTGACCACTGAACAATCACACATATACATGAATTCTAGAATCTTCTAGGTTTTTTCATACCAGAGCATCAATACCCTTAAAAACCTTCTCTTGCTGGCCTTGGCCTCCCTTCATACTAGGATGTAGTGTTGGTGTTTTACTCTGATGAAAACTTTCCACTAGGGAAGCCTTGCAAACCTGATCACTTAGGACGAGAACATTCCCAATTCCTGCTAGCCACACATTTGCAAATAATCCCTTGAGTCATTTTCTCAAAAGGAATTTAAATTAACGTTTTTGTGTTGATTATTACTTACCTTGCTTTTATCTGATTTCTAACTTAAGTGAGTCCCTGCCTATGTGTCTAAGTACAAATAATAATGGCACTGCAGGGTTAAAATTAAAAACAAAAGCACAGACTTTAGGATAAGAGATCTAGATGCTAAACTTGGCATCTCTGCACTTTACTCACGGAGTCATTTCTCCTGACTGAGCCCATTTCCTCAATATTGAATTATAATGAGGGTTAGATGAAGTAAGATACAGTATGTAAAACATTTAACACAGTGCCTGATATGCAGTAAGCACTCAGTGATAACACTTATTATTTGCTTTATTATTCAATGGCCTAAGTTTTACCCACCTCATTGATATGTAACTCCTCTCTACAGTTTCCAGAAAATGTAATAGGGTGAGAAACTAGTGTATTGTGTGACATTTTTCCAATGCAAGTAGAAAAATGGCCTCTTTCTAAGGAAGGGCCTTCACCTGCAGAACAGCTTTAAAATATTGCGCAAGACACTACGAGCAATTTTAACACATGAAGTCTGAGATGTCGAGAAAACCTTGGCAAGGCTATTTCTCTGAGGGCTCTAGAGGATTCGAACAGGTGCACAGTCTTGACCTTACATAGCAACAGCACGATTTTTCTCAAGCATGAAGCATGACTACGTGCTTCGTATAAGACCTGGAGGCCATGGCCTTAGAAAATTGGAAGCTTGGAAAATAAGCATTCAAAAGGTGAAATGCTTCATCTGATTATTAGGGGAGTCGAGAGAGATGCTTGCCAGAATAGGACCTTCAACTTCACTTGCATGTACTGAGGGCATCCACCAAAGTGTCCTTGGCTGGTTGGTCTAATTGTATCACCCTTTGGGAATGAAGAGGAGGGTGGAAAGTTATTATTCTCTATCACAGAGATTTGCTGATTCTAACAGAGGTTTGATGGGGTATAGATGATGGCGGTAGTTTTCCCTCTGATTATTATTAAAAAAAAGTGCATTCAAGAAAACCAAATGCTGCATGTTCTCACTTATAAATGGGAGTTAAATGATGAGAACACACAGATACATAGAGGGGGAACAACACACCCTGGGGTCTTTTGGAGGATGAGAGGTGGGAGGAAGGAGAGGATCAGGAAAAATAACTAATGGATACTAGGCTTAATATCTGGGCGCTGAAATAAATCTGTACAACAAATCCTTGTGACACAAGTTTACCTATATAACAAACCTACACATGTGTCCCTGGACTTAAAATAAGAGTTAAAAAAAAGTATGTTCAAATAGTAACAAGGAAAACATAAAGAAGAAATGATCTTCTATAATCCCATTTCACTAGTCTACCACCAAGAAACAGTCATTGACAGGCCTTGACAACATTCTGTTGTGTTCTCTCTCTGTCCCTTCCTCCACATATATATAAATATATTTGTTGTTTGCTTGTTTTTTGAGATGTAGTCTCATTCTGCTGCCCAGGCTGGAGTACAGTGGCATGATTTTACTCACAATCTCAGCTCACTGTAACTTCCGCCTCCTGGGTTCAAGGGATGCTCCCACCTCAGCCTCCCGAGTAGCTGGGATTACAGGCATGCAACATCACACTTGGCTAATTTTTGTATTTTTAGTAGAGAGGGGGTTTCACCATGTTGACCAGGCTGGCCTTGAACTCCTAGCCTCGGCCTCCCAAGGTGCTGAGGTTACAGGTGTGAGCCACCGCGGCTGGCCCATTTAGATATTTTAACAACTTTATCAAGGTATACTTACATACCATTAAATAACCTTTTTAAGCTGTACAGCTCAATAGTTTTTAGAAAATTTAGTGAATTTTGCAATCATCACCATAATTCCGTTTCAGAGCATTTTCATCACCCCAATAAGATCCTTCTGTCCATTAACAATCCCCACTTCCACTCCAGCTTCAGGTAACCGCTCATGTATTTTCTATTTCTGATTGTCTTTTATGAGGAATTTTATATAAACGGTATAATACGGTAGTGGTCTTTTGTGTCTGGGTTACTTTGCACAATGTTACTAGGGTTCGTGTACCAGAACTTACTTCCCTTTCACGGCTGAATAATAATCCACTGTATGGCAGTACCATATTTTGCTAATTAGTTGACCCACTGATGGACATCAAGGTTGTTTCCCATTTTGAGTTATGAATTATGCTGCTGAGATTATTCGTGTGCTAGTCTTTGTGCAGACATGTGTTTTCATTTCTCTAGAATAAAATACACAGGAGTAAATACCTAGGAATTGCTGAATTGTCAGATAAATTTATGTTTACCTTGTTACGAAATTATCAAACTGTTTTGCAAAGTGGCTAAATTATTTTACATCCCCACTAGCGATGTATGATGGTTCCTGTTTCTCCACCTTTTCGCCAATACTTTTTATTGTCTGCCTTGTGGATTATAGCTATTCTAGTGGGTGTGAAATCTATATGTGTCTTTAAGTGACCTCATTTAATCCAAGGAATCCATTTAGATGGACGACTCGGAAATGCATAGTCATAAGTAAACAAGTCACGCTTTTTTGCTTATAATAGCAACAGAGTTGTTTTTTGTTTGTTTGTTTTTTGTGATGGGTCCCACTCTGTCGCCCAGCCTGGAGTGCAGTGGCGCGATCTTGGCTCACTGCAACTTCTGCCTCCTGTGTTCAAGTGATTTTCCTGCCTCAGCCTCCTGAGTAGCTGGGATTTCAGGCATGTGCCACCACACCCGGCTAATTTTTGTATTTTTAATAGAGGTGGAGTTTCTCCGTGTTGGCCAGGTTGGTCTTGAACCCCTGACCTCAGGCAATCCACCCGCCTCAGCCTCCCAAAATGCTAGAATTACAGGCATGAGCCACTGCACCTGGCCGGCAACAGAGTTTTGTGTTTTGCTCAGTTCTTTTTTTTTTCCCTCTCCTGTTCATTATGATACTCAAGTGCATAAATACATATCGTATGTGTCATAGTAGAAATTACTCTGAATACACCCGGCACGGCAAGTTACTAGCACAGGTGTGATGGTTCTCCTTCTTATGCCCACAAAGACCTTGCTAATCATTGCTGCAGGGTGCACACAAGACCTGAGAAATGCTTTTCAGCACAGAATTCTGAGCAGCTGTTACCAACCAATTGGTGATGGCATGAAGAATGAAACTGATTTGCCATGCTTGGTGTGTAAAGTTCTGCATATTACTTTTTCATCAATTAAAATTATATTATAAATATGTATTAAACAGTATTCATGAAATAATTTTAATGGTCTGTAAGATACCATCATATTAACACATTATAATTTATTTAACCATTTACCTCTTGTGTACACATAATTCTCCCTGGATTTATTTCTATTATAAATAATGCTACAGTGAATGTCTTTATATATTTACACATCCCAGAAGTAGAATTATTAGATCAAAGTGTAAAAGATGTTTGAGTTTCTCAGTGCATCATTAACGTGTTTGTGGTGAATAACTTTTGTTTTTGCTCCATTTTTCTGATGGATGGAGGTCTAGAGTGGTGATAACTTAGACTTTTCCTAAAATGCCAAAAAGCTTAGCGTTTTCTTAAGTTTCTGCGTAGCCCTTAACATTTATGAGACCTCCTTGGAAGTTCTTATTTGGCTTACTATGTAAATAAATTGTTTTGGTTTTTCTATTTTAAATGGCAAGGATATTATTTCTCCTTTCCCTCATGGTTCTTTGCTAATTTCCTACGCATAGAAATAGCCTTCAAAAACTGATAAAATAGCTTCAATATCAGGATTAGTTGAGCGTGCTTTTAGGAGGATGCAGGCAGGGCACTAAGCACACTGGAAGAACCAGCTCCTTCTTCGGGGTAAGGTCCTAGCTTGGCCCAGTGTCCTGCCTCCTTAAGATGATTTCAGCCTGGGAACAAAAGAAAGAAAATACAAAGAGAAGCTGCTGCACCCAACTGAGGTGGCTGAGCTATCAGGAGAGGGCCAGATGCCACCCTTCCTGCATGCTGGCCCATTTGCACATCAAATCCAGGGGCAGGGTGGTGGGCAGTATGTTTCCACTGAAGTCTTTCCCTCCTATGGTTTAGCAATAAATCTTCATCTCTCCACACCTTTACTTTTCTTAAAGAGTTCAGATGGCTGGGTGCTGTGGCTCATGCCTGTAATCCCAGCACTTTGGGAGGCTGAGGCGGGTGAATCACCTGAGGTCTGGAGTTCAAGACCAGCCTGGCCAACATGGTGAAACCCCTGTCTACTAAAAATGCAAAATTCGCTGGTTGTGGTGGCTCATGACTGTAGTCCCAGCTATTCAGGAGGCTGAGGCAGGAGAATCACTTAAACCTGGGAGGCAGAGATGACAGTGAGCCAAGATCGTGCCACTGCACTCCAGCCTGGGCTACAGAGTGAGATGCCTTCTCAAAAAAAAAAAAGTTCAGGCAGGCAGATGGTGGCATAATATAATGTCAGTTGCAATAATTTTCTTTGTTATTCTCCCACTCCTGAAGTCATCCTGATGCACATTTACCTCAGCTCTGATTCAGGGCTTACGTAGTCCAGTAAGGTTATAACAGAAAGCATAGAAAGAAAGTGTCAAGAGGGTAGGTAGCATCCTGTGCTGGCGACTGCTGTGCCCCCAGCATGTGGTGGACATTCCAGAAATGTCAAGTGAATCAGACAAAACACGTGAAGTTTCTTAGTAGCCTTAACACAGCACTAGTCACCACAGTTGTCTATCGTTATCATTACTGCTGAAAAGAATATTGGACATAAAGTCATATTTTGAAGCACATTTTTTCCTTAAAAGAAATATTACATATAGGCTCCATTGTATTCGCTTCTTACTGCTATGGTAACAAATTACCACAAACCCAGTGGCTTAAAACAATACACGCTTATTCTTGAATAGTTCTGGAAGTCAGAAGTCCAAAATAGAATACAGAGCTGTGCCCCATTTGGAGGCTCCAGGGCAGTTGTCCTCAACCTTTTTTGCACCAGGGACTGGTTTCGTGGAGACAATTTTTCCATGGACAGGGAGTGGTGGGTGGTTTTAGGTTGATTCAAGTGCATTACCTTTATTGTGCACTTTGCTTCTATTATTATTACATTTAATATATAATGAAATAATTATACAACTTGCCATAATGCAGAATCGGTGGGACCTCTGAGCTTGTTTTCCTGCAACTAGATGGTCCCATCTGGGGGTGATGGGAAACAGTCACAGATCTTCAGGCATTAGATTCTCATAAAGAGCACGCACCCTAGATCCTTTCCACCTGCAGTTGACAATAGAGTTTGCCCCCCCATGAGAAACTAATGCTGCAGCTGATCTGACAGAAGGCGGAGCTCAGGCAATAGTAATGTGAGCAATGGGGAGCAGCTGTAAATGCAGGCGAAGCTTCACTCACCGCCCCCCACCACTCACCTCCTGCTGTGTGGCTCGCTTTCTAACAGGCCATGGACAAGTACCAGTCCATGACACGGGATCTGGGGACCCCTGTTCTAGGAGAAAATCTATTTTCCAGTTTTCAAGGGCCACCTGCATTCCTTGGCTGATAGCCCCTTCCTCCGTCATCCAATTTCTCTTTGTGTTTCTCTCTCTCTCCTTCTGTAATCACA
The DNA here is from genome assembly GCF_028878055.3 of Symphalangus syndactylus. Lineage (NCBI taxonomy): Eukaryota > Metazoa > Chordata > Mammalia > Primates > Hylobatidae > Symphalangus > Symphalangus syndactylus. The sequence continues at coordinate 111,078,897 of NC_072436.2, read as the reverse complement.
TCACCTGTGTATTTGACCAACCTGCCACCCACCTTCCTCTTTTGAAGACCCTTGTGATTACATTGGGCTAACCTGGATAATCCAAGATAACTCTTCTATCTCAAGACTCAACCTACTCATTTCTGCAGAGTTCCTTTTGCCCTGTTACACAATGTTCACAGATTCATGGGATTAGGACATGGCATATTTGGAGAGCCATTATTTTGTTGTGGTTGAAACTGGATCGGGGGCCCAAAGCCCTTCCGTTTTATTCCCACTTCCTCTCTTCTCTACATCTTCCACCCACTCACCCATTCCTAATGAGTTCCAAGATCATGGAGCTGGAAAGGAAGACCTGTGGGCAAGATCACCTCCAGAGCCACTTTTGGCTGGCACATTCCAGGATATAAACGAGACTACAGCATCCGTGCTACGTCCTAAGGGGTCATGATATTTTTGAAAGGGAAAAATAAGAAAGATCCTCATGGTGAACAAAGCTTTGACCCTGCAGTCAGACAAAGCCTGGATTGTATTCTGGCCTTTATCAGCTAGTGTCCTTGGGTACGTCACAAAACACCTCTGACACCTGGATTCTTGTCATATGTCAAATGGGACAGTAACAGCTATCACCCTTGCTGGAAGACATGATCAAGTGAGATAGATGTGCAAAGTACCTTGAATTCATGAATACCTAACACCGCACCTTTCCTCCACTCCGTTTTCCTTGTAATTCTCCTCCACCTCTTAATACCAAATTAGTTGGACAACATGAAAATACTAAAGGCTCATAGAAAAAAAGTAAACCAGTAAGTGTTCTGGAATTAGATAAAGGTGATGCTTGCTTAACTCTGTGATTATACTAAAAGACGATGACTTATACACTTAAAGTAGTGGATTTTATTATATGTAAATTATATGTCAGTAAAAATAAATTTTTAAAAATTAAGCCAGCACATTACACACACACACACACACACACACACACACACACACACACACTTGCAATATAAAAAAGTCCAGCCTACTGTTCTGGTCTTCAATATCCCTTAACTCTGGAGTTATTGAACACACCGCATGAAAACACCGATCTTTGAAGATATGTCACTGATGTCTACTCTTCCAGTGAGAGGAGCCCATTGGAAGTGGGAGAGGAAAAAAGTCCCTTATGTTGTTTTCTGCAGAAATACTGGGGCAAGCAACACCTCATTTCTGTAGCTCATGGGGTCAAGCAAATCCTCAGCTGCTACTTTCCACAGAAATACCATACCCCTAAACAACTATACTACTCCACCTGAAGCTCACAGCCCTAGCTGTGACCACCTTAGGCATCTTACTAGCAATGGAGCTTAATCTTAATCTTGCTGTAAGTGAATACCAGTCTCTTCACCAGTATTTAGTGAATTTCCATTTTGATTACCTACGAAATAAATTTTCCAGGTGTTTTGCTTCATTTCAGGCTCTTTATTTTGTTGAACCCAGATAATCTATTATGAGAGGTTGAGAGGGGTTGGGTTATTTTATTGAGGTTGGGGAGGAATCTTCTTATTTCTTCCATTTAAAGGGAAAAACATAATATTACTTTCATTTCTTTCCAACTGTCGATGGCTCCCTAAATTCAAAATCACTGCCGTTCTTGACATGGCCTTTGTCTACATTTCTACCTCATTGCCTCATGCCAGGAGGACTTCTGGTGTTCCCCTCCTCACTTCTGTATGTGAGCGCAACCTCACATGGACCTCTAAACCCAAGATGCATCTGTAGTTTCCTGGAAAAGCTTAGGATCTGTTTGTATCAGCAATGCTACCCACACCATGTCCTTTGACCTGATACACTAGTGTCTCTGCTGACCTGCTATTCAGCCTTCAAAACATAGTAGGTTCTTGCCCCAATAAACTTTCCCTGGATCTTCCAGGCACAGTTAAAATACTTCCTTTAGACCCTCCAGTACTCCATTACTTACACCCTCCATTACTCTAGTAGACCAGTAGACTCTACTGGAGTATCTAACACTTTGCTTTTATTATGTATTTGTCCATATCTATCACTAGAAAGTAAGCTTTTGAAAACAGGGGCTGTTTTACTCACACACATGTCCTCAATATCTTCTCTATAGGGAGATCTGGTCTATAATAGGTTCTCAATCTCTCTCTCTCTCCAAATACAACAAGGTGATTGGGGTTTAGTATAATAACAGTTTGGTCAACAATGAGGCAACTTCTGCTTACTGGTTATTTACCACACAGAGAAAGGCGTAAGCTGAGATGTTTTTGAACAAAAAAGAAAAACTGCCTGAAAAGGGCTTAAATACTAGCAATTTACAATCTTTTATAGCAAGAAATCAAGAGTTAGGCAATTCCGCGTTTGGGTCATCAGCTGCCTATTCTCTGTTAGATTGTTAATTTTCTAATTGTTGAGTTTTTAAAACTGTTGACACAGTTTAGATATAAGCTGTCATCAGACATGTGATATGCAAATATTTTCTCCTAGTTCTGTAGCTTGTGTTTTCATTCCTTAATGGTGTCTTTCAAAGAGCAAAGCTATCTTAATTTTGATGAAGTCCAATTTATCAATTTGTTCTTTTATGGGGTCACATCAGCCCTGTTCTTTTTAATGCAAAGTGTTGCATGGAATAACCAAGTTTGCTGGTCTATTAGCTGCAAATGGTTTTTGTGCATCTGAAGATATTTTTTCATTCTTAGAGTGTGAAACTCATCCCCATATCATTTTTCTAAGCCATTTACAATGTATTGATTGAGGAGAAAAAATGCCTGGATTCTGATACTTTGTAGAATAATTTGCACAACTTGAAAGCAGGAGTGATTGATAAAAGAAAGAAGAATCTTGAGTTGCAGCAGAAGCCCCATGGAGCTCTCATTTGCTGAGGGGCCACGAGATGCAATCACTAACAGCATGGACATCAGAGTCAGCTCTGGGTTCCACTTTTGGCTTCTATAGTGACTATCTGTGTGACTTCAGCCCCCTCAGTTACCTTCTCTATGGTTCCATTTTTTTTTTTTTTTTTTTTTTTGAGACAGACTCTCTCCCTGTCACCCAGGCTGGAGTGCAGTGGTGCCATCTCAGCTCATTGCAAACTCCGCCTCCCCGGTTCAAGCAATTATCCTGCCTCAGCCTCCCAAGTAGCTGCGATTACAGGTGCCCACCACCACACCTGGCTAATTTTTTTTTTTTTTTTTTTAAGTAGAGATGTAGTTTCACCGTGTTAGCCAGGATGGTCTCGATCTCCTGACCTCATGATCCACCCGCCTTGGCCTCCCAAAGTGCTGGGATTACAGCCGTGAGCCACTGCGCCTGGCCTATGGTTCCATTTTCTTACTGCACGGTGGGGAAAACAGTATTATTCTGCTCCTATGGCTGTTTTATGGGTTAAATTACAAATTGAATATATGATGCTTACATGAGGGCATGGAACATGCTGAGCAAGTGGTAAATGTGAGCTAAACACCCCTCAGTCCACACTGCAGCAAAGCGGCTTTTCTAAACCCAGATTTATCCATTGTAGTTCTACTGGAAACATTCTTCTTAGTTTATAAAAAGACAAATGAAGAGAAAAAAAGGACAAGCCACACACTGGAAGGAGATATTTGGCAAAATGCTTATCTGACAAAAGACTTGCATGCACAATCTATAAAGAACTCCTAGAAATCTGTAAGAAAAAAGTACAATGACAAACAAAACAGAGATCCAATTAAAACTGGTCAAACTATTTCAATAGACATGTCACCAAACAGCACATCAAAATGGCCAGTCAACATTATGGAAAGATGCTCAACACCATTCGTCATCAGATAAACACAAGATAATACCATGAGGGGCTGGGCATGATGGCTTACACCTGTAATCCTAGCACTTTGGGAGGCTGAGGCGGGCAAAATGCTCGAGCTCAGGAGTTTGACAGCAGCCTTGGCAACATGCGGAAACCCTGTCTCTAAAAAAAAAAAAAATACAAAAAAAAAAAAAAAATCAGCTGGGCATGGTGACACATGCCTGTATTCCCAGCTACTTGGGGGCTGAGGTGGGAGGATCACTTGAGCCCAGGAGGTTGAGGCTGCAATGAGCTGAGATCATGACACTGCACTCCAGCCTGGGTGAAAAACTGAGACCCTGTCTCAAAAAAAAAAATACCATAAGGAGATATTAATACATACCCATCAGAATAGCTAAAATTTAAAAGACTGAGAATACTAAATACTGGCAAGAATATGAAACAACTGGAATCATCTTACACTGCTGGTGATATAACCACTTTGGAAAATTGTTTGGAACTATTTACTAAAGCTGAGCATACCCTCTGATACAACAGTTCCACTCCTGAATATACACTCAACAGAATTGAACACCAATATCCTCCAAAAGACGTGTACAAGGAAGTTAATCGTAGCTTTACTCATAATACCTGAACCCATTTTTACCCATAATATTCATCAACATTAGCATGTGGTGGATAAATTGTGAAGCATTTAACAATGGGATGCTACTCAGCAATACAAAGCAAAAAACAAAACACAACAAGAACATATTATTACACAGAAAATATTGCATAAAAGAAGTCAAACATAAAAATATGTATGTTGCATTATTTCATATATAAAGTTCAAAAATAGGCAAATATGATACTTGGTGATAGAAATTAGAAGAGTCACCTTGGTGGGGCAGTAAGGGAAATACTGAATAACCTAGAGCAAGAATAAATATATAGAATTACTCTATACAATGATATAGGGGTTATTTCTATGGAGGCATCCATATATATAAATGCACCAAACCATGCATTTATGTTTATACCCTTTTCTGTTTATAAGCTGCATCTTAATTTTTAAGTGTGCTTTTTGTAGATCATTGCTTTTCATGAGCTAACTCTACTTCCCTCAATGCTCACATGTTGCTAAACTAACCCATAAGTGCCTGAATATATCAGGTATTATCTCACAAACAGGATTTTGCACATCCTATTTCCTCCTCACTGCTCCTTACAGCCTGGAAAAATATGCCATCATCTTCAGGTGCCACTTTAGACAAAATTACCTCGTAAGACAATCTTTGTCACACTTTCCCCAAGACTGCATTCATCAGGTGTACCTCTTTTGTGCCCTCCCAACACTGAATATTTATTTCTCACCCAAGTTGAATAAAAATTGCTTGTGTTCTAGTCTATCTCTCCTACTAGATTCTGAGGTTCTCAGGGCCCGGGCCCCTTCTGGTTTCCAGCTGAGCCCCAACTTACAGTACATTGCCAGGTGCTTTGCAGGGGTGCAATCAATGCTTGTTGGATTGAATGCTGAATCTCTCCTCTCACAAACGAAAATGTAACATCAGTGGCCCAGATTTTTCTCCTCCCGAGAGTGTTGGTGTTTATAGGGCTTTCACTAATGCCACTATGACATGTTCTTTGCACAGGGCCTGTTGGAAAATTAGATCAGGTGGCTTCCCCACTGTAACATATGACACTTTTCTAATTAGGGCAATGTTTAATTTACTGTCTCATGGCTTTTTGAATAAATATAAATTGTCATACTAAAGTGACAGGTGTAAAACCCAGGATGGCTGTGTTAGAGAGGTTAATCTGCTGTTAATCAAATCAGTTCTGCTTGACTTTCTCCCGGGGAGTGAGAGATAATGGCCCTGTTTAACTGGAGATTAGCCAGCTTTTGGCTGGAAATCCCTCAGGGTTCACCTGAGCCTCCTTGTGTCTTGTTCAGAATGAAGATATTCAAATGTGTTGGTAATTAAATTTGGTCCTTTCTCCCTCCTTTGGCATCTCATGATGCAAGGATGCTTTCCACTGAGCCTTTCCATTGACTAGAAGGGTTTTTCTCTGAATCCTGTTAATTCTGAAATATTCTGGAATGTTACACAAAGACCTTCCAAAACTCTAAATTCCTGCTGGTAACACAGTTGGCAATCTCAAGCCCCATTGCCACTCATCATGGCAAAGTTGGAACAGTGATTGCACGACGGAGGAGGGCCTGGCTTTGTCCTGGATGTGGTACCATGAATGTGTCTGTGGTCTCAGAAGGGAGGAACTCTAGCCAGAAGCCAGTAAAACAATTGATACAAGGAACTGTGAGACTGGAAGACACAAGCAGTATTGATTTGGGGTCTAGGAGACTAAGTTAGGTCTGGGGTAGGGTAGAAAGGCATTCTCCTTAACTTTTGCTAAGCCTGTATTGTGACTTTGGTGTTGTAAGGACTGCGGGGAACAGCCTTGCTTTGTAACCTTAGGGATTTACAGTCGCAAGAGTGCTGCAGTTCTTACCTGTTAGCAGGGAAACATCAATTGTTCATCCTGGGCTCCAGCTCTAGGCATGAGGCACCGTGATCAGTGGCTTTGCAGGTAGCAGGGCTAAACAGACACAAATGTGAAGAAATTCTGTGTTCTGAACTGCTGAAATTGTTTTTAGGAAGATTTTGGAGGGATTGACAATTTCATTATCCAGATAGGAGAGAGGCAAACAAAATTTGAATTATTACCATTAATTTGAACCCTGCCTTTATGAAAGGTGATATAATGACATGTTTAGAACAGCACAAACGAGGCAGAGTGCTGCATTCAAATCCCAATTTAAAACACAAGTTATGTGGCTATGAGCAAGACATTTAGCCATTCTAAGTCTCAGCATACTCATATGTAAAATGAGGTTGTGATTAAATGAGACAATGTGCAAAATGCACTTAAAACTGCCTGGTTATAAAGTCAATATAACCATTAGTTATCATTAGTTATCACAATCATTAGTTATCAGCATTATCATCACAATCATCATTACCATGATCACTCTGATTATCACCATCAACATCAGTATTAGTACCGTAGAATAATGAAGACTGAGAAAATGAAAATTACATGGGCATGAATTAATTAATTATAGGTGAGAAAAGCATTGATCAGACACAGAGGCTTGTCTCAGTAACACACAGTCAATCAGAACCAGAGTTAAATTTGAAACAACTTTTTATCATGTGCTCTTCCCATAAAAAGAGTTGAAACAGAGTGAAGAGTATATGAAACAGGTGACTGAAAAATGGTGAATACAGTAGAATTATGTGTTATTAATTCCAGATGTGACATTACTACATGGGTGCTTGGTTTCAAAATTAAGAGCATGTTCCTAATTCTGAAATTTGGAGATTTCTTTTCTTTTCTTTCCTACCTACAGATTAATGATAAAATAAGAACAGACTTGTTCTCTTCCATCTTTCAGCCAGGCTTACATGGTTAATCTCCCCTGTGACCCTGAATTGTCCCTGGATTTTGGAGAGGCACAACAGTGCATCCACTTATGTTCCCGTAACTCACCCAGCATGTAAAACAAATAACTAGGCTGACATGTCTGAAGTGCTGTGTCGTGGGCAAAACAAGGAGGAAAGACAGTCTTGCTCTTCTATTTATGGACTATAAACCCTTTACAGTGGCATTGATGAAGGGTTTATAGTCAGTACACAAGCTGGTTACACCATAAATTGTAATGTTATATGATAAACTGGGACTTTATAGCAGTAGTAGATATCAAAGAAAAAAATGAGTTGGAGTCAGAAAGGATCTATCATTGAAGATACTTGCTGCAAGTTTAAATATTCAAGCTTGTTTTTGTCTTCATTTCACTCAAGCACTGGATAATTCATGTTCTTCAGTGTGGGGATATATAGATTTACCTAGCTATCAATTGTGTAAAAAAAATAAATAAGAGAAAGCATCGCCGAATGGTGAATGGCATAGTTATGATGTGGATAAGAAATAGAAGAGGAGGAACACTGAATTATTCAAGCATTTGGGCTTTCTATTTTTACACTGGCAGATGACAGGTGAGGCTTCCCCCTAGTTTGGGGCCTGCAAATATGGCACTGTTGTAAGACATCTTGGTTACTATATTGAGAAACAGAAAATATTTACAAGGGAAATATGTTGCCTATAACTTAATTGCTTCTAGTTTACATTAAAGCTAAGAGCAGGAAACTGTCAACAAATGTTAATTTCCCAGCCTCTCTAATGGGTACACACTCTTTCAGCTCTCAATTCTGTCCTTATTCATTATGGAACCAAAATTGCTAATATTTACTTATTACTTATTTATATTTTCATTTGAAAGTAAAAATAAGCTCATTTGCTAAAATAACAGCTTAATATTTCCAGTGCGAAGAAACTGTCTTTTAAAAGATTTCTATTAATGGCCTCTCAGAAGAAGGGATCATAGAGTTCTCATTTTTTGCATATGGAATAGAGGAAAGTATCATTAACTTAGAAAGTAATCGTTATTCACTTTGGTGCTAACTTACTGCTCTGCAAAAGAAAGTGCCTTGAATTCATAGAGGAAAGGAATGGCTTGATAGTGGCTTAAGGCTAAAACCAAACTGCAAAGAATGAGAGCCAAGAGAAACCATTCCAGAATATAGGAGTTCAGTTTCACATCACACTTGCAAGCCTGAGATTCCTTGGAGTAGACATGCTAAGAGGTCCCAAGGTCTCTAAGTTGTTTCACTGTTTTCATTTAAATAAATGCATCCCCAAACACAATTTTATATAATCACCAAAAGGTCCCAAGTAACCTGACAGGAGGCTGAAGGACTTGCTCTGAGCTAGGTGGCCTGAGTTCCTCTAGTTAAGTAGTAGTTAAGTTCTTTTCTCAAAGGCTTTCTATAGACTGTAAGCTGGACATCATCCCCCTGGCCTTAGCTTAGTTATGTGACAAGCAGCTTGGCAGGTCAATCATCCTCTTGTCTGCAATGACCCTACCTAAATCATATCAGAAAAACCACATCTCCTAGCTTGCCTGAGACTGATGGCCTTCCTGGGCCATGAGATTCTAAGTTTTTAAATCTAGTGAATTCCCAACAAACCAGGATTCACTGGTAACACTGCTGATCCTCAATTACTAGGAGTGGCTAAGAGAGAAATTCAGATGGCAGCTGTATAAGTCTAGGCAAGGCTCAGAGGGGAAAATTAATGGATGAGAAAGAGAGCCATTTTTATAGAGGTAAGGCTGTGGCAGGGGGTAAATATCTAACTGACTGGGTCTACAGCAATGTAAGAAAATTCACATACCTTTTATGACAATTCTGATTGACTGGAAATGGCTGCTTGGAACAATCTGTTGAGAAGTATTCTGAGGCTACTTAACAAAAAACATGAATAATAAACTTCGTGGAGTGAAAGAAAACGATAGCAGCAAGTGCACTACTTAGTATCCTGACATGGTTAAGGAAGAAAGCGAAAGAGAATTGACTAAGAACTGGATGTAGTTGTCAGGAGTTCAGACCAGCCTGGCCAACATGGAGAAACCCAGTCTCTTCTAAAAATTAGCTGGGCATGGTGGCACACACTTGTAGTCCTAGCTACTTGGGAGGCTGAAGCAGGAGAATCACTTGAACTCATATGAGACAGAGGTTGCAGTGAGCTGAGATCACGCCACTGCACTCCAGCCTGGGTGACAGAGCAAGTCGTCATCTCCAAAACAAAACAAGACTTTACTTAAAATTTACTTTAAAAATCTTACTCAATAAAGAAGAAGCCATCACAGCCAGTGATTACAAATGACAAAGCACACAAGACTAAGACATAGAGTGTTACACCCCTTCTCTATGCAGGAGTACATTCTAAACAAACAACTTTCTTTATACTGTTTGCCAACATATTTCTTTTGTTTGTCTTTTCTATCCAAAAGACTACATTTTGAGCAAAATCACTGTTATTAAATACATTAAATACAGCGTTATTGGAGGTGGTTGCGGAATGTATTAGTACATAGAATATGCCCAAATTTGCGTAACAGCTCTCCTATTGTTACACGTCTGACTGCTAATATTCATCTATTCTTTATTTACAAATATGGCTGTTTTATACAGTTCAACTTAATAACACACTTGCTCCTACCTGAACCTAAGAAAATACTTACTACAAGAATGATGTCAACGTGCTTTCTTGTAGCCAGGGTTTACATGTTTCATTGGTTCTTTCCTTAGGGCAAGTTCCTGAAGTAGACTTGCTAACTCTAAGGATAAATCCCAGTCCTAAGGAAGGACCATCAAATTTTAGCACTGGAAGGCATCTGCAAGTTTAGCCAGTGCTCACTGTAGAAAAGTAGCTGTCCCTGAAGCTGGATAATTTGTTCAGAGTTGGGACTCACAAGCAGCACCACGGACAGCTCCTTCCAAAGTCACCTCTTAAAACAGCTGTGCATCCTTCCAGCCTCTGCTGTACTAGTACTAAAATCATAAAAGCATCACATCTCCTTGCTAAAAATGCACATCTCATGAAGGCAAGTATGTCCATTTCTGTCTGACATTTGGAGGAGGGAGCCAAGTAGAGAAGGCATGCTTGGGCCACTGTAGATGCTGGATTGGAACAATGTTCCACCAGCTACAAGCAACAATTTACATTCCGTCTTCCTCAACTTATTTCTTAAATTATATTTGTTACTTAAGTTACAGTACAAAAGTGCATAATAAAGGTCTTTAAGTTGTTTCACTGTATTCACTTAAATAAATGCATCCCACAGCACAATTTTATATAATCACCAAAAACCAATGTTTGTCTGACGTATATTAAAACATGATTAATTTTAACTTTATTGATAGATCACCCCCATCATTCTGTTTATCAATAGTAAATGTCACATTCTGGAAAACACTATACTCAAATATACTCTGAGGTCTCTTTTAATTCTCCTACTTTGTAAGAAAAATAAAATCTGATGAACATGTTTTGAACTAAGCTGCACATTACAGGTGTTTAGAATTGAACTGTAATTACAGCAATTGCCTTGGAGTCTTCTCCAGCTTGGCAGAGCATGTCCTGCCCAAGGGTAAAGTGTTATTAGTAACTGTGCGTTGCTTTGCCATGGCTCTCATTAGCCTTTGCAAAGAACCCACCCATTTGTTAATTTCTTTCACTCTCACTGCCTCACTGTCAGTCAGGCAGGTCATGTGCTGGCTGCATTTTACAGACAAGAATTTTCAGACAATAGAAGTTTAACAACTTATTTACGTTTGCCCAGAAAACTTGCACTAAGATGGCAAGTCATGTTTCTCTACAATAGTATTGTGTACCTTACTAGAGAGAAGTGGGAGAACTGGATGGTTTATAATCCAGGAATATCTTCATTCTTGACTTATAAATGGGAATATTCTTTATCTGTCACTTTTTCTTCTCTTGGTTTCTTTCACTCATGTGATACTCAGCTGAGGTTGTCCTGCTAAGATTTTTCTTTTTTAAGACAGTGTCCCTGAATATGTGTTAGAATTAACTGCAGGCTACTTTCAAAATACACTAAATCCTGAGCACAGTCCTGGGGATGTTGCTTTTTTTTTTACCTTTATTTTAGGTTTGGAGGTACATATGCAGGTTCGTTATGTAGATAAACTCATGTTACGGGGGTTTGTTGTACAGATTATTTCATCACCCAGGTACTAAGCCTAGTATCTCATAGTTATTTTTTCTGCTCTTCTCCTTCCTCTCCCTCCTCCCACCCTCCACCCCTATGTAGACTCCAGTGTCTGTCATTCCTTTCTTTGTGTTCATGAGTTCTCATCATTTAGCTTCCACTTGTAAGTGAGAACATGTGGTATTTGGTTTTCTGTTCTTGCATTAGTTTGCTAAGGATAATGATCTCTGGCTCCATCCATGTTCCCACAAAAGACATAATCTCATTCTTTTTTATGGCTGCATAATATTCCACAGTGTACACGTATCTCATTTTCCTTATCCAATGTGTCATTGATGGACATTTAGGTTGATTCCATGTCCTTGCTATTGTGAATAGTGCTGCAATGATACTAGAATAGAATAAACAACCTACAGACTGGAAGGAAATATTTGCAAACTATGTATCTGAAGAGGTCTAATTTCCAGCATCTATAAACAACTTACATTTACAAGAAAAAAACATTAAAAAGTTGGAAATATTGATTTAATTGATAGAGGTGGTGCCTAGAAATTGGTGTTTAGAAACACGAACACCCCGAGTGACACCAAGGTGCACATTTTGGGTTGAGAACCACTGTTTAACCAGCATTGATATTACTCAGAATCTTTTCTAAAAATTCAGAATTCCAGGTTCCTCCCATCCTTACAATCTGTATTTTAACAAGGTTTTCATATTATTTGTGAATTAAAGTTTGAGAGGGACTGCTCTGGAAGGGCACTTGTCTACCTTGTATGTTTTTACTGGTGCTTTGGTTCACCTCTGTGAACACACTGTGCCCAGGGTCAAGAACTCAACTGACGCTGAAAATAAATATTGAATAAGTGAAACAATACATCTGTCTTACCATTCAGGCCTGAAGAAGTATATATAAGTATTTACTCATCCAAAGGATTTTGATAACATGATAGAGAATTCCAAACTTCAGTACATGATTTTGAGCAGGCAGGAATCATTGTAGACTCCTTCTTCCACCTGAACCTTAGTTGGGCCCCCAAATATTATTAGTCTTTTTTATTTTTTATTTTTTTAGTTTTTTGAGACAGAGTCCCACTCTGTTGCCCAGGCTGGAGTGCAGTGGCGCCATCTAGGCTCACTGCAAGCTCCGCCTCCCAGGTTCACGCCGTTCTCCTGCCTCAGCCTCCTGAGTAGCTGGGACTACAGGTGCCTGCCACCACGCCTGGCTGTTTTTTGTTTTTTGGTTTTTTTTTTAATTTTTAGTAGAGATGGGGTTTCACCATGTTAGCCAGGATGGTCTTGATCTCCTGACCTCGTGATCCGTCCATCTCGGCCTCCCAAAGTGCTGGGATTACAGCCGTGAGCCACCGCGCCTGGCCTATTAGTCTTGGTAGTAGAAGAAAGAGGTTTGGGAATCAAATAGCTTTCCTATGTGTAGTGTGATCTTGGGCAAGTGACTTAACCTCATAGAACTTTACAATGTTCTTAGGAGAATGACATAAAAACGATGCATGCAGATTGACTAATGCATGACATGATTCCACGAATAAGCTCAGATGCTTACAAGTTGTAAGATCTTGGGGAAACATGTTTAAATCTGTGGGCCTCTGTTTTTCTTATCCATAAAAGGGAGAGAACAGGGGTGGAGATGCCTCAAGATTAAAAGAGAAAACACCATGAATGTATCTAGCAGGATGTCTGGCATTTGGACAATGCTCAATAATTTGTTGTCTTCACTATCATCATCACTTCCTTCTATTGACTGCATACGTATTTAGATTGATCTTGATTTAGTAACTTCTGCCTGAAGGAAAAAAGACAAAGAAAAATTTGAAACATCATTGCTTCTTTTTTCTGCTTTTACTTCCCATTTTCTCTCTGATTGGTCAAGTTACATTTTCTTTGTTTCCCATTTTTTTCTAACACATCTACAAAATATCATCCTCACTTTATTCTGATATTACATCACTATTGTGTTCTTAATGATCATCCCCCAATTTCTGGCATCAGGAGCCAAGCTGAATTTGACTAGGGAAGTCATGTTGCTGATATGCCAAGATTTTAATCACCAGGAACGAACAGGCTGCCATTGGAGGCAGCAGAAATGCAGGCCTGAAAAGCCAGTGAAAATGACATGATTCCTTGTAGCTATAAAAAGTGTGGTGAAGACAGGGACGAAGTGTGGAGTTGAGTTTAGAGATGAAAGATAGCAGAAGACCCAGTCTATTGGCAACGTCCCACCTGCAAGCAGCAAGGTCTCCCTTGAGGCAGCTGCCTAACACATTAGACCACATTTCTTAGCATGCTTTCCTCCTCAGTGAATATTCTGCAGCTTTGGATCTATGGCTTTGAAAGAAAGAAAAAAGACATTTCCAAAAGAACAAATTAGCTGGCTGCTTCCCTTCCTGCTCCTCGCCCCACCCAAACTCAGAGAATCACTTTGCAGCCGCTCTCTCCTGCGCAGAATTACCCAATTATCTTTTAAATTATAAAAGGGAAATCTTCCCCACCAATGTTCATGGCAGGGCCAGGATGTGCAGTGTTGCAAAACTGTAGCAAAAAATGTAAACAAAAGAATCCCACAACAGGGGGCAAGCTGTCCACATACACCAATCCCAGTAGCTTCAATCAAAAGCAGAATTGCTTCCCCAATAAATGAAGCCAGTACAACTAATAAACTCGGCGCTAATTGCTGGCTGAAGATGTATTAACTGAAGCAAATGCAAACCCGGCAACCATTAATTATCTAATGAGGCCAGCAGTCTTCTGATGAGGTGGGGGCTGATTAAATATTAAAGAGTGACATATGGAAAGTGCCAGGAACAAAAGATTTCAATCTGGGGGGAAAAAAGAATGCACGAAGTTAAAAAAAAGACAGTTTCTTTCTTTCCCTTCTGTTTCTCTCCTCCTCTCCTCCCCTCTCCTCCCCTCCCCTCCCCTCCCCTCCCCTCCTCCCCTCTCCTCTCCTCTCTCCTCTCCTCTCCTCTCCTCTCCTCTCCCCTCCCCTCCCCTCCCCCCTCCCCTCCCCTCCCCTCCTCCCCTCTCCTCTCCTCTCCTCTCCTCTCCCCTCCCCTCCCCTCCCCTCCCCTCCCCTCTCCTCTCCTCTCCTCTCCGCTCCTGTCTTCTCGTCTCTTCTCCTCTCCTCTCCTTTCCTTCTCTCCTCCACATTCTTTTTTAAGACAAGAGCCGTCTCTGTCTGAGAAAGGTAATTAAAGTCCCATTGCTAGCATGAGTCTCAAAGTGACTTCATTGAAATCTGACTTCTGAAGCTTCAACACAGATGAAAAGGTTTCAGATTAAAAGAGGGTGACAAAAACATTTTCGTGTAAAAGCAGTTATCTCTTTGTTTAACCCTTAGAGCTAGGGTGAATGCCTGCTGTTTAGCTACTGCCTCTGCTTTTCATCTAGTGAAAGCGAACTTCTCCACTGAATCAAACCATGAGGAATGTTCATAGGTAGGGTCCCTGCAGAAGCTCTTCCCAGATTGGTCTTTAAGCTTCTCTTCTAAGGCTTGTGTATTAAATCATAAAAAGAGTTACCCTTTATAGGACACTAACAATGTGCCAGAGACACTGCTAAACCCTTAATATAAGTAATCCCATTTCTTTCACAAAAAAACATGCAAGATAGGTAGGTACTCTCCCCATTCCAAAGGCAAAACGTTTGAGGCTTAGCCTTGCTCAATGTGTGGGCAAGTCTAAGTGGGAAAAAGAAGGGGGAAACAAGGGAAATATAACTTGACCAATCAGAGAAAATGGGAAGTAAAAGCAGAAAAGACAAGAAGCAATGATGGTTTCAAATTTGTCTTTTTTCTTTCAGGCAGAAGTTACTCAATGTGTGGGCTCAATGTGTGACTTGCTCAACGTCACACAGTTAGAAGCAGGACTGAGATTTAAGTGCAGGTTGTCTATTCTAATGTCTTGGTTCTTAACCATTGCACTATGTAGCCCTCCAAATAAGAGCAATTTAATGTCCAAGTGATATAGGAAGCATTTCTTGCATGATCTCTTCTTCTAGTAGAAAAGTAGGAAATCGATTTAAGTGGGTTTCTGGTTGTCCCTGGATAAGATGATGGCCTGACATTCCAGAATGATTCGAATGCAACTTTTTTGAAGTTGTCTGACCCCAGGGAAGACTTGGGATGACCAGCCTTCTGTTTTTCCATGGTTGAGGGATTTCCTGTGGGCAGACAGGACTTTCAGTGCCAAAAGTAAGACAGTCCTGGGCCAACTGGGATGTTGGTCACCCTGGCAGATATAGACAAATTTTTTTCCAGGTCTCCTTAATTAAAAACCCAAGTTATGTTTAGGTGACATTAATGTCACCTAAACATTTAAATTTAAATACAACTTGTGTTTCAGAGGGCTATGATTAGGAACTAGCAGTGATGTGGTAGTTCTGCCTCTACCAGCTAGTTTGTCATTTCCACCTCTGGGTCTCAATTTCCCATCTAAAAATTGAAATGCTCGATGAAGTGAGCAATACTCACATTTTCTTGCAACTTTAAATTCCTGTGAGTCCAAAGGGGGTAAAAATGGGTTTACAGTCATTGTCATTAATGACGATAACCGGCATTGGTACAGTACTTCACAGTTTATATAGCACTTTCCTTAGCACTGTCCAATAGGATTCTCATACAATCTGGAGATATAGACAAACTGTTAGGTGTTATATTAGGAAAAGGGACACTCATTAATTTGGAGCTCTTATAGAAATAGTCATTAGAGCAAACTGCATTAAAAATAAATCAAGGTGCCAAGTTAAAACCATAGACATTGCCTATTTGCCCATTCCAGGGATCAAGCATTTAATATCCTGTGCATTTTAAATAAATACAGAAAATAAAATATACACAGTAGAATATAAAGGATAAAATACAATAAATAAAATATAAATTTAATAATATAAATAATAAAATACAAGATATATATTAAGAAATTGAAAAGTGAAAAGTGACTATTACTTCTTTGTGCAAAAGAGAAAAGTCTTTTCTTCAGGTTAGTTCTCCACTTTCCCAAATCGATGGCCCAGCATTCACTAAAGTGTATTCCACAGCATACTACCTCAGTGAAATGCTACAGAAAAAAAAAGTTCCATCACAATTACATATATAGAAAACAACATGGATGAATCCCAAAACATCATAATAATTGAAAGTTGATACCATTTAAATAATACTTTAAACAGGCAAAAGTAATCTTTGGTGACAAAAAATAAAAATGGTAATTTTTGCTGGGTAGTGATTTTAAAAAGCCAGAAAAGTGATTTCCTCTGGGTGAGTGGGTGGGAGTGGGGATTAACTGGAAAGAAGCATGCTGAAACCTTCTGGGCTGATGAATTCGGGCCACACAGATCTGTACATTTGTCAAAACTCATTGTTTGATACCCTTCAATTTGTACATTTTGCATTATGTTATTTTTACCTCAATTAAAAATGTGACCATGAAATATGTTTAAGTCTAGTTCATAATATGCATGCTGAAGTGTTCATGTTTGAAGAGCTCTGATATGCTGTGATTTACTTTAAAATGGCTCCAAAAATAAAAAGGATTGAAGAATAATAGGAAAAATAGAAGGACAGATGGATTGATAAATAAAACAAAGGCAGCAAAGTGTTAATTGTAGAATTTAGGTGGTGAAAACATGCATGGGTATTCGCTGAACAAGTCTTAATTTTTCTATTTGCTTGCAAATTTTTATAATAAAACGCTGGGGAAAAATAAACAGATTAAAATCTTTTAAAAGCTTCAAAATTTAGTCAATTCCACATGCGATTTATCTGTATCCCTCCCATCTTCCCCTTGGGTATATTTACAGCTCAGAAGCATATTAAAGGCTTTAAGTCTTACAGTTAAAGCAAAATAAGTAAACGATATTTAGCCTCACATTTCGTAAAAATATTTGGTTATAAAACTCTTGGTATTATTTATATTTTTTATTTGTATTAGTGAAGCATCTTTATTTTTTTTTTTCTGCACTGTGAAGTTTATACTACACTATCAGAATACATTTACACCTAGAATCTGGTTTTTCATAAGAATGTATGTCTTTAGGATGTGTCAAGTCAAGTTTAGGATATGGTAATTGTTAGAATTTGGATTCTTTTCTTTTCTTTCTTTTTTTTGAGATGAAGTCTCGCTCTGTCGCCCAGGCTGGAGTATAGTGGTGCGATCTCGACTCACTGCAACCTCTGCCTCCTGGGTTCAAGTGATTCTCCTGCCTGAGCCTCCTAAGTAGCTGGGATTACAGGCGCATGCCACCACGGCCAGCTAATTTTTTACATTTTTAGTAGAGACAGAGTTTCTCCATGTTGGTCAGGCTGGTCTTGAACTCCCGACCTCAGGTGATCCGCCACCCTGAGCCTCCCAAAGTGCTGCGATTACAGGCGTGAGCCACCACGCCTGGCTTGGATTCTTTTCAAACTGGTTAGACATGTTTCCCATTTGAGCCAGAGTTTGCTCACCTGTGAGATGTGCAAAATGGCTCCTTCCTTGCAGGAATAATGTGAGGAGTAAATGAGGTGATTATGTAATATGCCTACCCATAAGGAAGAAGAGACAATGCCACTAGCATTTGTTGTTCATGTTGGAAAGGTCTGAGCAGTGAGTAGAATCAACAGAGATCAGATAAGTCCCTCCCAAGACACACCGTAGTGAAAAATCAAAACGGCTGATATTCAGAGAAAAAAAATGTTAAATCCCCACAGAGAAAATACAGTTATATGCAAGCAATAATAGTCTGAAGCTACTTCAGTGAGTCCCAGAAGAAAATGGAGTCCTATCTTCAAAGTTCTGGGAAAAAATTAGAAATGACCCAAATGACCTTCAACAGTAGAATGGATAAATAAATTGTGGCATATTCATGCAATGGAATAATACACAGTAATGAGAAAAGGACCAACTGTATTCCACAACACTGTGGATGGATCTCACAAACCTAATGCTAAGTGAAACAAGCCAGAGACAAAATAGTACAAACCTTACTGTCTTATTTACCTAAAGTATAAAATCAGATAAAATTAATCTATGTAGTTAAAAATGCAAATATTGGTTACCATTGTGCTGGTGGTGGGAGAGCGATGAGAGTGACTGGGAGGGAAAATGAGGATGGCTTTTGGGTGTTGGGAATATTCTGCTTCATGATTTGAAACCCATTCAACTTTATACTCATAATTATTATATTTATCTAGCTGGCTACCTATAAAACTCCAATATATAACTAAGAGATTTGGAGACAGATGGAAAAGTCTTAATGTGCTAACAGTTGGAATTCTTTTTTTTTTTTTTTTTTGAGTCAGAGTCTTGTTGTCGCCCAGGCTGGAGTGCAGTGGCGCGATCTCAGCTCACTGCAGGCTCTGCCCCCCAGGGTTCACGCCATTCTCCTGCCTCAGCCCCGAGTAGCTGGGACTACAGGCGCCCGCCACCTCGCCTGGCTAATTTTTTTTGTATTTTTAGTAGAGACGGGGTTTCACTGTGTTAGCCAGGATGGTCTCGATCTCCTGACCTCGTGATCCACCCGCCTCGGCCTCCCAAAGTGCTGGGATTACAGGCGTGAGCCACCGCGCCCGGCCCATTTGGAATTCTTAAAGTATAAAATGTAAGAGACTGACGAGAAATATTAATCACAAAAATAAAAGAAAAAACTAACCACACTAAAGATGAATATGAATTGTTAAACCAAAAGAACTCACATCTTTGTGGATAAGACTTACAGACTTACAGATTTCTAGTAAATCCTCGTGAGATACCAAAGTCTCAAAGATAAAAAATTGTGCTATTTTGACGAAAATAACAGACTACAAATGCAAGACAGATAATTAGGCAGATTTCTGATATTTCACCTACCACTCTTTGTAGCCTGTTGGGTAAAAAGGATGGTGATGAAGTATTTCACATCCAAGTAAAATACAACTCTTGTTCAAGTGCAGAGGCAAAGGTGTTTGAAGAAGTTGATTGAGGAGGTACTCGAATCAGAAGAAAATTAAATAAAAATAAATATCTACAGACAGAAAGATAAACTATACAACAAACAGAGGTGTGCAGTGGATCTTGTGATATCATAATTCTGCCTAATTGATTGATGATACAATGACAGGGAATGATAATTAGTCCTTAGATAAGAATTCTCAAAACAGGAGCACATACCTCTGTTTTGATAATGTGGAAAATGTTAATGATACTGTGTGTATTGGTCTGTTCTCACACTGCTAATAAAGACATATCGAAGACTGGGTAATTTATAAAACAAAGAGGTTTAATTGACTCACAGTTCAGCATGGCTGGGGAGGCCTCAGGAAACTTATAATCATTGCGGAAGGGGAAGCAGACACATCCTTCTTCACGTGGCAGCAGGAGAGATGAATGAGAAGAGAGTGAAGGGGGAAGCTGCCTATAAAGCCATCAGATCTCATGAGAACTTACAATCATGAGAATAGCATGGGGGAAACCAACTCCATGATTCAATTACCTCCCACCAAGTCCCTCCTATGACAAGTGGAGATTATGGGAACTATAATTCAACATGAGATTTGGGCAGAGACACAGCCAAACCATATCACTATGGAATTGAATTTCTAAAAGTTCTAAACACAATGTAGGAGTTGAGAGTGTCCAGGGAGTTCAGAATAAAAGATTTTAAAGGCTTTGGATGGGAACAGTTAAGGAACCAGTAGAATGAGTGGCAGCATGATGAGACATAGTTTAATTAATTATTAGCATTTAGTATGGCGTTGTAAAAAATCGCCTTAAAGATGGCTGTTTAGGAGAGAGCCACTCGTGGGATGGAGCTTCCAAGCAGCTATCCCAAACTACTAAGAAGGATAAAAAGACAAATTTGATTGCATGATTTCAAGGTTGGTTGTTGCCCAAACCTTAAGAGTACTGAGGTTGCAGAAATGCAAGCGTGTATAGCAGGTGCATTGCAGTATGTGGTGATAGACCCTTTGCTTTTTGTGGAGACGAGGCAAAGCAGAAAAGCAGACAGAAGGAGAAAGAAGAGGTTCTTTTTGTTGAGAACTGTGATAAGTGGACCTTGGAACACAAACAGCGTTTTCAGAGAGGGAAGTTGCAAACATACCCCCTGGGCAGTCAGGGAAATACTGCTGTGAAATAAAACCCAGCAACACACAGCTGCAGATCCCCTTGGTGTGACCAAGATGCTGAGAGGTTTTACTTCCAACGAGGGTAGTGTCACATTCTGGAAAACATGTGACCCCCAAAACTGATTTGCCTAAAGTGTAAGAATGATCCCTTCCCCAACTCCCATTTTATTTTTTTGATAATCCTCCTCTTTATTATAATCTTCTTAATATCCATCTGTTCCCCTTTAGGCAGTGGCTTCTTAAATTCAAATATCAGGCTATTTTTATCGCGGAAGAATATGTAAAGCAATAGAAAACAGTTTAATGGATTTTGGAGCCTGTGGCCCTCTTTAGTAACATTTCCATAATGAAATCCAGTTACAGGGATCCGTGTTGCCACAGTTGACTGTTCACAAAATGAGGAGTGAATGCTTCCTTCCTGGAAGGTAGCCCAGCACAGCAGAGTGTGAGATAGCCACCCCTGACAGCCACCTGGTATTTCTTCATTCTGCTTTGCACTGGATTATGTTACGTAACTTCTGATGCAGTGAAACTCAGCGACATTTGGGCAATGTGTTCCATGCCTGGGTTCTGTGGAACCGAGAATAGAGGGTGGTTTTCACAGAATAAGACCCAGGGAGAATTCTTTTCCCTAGGAAATTAACATTACAAAGAACACTGAGGCTAAAGGTTTCATGAGACAGTATTATGGAAAGGTGTAGTGCAGAAGAATGAATGATCTTGATACTTGACAGCCATACTTCAGGATATATTAAAGAAGTTATTCTTTTAAATGGACACATTGTTTCCTCAAATCCTGCTATAACAGCATAAAGGTACAGAGAAAAACTCACCTGAAGGGAGCCTGGGCTCTATCAGCGAATGTTGTTTTGTTACAAGGTGGAAAACAAAATGTTCCCTTACATTTTTAAAATCTGTAATTCCCAAGTTATACACAATATGATGCAGACTTGAAAATTTGAAAGTAATTTGCAGTAATTTCAATTTAGCTGCACATGCTACTTTTAATTTGTAGGAGTTTGCTGAGTGTTTTGTGATGTCTTTAGAAAGGACTATTGCATACTTTTTGTTTGTGCAGCCTGGTCCCTGAAGCCTGACTGTCCTAAGACCCACAGTGGCACCTCATTGGCCCCATAAATGAAGGAGACCTCTGAATCTCATTCACCTGACCCAGCAAGACAATTACGCATGGCTTGGGTGATTACTACTGAATCTCTAGAAAGTACAAGTAGAACAACTGTTCTTCTTCTGAACAAAAACATCAGAGCAGAAAGGAATAATTACAATAGATGCCCAAATAAATTGTTTTACTGTACATCCTGGTAAGAGCTTTTGACTATCTCATGGATTTTTAAGTCAAGTCTATGGTCATTTCTATTACTATCCCCATTTTAAAGAAGTAAAAACTGAGGCTTAGAGGAACTAATTTCCAGAGCCAAGTATTTTATATATATATATATATATATATATATACACAATATATATAATATATTGTATATATATTATAGATAATATATATTATTATATATATATTATATATAGTTTTTTTTTTTTTTGAGATGGGGTCTCACTCTGTCACCCAGGCTGGAGTGCAGTGGCACAGTCTCAGCTCACTGCAACCTCCTCCTCCTGAGTTCAAGCGATTCTCCTGCCTCAGCCTCCCAAGTAGCTGAGATTACAGGCACGTGCCACCATGCCCTGCTGATTTTTGTATTTTTAGTACTGATAGGGCTTCACCATGTTGGCCAGGCTGGTCTCAAACTCCTGACCTCCAGTGACCCACCCACCTCGGCCTCCTGAAGTGCTGGGATTACAGGAGTGAGCCACCACACCCGGCAAAATAATATTTTATGGTATGCATATGCCACATTTTGTTTATCTGTTCATCTTCCAAAGGACAGACGTTGGTTTCCTTCCACTTTTTGGCTATCATGAATAATACTGCTATAAACACAGGTGTACAAATATATCTTCAAGACTCTGCTTTGAATTCTTTGTGAGTATACCCAGAGGTAGAATTACTAGATTATATGGCAATTCTATTTTTATATTTTTGAGGGACCCCAAGCTGCTTTTTCAGCCATAAGTATGCACCAACAGAAAACAAAGATAAATCTGCCAGGACCCCTCAAGATAACAGGCTAGTTGGGGAAGCAAATGAATATAAACATGTAATGACAGTGTATTGGGATAAAAGATGCAAGGAAGGGCTGGCTGAGACAGCAGGAGGGCTCTGAAGAAGGTATGCTTAGCTCTTTCCAGAGAGAGCAAGGGAGGCTTTCAAGAGGTGGTGGCATTTGAAATGAATCTTGAGCATGTGTTCACTGAAGATGAGGGCTTTTTATCTTGGAGAAGAGATGTCTCAGGACTCATGACTGTTCCCTTCAAGTCTCTGAAGAGCTATTATGTAGAAGACTGAGCAGATGTCTTCTGTGTAACTCCGATATAGAAAGGAGACAGACTTCAGATCAATAGAAGAATGAGATTGCCAAAAATTAGAGCTGTCCAGCACTAGTACAGGCTGTCAGAAGGTAGAGAGTTCTACGTCATATTTCCAATGACAACCTGTCAGAGGATGGCAGGGAAGATTCATTCAGCAGTTAGTACAGAATTGATGTTTTCTAAGACTTCTTCCAACTTGTGGTTTTGATTATTCTAACACTGGTGCTATTAAAGCATCTCTTAAGATCCAAATTTATTAGCACATTTTTTCCTTTAAATTATCTCTTATATAGATAGATGATAGATAAATAAATAAAATATATACACATAGATCAGAATATATTGATAAGAGCTATGATGATAACAGCTAATAGTCATTAATCATCCTATGATAACATAACAGTGAATATTTATTAATCAACCTACTTTGTGCCAAGCACTGTTTTAGAAATGTTTTATTTACTTAATCTTTGTATTAACCTTATGCATTGCATACCATCATTATACTCACGTCACAGACTCAAAACTCATGGCAGAAAAGCTGAGTAACTTGTCCAGCATCACACGCTGATTGAGTTGGCATTTAAACTTAAGCTCTTTGACCCCAGAGGCTGGACTCGATTCTGTATCCCATACAGTTTCCATAAATAGAGCAATTTTTAAAAATAATAGTTGCTATGTACCATTGTCTTATTAATTCTCTCCACAATTTTTGATGTATTTATTATCATACCTTCAGTGAACCAGTGGGGAATTGGAAACCCAGGATAGTTTACCAGCCTGTTTGCTAGCCAAAAATCAAAGTCAGACCTGTCTGTCTCCTAGTCGTTACTAGCCAAAATATCCCCCAACTCCAATGCCCTATTGGATAAATAACCTAGCATCTGAAGAAGACAGAGAACATCTTCTTTGCCATTATCTCATAAGAACAGAGTGTAAAATATAAGAAGACATATATTAACTTTGGACAGATGCTCAGTTTTTAACTCACTACTTACCCATTTTGCCCTGCCAAGAGAAATATGCTCTTTGGAAGTTTTGTGTGCAGATGAATTGTAATTTAGCTGCCTTTTTTTCTCCCTAATGCATCACACACAAGGAATTATAGAGGGCTTGGTCATAAAATGAAATTGTTTTATTTTTAATGTTTATTGCTGGAGAGCACCAAGTTGAAAATCAAACACATGGGTCTCCTGACTTTAATCGGGAGCAAACTTGCTAATAGATTTTTTTAACTTTAAATTTAACAACTTAACAACTTGGCAATTTAATTAACTTTTTAAACACAACATAAACCAGCCTGTGGGACTTTCTGCTGCTGTACTTAATTATGGCAAATAGCCTAAGAAGCGGCCAGAAAAACAGATGAGACACCTTTACGGTGAAAGAGGCACCATCTATAGTTACCAGCTAGAATATTTTGTCACAATCTAGGAAGTATAACTCAAAACATTAAAATAGCTCTCAGGTGGCTTTTCCTTGAGAGGTTAACAATGGCATCACAACAACCATTAGGGAAAAATACTACTACAATTTCATAGCAGGAGAATTTATTGTCTGGTGCATTCTAGGGAGGACATTCTTATCCTTCTATAATAATTAATTAATCCAACAAATACATATTGAGTACCTACTGATGGAGTCATTTTAAAAAAGAAACAGGCAATATCCTGTTTTCAAACTGCTTAAAGTCAAGGGGGGAAAGATATGCATTAACCCAATAAAAACAAGACAAAACACTTGTTCCCATTTACTGAGTATTATTATTACCGTCTCTCTCTGCCAGGTGATTTACATGTGTTATTACCTCATTGAAACCAAGCAGATTTCATTATTCATCTTGTATCTAGAATGAAAGAGACAGACAGGGGTTCTATCATTCGACTGAGATACCACAGCTAAGTTAACTCACTGATATTCAAACCTAGGTTTATTCATCCAAAGCTGCAAAGCCAGTGTTTGCCAAATTAAAGTTATTTGCACACCACAGGGACCTCTTATGCCCTATTCATGCATCACCCAAACTTGTGCTTACTTATTTATTCATTCAATCTTAATGAAATTTCATCCCATGTTCAGTAACAAGGTGTGTTACATTAATGGTCTGATTTAGCCAAGGTCATGTGACCTAGTTGGACTGTGTGTCTCCAAAACTCAAACTCATGTTCTTCAACACATTTTTTTCATTTGCCTACTCAAAGGGAGTCAGGAATTTCAGAGCAAGAACTAGAACTCTAAGAACCTTCTAAAATGTCTAGTTACCTTTATGGTTTCCATATGTTCATCTTTTTTTCTCTCTACTGTTTTCTATAGCTATTGTAAGAAAAGCAAAATAAAGTTAAAGTGCTTATTTAGGGGAACTAGGAGGAAAGGCTCAGTAGAGGGGGTCCAAATTATTAGAGTTATGTAAAATTAGGAATAAAGAATTTAAACAAAAATTTCCAGGATCCTCCATATAAAACCCAGTGTTGTCCAACTCCAGACTCAAGGCCATAGTCTCTATGTTGTCCTTCTTATGAGAATCTCACCATCTCTGCCTCATAACTGGTTGCATCTCAACTTTCTCCCCTTGGAGTGTACAGGCACCTCATACCTAGTATTATTCTTCTCTGACCAACATTATCAATTTTACTAAAAATAAAGAGTCTTCATTTTCCCTCCAGTGGCTGGAGAATCATCTGATTGGTGATGGCCTTTTCCTACCAATAACAAACAAATTTTGTAGTGGATCAAAGTTTCATTATTTATTAATCACAAATAGAAATAATATCCTTAGTCATGACTCTCTGGTTTTTGTTCCTTTTGTTATAACAAGTATTTAAATTTTATTTTATTTTTTTCTGGAAGTCAAACTTAATTTCAATGTTCTATGAAATCGTGACTGAAAATGGTCGGGGCAAGTTTTCAGGGATTAGTGTCCCTGCCTTGGATCCAACCTAAATATCTCAGCTCTTTGTATTTGTTCAGTTTTCAAGTAAATGAGTGATGTTGTTATTGTTACATCAGTATTCCATGACTCAGATAATGAAGTCTGATGAGTACCCAACTACCATGATTCTTTAATTTTCAAAGGAGTGGAAACTGATGGCCCAAGAGACTGAAATTGACTTGCCCAGGTTCACTCAATGTGTTGCTAGGCAAATTTAGAACCTGGACTGAGCCATTCTGCAGCTTCCATCCACATTCTTCTACTACACCACAATAGGACCCATGGAGTCTACTTCAAGACAGGGAGGAGATAGCTACTTTCATCGGCATGGCCTATTTTTCTTTGGCAGTGAGTCAATATCGTGGGTAGCATGAGAGGTTGTTCTCGATGGTCCCCAAGGTCCCACACAGCTCCAACATGCAGTGATTCTCTCTCTCTCTCTGAACTTTTCTTTTATTCTCCTGTTGTATGGAGATGTAATGCAATGTGCTACAGTAGGAGAAAAACTTTCAAAGGCTTAGTGGATCCTAAATAGACTCATTTAATCTACACAGGGATTTGAATCCTCACATAAGACATTTTGCTTAATTAAGCCACATTCAAACATGAAAAACTCATGTTCATACAAACTTAAGGATCAGATTTACAACTGCCGAGCACCTAGAGTCTCAAATTAGCCACATCCCGATTCTCGCTGAGAAAAGGTCACCAGATTTTTCAGTCTTTTAGTTATTTAAAATTCAAGTCAGCCATTCCAACCATAGTCAAATGTGTAAAAGGAGTCTTGGTTTATCTTGAAGCCTCCATGGAGAAAGTGGGCTTCATTCACTCATCTAACGAATACGTATTGAGTACTGTGTGCCACCTGGTATATTAAACATGAGGAAGATGCATTGATAGTGAAGATCTGTGTGCTTCCTACACTCTTGAATGTTGCAGTTTAGTGAGGTGTTGGAAAACTGGATACTTTTATAGGAAAGGGGTCCAGATTCAGACCCCAAGAGAGGGTTCTTGGATCTCAAGCAAGAAACAATTCAGGGTGATTCCATAGTGCAAAGAAAAACAAGTTTATTAAGAAAGTAAAGGAACGAAAGAATGGCTATTATACAGACAGAGCAGCCCCGAGAGCTCCTGGTTGCCCCTTTTTATGGTTATTTCTTGATATGCTAAACAATGGGTGGATTATTCATGCTTCCTCTTTTTAGACCATATAAGGTAACTTCCTGATGTTGTTACGGCATTTGTAAACCGTCATGGCACTGGTGGGAGTGTAGCAGTGAGGATGACCACAGTTCACTCTTGTTGCCATCTTGGTTTTGGTGGGTTTTGGCCAATTTCTTCACTGCAATCTGTTTTGTTCACAAGATCTTTATGACCTGTATCTTGTGCTGACCTCCTATCTCATCCTGTGACTTAGAATGCTTTAACCATGTGGGAATGCAGCCCAGTAGGTCTCAACCTTATTTTACCCAGCTCTTATTCAAGATGGAGTTGCTCTGGTTCACATGTGTCTGACAATACCAATGGATGGAACTAAACTTGATTATTTGGAAGCTGCAGAGGCGAGAACTTTGAACCAAGAAGTCTCCCCTCTTTTCTACTATAGTGGAAGTAGGACCTGTGCTTTTCTCTCTCTTAGGATTACTTACAGCGTATTGTTTTTATAAAAGAAATACATGCACAAAAGAAGTACATTACACAAATACTAAGCAAAAATATACAAAGAAAGACATTTGCAAATCATCCCATATGTTATCATCCTAAAGAACCATCATTAATATTAGGTGAATATCATGGTTAATATCATTCTGTGCATAAACACAGATTTAAGAATAAATTCTTTAATCTAGCATGCCATTGTTTTATTAAAAGAATCACATTTCATAGTACTCAAAAATAGAAAATCTCAAGTGAATTTGACAGTATATTTGAGATTCAAATAAATACTTTTTCATTGCAGAAGATATAATTTCCTAAAAGATTTCTCTAATGTTAAGACGCGATCTTACAAAAACAGTAAGAAATCAGAATCATCATTGTTTTAAACTACTTTTGTTTTTATTATGATATTATTTTACTCCGCTATAAAAGATGAAGTTCTTAAACACTAACGTATCCCAGCCTCACTTCACTACAACTTCCATATTTTTTAGTTATGTTATCATTAATTTTTATATTACCAAGTATTACGACCTTTACATCTTGTTTTATAACTGTGATTTTCACAATTGCCAAATATCAGTACTATGTATAAATACCGAAAATATTCATAGTCTTTTGACCACAGTTTCTTCCTTTCTGAATTCCTTTTTTTAACTCCTAAGTACTGTCAAACACATGCAAGTGATCCATCCAGAGATCTTGTTAAAATGCAAATTCTGATTCCCTAGGTTTGCAATAGGGCCTGGTAATCTTCCTTAATTCCCAGTGATGCCCATGAACAATGATTTAAGCAATGAGAGTTTTTTTTTTTTTTTAATATCTATTCCCTCAATTCTGTATGGAGGCTTTCTATGTGTTGCCTTTAGAACAAGCTAATTCCTTTGGCTGGAAATATTTCCGAATCACATTTGTATGCATATTGCTCCATTTTATTCTAGCATTAAATATAATTTTGGAGAAATGTAAGACCAAACAGAATTTTACTCTTTACAAATGATTTTATTCATCTCCTAATAGACTTGGAGAAAAAAATATGCCTGATATAGACCACTTGGTATCACGTTTTCTTGGAAAATGGTGTGTTTCTTAATTATACAGATACAGGGGTATTTTGCTTTTTTTCCATTACAGAAAATTTTTCTTGTGTTATATCTTCAAAGACTTTTATTTTTCCTGTTCCGCTTGTTGACTATTTTTTTCCCAGAATAGATTCATTTTCTTTATTTTAAACCATTGTTATTTGTCTATTGTGACTTTCAAAATAATGTCTTCTCTCTGACTGCTTGAATATTTGGAAGTTTTATTTGTATTCACCAAGATTAAAACAAGCCTTTGGTTTAGATAAGATACTTATCTTTCAGCAGTATCATTTCAGTTTCTTACTCTTCCTCATTTTTTCCCCTTGCATATGTGCTTTCTCATTTATATTTGTATTTGTCATTTCATCTTACCTTTGAGTTATTATTATACATTTAAAAATGGTTCTAGTACTATTGCTTAACCATTTCTGTAATTCTTTGTTTGTTGTTCTGTTAGGTATCCTTCCAGGTTGGGCTCATTTTTTCCTATGTTTTGCATTGATTGATTGATTGGTGTGTTCTCTTATTCCTCTCCTCCTAGCTTTACTTTGCAATTTTACCATCATCTCCCTTATGCTTAGACAGATCTGTCTACTCAGGTCTTCTTTTTGCTCTCAAAGCACAGGTGATTTATTGACTCCATTCTAATCACAAAGGAGGCTGCACACTAAACCACACTTTGAGAGCTGTGTATTCAGTATTATATCTTCTTTTTCTTGCCGCCTCAAGTTGTGGACTCAGGGAAATAGTTTCCCTGAAGGAAAGTGCTTTCTTTGTTAGATGCTCTGTACAGACTCTCAGATTTTGTTAAATGTCCTGGGCGCCATCCTTCATGGTTCAGCTTTGAGATGAATGCTTTCCATTGAGATATATGCTCATCTTTCAGTTCATTTCCCTCATAAATAGGCATATTAGGCATAGTCTTTTTTTTAATTCTTTTGTTTCACTCATTTATTCCCAGAAACTCTTACTACCTTTTCTTCATTAAAATAGGGACCAGTTAAGGATGCCCATTTAGTTCACTCCTTCTCAAATGTTGAGAATTTTTAGTGGGAACTGTCCACCAGACAGCTTCTAGGAGGTCTTGGTGAGGGTAAGAGACTGGCCACACCAGGATGCTCTAGTCCAGAAAACCTCTTTTTATAGCATTGATAGCACTGGGTTGTGATTTTACCTTGTGTGAATGCTTGAAGTGAACACTTGATGACATTTTACATTTTCATGGTATTTTAGAAGAGGAAGTTTCTATCCAGAAGTTGTAATCCACTGTTTCAAAATAAAAGTTCCCATCAGGTGATACATAAAAATGGTATTATTTGCTTGACATTCTATCTTTTCCCCACTGGATGTCTACAAAACATACAATAGGTTAAACATCTTTTTCATCACTTAGCTCCATTCCTGGCTGACCATAGATACTCAAGAATGTTTGTTGAATAAATGAAATCAGTAGGGAGAGAGAGCTAGGTCTACTGAGCAGCTATTATGCATCAGGCATGCCTTGCTTGATTTAATTTTCACAAGAACCAGTGATAAGTATGTGTTACTTTCCTGTCTTTCAGATGAGTGTACTGATGCATATAGAAAAAGTAGAACCCTTGTACATGGTTGGTGGGAATGCAGAATGCTACAGCCATTATGGAATATAGTATAGAGGTTCCTCAAAATGATTTAAAAATGGGGCTACCATATAATTGAGCAATTCCATTCCTGAAAATATATCCAAAAGAATTGAAATCAGCATCTTGAAGCATTAACTGCACTCCCATGTTTATTGCAACATTAGCCACAATAGCCAAGATATAGAAACAATGTAAATGTCCATGAATAGATGAATAAATATAATATGCTATATACATACAATGAAATTTATTTAGCCTTAAAAAAGGAGATCCTACCATATGCAACAACATGGATGAACCTGAGAGACATTATTACTAAGTCTAATAAACCAGTCACAGAAACACAAATACTGCAAGATTCCACTTATTTGAGGCATCTAAAATAGTCAAATTCCGCTGGGCGCGTTGGCTCACGCCTGTAATTCCAGCACTTTGGGAGGCCAAGGCAGGTGGATCACCTGAGGTCAGGAGTTTAAGACCAGCCTGACCAACATGGTGAAACCCCCTCTCTAGTAAAAACACAAAAATATTAGCTGAGAGTGGTGGCACATGCCTGTAATCCCAGCTACTTGGGAGGTTGAGGCACAAGAATCGCTTGAACCCGGGAGGCAGAGGTTGCAGCAAGCCGAGATTGTGCCATTGCCCTCCAACCTAGGTAACAAGAGTGAAACTCTGTCTCAAAAGAAAAAAAAAAAAAGCCAAATTTATAGAAACAGAGAGTACAATAGAACGTTAGATGTCATGGTCTGGGGAAGGCAGAAACAGCAAGTTGCTCTTCAATGAGTATAAATTTTTAGTTATGCAAGAGGAATAAGTTCTTGACATCTGTTATACCGCACAGTGCCTATAGTTAACACTACTCTACTGTGCCTTTGCAATGTTTGAAAATATAGACCTCTTCTTAAGTGTTCTTATAACAAAAAAAGATGGTGAGGGAGTACAAGGCAACTTTTGGAGGTGATGGATATGTGTGTTATTTTGATTGCAATGATGATTTCACAGGCCTATGTGCAAGTTAATCAAATTTTGTACTTTAAAGTTGTGCAGGGTTTTTTTTTATTTTCATTTTTTGTATATCAATTATGCCTCGATGCTGTTAATGGCAAAAATGAGTTTGTGATTAGAAAGGTAAAGGTAAGCTGGGACTCGAAGGTAGGTCAATATGATGCCACCCCCCAAGCCTTCCCATTGGAACATCGTCTTAGCCACATGGGAAATGTGGAAACAGCCAGGAAGACCACTTAGCTCCCACGTGATACACTGAATGGCCCACAGATGTTTTGCATGTCCTATACTGGTTTTCCTTTGTAAAAGATTAATTGTTGATTATAAAATAAAGAGCTTTCACATGCAAATCTGGATTCAGCATGTCTTAAGATATCAGAGCTCTGGCACCATGGGTCTTGCTATCTTCACGGTGACCATTGACAATGAATATAGTAGTCCTTTTAAGATAACACAGGCACTCTGCAAATTGCTGTAGCCCCCTTCCTTCTGGCTGCACTTCTTTACATGCCTGGTCTCTGTAGGCATTTGAATTTGCAACCTCAACCTAAAAGAAACTTGATCCAGGCCCTCTGCACTCTCAGACTCCTTAAAATGTGGGTAGTTCATGGCTGGAGAAATTACCATGTCCTCAGGGAGTCCCAGTCATGATTTGAGCATGATGACAGAGGGCCTCCCTGACACAGAACACTGTCCCTAAGGATGCCCTGCGCCCTACCTCAGAGTCTGGGAGTGTCACTTTCTTCACTGAAGACATCCTGCAGCCTCAGCAGGCCCCACAGACAGTGAACTAAGAGGATGATTTGCAAATCTTTCAGGAGCAGCTGCAACTTGAGGCTCTAGCCTCTAGGGACAGCCAAAGGAACAATCAGCTTTGTGTGTGGCATGGTTGTTTCCTCCCCAGGGAGAAAGAATTAATAAGAGCCAAGGAACTTCTGTCCTTGGGGTCCCGTGGGGGCTTCTTCTAGGGAAGGGGCTGCCATGATGTCTCCCGTCAAATTTAAAGGACTCTCTGAGGGAATTGTTTTCGAAGAGCAATGGACAGAATGATCACCCAGATTATCACTCCAGGGAGAACGTTCCTCCCCTTCCATCCTCCTACTCAGCCACATGGGCTCTGTTAGCTATGACCCCATTCAATATAGCCAGGGGCAATCTTGCAACCTGAAATTTGTAGGTGAGGACGCTCACAGTTTACTATCCAAATAAGTCTCTCGTGACTCTTGTTAATCATGAAAATTTCCTGGCCTTAACTTGATGGCAATTAAGTCTATGGTAGAGCCTGGGAAGTCACATGTTTAATGAACAACTCAGATATTTAATACAGATCAAGCAGAGTTTGAGGAAAAAACCAATGTAGAAATTTTTCCACGTTGAAAAAAACCAATGTAGAATTTTTTTCTGGAAAAAATGTTTGTTTTACTTTTTAATTTTATTTTAATAATTTTTAGGGTACAGGTGGTTTTTGGTTCCATGAATCAGTTCTTTAGTGGTGGTTTCTGCGATTTTTGTGCACTTGTCACCCAAACAGTTTATACTATACCCAATATGTAGTCTTTTATCCCTCACCCTCTTCCAACCTTCCCCCTGGGGTGCTCCCAAAGTCCATTATATCATTCTTATGACTTTGCATCCTCATAGCTTAAATCTCACTTATAAGTGATAATATATGACATTTGGTTTTCCATTTTTGAGTTACTTCACTTAAATTAATGGCCTCCAGCTTCATCCGAGTTGCTGCAGAAGACATTATTTTGTTCTTTTTTATGGCTGAGTAGTATTCCATGGTGTATATATACCATCAGTGTAGAAATTTCTAGAAAAGGCAAGACTATAAAGACAGAAAACAGGTCAATGATTGGGGCTGGGGATAGCTGCAGGGGTTGACTGCAAATAGGCATCAGGGAACTATTCGGAGTGATGGGAATGTTCTAACACTGGATTTTGGTTATGGTTGCAGAATGGTATATGCAAGCTAAAGTTCACCAAACTGTATACTTAGAGCAGGTGAATTTTATGGCATGTAAATTAAACTCCAATAAAGTTGTTAAAAAGATACAGACACACACACACAACTCTGAAGTAATAACTAATCATGTAATGATGTAATGAGAGAACAATATAGAAAAATAATGAACGTTGTCAATCATGGTAGAACGTACAAGGATAAGAGCAAACAGTTGCGGACCCATGCCTATGGACCAAATGTTAAGCCGATTCTTTTTCTTTTTTCTTCCAACTTTTACTTTAGACTCAGGGGGTACATGTGCAGATTTGTTACATGGATATATTGTATGACACTGAGGTTTGGGGTATGAATGATCCTGTCACCCAGGTAGTGAGCATAGTATTAATAGATAGCTTTTCAGCTCTTGCCTCCCTCCTTCTCTCCCCCGTCTAGTAATCTCTAGCATCTATTGTTCCCATATTTATATTTATGTGTACCCAGTGTTTAGTTCCCACTTATAAGTGAGAACAAGCAGTACTTGGTGTTCTGTTTCTGAGTTAATTCACTTAGAATAATGGCATCCAGCTGCATCCATGTTGCTGCAAAGGGCATGATTTCATTCTTTTTATGTCTTCGTAGTATTCCATGGCGTATATATATATCACTTTTTTTTAATCTAGTCAACTGTTGATGGACACCTGGGTTGATTCCATGTCATCACTATTATGAATAGCACTGTGATGAACATACGAGTGCATGTTCCATTTGGTAGACCCATTTTTCTTCGAATTGATACCCAGTAATGGGATTGCTGGTTTCTAATGGTAGTTTACCTCTTAGTTCTTTTTCAACTGTGTTTTTATTATGTGCATTGTCATTATTTCTCATTACTACCCCATGACATGTGTACTGTCATCTTTTTGCAGACAGGTAGACTGGGGCTTGAGAGGTTAAGTGAGAACACACAGCTACATAGGAAAGAACTGGAATTTGCACACAGGTGGTCTTATGCCAAAGATATAGTGCCTTACTAATTGATTAATTAATTCAGCTTGTCCATCACATGAAACTTACAGTCCAAAATAAGTAGGTCTGAAGTCTGACTTTACAATTTCCAACTACCTTTCTCAAGCACCCACCATGGTCTCACTAAACTTCAGTTTCCATATCTGCAGGCTGAAGATAATAATAGCTATCTCAAAAGGTTCTCAGAAGAAAAAAGTTACATGAGATAAGATATGTAAAGCCTGGTAAATATGCAAAGCTCTCCAATAAATGGAGATGACGTTAAGTTAGACTATGTAGATCCTTTAACATACTGGTTAACGCATTTGATGAGCTTAGTAAATATTAGCTAGTATATAACTCTAAATATTGGGATGATTCATTTATTTAACCATCACCTAACCTGAGCATTCACATCTACTAAGAACTAGGGGACTCATTGTGTTACATCTCACATAAACCACAGGACACAACCCTGTTCTCCAGGACGAACAGGTATGTAAACTAATAACTGTAATAAAATGTGCAAGACATAGCTGGTGACTTAGTTGGCACCTTCCATGGTGGCACAAAAATAGAGATAAAGCTACTGACTTTATTAGTAAATAATAAAGTTATTATTGACTATCTGCTTCTTTGTGAAGACTTGCCATATATATAAATATATGGCAAGTCTTCACAAAGAAGCAGATAGTCAATAATTTAATTGTATATTTTAAAATAATTAAAGCATGTAATTTGATTATTTGTAACTCAAAAGATAAATGCTTGAGGGGATGGATATGCCATTCTCCATGATGTGCTTATTTCACATGGCATGCCTATATCAAACCATCTATGTACACCATAAATATATACACCTATGTACCCACAAAAATTTAAAAAAAAAATTTTTTTTTAACAAAAGAAGCAGATAGTTGAGTCCAACCTTTAAGAACGAGTCTTTTTCTTGGAACTCCCCCAAATACACATCAATGATAGACTGGAAAAAGAAAACGTGGCACAAACACACTATGGAATACTATGCAGCCATAAAAAAGGATGAGTTCATGTCCTTTGCAGGGACATGGGTGCAGCTGGAAACTATCATTCTCAGCAAACTAACACAGGAACAGAAAACCAAACACCACATGTTCTCACCCATAAGTGGGAGTTGAACAATGAGAACACATTGGCACAGGGAGGGAAACATCACACACTGGGTCTGTCAGGGGGTGGGCGGCTAGGGGAGGGGGGAATGATTAGGACAAATACATAATGCATGAGAGGCTTAAAACCTAGATGATGGGTTGATGGGTGCAGCAAACCACCATGGCACATGTATGCCTATGTAACAAACCTGCACATTCTGCACATGTATCCCAGAACTTAAAAACACACACAAAAAATGAAAAAGTCTTTTTCTAGCTGACATCTATTATTTTTGTGTTTTTAGTATCTGTTTAAACCAAATGCATCACAAAAATTTTTTTTCCAGATTTGCAAATCTGTAGAAACCGTGGTTTTTCTTTTTCTGTAGGGCTGCCTTTCTTTTCGTTTGGGGATCTTGGTGCTCCTCTCACTTCATTATTTTCATACAAATCCTGATGGCTGCATTCTCAGAGAACTCTCCAAGTGGAAATACAGCACTGACTTTTGGATGCCGCCAATTCCATTTACCCCCTCCATGCTAACTCCCTGAAGCCACCATGCAAAGTATGGTTTCTTGGGGACTCTGGGATCAAGCATTGTGACTCAGCATGTGATATCTTCTACATATCCCCTGTTGTGATGAAGCAACCATTCGTAAAAAGCTGTTCTACCTGGAGTGTGATTTCACTTCTAGTACCGCTAACAAAGTCAGGTGTTTCTAAACGACTTTAACGTTAGTGGGAGGAGTTGTTTAATTAACCTCTCCCTTTACTTTTCTTTTAAACTCCCAGAAATGCACAGCTTCTGGCTAAACAGAGTTACATGTCTTTTCTTTCCCTGAATTTTTCAGTCCAGGGGGAGCATCAGCCGAAGGTGAAGCTCATACTGCAAGCTTCATTAGGGCTAGCAGGAGATGGAGTGACTGAGGAGCTGCCTTGCTTCAATTTTAAATCGCAAAAGTTAAGGCAGCAACTTAGAAAATTGTTCTTCTGATTCTTAATAATAGCTCCCTGCCTTCCTCACCGTGACTGAAAATAGATCCGAGGGGGAAACTCACGGAAGGCCAGGACCCAGTATGTTTTAATTCTCTAAAGCATCAATTTGGAAAGGGAAGAGAAGGAAATTCTGTGCTCGCGGTCATTAGCAAAAGTACTCTGTCTGATACAGACTGACTTCTTTCAAGTGTCTCTGTCTCACATTTTATTAGATGAGAAGGGGACTCTACTTTTTACGCAAGCATGTGGTGATTTATAAAACACATATGCAAATTACCTGATTCTTCATTCAGCTGGTATTCTTCCAATTGCCTTAATAGACCATAAAAATGGTAATGCCATGGTGCACCATTAAATGCTCAGCTATTTAGCCCAGCAGCCCTCCTTGTTTAATAGTTTTGCTCATTTAGCACGTACAATTTGTAACTGAGTAAATCTCATTTTGAAGTAGGCTGGGGAAGTTAAACCGCCTCTGGGAGTCCTGGGCACACCCTTTCGTGGCAGGAATATCACTAATAGCTACCTGGGCTCTCTGAGCACCTGCTAATGAAGCCAGATTCTCAACATTGCTAATGAGCTTGGCTCCTTTTATATGACTTAAGATGTGAGTCTGTTTGTTTGTTTTACTTGTTGTGAGGTTATTTAGAATATCCAAGGGAGCTTGGATATTCATGCAAGCAGGTAACCTGCGCCATCACCTAAGTGTTATTTGAATTGATTCTGGCAACCGTTCCCTGCTGAACATTAGCTACACCCTGAATTAAGTACAAAATCTAAGCCAACACTGAGAGGTGGAGTGTGGTCTACACCTGTTAAAGATCTCATTGTCCAAAATTAATTTAAAACCTATATGTCCCATAAAGATTTTTAATTGGGAAGTAGATAAAATAAATTTGGCAGGGAGGGTGGAGTGAGGTGATGAACCTGTCCTGAGAAAGGTTTTGACTTTATTCATTGAGTGATTGGAGATTTACTGGAGATGTCTGAGCAGGGAAAATGAACCTGGGAGCCATGTGCTAGCTCATGTGGGGAGGGAAGTCTTCGAATACCCATCAGGAAGCACTTCTGGAGATGTAAGGGTGATGTGCTAAAGGTTTCACCTGGAGAAATATTGGCTAAAATGAAGAGAAACGAGCAGGTAAAAGCAGTATTAAATTGTGGTAGGCAGAATTCCAAAATGACCTCAAATCCCCACCCTCAGGGACTCATACTCTTGAATAATCCCCTTTCCTTGAGTGTCGGCAAGAACTGTGAATATAATAGGATGTCAATCCCATGGCTAGGTCACTTAGCTGGCTTTGAGGTGACAGCAAAGGAGATTACACCAGGCAAGCCTGACCTAATCAGGCAAACCTTCAAAAAGTATGACATCATTGAGATTCCCACTGTAGGCCTCAAGGAAGAAAGCAAGCCACTCTGTCCTGAACTGCCAATAGAGAGGGGTGGCCTGTAGGAGCTGAGCACCTCAGTCTTACAACCACAAGGAACTGAATTCTCCCAACAACCAATAAGCTTGGAAGAGGAACCCAGATTCTGATGAGATTTCAATCCAGGCTGATTTCAACCTTGACTTTAGCTTTACAAGACCTTGAGTGGAGAACCCAGCCGTGTCATGCCTGGACTTTCATCCTCCTGATCTGTGAGATAATAAACGAGTGTTGTTTTTACCTGGTAAGCTTGTGGTGATTTGTTAGGAAGCAATAAAAAAACTCATGCTAGTTCCTACCCACTAGGAGATAATCAGCCTAAAAAACTCAATCTAAAATAATAAAATCTTACTTTAAAAATACAATTATATTTCAAATACATATGGTGAATCAAGTGAACGGTTGGTTGACCAAGTGTTTCCAAGCTGAGGGTCTTTTGAGCTTACTTTATTGAATATATATAATATGTTTATTACCTTTTTATACAATATCTTTGTTCCATAGTGCTAGTCAAGTGTTTATACTGATGTTTAGATTGTTAATCTTCTCCTTCCGTTTTGCACCTGCCCTCCTCCAATGACCCTCCAGTATATTATTTCAGATGTTACAGTAATTATTAAGCCTGGTTGAACAAGACTCTATTCAGAATTATGTCTCATTGAAATCCAGTAAGATTTACTCCACATCTAAGTCTCAGATAAAGCTATGCCTTGATACAGAAGAGGAGGTACTGACTGGAAAAAGCTGACTGACCAGCTCTCTGGGTTCCAAATGTGTGAAATTTGCTTTCCTAAAATTTGCTGTGGCTGTGGTCCAGAAAGGGAGTCTTTGTTCTGAAAGTTCAGAAACTCCTTGTTAGTGTTGCAGGTAGGTCTGATCTGCCCAGGGTTAACCTGAATTCAATTCAGGTTGAATTAAGATTCTGATTCTAACTCTCTAAATTTCAATGTCCATTTTTAAAGTGCTGAAAATGTGTCTACCTTAGAACACGTTTGAAATGGGATGATTACCACCTGTACACCAGTAACTTATGGAAAAATAAAATTAAAAAATAAAAATTAAAAAAAGATCCTAATGAAGAAAGGAGAATATGTTCCAGTTTAAAGATGAACACTGACCATTCCAAAAAAAAACACGAGATGATTCAATGAGGTGATTCTCTGTAGATCAGTTAGGAGGAGGAGAAGGAGGAGTCATCAACAAAATGCACACATAATAGGGGTTTGACACTGAGTGAGTGAAATGAATGAATGAACAAGAAGCTTGGCCATGGAGGCCAATTCATGAAATAAACATAAAAATCGGACCAGCCAAGTACTTTGGATAATTATTTTGGCTGACCAAGGAAGCTAGGGGAGATGCCAGGTCATTTCCAAAGGTTGCTTGATAAGCATGAGATTCTAAGCAAAGGCAAGGAGAGATTTTCGTTTTTTAAATGGAGAAATTGCCTGTTTTATGGTACCAAACGGTGATCTCCAGATACACCTATAATCACACTCAGGTTAAATGTGCCCAACAAAATCTAAACGAACACTGCAAGGGTGGAATGTGGGTTTCCTAGTGTCCTATCTCCTTGGTATGGTGACTGGCTGGACACTAACATGGGAGTCTCTATTCTCCCTTTCTTAACCATTACCAACCCCTTTTGAAGAACTTAGACTTTTTTCCAACATATTGCTTCAAGTCCAGCCTTAAAGGCTTCACCACCATCCTGTTTCATCAGGCTGATATTATATAACCATTCACTAATTTTCCAGGTGTCAATGTCATATTTGAAACCCCAGAGAGTGATGTTATGTCCAGTCTTTTCAGGGAAGTGGCAACCCAGATTTGCCATTCTGTCCTTTCTATAGAATAAATCACACAAACCGAATAGACCTGGTGAGATGACAAAGTCAAAACCAAAATGCGTTTCTCACAAAAGTCATTCTAAACCAAAGACAATTTACAGACAGTAAAATGAATATTTCTCCTTGAGTTTTATGATCTGAAAGATTTATGGACCATGATCTTAAAAGCCTATTTGAGTTACATGGAAGAATGTCCTGATTTTTAGATGTGTGCTGAAGTATTTAGAAATCAAGTGCCATGATGTCTGCAACTTACTTTCAACTACGTCAGCAAATAAACACACAGACACACACATACACACACAGACGCACATATATAAAATATATAATACATATACAGTATATATTATATATAAAAATATAACACATATACGGTATATGTATTACACATAAAACGTGTAACACATATACCATATATGTATTACACATAAAACGTGTAACACATATAGTTTACATGTATTACACATAAAACGTGTAACACATATAGTTTACATGTATTACACATAAAACGTGTAACACATATAGTTTACATGTATTACACATAAAACGTGTAACACATATAGTTTACATGTATTACACATAAAACGTGTAACACATATAGTTTACATGTATTACACACAAAACGTGTAACACATAGTTTACATGTATTACACATAAAACGTGTAACACATATAGTTTACATGTATTACACATAAAACGTGTAACACATATAGTTTACATGTATTACACATAAAACGTGTAACACATATAGTTTACATGTATTACACATAAAACGTGTAACACATATAGTTTACATGTATTACACATAAAACGTGTAACACATATAGTTTACATGTATTACACATAAAACGTGTAACACATATAGTTTACATGTAT
This sequence comes from Symphalangus syndactylus, assembly GCF_028878055.3. Classification (NCBI taxonomy): domain Eukaryota; kingdom Metazoa; phylum Chordata; class Mammalia; order Primates; family Hylobatidae; genus Symphalangus; species Symphalangus syndactylus. The sequence continues at coordinate 111,038,454 of NC_072436.2, read as the reverse complement.
TACACATAAAACGTGTAACACATATAGTTTACATGTATTACACATAAAACGTGTAACACATATAGTTTACATGTATTACACATAAAACGTGTAACACATATAGTTTACATGTATTACACATAAAACGTGTAACACATATAGTTTATATGTATTACACATAAAACGTGTAACACATATAGTTTATATGTATTACATATAAAATATATTATATATACTTTATATATAATATATTTTATATAATTTATATATAATATATATACTTTATATATATTATATATATAATATATACTTTATATATATTATATATAAAATATATACTTTATATATATTATATATAAAATATATAAAATATATACTTTATATATTATATATAAAATATATAATATATAAAGTATATATAATATATAAAATATATAATATATATAGCATATAAAATATATATAAAATATATAATGTATAAATATATATTATAAAATATATTATATATTATATATAAAATATATAATATATAAAGTATATATTATATATAACTATATATAATATTATATATAGTTATATATTATATAAAGTATATATTATATATAAATATATAATATATTTATATAATATATAAATATATATTATAAAATACAAAATAAAGTATATATATTATACATGAGACATATAATATATAAAGTATATATTATATATGAGACATATAATATATAAAGTATATATTATATATGAGACATATAATATATAAAGTATATATTATATATGAGACATATAATATATAAAGTATATATTATATATGAGACATATAATATATAAAGTATATATTATATATGAGACATATAATATATAAAGTATATATTATATATGAGACATAATATATAAAGTATATAGATTATATATGAGACATATAATATATAAAGTATATATTATATATGAGACCTATAATATATAAAGTATATAGATTATATATGAGACCTATAATATATAAAGTATATATATTATATATGAGACCTATAATATATAAAGTATATAGATTATATATGAGACCTATAATATATAAAGTATATAGATTATATATGAGACCTATAATATATAAAGTATATAGATTATATATGAGACCTATAATATATAAAGTATATAGATTATATATGAGACCTATAATATATAAAGTATATAGATTATATATGAGACCTATAATATATAAAGTATATAGATTATATATGAGACCTATAATATATAAAGTATATAGATTATATATGAGACATATAATATATAAAGTATATAGATTATATATGAGACCTATAATATATAAAGTATATAGATTATATATGAGACCTATAATATATAAAGTATATAGATTATATATGAGACCTATAATATATAAAGTATATAGATTATATATGAGACATAATATATAAAGTATATAGATTATATATGGGATATATAATATATAAAGTATATAGTATATATGGGAAATATATAAAGTGTATATTATATATGAGATATAGAATATATAAAGTATATTATATATGAGATATAGAATATATAAAGCATATTATATATGAGATATAGAATATATAAAGTATATATTATAAATGAGATATATAATATATAAAGTGTATATAGTATATATGAAATATATAATATATAAATATGTATTATATGTTATATATATTATATATTATACATTTATATATAATATATAATATATATTATATACTTTATATATTATAAATAATATATATAATATATTATACAATATATATTATATATATTTATATATTATATAATATATATTATATATATTTATATATTATATAATATATATTATATATATTTATATATTATATAATATATATTATATATATTTATATATTATATAATATATATAGAAAGATAGGTATACATAAAGCAAATTTGGTCAAATTTGAGCAATTGTTAGCTCTATGTGGCATGTATATGAATGTTCATTGTACTGGTCTTTCAACATTTGTCTATGTTTCAAAATATTCCTAATAAAATGTTCGACAGAAATTCTACCTGTGCTTTAATTCTACTTTATTATTATTTTGAGAGGGAGTCTCACTCTGTCACCCAGGCTGGAGTGCAGTGGTGCGATCTCAGCTCCCTGCAACCTCCGCATCCCAGGTTCAAGCAATTCTCCCTGTCTCGGCCTCCCTAGTAGCTAGGATTACAGGCGCCCACGATCACGCCCGGCTAATTTTTATATTTTTTAGTAGAAACACGGTTTCACCATGTTGGCCAGGCTGATCTTGAATGCCTGACCTCAGGTGATCTGCCCACCTTGGCCTCCCAAAGTGCTGGGATTACAGGCCTGAGACACCACGCCCGGCCTTAATTCTATTTTATATGTCCAAAGGTGAATTTATGCTCTTCCATTCTTTTCTTCTATGATATTGACTCTAACCATTTAAATATATGGAAACTTTTCACTAAGGCCTCCTTTTACCACCAGTAATGTTATGTATTTTATTCTTTCACTCCCTTATAATGATTTTGTCCAACTCTCTTCTCCTTAGAATGTGAGTTTGCTTTCTGCTTTTAATGTAATTTTACATTTAACCCAGAAAAGGCTTGCTTGGGATGTTTCTTTTTACTGATGTCTTATTTAATAAATCAAAACCACCTCTAGCTTCTGAGATTAAGTCCAGCCAATGCTCCATTTCTTATTAGGATGAGAACGTCTGTAACTTCCCCCTGCCAGGCTGCCACAAGACGACTTTGCATTTAGTGACGGTGTCTGAAAGTTACAGGGAGTTAGATCCAACTCAATTTGACTCACTTTGATCCGAGCCTCTTAACATAATTTTCAAGTGTTTGACCCAATCAGGATCATGAAGTGGAAAATTTGAGAAAATCTGATTACTGAGGGTTTTTTTAAAAAAAAAAAAAAAAAGAAAGAAAGAAATCAAAAGGACTGTTGGAAGATGTTTAAAGAAATGACACTGCATGGGAAACATCACAGTGTGTGAGTCAAGATGCTTCGGAATCAGTCGACCAGAAAGTCACCTTGTTGTTAACTCTGCTGAGAGGACACACTTGAACAGGCAGGAGGATGGTGATCCTGCCGAGAGAAACACAATGGAGCCGATCGCATTGCTAGCAACTTCCTCCTCAGAAGAGCTTCTTAGCTGAGCAGCTCTGCCGAAACCTTTTTGAGGTTGATGTCGATGGCATTGGGTCCCATAGAGTTAGCGAGGTCTTATCATGGAGGAAGACCTTGGCCAGAGGAAGTTCCGATGAGATTCTCGCTGATTCAGTAACCCTCGTAACAATGCCATGAGGTTAATGGAATTATCCCCAAGTTGAAGGTACAGAAACTGAGGCTCAGAGATTTAAATAATTTACTTAGCAATGACACACAGCCATGACACATAGTTGGTTCTTCACATTAGTCATTTAGATCCCAGAGCCTGAGCTCTTTGTCATAAATAGGAAGCTTAGAGATCATATAACCTAATCTTTGCCTGCCTTCCTTCCTTTTCATTTATTCCTTTCTTTTCCTTCCTCCTTCCTTCCCTCCTTTTCTTCCTTCCCTTCCTTCCTTCCTTTCCTTTCTTCCTGCCTCCCTCCTTCCCTCTTTCCTTTCCATTCTCTTCCTTTCTTCCTTCCTCTCTTCATTTCTTCCCTCCCTTCCTTCCTTTCTCCCTTCCTCCCTCCTTCCCTCCTCTCTTTCCTTCCTCCCCATCTCATTTCTTCCCTCCCTCTCTTCTTTCTTCCTTCCTTTTAGCCTGTAAGATGCTGTTGTAGTTTTATAGTCTTCAAGGATACATCCGTGAATAAATGAAATAAAAGTCCTTGCTCTCATGCAGCTCACATCCTTGGTGCTCATAAGTGAAAAACGACAGATTAAGCACAGTCAGGCATGTTTGGGGTGTGGAGCTGCATGTTTAAATAGAGGGTCTAGATAGAAACCGGTACAAAGGCCCTGTGGCTGCAGCTACTGGGTCCCTGGCATGTTTGAATAACAGCAAGGAGACCATTGGGCCTAGCACAGAGGGAGCAAAGGGGAGATAGGAGGAGGAGAGGCTAAAGAGGTTACTGGTGGCAAGCTCTTGTAGGGATTTTGCTATGAGAAAAATCTATTGCAAGGGATTTGAGACACAATGACAAGACTGACTTCCATTTTCAAAGGGACACTCTGGCTGTTGTGCTTTAGGGCAATGGCAGAACCAAAAAGACCAGTTAGAAAGCCAGTGAGAAAATCCAGACAAGAGAGATGTTTGTCACTCATGTTAGGATGGAGGCAGTTAAGGCAAGGAGAAGTGCCAGATTCAGGTTACATTCCGAAGGTAAGGAGAAAATAACTTCCCAGGGCAAGTGGAGTGTGAGAATAACTGAGCAGTGGAACTCAGCTCTGGGGATGGGGCCTATGCATTAGGAAGGATGCAATGCCATCAACTGAGGCGGGGAAGCTATTGTAGCTCATTTGGAGATAGAATGGATATAGTCTGGAAAATGTTTAGCTGTGGACTTTTTGATTTTGAGACATCCATTAGACATCTGCATGGAGAGGTCTATAGTTTAAGATAAAAGTGTGGGCTGTATAGGTACCTGCAAGTTGTTAGGAAGGAGATGGTATAAACACTTTGATAGGTGATCAGCCAATCTTTGCTTACCTACCTTGTATAAGGTAAAGCCAGTTCTTTCATAACATCTACTTTTCTTTCTCTCTATATTAGATATTTCTCTTTAGCTCATTTTTACAATGAGGACCTGTTTTCTTTAAATTTACTTTAAAAAATTAACAGATAATGCACGTATCATAAAATTAGCCATTTTGAAGTGTAATATTTGTGTTTTTAACAGATTTATGAGATTTCACAACCATCAACACTATCTAATTCTACAATATTTTCATCTCCCCCAGAAGAAACCCTAAACATATCAATAATCACTCTGTATTCCTGCCTCCCCTGAGCACCTGGCATCTATTAATCTACTTTCTGTCTCTATAGATTTGCCTATTCTGAGCATTCCATAAAAATTGCATTATATAATATGTGGCCTTTTGTGTCTGGCTTTTTTTTTGTTAGCAAAATACTTTTTTTTTTTTTTTTTTTTTTTTGCATTTTTAAAATTACTATACATTAAGTTCTGGGGTACATGTGAAGAACGTCCAGGTTTGCTACATAGGTATACACGTGCAATCATGGTTTGCTGCACCCGTCAACCTGTCGTCTACACTAGGTATTTCTCCTAATGCTACTTCTCTCCTAGCCCTCCACCCCCCGACAGGCCCCGGTGTGTAATATTCCCCTCCCTGTGTCCATGTGTTCTCATTGTTCAGCTCCTACTTATGAGTGAGAATATGCAGTGTTTGGTTTTCTGTTCTTGTATTAGTTTGCTGAGAATGATGGTTTCCAGCTTCATCCATGTCCCTGCAAAGGACATGAACTCATCCTTTTTTATGGCTGCATAGTATTCCATGGTACATATGGTTAGCACAATATTTGCAATGGTGTTCGTGTTGTACCATGTATCACCACATCATTCTTTTTCATTGGCAAATAATATTCCATTGAAGGAATATACTGCATTTTGATTATCTACTTATCAGTTGCTGGGCATTAGCATTGTACCTGCTATTTTGCTATTATGAATCATGCTGCAGTGAGCATTCATGCACAAGCTTTTCTGTACATAGATATTTCCAATTCTTGTGGGTATTTATGTAGCAGTGGGATTGGTGGTCAAGTGGTAACTACATGTCTAACTTTTTGAGAAACTGCCAGGCTGACTCTCATAGCAGTTACACTGTTTTACATTGCCACCAGCAATGCATGAAAATTCCAATTTCTCTGCCTTCCTGCCAAGATTTGTAATTGTGTGTCTTCTTGATTATAGTGATCTTGGTGGGTGTGAAGTGGTATATTATTGTGATTTTGATTTGTATTTCCCTAATGACTAATGATGTTGAACATCTTTGCATATGCTTATTAGTCATTTGAATATCTTCTTTGGACAAATGCCTATTCAAGTACTTTGCCAATTTTTAAATTGGAGTATTTAACTTTTTAGTGGTGAGTTTCAAGGATTCTTTATATATGAATATCATCTGTATGACTGGCAAATGTTTTCTCCCATTCTTTGGCTTTTCTTTCCACATTCTTATTAGTGTCTTTTGATGCACAAAAGTTATTAATTTTGATTAAATCCAATGTATCTATTTTTTATTAAGACATACACCTGTGTTTTCTTCTAAGAGTTTTATAGTTTCCGCTTTTACACTTAGATCTTTGATGCATTTTGAAATATGTTTTGTATATCATGTAAGATAGGACCCTAAATTCATTCTTTTGCATGTAGATATTCAATTGCCCCAGCACCATCGTTACAAAGACTATTACTTCTCTAATGAATAGTCTAGGCATCCTTGTCAAGCATTCTCTGAATTTGCTTTATGGATTCTTTCCAACTGCCCTATTTAGTACAGGAAGTATATAGAGCAGATATGTTTTTTATATGAACACAAGCAAGCAGGTACACATATATATGTGTGTATACACTCATATATACATATATGTGTGTATACACTCATATATACATATATGTGTGTATACACTCATATATACATATATGTGTGTATACACTCATATATACATATATGTGTGTATATGTATATAATTTTCATATGATCTTTAAAAACCCATAATCTTTTTGTTTTCTACCTTCATAAAAGATGAAGCTCCAACTTTGTAACTCTAGGTAGTTGAGATTTGGAGATAGGGCTAAAGATGGACAAATTGTTATGATTGTAGTACATTCCATATGGTAGTTATTAAATCAATTCTGTACTACAACCACTCATCTTCTAATGGAACTCACTCATACCTTCCCTTTTATGGCAATCTTTCTCTATTATTGTAAAAACTTGTTGAAGAAAAGCATCATTTGGCTCAGCGAAAATATTAACTGTAGCAATGGAAAGATAAAACCATTTAAAAACAGGCTGCAGGAAGGCATGGAGAAGGGAAGCCTTGATCTCTCTGGGTCTGTTTGGGCCAGAAGATAAAGCTTATCTTTATTTTAGCATATCATAACTGGAAAAACCTTAAGATAATCTCTTCTCCAGGATTATTCATCTGAGGGATTGGGGCTCTGAGAAGGAAGATAGGGCAAAGGGAAAACGAGACACATCTTACATGGCAGCAGGCAGGAGATTGTGTGCAGGAACTCCCCTTTATAAAACCATCAGATCTCATGAAACTTATTCACTGTCATGAGAACAGCACAGGAAAGACCTGCCCTCATGATTCCATTACCTCCCACTGGGTCCCTTTCACAATACATGGGGAATATGGGAGCTATAATACAAGATGAGATTTGGGTGGGGACACAGCCAAACCATATCACAGGTGGAAGTTGGAGTTGCACAAACTTTGAACCTATTTTCATCATTTTATTTTTCTCTTTGACCTTGGGCAAGTGACTTTACTTACTCAAACTTGCACTTGTCCATTGGTGAAATGACCTGAAATGCTTGTACTGCACATCTATAGAATAAAATATGTTTAGCACCTAATTTAATACCTGATAGAGAAGAAGCATCCCATGCAAATATGCAGTTATTATTACACCTGTTACTTAATTTCTACAAGAGCTATTGCTTAAGAATGTCTACCCAGCTTACAGATATTGGCTAGGACATCACTCCTCAAAAAAAAATCTTACAAAGCACTGTTTCTCAACCCCACATACACATGAGCCTCCATTCCATATTTGTGGATTCTACATCCCATGTACTCAGAAAACCAAGCACCTTTCTTCCTGTGATTTCTCAGTAATTTACAATCACACACACACACACACACACACACACACACACACACACACACATCACCCTGCCTTTATACAAATGTTCGTTACTATTTTTTCTCATCTTTATTAAAACAAAAAATAAGTGCAATAAAAGTCATTCATCATGGGGCACAGTTCTGTGAGTTTTGCCAAACACTATAATGTAGCCACCACCAAAATCAAGATACAGAACAGGCTTATCACCCCCTAAATTTCCTCATTCCCTTTTGTAGTCAGTCCTCTCCACCTCCAGCCTTTGGCATGTACTAATCTGTTTTTTATCTATAAAGTTAGCTTTTTCTGAAATATAAAAACGTAGTCACACAGCCTTTGAGTATGGGGTTCATCACTAAAAATGCACTTGAAATTCATCCATGTTGTTGTATTGGTAGTTTACTGATTTTAATTGCTGAATAGTATTCTATTGAATCGATATACCATGATTTGTTATCCTTTCACCCATCAGAAGCTATGTGGATTGCTGTCAGATTTGGGTGATTATAAATAAATCCACTCTGACCATTCATGTACAGATTTTTGTGAGACTAGTTTTCATTTTACTTGGAGGAAATGTCCAAGAGTAGAATTTCTGGGCCTATCTGCAGAATTTTATAAAAGTAGAAGAATTATCTGAGGCAGATGTAATAAAATGTAGGTTTGACAATGTGGATTGAGTGAGCACAGGTGCTCTTCATATTATTCTGCATATTTTTCGTATGCTTAAAACATTTTATTAGCCGGGCACAGTGGCTCATGCCTGTAATCCCAGCACTTTGAGAGGCCAAGGCAGGTGGATCATGAGGTCAGGAGATCGAGACCATCCTGGCTAACACAGTGAAACCCCATCTCTACTAAAAATACAAAAAATTAGCTGGGCATAGTGGCACTTCGCTGTAGTCCCAGCTACTCAGGAGGCTGAGGCAGGAGAATTGCTTGAACTCGGGAGGCGGAGGTTGCAGTGAGCCGAGATCGTGCCACTGCACTCCAGCCTGGATGACAGACTGCATCTCAAGAAAAAAAAAAATATTAAAAACAAACCTCACAACCTGTACAATGTAAGTCAACCAAACAATCCAGGTGAAATAGGAACTGTTGATTTTGTCAAGGCATACACATGGCCCTTTAACTGTAATAAAATTCTTTTCTACCTATCAATAGAATAATTCTTAGACATATCACTGAAACCTTTTAATGATTCTATGAGTAGAAATGGATTAATCTTATCTATAACTGACAAGGCAGCCCCTTGGGATGATGCGAATCTCTCTGTGTGGTTCTACCTTCCAGGTACTACTGCAGTCATTTTACATAGATACCCATGAGTCTCTTACTGGTCCACCTTCTTTCCGCTTTCATTATCTATCTCCCTTCTCCCTCTACTTTACCCAGGTGCCATCTTCACCCAGTTATTGTTCTTCCTTTATACTTGGTCTTCTAAAAAGAGCTTTTTAGTCACTGAGAGGAGAATTTCCAAAGCAGCAAACTCTCATGTGAATATACACATAAAAATATCCCAGATCACCATTTCTACCAGGGCAGGGGAGGAGGATTACAAGAAAAGAGGGAGGAAACAGGGAGCCTGTTGGGGCTAAGCCAGAACAAAAAGGTGGAGGACAATAGCAAAGATACAGAATCAACCTAGATGCTCATTGACAGTGGATCGGATAATGAAAATGTGCATATACACTGTGAAATACTACACAGCCATGAAAAAGGAACAAAAGCATGTTCTTTGCAGCAACATGGATGCAGTTGGAGGCCATTATTCTAAGCAAACTAACACAGAAACAGAAAACCAGACATTGCATGCTCCTGCTTATAAGCAGGAGCTAAATATTGAGTACATGAAGACACAAAGATGGAAACAACAGACACCAGGGTCTACTTGAGGGAGGAGGATGTGAAGAGAGCTGGGGTTGAAAAACTACCTACCCGGTACTATGCTCACTACCTGGGTGATGGGATCATTTGTACACCAAATCTCAGCAACACACAATGTACCATATAACAAACCTGCACATGTACTCCCTGAATCTAAAATAAACATTAAAAAAAAAAGAGGTGAAGGAGCAGGAAATCATATCCTATCACATAATCGTCAGGCCTCAAGAAGTTTGGTGGCCCCCACCCACAGTCTAGAAATGTTACGATGGGGATACTTTCGGGCAGGAAATGCTTTTCACAAAACGCCTTTGGATTATGCTTCAGAAAATGGCATTAGCTGTGGTGGTGATAAATGGTCTTTGAAAGTCACAAAACATTCGTCAGCTTAACACTCAGACCCTTCAGGTAGCGCAGAAAGTGAACATTGACTGGAAACATGAAATATGGGCCAGTCCACCATCCACTAACTAAAATGTTTTATCTGGTAATCACTCTGGAGGAAGATTTATTTTTAGTTTCAAAAACATCTTTTTAATTTAAATTAGATTCAAGGGATCCTCTCTCTCCATCATCTGATGTCCTGGAGTTTAGCATTTTGGGGGGGCTCTTTTTTTCATTAACCCTCTCATAATCATCTTCCAATCAAGTGTTTCCAAAAAGAAAATTCCATGTGGAGCTGAACAATAATTATGAACCCCACTGAAAGTTTGGGCTGATGGTAGGCTTTGAGGGAAGGGGGCTGAGAGTTCTTTAATGACAGGAATTATGAAGAAGTCTCATATAGAATTTGAATCTCCTTTTCCCAACATCGTCCCAGGTATTCTTGACTTGCATTGCAAAGCTCAGCTTGGGCATTACTTCTACTATGAAACCATTTTTTTTTTTTTTTGCTATTGTTGTTGTTGTTGCGAGACAGGGTCTTGATCGGTTGCATGGGTTGGAGTACAGCAGCACAATTATAGATCTCTGCAGCCTCGACCTCCTGGGCTCAGGTGACTCTCTAACTGCATTCTCCAGAATAACTGGGACTACAGATACATGCCATCATGCCTGGCTAATTTTTATATTTTTCATAGAGATGACGTCTTGCTACATTGCACAGGCTGATCTTGAGCTCCTGAGCTCAAGTGACCCTCCTGTCTCAGCCTCCCAAATTGCTGGGATTACAGATGTGAGCTACCATACCCGAAAAGAAACATTTTTGTTTGTTTGTTTGCTTCTCCCCACTCCACCCAGACAGAATCACACACTTATTCTCCTGGACCCCAACAGCTCTCTGTTGCGCCTTCCTTGAAGCCATCCATCACTTGACTTGAGCTCCTTTCTCCAGCATTTTCCTCCTGCCCTTGGATACCCAGTGTTCATTTCAGTTATGGTTGAATTCCTTCTGCCTTTGCTACTGTCCAGCACGCAGCAGACACTCATGAAACGCTGGGTGAAGAAATGAAGTCATCTTTCTGTGTGTAGTCTGCTTGTTTGGATCCTGAGAGAGTGAAAAAGAAAAGCCTCCAAGAGGCAAGTAGGCAAGTAATAAGAGAGGAAAGAGGAAAAGAAAGAGAAAATTGCATCCCATGACAAATCTCACTGAACACCATTTTTAATATAATGAGAAAGGACTCAAAGAGAAACTTTAAGGGGGAAAAGAATCTTAAGGATAGGAAACAAAAATCATTACACATCACATGGCAGGCTGACATTGCATGGCAGAATGACAAATCCTAGAAACAGATTAATTGCTCTATTAATGTGTAGATTTACTTAATATTTCCCCTTTCTCACACAATTCTTTTTCTAAAAATTTTTATTTATCTATTTATTTATTTGTTTGTTTGTTTTTGAGACAGAGTCTTGCTTTGTGGCCCAGGCTGGAGTGCAGTGGCCCAATCTCGGCTCACTGCAACCTCCGCTGCCCTGGTTCAAACAATTCTCCTGCCTCAGCCTCCTGAGTAGCTGGGATTACAGGTGCCCACCATCATGCCCAGCTAATTTTTGTGTTTTTAGTAGAGACGCGGTTTCATCACGTTGGCCAGGCTGGTCTCGAATTCCTGATCTCAAGTGATCTGCCCACCTTGGCCTCCCAAAATGCTGGGTTTACAGGCGTGAGCCACCGTGCCCGGCCATGAGTCTGCATTTCTATAGCTTCAGAATCAGACACATAGGCGGTACCAGATAGCATTTTTTAATTTTAATTTTTGTGGGTACATAGTAGGTATGTATATTTATGGGGTATATAAGATACTTTGATGCAGTCATGCAATGTGTAATAGTTACATCATGGAAAATGGGTATCCATCTCCTCAAGCATGTATCCTTTGCATTACAAACAATCCAATTTGGCACCATCCAGGAAAACAGTAGTCCACATAAGTGATTCTGATATATTTTTAAGTCTTTTCATTCAGTTTAGCCAACATTTGCTGAAATTTTGCCACCTACGAGACACTGGGCTAGGCAAGATCCACAGGCTTAAAATGCAGAAGAATGAATCTGTAGGGACATGGGTTTAACTGACCTCACCTTCTCCAAAACTGGATTAGCTCCGTATGCAAAATCATTCCACATGAACATACAGTAAGTGTGCACTTAACATCATTGACAGGTTCTCAGAAATTCCAGCTTCAAGTGAAATGACATACAACAGGTCCTCGAATACCATAGATTGCTTCAATGTCCTTTTGTATAACATTGATGAAAAAAATGGTTTTATTCTAGTTCACTGCAGTTAAGGTTGCAGTTTCCAAGAACCTATCAACAATATTAAGTGAGGATTTACTGCACGCTGTAAAATTTAAAAAGAGAATAAAGTACTTGCTTTGAAAACACAGTTTTAAGATAATTCCCCCCAGCAATTCTTCCTTTAAGACAGGTACCCTTAAATATATCATTTGCAAGCTTCAGGAGGCACCCCTGAGCACACATATTAATAAGCCATAATTCCTGGCCTCAAGGAGTGAAGCAGGTATTGCTAATGGCCTTGGGAGAAGTATATGGCTGGAGCTCCGTCAGCAAAGAGAGGGGAGCTCAGCACAACCTGATGCTTAAGAAAAGTCTTCTTGGAAAAGCTCACTGATTTACATGCCAAATCTGCATATACATATTTTAATCATTATGTACCTCCATCCATTTATTATGAAATGGAGGATCCTTAATGACCCATCTGAGTGACTGCAGCCCCTCATTTTGGACACAAATTTCTAAGATGCTGTCAGATATTCTCCATATGTAGCATTTTGCATGCCTTCTCCAAGTACCCTCAAACTGAGACACTTCATTATATATACATTCAATAGCTTGCCTCCTCTTTTTTTATAACAAAGTGGTGTACCTGTGTTATTCAATTCTGTCTCCACCCATCTCCCACCTATCTCATTAATTCCTGATTGGGCTAAGCAAGAAAACCCAATGCCAAACTTTTATAACTTGTGTTAAAGTGAAATTAGACAGTGTCAGAGTGAGGCTAAAGAACAAAGCAGATAGCATCTGTAATAGTCGTTTTCTTGTTTTATCCTCTTTTGGGAGCCAGAGGGTGGAAAGTGAAGTGGGAAGGGTCTAACTTCTTGGAGTACTCTACAGTTATGTACATTTCAAAGAGCTTTGTTTTTATACTCTCTAGTTTGGGCAATAACCCAGTTTACTTATTTGTGGTTTATTTATTTTGCAACTCTAGGTCAGCAATAACCCTGAGAAAACGGGCATTGAGAAAGTTCTTGATTGTTCCATTTTTCTTTCCCTCTTTCTTTTTATTTCTAATCACTGTTTAGGTTCCAAACAGAAATTTAGAATCTATGGAGGTGAGGCTACATGATACACAATTACTAACTCATCAGTCAACCGGACTAGTAATATGAACTTTAATCACCAAGAATCGCATTTACACATATTTATTCTCCCTTTCTTCTATTATTGACTCCATAGCCCTGGGAAGAAAAGTGCCATCATTGGGTCCCTGTCTATTTCACCCTTGGCAGCCTGTAAGAATATTTGAAATGCTCATGTCCAAAGACTGACTTAAAAGTACTCATGAACCAGGGGCAAAGTTAACTGCCATCTGGTACTCTCTGAAGGCCGTCAGTGATAACCTATTCTCTGCCTTTACATTTGATTTTCTCTGCAAACCTTCTGCCTACCACGGACATTTTTCCAGCCTCCATGCTCCAACTTTGGGCAGAAGAAAAGAATTTCTACTAGACTAACTGCTAAAATATACAGAAATGACGCCAAAAGGTCTTTCTGTTCCTAACACCTCTAATAGCGTTGGGCTATGAGTGGTGTTGCATTAGTTTTCTGTTGTGGCTGTAACAATTTACCATAAACTTAGCAACTCGGGCTGGGCATGGTGGCTCATATCTCTAATCCCAACATTTTTGGAGGTCAAAGTGGAAGGATGGTTTGAGCTCAGGGGTTTGAGAATGGCCTGGGCAACATAGGGAGACCCCAGCTCTATTTTTAATACTTTTTAATAAAGAAGAAAAACCTTAGCAACGTAAAACAACATGAATGGATTATCTCACAGCATTGGAGGTCAGAATCCAAAATGGGTCTCACTGGACTAACATCAAGGTGTCACTAAGGCTGCCTTCCTTTCTAGAGGCTCTAATGGAGGAATTGTTTTCTTGCCTTTTCTATCTTCTAGAGGCTACTCACATTCCCTAGCTTACAATCCTTCTACCTTTCAAAGCCAGCAGTGGCCTGGCCAGTCAAGTCTGTCTCACATTGCCTCACTCTGACCCTCCACTCCAGCTCTTTTTATCACCTGTAAAAATCCTTTTGATTACGATGAACCAAGAGAATCCAAGAGATAATGCAAGAGAATCTCCTTCTCTCAAGATCGACTGATTAGCAACCTTAATTACATTTGCAATTTTAATTCCTCTTTGCCAAGTTCTAGGGATTAGGACACAGACATCTTTGAAGGAGCATGATTTTACTGACCATAGGTACTCAGTGCATATGGGAAAAAAATTTTATTCCTATAGATGAAGTTCACTGGGTTGGATTCCTTGGGACAGTTACTTGGCTTTGAGAAGAAAAAGAGAAGTTATGTTCTCTTTTTATCTTTTCTTGAACCAGAAATAAAAACACTTTCCTGTCTATCTTAAGGAAAGCCACAGCTTCAGAGCTCAGCCTGCCTCTCTGCAGCTAGTAGAACATGGACAAGCAATTGACACTCTCTGGACCTGCATTATCCAACAGAACTTTCTGTGATGATGGACACGTCCACATCTGTGCTGTCCCATCTGTAACTACTGGCCACATGTGGCTCTTGAGGTCTTAAAACAGGAGCAGTTAGAGAAACTAAATTGTCAACTTTATTTAGTTTTAACGAATCTGAATTCAAATTTAAACAGCCACATGTGACTAATGGCTGCCACATTATACAGAACAACCCTAGGCATTTCTAAATAAATGACAAGCTGCAAAATTTGGAATTAATAATACCCATTGTTAAGGGTTGTTTTAGGATTAAATGAGATAATTTAATGTAAAGTGCTTAGCATGGCACCTGGTTTATTGTTAACTGCTCATGGAAGTTATATTTATTACTACCGTTGCCATCACTGCTATTATTATTTTATTTCTATTGCTATTTAAGACGATTATTATTTACTGCTAATAATAAGTATCACTATTTTTATTTGTACCCTTTGCATTAATGATTTCCTGCCAATTAGGCAATGTTTTCATGTATTCATAAAGGAGGAAGTGGGATGGATCACAGAGAAAAGGCATCGAATGAGAACAGCAGACTGAGTGTTCTTGGAGGAAGAAAACCTAAATCAATGACAAGCTCTTCTCTGGATAGGGAATCACAGGAAATCATGAAATTCAGAAACCAAAGATTCCCACTGAATTTCCTGAAGTACTTCCCTGAGGTGGAAGAATACAATTTTGTAGGAAATATCCCCTCCATCCTGGCAGGGTATGAACTAAGTTCTAAGTCGAGAGTCTTAGAAGTTATTTCTTTATATTTCTAAGGTATCTGCTTAGCACAGCTGTAAGTCACCATGTATGCAGAGATTATAGACAGAGCATAAGCCACTCGAACCCTGATATATCTGACCACAGTCTTGGCCACGTAAAAAGGGGAGGTAGAAAGAGTGTAAACTTTGGAGTTGGAGCAAATGGAAATTGAATGCCTACTCTGCCGTTACTTACTGGGTGCCTTTGCCAAATGACATATCCTCTTCAAGCCTGCTTCCTTATCATTAAGGGGATTGAATTAACCAATGTGTTTCAATTTCTTAGCATAGCACCTGATATATAGTACATGCTCAGTTAATTAAATTAGAGACTCTTAATACATTTTTGTTGACTGGGTGAATAAATCTAGGGACCCAACATGAAGTGACTTTATACATCACAAAGAATGGGTATATAGAAATGGTGCAAAGGATCTGGGCTCTGAACACAGAGGCAAGCCCATGAGTCTTGCTGGTTGTGTTCTTCAGAGCAGGTGCTCTGAGACGCAGATTGAGAAGCAATTTATTAGAGGTCAACATTTGTCAAAAGAAGAGGAGAAAGCTGCACTGAGGAGAGAGAAGTCAAATGCAATGCAGGCCGCTGTAGGGTTTTGGCCAATGAGGCAGGGACCTCTAAGAGGATGTTGCCCATGAGTTGACTCAGTTTGGGCTGAAATGACTAGGCATTTATACCTTGCCCTTGCTTAAAGACTGGCTTCAGGCTGCCCCAGGAAGACTGTGGTCTCTCTTGAGGGTGCTCTCTGAAGCCGAAACAGATCCTGCAAGAAATGACAGCTGGAGCTCCCCAATGCCACACTTCTCATAGCTGGGCAGCACACCCTGCCGTGAAGACGGATCTGGGAGATACATCCCTTGTTCACCGCAATGGGGTACTCAGATTAGTGAGAGCAGGTGAAGGGACAGAAAATGCAAGAAACTTTCCCAGGGTTGTAATCAACCAGTGGCAAATATGTGATAGGAATCCAGGAGAAACAGAGAGGATGCTATAAGCTAAATTTGGAAAATTTCCTAATAAATTTCTATTCATTGTAATAAGGATATTTATACGAAGAAATAACATTCCCAAACAGATCATCATAAGACAAGAAATGTAGGGTACAATGGAGAGTAATGGAAGGATTTAGATCAAACCGAAAAAGCTTTCTAATTGCAGTGTTCAAAAACTTGGGCAATGACATCATAGTGATTTGGTATCAAGTCCTGATTCTGCAACTAACACATGACTATTAAGTCACTTAACTTCCCTAAGCCCTGGTTTCCTGATTTGTCAAATGGGAATTGAATTGCAATCATTGCATAACATTGTCGTGGTGATTAAATGAATTAATGCCTTTAAAGGGCGTTGTGTTTTGCATATAATATTCACTCAATACATTTTAGCTCAGTGTTCTGATTAGACTATGAGTTTTCTGCAACTTCTTAGTGAGGAGTGGTTTGAAATTAATATCAGACTTTTCTTTCTACCAAACACATGTATAATACTGTATATTATTTAAAATTTGTGCCTAAGATATACCTAAATGAAACAATAGTAAAATATACATATTTCTAATGTCATACATAAGATTCAACATTACCAATGATTTTTATTTCCCATTTACAATTATGTCCACTGAATCATAAATTATATAATCTCCCAAGACATTGTTATATACCAGCTTACACTCTCTCTTGGAGAATTGAAGAATGCATTTGCATAATAAATTATCTGAGAAATTTCAGTCAGAAGAATATTTCAGTGTTTAATTTTGTTGAACCTGGATTACCCAATTTCTTTTGGCCCCATAACACTTATTTTTCATGTGCAGATTTATTAATCAGGACACTTGAAATTGCAAGCAACAGAAACCTAACTCTACCACCGTAACCAAATAAACAGATTTATTGCACCAAGGAATTGCATTGAACAAGGATGAAGCTCAGGCCTGGTTGAATCAAGGGACCAAGTAATGTCATTTGTCAACCTCTAAACTGTTTTCTCTATATCCACTTTATTCTCAGGAATACTCTCCTTAAATGTTTAAAACATTGACAATACCAGTTCTAAACTTTCTGTGACAATATAAATGCCCAGAAGGGAGGAGACGAAGTTTCTGTTGCTGTTGTTTTTGTTTCATAAAAATCAATTTTAGGAGAAGTGTCAGGGTAGCCTCTCAGTAGCCCAGATTGGACACTATCACTGTGACCAGAAAGATGTAACAATGCTAAATGCCCACCTTAGGTCAGATGTCCACCTCTGGAACTGAAATAGGGTCATTAAAGTTACACTCATCCAAAGCACGAAGACTTAGAGGGTTAAGCCCTAAATAGCCCCATTGCCAGAGAGGCCATCTGAGATCTTTGTCTTGCCAAAAACAGCTCCATGCTGAATTTGCAGAAAGGCTTAATTTCTCCTCCGGAGCTCTGAGCAGGGTTATTAACAGTCCGTTTCAAGTCTTCCCTCTGGGAAGCTCTACAAACAGCTGCACTAAAAGGAAGAAGGAGGAAGCACTAAAGCTTTTGGAACCCAGGCTGTGCACCCTCTGGCAGCCCCAGGCTTTACCCGGGCAACCTTGATGTAGAGCAGCAGCATTCGGGGGAGGTTGGAGGCCTGAAGATTTTCAGCAAAGCTCATTTCTGAGAATGCCTGCCAGGGAGTGCCCTGTGCAGCCATATCAGGGAATTGAGAATAAAGCTGATATTCAAGAAAAAGATTGTGGTTTATTTTAGGATAAAGATTGGCTGGTCAGAAAACATTGGACTTGGGGGAACATGCATTATCGTAAGACTTCTTGGTGGATGAGAAGTTACACATGCCACCATAAAGTGTTCCGAGCTTTAGGCAGTCATGCTTTGTTTGGAATGCACACATCATTACAAGAGCTATGACCAGGAAAGGAACAAATAGGTGAGCAGCATGGTGTATGCAAAGGTAACCGAACTGGGATGTAGATAGAATTTACACCAATTCACTGAGTCACCTGGGAGGATTGCCTTCCCCTCAGGCTTTACTTTCTTCATCTCACAAGTGAGATGGGTTAGCAAATAATCTCATCTCACAGATGAACTCTTGTGGTGTTGGCACTGTGTTGAGAAAGAATCCGAGGTCGTATCCTCACTCCTCAAGAAATAATTATGCGGCTGTTTTATAATCACTTGTCACAGCCATTGGAAAGGGCGATTAGTAGCCCATCTCTTTTGTTTGCTATCCCTGGAGAAGATGATATTTATAATCCCTGCTGGATGGAAATTTCCATTATTCTAAACACTTGAATATTTTCCTTGATGCTTGAGACTAGATAATTATTTTTCACCTCTCACAATCATTTTAAATATTATCCACAAAAATCTCCTCTCTTTATTGGTATGAGAACTAAACACAGGTATAAAACCTGGAGCCTCTAAGCATTCCATTTGCCAAGGGTTTCAGCTTCCCTCCACTGTGTGTTCTGCTAAGTGAACTCTGCCAAACATTAATAAACTACAGTGTGCAGAGTCACTGCCTCTGGTCTGCTTGCGTTTTTCTTCCTCCCTCAGCCCTTTCTGAGATTCCACAGCTCCCACAGATGCTAGAAAACCATCTCTGAGCAGCTGGAGAGTTCCTGGGGCAGGGTTTTGATCAAAGCTGGTGGCTTTTCAGTTCATTGTGTTCTCTTTAGCGAAGTTGTCACTGTTCTTTTTCTTTTACATCTTTTAAAGGAAGTACTTCTTTGCACAGCAATTCAATTCAACAAACACTTTCTAGTGTCAATTGTGGGTAACTTTTTGTGCTAAGTGCAAGAGAAAAATAAAGATGAATAAGACACAGTCTGTGTCCTTGAAGGGGTCACAAGTTAGTGAGGGAGACAGACTTGGACACGACTAACGGTGATGAAAATCAGGCTGTGATAAATACTTTAATACTTTGTTCAAAGATAGAACACTATGGGAGAAGGGAACAGAGAAAAATATGTTCTGGGTGAGTAGGCATTGGGTACGTTTCCAGAGAGGCTATTTGAGCTTGGCGGTGAAGGAGGAATACTAGGGGGGGAAGATGAATGTTTTCCAGTGAAAGTAAGAAACTTATGCAAAAATATGAGGATAGGGAGTGCATGGTGTGTCCAGAGAACAATGAACGAATGGTTTGAGGTGGCTGGGATGCAGTCTCCGTGTAACAGCAGCAGGGATGAGGTGGAGGTTGACATCAGAGTCACAGTTTTGAGGGCTTTAAATAGCATTCTAACCTACTTCAATGTATAAAACAGATATTGAAGCCCAATATGTAATAGGCATAGTGCTCTAGGCTGAGCTGGGAGGATGCCACACAGAGTCCCTGCTCCTAAGAGACAGGAATAAAGGAGGTGCATATGCAAAGTGCTAATCACAACTCAATGTGTGATAAATTCCCTAATGCAGGTATATAAAGGGGTATTGTAGCAAATAGCCAATATCTAATGAGGAGTAGAGAAAAAGCATTGACGAATAAATGGGAGACAGGGAGAAAGATTATTCCAGGCACTGGGTCTAGCAAATAAGACTTAAATTATGATAGATTTTAAAACTTTTGGAAAATTGGGATACATTTAATATTGCCAAAATGTAGACTAAATGGGGAGCAAGTGATGGAAGTTATGGCCGATAAGCTTGTGGGTTAGTCTGAAAGAATGAGGAAAATAAGAAATGCTTATTAGAAACTGAATTGTAAATTTTAAAAATGCAATTGAGTATTCTATAATACTAATTTAAAGTGCTCATTATAGGCCAGGAGCAGTGGCTCGGGCCTGTAATCCCAGCACTTTGGGAGGCTGAGGTGGGTGGATCACCTGAGGTCAAGAGTTCAAGACCAGCCTGGCCAACATGGTGAAACCTCGTCTCTACTAAAAAATACAAAAATTATCTGGCCATGTTGTGGGGACCTGTAATCCCAGCTACTTGGGAGGATGAGGCAGGGAATGTTGCTTGAGCCCAGGAGGCAGAGATTGCAGTGAGCCGATATCACACCACTGCATTACAGCCTGGGCAACAGAGTGAGACTCCATCTCAAAAATAAAATAAATAAATAAAGTACCCATTACAAATGGTCCATGATTTGTAGTGTACAATCATCACTGTACATATACTACTTCTTATCATTTTAAGTTTCTACTTGTATTGAGTGGCTGTATGGATGGAAGATATATCTAGAAAAATGGAATTTTATCTTTAATGGAGAAAACATTTTGATCTAGATCCGTACTGTTGAACAAAACTTACTTTGATGATATAAATGTTCTATACTGTGCTACACAACATGGCAACCTCCAGGTGCCTCTGGTTATTGCGAACTTGAAACATGGTAATACAACTGAAGAACTGAATGTTTTCTTGGACTTAAGGTTACTTAATTTAATTTTAAAATTAAATATCTAGATGTGCCTAGTGTTTATCATATTGGGTAGTACAGATCTAAATGAAGAAAGTATATAAAACCTGAAATACAAAATTTGATAGAAATATATTACTTAGAGCACCATTGCAAGAATAAACAAGTAAGACAACTTATTGGAAGGAACTATTGTCAGGTAGGAATGCCATTCACTCTGTCTTTCTGGAACTTCTGAAATCAAGTAGATGAAAAGAGAGAAAAAGACAGCCTAGGAGTTATCTCTCCCTAGAATTAGCTTCTAGTTAGAATCGTTGAAAGAGACAGATTGAACGAAGAAAGGTTTTGAAAATAGTAGAAATGAAACAACAAATTTAAGGTAAAGTTTAACCCCCAGACTTAATACTGTTACCAGTAAAGGGTGCCTAGTTTCTTGGCATCTTGAACAAAGAATTGGTCAAAACGCACAAAGCAAGGAAAGAATGAAGCAACAAAAGCGGAGATTTATTGAAAATGAAAGTACACTCCACGAGGCGGAAGCAGGTCTGAGCATAGGGGCTCAAGAGCCCAGTTACAGAATTTTCTGGGGTTTAAACATCCTCTAGAGGTTTCCACTGGTTGCTTAGTGTACACCGTATGTAAATGAAGAGGATGAGGTAAAGTTACAAAGTCATTTACTCAGCGTACACCCTAGGTAAATTGAGAGGATATTTCATGTCATAGCTGAAGTGTTTCCATTTGATTTAGTTGTAGGAAGTCCTAAGGTTTCCTGCTCCAGACCCTATTCTCCTGCCTCAATACAAGTGTCTTGATCTTTAACAGAATGATCTTATGGAAGGATTACACAGCTCAGGGTATTTAAGGAATAAAAACTTGTGACTGAGATAAACGTATCTTGTTTTTACTTACTGGCATCCATTTCCCACTTTTCTGATAGCACTACGCTTTTACTTTGGGGACTTTCCATTTCTACGTCCTGTGTGGTCCTAACAGAGCTTTAAATCTCAAACCCTGAGCTTGATGGCCCAGGATCGGACAATAAAAATGCTTTACCAGCCTGAACTCAATAACTGGCTCAGGGATAAACCAAATGAGCCAATTAGAAACTTCCCTGAGACCCTTCCTAGCTGGTAGATTTTTCTCTGAAACAGAAAGCTAAAAATACCATAGATTTGGAGTTTCTGCTGATCATCTTGCAGTTTTTCTTCTTGGTTATTATGCAAGTAGCCAAGAAGAGGTCAAAATGGGAACAAAGAAAGTCCTGAAGGTATAGTTTAAATCCCTATGTCTAGTTGTGCCCAAATCTCCCAATCCATTCCCCTGGGAATTTAAGAGTTTCTAGTATAGGAGTTAATCAATTGACTCCTTTACTTGGCTTGAGTTGGGTTTCTGCCATTTGCAACCAAAAGCCTGTATGGATACACTGTCACACAGAAGTACAGGTCTCAAGATTTGATAGCTGTTTTTCCATTAATTAAATCTAAATATCTGCCTCTG
Organism: Symphalangus syndactylus; assembly: GCF_028878055.3. Taxonomy (NCBI): domain Eukaryota; kingdom Metazoa; phylum Chordata; class Mammalia; order Primates; family Hylobatidae; genus Symphalangus; species Symphalangus syndactylus. The sequence goes on along the minus strand of NC_072436.2, from coordinate 111,015,957 downwards.
ACAAGTGAAATTATGTTTTTTAGTGAGTAATGAAGAATTTTGAAGCAGAGTAATTTTTTCTTCTTCTTATTTTTTACCAATTAGAGAGTAAAAGAAAAATGAAAGAGAACTTGGACTTTTCCAATATTTCAGTAAATGTCATATAAATGATCTTGAAATAATGTGGTCTGGGACTATGCCATCTACTTTAAAATTTCAAATTCAAACAGAGTCTCTGGTAATTATAACCACACTAACACCATCAAATTTTGCCACTGATATGTGGGAGGATTAAATTCTGAAATAGAAGTTAGAATCAGAATTTGCCATTCTGATAAGACAATCAGCTGTCTTGTCAGCCTTTTCTCCCATCTCTCATCCACCCATATTGAGGACAAGCTGAGGACTACTCAAAATTCTAAAATAGTTGGTCTCGAGTGATTGGCATTTATCTTGGGAATAGGCACAATGTCCATATTAGCTTAGAGATCTTCGAATGTGGTCTGTAGATTGTCAAATATGCCCTGAGGTCCTAAATGTAAACAAGAAACCCCAAGTGAAAATTAACTTTATCCAAATAAGTACACTTTTTTTTTTTTTTTGAGAAAGAGTCTCACTGTGTTGCCCAAGCTAGAGTCACATGGTGTGATCTTTGCTCACTGCAACCTCTGCCTCCCGGGTTCAAGTGATTCTTTTGCCTCAGCCTCTGGAGTGGCTGAGATTACAGGTGTGCACCACCACTTCCAGCTAATTTTTGTATTTTAAGTAGAGACGGGTTTTTGCCATGTTGGTCAGGCTGGCCTCGAACTCCTGACCTCAGGTGATCCACCCGCCTCGGCCTCCCAAAGTGCTAGGATTATAGGTGTGAGCCACCATGCCTGGCCCAAATAAATAAACTTTATCTATAGACCAATACAATGTCTATTAAAATAAAAAAATTCATGGCATTTGTATGGTGTGAGTATATTTGCATGATGAGGATGGGAGGAAGTATAGAGTAGTGAGGACAGAGTGAGAGAACACAGCGATTAAAATTATAAACAGGGGTGGGGGGTTACCCAAGGATGACTACTGTTAGGTCTAAGCAATGGGGTGCAATGCTGATCAGCAGAGCTGTGGAATAGCATGATTGGAGAGAGAGAGAAGGAGAAAGAGAAGAAAAATACCAGCTTGTGTGATGTGGATGAGGGAAGCTGTTTAACAAGAGAAGTCAGATTATAAAAGATCAAAAATGACAGCAAAGGAATAGAAAAGGAAGCTTAGAAAGTGGCTCTATAAAAATAGAGAAGACAGTACGTCCTCTTGGACAGTGGGTTGAAGAGAGAAATATTTTATATATACGATCCAGAATTAGTAATCGATACCATGGTGATATGGGATATGGGTTCCACAGTTAAATAAGTGGGTTATTTATGTATGCCACAGAGCAGAGGGTCTCAGCCAGGGCTATTGTGTCCACTAAGGAACATCTGTCAGTGTCTGGAGACATTTTTGATCACAACTGGCAGAAGGGGTTGCTACTGCCATCTAGTTGGTAGAAGACTGGTAAGATGCTAAACATTCTAGAAGGCAATGATTCAGCCCAAAAATAAGAGTGCTCTGAGATTGAGATTCAGCTCAAAGATGTCACAACAACAACATTTCTTAAGCTCTTTAGAACTAGGTTCCCTTAACTGCAGAGTAACAACAACAATACCTGCTTCTTAGGCATTTGAGGATTTAATGAGCTAATAGGTACAGAGTGCATGGTGCTAGTAAATCCTCAGACACACGATCATCATTGCTGTTTTTATCATTCTGTGTGATGGTGCAAGATATTGACTGAGATAGGATTCAAGGGTAGGGCTTAATGCTAATGAGAAAGAGGATGGCTTTAGGGGTTACGTGTCAGGGTCTTTGATTTCCTACTTCTCCTTTGTGGGGAGCAGTTGGGGCTGAAGAGAGAGGAGAAGACGTTTAGACATAGGTTCATTTTTTCCTTCAACTCTGGAAAACCCCTGGGTGTCCTGTTTTCAGATATAGAAATGCTTCCTGCAGTGGGGTGTTTTGTTTGTTTGTTTGATCATTTTGTTTACTCTCGGTAATAATAATCAAGTCTTGATCTCAGACCTGGAAAAGTGTATAAATGTATTTCTAAAGAGTACCTTGTTCTCTTTACAGGTAAGATAAAAAAGATAATTTGGCAAGTAAAAGTCTTCTCTGACATACAAAAGATTTAAATCTATGTAAAAAGTTTGAAACAATGAGCATAAATATTCAAATCCGAGAGGTCACGTCAGTTTTTAAATGTTTGCTATTTTCATGATGCCATCAACTTCATTGCTAACTTAAAAAATGTTTTTGCCCATTTCATTATTTAAATCATTCTAATTTCAAGCTGAAACTATAATCAAGCAAGGAGAAGGGCTGCTTACTTTTACCTAGGTTAGAACGAAAGCACTCCTGTCAAGAATGGTTCCCAGGCTATGGAGCTGATTCTGTTTCCACTGCTGTTGAGAATGATCTGTTTTGTGGCAGGACAGATGGACAGATAGATATTCCTTTGGGGTACTTCCAACTGAAGGAGAAAAGCAGATTAACTAATGAATATATATGTGTGTGTGTGTGTGTGTGTGTGTGTGTATAGGGGTGTGTGTGTCTATGTGTGTATGTATATGAATACATATAATGGATATATATATATCTGTTATATATATGTATATATATATATATATATATATATATATATATGGAAATAGACAAGATAGTACTTACCCTAAACGGTGGGTTGAAGAGAGAAATGTTTTATATATATGAAGATTCAGAATTATATATAGTCATTAGTTTTATATATATAGAAACACATTTAGTATATTATATTTATAATTTATATTAATATAAATATAAAACATATGATATATATTATGTTTATATATTATATATAAATAATGGGTTGATACATTGACTATATATTATATATAACTAATGGATCTGTTATGTATGTATGGAATACATATGTATGGAATTTCATACAATTCCATATGCATGGAACACATATATTCAATATATATCCATTAGTTATATGTATATAGAGTCATATATATAACTTATATATAGTCATATATATTACTAATGGATACATATTGAATATAAATATTCAATATATATAGAATAGATATTATATAGTCATATATATATAACTAATGGATACATATTTGAATATATATATAATGGACATATATATATTTGAATAATTGCATGTGTTATACCTGCACATTTTTCTATTTTCCAAGGTGCAATAAAAAGAGATTGAATAGATCTTAGGAGATTGATTTGTTGTCAGCCTGTAGCAAGGACTGCGTGTGGAGGGTGTGTGTGTGTGTATTAAATAAAAATTGCCTGCAAAAGAGTTGGGGAGAGGTGCACATTTGAAAGATTCCTACTCTAGTCAGAGTCACTTAGCCCCTTAATCCCTTACATTGGCAGCTGAATCCCAAGGATGTGTTCTGGTGCACAGAAGAGCAATAAACAAACATAGCTCAGGGCTCCAGGCATTGTGGAAAAAATAATCGCCCATTTCTTGTAAATAGATTGCAATAAAACAATAGTGACGGAACATTTGGTGGAAGAGAGAACCAACCAAGAGGAACTCTGACTTGGTGGCCTTTAAGCTACAAAAACAAACACAAGAGCATTGAAATGGACTCGAATGAATCCTTTAAAGACGACTAGCTTTTGAAGGTTTATTAATCAACCTCTTGGCCAGACTACCAGACTATTTTAACTAGAATGAAGGTGAAATCAAGTAATAAAAAAATTGTTGATTGACCAAGCAGGAGATGCGTGTTCCAATATCAACAATTAAACTTTTTTTTTTCCTTGCCTTATTTTCATGTCTCCGCGGTGGTCAGATTCTGGGTCCGCCTTTCACAGACCAGTTAAAAGGAAAATGAAAAAGCAATGTTCTTTGTCGTGGACATTGGTGGCAGCCTTTTCAGAGTTTCTTTACCTTCTCCCTTCCTGACCATACCTGATTTGCATTTGGGGACCCAGGTGATGCTGATGTACCCCTTCTTTGGAAGGGTGTGGGCTGGAGCTCATAGCTTAGGCTAAATCCATTAAGTCATTACGGTCTGTCAGGCCACCATGATTGGTTCACCCATAGCATGGGATCTAATCTGGTCTGCTTTGTTATACCAGCCAATATATTCTCCTCATAATTAAGTCAGTTCAAATGAGTTTTCTATTTTTTTGTCTTTTAAAAAAACTATTATTTTAAATTCAGGGGTACAAGTGCAGGTTTGTTACACAGGTAAAGTTGTGTCATGAGAGTTTTTTGTACAGATTATTTCATCACCCAGGTATTGAGCTAGTACCCATTAGTTGATTCTCCTGATCCTCTCCCTCCTCCCACCCTCCACCCTCTGAAGGGCCCCAGTGTGTGTTGTTTCCCTCTATGTGTCCATGTGTTCTCATCATTTAGCTCCCACTTATAAGTGAGGGCATGCGGTATTTGGTTTTCTATTCCTGTGTTAGTTTGCTAAGTATAAGAGCCTCAAGCTCTATCCATGTCCCTGCAAATGACATGATCTTATTCTTTTTTATGGTTACATAGTATTCCACAGTATATATGTACCACATTTTCTGTATCCAGTATACCATTGATGAGCATTTAGGTTGATTTTATGTCTTTGCTGTTATGAATAGTCCTGCAATAAACGTACACATGCATGTGTCTTGATAATAGAATGATTTCTTTTTCCTTTGGGTATATACCCAGTAATGGAATTGCTGGGTCGAATGGCATTTCTGCCTTTAGGTCTTTGAGGAATCACCACACTGTCTTCCACAATAGCCAAACTACTTTAGACTCCCACCAACAGTGTATTAGCTTTCTTTTATCAATAACTCAAAACATCTTGACTGACATGGTGGTCCTATATCCCAGCATCTCAGTTGCTCAAGTTGAGACTCCATGCATTAGTTTTCTACTGCTGCTGTGACAAATTACCACAAACTTTGTGGCTTAAAACAGCATGAATATATTATCTTACAGTCTGAAGGTGAGAAGTCTGACATATTTTTCACCGAATTAAAAATCAAGGTGTTGGCAGGGCGGCACTTCTTGCTGAAGGCTTGCTGAAGGGTAGAATCTATTTCCTTGGCATTTCATCGTCTGGAGGCTGCCCATATTTGTGGTCTTTTCCTCTGTCTCCGGAGTCAGCAATACAGTATCTCTCTCACTCTGATTTACTCCTCACATCTCTTTCTCTGACTCATTTCTTCTGTCCGTCTCCTTCTTTGCTTTGTTTGTTTGTTGGTTTTGTTTTTTTGAGATGGAGTTTCATTCTTGTCGCCCAGGCTAGAGTGCAATGGTGCACTCTTGGCTCACTGCAACCTTCGCCTCCCGGTTTGAAGCAATTCTCCTGCCTCAGCCTCCTGAGTAGCTGGGATTACAGGCATGTGCCACCACACCCGGATGATTTTGTATTTTTAGTAGAGACAGGGTTTCTCCATGTTGGTCAGGCTGGTCTCGAACTCCCTACCTCAGGTGATCTGCCTGTCTCAGCCTCCCAAAGTGCTAGAGTTACAGGCATGAGCCACCATGCCCGGCCCTCCTTCTTTCATTTTTAAGAATCTTGTAATTAAAATGGGCCCAACTAGATAATACAGAATAATCTCCCCATCTCAAGGCCAGCTGATTAGCAACCTTAATGCTATCTACAACCTTAATTCCATTTCTCTTTATTAGGCAACACATCCATAGTTCCAAGGAATGTACATAGGTAATTTTGGGACACCATTCTGTTTACCATGTTTAATTATTTGGGAATTTCTTTCACGAAACTTTTCCATGTTTACCAAAGTGGAGATTTGGAGTCAAATGGAGTTGATGTTAGATCTGGTAAATTATGAAGTCTGTTATTTTGGCATTGCCACTGTCACATGTCTATATTGAAGTGCCTACATAAACATTATTTTAAAAATAAGGTTTTTTTGTATAGATTTAGAGGGTACAAGTGCAACTTGTTACACAGATGTATTGCATAGTGGTGAACTCTGGGCTTTTAGAGGAACTATCACCCAAATAGTGTACATTCAACTGATTCAGTAATTTCTCATTCCTCACTTCTCTCCAACCCTCTCACTTTCTGAGTCTTTGATTTCGATTATTCCACACTCTACCTGTGTGTACACATTATTTAGATCCTACTTATAAGCAAGAACATGTAATATTTGACTTTCTGTTTCTCAGTTGTTGATAACAGCCTCCAGTTCCATCCATGTTGCTACAAAATACATTTCATTCTTTTTTATGGCTGAGTAGTATTCTATTTTATATATATATACTGTATATATATCTATATATGCTATATATACTGTATATATATCTATATATACTATATATATCTATATATACTATATATCTATATATAATATATATCTATACATACTATATATATCTATATATAATATAGATATATATACTATATATCTATATATACAATATATATCTATATATACAGTATATATCTATATATACTGTACATATTAATACTGTATACATAAATACTCTGTATATATGTATACAGTATTGAAATATTGTATATTTTCTTTATCCAATATCCATTGATGGACAGTTAGATTGATTTCCTATCTTTGCTATTGTGAATAGTGCTGTAATCAACATACAAGTGTAGGTATCTTCTTGATATAATGAGGTACTTTCCTTTGAGTAGATACCCAGCTGTGCAATTGCTGGATTAAATGGCAGTTCCAGTTTTAGTTCTTTGAGAAATATCCATACTGTTTTTCATAGAAGTTGTACTAGTTTACATTCCCACCAACAGTGGATGAGTATTCTCTTTTTTTCTGCATCCTGGTCAACATCTGTTATTTTTTGACTTTTTAATAATAGCCACTCTGGTATCTCACTGTGCTCTTAATTTGCATTTTTCTGATGATTAGTGACGTTTAAATTTTTAAATATGTTTAAATATGTTTGTTGGCCATTTGTATGTCTTCTATTGAAAAATGACTGTTCATGGTTTTTGTTGTTTTTGTTCAATTGTTTAAGTTCCTTGTAGATTCTGGATATTGGTCCTTTATCAAATGCAGAGTTTGCAAATATTTTCTCCCATTCTGCAGGTTGTCAATTCACTCTTTTGATTTTCACTTATGGCAATCTAATTCTCCCAGCACCAATTATTGAATAAGGAGGTCCTTTCCCCAATACATGTTTGTGACTACTTTGTCAAACATCAGCTGACTGTATGTATGTGACTTTCTGAGTTCTCTATTCTCTCCAATTTATCATGTCTATTTTTATACCAGTACCACGCTGTTTTGGTTACTATAGCCTTGTAGTATAATTTAAAGTCAGATAAGGAGATGCTTCTGGATTTTGCTTATGACAGTTTTCGCTATTTGGACTCTTTTTTGGTTCCAAGTGAAATTTAGGATTGTTTTTCTAATTCTGAGAAAAATTATATTGGTATTTTGATAGGAATTTCATTACACTTGTATTAGGTTGTTGCAAAAGTAATTGAGGTTTTTGCCCTTGAAGGTAATGGCAAAAACTGCAATTACTTTTGCATGAACCAAATAGATTCCTTTGGACAATATGGTCATTTTAATGATATTGACTCTTCTGATCCATGAGCATGGGATGTTTTTCCATATGTTTGTCTCATCTTCAACTTATTTTATTTGTGTTTTGTAGCTTTTCTTGTAGAGACCTTTCACCTCCTCGGTTAAATGTATTCCCAGGTAATCTTTTGTTTGTTTGTTTTGTAGGTATAGTAAACGGGATGATTTCTTGATTTGATTATCAGCGTGATCATTATTGTTGTATAGAAGTGCTGCTGAGTTTTGTACATTAATTTTGTATTCTGAAACTACTGAAGTCATTTATCAAATCTAGGATTCTTTTGGAGGAGCCTTTAGGGTTTTTTTAGGGAGAAGGTCAGAAAACCAGTAATAGGGTGAGGATGAGTAATGGGATGGACCATAAAGTGATCCACCATGAGTAGGGAGAGGGCCAGGCTATATGGAACCTGATGATTATAGAATTTCAAGGCCCTCTGTAAGAAAAAGATTCCAAAATTACAAGCAAAAACATGTTACAAAAGTAAATATTTATTTAGAATTAGAATATAAATCACAACAAATTGCCCAAATTTCTACAATCTTACCAAGAAGCACAAACATTACAAAATTCACAGAAATAATGTAATATTCTGTATTTATTATCTCCTTGATATACTTCCAGGATACATTTTTCTTATTCCTTTTAGCTGCAAATTCTTTTATTGCTTTTTCATATGACAACAATTTTGTAATACTTTTCATAGAAAAGAAAGATTATGGTTTTGTTGATTGGGATGTATTTCTGTTATTATTGATGATTGTGTTTTATAAACCATGTGTCTACATAGTGAGAACTGTCTGTAGTAGAACTGAAGGATTTCACCCTAAATATTCAAAAGATCTAATGAATTTTATTTAATATGATTCCTATATACATATACAAACTATGTGATATTTAAAATTGTATTAGCTGTATTTTTCTAGTATACTCCTTCTGGTAATAAATTTTATTTTGAGTAGTTATCAGTGAGAGCCAAGTCAGTTACACACATTTTATATATCTTATGATGGGAAGAATTTTCTACAGACTTGTTTCTACCATCTTTCATTTCAAGTCTTATTCCTCCCTCACTGCTCACATATTTCCAGGGCTTGGGGCTACAGAACCCAGGCACATCACAAAATAACCTTTTCCCAGCATTTTCGTATCATGACTCCTGATGGGTATACATAGTGAGTGGAACACATTTCTTGAAGGCATTCCTACACTGGGATGTAACAAGAGTTTAATTCTCCATAAAAGTGACTGAAAACTACATTAATATGTCACGCTCAATCAAACTAAATGTATCTCCCACTCAAATCTCTCAGATGGATCACCAAAATGCCTGTGCCATTTGGACAACCATAACACAAGAGGAAGTGTAATTAAGAAAGTTGATGGGATATCATTAATAGTCTTAACTGATAGCAGGTAAAATACTTTGTCTTCGACATTTTTAGAAAACCTATGACCATATATATGCATTGCTAGGCTTCCTCCCAGGGTCTTGAAGGAAACCAGTGTAAGTAAACATCCTTGAAGCATGAGATGAGATTGAGAAATTGTAGAATATTCATAGATGTGATAAAAGAGAGGGAAGGAGGTGAGGTTTTTATTGCATAAATTATGGGATAAACTGAAAGTTTTGGGGGTTGCTATTTATTTTATTGGCTGAGTCGAAGTATTCCTGTCTCTAAATCCATACCACACAGATTTGAAATGGATATTTTACTCTCTCAACCTCTACTCATATGGTATTTTACTATTTTAAAAACCTTTTTACATTCATGATCTCATTAGAATGTTATTTTCTTAAGTTTTCCCATAGCATCTAGCCTATTTTAAGGTTTTCATGTAATGTCAATGGTCTATGTTTTTGTATGTGCACATGTGTGCCTTCTTCTGACCAAAGAGAATTTATTATTGAGCCACACATGTCTTTCAGGATGAGTGTTCTCCAAAGATCCTGGTTGAACTTCTCTGTCTACGAGACATGAGCAGATATGGACCCTAAGATAGGTTAAAACTGAGAATCACCCCACCAGCTTCAAAATATATCATTTTTAATAAATATACCCACAACACTGCCCTTCATTTAATAATAAATATTCATTGAATATCTACTATGCTGTGAGCACTCTGCAGAGTAGTTGAAGAAAATGAGCAAAACTGGGAAACGCTTTGACGAGAAGCCAAAAGATTGTGGGTGTTCTGCCTAAAAGTCTCTTCATCATCTGATTTCCTGTCCATCTTTGAGCTATTTCTCAGCTCTGCAAATTGTAGAAAACAGATAGCAATGCAAATGATGCTTGTACAGAAATGCAAATTCTGTCCCATGGAATGCAATTGATTCTTGCCCTGTGGACATTGACCACTTTTGCTTCTACTTGTAAATTATTTTCAATATTCTTGACGTCTATATGTGTATCTGCTTTTTGGATTCTTCTTTGAGTTATTTGTAACATCTTATGGGTTTCTGCATTAACTAAAGGGTTAAATGGAATCTTTTGACAAACATTCATGTTATATTTGTAAGAGAATCATGATTTTACTGTTTTTAAACATTGCAAACTCAAAACTCAAAATTTTACTTTTTTTTTTTTTTTTTTTTGAGACGTAGTCTCACTCTGTCGCCCAGGCTGGAGTGCAGTGGCGCAATCTCGGCTCACTGCAAGCTCCGCCTCCCGGGTTCACGCCATTCTCCTGCCTCAGCCTCCCGAGTAGCTGGGACTACAGCCGCCCGCCACCACGCCCGGCTAATTTTTTTTTTTTTTTTTTTTTTTTTTGAGACGGAGTCTTGCTCTGTCACCCAGGCTGGAGTGCAGTGGCGCGATCTCGGCTCACTGCAAGCTCCGCCTCCCGGGTTCACGCCATTCTCCTGCCTCAGCCTCTCCGAGTAGCTGGGACTACAGGCGCCCGCCACCACGCCCGGCTAATTTTTTGTATTTTTGGTAGAGACGGGGTTTCACTGTGGTCTCGATCTCCTGACCTCGTGATCCGCCCGCCTCGGCCTCCCAAAGTGCTGGGATTACAAGCGTGAGCCACCGTGCCCGGCCTAATTTTTTGTATTTTTAGTAGAGACGGGGTTTCACCGTTTTAGCCAGGCTGGTCTCCATCTCCTGACCTCGTGATCCACCCACCTCGGCCTCCCAAAGTGCTGGGATTACAGGCGTGAGCCACCATGCCCGGCCCAAATTTTACTATTTTTAAATATTGCAACCACAAAACTCAAAATTTTACTATTTTTAAACATTGCAACCTCAAAACTCAGCAACACAAAATGGACTTCATGGAGGTTACAGCTTGAATACACACATTAACCACATTATCTCATGCCACTACACATGGGCAGGCTCTTTGAGAGTCCTGAGAATCTATACCGGGGGAACTGATATTGTCTATTTGATCACTGCAGACTCCCCTGTGAAAGTGACATCTGAGTTGACCAAGTATGGGGTTTATAAGGTGCGTAGCATGTGTAGGAGGAGAGAGGAATTTAGGAGCAAGCCAGCTTGTCACAGAAGCTGCCCGAAATCCTTTCTTCCAGGAGGAGATTTGTGGTCCTGGGAAGGGTAGGCTTTGGACAATACTTCAGAGAAGCTGGAAGATTTGGCAGCTGCCATTGTCTGTGCTTTGTGATAAGAGAGACTGCCAGTGAGTGATCTTCAGATGGGCTGAGGCCAGGGGTTTGGGGAGATGACAGCCGAGAACCTAGGGGCTGGCTGTTGCTCACCTCCCTTTCCTGGGATGAGTGTTCCAAGCACTTGCTTTGATGATCAAACAGTCTCCTTTTTGAAACATATTCACTCTAGGCCTTGATGACAACACTGCATTTCAAAAAGTGGTGGCATCATTAAGAAAGAAGGACTGTGGCTTTTCTTTGTGACCAGCGTAGGCCATGACACCTATTTCCACCAAATTTCATTGTTATTTAATAAGGATCATGTCATAGTTTTCTGACCACTTTTATTCTGGAAGCTGGCTACAGGTGATTTTTTTGTGAGCAGACCTCTCTACCTGGGATGCTCTTTCTCAGAGCATCTCTCTTTCCTGTACTTCATTTACTTTTCTACCCCAGGGTCATTTCTCCGAATGGCCTTTCCAGATTGCCCCATCTAAAACGCATCTTTCCCTCAATCTCTACCATTATATCCTGCTGCAGCATAGCACGAAACAAAAATTACAGGAGATCTTTTAGACTGAGCTCCTGCACTAGGCCCCAGTAGACAGGATCAAACCAAGTGGAGTCACGCGTGCTAAATGCTATATTGTCAAATTCAAACTTAAAGGAAGCAGATACATCCCCCAACAGGCCAGTTTTTCCTGAAAACAGGAGGTTCCAGTCTACTTGAGTCAGCATAATAAGAAAGTCCTCTCTACTTTTACTCTTACAGAAAAGGTAACTTGAAGTAACTTGATGTTAAACAATCAGGTTTTTTTTTTTCCCCATTGCTCTGTTTCCTTGCTTCCACGTTAAAAAACAAACAAACAAACAAAACAACAACAAAAAAACACTCTTCTGTTATTGCCCAATGGGGCCATCCATTCTGTTTTGTAGAATGCAGGCTGCCTGATTCATAAATAACTAATAAAGGTCAGTGATATGGTTTGGCTCTGTGTCCCCACTCAAATCTCACGTTGAATGGTAATAATCTCCACGTGTCCTGAGAGGGACCTGGTGGGATGTAATTGAATCATGGGGGCAAGTTTTTCCTGTGCTGTTCTTGTGATAGTGAATAAGTCTCACAAGATCAGGTGGTTTTATAACAAGGCGTTCCCCTGCAGAAGTTCCCTCTTGCCTGCCGCCATGTAGGGCATGGCTTTGCTCCTCCTTGCCTTCTGCCATGATTGTGAGGCCTCCCCAGCCACGTGGAACTGTGAGTCAAATAAACCTCTTTCCTTTATAAATTATGCAGTCTTGGGTATGTCTGTATTAGCGGCTTGAGAACAGACTAACACACTCAGTTAAATCTATAATTAAATTGCCTCTAATTTTGTCTTTTGATAATAAGCTGGCGGCTCTCCTCCAGTAGCCATTCTCCCCTCTTCCACAGAAAATTTTAGCTTAGACCAAGGGGATGATGGAGGAAAGTGAAACACCGATTAGAATGCCTCTTTATATCCCATTTTTTTAAAAAAAAAAAGAAAGAAAGAAAAAGAGAAACAATTTTGAATTGACTTCTGTCTATCTTTGGTGCTTTGGTGTAAAGCCCTTTTGTTTTTTGTTTGTTTGTTTGTTTGTTTTTTTGAGATGGAGTCTCGCTCTGTCACCCAGGCTAGAGTGCAGCGGCATGATCTCGGCTCACTGCAAGCTCCACCTCCCGGGTTCACGCCATTCTCCTGCCTCAGCCTCCCGGGTAGCTGGGACTACAGGTGCCTGCCACCACGCCCAGCTAATTTTTTGTATTTTTAGTAGAGACGGGTTTTCACCGTGTTAGCCAGGATGGTCTCAATCTCCTGACCTTATGATCTGCCCGCCTTGGCCTCCCAAAGTGCTGGGATTACAGGCATGAGCCACTGTGCCCAGCCTATTGTAAAGCACTTCTTATCTGAGGAACCCGTGCATTCGCTGATGGGACTTACTCAAAAGGAACAGCACTCCAGGGAGGAAATTCAGTTGAAAGGATTTTGACAACTCTCAGGATTGCGTATATACTTGTAAGACGTTGTCTTTATAGGTCAGGGGAGGGGTCTTCCAGCCCAAAGAATCTCCCTTACAGATCATTGATGAAGCCACAAGTCCTACTTTTAGGTTTCATTGGCCCTTTGTCAAATGGAATTGCTCTGGAAAGCATGGGCACATACGTATTCAAATGTTTGTTTGCATAACTCAACATCTGCCTCTTGTAAATTCATTGTTTGGCTTTACCAGATATTAACACCTAGATGTGAATGAGATCATCAGATTATTTACAACTTGAAAGACCCTTGTCAATAAGAGAGTACGTTGGTTACATAGTTTGTCCTTGCAATAGAACACCCTATGTTTATGAGTAACATATGCCAATTACTACCTCAAACACTCACATGGACTAGCTCATTTATTCCAACCAAACACCCTGTAAAATAGGTTTTATTGTCCCTATTTATAGGAGGAAGTGAACCCAGAGAAGTGAATGGCTTGTGCCCAGTCACACCAAGATTGGGAGCCAGGACTCAAACCAGGACAGTCTGACTCTGGTGTCCCCTATCTTAGAACCCATACTGTGCTTTTCCTATTTATCCTCTCAGTTAACTCATATAACCAATGCTGCAAAGGATGACATCTCTCATATATATTTTTTGTAAACTATAAATGCTGATGCCCAACGAGTGAAGTGATTTACCTAAGGATGTGGTTTTCAGACCTATCTGCACAGTAGAATTATCCAGAGCATTAAAGCAAGTCTATGCCTAGGCCTATCCTTCACTAAGAGATTCTGATTTACTTTCTCTAGGTAGAGCTCAGTCACACATATATATATATTTAAAGTAGTCCCATGTAGCCATAGTTGAGAACCACTGGACTAAGCTTGCTGAACAAACATGAGATTTTTGACTCAAAATTCTTTAGTCAAAATCCTTGGGCACCATCCAGAAGAGAGGGTTTCAAAGTGCCGATGAAGTTTGGTGGGTTGCCCTATGGTAGTTTCAGATACTTAGCACATATCTCTTGATAGCATGGCCTGGGACTGTAAGGGAGGCTTTCAGAATGTGGGAGAAAGTTCTTTTGAAGCCTCTTTATGTTCTCCCAACCTTAAGACTACAGTAAGCTTATCCTGAAAGGATAAGACCCCATAGAACCCTGCTACTCAAAGGGTGGGCCATGAGCCACCCGATCATAACTATTCAGAAAACCATGAAAGCAAAGATTCTTGTAATCCATTTAGGCTTAATCAACCAGATCCTCGGGATCTCAGGCAGGAGAGTCAGACAGTGCATTGGTTAATATTATGTGTTGACTCGACTGGGCTAAGGGACATCCCCAGATAGCTGATAAAACATTATTTCTAGGTGTGTCTGTGTGAGTGACTCTGGAAGACATTGGCATTTGAATCAGTAGACTGAAAAAAGAAGATATTCGTACCAATGTGAGTGGGCACCATCCAATAATCTGCTGAGGAGTAGAATAGAACAAAAAGGTGGAGTAAGGGCAAATTTACCCTCTCCACTTGAGCTGGGACATCCATCTTCTCCTGTCCTCAGACGTTGGCACTTATGGCTCTGAGAATTTTGGACTCAGGCCAGGTCTAACACCATTGGCCCTACCTTCCATTCCCAGGCCTTCAGACTGAGATTAAGTCACCCCACTTGCTTTCCTGGTTTGCTAGTTTGCAGATGACAGATCATGAAACTTCTTTGCCAATTCCTGTAATAAGCCTCCTTTTATATCTTTCTCTATATGTCCTGTTGATTATGCTTCTCTAGATAACTCTGTCTAATAGAGACAGTCATCTGCATTTAGAACGAGCAACCCATGCAACAACATGGGTGGAACTGGAGGTCATGATGTTAAGTGAAATACGCCAGGCACAGAAAGACCAACGTCGCATGTTCTCACTTATTTGTGGAATCTAAAAATCAAAATGATTGAACTCATGGACATGGAGAGTAGAAGGATGGTTACCAGAGGCTGGGAAGGGCGGGGTGTGGGGTATTGGAGGAGAGGTGTGGAAGGTTAATGGGTATTAAAAAAAAAGTAGTTAGAAAGAATGAATATGACCTAATATTTGATAGCACAACAGGGTGGCTATAGTCAATAATAACTCAATTCTACACTTTAAAATAATGAAAAGAATGTAATTGGATTGTTTGTATCACAAAAGATAAATGCTTGAGGGGATGGAGACCCCCATGCTCCAAGATGTGATTATGGTGCACTGCATGCCTGTATCAAACATCTAATGTACCCCATAAATATATACACCTGCTATGTACCCTCAAAAATTAAAAATAAAAACAAAACAATAAAAAAATAGAGTAGAACTAGTAACCCAGACAACTGTAAGGAATGAGGAAGTTTGAGAATCTATGGCAAAGAAAATCACTTTGGTATGGAACTTTTGGGCTTAATTCTCAAGTGTGTAGAGGTAGAAAATATCAAGAGTTATTTCAATGTCACCTCTGTTTATTTTATCCCCCTTTAAACTGAGAGCTTCTAAAGATCATGTTTATATTGTTCAGGGCTCTATTCCTACTTACTAGCATAGTGATCAGTATATAATAGTGCTCAGTAGACATTTGCTGACTAGACACAAAGAAAAAATATGAAAGAATGCAAGTTGAATTGGCATAAGAGTTATTTTAGCAAACAAGATTATTTCAACGAATAAGACTTATTTTGCATTTACTATGTGCCAGACACTATTCGGGAATGAGGACACTGTCGTGAGCAAGACAGGCAAGTACTTACTCTTATTAAATCTATGTTTTATTGGAAAAATATAGGCAATAAAAGAAGTTTATTCCTAAAAGTAATAGGCATAATAAAGAAAACAAAATAGAGAATTGGTGTAAAAGGCAGATGGGTCACTTCTCTAACATCTACTTTCATATTTTGGTGTTTAGATATCCAACCACCAGGTGCATAAACTCTGATTAGGAACCAATTCTGGTAATCCCTTTCTCCTTGGCAGTGGTTGGTTTAGAGGTGGGCAGGTAATCCAGCTCTGGCCAATGAAAAGTGGGGCAAAGTGTTTTGCTAAAGCCAGGCCTATCTGCAAAAAGTTCCTTTGCTCTTTGCATACAATACACATAGATGCAATGGCCTTTTCTTCTCGTGGACTTTATTGTGTTTGCATATGATACTCAGAGTCTCACATCATTTTGTGGCCATTAACTGGGACGGCAAGACAATGTCACATAACTAGGTTCCTGATTACGTTACTGAAAAGCTGAATTTACCAACTGTGCATCCATCTACCTACATTACATGACATGATGCATCTTCTTTATTTTCAAAACTGGTTGGAGTTGAGTTGTCTCTGCTTGTATCAAAAGCACCCTAAATAATGCAATGAAGTAGAGGAAGTTGGGTTGGCAGTGAATGGCGGTGTCCAAAGAGGAACTCTCTGATGTGGTGATATTTGAGTTGGATACTTAAAAATGGGAAAGACACGGCTGGGTGCAGTGGCTTACGCCTGTAATTCCACAACTTTGGGAGGCCTAAGCGGGCAGATCACCTGAGGTCAGGAGTTCGAGACCAGCCTGACCAACATGGAGAAACCCCATCTCTACTAAAGATACAAAAAGTTAGCTGGGTGTGGTGGCACATGCCTGTCAGCTACTCGGGAGGCTAAGGAAGGAGAATCACTTGAACCCAGGAGGCGGCGGCTGCAGTGAGCCAAGATCGCGCCATTGCACTCCAGCCTGGGCAACAAGAGTGAAACTCCATCTCAAAAAAAAAAAAAAAAAGTAAAACTCAATCCTCTCTGAATACCTGAGAGCAATGAACTCAGGCAAACAGGACACCAAGTGCAAACATCCTATATTGGTAATAAACATGATGTGCTCAAGGATTTGAAAGAAGGCCAGCTTAGGAGAGGACTGGACCAGGCTGTGTGGATCCAATAGTGGCACCATTTAAGACCCCAAAGATAAAGGCACAGACCAGATGAAGCAGATGTGGTAGGCTCATTAGTGTCTGCCTTCCAAAGATGGCCAATCCTAATTCTAAGAACCTCGTGAATGTGTTTACCTGGTAAAAAGGGTTTTGCCGATCTGATTACCTTTAGAAACTGGAGGTGGTGAGACGATCTTGGATTATCCCATGAACCCAATAAAGTCATAAGGGTCTCTGTAAAAGTCCTTGTAAGAGATTGGAGGATCAAATAGGAAGAGAGAAGGCAAAGTGATGAGAGAGCAAAGAGAGAAAAGACTATGTGATGCCAGTCCAGAAGCCAAGGATTGAGGATTTCGAAAAAAGGCAAAGAAACAAGTTGTCCTCTACAGTATCAGTCCCGAACCTTTTGGCACCAGGGACCAGTTTCGTGGAAGACAGTTTTTCCATGAACCCAGAGTGGCGGGTGGTTTTGGATGATTCAAGTTCATTACATTTATTGTGCATTTTATTTCTATTATTACATTGTAATATATAATGAAATAATTATACAACTCACTATCATGTAGAATCAGGGTGACCCTGAGCTTGTTTTCCTGCAACTAGATGGCCCCAATAATAGATCATCAGGCATTGGATTCTCATAAGGAGCATACAACCTAGTTCCCTTGCATGCACAGTTCACAATAGGGTTCGCACTCCTATGAGAGTTGAATGCCGCTGCTGATCTGGTAGGAGACAGAGCTCAAGCGGTAATATGAGCAATGGGGAGCAGCTGTACACACAGATGAAGCTTCACTCCTTCATCCACTGCTCTCCTCCTGCTGTGCAGCTCAGTTCCTAACAGGCCACAGCTGGGGCTTGGGGAGCCCTGCTGTAAAGGTCCTTGTAAGAGGTGGGAGAGTCAGATAGGGAGAAAGAAGGCAATGTGATAAAGCTGAGGGAAAAAAGACTATAAAGTGGGTCTGGGAACCAAGAAAAGAGGTTGTTTGGAGAAGGCTAAGAAACAAGTTGTCCTTTAGAGCTTCCAAAAGGAATGAGTCCTGTCAATGCAATAACCGTAGGTCAGTAAAACTGATTTCAGACTTCCGATCTTCAGAACAGCAGAGTAGTACATTTGTGTTAAGTTGCTAAGTTTGTAGATGGCAACAGCAGCCACAGGAAACTAATACCATGGAGCATTGCACGCCATGGTAAGAAGGGTAATCAAATGAAGGGTTTTATGCAAGGGGGTAATATAACAGGTATGGAGTTATAACTGCAGCAGACGAAGAGTATAACCAGATACGATTGCAGTTGCAAGAAGAGAGGGGATTGTGGATGTGAAGGCAAAAGGGAAGGTGTGACTAACCATTGGATGGTTACCAAACCATCCAATATCCATATCTACCCATTGGATGGTTACCAAACCTTTCAATATCCACTATCCGATATCCACCAAATAGGATGACTAACCATTTCCATTTACTGAGGATCTAAGGGAGGAGTTTCTATTTTAAAATGGAGATAGTCCTTGCAAACCACCCTGGCTTATCTGGGACTGAGGAGGGTCCTGAGATGTGGGACTTTCATTGCTATTAGGTTGGTGCAAAGGTATTAAAAGTAATGGCAGAAACCTCAATTAACCTTTGTACCAACCTAATAAAATCGAGAAAGTCTCAGGCAACCCTGGACAAGCCAATCATCCCAGTGAGAAGTGACTTTGAGTTACAGTTTACCCTTAAATAACGTGGAGGTTAGGGGTAACCCCCTCACTCCATGTAGGTTGAAAATCTATGCATGACTTTTGACTCCACAAAAACTGAACTGCTAATAGCCTGCCATTGACCTGAAACCTTAGTAATAAACAATTGGTTAAAACACATTTTGTATGGTGTATGTATTATATACTGTCTTCTTACAGTAAAGTAACATAGAGAAAAGAAAATGTTGTTAAGAAAATCACAAGAAAAAATGTATTTACTATTCAGGAAGTGAATGTGGATCATCAGTAAGGCTTCATCCCTCTTGTCTTCATGTTGAGTATTCTGAGGAGGAAGAGAAGGAGCAGGAAATGGAGGGATTGTTCTTGTGTTCTCAGGGGTGGTAGAGGTGGATGAAAATCCCAGTATAAGTGGATCTGCATAGTTCAAAGGGTCAAGTGTGTATCTATAGGAGACAGAGCCAACAGAACTTGCTGATTTGTTTGTGGTAAGAGGTGGGAGATCTAACTGACACCTAGATTTTGGCCAGAAATGGAATGAATGGTAATTCCATTTAAAAAACTGAAGGGGGCTGAATTAAAAGCACATTAGCAGGAAGCTAAAGGAGTCGATTGGACCCCATCTTTGGAAGCTCCCCTAGGAGAAGGGAAGGATACTAAAGAAAATAATTTGGTGCCACAAAAATCAAAGTATTCTACCTTAGAATTTGTTAAGCACTAGCCTTGAAGTTATTCAGTCCAGAGGCTACTTTTTCTTCATTTGAAATAACTGTGACAAAAGCTTTGTCCTTACAAATTGAGTTTGTCTTCTAAGGTGTTTGCTAGAGCTTTACAAGAGGCTTAATCAGTTTCACAGGAATTAATGATGGCTATCAAATCGGGGGGTTGGGGGAGGAGAATGAATTCCAAATAAATACTTATTGCATAATTGAAGTTGCAAGAATCCACTATGAATAAAATATACTTGTATTTACAATGCATAAATCTGATGGTGACACTGTGGGGCGACACACAGCTTTTTGATAAGAACCTTGAACAGTGTTAAATTAGTAATAGGCTGAATACATTTCTTAATTATGTCACGAGCGTTGAGCTCAGAAACACCATTTGCAATAAATTGAGTCCCATTTGTATGCATGCAGTACAAGGAGAAAGTGCTGTATTTTGAAAATCCTAATGTACTCATGGGAACACAGGTTAATGTCATCTACTGCTTTAAATTAGTCCTTTGTTTCAGAGCTTGCAATTGCATTAAGACTTATCATGTACTCTTTTCATCAAGGTAATAATTACTATAGATTTACATATCCTGCCACAAGCAGAAACATGGGTCCTTCAGGGCTGTACAGAATGGGAAGTAGTTACACGAGAGAAGTGTGTATATATATATGTATATACGTATATATACATATATACGTATATACATATATATACATACATACATATATACACACATACATATACACATATATATGTTCCTTTTTAAAATAGTACTTTTTTCTTATTGAAATGATTGTAAAATAGGTAAAGATAAACTTACAACCATAAAAACCATGTAGCGAGTTGAATAGTGACACACACACAAAATATCCAAGTCCTTATTCCTGGACCTTTGAATTTGACTTTTTTTTGGAGATGGGATCTTTGAAGATATGATTAAGTTAAGGATCTCAAGGAGTGGGCCCTACATTCAATGACATATATTCTTATAAAGAAAGGTTTGAAGCTAGGCATGGGGGCTCACATCTATAATCCCAGCACTTTGGGAGGCCAAGGTGGGAGGATCTCTTGAGCCCAGGAATTTGAGACTAGCCTAGGCCATGTAGTGAGAACCCCAACTTAAAAAAAAAAATAGCCGAGTGTGGTGCCTCCTGCCTGTAGTCCCAGCTACTCGGGAAGCTGAGGTGGGAGGATCACTTGAGCCTAGAAAGTCGAGTCAAGGCTGCGGTGAGCTATGATTGCATCACTGCACTCCAGCCCGTGAGACAGAGCCAGACCTTGTGTCAACAAAAATCCACAAAAAACAAACAAACAAAAAAAAACAAAAATAAATAAAAAGAGAAGAAAAAGAAAGTTTGACAATTTGAGACACAGAGTATAGACTAATGCTTAGGCTCACAGATCCTGAAGAAGCACTATCTTACAGGATACAGATTTTGGACAGACACAAAGGGAAGAAGGTGATTTTAAGACTAAGGAAGAGATTGCAAATGTATTGACCAGCCAAAGGACACCACGCATTGCCAGCAGCCACCAGAAACTAGGAACAAAACACATTCTCCCCCAGAACCTCCAAAAAGGATCAACCCTAATTTCTTTCTTCTGGCCTCCAGATTTGTGAGATAAATTTCTCGTTTTAAGCCACACAGTTTGTGGTTATTTGTTATGGGAGGCTTAGGAAGCTGATACAATCAATATTTCTGTCAAACAGAGAGAAAATCATCATTGCCCTCTGCATGTGAGAGAGATGTGATAAATGAGACAGGTGCTATCAAGAGCCCTACTTAATGGAGAAGAAAACTAAGGGACAGAGAAATTAAGCAATTTGCCAGAGTGAAATAGGTAATAAATGATCACACTGACATTTGAACCCAGGCATACAAGTTCTAGGGCTGTGTTTTTCAACATGGTAGCCACTAGTCACATGTAGCTATTTAAATTATTTAAATTAGCCAAGATTAAATACAATGAAAAGTTCAATTCCTCAGTCCCAATAGCAATATTTCAAGGTCCCACAGTCCACATGCGACTCATGGTTACTGTCTTGGTCAGTGAGGATTATAGAATATTTCCACCATTGCTGAAAATCATACTGAACAATGCTTCCATTTAGTCTATGAAAACTAACCCCTTTAATACCTCAGCAATATTTATGAAGCATTTCACTTAGTGGCTGTCATAAGTTAATCTGTACGTATTATCATTGATAATATATAGGTTGTCAGATCTGTGTATATCATAGTAATTACATCTTTCTAGATTTGTGTCGTGTGTGTATGTGTCTGAGTGTCTATACTCTCCTATGCATGTGTGTTTATGGGAGGTGGGATAATTATATTCACAAATCTATGTTTTTTGTGGTTAAGAACATACTGTGCATACATGGAATTCCATTTTCTGTTTTCCCCACAATAAATAATATATTGTAAGACCTTCTGGTGGACATTTCAATTCTTTGAAACAGTCTCCCCAACTTGTCCTTGGAACTGTACCCCTTTCCAGACGCTGAAATTTCTTTCTTAGAAGTAATAGTAGCTGGCTATCAGAAAGGCTAGAATCCCAAATTAGGGGAACATGACATGGTAGTCAATCTGACAAAGAAATAGGGCTTTCAAACATATTGTGAACATGTATAGTAATAAATCATCATGATTCTCTGTGTAATAATTGACTTGCTGTGTAATAATTGATTCCCTGAGTAATAACTGACTTTGTATAATAAATGATTCTGTGTAATAAATGACATTCTATAATAATTGAATTTCAGCATAATAATTAATTCTGTGCAATTGCTGACTATCAGTGTAATCATGGACTCAGTATTAATTTACTATGTGATAACTGATTCCCTGTGTGATAATTGACTCCCTGTGTGATAGTTGATCCTGTGCAATAATTGACTCTGTATAATAATTAACTCTCTGAACAATAATTGACTCTCTGTGTAATATTGGACTCTGCTCATCAGCACAAACATGCAAATGCTTGGACTAGTGAAGATTACAGTAATAGGGCACTTCTGCTTGCAAGTGGGAGAAAACCAATTCAAATCAACTTAGGATAGTGACAGGAGGAGGAAATCATTAGCTCACCCACCTGGGACCACCAAAGGTGAACCGGCCTTAAGCCCACATGAATCCAAGTGTTCACATGAGGTCTTTGGGATTGTGCACCTCTTTCCCTATCTGGGCTCTTGGTTTTATTCCCAGATGGGTCCATCCTCTGCGTGGTGAGAGATGACCCTAGCAACTAGGGCTTCTGTGACACTTAGATAACCTACCTGGTCCCAGGAAATTCAATAGAGCAATGATTTGCTTCCAGCATCCATGTCAGTTCCCCAAAGGAACTCTGGCTAGCCTGGTTTATGTGCCCACAACTGAGATGGTAGAGGCAGACACCTTGATTGACAGCTACATCATTATCACAGGGGGTGGGTGTACTTCACAAAATGAATGGATGTGGAGCAGAACAAACAAGTAACAGATGTCTCCTCTTGTTCACAACCTGTGAGCTACAGTCTCCCGAGGGGTGAGCATGAGTGCACGAATTTGTCCCAAGTTCTTCAATCCTTGGGTGAAGGATTGAAGGCACTCTCTTTAGAACACAGATATGATGAATATCTGTTAATATGTTTACTTTTCCAATAAGCATAAAGAAAACAATGCAAAGTCATTTAAAACATCAAACTTACAGCAATATTTTGTCTTTATGAATTTTCTCAATCAATGGCTACTAAATATGTAGCTACTACCTGTAGCATACTATAATATATATTTCTTCTAAAAAGCTTCTCATGAAATACCTACAAAGCATTGAAGTATGTAATGTTTTACTACCAGCTGCGGCCTTTCACCCCATGAGATTTTTTTCAACAAAAGTTTTACAATGTAGATGAAAATTTTGAATTATTACCCAAAATTTAGTTGCCCTGAGACTAGGAAAATGAATCTCAAAGAAAATCTCAACTGTGTTTACGCCCCTTCATTCTCCTATTGTCTGGTTAATCACTACATACCCTTCAGATCACAATAGAAACATTACTTCTTTGAGAAAGCCTCCTTCTGAGTTCTCTAACTAGGCCTATTTCCCTTTTGTTGTATCACTTATAATTCTATGTACCACCATCAACCCCTGCCCTCAATAGGTGCACTAACATATATCATAGTTGTCTATGTGACCATTTGAACACTCTGTCTTTTTTACTAGATTCCAAATTCCAGGAGAGCAGGGTTGAGCCCGGCTGTATCCCTGGGACCCTAGTTCAATGTTTGCGACATAATAGATGCTCACCAAATATTTGCAGAGCAGATGTATGAGTCCATAAGTGCATAAACACCAAAGGGTAATCACAGAATCAAATCCAATTTTCTTCTTATAATACATAAAATTTGGAAGACAAAGTGCCCAATTTCTTGTGATCACTGGGACACAGATGCTAAAAGATTTTACTATGTAACTACATCTTTCCAGTGCATAGGAAATTTTTGTTGGTCTTACAAATGCATTCAGAAGAAAGCATAGTAAACCATCAGAGATGAAGGGAGAGGACTTTAGGAGAGAGTGGGAAAAGATAGTTCAATAGGCTTGATTGGTCGGGTGTGGTGGCTCATGCCTGTAATCCCAGCACTTTGGGAGGCTGAGGCAGGTAGAACACAAGGTCAGAAGTTTGAGAACAGCCTGGCCAATCTGGTGAAACCTCGTGTCTACTAAAAATACAAAAATTAGCTGGGCGTGGTGGTGTGTGTCTGTAGTCCCAGCTGCTCAGGAGGCTGAGGCAGGAGAATTGCTGGAACCCAGGAGGTGGAGGTTGCAGTGAACCGAGATCACGCTACTGTACTCCAGTCTGGGTGACAGAGGGAGACTCCATCTCAAAAAACAAAACAAAACAAAAAGGCTTGATTGACAGAGAACTTCAACACTATTGTCTAATTTAGAAGAATAAAAATTTAAGTTTTGCCACATGCAGAAACAGAAATCTTAAGTCAGATCAATATAAAATCCTCCCAAGAAATAACTCTTGCTGGCCCTGTTAGTGGAGACCAGATCAAATAGGTTATGAAACCACAGATGGAAATACTGCCATCAAAACCCAATGCCAATGGTGGTGAGTATTCCCATATTTGCCTGTCCACCATGTCTTCTGCCGAAGAAGCAATGGCTCTTTTGAAGAACCCATTTCATAAACATGGTACTGGCTCAGCCTTCCAATCTACCAGGATATATGACCCAAGTCAGAGGGCTTCATCTCATGGGTCACTGTCATTGGTCCTGAGATGAACATGTAATCTAAGCTGAGCCACTCAGAGTCTTCTCTGGGACTTTACTGCCAAAGATAAGAAAGAAGTTGCTCTCATTATGATGGGTGGGGTGAGTTCTAATATATGGGTTTGGGGAGGCTGTAAGCATTACACCTGCTGCATGGGTGAATCCACCTGAGGAATGAGAAGACAAGGATGCCTGATTGCACCCTCTGGGACCTTGGCTGAAGTAGATGAGCCTGGTGGGACTTGTTAGTTATTTGAGTGTATCAATGAGTTTTTTGTTTCGCTTGAGTTGCGGTTCTGTGACTTGTGACTATTAAAACAGCTGTAGTTTAATTTATGTTAATGTGAATATAAACATTTCTCGGATTGGATGAGTGATATTCTACAATTGCTTAGGCTAATACACCCATTTTGTAGGCCTATCCATGACTGGTCTCAAACGGGCTATTACATAGTTCCTGCCATGTTTTAGGTTTCCATGAGATTCTGCTACAGTTGGTGAGTGGTCCATTAAACAGTATAACCAGACAGTGTGTTCAAAAGGCACCCTGAGAGTGTAGTGTTTTGCTTTTTTTCAATCTTAGAGAAAAAGTGGGACATTTTTCATGTCTCTGGAATCTCCATTATGATGCATTTGGACATTTTTGATAAAATTATGAGGCATAAAAACTTAGAAGCATTGAAGATTAATTTTCCTCCATAAATATATAGATCATTGTCAAATTCTATATGACTAGTTTTGCCCAGAGCAAAAAATATTTTCCATGTAATTTCATAGCAATATAGAAGTAGATAATGGGACAACGGCATTGAAAAAGGCTTTTATGGATTGTAAGTGTCAGGTTAACATTCACAACCTGATGAATTGAGCAGAAGCTGCTGTTAAAATGTAGGGCTTTGTTGTTTTAAAGTTAAAAATAAAGTTGGGAACTGGTACAATAGTAAAATTAAAGTAAAAGAAAATAAATAATCTATATCTCTTCTGTTCTGTTTAAATATTAAAGTGTCAGCTGCAATTTTGAAATGACACAAAGAAGCTTACTGAGCTGAAAAAGTGCTTCATTTGTTGGGTTTCTATGCTGTCTGAACTACAATTTTGTGTAAGGATGATTTTCTGGTTAGAGGTGTCTGAGTTGTATGGTTTCTTACAGGTTAAGAGGCAAGAACACCACACATTTGAGGATCTTTGTTTCTTCTAATTCCTCTCTGACCTCCTGGCCTCTTCTGGGAGTGTACTGTTAGGTGCTCCGGAGAGTGAAGTCACTCATTCTAGTTGGAATTGCAATTCCATCCTAAAGCCTCCAACTGCACTGTTTATTATGGCCAACTGGACATTCCTTCTTCATGGGATTCCTAGAGGCCAAAAAGCCAGTATCTTAAGTACTTCTTTTCACATGAGGCCATCAAGGTTCCTTGCTCAGACAATTCAATCCCTTGAAACTTAAAGTCTTGTGCATAAGAATGGCTACTGATTTCTGAATATTGGTGTCTTTGTTGGGATGCATTCAGGAGCTTTGATAACTGGAAATGCTGCATCGGACACCCTGGCATGGCCTGATCTGACTGCGTTCTCTCCATGTGGAATTGGCAGCCTTGTTGAGAAAACTATGAAGAAAGGTTAAGGAATATTGGAGCTTTGTTTTTCTTGAAGGTGTCCCAGGGTAGGATTCCAAGAGCGACAGGGCTCTGGTGGAGCAGTAGAATGGGGAGTTCACATGGTCAAGCCAAGGTACCTAGGAAGCATTAAGAAACCAAGCTGCCCTAGATCCAAAGTCGGATATACAGGAGGTAAATCTCAGGGCAAAGAATTTGGAAAAGGGTTGAGATAGTATTGAAGCAAGCAGATGCCAGAAATAAACGAGGAGGATTCTAGGATACCAACAAAGATGCCTTTGTGGTATCTATTTATAGTGGAACTTTTATTATTTTTTTAACATCAGAACTCCCTTCCTCTGTGTAAGGAATTTTCCATTGCAGAAGTTTTTGGAGAAGCAGAACTCGCTTCTCACAATAGAACATAAAGTTTTAGCATACTAATTTTTCCAAAAATCGCTGAAGCTAGGGCAGGGCTTCTCAATCTCAGCACTGTTGACATTTTAAGCAAGATAATCTTATGTTGTGGGAAGCTGTCCGGTGCGTTGTAGGATGTTTAGCAGCATCCCTGCCTTCTATGGGTGAGATCCCAGGAGAACCTCTACCCCTAGTTGTAACAACTAAAACTGTCTCCAGACATTGTCAAATGTCCCCTGAAGACAAAGAGTCCAGTTGAGAACCACTGGTCTAGAGGGTGGCTCATGATCTAGATTCAGCCAATCAAATGCATTTTTCTCCAGAACTGGGAGCTTGAGAGTTCATGAAGAAGCCTCCAGGAAGTTTATCACCTTCATCAGTAATGAGGGCTGCACCACCAGCAGCACCAGTGGTAGTCAGTTCTGAAATTATAGCAAACTGCAGGTGTCTTTGATAGGAGATCCAGCAGTGTCCAGGGCCAGACAAATTAGCAAGCATTTAATGTCAGTGATGTCACCAAACTAGTTCTGAACCATGATATTGGCTGAGGCACATTCTGCCTATATCCTGGCAGAAGGAAGGAAGCAAGGAAGGAAGGAGAAAGAAAGAAAGAGAGAAAGGAGAAAGAAAGAAGAGAGAAAGGAAAGAAGGAAAAGAAAGAAGAAAAAAAGAAGGAAAGAAAGAAAAAGAAAGGAAGAAAGAAAGAAAGAACGAAAAGAAAAGAAAGAAAGAAAAAGAAAAGAGAACCTAGCTCTCTAACCTTTCTGGTGAACAACCAAAATAGTCTTTCAGTGAATCCCTTATCTGCTTAAATGAGCTATGGTCCATTTTGGTTGCTTAAACTAAGGGCCATAACAAATAGACCATCCCTTATATTTAACTGGAAAAATAGCCAGATCCCAGGATAGCAAGGGAACTCAATTCAGAACTCATGAAACAAGATACACCTAGCTGTATTCAGATTTAAAGTCCAATGCATGTAGAATGAAATATATATGCCCCCAGGAATTTTCTCCCATGCTCCACT
This sequence comes from Symphalangus syndactylus, assembly GCF_028878055.3. Classification (NCBI taxonomy): domain Eukaryota; kingdom Metazoa; phylum Chordata; class Mammalia; order Primates; family Hylobatidae; genus Symphalangus; species Symphalangus syndactylus. Next base: position 110,988,105 of record NC_072436.2, on the reverse strand, counting down.
CAACTTTTGCCTAACCTACCTCTGAAACTTCAGGAAATACACAAGAAAATAGGGCATAGATGCTCTCTGCAGAAAGCTTATGTATTTAAGAGTGCATTAGGAGGCCAACTCTCTGGGTTTACATACAGGCATGTAATAGTGGGTAAGTCTGGATACTTAACTGCCTTGTAATTCAGTCTTCTCATCTACTGTACAAAATGCAAGTGAAATTTCCAGTATTAAAGACAATGGATTAAAAAAAAAAAAACCGTGAAGGATGGCTGGGTGCTGTGGCTCATGCCTATAATCCCAGTATTTTCAGAGGCCAAGGTGGGCAGATCACTTGAGGCCAGGAGATCAAGACCAGCCTGGCCAACATGGTGAAACCCCATCTCTACTAAAAACACAAAGATTATTAGCTGGGCATGATGGTGTGCTCCTGTAGTCCCAGCTACTCAGGAGGCTGAGGCAGGAGAATCAGTTGAACCTGGGAAGAGGAGGCTGCAATGAGCCGAGATCCCACCAATGCAGTCCAGCCTGGGTGGCAGAGTGTGTCTCAAAAACAACAACAACAACAACAACAAAAACCCAACAAAAACCATGAAGGGGTTGTCAGTTGATTTTGCCTGCTCTGCATATGTTTATCCTTTTTGTTTGTTTGTTTGTTTGGGTTTTGTTGTTGTTGTTGTTACATCATGCCAATTTTCTTTTTCCTTAGGTGAATCGTCTATGTGTAGGAAATTGACTGAGGCCTACCAATCAGCATTTTCTATATCCTAAACCACAGTGATCAGTTTCAGGTGAAACCATGACTCAAACTTGTCTAATCAGTCAGTTTTTGAATGCTGGCTGAAGCAAGCAGCAAGAAAGGCTTACTGTTTACAGTTCAGTTTCTGGGGGTTGTAAATACAAGCGTGGTGCTTCTGGCAACCTCCCTGCTATTGTGAGGAAGGATCAGCTTGAGAATGGGGAGATAAAGAGAAAAGTGCAGCAGAGAGAAGAGAGTAAAATACAGTTTTGATATCTGCATTTAAAGCCCTGGGTCCAGCTGTACCTTAAGCAAGTACTAGCCTTGCATTCCCCAGTGCATTCCCCTTCTTGCTTAGGGCAGTTGGAGCTGGGTTTCTGCCTCTTGCAACACAGGGTAGCTGAATTACATTGCCACCTAGCGCACAGGGAGCCCTCACCACAAAGGTACCAACAGTAAAACCACAATAAATGTTTGAAGAACTAATCATGATGATTGTTCTTTGATTTCTGTTCCCGGCATCTGGCACAGGAGACATCAATAATCACGTATTGTATTGGAGTTTAATTGCATGAATGCAAGGAGCCAGGTCTCAGGACATGAAATGATGAATTTCCATTTGTCAAGGCTACTGAGTTGAGACAGTTAAAGTCTTTGGGGAAAATGAGCCTCTTGCACACGCACTGAGGACATTTGTGCTTCTCAAACACTTTATAGCTCTCCAGCTCTGTGGGGATTAAGGTTTGTATGTCCAGGAAGGTTTTTAGAATGCTTTTTTTTCCAGGGTGCTTTTAGGGTAATGAAATTGCGACAAGCAACACCAACCTGGGAGTGTTGCCTGGGGCTCAGTCACAACTCCCTCAGCCTCAAACTCTGCAGCCAGGAGCTCTAACACGATCTCTGGCATAGAATGCCCATATTTAAAAGTCACCGCCGAAGGACTTTCAGATCAATATTATCCCCCTGTAGCATTTCCTCACACATTACATTAAAAAGACTAATTCTTTAGAGAGTTGTAAAGATGTTTTAGTGCAGAGCATATATTATGAATGTTTCATCGTTATTCCTCAGGATTTATTTAACATTTTACTCGACAGTCCCTTTGGATTTTTGATTGATTACTAGGCAAATTAGATAAGAAAACTCTTTCTGTAAGAGATTCCCATGCAGCATCCATAGCCGTGGTGGTGATAATGATGATAGCATAGTGCTTCTTGTGTCAACAACCATGCTAAGCAGTTCACACACACTGCTGTCATTTAGTTTTTACCCCATTTGAAGAAGATATTATCTCCATTTTACAGACGAAGAACTGAGGTTTAGGGAGTTTGTGAGTCAAGGTCAGGGTTTGTTGAAGTTCAAAGCCAGTGTTTTTAATACATGCTCTTTTCACATTCACTTAGTCCGCATAATGTTATCATTAGGTGGGTGGTCTTTTTATCAACTCACTGTACCAAGGGGGTAAGAAATATTCAGATATGCATATAGTACTGGTAGAGACTAGTTTGATCCCCAATAGCTGAGATCCCTAGCTAGTGCAGGAGACAGTTATGCTTCATTGTTACCTGTTACACCCTGATTCTCAGTGTGTATACCTTTATATTAATGTTACCATGAAAAGCAAGTTTCAGGTTCAAATACGACAGGGAAGCATTGTTTACTCTCTGTCCTGTCTTTGGGATTCACAAACATATGCCCCAGTGAAAGGTTCTGAGATAATCTATGGAGAAGAATCCTGTTTTAAGTTTATTTTACAAATGTGTTTGGAGGTATCACGTTCTGGAACTTTCGGGTTTGTTGGTTGTGTTTGTTGGTTTCATCCTTATAACAACAGCTTACTTACTTGAGTATATTAAAAAAACAATCAGGCCTTCAGTGTCGTCTCTTAACACTCCTCAGGCAACACTATGGTGAGATGGTGGGTTCAATGTAGACGTAAGGAACGCCACGTGTGATGGCAGATTTTAAGTTTCTTTGCTAAGTAAATGACAATCATTAGATTGACTGGCTCATTTGTATTCTCTCCATGGAAATATCATCCTAAGGGATAGGTGGCATATATTCTTACTGGTGATTCTACTAGAATCTAGAGGGGACGGACAAGTAGTTCATCTTCATCTGGTTTTGGAACAATTTTATAAAGTCCGTAGCTCTACTTTTCAGTATTTCGGTGAGTTTGCAAGTCATTAGGATTCTTGATGTGCAGGATCCACTGGATGTAGAATGAAACAAATATGTCCCCAGGAATTTTCTCCCCTGCTTCACCCAACTTTTGCCTAACCTACCTCTCAAACTTCAGGAAATACACAAGAAAATGGTGCATAGATGCTCTCTGCAGAAAGCTTGTGTATTTAAGAGTGCATTAGGAGGCCAACTTTCTGGGTTTACATACAGGCACATAATAGCAGGTGCGTTTGGACACATAACTCCTTTGTGCTACAGTCTCCTCATCTACTCTAAAAATGCAGGTGAGATTTCCAGTATTAAAGACAATGGATTAAAAAAAACATGAAGGGGTTCTCAATTGATTTTTCAGGCTCCACATACATTTCTATTTGTTTCATTTTTGTAGTTGTTGGTGTATCACGCTAATTTTCTTTTTCCAGTCAGCCTGGACCAGTGATTCTCAACGGGAGTGATTTTTTTTAAGCTACCCTAACCATTTTCCCCTTCCAGGGATTTGTCCTGTTAATGGTTGATACAGAAAAGTTCAATTTTAAGAAAAAAATATAATTATTGTATCCATAATATAAGGAAGGTAAAGAAAAATCAAAATTTCTCAATGGAAGAAGAAAACGCACCAGGAAAATGTCACTACAAGGTGGAGAAAAATTGGCAGTAGTTCCTTTTTTTATTATTATTATACTTTAAGTTCTGGGATACATGTGCAGAACATGCAGGTTTGTTACATAGGTATATACGTGCCATGGTGGTTTGCTGCACCCATCAACCAGTCATCTACATTAGGTATTTCTCCTAATGCTATACCTACCCTAGCCCGCCACCCGCGACCCCAGCCCAAGTGTGTGATGTTCCCCTCCTTGTGTCCATGTGTTCTCATTGTTCAACTCAATGGGAGTAATTTTTAAGCTCTTCCCACTGCCAGGGGGCATTGGGCCATGTCTGGAGATAGTGGTGGTTGTCACACCTGAAGGGCGGCAGTACTGGCATCTAGTGGGTAAAGCTAAATATTTTACAGTGCACAAAACAGTCTCCTGCAACAAGCAAATGTTCAGACCAAAATGTCAGTAGTGCTGAGGTTGACTCAGAACTACTGGGCTAGAATATGTGGAGATAACCCATAAACTGCATTTCAGGGGCTTAACATGCTATGTTTTTGTTTTTGTTTTCTCACGTATGCAACATCTAATGGGAATGTTTGCAGCTTGTCACTCTTCTGAGAGATGCTTCTCCAAGTACTATCTGAAGGATACAGACTTCTAAGCTTCTTCTGTCATGTGAACTGCTGACTTAGAAGCCATAATTTGCAACTAGAAATACAGGTGAAAGAATACATGGATGACCAGGCACGGGGAATCCCAGCACTTTGGGAGACCGAGGCAGGCAGATCACCAGGTCAGGAGATCGAGACCATCGTGGCCAACATGGTGAAACCCTGGCTCTACCAAAATACAAAAAATTAGCCAGGCATGGCACGTGTCTGTAGTCCCAGCTACTCAGGAGGCTGAGGCAGGGGAATCGCTTGAACCCGAGAGGCAGAGGTTGCAGTGAGCCGAGATTGTGACACTACTGCAGCCTGGCGACAGAGCATGACTATGTCTCAAAAAAAAAATAAAAGAAAAAGAAAAAAGAATGCATGGATGATTGTGCAGATCTTTCAGGGCTCAAGCCCAGAAATGAGGTACATCCTTTCCACCTACGTTCTTATGGCCAGAACAGTAATATAGGCATATTAAGACTCAAGGGGTGGTGGGGAAGTGCTGGGAAATAGCCTTCCTGCATTTTCAGATGGAAAATGAAATGTTTTGATGAACACATCATATCGTCTCTGGCATGCACAGAAAGTTCGTTTTGAATAAATGCTGAATAAATAAGGCACAAGAGCCAAAATGTTTATACAGCAATTAAACAGTGGCAAAACATAATTTTAAGAGACTAGCATTGTTGCTGAGAAAATAGTTCTTAGGCCCATGCATCAAGATTTAAGCAACAGACTTAACATTTATTAAGTACCCACTACTGTCACGCACTTGGAGTGTGTTAGTTCATTAAATCCCTCTGTGATATAGCTATCACACCTGTTTCATAGATTAGGTAATTGAAAATCAAAGTGTTCAAGATGCCAGGGTGAGTGCACACAGCAAATAAGCTACAGTGTCAGTATGCAAATCAAAGACAGATTCCAAAACCCCTGTTCTTTCCTTTTCATCAGCATCTTTCCAACCAGCCTTTGTCACGCACTATTCCTATGACATGATCCTTGCCAAAATAGTCTCAGGAGCTAAGGCATTTGAAAAACTCTGAAGACTGTTTTGTTTTATTTTTCTTGTAACATCACAATGCTTATTAGGGTACATAAAGCATTTACGGCTTATTTTAAAGAGACCAATTAGACCAATTAGATGAAAGAGTCCTTTATTTTCATTATACCTATCAATATTCCATGCAATTAAGTAAAATAAGTCTTGGGAAATATTATTTTCTTGCAGCAGTTCTATTTGCAATTTGGAATTTAATTTTATGCCCACACCAATGCATACGGTAGGTACTATTATATATAAACCACTGTTTTTAGAGAGCAGTGTGGTGTACCTATAATGGTAGTAGCTGGGCAATTCGGAAATAGAGGTCTGGTACTTATTATTTTTAATTTTAATATTATTAATTAGCACAATGGTTTTTCCCTAGATTTTATGCTTTATTTCGTTAAGCTATTTACTTTCCTAGATTTGGGGTTCATCATATATGATGGGGGTGGTGCCGAATTAGTTAAGGGGTGGCCTATAGGTCTTATCTTCTATTCCAAATAAAACATGATTTTGTTTTGTTTTGCTTTATCTGGTTTTATTTTGTTTATTTAGTGTCTCTGGGGATTAGCTTCAGTTCAGAGCCAATATCAGTTCATCCCCAAAAGTGTTTTACCTTTCATCAATTTACAGTCACACTAGTAAAAGGCCCTACTTGCGTCTGGGGAAAGTTTTACTGAAGATTCACAAAACACACACGTGTTCACATTGCAGGGTCCTTTCGGGCCCCCAAGGATGTGAGCAGATTTAGCTCTAGCAACTGGATAAGAGGCTGTGAATCCCCACCCCAGTGACTTAGGTTGGGTTCCTGCCCACCAGCTTCAAGTCATTGCCTGAATATGTCAGGAATCCCCGTGGCTGGGGCTGCCCTTGTACTTAAATCCTAAGGTCTTGTGACCAATTATGCATTGTCACATATCCCTAGAGGTCCTGCACTCTGATTACTACTTCATCTCTGTGGGTTATTCTGGTAATTGTACTCGCCTTGTGTTATGGGCTACCTGTTTGTGTCCCTGACAAGAAGACAAAAAAAAAAAATCCAACTGAAATATGTTGAGTGTGACTGCCTGGAACAGTGTGTTGACAAACAATCTGAGTCCAGATTCAACAGAAATGAAGAATTCTCTGAGTGGTGCATAGGGTCTGCCTTGACCACAGATGGCAGAAGTGGTATCCCATGTGCTGTAAATTTGCCATGTCTGAACTAAAGGAAGCCTGAGGTCATTTTCCACTCTAATATCTGTGATTGCTGTGGAAAATTAGATAACGATATGCCCCTCTTCCTACCTACAAATACAATATGGTGGGAAAACAGGGTTGGTCACTGACCAAGCATAACCTACCAGGTCCATGGCATTTTCTAAAATCCAAGCACAAGGGAATGGGAACTCTCTGGATAGATCAGAGAAATACATTGCTGATAGAGGCTGTAGGGCATCTTGTAAGAAGTGAGATTTCAGCTGGATTTTGAAGAATGTGTAGGAGCTTGGCAGGCAGAGATGAGGGAAAGGCAGTCCAGGCAGAAGAAATAACACGGCTAGCGGCTGACGAAAGGAAGGTTTGTTTGATGACAGTGAATGCCCAGACTAGCGGGAGCATTTAGAGACTTTGGACCTGGAGCAGGGTCCAGGAGAGACTGTGGAACAGACTGAAGTCAGGTAAATGGAAATCAGTTCTCCACTTACTCTCAATGCTGAACTCTGGAGGCTGCTGGCTTCCTGGTGTTCCTGTAGCTGTGGGGACTCATGCTGCTTGAAGCAGCCTCAACAGAGTGTCCTTGGAAGAACTGTCCTTGCTGGTGGCCTGCTCACTTGCCCACTGCTGACGGAGCTGGCTTGGGGTGTCTATCCCCTCTGCTTTTCCTCACCGCCCAGGGCTCCCTTCCTGGGACTGGGCCTAATGAAATGTTTCCCGTTTTAATTTCAGCTTTGCTGGGAGGAGCTCTTTTATCTCAGCTGCTTCTCTACCATCAAAGCCCACTCAACTTTGAGTAGCTGCCCGCCCCCTCGCCGGTCCTGTCCTCCCTAGAATCCTGCCTGGAGGTTTTAATTCAGAGTCTCAGAAGACAAGCAAGGAGGTTGCTTTTGATTGATCAGTCAAACACAATCCCCTTCACAATTGTCTTTGGAGACTCAGGCTCTTGACATGAAAGACAAAAACAAGAGATGCCAGCTTGGTTTAAGATGGAAGTTTGTGCTAGATCTTTCTGTTCTTCCTTCAACTCAGAAAAAAAATAAAATAAAAGGTTTCTCTCTCTGTTCATTCAGTACCTTGTTTCCTTTTCTACACATCTTGTTCCATTTCTCAAGAGAATTTTTACTTATTTCAGAAGTAGTAAAAGCCATCCAATCTTTACTGAGGTTCCTCTGATCACTTTATGTATATTCTAGGCATTCTACTTATATAACTTATTTAATCTTAACCACTATCTGATGAAGTGGGTACCATTATTAACCCCATTTTACAGATGCAGAAACTGAGTCAGGAAGTGCTTAAGTAATCCATCCCTGGTAATACAGCTGTTAAGTGATGAAGCTGAGATTTAATATCAGGTAATCTGGCTCTCCAGAGTCCCTGCTTTTTTCCAACATGCTATGCTGTGTCCCTGACGTTTCACTTTTGGGGTGGTACACTGTATGTTGACTTACAGCAAGGAAATCTACTAATCTACTTTTTTATCACTGAAACTTTTTTTTTGTTTGAGACAGAGTTTCACTCTTGTTTCCTAGGCTGCAGTGCAATGGCATGATCTCAGCTCACTGCCACCTCTGCCTCCGGGATTCAAGCAATTCTCCTGCCTCAGCCTCCCAAGTAGCTGGGATTATAGGCGCCTGTCACCGTGCCTGGCTAATTTTTTTGTATTTTTAGTAGAGATGGGGTTTTACCATGTTGACCAGGCTGGTCTTGAACTCCTGACGTTAGGTGATCCACCCGCCTTGTCCTCCCAAAGTGCTGGGATTACAGGCGTGAGCCACTGCACACGACCTGAAGTATTTTTTTAATCACCTGGATGCATGGACAAAGAATGATGGGTTAAACGAAATGAAAATATGTAACCTTAAGGACTGATATCAACTTTGTGGGAGGTCTCCTAGGTGTGCCTAGTTTAATATTTTAATCTAGAAAATGGACAAAGAAAATATGCAAGATTCTTCAACCTTCTATACTTCAGCCAATAAGAGAAGGATAAAAATAGAGTAAGGAATGAATACCATAGGATCGTGTCTTAGTCCATTTTTGTTGCTGTAACAAAAAATGCCTGAGACTGGAGAATTTATAAAGAAAGGAGATTTATTTTGGCTCATGGTGCTGAAGGCTGAGAAATGAAAGATCCTATGGCCACAACTGGTTGGCTCCTGGTGAGGGCCTCATGTGCATCATAATATGTTGGAGAAACAGAAGCAGAAGCGATTAAGAAAAGGGCTAACCATGGGAGGCAGCTTCACTGATGCAGTTTGAATGTATGTTCTCACCAAATCTCATGTGGAATTTTAATCCCCAATGTTGGAGGTGGGGTCCAGTGGGAAGTGTTTGGGACATGGCGGCAGATCCCCCATAGCTTGGTGCTTTGCTCACCATAGTGAGTGAGTTCTCATGACATCTTGTTGTTTAAATGTGTTGAGTACCTCCCCACTCTCTCTCTCTTGCTCCTGTTCTCTCCTATTCCTGTTCTTGCCATGTCAGACACCTGCTCCCCCTTCACCTTCCCCATGATTAAAAGCTTCCTGAGGCCTCACCAGAAACCAAGCAGGTGCCAGTGCCATGCTTCCTGTATAGCCTAGAGAAGTGTGAGCCAATTAAATCCCTTTTCTTTATAAATTACTCAGTTTCAAGTATTTCTTCAAAGCAATGCAAGAATAGCCTAACACCCTCACTTTGTAACAACCCACTTTCATGGGAACTAATCCATTCCCTCAAGCACTAACCCAGTCTCACTCCAAAGATATGAATCCTTCTTAACAACGTAATCATCTCTTAAAGGCACCACTTCTCAACATGACCGCATCAAGCACCAAGCCTCAACATGACTTTTGGTGGGGACCAACCATATTCGAATAGTAGCTACAAGAAACACTGTCATAAAAGAAGGGAACTTGGCTACTTTAAATCACTTTCTATAGCTCCAGCTAAAATTTGGGGCTGAGAAAATATTAAGGAGTTGCATCTAGTATGATGAAATTTTCTTTGCATAAACAAGCTCTAACACTCACATCCAAAACTCAACTTATAATGTGTATGGAATGCAGAAGCCAAAAGTCACTTGGAGATTATGAAAGAAAAATAAAAACTGAATATACTTTGAGCAAAAATATCCCCCATGGAACGTCAGACATCCCCAAAAGTGTCTAGGTTCTTAGATTGCCCAAAGAGTTCTATTACAGACACAAATGCAGGGCCGGAAGACTGTAAGCAACTCACTGAGACTTTTTGGTTTGACTGGCACAGGTTCTGTTCTAATTGTATTATTTGAAAAAACTTAAAATTTGGAATCATTTATATCCTGCTGATAAAATGGCAGATGCAGAAAACCAACTTTAAAAAACTCTTAGGAAAATACTTCACTAAAGGTATTGAAAAAAGTTGGAACGGAGTAGCAGCTGCATTTTATGGAGTGTCTGTGATCTTTGGTTGACAAAGGGCCTTGGTACTTCCTTTTTTTTCTTCAGCCAACATGCTTTTTACTCATGCACTTTCTTTGCTGGGGCCTTATAGATCCCATAGGAATATCTGCTGTAAGAGAAGTGATAAAATCATCTGCTTTCTGCTTGCTGGGCTACTCCTAGAGTGTGATGTTGCACTGTAGTCAAGAAAGACCAAGAAGAGGCAGAAAATATACAAGATTGAATGATGGATGTTTTCTGTTGACCTAAGTGTGACTGAGCAGAAGCTTCAGGAAAATTATTGTCCCAAACGTAAAGACTTCTTGGACAAATCTATTAGACCTAGATTGAGTTGTTTTAGGTGACACAGGGCTTTCTAATGGGAAGTTAATAAACTGGATCTGGTTGTTGTTGTTTTCAGAAGATTGTAGACATTCTACAAACACCATGGTAATAATCGTTGCAGCTGGGAACCATCAATAGATGCTAGAATTAGAGGAGAAAAGTGCAATGACAACAGGATATGTGTGCAGTCTCAAAGTATCTCCCCACAATATGCTTATTAATTAAAGAGGGAAAAATGTTCACTTTGCAGTGGAGAGCTCTGACAGCTACTGCCTTAGCCAAGAGACGAGGGCTAACATCACCAGTAATAAGACATATCAACATCCTGATACCCAGACACAATGCACTGGGGAGTGCACATCATTTCTGTGGTATTCTTGCCTGAAATGCAAATCTTCCTTCTAATTGGAAGCATCTAATGAGGAAACATCAGATAAACCCAATCAAGGGGGGCATTTTACAAAATAACTCAACAGTACTCTTCAAAAGTGTCCAAGTCATGAAAAACAAAGACTGAGGAGTTGTCAGAGATTGGAGCTAAGGAAAAATAACGAATGAAGTTTGAGAGCCTGGATGGGTTCCTGGAACAGAAAAGAGAAATCAGTTGAAAAAAACCTATTGAAGTTGTAGCAAGATCTGCAGATTAGTTAATAGTGTCATATCCATAATAATTTCATGGTGTCAACTGTGCTATGGTTATGTAAGATGTTAACATTAGAGGACGGTGGTTGAAGCATGCGTGGAAAATCTTTGTACTGTTTTGCAATTTTTCAGTGACTCTAAAATTATTTCAGTGTTAAAAAATGTTTTAAAGGTGCTGTCCAGCAGATTTATCAAATGTATAAGTAAAATTGATTTTAATGTTTTTTTTTCTCGTGTTGAATGTCTCCACAAGCATTTCTCGTCCTTTTCTCCTGAACTTTCTTTCTTGTCACTTTTTTTTTAAACTTTGGTGGTGCAGTGGCTCACACCGGTAATCCCAGTACTTTGAGGGGCCAAGGTGGGAACATCGCTTGAGCCCAGGAGATAGAGGTTACAGTGAGCTATGATGGCACCATTGCACTCCAGCCTGAGTGATGGTGCAAGACTCTGTCTCTAAAAATAAAAATAATAAATAAAAATAAAAAAGATCTTTGGGTCCAGATTACTTTTTAATGTAAAAATTTGTGAATCTTTCTTTGTCGTTCATGACTTAGACACTTTTGAAGAGTACTGATGAGTTATTTTGTAAACTGATGTAATTTCTCTTTTTCCTCCTCCTGCTCTTTTTCTCCTCCTCTACCTTCTTCTCTCTCTCACACACACAAGCACTTTTTAAAAATCACTAAAACACTTGCCAGATTCTGCCAGAAAGCACTACAAATTATCTTGTCATTTCTAGAGGAGAAGATGCAGAAAAGAACCAGCATCTTGGAGAATAAAGAAATGGAGGCTGAGTGAACCCAGGAGGGCATTCTCGGCCTGATATCATCATCAGTGATACAAAACTGCCTTGTGCAGAAGGAGAAGCAAACAGGTACACCAAGCACTCAATAATAAGTTATAAAAAAAAAAGTTCTCATTATTTTCAGAAGTTCTTGTGGAGACAGAGCCGTACTGGTTGGTAACCAGCGAACTATGAAATCAACCAAGAGAAATTTGTTCTACTGTATTAGTCAGGGTTCTCTAGAAGGACAGAACTAATAGGATATATATATATATATATATATATATAAAGGTGTATATATAAAGGGGAGTTTATTAAAGAGTATTGACTCACACAGTCACCAGGTGAGGTCCTACAATAGGCCGACTGCAAGCTGAGGAGCTACGAAGCTAGTCTGAGTCCCAAAGCTGAAGAACTTGGAGTCTGATGTTCGAGGGCAAGAAGTATCCAGCATGGGAGAAAGATGGAGGCCAGAAGATGAGACCAGTCTAGCCTTCCCACGTTCTTCTGCCTGCTTTTATTCTGGCCACACTGGCAGCTGATCAGATGGTGCCCACCCAGACTGAGGGTGGGTCTACTTCTCAAAGTCCACTGACTCAAGTTTTAATCTAATTTGGCAAGACCTTCACAGAGACACCCGGGAACAGTGCTTTGCATCCCTCAATCCAATCACGTTGACACTCAATATTAACCATCACATCTACTAACCATCACTCTCCTTGTAACCAACCTCCTGTCACCTTAGTTGCTCCCCCAATAAAGGATGCTCTATTTATTCCACTCATCCTCCTGCACTCCAAGCACGATAGCCAGTCTACAGCGAAGCCCTCCCCTCCCTGCTTGGACTCCGAATAGGTGTCCTAACCTCATGAATAGGTGGCTTCATTTTCCTGCTAACCTTCACCACCTCTTACCCTTTACCTAAATGGGGATGACTGTTCTTTCCATTAGAGTCCAGTATCCTGTATCAGGCTACTGCTAAATAGAAATGGTGTTTTCTCCACAAGGGCTCCATCACCCTTTATAAAGCCACCCCTCAATAGGAATGTCCACTTCTCCCCACTAGAGCTGTGGCCGCCCTGCCTTGGGGACACCGCACTTACCCACTCAGGCTACAAAACCTTGCTCTACTGTCTTCCTTACCCTGTCCCAAGCCATTTGCCCCCAACCTCCAACCAGAACGTCTATATTACTCAATTCCATCTAAAGTTTTTTGTTTTGTTTTGTTTGTTTGTTTGTTTGTTTTAGCGTCTTGCTGAGACGCCCAGGCTGGAGTGCAATGGTGCGATCTTGGCTCACTGCAATCTCCACTTCCCAGGCTCAAGCGATTCTCCTGCCTCAGCCTCCAAGTAGCTGGGACTATAGGCACGCACCATCATGCCCAGCTAATTTTTGCATTTTTTTTAGTAGAGACGGGGTTTCACCATACTGGCCAGGCTGTTCTCAAACTCCTGACCTCAAGTGATCCACCCGCCTTGGCCTCCCAAAGTGCTAGGATTACAGTCATGAGGCACCGTGCTCAGACCTATCTAATGATTTTGGTCTGAAGGCAAGGGACGAGGAAGAAGGAATACTGTTCTTTGCTTTTGTCTTCTTTTTCTGTTTGAAAAACTCCTCTAAAAATGTGCAGGTGTGTGTCTGCACCACCGTTCAACATCAAACTAAGCTGGCCCTACCCTCTCGCCAATAAAGATGAGTTCAGTCCAGGTCAGCCTGGGCACTCCAACAGCTTTTGCTCCTCTTTACCTCTCCCATATTCTTTCTATTGTCACCTTGACTTTCACTGCACGACAGCCAAGGGGGTAATGCGGCAATGAATAAAATAGGACTAAGGAGTGCTCATCCTTTCTACAAGGATCTCTGATGGCCTGGGTAGCCCCTTTATGTGACTTTGAAGGATGCACTGTTTCCTCCAGGAAGTAACAGCCCCATGGTAGGGTGCAGAACTCAGGAGCCATAACTGGAGTGGGAATTTACTCCTCACTGCACAACTGAACTCAGGAGCCTGGTCCTGCTTATTAGCTGTGCAACGGCACAGCCTCAAGTCATTGACTTAATTCTCTAAGGCTCACTTTCCTCATATATAAAAATTAGAGACACTTAGAGTACCTATCTTAAAGGGAGGTTGTAGAACTAAATGAAATAAGGCCTCCCAAGCATTCATCGCCATACCTAGCCTATGGAAAGCATTCGATAAGTTGCTTTTATGCAATCTCCACATCAAGCCTGCATGAGGAGCATACGTCAGACTTCATCAAAGCCTTTCTTTCACCCTTGATGGCTGGTAAGGGCTATGAAGGCAACATTGATGTCTGACCTGTTTTGTTGTATTACCAGCACCTAGTGTGGTATCTGATATACAGTTGTTACTTGATTAAAATGAATGCATGAATGCATGAAAGAGATTTTTGAGATCAAATGAGATAATACATAAGTAAAAGCCTGCATATATGCTAATAATAGGTGTAGAGTGTTTACACTTCCTCCCTTTTGAAACTCACAAGAAGTGTCAGAGACTCTCTGAAATGGTCTGACCCCTGCTTTCAACTTTCCCCCAGGGCTTCAAGTATGTGTGCCTACTACTTCTAATTTCTACCAATCATCAAATAATTAAGTAGATAGTGCATCCTCTTTCATAGCACTGGACTGTTTACACATATGTGTATGAAGATCACAGTGTGGACCCCAGCCTTCAAGGCAGCCCCAGTGATGCTTGCTTACAGATTTGTGCCTTTGCATAGTCCCCTCCCATGATTAGTCAGGTCTGAGTAGTGTGACTCCTGGAGTATAGAGTAGGGGGTGCCGTGTAATATTTAAGGCAAAGTTATAAAAAGCTTTACGGTTTCCTTCTTTGTTTTTCTCTCATTTGTTTTTTTTTTTTTTTTGGAAACTGAGTCTTGCTGTGTTGCCCAGGCTGGAGTGCAGTGGCACGATCTTGACTCACCACAACCTCTGCCTCCTGGGCTCAAGCAGTTCTCCTGCCTCAGCCTCCCAAGTAGCTGGGATTACAAGCATGCACCATCATGCCTGGCTAATTTTTGTATTTTCAGTAGAGATGGGGCTTCACCATGTTGGCCAGGCTGGTCTCAAACTCCTGGCCTCAAGTGATCCACCCGCCTCAGCCTCCCAAAGAGTTGGGATTACAGGCATGAGCCACCACACCTGATTCCCTCTGGGTGAAGCCAGCTGCTATCTTGAGGACACTGAAGCTGCTATCTTGAGGACCATACACTGAGGACTTTCACCAACAGTCAGCACCAGCTGCCAGTAATATGAGCAAAGCATCTTGGGAGTGGCTTCTCCACCCCCAAGTCAAGCCTTCAGATGACTGCAGCCCCCGCTGACACCTTGGCTGAAACCTCAGGAGAGACCTCAGGTGAGAATCTGCTCCAGAAATCCTGAACTACAGAACATGTGAGATAATAAACTTTTCTTGGTTTTGAATCACTAAGTGTTGGAAATATTTCGTTATTCAGCAATAGATCACTGTTACAATATGTTCTGGTTTTTGAAGGCAGAGCTTCAATTTCTCATTTTCTGCACAAATGTCAAATCACGTGTTCTTAATAGTGCTGAAAAAATTTATTCATGTATTTGTTTTAGAGACAGGGTCTTACTATGTCACCTAGGTTGGACTGCAGTGGCGCCATCATAGCTCACTGTAACCTCGACCTTTTGGGTCAAATGATCCTCCTGCCTCAGTCTCCTGAGTAACTGGGACTACAGGTGTGCACTACCATGCCCAGCCAATTTATAAAAAAATCTTTAAAAGTGTCATTAGTTTACTTACTAAGTGCCTCTGTGTTACACTTTTAGGCACTCTCACTAATCGTCAGTGCATTACTTTGAAGTTATCTACTATTAAATCACTTTTCAGATGAGAAAACTGAGCCTCAGAGAGAACATATTGCTGAAGACTGTACAACCAGTAAGTAGGGAGAGCCATAATTTGGATCTGGTTGTGGCTAAATCCATGGCTCATGTTCTTAACCATGGTGCCAGATTGTCTTACTGCTAAATTGTTAACGATTAATTACCAAGTTCTGGGCTGAGTCTCTAACATGTAATGTACATTATCCAATTTGACCTTCAACACTGTGAAGTCATTTTACAGATGAGAAAACCATGGCACTGGAATTCAGGGTCCAGTTTTTTTGTTTGTCTGTTGTTTTGTTTTTATTGTTGTTTTTTGAGACAGAATCTCACTCTGTCACCAAGGCTGGAGTGCAGTGGCATGATCTTGGCTCACTGCAACCTCCGCCTCCCAGGTCCAAGCGATTCTGGTGCCTCAGCCTCCCGAGTAGCTGGAACTAAAGCCCAACACCATGCCCGGCTAATTTTTGTATTTTTCATAGAGACGGGGTTTCACCATGTTGGCCAGGCTGGTCTCGAACTCCTGACCTCAGGTGATCCACCCACCTCAGTCTCCAAAAGTGCTGGGATTACAGACATGAGTCACTGCATCCAGCCTTCAAGTTGCATATTCCTACTTATTGTTTGGGGGAAAAGCATCATGCAATAAAATTTACCACATCCTTGAGAAGGTAAGCCACGTGACCTTTCTGTATATCATTCACAGTGACTAGAAACAGGCTAGGCACATAGGAATTGTTTAGGAATTACTTAAGGGAAGGAAGGGAGGAAGAGAAGGGAGGTCGGGAAGGACAAAGGGAGAAAGGAAAAGTTAAAGAGAATTTTAAGATTCCCCTCAAGTCCAAACCTGGAGTGAGGGGGCAATGAAGAGATCTGGTTGCTCCAGGATCTCTTCAGGGACGGAGGAGAATTATAGATCAGTGTTTAAAACAGGATCTCAGTAGGTAAACATGTAACATGGGCCTGGAAATGCATTAGAAGGAAGTGGTGACTTAGCAGTATGAAACACACTTGTCCAGTTTAAAGAAGGCCAATCTTTTCCATTTAGCCCATTAGACAACAGATACGCTAGCTCAATGTTGCAGACAGTTCCTTCGTTCTTTCCTTCCTTTCCTTCCTTCCTTCCTTCCTTCCTTCTTTCCTTCCTTCCTCCTTCCCTCCCTCCCTCCCTCTTTCTTCCTTCCTTCTTTCCTTCCTTCCTCCTTCCCTCCCTCTCTCTCTTTCTTCCTTCCTTCCTTCCTTCCTTCCTTCCTTCCTTCCTTCCTTCCTTCCTTCCTTCCTTTCTCCTTCCCTCCCTCCCTCTCTTCCTTCCTTCCTTCATTCCTTCTTCCCTCCCTTGCTCCCCACTTCCTTCCTTACTTACTGAAAATCTGGATTTCTATGTGAAACCTCCCTTTCTTTAAGAGTCAATAGCTAATTGTTTTTATTTTATTTTTTAAAACACTAGGTGGGCCAAGCAAAATACATTTGCAAGCTTGTAGTGACCCACAGGCTGTAATACTGTGGTCTCTGCTGTAGAGAAACAAAAGGGCAGGAGGTGGACAGACTAAGGAGGACCAACTGCTATGAGAGAGAACAACAAAAAGAAGGAGAAATCAAGAAGATTGTTGCTTGATTTTCCTCCCATCTTGTAACTTATAACCCAAAAGCTTGCTGGTATCACCACCAGAAGATGGACTTGGGTGGGGATGGGAGATCTTTGGAAGCTTGTGGGTGAAGAATAACTAGTGGCCCATTCTGGCAACTGTCGACTTTGTACCCTCTGTTCTTGGGGGAGAAAAAGTGTTGTCAAAACAGAAAGAAATTTTATACCAGCAGCCCTTGGTAGGACATGAGCTCTATTGTTTGTTAAAGCATGCATCTGATCGCTGACAGCCTTTTTTTTTTTTTTTCCTTCTTTTCCCTTTTGACTCTGGGACAGAAGGGATTGAGCACAAACTGGCAGTGAATGATATCCCTCCTGACTTTGGGTGATTATGTTCGTTAATAATGATTATCGCTTCTATGTAATATTTGCATGATAAACTATAGACATCTGGTGGAGTGTGCATGTGCGCGTGGTGTTTGTTAGAAAACAGAAGCAAGTTAAATGCTGATGAAATGTGAAATCTAACCGTTCAGACTAAAAATAAAGTCAGCAGGCTTTAGGATTTCTGCATGCCAGCGATTCTGAACTGCTTACATACGCCGTCTTAGTTACCGTGGAAACACTTGGCTTTGCATATACAGACACAGAGTACACAGTTTCTGGGCCTGGCCCCTAGGGGTCCCATTACAGAATTTTGTATGTTTAGAGATATTTTGTAATAAGGCCCCTTGTGTCACTTATTAGTGATAAAATGTACAACTGCCTTCATCAGCATCAATCTCAAATTTGTTTCTTATTGAAATGAACCAGCATGCTTTCAGGTAAGACAGAGTGTGTGTGTATATACATATGTATATGATTTTATCTTCCTCAAAGTGTTGTGTTATAGTTTAACTTTCTTTTATTTTTTCCTCCAGAAATTCTATCTCTTTGTTTTTCTTTATCCTGTGGAATCAACTGAAATTTCTAGATGATAGACAAACATGTATTTCTCGAGTCCAAGCTCAGAGGCAGAGATACATTGAGGGGAGCGTGAAGCCTGGGGTTTGCAGTGTGTTTTCTCTTAAAGTGCAGATTTTAGATAATGGCTGATTTTCAGCATCACTGGCATTATATATTCCAGGAGTCCTGGATGGAAAAACCTTTATCCAGTTGTAAATGCTGTGTTGTTTCGGAATCGTTTGAGTAACATTCACATAAAGGATCTAAAAGTAAAGAGATGACTCTGATTTTCTTTTTTTTTTTCCATTACCTGCTCCGTGTTGCCAGGACCGATGACTCCCCTTGATATTTACTTTCTTGGTTCTTTTCCAAAGTGTTAATCTAACTGTCTTCAGTAGCAGAGTATGGAAGGCTCTCCTCTGTTAATGGTTTTCTGCCTGTTTCAGGAAGGCCTGCGGTTTAACACTCCCTGGTGGATTCTACAGAGTTAGAGGAAGGACGTGCATTGCAGAAACTCCAGATAGCCTGGCACTTTCTATGCAAGCGCAGCCGCTAGCTACAGATGCCCTAGGCCACACTGACTGGTCTGAGTTTGAGCTGTTCATGTAAATTGAAACCGATGCCCGGTGGAGCTGGGAGATCTTTGGTCCTGTAGTTTCTTCAGTGCTGGGGTGGAATACTGGCTCTGTCATTCATTCATCACGACCTTGAGAAATTCTCTTCATCGTTTTGAGCCTTTTCCTCATCTCAAAAGCTGAGGGACTAATCCCTTCTCCACCAGAACTTTAAAAACATTAAGGGGTATGAAGCTATATAAAGTTTCCAAACCATAGCCAATAAGAAAATTTAAAAAAATACTAATACTAACAATTAACAGTTAAGTTGATGGCTTTGTGCAGTTTTGAGCAATTAATACGTATTTTATTTTTGTACCCTCACTATAATGCTTTAAAGTGAGTCACGATAATAATAATAACAGTAATATTTTCGTTTTACAGCTGAAAGAAGACTAGAGGCTTAGAGAAGTAAATACATAGTTTAAAGTTTACAAAGCCAGTTGATGCAGGGTTCAAACCTGGTGCTGACTAACTTAGGGGCATTTTCTACACAAGTAAATAAATGCAAAACACTGTTGTTAATAATAAGAAAAATGGAAACAATTGGAAAATTTACCCTTGCAATTTTTTAGGGGGGAGGAAGGATGGGATTGGAGTGTTAAAAACAATTGAACTCCCAGGAGATTTCATACTGATGGAATGTTTACCAGGGAAATGATTCCATTTACAATCCAAACAGTGAAAAAAAAGTAGATTTCCAGTTTGGAAATTTTATATTAGAATTTAAAACTAAACACATCAAATGGTTAAATACATTGGTGTGGCTAGCTCTTATCATGGTGTATCAATGGTGGGATTAGGATGGGCATTCTTGGATTCAGGAGCTGAAACTATCTCTTTCCCTGGCATTGTGGCAAAGGTTAAGAAAAGCCATCCATGCATGAGCTCTCTGCTCCAAAGTGAGATTGGCAATGGTGAGAACCAACAGATCTAACTTTGTCTCAGTGCACCCATGGTGGGATTGGGAATGTGCTTTCTGGGATTCAGGAGCTGAAACTTTCTCTTCTCCCTGGCACTGGGGCAAAGATTAAGAAGAGCCATCCATAAATGAGTTCTCTGCTCCAAAGAGAGATTGGCAATGGTGGGAGCTGACAGAACTAGTGCCAGAGTTGATTATTTGTTCAAAAGAAATTCCATTTACATTAAAGATGAAGATTGTTTTATAACAATCCCATTTACATTGCAGATTTACACTGTTGATGTAAGAAAATCAAGCCAATATAGCAAGAGTCTGATCCTCCATTGATAGCTTCATTGAACTGCACTATCCTAAGTGCTAGGGATATCAGTATGGAGACGAGATTCTTGCCCTCTGGGGTAGCACTGTGCAACAGAACTTTCTGTGATGATGAACATGTTTTATATTTGTGTTAAACATTACAGCTATTGAGCTTCTGACATGTGGTAACTGTAACTGATGCACTGAATGTTTGATTTCACTTAATTCCTTACATTATAAATTTAACTAGACACATATGGATAGTGGCTACCACGTTGGGCAGTGCAGATCTAGAGGATGACGTGGGATGAGGTAAACCAGTGACTGTGAAGAAGGCTATAACTTTAGGACATACAGGTGGTGCTGGAGCCTGCAGCATCCCCTACTGCTAGTGGTGTAACCTCTGGAAAGTTAAATATTTTATCTGAGCCTAGACCATGCATCTATAAAATGGGGACAATTGTAAAATTATTTCAAGATTGTTATGAGTATGAGCTATTCTATACAAGTCTCTTAATAGAGCTTAAAACGGGGTGGAGAAAATACTAGCAGTTATTATTATTAATACTGTTGTCATTATTATCATTATTTTGTAACCAAAGGATGCACAGGTTGCTACAAGGGTCATCGAGAGATTAACTCTGCTGTGATTGAGGCAGACATAAAAGGAAATATTGATACCTAATTCATAGAAGGGATGATATTTGAGCTTCATTGTCTACTAGTGTCAATTACTCAACAAGGCGACAGAGGGTGATTCAGGCAGAGCGTGTGCTTGGCTAAAGCACTGTGATTTGAAGAAGTCAGGTTTGTTTGGGGAATTGGGGAACCACAAGTAACGAGTCTGCAGGGTTGCGTAAAACCAGGGTCCTGGCGTCTCGCAACCACAGTGGATGCTTGGAAGCATCTTGTAGATTTCAGTGATCCATCATATACATTTACGGGAGGAAGTGAGATCAAATTTTCATATCAAAAAAATAAATCTGGCTACTGTGCGGGAATGAATTAAGGTAGAAAGAGACTGAAGGCTGAGAGATCAATTACAAGGAGGTCTGGTGCAAGAGGACAAGACATTTAATAAGGTCAGCAGCCATGGTTATGGGGAAGGCGTTTATTTGAGAGGCAGGTAAGAGGAAAAATTGACAGAGATTTTGCGGAAAGAGAAGTTGAGACTTTTATACTGAAAAGTGAGATTTAGGTCAATAAAAACAACAATGATGATAATATTGATTAATACATTTATCATGCTTTTCAGTTTACAAAGTGTTTATCTCCTTCAACCTTCCCAATAACACAATGGATAGGTCGAAGATTAAAACTGAGGATGTGTATGATGTGCTTAGTCCTGGCTGTGTATGCTACTGAGTACTTAATAAATGACGGTCATAGTTGAGGTTATTGTTGACCATAATCAAGATCCTCATTGTTGACAATGTTCTTTTGTTAAGAAAAGTGGATTTTATCCACTTGAAGAGGTCCAGCCCAGAGAGAAGCCTTCATAGACCTTAGCACAAAAGAATGAGATACTAGAAAACCCTCAGAGACAGCCTCTTGTCTCTGGGGTGAGATACTACTAGAAACAAGGACTATTGGGTGCTTCCCAGGGCTCCCCCACCTGATAGAGACACTGGCATCCATTCATGATCCAGTCTCTGATTATGAAACTGATCATCTGCTTGGCCCCGTGTGTGCTTTCTTTCCAGGTTGTTGATTTTGTCTTTACTTGGACTTATCCCTCATGTACACAGTGTAGTGAAAGGAACTCTGGCTAGAGGTTAAGCAGCAGTGGACTTGCATATTATTTCTAGTATTTCTTTTTTTTATTGGTACAAATTTAAGGGGTACAGTGCAGTTTTGTTACATAGATGTGTTGTGTAGTGGTAAACCCTGGGTATTTATTTATTTTATTATTATTATTATTATTTAGACAGTCTTACTCTATTGCCCAGGCCGGAGTGCAGTGGTGCAATCTCAGCTCACTGCAACCTCCGTCTTCTGGGTTCAAGTGATTCTTCTGCCTCAGCCCCCCAAGTAGCTGGGACTACAGGCATGCACCACCATGCTTGGGTAATTTTTGTATTTTTAGTAGAGTTGGGGTTTTACCATGTTGCCCAGACTGGTCTTGAACTCCTGACCTCACGTGATCCTCCCACCTCGGCTTCCCAAAGTGCTGGGATTATAGGCGAGCCACCGTGCCTGGCCAACTCTGGGCTTTTAGTGTAACCGTCACCCAAAGAGTGTACCTTGTACTCATTAAGTCAGCCATTCCTCATCTCATTTTTTAAATTTTTTTTTTTTTTTTGGCTTACTGTTTAATTTGGAAAGTGGGTAAGAAGAAACCAGAAAAAGCTTTCTGGTTTCTCCTTGTTTGTCTCATCTGTCAAAATCAGGATAGCATTATCTACCTCATAGCATTTGTTTCATGCTGGTGGTATCCTCATATGTTTTCTATGGAGAGGGGAGTTGAAAGATGTACATTTATCTTTTTTTCTGCCTTTTTCTTTCTAGTATTTCTATGGCTTGTGTGACCTTAAGACTTTGACCAGTGAATCTGACAGGAATCTAGAGAATTCCAAATGGCAACAATCAAATTTAAACTAGCCTTCAAGGCAGCTTGCCTTAAAATCTTATTAGCCAGGAATGGCTAAAAAGAGGCTTGACAAACACTTCTAGCCTCAGAGCTGAAATGTGTTTCTCAGGATCAGTCCGTGGGTGCTGACTCTTTGCACCCATTTCTCTAGGATGGGCAAGGCTGACTCCTTTTTCCTCTGATGTTGTTCACCATTCTGGACCAGAGTAATTTCAACCGTCACACTAGCATTGGCAAATGTGCTGTAGTGGGCAGTTGGTGCCAATGTTGGTAATTTTTTTTTTTTCAATTTCAATTTCAGAAGCTTTAGATTTAAAGGTGAAGAGGTCTCAATAGCAGGAAGGGGCTTGCAACACTGTCTTAAAATCTTTGGTTTCTCTTGGGATAGGTTTCTCTCCTTTCCCTCCATGATAGCACCTAGCCATATATCATCTATTCTGTTCTGATAACTCATTTATCAGGCAACTTAAGGATGTGAATCACTCTATGACAATTTAATTTCCAAATAACTTAAGTTTGAGCTCTTTGTATACTCAAGCAATTTGTTCTTACTTTATCTTTTATTTTTCATGGAAACATTTTAAATAAATATCTCACTTTCCCTTCTGCTCTCTAAAGAAAAATTCATCCAACACAATATACCTTTTCTCTAAGGATTGAAGGTCAAATGTCAAGCACGTTCCTTGTGGGAGGGTAACAGAAAAAGAGGATGCTCTGGGGTTGACTCAGGTGGGAAGGCAGGTTTGTCCTAGCACTAAATACCCCCAGATACCCTCAGCTTTTGAAACTACTCTGCTTTTTATGTGATTTTTAAGACTTGCTCTTTTTCCTCACTGTAAGTCTGGCATCCGATTTTACTTCTAATTATCATCAACTTCCAGAAAACTCCTTTTCTTCTCCCAATTTGTGGCTTTTAATCTGCTTCCCTGTATGAAGCTAGATTATGAAAGCTTATTATAATGGTTACCCAGGCAAAATAAAACAGGCTTGGAGAAAAAGTATTGGGGGCAATCCCCCAGGTCAAAGTGCTGGAATTCCAGAGGCTCTATTTTGTGAAATATTCTCTGGCCACTCAGAAACCTGACTGCATCTTGTTCATTGTTGCTCTGGTTTCAGCGATGGTGTCCTCTTTCAAATTCATGTTGAAACATATTCACTAATGCAGTAGTATTATGAGATGTTGCCTGTGGGAGGTGATTAAGTCATGTGGGTTCTGCCCTCATGAATAAGATGAGCACTCTTATAAAAGGGCTCAAGACTGAGAGGAGCAGAATCTTGCCCTTCCGCCTTTCACCATGTGAGAACACAGAAGCAAGGCACCATCTTGGAAGCAGAGAGCAGCTCTCCACAGACACCAACGCCAGTGCCTTGATCTTGGACTTCCCAGTTCCCAGCACTGTAAGAAATTAATTTTTGCTCTTTATAAATTACCCGGTCCAAGATATGTTGTTATGGCAGCACACACAGAACAGGCCAGTTGTGAAGACTGATAACTGATGATTCATTGTTGAGAGTGGACAAAAATAGGCAGATAAAAAAGCATCACCAGCATTTTGATACGTGTAGCATTTGTTTGCCATGTTTTGTTTATTTATATTTATTCTGATATCAAGACTCTGACTCATAAAGGGTAGAGAAGAGAGGAAATTCTATCTCAGTGCAGAAATGTACATGAAGGCACATGATACAGAGACTGCGTTATCTACTGGAAGAATAAATTAGTTGAGGTAGAATTTTGTAGATAGTGCAAAAGCCATCTTCACACTGTTTTGAAAGGCATTGGAATGGCCTTCCTGCCAATAATCTCCCTGATACCCAGGTAAAAATGGATCTGAAATCCCATTAAAGATGCATCTTCTCCCAAGGGCCCTTACAAGGAGGGTAAGCTCTTCAAACTCACACTGGGACTCTTGCTTTACCTTTTCTTCTATTTTGTAAGGATCCAGAGTCATCGGAATCATCATAAGATCTTCCACCAATCTTTACTGAAGTGAGTACTACTAATTCACATGGAGGAGTCAATGGTGCTCATAACTACTTTCTAACAGCACGAAGCAATAGTTATGTGGTTAGGCTAATATCAGAAGAAGTGGGAAAGGTCTAGAAAAAATAAGCCAGAGAGAATAAAAAACAGTTGTGCTACGTTTTGCAATTTTGGACAAAAGTAGACTCACGAAAGTGGTTTTACAGACATCTTCTTTGCCATTTCCTAGAATACTGGCCAGATTTAGGATCCCATAGAGGGAAAGTTACTGTGTCAAATCCTGTATAAATCAAAAAAAGGATTTACCCATGGCTTGTCTAAGTTGCCTCTTGAATGAAACTCTATAAATTAATGTAGAAAAAGCTACTGCCTCCCACAATCACTATCTTTTCCTAGTTAATAAGTAGTATTACCGTATCACTTATCCTTGTAGATCTACTCCCCCAAACCTCCTCCAGGAAAGAAACCTGGTCTTCATTGTTTTCTGAATACTTTGCTAAAGATCTCCTGCTGTTTTCCCAAATTGTTGTCCAAAACTGCTGATTCACCTGGCTTTTGAGTCTGCAGATCTTGTCTTCATGAAAATTTTATTATCCAACTTCTGCCCAATCTCAGGGTTCCCAACAGATCATCTTTACCTTTTTTTTTTTTTATTTTTTGTTTTATTTGTTTCTCCATTTCTTTCCTTTCTTTCTCTTTTTAATTTCATAGGTTTTTTGTGGACAGGTGGTTTTTGGTTACACAAGTAAGCTCTTTAGTGGTGATATGTAAGATTTTGGTGCACCCATTACGTTGGATCATATATAAGAGTAGGCCAAAGACTTTTGAAAATCTCAATGCTAAAGGTTTGAAAATAAAGTTGCATGGAAGTTGATGTGATCTCAGTTGGGAAAGGATATAAGGGGTCATGAGTTGTGTTGGGCTAGAAGTTGAGAAGTCCACTAATATAGCACTATTTTCAAGTAGTCTTGGGGCTATGGTTTCCACTAAAGTGAAGGAATACTCTTACCATTGATTATATTGGAAAGCAATTAAACCTGGGACAGGGAATGAGAAGGATTAAGTGTAGATGACAGTTTGGCATAAGTAAAATCTTTCCCCTCTATCTGGGAGAGAATCAATGGTAAAGAGGCACCCAGTATGTTTCAGTGTAGAGAGTGGTAAGCTGCCGAACAAAGGAATCTCAGAGGCACAGCTTTGTACAGCACCAAAAGAGGGTTTCCGTCATTGTAAGATTTATTTGCAATACATTTGCCGTCTCAATCCCCAGCCTTCCACATATTTTCAAAGCTGCAGCCCAGACTCAGGTGTGCTTGAGGAATTAGGCAAGGGCCCTGTCCTCACTTGGGAGGTGGCCCAGTGTGGTAGCACCAATGAACTCTGAGAGCAGAGCCATGTGCAGTGACAATCTCAGGAGGTCAGCAGCAGCGTTGGCAGCAGTGTGGCTGTAGAGCAAGGAGGCCAGAACACAGGAAATGAAAGCACTTGTTCCTCAGCACACTTGAGCTTGCATTCTGCAAAACCCTTAGGCAGCGGTGGAGCATGCATCAGGGCCAAATCCTAACAGCCCCTGTGGATTACTTTTCCTTCTTTTCTTCATCTTATTATTTCTCACTTCATTTCTTCCCTTTTCTCTCTCTCCTTCCCCTTATTTCTTTTTTTTTCTTTCCTTCCATTTTTTTTTCTTTGTTAGGGGTTAGGGGTCTCTTTCCTTCCATTTTCCTTTCCTTCTTTGTTTTCTATCTACCTTCTTTCAACATTTCTTCCTTCCCTTTTATGACCTGACCATATTAGTCCTCTTTCCATTGCAAATGAAAACATCTAATAACCTAATAATGTATCGGCTTGCAAAAAAAAAAATCCAGTTTAATCCAACATTTGATTGTCTAACAAAACTGATGCCTGGAGGGCTCTATTGAGGCAGTGAGAGCTGCCATTCCTTGCAATGATATCATCAGGGTTCCATTCCTCTCCATGTGGTTGCCTGCTTTCCTCTCTGCTGCCTGATCATAAGGCAGGACTTCTCCAGTAAGAGCAAAGATGACCAGCAGCTACAAATTTATATTCTCCCATTGCAAAGAGAGTGCATTTTTCCTAGTGATGCAATGAGGAAAAAGATAGTTTTTGGTACTCTTGCTAAAAGATACAAAGCCTAAATTTAAAAACAGGGGGAATGCAGACTATTATTCTAAGTGAAGTAACTCAGGAATGGAAAACCAAACATTGTATGTTCTCACTTATAAGTGGGAGCTAAGCTATGAGGATGCAAAGGCATAAGAATGATACAATGGACTTTGATGACTCAAGGGGAAAGGATGGGAAAGGGTTGAGGAATAAAAGACTACAAATTGGATTCAGCATATACTGCTTGCGTGATGGATGCACCAAAATCTCACAAATCACCACTAAGGAACTTACACATGTAACCAAATACCACCTGCTCCCCAAAAACCCATGGAAATAAAAAAAATTTTAAAAATGAGGGGAAATCAGGCAAACAAACGTTAAGGGACATTCCAGAGAACAACCCGCCTCCAATTTTCACACAATTTCACTGCCATGAAAGACAAAGAAAGGCTGGGAAACTGTTTCCAATCATGAAACACGGCAGGTAGGCAATGTGCGACCTTGGCTTGGACCCTGGAATTTAAAATGCTGTAAAGGACATTGTTAACACAATTTACTAAATTTAAAAATATTAGATAAGGATATTGTATTCACATTAAAGTTCTTGATTTTTTTTGTTTTTTTTTTTTGAGACTGGGTGTTACTCTGTCACTCAGGCTGGAGCGCAGTGGTGCAGTCCTGACTCTGCAGCCTCCACTCCCAGGCTCAAGCGATCCTCCCACCTCAGCCCCCAAGTACCTGGGACTACAGGTGTTTTCCACCACACCTACTTAATTTTTGTATTTTTATTACAGACAAGCTTTCGCCGTGTTGGCCAGGCTGGTCTCCAACTCCTGAGCTCAAGCGATCCACCTGCCTTGGCCACCCAAAGTGCTTGGATTACAAGCATGAGCCACCATGCCCCGGCCTTGAATTTGATAATTCTATTATGGTTACATAAGATAATGCTCTTGTTCTTAGAATTTACCTGCTGAAGTATTTTGTAATAAAGTATCATTATAGCTGTGACTTGTTCTCAAGTGATGCAGAAAAAAAATATAGACTTTATACTCACAGATTCATATATATATGCACCCCCCACACACACTGAGAGAGTGAGAATGAGAATCAGAACATATTGAAGTGTTAACATATTTAAAAACTGTAAATCTATTTGAAGGATATCAATATAATCGCTGCATCTTTGTGACTTTCAACTTTTTAGAAAAGTTTTAAAGATGTTTTTAAATAGAAAGAAACAAAAGCAAAACAGGTTCTCTTTCATGGTGTTCACAGAAAGTATGAGAATTCAATGATTTTGGTTGGCTATATTAATATCACAAGCTATAGCTGGACAAGGGTTGTGGGTCCTCATGGATAGGGGAGCCCAGGTCATATGGGTGTTGGTTCAGTGCCACCTAAACAAAGAACGGGGGTAGTTGGAGCTCCTAAAGGAGAAGTGAGGTCCTATCCCCAAATAAGGGGAAGTGGATGCTGATAGATAAAACAACAATTGTGTAGTTCACTCTTATCTCCCTCTCACTGTAAGATAAAACTGCAAAATTCTGAAGCATTATCTTCAATGTTTGCCTTAAACTATCATTAAAAGTTTGAGCAGCACTTAATGAGCTCAAAGCAACCTTCACATCTGAGATTCTACAAAGCCATTCCAACTTCTTTTTCCTGTTTAGATGAAAGACAGTGAACTCATTGACCGATCTGAACACACAGATCAATTAATTTAATTGACTTAAGAGTTGTTCTTACATAAAATGCTACTCTTTGAATTGTTTTAAAAGACATCAATTTGTCATTAAAAAAAAATACCTAATGGAAACTTTATTTTTTTCCTCCAATTCCTTTAATGTCTGTTTTGCTAAATGCTTAGCAACAAAAGGCTGGCTTGGGTTAGGGCTTCTTTGCCCAAGATAAAAATAATCTAAAATTTAGATGTGTCTGCAGTGATCATGGCAGTGTAAATTAATTAGCCACGCTGAGCCTGAATCAGCAGCATCTCCGAATTGATCTTGCTTTTATGCTGGTCTGTTTTCTAAACTGTGTTCACCCTTGAAAGTAGCCATTCTTGTGATTACTTCTCTTTCTCACTCGGAAATCACAGTTGGCAAAAAACTTCTTTTTTTTTTTTTTTAGTGTTGAAGTTAATAATACATTAATAAATATTGGAATTTGAATTTTGTGCCAGCGGCCAAGCTAAAGGCTACATGCCAAGGATGAGGATATAAAAATAAATAAGAGATTATCCCTATCCTTAGGGAGTTTACATTCTTTTGGGGAGGTATTAAAATATGTATACCAAAAGTTAAATTATGCAATATCAAACAACAAACCATGTCATGAGGCAAGGTTAGTTTCGATGCCAAGAAATAACTACAGTTATGTAGAGAAAGTAGTCCGTGTTGGGTGGCAGGACTAGTCTGAGAAGACTTTTTGAAAAAACAGAGTTGGAATAACAGTGTCGAATATGTCTAGATTCCATCCTAAAACTTTATATATCTTTTTAACAGCTTCAGTGAGGTGTTATTTATGTAACTTAAAATTCAATTATTTTAAGTGTACAGGACAATGATTTTTAAGTGAATTTACAGAGTTGCGTAACCACCACCACGATACAATTTTATAACATTTCCATCACCCTAAAAAACTCTCTCAAGCCCATTTTCAGTCAATCATTATTCCTATATTCAGTCCCAGGGAGCCAGTAACTTGCCATACTTTGCCTTTTCTCGACTTAATGGGTAACCAGGATCATGTAATATGTAGTGTTTTCTATCTAGCTTTTTTCACTTCGTGTAATGATTTTAAGGTTCATCTATGTTGTAGTATGTATGAGTACTTTTTTTGTTGTTATTTCATTATATGGATAGCTCACATCTTATTTATCCAGTTATCAGTTGACAGGCATCTGAGTTGCTTCCATTTTCTGACTATTATAAATAACACCACTATTAATATGCACATAGCAAATTTTGGGGTGGATATAGGTTTTCATTTCCTTTAATACTTAGGAATAGAATTGTTGGCCGGGCGTGGTGGCTCATGCCTGTAATCCCAGCACTTTGGGAGGCTGAGGTGGGCGGGTCATCTGAGGTCAGGAGTTTGAGACCAGCCTGGCCAACGTGGTGAAACCGTATTTCTACTAAAAATTAGCCGAGCATGGTAGCACATGCCTGTAATCCCAGCTACTTGGGAGGCTGAGGCAGAAGAATAGCTTGAACTCGGGAGGCGGAGGTTGCAGCGAGCTGAGATCACACCATTGCACTCCAGCGAGGGCAACAGAGCGAGACTGTCAAAAAAAAAAAGAATTGCTATCACACGTGGCAAACTTATGCCTAACTTTAAGGAAACTGTCTTCCAATGTGGCCGCGTCACTTCACAATTCCATCAGTAGTGTCTAAGGTAGAGCTTTACCTGTATTATTTCACTTAATTATCACAAGAGCTCTGTAAGGAGGAGAATTTGAGGAAATAAGAAGGTTGATTGTCTTGCCCAAGATTATATATCCCACATTTACAGAGGCTGAGTTCTAACGAAGGTTTGACTGAATCCAAAACACTTGGATTCAGATTTTGAGGCACACTTTTAAGAAGGGCTTTCGAAATCGGATTCAAAGGGTAATAAGGGTTGATTAATAATGTCTGCCAAGGACGCAGGCAGGAGATCGGCAGCCACTCTGCTGCCTTTACCAGCACTGGACTGGTGCACACGCCTCAGTATTCTGCAACAACAGGCAATTCCTCTCTTGGCTCCTCACCGTCGTTGTTGAAGCCAGGCTAAAGATTATTTTAGAAGAATTACCTTCTAAACTCCTCTAGCACAGAGACTATCCTCTTACTGCAAAACTGATTGCATTGTATTATAATTTTCTGTTCAGTACCTGTCTCTCCCGCTGGCGGGAGAGCATCCGGCGGAAAGATGATCACTTCTGCTCAGTATCCCTACCCAGTAACAGAGTGCCTCGCTTAGAAATGGTGCCCAATGAGTG
This sequence comes from Symphalangus syndactylus, assembly GCF_028878055.3. NCBI lineage: Eukaryota > Metazoa > Chordata > Mammalia > Primates > Hylobatidae > Symphalangus > Symphalangus syndactylus. The sequence goes on along the minus strand of NC_072436.2, from coordinate 110,957,597 downwards.
TTGCTTTGATTGAATAAATGTAAGAATAAAAGTGAGCATAAAATTAGATTTCTCCTTTCCATTTTAAACATGGTGAAGAAAAGAGATGTGGACTTTGAATAATGTATCACATCTAGAGAGCCAAAGAAAGACAGAGGAGCCTTGAGTCCCCAGATTTCTTAATCATTGAGCTTCAGCTCACTTCTCGAAACTGGCCTCTGTCTGTGACTGCAAAGCGATTGATGTGGCCTGTTAGATTGCGCTGACGCTGGAATGTATTGAGGTGAAGGCTTCCAGGATACAAGGCTCTCCCTCCGTTTAAAGTGAACAAGCCATGGTCTGCCCGATGTGCAGAGAAGAAAACACAGAACCAAGTATTCCCCAGTAACATTTAAACAAAAAATTAAAAGATAACGTTTTGATCCAATGCAGTTGGTCAGTGGGTAGCCTGTGAATGTTGTATAATTATATAATCAACAAAGAAGGATGCGAAATTCTATAATTCAGAAACCTGGCGCTGGAGCCCACAGTCCTCCTTTTCTCCAATCTCTCTCTTTCTCTCTCAGCAGAAAGACGAAAGAGAATGTGTTAACAGTATTCAGTATTAAGATGATGAAATTGGGGTTTATTTTTTCCATAATTTTCAATTTTTCACGCAAAAAACATTAATTATAGCAAAATACATATTTTTTAAGGCTTTGATACTCTTAAGCAGTGAATTTTCATTGACATAAATATATCAAGAAACAAGATTATATTAGATAACAAAAATGGTTTTATGCAAATGACACTCTCCATCTCTGTTGGAAAAACATTAAGCCAAGCTCTCTAATTCCATGAGATCTTACCTAGCAGAGGTGAAGGTGAGCAGAAGGGAGTTGCAGGAAGAGAGTGATCTGTGAAGGGGCTGGTGGTAAAACTCAGCATAGTGAACTCCAGAGATTAAAAGCAGAACATCTTAGCTGGGTGTGGTGGCTCACGCCTGTAATCCCAGCACTTTGAGAGGCCAAGGTGGGTGGATCATCTGAGGTCAGGAGTTCGATACCAGCCTGGCCAACATAGTGAAACCCTGTCTCTACTAAAAATACAAAAATTACCCGGGCATGGCAGCACGCACCTGTAATCCCAGCTACTGGGCAGGGGGCTGAGGCAAGAGAACTGCTTGAACCCAGGAGGCAGAGATTGCAGTGAGCCAAGATCGCACCACTGCACTCCAGCCTGGGCAACAGAGCAAGACCCCATCAAAAAAAAAAGGCATACCGTCTGGATTTTAGAGCAAGGGATAGCATAAGGTGGAGGTGAGGAGGGAGGTGTGCACCAACTTTTATAAGACCTCAAGTGGGGTATTCAGGATAGGATGCAACTTGGTAGTTTAATATTTGTCAAACTTAAGGATGAGTTGTAAGAAAGTACAAGAATACTCTTTACTCAGTTGTTTACAAAAGTATCTCCTTTGTGAATTAGTGACATTTCCTTCTATATACCTTATATCTGTAAGTATGTGCCAGTGCCTTTTTGGGTAACACACGTATACATATATACAAATACATAATGCACACATACAAAGATTATAGATAGATACAGATATATTATAGATATATTATAGATTATAGATAGTAGATATTAGAGACAGAGAGAGAGATTTAAAAATAGAACTAATTTCCCTCATTTGGGGTAAACTGAATTGTCATATCCCTTTATTCCTAAATTCTTCAATGTCTATTTTTGAAAAGCAAGGATAGTCTCTTACATAAACACAATGCAATAATCAAAAACAGAAACTTACACTTTGACACAATTCTGTAATTTAATCCACAGCCCATACTCAAACGTGACAATTATCCAACTACTGCCCACTATAGCTACTGTTTTCCTCTGTGTGCAATTCAGAACCATGCTTTAGATTTCTTTAGCCCACTTACGCCATTATTGGAACCGTAAGCATGTGGGAGTTATATCCTACTGCTCAAGGTTGTCGCCAAGGTCTGATTTTTTCACTCATGCAAAAATTCAAAAAATTGTAGCCTCAGGCATAAATGGGAACATTTTCTCAGACTTTTTTTGTTGTTCTTGAGCTTGATATTTTTGAAAAATACTGGCCAGTTGGTTTACAGAATGCTCTTCAATTTAGTTGCTGTGACGTTTCCCCATAACAGAGGTCATGACTCTTTTTTTTTTGGAAGGAATAACACAGAAGTGATGCTGGATCCTACTTAGTGCAGCATATCAGGACCATCTCAAGTAGTAGCTGTTTGTCCTGATAGTAGTGATATTAAATTTGGCCACTTAGGAATCCAGCTGCTGGGTATATACACAAAAAGAAAGGAAATCAGTGTATCCAAGAGATATCTGCACTCCTGTGTTTGTGGCAGCACTATTCACAACAGCAAAGATTTGGAAGCAACCCGTGTCCATCAACAGATGACTGGATAAATAAAATGTGGTACATGTACACTATGGAGTACTATTCAGCCATGAAAAAGTCTAAGATCTTGTCATCTGCAACAACAGGGAGGGAACTGGGGAACACTGTTAGGTGAAATAAGCCAGGCACAGAAAGACAAACATTGCATGTTCGCACCTATTTGTGGGATGTAAAAATCAAATCAGTTAAACTCATGGACGTAGAGAGTAGAAGGATAGTTCCCAGAGCCTGGGATGGGTAGAGGGGGCTGAGAGGAAGGTGGGGATGGTTAATGGGTACAAGATAATAGAAACAATGAATAAGACCTACTATTTGATAGCACAACAGGGTGATCCTAGTCACTAAAAACTTAATCGTATATTTTTAAATAAATAATGTAAATGGATTATTTGTAACTTGAAGGATAAATGCTTGAGGGGATGGATACCCCATTCTCCATGATGTACTTATTTCCCATTGCATGTCTGTACCAAAATATCTCATGTACCCCGTATGTACACCTACTATGTACCCACAAAAATTTTTAAAAATAAAAATTTTTAAAATGTAAAAATAAATAAATAAGTGTGGCCACTTTGTTAAGTTGGCATCTGCCAGGTTACTTCTTTGTAAAGTTACATTGTACCTTTTGAAAATAATAAGTGATTACAGGAAAAATTATTTAACTATGTGAATATCCTGTTATCCATCAATCTTTCACTCTCCAATTTTAGCATCCACCGGGGGTTTTCCAACTCTGTCATTTATTCAATATTTGTTATTTTGCAATAGAAAATAAGAACAAGCTTCCCCTCCTATTAATTAATCTATAAATATATGAATTCATAGACTCTTATTTAATAAGTAATAATGTATTTCTGTCATTGTTTATTTCGATGCTTACATTGTCCCAGATTTGGCCACTGGGAGCCAGTTTAAAGAGTTTTGGCCTTTATCCCATAAGCAATGGGAAACATATTGCAGGATTTTAGGCAGATGGGTGAAAATATCAGATTTGCTCTTTGACAAATTACTCCAGCTAAATAATAAAAAAAATGATTGGAGGAGATTATTTGTTGTTATTATTTTGTTGTGGTAAGAACACTTAACAGATCTATCCACTTAGCATATATATACATATATACATATCTATATGTATATATATATATACACATCTATATGTATATATATATATACACACACCTATATGTGTATATATATACATATCTATATGTGTATATATGTGTGTATATATAGAGAGATATGTGTATATATATATATAAATTTTTTTTTTGAGAAAGAGTCTTGCTCTGTCACCCAGGCTGGAGTGCAGTGGCACAATCTCAACTCCCTGCAACCTCTGCCTCCCAGGTTCAAGTGATTCTCCTGCCTCAGCCTCCCAAATAGCTGGGAATAGAGGCATGCACCACCATGCCAGGCTAATTTTTGTATTTTTAGTAGAGATGGCGTCACCACGTTGGCCAGACTGGTCTCAAACTCCTGACCTCAGGCGACCTGCCTGCCTTGGCCTCCCAAAGTGCTGGGATTACAGGCGTAAGCCATGGTTGCCCAGCCAGCATATTTTTAAATATTCAATACAGTAGAGTTACCTATAGGCATAATGTTGTACAGCAGATTTCTAGAGCTTCGCTATCTTGCATAAATGGAACTTTATGCCCATTGAATAACAACTCCCTGTTTCTCCCTCAGCTCTACCCCTGGCAACCACCATTCTACTTTCTGCTTCTCTGAATTTGACTATTTTAGATACCTCATACAAGAGGAATTATGTAGTATTTCTCCTAACTGTCTTATTTCACTGACTGTTATTTCCTCAAGATTCATCTATGTTGTTGCATATGTCAGAATTTCCTTTTAAAAGCTGGAAAATATTGGCCAGGCATGGTGGCTCACGCCTGTAATCTCAGCACTTTGGGAGGCTGAGGTGGGTGAATCACTTGAGGTTTACGAGTTCAAGACCAGCCTGGACAACACGGTGAAACTATGTCTGTACTAAAAATACAAAAATTAGCTTAGCTTTGTGGCACTCACCTGTAATCCCAGCTACTTGGGAGGCTGAGGCAAAAGAATCCCTTGAACCTTGGAGGTGGAGGTTGCGGTGAGCCAAAACTGAGCCACTGCACTCCAGCCTGGGCGACTCCATCTCCAAAACAAGAATAAATTAAATGAAAGCTGGAAAATATTCTATTGTGTGTATACACCATATTTTGCTTATCCATTCAGCCATTGATGGACACTTGAATTGCTCTCATATTTTAGCTATTATAAAGAATGCTGCTATAAACAGGGGTATACAAATATCTCTTCAAGATTCTGCTTTCAAGTCTCTTGGCTAAGTATCCGGAAGTCTGATGTCTGGATAAGATGACAGCACTATTTCTAATTTTTTGAGGAATCCTCATACTGCTTCCTACAGCAGATGCACCATTTTCATTCCCACCAACAATGTATAAAGGTTCCATCTTTTTCATGTCCTCACCAACAGGTTTTCTTTTAAAAAAAATAATAATTCTAAGGTAATAGGTGTGAAGTGCTATCTCCCTGTGGATTTGACTTGCATTTCCCTGATGAGTGGTGCTGAATATCTCCTCTTATACATGTTGGCCATATGCAGAAATGTCTTTTCAAGTCCTTTACCCATTTTTAAATTGGGTTGTTAGGTTTTTTGTTGTTTTCTATTGAGTTGTAGGAGTTTCTTAAATATTTTAGTAACTAATCTTTTTGTTTTGTTTTGTTTTTGTTTTTTTGATACGGAGTCTTGCTCTGATGCCCAGGCTGGAGTGCAGTGGCACAATCTCGGCTCACTGCAATCTCCGCCTCCTGGGTTCACGCCATTCTCCTGCCTCAGCCTCCCGAGTAGCTGGGACCACAGGCATGCGCCACCACCACACCCAGCTAATTTTTTTTTTTTTGTATTTTTAGTAGAGATGGGGTTTCACCACGTTAGCCAGAATGGTCTCAATCTCCTGACCTCATGATCCACCCACCCCGGCTTCCCAAAGTGCTGGGATTACAGGCATGAGCCACCGCACCCAGCCGGTAATTAATCTCTTATCTGGTATGTGGCTTGCAAATATCTTCTTCCATTGCACAGGTTTCCTATCACTCTTTTGATTGTTTCTTTTGCTGTGCAGAAGCTTTTTAGTTTGGAAGTTGTCCTACTGGCTGATTTTGCCTTCATTACCTGTGCTTTGATACATTATCCATGAATTAATTGCCAAGACCAATGTCACAATGTCATGAAGTTTTCCTCCATGTTTTCTCCTAGGAGTTTTACAGTTTCAGTTCTTCTGTTTAAGCCTTTAATGCATTTTGAGTTGAGTACTGCGTATGGCATAAGCTATGGGTCCAAATTCATTCTTTTGCATACAGATACAAAGAGAGGATGGTGCAAGAGCTGTGAAGAACATGGGAGGAACATACTGGAAGCTCTCTGTCTCTTTAAGCTTCCTATGTGTGTGTTTCTGCCATGTGTGTGCGTGCATGCATGTGTGTCTGTGTGTGTGTGTGCATAAGCTATGGGTCCAAATTCATTCTTTTGCATATGGATACAAAGAAAGGATGGTGCAAGAGCTGTGAAGAACATGGGAGGAACATACTGGAAGCTCTCTGTCTCTTTATGCTTCCTATCTATGTGTTTCTGCCGTGTGTGTGCGTACATGTGTGTGTGTGTTTGTGTCTGTTTCTCTGTCTGTACTGGTCTCGCTGTCTCTCTTTTATGTGAATACATAGTTTCCTTAACAGTGTGTACTTTTCCCCTAACGACTATACCCTGATGCTTTTGGAAATTCTCTGAACTACTTTTCCTTTTACTATGGTAATAAGCCTTCAGAAACATAATTGAATTCAGATATTAAATACTGTAAGCACTATCATTTAGCTTCTGATGAAAATGTGCATTATTGTATTTGAAATGACAAAAGAAAGAGAGAATCAAAACAACACTTTTTTCTTCCTCCTGTGAAGTCTTTGTGTGGAATAACTCAATCTCTTGTAGGCTGCATTCTCTGTGATGTGGGAAATAGAACCAGGGCTATTAGGCAGCGATAAGATGTGGTTTCCAATTCTGCAGCACTGTGGGAATCTGCTCCGTTGTAGGTTTTATCACCTTCCGATTTGCCAAGTATTTCTAGCAGGGAGAGCACAGAGCTAATCATGGTGGGAGATGGATACAGGAAAAGAACATGAACTTCGGAGTTGGCCATTCACTTGTTCATTCATTCAATCAAACAATACTTATTGATCACAGATGCTGGACTCTCAACTAGGTGCTGGGGATACAATACCTGACAAGAGTGACAGGATCTGAATTCAAAGAGTTTGCTAGCGCTGCTTTTACTACATGGTGGGAGTTTTCATTTTGGTCATTATTTAACTTCCTTGACCCTACTTTTTGATCTATGCAGCTCTGTCAACCCTATTAGGGTGATGTCAAACATAATTGGGGGCATAGCAATAGTTTCTTGCTTAAGCAGTATGGGTCAAGGTGGTCACCATTTTCTATTTAAAGATTTTTTTTCAGATTATTACTTTTTTTGAGACAGGGTCTTTCTCTGTTGTACAGGTGGGAGTGCAGTGGTGCAATCATAGCCCACTGCAGCCTCAAGCTCCTGGGCTCAAGCAATCCTCCCATCTCAGCCTCCCAAGTAGCTGGGACTACAGACATGTGCCACCACTCCCAGCTGATTTTTTTTTCTTTTTGTAGAGATGGGATCTCATTGTGTTGCCCAGGCTGGTCTTAAACTCCTGGGCTCAAAACAGTTCTCTCACCTCAGCCTCCCAAAGTACTGGAACTACAGGCACTAGTCACCGTGCCCGGCCAGCATTTTCTTTTCTCTTCCACTGAACCCCCAAATGAGGCTTTTAAATTGCTTCTCACTTTTGCTCTCAGTTGATGCATGAGCTCTGTGCTATACGGGCAGTCAACTGGACCTTGCAGATTCATGCTCCAAGGAGGCTAGAAAATTCTCCATTTTTTAGGTTTTTATGCATAGAAAATTGGTCATAAGGTGCTATAAATTTTCCTAAAAGAAAGTAGGAGACATCAGAGGGAAAAGAGAAACATTTCTGAGGGAAACTATTGTATTTTCTTTCTCCTGATACTGTTCCCATCTGGCTCCCTTGTCGTAGAATTTGGGTGTTTCTGTAGAGTTAGGAGAGGCACAGAATTAGGAAAAGTTTTGAAAGCTCTGCAGAGTCATTCTTGTGACCTATGTCAGTCTTGGTCAAAAATATATATGCTGAAACAGACAAGAGGAGATGCATTAACTGTCCCACTTGTAATTCTTTCATGAAATGAAAATACTAAAATATTGTACATTAATCTCACGTAGCTTGGACTTTTCCTCCGTTTCAGCCTCTGGGCCACTCATGGTCTAATGCTTTGAGACAGGATGCTGGATGCTGCCTGATACTCATTCTTCCCTGCATTCTTCTTTCTTAGTCACAGAATTCTGATTCTCAGCTAGATACATGACTTCCCAATCAGAAGTTTACTCTTTTTTCAACCTCTCTCAAAGCTAGATGTGATGTGTAACTAAATTCTGGCCAAAGGGCTGTAGGTAGAAGTGTCACAAGAGTCTTCTGGAGAGTCTCCTTAAAAAAGAAGTGTGTCCTTTCTCCTTCTTGTTAGCTGGAACTTGGTTGTGATGGCAGGAGCTAGGTCAGCTCTCTGGTACCATGAAGTCAACATGCTGAGGTTAGTGGAGCAATAAGATTAAAAAGCCTAGGTCTCTGAAACCACAGAGCTGCTGTACCGGTCTTGACTTATCTATACTGGGCTAAATTTATATATGAGAAAGAAACAAACTTATTTTCCTTCCTTCCTTCCTTCCTTCCTGCCTGCCTGCCTGCCTGCCTTCCTTCCCCTTTCCTTCCTTCTCTTTTGTTATAGACAGCTGAACCCCTCAACACACTTTTATTTTAAACAAGAAGAAACAACCCAGAGAAGGTAGATGACTTGCCTTGGATTCCAGTGGCAGGACTGTGACTAGGATCCAGCTTTCCTTACTTGAAGTACAAATCTCTTCCAATAATCTCAAACTGCCTCTTGTTAATTTTGGGTCAGTGTAAAAACAGGAAATACTGGACAAGTCAGATATATATCATTAAAATTGTTAGAGGATCACCAGCGAATGAGACGAAGGAACACCAAAGGCATGCTTCTAGTATATCATGGATATTCTGGAACATGTGGATGTCCAAAAATGCATAGATTTCTTTCTCCTTTTTTTTTTTTAAAGAATGAAGTAAGACAAATTGAGAGATTAGGCCATCAGCCAATATTGATTTCCTTGAAAATGGTTGGCGTGGAACAATTACACCTACTGACTAGTTGATATAACAAGTTGTGAGTTGAAATGAAGTGGAATAACTTGGTCTTGGTAGAGTCCCGGGGTGGGTGCATGTGTTTGTAAAGTTGAGTTGAGTTCATAATGGTGCTTTTAGAGAAAACTCCTTTAGAAGCTTTGTTTAGAGAAAGCAGGGACATAATAGCCCTCTTGGATGTGTACACATAATTAAGTGGCTTTTACTGCTGAATCGGGCTTCTTTTCCTGCTGTGGTGGCATTTTCTTCTTGTTTAAAGGTTTTGTTTTTAAAGTATGAAATGGTTTATATGTGGAATCTAAAAAAGTAGATTCCACAGACACAGAGAGGAGAAAGGTGGTTATCAGAGGCTGGGTGGAGAGGAGGAGGGATTGGGAAAAGAAAGATATTTCTCAAGGGGCACAAAGTTTCTATTAGATAGGTGAGATGTTTTAGAAAACTATTGTACTGCGTAGTGACCATAGTTAATAACGATGTATTGTACAATTCAAAGTTGCTAACAAATTTTTACCACCAAAAAATGATAAGCTGGTGAGGTGACAGGTATGTTATTTAGTTTGATTGACTCTTTCTGCAGTGTACACACAGATCCAGACATCACATTGCATCCCACAAATATACACAATTATTATTTGTCAATTAAAAGTGAACTAATTTTAAAAATCATGAAACAGCTTGTAAAACGGGAACAGTGTGATATGGTAGAGATCAATACATGAAAATATTTGACTTAGTGTTTATTGATGTAATGTGAAACAATAAAATTTATTGTCTTCTGATAGCTAGTGCTGTTTGTTTGTTTTTGACAGAGTCTTGCTGTGTTGCTAGGCTGGAGTTCAGTGGCACGATCTCAGCTCACTGCAATCTCCACCTCCTGGGTTCAAGCAATTCCCCTGCCTCAGCCTCCCAAGTAGCTGGTATTACAGGCGCCTGCCACCACGCCTGGCTAATTTTTTGTATTCTTAGTAGAGACGGGGTTTCATCATGTTGGCCGGGATGGTCTCGATCTCCTGACCTCATAATCAGCCCGCCTCGGCCTCCCAAAGTGCTGGGATTATAGGCGTGAGCCACCGCACTCGGCCAGCTGGTGCTTTTTTAGAGCCAGGGCACTGTTTGAACAGTCCTTGTGAGGAGGCAGGAGTCTGACTGACTTGGAATGTGGGCTGGAAAACCACAATTTGAGTTTTTAAAAATCCATGAAATGTTGAAAGTGGTAAAAGTAAATTGAAACCCATTCTGTGAAGATGTCACCTCCTTCAGAAAGCCTACCTTGATATTCAAGTCTTGTTTGTCAGATCCTCCCACTGGCTCTCAAGCACCCTGGGGGTTTAACTGTTAGAGCACATATTGCAATGTGTTACTGGAACTTGTTATATGTATACCTATAGCAATACTTATCCAGCCCTTAGCATCATCTATTTAACCTTCACCATGACCATCTTAGGTAATATTAGTATTGTTACTACTGTTTTTTATTATCGTCATTTTGCAAAAGTTTAGTCTTTCAATGACTTGTTCAGGGTCAAACAGCGAGTAAATATAAAAGGCAGAATTTAAACCTAGTATTTTTTTTATTTTCTACCCAACTAATAACAATGTACGATTATGGAAATAAGAGAAAATTCAGAGGACTGAAGATTGGCACAAGGTAGATAATTTAGCAACATGTGTCAAATGCTTCAAAGATGTGCATAACCTGTGAGTTATCTTTTTTATTTCTAGGAATTTATTCTACAGATGCCATTGAAAATGCCATATTAGTTTTGAAGGTAGAAAAGAAAGCAAGAGACCGGGTGCAGTGGCTCATGCCTGTAATCCTAGCACTTTGGGAGGCTGAGGCAGGTGGGTTAACTGAGGTCAGGAGTTCGAGACCAGCCTGGCCAACATGGTGAAAACCTGTCTCTACTAAAAATACAAAAATTAGCTGGGCATGGTGGCGGACGCCTGTAGTCCCAGCTACTCAGGAGGTTGAGGCAGGAGAATCGCTTGAACCGGGGAGGCGAAGGTTGCAGTGAGCCGAGATCATGCCACTGCACTCCAGCCTAGGAGACAGAGCAAGACTCTGCCTCAAAAAACAAAAGAAAAGAAAGCAAGGGTGATATTTTACCTTCCCCAAAAGAAGACTATTTGATGTCTAAAAAGCATAGGGTGTCAGTTGTGCATTTGTTACAGTTGATTTTAGTTCTAAAGAAAAGCTAGTATTACACTCTTCATTTCTAGAAGAAACAAAGTAATTTAAGGCTAAGCATGCAACTGAGTTCTGAGGTTTTCCTTGCTGCAGAGGTTCTCTAAAAGTCTTAATTCCTGTAATGCAGTTTGGATATTAACTTTTGGCTGTTTTGCCCCCAAACCAACATGAAAGTAGGAGGCTAACGGTACACCAACGTCCTCTTCCAGATTTCCAATACCCCGAAGACCTTGGGCAACAGCTTTTGGCCTTGCAGGGAGGTCTCAGGCTACATTTGCAGTTTCTGACAAGTATTTCCTTCTCTCTCTACATTTTGCCTCCCCTCCAAGCCCAGTAATGAGGAATCCAGTATAGAATAATTAGACTGCGATTGAGGTGCCTGCCAATTATGCTGATGGAACTGAAGTCTTATTAGACTAATAAGGTTTTCTAAATTGAACTTGGGGTTTTTGGTGATGTGAGTATTCCTGAGAGAAGTTGCTCAAGTATTGAAAATGAGTTTACCTAAGGATAAATGTTCACCTTGGATGAACTGGAGTGAGAAGTGGGTTCACAATCAAATTCCGCCACTCATCCGCAATGGGACCTCGGGCAGGCATTTCAGTTTACAGATGGAGAATCAAGTCTCCTGCCCTATCTGTAAAATGGCAAAATTAATTCCCACACACCTGAAAAGATTAAGAGGATAATGAGCTAAAAAAGCAGCAAAACATGTGATATTTTATATGAATTATCTTATAAAGCTTAACTTTAAGCAGGGTTACTTAATCATTCTACAGAGTAAACAATAAAATACAGGTAATCATATTATTATTGTTACAAATGTCGCATAATCTTGAAGAGTTTTGCAGACAGGGAAACCTACATTTGAATCTCATCCACAACACTGACAAATACTGTTTTGCCACTCTTCACCTGGATTTATCTCTGTCCTTAAATAAAGAATAAAAACAGTAACAAAAATCGCTAGGTCATGTGACATTGTTATGAGGTTAAATCAACGAATACATGAAAAGTGCCTTTACCACACTGCCTTAGGAAAGGAATTTCCCATTACTGACTGAACGGAAGTGTGATGGAGATAATTATTTTCAGTTGAACTTGAAATGTATTGCTGGTACAAGTTTTCCAATTCAAGGTTGTCCAAATGTACAAAATATATTTATATCAGGATTGTGGTGCTATTCATGTTATGTGTAATTCTATGCATTAAAATGATTTTGGAAATAATTAGATCAAATCAACTAAAGAAAAGAATACTTTTTCATATAATGGTTAAGTCTAGAGTTTAAGTTGGATTCAGGATCTTGAACCTCATTAACAACAGTGTGTCTTTTTGTTCATCTCTTGCATCTCTTCATCTTTAATCACGTATCTCCATGTGGATCTTAGCCCTCCACGTGGGAAGTGTGGTTATCTCTTCCAATGCTCAGATATTATTCATGGGAAAAGCTCTGAGACACTCTGCTTAGGTCTAATTTTAAAAAGTGCTATTGGTTCAACTGGAGTTGCTATCCCCATCTCAGCTGCTGAAAGCCTTCGGAGGCATCCTAGCCAGAGATCTCAAAGTCCTTACATAGCTTCTGACCCCAACCTCTGTCTGTGCTAATCTTAGCAGCAACATGGTCCCCTACTGTAATGACATCCAAATTCCTACTTTAGAAATTTCTCTAATTCCACATTTCCTGACAATAAGAGTTAAGCAGGGAATGGCATGGAACTCTGGTAGCTAGTGAGGAATTTTTCCTTTCTTAGAAAGGACAGAGCAATGTTAGCACGACTTAGAGAACATCCACTTATTCTGCAAACACGCCTTAACCATACTCTTGGAAGGCTCCTTAACACCAGGGTTTGAGAAATGACGATGTAACATTGGGTTGTTTGAGCTCCCATGTTTAGCGGGACAAACATTTCACAAACGACCAAAGTTAATATTGAGAAGTGTTATAATAATAATAATAACACTGAGTGAACAGGCCAATAAACCAGCCAGAGCTGGGTTTTCAGTGTCTAATAGGTCTCCTGGAGAAGGCACTCCCTCATTTGGATCCTACAAGATGGGCAGAAGTCATTTTGTGCTGAAACGGAGAGCAGAACCATTCCATATGATTGGTTGCCCTCCTACCTGCTGTCTTTTGGGAAGGCCTGAAGAGCTGCTTCACAGGTGGTCTACCGATCCCCTGGCACAAGATAACATCATGCTTTACCAAGGTGGACCCATCTGGGTGAGACAAGAAGAAATATTTTTAAAAAGAAAAAAGAAAAAAATGAAAGAGAAGAAAAAGAAGCAAAAAAAAAAAACAAAAAAAAAGTGTTTACCCAGTGCCTGCGTCCCAATGAGAAGAGATTGAGCTGCCAATAATTGAGCAAGGCTCTCTGATGATATAGATTAAACCAGAAGGGCCAACAGTAAACAAGATGAACTTCAAACGAGCAGCGTTCTGGCTCTCTGGGGACCTCCATTAACGAGTCACCAGATAGGCAATTACTGTACAGTTCTTGCAATGACCGGGATCAAACGCGAGCATTCTGCACAGTAGGCAGTCAGAAAGCAGGCAGACAAAAAACTGTGAGAATATGCCATTAAATCTTAATTATTCTTCAAAGGGAACAAGCACAACCAGGGGGCAGAGAAGGAAGGAATATTCAGAATCTCACCAACGCCTGGGGCTTGGGGCAGTAGCACAGCTACTGTTTCAATGCTTGTATTTACTTAAGACTGAATCTCTCCTTCTGACTTCTGCGCTGGGCTGGGGAATTTGGTTTACATAAGCAGCCCAGTATCTCAGACCCTCTGTATCTTCTTCTGGAGTATATGAAGGCTGTAGTACCAGGCCAAATTTTGCACACAAGGTTTGAATTAGAATGATTGATATTTTTATGATGCAAAGAAATAGCACACCCTCCAGTGTTGACCACAGATAACACTTGAATTCAGAGTAGTCTTTTAGCGCCTTTGGAATTAACATTCTCTGTTCTGTAATTCACAGGCATCAAGTATCATGCTAATCACGTGTCATTTCCCTGAGGCATACAATTCAGGTGTCCTTGATTAGTGCATGGAAGCCACAGCATCCTAAACTTAACATGTGGTCCTGGTTAAATGGAAGGCTTAAAGAACTCGAAAGGTATTAATTTTGAATGCTGATTTTCAATACTATATGTATCACTCTGGTGTGCATGTGTGTGTGTGTACGTGTAAGAGAAATTGAGATTTTACAGAATACATGAATTTAGATCCCATTTTTATCACTTAGCATTATGGTTTTAAATATTCTGTATCTGTAGGAGAAGCTAACCCAGCACTCACAGTGGATATACAAAGTGAAACTTGTGTAATTTTAAATTTGCCAGTAGCCACATTAAAAAAAAGATATAGCTAAAATTAATCCCAGTAATATATTTTATGGAACCCAATATATTCGCAATATTATTCTAATATAAAAATTATTGAGATACTTTACATTCTATTTTTTTTTTTTTTTTTTGCACTGCCTGAAATCCAGTCTGCATTTTACAATTCCTGCTTATCCCAACTTGAACTAGCCACATTTCAAGTTCACTTGGGGCTGCTGGTTTTCATATTGGACAGCACAGGACTAGACTGTGTCCCCAGTTCCACTCCAGATCATTTCTACCTGTAAACTTTCATCTAAGAAAGATGCGGTATGCTGTACAGAAAGTTCTGTGTGGCTGCCGCCAGCCTGGTAAAATAGATTAGACATCTATGACCTAAAATCTCCAAAACCATAAATGAAGAGGCCTGTGATGGGGTCAACCTTGAAAAGTTCACACCACAATAGCTGTGTTCAAGGTCACAATGAGGACTGCACCAATGAGATCCTCTACACTAGAAAGTTTGAACTTGGGACAAAGGGAGACCACCCAAGTCTTTTTCCTTCAGTCTCCATTCAGCCATCGGAAGCACTCTGTAGGAGAAAGGGATAAGGGCAAATTGGAGTTCCCAGGACATGTTTGTGCCTACGAATCATGACAATGCTTTTGAAAATGCAGATTCCCAGGCCTTACCACAAGAGATTCTGAATCAGTTTGGAGGCATCTGTCTAACAAGGTACCTTTTCAATTAAAAAGAATTCATTATAGAAGCAGCCCATTGAGCTTTGAGAGGAAACACAAAGCCCCATCACCCTACTCTGTAACCCCCACCATGTATTGCTATGATGGTTAATATTGAGTGTCAACTTGATTGGACTGAAGGATGCAAAGTATTGTTCCTGGGTGTATCTGTGAGGATGTTGCCAGAGGAGATTAACATTGGAGTCAGTGGACTGGGAGAGGCAGGCTCACCTTGAATCTGGGTGGGCACCATTTAATCAGCTGCCAGCATGGCTAGGATAAAAGCAGATAAAGGAACGGGAAAGGATTAGACTGGGCTGAGTCTTCCAGCCTTCATTTCTCTCTTGTGCTGGATGCTTCCTGCCATCAAACATCAGACTCCAAGTTCTCCAGCTTTTGGACTCTTGGGGTTGCACCAGTGGTTTGCCAGGAGCTCTCAGGCCTTCGGCCACAGACTGAAGGCTGTGCTGTCGGCTCCCCTACTTTTGAGATTTTGGGACTTGGACTGGCTTCCTTGCTCCTCAGCTTGCAGGCAGCCTGTGTGGGACTTTGCCTGGTGATTCTGTGAGTCAATACTCTTTAATACACTCTCTTTCAGATATATATATATCCTATTAATCCTGTTCCCCTAGAGAACCCTAATACAATGACTTTTGCCTCACAATCTTTCATGTTTGGGGGTAAAGAGATCAGAAACTGCAAAATAAGAGTGACTTCTTAACTGCACTCTGATTGCAGCATTCTATTCCCCCCGCCCCCAATTATTCCACCTTCCCTGCACTGTGTGACTTTACTTATAGTGTGGAAAATATGCAGACATGTCGGATTATCCAGATTTTACCCCAAGTGTTTCCTTCCCATGTTCCTTTCTTGTTCTCAGCCCCGTTTACTATCCTTAGGTACTTGTAAAACCAAGAAACAAGATCACTGCTCCAAAGACATTTGTAGAAGACAAAACAGACCTTTCAAGAGAAGATGATGGCCTATGACTGTGGTTCCATAGCAAATGGTACATACGGGAGCCACTGAAGATGACATGTGGAAGTTGTCTGTTCTCACACTACTATGAAGAGATACCTGGGACTGGGTAATTGATAAAGGAAAGAGGTTTAATTGAATCACAGTTCCGCATGGCTGGGGAAGCCTTAGGAAACTTACAATCTTGGCAGAAGGCAAAGGAGAAGCAGGCACCTTCTTTATAGGGCAGCAGGACAGAGTGAGTGCAAGAAGGGGAAATGCCAGACGCTTGTAAACCCATCAGATCATGTGAGATTCCCTCACTATCACAAGAACAGCATGGGAGAAACCACCCCCATGATTCACTTACCTCCACCTGGTCCCAGGTGGAGCTTACAGGGATGACAATTCTAGGAGGGATTTGGGTGGAGACATAGAGCCAAACCATATCGGAAGTGTTGTTTACATCTCCTTAGCTCTTCAAAAGCTAATTTCCCCAATTTCAACCTGACTGTAAATGTGAAATGTTCATTCTTCCACCTGTTTGCATCACCTTTGAGTGATTCCTCAACCTAACCTGAGTTCTCTAGTAAGAAAATTAAATACTCAAACCTTGCTGCTTATTGTTGTAATCAATAGTAGAGCCTTGACTTTCATAACACATCCTCACTTAGAAATGCTTCATAATCTCATGCCTTTGTAAATGTGACTGTGTTTTGTGTGGACTTGAACCACAATGAAGCTTGATGTCCATAGTGTTCATTTTTTAGAGGATTATTTTACTATTCAGAAAATGTTTGCACATACATTGTCTCTTCTGGCCCTTGAAACATTCCTTGTGTGGCTGAAGAAAGTCAATAGTGGAACCATTTAATAGATAAGGACACTGAAGCTCAGGTATATTAAATGCAAAATCACAGGATGATGCGATGGCACAGCCAAGGAGAGGATGCTGGTTTGAGACCTCATATTTTGGTCCTCTTTCTACTTTACCTCTCACTGCCACTTTCTCAAAGAATATCAGATGCTCACATATATCTGGCATGTGTGTTCTTTTTAACATTTCTAAACTTCATCTAAAGTGATGCTTCTGTGCAGAAATTCAGCCCTGACCACAGGGCTCCTGGAAATGCCTATCATGAGCAACAGTGAGAACAGCCCCCGCGGTATTTGTGTTTCAAATCTATCTACAGAAAAGATTGAGAACCAGAAGCCCTTTTCCTTTTTTGAATGCTAGCTGACTCACTGTTGAAGAAAGGAGAACGCTTTCAATTATGCTGTTTGACTGCAGTGACAGGGATCCAAATGAAATGGCTGCATCCCTTCCCTTTCATCCCAACCTCGGTGACAGCAAACTCTGATGTGACTGAGGGTTGGCTTGTGAAGGAGTCATTAGGAAATTCTGCCTAAGCCATAGCGCGATGAGAAGGATGTATCCTACAGTGCTGATTTTCCTGTGCCCCCTCAGAGGAAAGCTGTCAGATGAGCAGGAGGAGTATTCTATGGCAAACAGCAAGCTAATAGGTTACACAGATAACTCTCTGACTTTGCCTTACAGGACCTGTGCTATAGATCTTAGGGCAAGGTTCATGCTCAGGGGGCCAACTCTATGGGTTAGAATTTGAGTTTAAGCAGCTTCTTCTCATATTTCATGGCAAGCCCAAAGTCCTCTGCTCTCCAGTGAATAGGTCAGGCTATGCTGTTTCCATAGCTAGGTAAATAAAGCAAAACTTAGGTGTCCGGAGCCTAGGTCCAAGCTGAGGACATGCTGGTTGCATTACCTCAGGGAAGCGAGAGTGAAGCATCCACATGAATTGCATCTCATGACCATCTTCGACTTTTCCACTTGGCAAATATGAGGACTTGAAACCTGAAAGGGACTGTGACTTTCTAAAATCATACAGAGAGGGGCCAGGCACAGTGGCTCACACCTGTAATCTCAGCACTTTGGGAGGCCGAGGAGGGTGGATCACCTGAGGTCAGAAGTTCAAGAACCCCCAGACCAACATGATGAAACCCTGTCTGTGTTGAAAATACAAAAATTAGCTGGGCATGGTGGCACACACCTGTAATCCCTGCTACTCAGGAGGCTGAGGCAGGAGGACTGCATGAACCTGGCAGGTGGAGGTTGCAGTGAGCTGAGATCACGCCACTGCACTCCAGCCTGGGCAACACAGCGAGACTCTACCTCAGGAAAACAAACAAAAAAATTCAACAAAATAAAATCATAGAGGGAGGAAAGAGAGGTGTTTCTCCAGTCTTCTGGTCACCTGTAATTCTTTTCTCCTAGGCCAAGTGTGCATCTGTCACCTCAATGTTTATGAGTCTATGTCTGGATACTTGGAATACAATTCCAACTTCTTTTCTAGGTTTTCACAGCTTTGAAAAAGCTCTATCCTGTGTCCCTGGGCCTCATTCCCTACTTCTTCTAATCTCCTTCTCTTTGTTCACTTCCTTGAGCCATAGTAGCCTCGTTTTGTTTATTGAATGCAACATATCAGCCTCAGAACCTTTTAAAACAATTCAACAAAATAAAATCATAGAGGGAGGAAAGAGAAGGTGTTTCTCCTGTCTTCTGGTCACCTGTAATTCTTTTCTCCTAGGCCAAGGGTGCACCTGTCACCTCAATATTTATAAGTCTATGTCTGGATACTTGCAATACAATTCCAACTTCTTTTCTAGGTTTTCACAGCTTTGAAGAAGCCCTATCCTGTGTCCCTGGGCCTCATTCCCTACATCTTCTAATCTCCTTCTCTTTGTTCACTTCCTTGAGCCATAGTAGCCTCGTTTTGTTTATCGCATGCAATCTCTCAGCCTCAGAGCCTTTTCCCGACTGTTCTTGGTCTGCAGTTCTCTCCCTTTGATGCATCTGCAGATTTTTCCTTCCCATTCTTCAGACCCGGGCTCAGAAGTCACTTTCTCTGAAAGGCATTGCTGTGGGGCGATATTCAAAATTGTCCACTGTCTTCATCACTTCACTTTCTTGTTCTCTTAATATCAACCTCTGAAATCATCTTTTGACATGTGTGTTTAATTGATTTTCACTTTTGTTCCTCTTGCTCCAGAGGGCAATCTCAGAGAGTACTTTGTTCATCACTCTATCCCTGGTACCTCCCACAATGCCTTTCAAATACGAAATGCTCAAGTAATATATGCTCAATGAATTGATACATGAGATGCACCTTTATTTGCTTGTGATTTTTTTTTCTTGAAATCAGGATCCACCTTGAGCCTGATATCTACATTTTCAATGGTAGTGTTGCTTTTTGCTGTACTTCCATAAATTCAAATACCTATATATCTATAGCGATGCCTATACACATATTGACATTTTGTCTATTATTATATTAGGGGGTTTACCTTGTTAGAGCTAGCTTTTGGACTCCTCAGTCATCTTCAACTTTTCAGGAGTTGACAGCCCAGTCTTGGTTGATACTATGACTCTCGACTCCACCACTTAGCTGCAACATTGGTAAATTTTGATTTTCAAATACAAATAAATTTAATCCTTAATAATTTTCAGCTGGGAACTTTCTGGGGGTTTCTTAAAAATTATGATAATAACTAGAGACTTCTTTTAATGTTATTAATTCAGACTTAGAATCAACGGCATAGGAAAAACTTCTGTTTTCTTGATTAAGAAGTGCAAAAGCAAATGGTTTGGTCACTATTATTTCTGTAGAAAAAGTGATGTTATAGAATTAAAAATACTTGCTTCCTCAAGATTTCCTTCCCACTCTCCTTCCTTCCCTGTGTACATCCTTCTTCTCTTCCATTTTCTTTTCTCCCTTCCTTTCTCCTTTTTCTTCTCATTTTTTTAATTGTCTCTTTCTTCATCCCCTTTCTTTCTTACAAAAAGGGCTGTCTGAAGCAGTAAAACCACAGTCTCAAACGAATGCAAGCTCACATTCCTCAATGGGGAGGTGATTTTCAAAAGGCTCACCTTTTTAAAGGCAATTTTTAAGAGGAAATCCTCACTTTCTCCATACAAAAATCACCCTTGTCAGATGGGCTTCTGAGATAAAGATGAAGTGATCACTGTGCCCCCAATTATACAAGATACTGTATTTTTACAAAGGAGTTTACCTTGGAGAATAAAATTATTTTTTTCCTGATTTAAAATTGTTCTTGCAAAATTGCTATCTCCTTTTCTCAAGGTATGTATAGTGCACCATGACAACCTCAGCAAATAAAAGTAGTTCCAGCAGGAAAGGAGGCAAAAGCCTGTGTGGTATAACACTCTCTGGCTGACAGATCAGCCCACAGTGCAAAACACAAGGAGAGTAAAACAAATGACGAATAAATGAGAAAGCAAGCAGGATAGTGGTTGACTCCTACTCCACAAATGGAGGGGTGCTCGCACCCAGGGAGAGAATCCAATTGGGCATTATGATTGCAAGTATACTTTTAGGGGTATTCTAGAGAAGGCAAAGAGGAACTTATTCCAGTCCTGCCTCCATGCGGACACGTTTTCCCTCCGCCTCCAAAACTGCAATTGTCTCCCTTGTGGTGTTTGGTAATGAATCCTCAGCTCTGTGACATAAAGGCCAGAGAGCTTTGTTCTGTATCCGTGGAGTTTGCAAAGAGATTAGCAAGGTCTAAAGAAATGAAAAAAATAAATAAAAACATCTGGAAACAGGGGCTTTGCATTTTCCTTTTGCCCTGGGTGTGTTTGGAAGCTGAGAACTGGGGAGAGGACCACTGAATATCCTTTCTTTTTTTTTTTTGAGAGACGGAGTCTTGGTCTGTTACCCAAGCTGGAGTGCAGTGGCACAATCTCGGCTCACTGCCACCTCCACCTCCCGGGTTCAAGTGATTATCCCACCTCAGCTTTCCAAGTAGCTGGGGTTACAGGCACACACCACCACGCCCAGCTGATTTTTGTATTTTTAGTAGATATGGGGTTTCACCATGTTGGCCAGGCTGGTCTCAAACTTCTGACCTCAGGTAATCCCCTCAGGTAAACCCACCTCAACCTCCCAAAGTGCTGGGATTACAGGCGTGAGCCACCACACCTGGCCTGAACTTCCTTTCATGTTGCCAAGCCTAGTACCCACCATGATTCAAATAGGTAAATAGGACAGGATCAGTCAACTCTCCTGCTAGAAGCACTTGTAGCCAAAATGATGACTGCTGTTGTAATTTCTGTTTCAGTTTTTTCCAATCAGAGTAGTATCTTGAAGCAGAAGTATGCAGACAAAATTTTTGAGGCTTCCTTCTAATGCAGCAAAAATAGATTCAGCATTTGATGTATGTTAATCATTGTTCCAGGTGCTCTGGGAGTAAAATTAAATAAGCCTGTTCTTGCCCTTATATAAATTAGTAATGTAGACGGAGAGGCAGATATACACACAAGTACTTATAAGTAAAGGTCAAACTTTGTATTTTACTTATGTATTGTATTTGGCTATCTCTCCCATCAGAATGGAAATTCCTTGAGGGCAGGGATTTGGGAGAGAAGAGTTTAGTTTGTTAACTATTTTGTTCCACTCATTAGAAAATAATAAGCACCCAATAAATAATTACAAAATCAAGGAATTAGAAAAGTAGGTATAAAAGCCAACACAGAGGTTCCAGAGAAACAGAATTGTTCCAGTAGGTTTGCTCTAGAAGAAATGGTGTTTCAGCATGGATTTAAATAAGACACAATATCCTTCCCAGCCTCTGGTAACCATCCGCCTACTCTGTGTTCATAAGTTCAATTGTTGTGATTTTTAGATCCTACAAATAAGTCAGAACATGTAATGTTTACATTGCATCCCTTTATCAAAACATCTCATGTACCCCATAAATGTATACACCTACTGATATGGTTTGGCTGTGTCCCACCCAAATCTCACCTTGAACTGCAGCTCCCATAATCCCCACATATTGTAGGAGAAACCTAATGGGAGGTAACTGAATAATGGGGGCAAGTCTTTCCCATGCTGTTCTGGTGATAGTAAGTCTCATGAGATCTGATGGTTTTATAAAGGGCAGTTCCCCTGCACAGGCCCTCTTGGCAGCTGCCATGTAAGACATGACTTTGCTCCTCCTTCACCTTCTGCCATGATTGTGAGGCCTCCCAAGCCATGTGGAACTGTGAGTCCATTAAACCTCTTTTTCTTCATAAATTACCCAGTCTCACGTATTTCTTCATAGCAGTATGAAAATTGACTAATAAACCTACTATGTACCCACAACATTTTTACTTTTTGAAAATGTAAAAGTAAATAAATATAAATATCATGCACAAGGTTGATAGTGAAGCCAGGAAAAAAATGATGAAACAATTTTAGTTCTTTGATTATAAAATTGATATCATATCATAATATAAATTAATTTTAGGAAAAATAAAGAGCAGTGAGCAACCCAGAGGCTCAATTTCCCGAGAACCACATGTGCTACAAAGGTGCATTCTTCCCTTTTTAAAAATTTTCCTCAACACGTTTATCCCACACAGCTGCAAAGCCTTCCCTGCACTTGTGACACAAAACCTTACTTCTTTCAAGTAGCATGTGTCAATGTTGTTATGCAAGCCTTTATATGTATTATTTTCAGGAAAGGAGTGGGATTCTCCACCAAGTTAGCCAAAGCATGATTCACTCAAGTATTCAATGAGTTGGGTTGTAAAAGACAGGTCAGCAAAAAACCAGAGGCAGGCAAGGACGGGTGGTCCTAACGGAAACTTGAGCTGTGCCATGATGAGTGTATAATGGCATGAGGGACAAAGAAGGTGAGACTGATAATAAAAGTGGACACCACAGTTTAAACTGTGAGGCTGAGGCGGGCAGATCACTTGAGGTCGGGAGTTCGAGACCAGCCTGGCCAACATAGTGAAACCCTGTCTCTACTAAAAAAACAAAATTTAGCCAGCTGTGGTGGTGCACACCTGTAATCCCAGCTACTCAGGAGGTTGAGGCACAAGAATCACTTGAATCCAGGAGGCAGAGGTTGCAGTGAGCCAAGATTTTGCCACTGCACTCCAGGCTGGGCAACAGAGTGAGACTCCATCTCAAAAAATAATAAAGTAAATAAAATAAACTGCTCTATGGCCCCAGAGATCCTTTGATGCTTGCATGAAGAGGGCTGAAAGATTTCAGCAGTGGAAATCATATGAACTGGTCCTTGAAGATGTAGAATTCTACTAAAAGGAGAACAAGAAAAAATGTGGGCACAAACTTAGCAGACGAGGTTAGCTCAGGAGAAGTAATTGTCTACAAGGAGCCATTGTGTCACAAGAAAAAATATTTTGGTTTATAATTTGAAGTCCCGAACGCCATTTGACTCATGGTCATGTTATCCTCAGTCAGAACACCAAGTTCACTTAATAAGCTTTTGCACGCATGGCTGAGGCCTATTGTCCCTGCAGCAAAGAGTGATTTCTGGGTGTGCCTAAAGCATCTGCTGAATCTGGGCAATAAGGAGGCTTCCCTCTCTCACCAGAGCCCAGATAGGGACTTTTTGTCAAAGCATCCTGGTCTCCCAATCTGGGGCACTCAGATTCCTCCATGCTTCAGTCTTTCTAGAAGCCCAGAGGATGAATCCCAACTTTCTGGTTATACTTTGGAGCAATGCAGGGAGTACTGAAATGCAAAATCCATGCCCTAAATGACCGCCAATGACTCCTGTTTTTATATATATATTTTTGCAACTGATTCTCGCTTTGTCGCCCAGGCTTGAGTGCAGTGTTGCCATCTCAGCTCACTGCAACTTCTGCCTCCCTGGTTCAGGCAATTCTCCTGCCTCAGCCTCCCAAGTAGCTGGAATCACAGGCATCCACCACCACACCTGGCTAATTTTTGTATTTTTAGTAGAGACGGGATTTCGCCATGTTGGTCAGGCTGGTCTTGAACTCCTGACATCAAGTGATCCGCCCGCCTCAGCCTCCCAAAGTGCTGCGATTACATGCATGAGCTACCATGCCTGGCTTGTTTATAAATTTTGTTCTTAAAGATACATTCTTCAGTGTCATCTCCAGCAACGATAATCAACAGTTAAGGACACCGTGATATTTGTTTTGTGGTAAAACTTGTTTTAGAAGAACAACGTGTTTAATCAAAGGGAGACTATCATGTATTTTCATATCCACTTCCTTACTTACCTTTTCACATCAACTCGTGTTCATTTTCATATCCATTTCCTTACTTACCTTTTCACATCAACTCGTATCCATTTTCATATCCATTTCCTTACTTACCTTTTCACATCAACTCGTATCCATTTTCATACCCATTTCCTTACTTACCTTTTCACATCAACTTGTATCCATTTTCATATCCATTTCCTTACTTACCTTTTCACATCAACTCGTATGCTACTTCCTCCAGAAAAACACCCTTAACATCCTTTTTGGCCTCTTTTAAAATTCCTCTTCTCCATGTTCCTGCAGTACCCCAGTTTACCTGTGTCTGGCACTGAAGATGCTGTGCTCTATTGTACATTTGGGAGTCTCCCCTTCTCACTGGAGACTGGGCTCCCTAAGGGCGGGTCTGTCCTGAGTATCTCTGTGGTGTCCCATCTGGTGCAGTGTCTAGCATTGGTCAACAGATGTTCATGGCACTGAACTGATAAATTGTTGTGTGTATATGTGTCACGTGTTCCTGGCAAAGGACTAAGTTGCTAGCCAGGCACAGTGCCTCACACCTGTAGTCCTAGCACTTTGGGGGGCTAAGGCAGACAGATTGCCTGAGCTCAGAAGTTTGAGACCAGCCTGGATAACATGGTGAAACCCTGTCTCTGCTAAAAAATACAAAAAATTAGGTACGTGGGATGGCACATGCCTGTAATCCCAGCTACTCGGGAGGCTGAGGCACAAGAATTGCTTGAATCCAGGAAGCAGAGGCTGCAGTGAGCTGAGATCATACCACTGCACTTCAGCCTGGGTGACAGAGAAAGACCCTATCTCCAAAAATAAAATAAATAAATAAATAAAAGACTAACTTGCTGAAAAATTCTAATGGGTCTTCTCGAATGAAATTATAGATGATTGTAATTTTCATATATATATACACATTTATATAAATTACATGTATCTCTATATATTTATATAGAGATAACATATATATGAATTAGAACCATCTATATAATTTATGATGCTAGTTTGTAGCACATTGTTTAGTTTCTAAGGTAATAAGTGGCATGTTCTCTGTAATCCTTAACAAGTATCTTCCCACACCTTAGGTCTCAGATCCTTCATCTATATGTGGATGGGATGAGATCTAAGCTTCTTATAGTTTTTCAATAGTAAAGAAACTCAATGAATACTGATACATGGTTAGTGGGAATGTAAATTGGTACGGCCACTATGAAAAACAGTATGGAGGGTCCTCAGAAAACTAAAAATAGAACTATCCTATGATCCAGCAATCCCACTTCTGATTATATATCCAAAGGAAATAAAATCATTCTGTTGAAGAGATATCTGCACTCACATGTTCATTGCAGCACTATTCACAATAGCCAATATATGGAAGCAACCTGTGTCCATCAGTGGATTAATGGATAAGAAAATGTGGTACATACAGAATGGAATAGTATACACCCTTTACAAAGAAGAAAATTCTCTCATTTATGACAACATAGATGAACCTGAAGGACAGTGTGCTTAGTAAAAGAAGCCAGGCATAGAAAGACAAATGCTTCATGATCTCATTTATATGTGGAATTGAAAAAAACCCATCTCATAGAAATACAGAGTAGTATGGTGGTTACCAGGGGCGGTGCGAGGAGGGATGGGGAAAGAGGAAACGTTGGTCAAAGTGTACAAAGTTTCACTTAGGAGGAATGAGTTTTAGTGATCTAGTGCACAGCATAGTTTAAAATAGTGCATTGTATATTTCAAAATTGCTTTAAAAATAGATTTTAAACATACTCAGCAGACACAAAAAAACCCATAGGGAGGTGATGTCATGGATATGTTACGTAGCTTGATTTAATCTTTCTAAGTCAAAACATCACATGATACCTCACAAATAATATAATAAAATTACATATAATTTTAGTAATAGTTATAATAATATATAGTACCTATAGTATATGCTAAGAATTATAATATAATAACATAAATCATTATTTGTCAATTAATTAATTAGCTAACCAATACTTTTTTATTTTATTTATTTTTATTTTTATTTTTTTATTTTTATTTTTTTATTTTTATTTTTTGAGACGAAGTCCTGCTCTGTCGCCCAGGCTGGAGTGCAGTGGCGCAATCTCGGCTCACTGCAAGCTCCGCCTCCCTTTGTTCACGCCATTCTCCTGCCTCAGCGTCTCCAAGTAGCTGGGACTACAGGCGCCCGCCACCACGCCCGCCTAATTTTTTGTATTTTTAGTAGAGGGGGTTTCACCGTGGTCTCGATCTCCTGATCTCGTGATCCGGCCGCCTCGGCCTCCTAAAGTGCTGGGATTACAAGCGTGAGCCACCGCGCCCGGCCCAATACATTTTTTAAAATAGTAAAGAAACTTACTGGCATAGTTTATAGCTGGATTTTGGTTTTATAAATTATTACACACATGGACCATTCAGCAGCCAGTCAGCAACTATGAAATGAATTAATTCAAAGTGTCCTGCCTGGAAAAAATTCTTGGCAAATGTTTCCCTATATCTCATGATCTTCCTTTCCAGGGGTGGCAGACAACAGCCTGCAGGCTAGCCACCTGTTTTTGTAAATAGAGTTATATTGGAACCCAGCCATGTCTGTTGGCTTATAGATTGTCTATGGCCACTTTAGTGCTTCAAGGGCAGAGCTGAACAGTGGCAGGGCAGACTGTGTCCCCCACTGTGCCCAAAATATTTACTATTTGACCGTTTAGGAGAAAAGCTTGCCAACCCCTGTCGTATTTCATTACTATTGTTATTGTAAAAGTCCTGGATTCATTCAACCATATATTTTGTCAAGAAACATTGTGGAAGACTCTGATTTGAACAAAGAAGATTCCTGGGTATCCTGTGTCATGTACCCTCCGGGGTTATGTGTGCCTTTCCCTCTCTTTGACCTCTTTTACAATTCTATAAGTGGTAGAAAACTGAGACGAATGCAGATGATCCTTATCCAAAGAAAAGCAAATGAATTGTGTCCTGTGAAATGCAATTGATTTATACCCTTTGGATATTGACCAGTTTCACTGCGATATTTGGGTCTATTTCAAATTCATTTCAATATCCTTGATTGCCTATAAAAATATGGGATTTTTAAGCTTTCCTATGAACTAATTGCAACATCTTACTGGCTCCCTTATGAATTGACAAAAAAATAAAAATCTTTGGCAGATATTCATTTTCTATTTGTATGTGAATCATGATTTTACCAATATAAAAAAAGAGTCTTTTAATAACTTCTATATTATACGTATGCACACCTAAAGCCCTGTGCTGAACAGGAAGCACAGAGTTAGGGTTAAAAGGGAATCCTTGAGTTACAGGACTTCCGTTTGTCTCCTGACCACACTATTAATTATGTGTTTGAAGTCGAGCAAATCACTTAATATCTCCAAACCTCAATTTTCTCCTGTAACATGGTTATCGGAATAATTCCTAACTCATATGGTGGTATGAGGATTAAATAACATAATCCATGCACAATTATCTAACATTCAGTAAACAACCTGGCAATGTTAACTACGGTTGTAATTGTCATTGGAAATTGCACTGTCATTCATTAACCGAACGAGATTTTCAGTGTCCACATCATCTTACCTTCTGCCAGTTGCCTGTATGCAACCCCACTGACCTGGTTTGGGTTCTTTTAAAAGCAGAGCCTGAGATAAGATTTGGAGCAGGTTGGTTTTTAGGCAATGTCCCTGGAGGCAAGAATGAAGAAGCAGAAAAGTGAGAAATAGAGGAAAGAAAAGAGGAAAAGGATGTTTTTTTCCCCTACATGGGTACCACTGTAGGAGCTGGGGCTCAGTCTTGCTGGAGACTCTCCAAAAAACTGTAGGGTTTGCCTCAGAACTGTCTCTTCTAAAGACAGGAGGCCGAGACATTAGCCATCAACATCCACCACTCATTGGTAGAAGATATTAACCAGGGACATCAATTCTTCCTCAATTCCTGGCTACGCAGATTGAGGGCTGAGCAAACTCTGGTGGCATAGAAATGAACCTTGAGACAAAGTTAGGTGCTTGGGGAGGACTGCTGTTGGTGTGTTTGGGAACTGTTCATAACAATAGATGCATTGGATACCCAAAGATTGGCCTAACAGATATGACAGGAACACAAAATTGTTGCCTATACCCACCATTGAAAGCAGATGAATGGGTATCCTGTCCAATCTCTTCTCACACCACTGCCGAGTGTACCCTCTGTGTTCCCACACCTTTCATAGAGGCAGAAAGCCTAAGGAGTATGAGTATAGCAGCCATGCCAGGACCTGCAGATGCAATAGGGTGGGGAAGTCAGTTCTTGCCTTAGTGGTGAGGCAAGGAAGATTCCTCTCCATCCCTGCTCCAGAGACTTATCCTGTTCCAGGATTGGGGTTTGCAGTTGGACCTTCTGATTTCTCCCCTATGGAATGCTTCAAGGAGGGCCTTAGAGAATGACAGGCGCCTGGATGTACCTCCTCAGTAGCCAAACACTCAGGAGGAGAGCTGGCTGGATTTTCCAGATCTTGTTTGCTTGCATCTAGGGGAATCACAATTGGATATCTTATAATATAGCCATTCCTCCCCTTAGAACTTCTCAGGTTGTTGGTCAACTACCTGAAATTTGCATTTTCAATATGTGGCATTTGAAATTCATATGTAACTATAATGCACTGATGCTACGTAGTTCAGCCGTTTACCGAACACTCAGTCTCTTTGCCTGTATTATCTCAAAACTTTATAACAAAGGCAAACTACAGAGACAGTAAAAAGATCAGTGGTTGCCAGGGCTCTGGAAGTAGGAAAGGATGAATAGATGGAGCATAGGGGATTTTTAGGGCAGTGCACCTATTCTGTATAATATGGTAATGGCCAATCCATGATAATACAGATTTGTAAAAATCCGTATAACTGTACAACACAAAAGTAAACCCTAATGCAAACTGGGGACTTTAGTTAATAATAAGATATCGATATTGTTTCATCAATTGTATCAAATACACCACACAAACACAAGATGTTAGGAAAAACAGCGTTGGGGGGAGAGGAATATAGGGGAACTTGGTACTTTCTGCTCCATTTTTTTATAAACTTAAATTGCTCTAAAAATAAAGTCCATTAATTAAGAAAAAAAACTTTATAGCAAATCCTTATAATTGTATCCTTGTTACAGATGAGGCTCTCACTGGCTAGAGAAGTTCTTGTGGGGGCCCCAAGTCTGGTAACAGTCCAGCAGAGATGGGGACCCTGGTTTATGAGGCTTTGAAGCTCAGGTCCCTGCCATTCGGTCTCCTCACTTCCTTCTTCACTGGCCTCCTGCCTCGTGGGGCGGTGCTCTCTCTCTTCCGCGGCAGGTTGCCGTTGCTCTTCACCCTCCGTGCTGCTTTGACATGGCCCCTCCCCTTGGGTCAGCCTGCCAGCACTCTGCAGTCACGCTGGGCGAGTGGCTCATCAAACTGAGGCTTCCTAATGAGCCTGTGAAGCGCCATCAATCCTCGGTCCCCATTTCACTGGGGCATCTCGGCGCTGTGATGTATGGATCAATCTAAGCGTTTCTGGTCTTTGAAAAGCCTAGTCCAGTGGCAGCCCTGGGAATCCGGCTCACTCGGTTACCCTTTCGCTAATTTATAATTTAGCTGACACAACTCCATGGCTGTTTTATTTGTCTCAAATGAATGTCAATTGGTACAGAGGACAAGGCGTTTGGGAGGTAAATTAACGAAATCATTACATGAATTAGTTAGACTGCATTGAAATACAACACCCATTCCTTCTCCCACTTTTTTTTTTTTTTTTAACATTTCACAAAGAGCCTTCCCCTCCCCACTCTGGCACCCTGACACACTTCTACATCCTCTCTCAATCCTACACCTCAAAATAATTTACTCTGGGTGGAGTGGCACAGCTAGGAGTATAATCTCCAAATATATAAATAATAATGAGAACATTTAATAAAATCAGACATAAGTTATACAGAAGACATCAATTACAATGGATTTTAAAGGTTTTGATCTAGAACCCGGGTGGTGTTACATTTAGACTAATAACTGTAACTATGATTAACATGTTTGCAACCAAAATGGTTTCAGTGCCTCGATATATGTCCAAAGTAAAATTTATAGTCTGCTACAGAATGTATAAATAATGAACAGCCATATGTCATCACACATTTAAAAATGTGACTCCTACTGCCAGCAGCAATGGGATAAAATGAATTAAAATCTTAAGTTCATTGGGAATCAACGTATTTGGGAGCTAAGAAATGTGCACAAATGCAAACATTGATTTAATATATTTTTTTTTCTCAAGTCAAAGAAAAATGGCTGTTGTAAAAATGACAAATACTCTGGGGAAACCTCAGGAGTCAACAAATTAAAGAGTAGCATGAAAGAGAAAAAGAGAACCGGTTCGAATATGGAAGAAATGATCCTGGGGAGGCTTTTTTCTGACTCTGCTGTGACCTCAAATTATTAAAAAGAGCTTACAAATGATCACAACCTATAAAATCTGTTGCTGATGGCATTCTAGCTTACAGTTTCCCATAAAGTGTATATAAGGTTTTTAGAGGTTGGGGAGACGCAACTGATGAGGGCTGCAAGCCAGTTCACTTACTTTTTGGGTCCACACAGAAGTTGTATACCAGTCTGAAACTCTGCTTTGCCATCTGAAAATAGGATGAATACAGTCAAGTAGATAGAATTGCTAGGATTAACTAAAGGATGTCAAAGCAACTAGTATAGTGCCTGGCAGAAGTAGTTGGAGCTCAATAAATGTTACTCCTGGTCTCTCCTTTATCCCTCCCCCAGCGGAAGGTATGGTGTCGGAGGCATGAACCATGTCTTATTCATCTTTCTGTGGATGACATCTAGAAAAGGAATTCAGGTTGAGCAAATATCAGTGCATCTTTCCTGAATGAATCAATGAATCAATGAATGTGTTTCCATGGCTCTGACAGCACTGGGAAATCCAGACATCAGAAAGAGTTATGAGGCAAGAATATGTTGCAAATCTAAGACTGTTGGGGAATTGAAGTGGTCTTCATTAATAAATTTATGGAAAATCAAAGCTTGCTTCCTTAAACTCTGGGACAATGTCACAGTTTAATTTTCGACAATCAAAACCTTTTTTAAAATAACTATTCCTTACCTCCGTGGGTTCTCCAATAATATGCTGATGAGAATGTAATCTTTCTTCCTAACTTCAAGCTGTCATGAATATGTGATTCTTAAGTGATATAATTTAGTAATGTTTACTGTGAGGAGCCTAGTGCTGGGTTTGGCAGTTTTCTCCCTCTCTTCCTGCTAAATGGTCTCCAACTGCTGTGTTTTGACTTCTTCTTTTGATTTTAATGGTCTCCCTTCCTTCCCTCAAATTGAACTTCCAGTTCCTACTGCTTTCAGGTCTTACCTCAATTAGTCTTCCTAATTGCTCTTGCAGAGCTGGAAGTTTGGTAGCCAAGTTTTTCGGTATCTATTACTGCATAACAAAATTCAAATGCATTGGTTTGAAACAGTTTTTTAATGTAGCTCATGGTTCTCTATGTTGTCTAGGTTAGAAGGCATTCCCTTAAACTGCCTCCCATGGTTCCAATCAGATGGTAGCTGGGGCTGGAGTTACCAGAAGGCTCATCTGATCTAGACATCCAGGGCTGCTCATCACATGGCTAACAGTGATGCTGGCTGTCAGCAGCAGGCTTAGCTGGGGTTATGATGAAGACACCTATGCACGGATTTCTTGTGTCTTGAGCTTCTCATGGCTGAGTTCTGAGAAAGAGTAGTTCAATAGCATACATTTCAAAAGATCCAGCTGGTAGGAGTAAGCCTTGGTGTGGACTACACTGCATCACTTTCATCCCATTCTCTTGGTCAAAATATGGAAGAAGACAACCCAAGGATGAAATACCAGGAGGTGTGCCTCATTGGGGAACCGTCTTTGGAGACTGGCTCCCACGTCAGTTGTTGAAATTAGGTTGAGAACACTGCATAGGGGGTCATCAAGATCTTCTGGAAGAAAAGTTCCTGGATTTCAATGCATAGACTTATGTATTTTATTTTGACTTCTCAAACACTTTTTTCTTCCACCACTTACCTTCCGATTATTTCCCTATCAAGGTTGCCATTTACATGATATTTAAATGAGTGAGGCTTGGCAGTACTTAGAAGTCAATGGACTTTCAGGTAAGACTTATTAATGTATCGCATGAATTTGACATTGCAAAGCACTTTTACTATACTAGAATTCCCCATTGAAAAGCACTTTTACTACACTAGCTTGGCTACTTAGCTCTGGTTGTTGGTTACTTCTTTTTTTTTATGATGGAAATTAATTTTGCTTACAAAGCACATGTTTTTTCTATAAGCTAGAGTTTGGAATAGAGAATGTGTCTGTTTTGTGTATGAGCATTCCTTATTTTACGAATTTTTCTAAGTGTTTATCCCCATGGGACCAAATATCAGCTCAGTATAGTAAAAGGAAAAAGACAATCATTCTTACAGGCTATTTTGTGTTCTGCAGATCACAAATGAATGAAAAAAAATACTCAGGAGGTAGGTCATCTATGTCCCTTAAGTGGCTGTACTACAGTTCATTTAAAGAGCTCTCTATTTTTAAATTATTTGCTTACTTCCTTCTCTTCTACAGATAAATCTTTGTAAGCATCCACTCTCTCTTCCTCAGCAAAGACTCCCCATGTTCATTTGTATCTTTGGGTCATCCATATAGCAGTCAACAAACATACCATTTGAAACTTCACCAAATTATGTAATTTGTATCTTACTTTTTAGTCCTGTAGCCTTGCACAGATATTCTGAAACATCTAATTGGTTGATGCAATTCACTGAAGACAGGAGGGTCCCTAGGGCTCTAGTCTTCTCTCCTTGAGCATTGGTCTAAAATTGAAATGAGGTTAAAGTAGGGCACTGGGTCCTCTTTAAACTTTAATAGCAGCTTGACTGACTGAGTGGTACAGTGAAGAAAATGCCTGTTTTGTTGCATTGGGCAAGATGCTTCCGTTCTCTAAGCCTTCATTTCTTTATTTGTGAAATGGAAAGAATACATTTTCCCTCCAAAAGTGATGAAGAGGCTGGGCGTGGTGGCTCACGCCTGTAATCCCAGCAGTTTGGGAGGCTGAGGAGGGAGGATCACTTGAGCCCAGGAGTCTGAGAGCAGCCAGGGCAACAGAGTGAGACCTCATCTCCATATTTTTAAAAAAAGTAAAATGAAATTAAATAAAAATGTGATGAAGAAGCTTCCAAACAAAAATGCACACCCAGCCTCTGGTTCAGTGAGTAGCACATCATAAGTTAATTGCAAAGGTGAGTTCTCTTCTCATCCACTCCCCCAATAAACATATGTATAGTGTGTGTGTGTGTGTGTGTGTGTGCAGGCATGAACACATGTGCACATTCCATTACCTTATTATCTTGGAGGCTGCAGGTGCTTCTAGTCTTGTTGCCCAAGTAAGCACCTCTATTAATCAAAGTCCTGGTAGGGGAGGGATGCATACTCAGATTGAATGATTTGAGGCGAGTTTATAAAAGGGGCTAGTTTAAAAAGTCAAGGTAGGGTTAGGGAAAATTACAAAGGGTACTGCAGTATCCCTGAGGTAGGGGACTAGTAATAGTGGAAAGGAAGGGGATGCCTGCTAAGATTTATGGCCAAGTAATTGCATCCAGCCTTGGTGACCTGAAGGGAGGAACCTAGGAGATCAGGAGCTCCCCCTACATTTTCTTCCTTCCCTCTAGGTCAGCTGGTGCCTCCCATGAGATGAACCACTACCAAGCTCAGGTCATACTGGAGCCTGAAGCTTGGGCTTATGAGAAGGGCTCTTTGTTATTATTTGTTCTCAAACTGAAGTTCACCATGCCTCTAGGGTTTGCAGATATATTGTTGAGATCTCAGGATTCTCCAACAAATGTTTTACTTCTATCTAGGTGATAACCTAATAAAATTAAAACATTTTGGGATTCACCTTATTACCAAATACTGCCACACAATTCCTGAGCCTGTTCTTTTTTGTGTGTGTTTCTACTTGAGTTTGGCCCAAAATTGCATTACCGTATATTGTAGAGATGAAGGTTTTGTCGTGGATAGAAAGAAGTATGTGTGCTCAAAGCAAAAAACAATACAGGAAGGCCAACCTGCAAATGTCTTGCACCAGAATTTTTAAGATCACAATCTCTCGTGAGTGGATGTGTTTCATGGATATCATCTTCGTTTGCATGTGTTAACTTCGTAATGGTTCATGAGCAATATGTTCAGAATAAGTTTTTTTTCTGATTCCAGTCAAACTAAGATTATATGTCCATTTAATTCAGATTCCAAAAACTGACAAGGCTAACCTCATCTTTCAGTGAACAAGTTAGCTTCGTGGAAAATCAAGTGGCCCCCTCATAAGCTGACCTCACACAATAGAAGAATTTTGGTTATGGGGGCCTTATGACCTGATTATTCTAAAATAACAATTAATGCCACTCAATGCAATATAACTATCGGGGAGTGGACATTTCTATATTACCATCCCTGAGACAAAACACTAAAAGGGATTAAGTGTAAGCCTATACCTGAGACTAGTTTTCTACTATTGAACACAATAGTGTCCCTTTATTTTTTTAACCTTTCACTTTAAATTAAGGCAGTTAATTTGGGTTTTGTTGGCATATCAGAGCTTGTGTGCATTCAGTTTGTAAAATCATTTTGATTTTTATAGTTGCATAAGAGCTACAAGCATGAGAGTTTATGTCTACCTCATTGGTCATGCATCTTTCACTGAAGATATTAGAAAACTAGTGAGTCAACACCAAAGGTCTTCATTCCTCTTCTTCACCAAAAGTTATCCGAGCAACAGTGAAGTTTGAGAAACTGCTGTCAGATAATTCTTTCTCTTTGGGACTGGTTTTGGCAATGATCCTCAAAAGTATTACTGTGTTATCAGGTTCCTGCTGCTGGGAAGACAGGATCAGTCACTGTCAGAGACCCTAGAAACAGAAAAGAAAAAAAAAAAAAAAGTACCTGTAGCTCCACGACCTCCTGCTCCCAGCTCCAAAGTCCTCTTTATGGTGACAAAGGTTCACTTTCATCCTTTTGGAAAGTGACAGGCTGTACTGCTTCCCACCTGGGGAGATGTAGAAATAAAGAAAAGTCAACTTGTTCTGGAGCAAAGCTGTCAGCCATAGGGACCCCTCTCCTTTAGCAAGCTGCCCAGCATTATTGGGAAGTTATCTAAAGTGTCAGAGAAAACACCATT
This sequence comes from Symphalangus syndactylus, assembly GCF_028878055.3. Classification (NCBI taxonomy): domain Eukaryota; kingdom Metazoa; phylum Chordata; class Mammalia; order Primates; family Hylobatidae; genus Symphalangus; species Symphalangus syndactylus. Next base: position 110,922,338 of record NC_072436.2, on the reverse strand, counting down.
GATTTTTTTAGTCTGTTTTGTCAACTAGTCAATAAATCTTGCTTTTTCCAGGATATTTTTTCTAGCTCCCGGCCTCTCACCTATCTTCTTTCTCTTATCCTTGTTTCTCTTTCACTTTCTCTCTCTTTCTTTTCTCCTTTTCCTTTTATTTCTTTCCTGCTTTCTTTACAGTGTCAGCAAGCAGGTACAATAACTTCTCATTAATTTAAACTTAGCTAATATCAGATTCATGATAATTTATCCACAAAGTTCTTTTTTAAAAAATAAATTGAGTTTGATTTTTATTGAAGAACACTAGCTTCGAAGCTGCTAGAGATGTTAAATATATCCATTGCTCATCCTGCCTGTTTGCTTCCCTGTACAGCAGGACTTTGCAGTTCCTTGCAACTCTTCCTTGTTGTTTAAATGATTGCATAAAGAAGGCATTGGCAGACTCCATCACCATATTTAAAGCTCCTTCCTAAAACCTGAAGGGATTGTGAGATCACACTTAAGTAGAACTCACTCTATGCCAGGCACTGTTCTCAATGCTTTACATATGGTAACTCATTTAATTTCTGCAACAACTTTATAAGGTAAATTCTATTCTTATCACCATTTTATACGTGAAGAAACTGAGGGGCTAAGATGTTTCTTCCAACCCTTTACTTGCTAAGGAAGGCCTATGCTAAATCATCTAAGACGAATATTTGACTGCCAGCTATTTAGTTTTCCCCAGAACTGATTCCACAGGGCAGAAATGATGATGGCTATCATGAATGTCTCATTATTAGGCATGCAGGCCACATACCCAGTGTGTCTGGCCTGTGTTATGCCAGTGTGTACAGGGGTAACACAGCCCTTGGCTTCTCCCAGGGCCAAGAACAACTAACTAACTACACCCTCCCTCACCTCCCCAGTTCCTCTCTTTTCCTGGCTTTTTCCTTTAATCCTAGAAACATGCTCAAGTTTGTCTGATTACTTTCTCTCCCTTTTTTTTACCCACTCCCTCATCTCCAAGTGACAGCCTTATGTCAGTTAGGCTTTGCTGCAGAAACAATAAAGCAATCTTTGTGGCTTAAAATAACAAAGGTTATTTCTTGCCCATGTCAAACGTCCATTAGGGTCACCTGGGACTCTGCTTGATATGGCTTGACCATGTCCCCACCCAAATTTCATCTTCAATTGTAGCTCCCATAATTTCCACATGTTGTGGGACGGACTCAGTAGGAGATAACTGAATCACAGTTTCCCCCATACTGTTCTCGTGATAGTGAATAAGTCTCACAAGAGCCGATGATTTTATAAGGGGTTTCCCCTTTCTCTTGGCCCTCATTCTTTCTTGCCTGCCACCATGTAAGATGTGCCTTTTGCCTTCCGCCATGATTGTGAGGCCTCCCCATCCATGTGGAACTGTGAGTTTATTAAACCTTTTTTTCTTTATAAATTACCCAGTCTCAGGTATGTCTTTATCAGCAGCATGAAAACAGACTAATACAGTGATCTTCCCAGCTGGGAACAGCCCTAAGCTAATAGAGACTCTATCTTGACAAATTCTTCAGGAATTACTGTGGTGAGGCAGGGATAAGCAGGTATGAGAGTGGCTAGCTCCTCTTATTTTTATTTTTTTTTTTTTTTGCTATCTTAGCCATTTTTAAGTGTACAGTTCAGTAGTGTTAAGTATATTCACATTGCTGTACGTCTATCCATGTGATTCTTAAAGACTAAAAATATTGGTAGTACTTTCTCTTTCTCTCATGTTTCAAGTTCAAAGGAAAAAATTTTTAACTTTCACAAGCCAAGGATTCAACAAACGTCAAGGTCTTGGTAGCTCTCTGCGTTTCTTCTTTGATCTTCTAATGGAGTTTCCTATCAGTGATGTGTGAACAAAGAAATGCTAAGTGTGAGTCATCATATTCACATTTAGTTTAATACTACATATTTATGTTAATTGACAATATGTATATAAGAAGAAAATTGTTATTTAGACTTCCAACTGTCTTCTAAAGAGAGATGTTGGAAAATGGCTCTGTATTTTTCAGGGTATTTTGATTCATTTTGGAATTAAGGTTTGAAGCTAAGAGATGATATGTTGAATTTATCTCCTCCTTCTGTCATTTCTCCATTCCTCCTCCCTCCCTCCCTGCCTCTCTATTTTCTTTTCCTTTCCTTCTTCCTTCTCTTTTATGCATAAATACATATGGAGCTTTAAGCATGTTAAAATATGAGTTCTTGCCAGGCGTGGTGGCTCACACCTGCAATCCCAGCACTTGGGGAGGCAAGGGCAGGAGATGCACCTGCAGTCGGGGAATTTGAGACCAGCCTGGCCAAAATGACGAAACCCTGTCTCTAATAAAAATACAGAAATTAGCTGGGCGTGGTGGCACTTGCCTGTAGTCCCAGCTACTTGGAAGGCTGAGGCACAATAATCGCTTGAACCTGGAAGGAGGAGGTTGCAGGTGAGCTGAGATAGCATCACAGCACTCCAGCCTGGCCAACAGAGCAAGACTCTGTCAAAAAAAAAGAGTTTTTAGATATGTTGGGAATAACACAGGAAACCAGGCAGACAAGGAACCTAGAAAGTCTACATTCCTAATGAGTGAAGAAAAGTAAATTCATAAGCTAAAAAGGCAAGAGACTGTCTGACAGAAAGCAGAAATTTAAATAGAACCATGTGGCATAGCAAGGCCAACTGTCCAAATGAGTCTGAGAGGCAAAGGAGAGCTTCTCCAAGAAACTATCCCTTGAGCTGAGACCTTAGAAAAAAGATAACCCAGCAAGAACCACATTTAAGCAATGGCTGGCACAGAAACGATGGTCGGGGTGAACATGATGCATTTACAAAACAAAAAAGAGGCCGGACTACCTGGAGAAAGGGAAGTGAGGAAGGATATTGGCATACCAAGGACATTCGTGCTCTCATGTTTTGAAAATGATATTTAAGCAAAGTATTGAAGCTGAGCACAGCGATGGCCCTCCCTGAAATTCTCTGAAACCAACAAATCATCTTTGAAAACAAGAAAATAATTAAGGCACTGGCTATTTTCTTTAGGTGGCCTTGTCACAAACATTTTCTCCAACTATGAGATGACATTTGATTCACCCTTATGAAACAGACATGAGACGGGTAAGACTGCAGGGGAGGTCTGAGAGGGGACCTACCCGTCCTCTGAAATGATCATGAACATCATTTTGTGAGTCCAAACTAGCAGGCTTGATTCAGCAAGTGCAAGCTTACTCACTTGAAGCAACAGGGTACTGGAATATAGACCATCTGAGCAGATCCAGTACAAATGGTCCTTGTATTTTAAAGTGAACATTTGTTAAAATGTCTTTTCAAATTATGTTTTATTAAAGTATTTTCCGCTTATTACAAAGGAAACATGTTTATTGTAGCCTAAAGCAGAAACTAATGAGAAAAACACAGACCATCCCATCCAGAGCTCACCAGAATCAACCTATGTGTGCATAGCCTCCTCAATCCATTCTAGATTATTTCTTCCTCAAAATTAGATTATGTTTTATTAACTCATCCTTGCATTCAATAAACAAGTATTTATTCAACCCCTATGGTGAGTCATATGCCTAGGATACGGGCTTGAACAAAACAGATATTACCACTGAGCTCACGGAGAAATTAGCAAGGAAGACATGTTTTTTTAAAAAACCCCAGACCTTCAGTTTTACAATAGTAAACATATTTTACTTCATCCTTCCTTTAGGTATCATGTCAAAACAACAAAAAGAGAAATTTAAACGCCTACTTCATTTTTGAAGACACTAAGAAAAATTTGTAGTTCAAAATACACATATAGACACACACGGCTTCCAAATGTGGTGAAGTTCATCAAAAAAATAGGAAGAGAAGAAGGGTTACTATATGCAGAAAGTTTTCCAAAATCAGAGTTACAACCTGAAGAAAAGAATCATCTATTCATCTTTTTCAGTGTCAGAAATGGTGTATAGAGAATAACTAGCGCCTCTTCTTTCTGCTTAGCCCAGTAGATAAGTGGTCAGTGGAGACCAAATAAAACACACATGCATAAACCCACACACAGCTATGCACATGCATTCATGCCATATTTGTAGGAAGCTATTTGTCAACAAGGCAAGGTGAAGAGAGCTCTGAAGCAGAAGTAATACTTTAGGTGCTGATCTTGGTTGTCTGGCCTTAAAAAATAATAATAAATTACCAAAACTCATTCTGGGAGTGAAAGAAAATCTAAGTATATCAACTACTAATGAATGTTGTTCAATAATAATTGAAAAAAACCTCTTCAGAAAAGTACTGGACTCAGATGATTTTGAAGGGGAGTTTTAACAAAAGTTAAAGGATCAGACTACTCCTATACTATTTAACCTCTTACACGGGTGGCCCATACACCTGTTTAATCAGCAGCCCTTAGCATACTGTTTTAAATAAAATCACTACAATATTATAATTGCACCTAAAAAGTAACAATAATTTCTTAATATCATCCAGTATCGAGTCGGTGTTGAAACTTACTCAATTGTCCCATGAATGTGTTTTAACACACTTTTTCTAGCATAGCTGTTTTAATCTGCTTTTCAGGTTTAATAATCATTAACTTTTAATATCATTAATGCATTTCTATGATAATAATTATTCAGTAATCACCATCCTAATGAAGGAATAGTATTTAGCATACGGATAAACTGTAAGTGATGTCAATATTTGCCATTTTTGTTACTTCAAAGGAAACCCAACTAAGCTGTTCAGTAGCTAAACATCTTTGCATATTCACATTCTTAAGTCCTATTTCTGCAAGTGTAAATGATACACAAGGAGTATTTTTCTCTCCTAAAATTTTTAAAATACATTTTCTCCTAGAGTTGCTGTATACGTAAGTGCCTTTTTCTCAGACCTAGCTAGCACTACTATCGGTTTATCAGTTTTTTTTATAGCTACATGAATCGTAGGAAACTACATCTCATTTTTCTTTTAAAAAAAGTAATTTTTAATTATTATGGACATATGATAGTTGTAAATATTTATGGGCACATGTGAAATTTTGACACAAGCATACAATGTGTAATGATCAAATCAGGGTAATTTGGATATTCGTCACCTCAAGCATTTATCATTTCTTTGTATTAGCAACATTCCAATTCCACTCTTTTCGTTACTTCGAAATATACAATAAATCATTGTTAACTATAGTCACCCTATTGTGCTACCAAATACTAGATCGTATTCCTTCCATCTAGCTGTATTTTTGTATCCATTAACCATCCTCTGTTTATTTCCCCCTCCTCACTACCGTTCCCAACTCTGGTAACCATCCTTCTACTCTCTTATCTCTGAGTTCAATTTTTTTTTTTTAGCTCCCACATATGAGTGAGAATATGAAATATTTGTCTTTCTGTGTCTGGCTTATTTGACTTTCACTTCCCATATTCCAGTTCCATCCATGTTGTAGTAAACAACAGGATTTAATTTTCTTATATGGCTGATTAATGGTCTATTGTGTCTGTACCAGGTTTTCTTTATCCATTCATCTGTTGATGGACACTTAGTGGCTTCCAAATCTTGGCTATTGTGAACAGTGCTGCAAAACACATGGGCATGCGGATATCTCTTCGATATATTGATTTCCTTTCTTTTGAGTGTATGCCCAGTGGTGGAATTGCTGATTCATGCGGCAGTTCTATTTTTAGTTTTTTGAGAAACTCTGTGCTGGTTTTTATAGAGGCTCTAATGATTCGCATTCCCACCAATAGTGTACAATGGTTCCTCTTTCTCTGCATCCTCGTCAGCATCTGTTACTGCCTATGTACTTCATAAACGGCATTTTGACTGGGGTGACAGCATATCTTGTTGTGGTTTTGATTTGCATTTCTCTGATGATTCGTGGTGTTGAGAGTTTTTTCCTATACCTATTGGCCCTTTGTATGTCTTCTTTTGAGAAATGTCTATTCAGATCTTTTCTTCATTTTTAATCATATTTGTTTAGTGTATATTTCTTCCTTAATGAAACTGACCTCTTTGATATGCTTATTAGCCATTTGGATTTCTTCTGTTTATTTGCCCATTTTCCCCCTTCTAGAATTTTATTCTTAGACTTACCAATTTGGGTGTTACTTTGATTCTCAATATTCCACTTAGAAAATAAAACCAACATAGTCAAGCTGTAGAAGGATATGCTAAGAGGGGCCAGGGCCCTTTGCAGATATCGTTGAGGTTTTTAGAGAAATGAGTTCTCTGCAAGAACAAGCATTCAAGAAGAAGTTTTAATGCTTTGGAGAAGCTGTCACTGGAAAGATTCTAAACTAAATGTGAAAATAAACCAGGGAGTTTTAAAATTTCTTGGTATCTTGAGATTTTCCTGTTAAGGAAAGATGGCTGTTTAAAAAACAGGTATCCAATTCCTCAAAACTCCGAAAATTATAGAACAACTTGAATCCTACAAAGATAGCTTTTTATACTAGCTGGTTGAAATCTGCCTGGTTTTCTTTTTTTTCTTTCTTTCTTTTTCTTTTCCAAGTCTCACTCTGTCACTCAAGCTTGAGTGCAGTGGCATTAGCTTGGCTCACCACAACCTCCACCTCCTGGGCTCAAGCAATTCTGCTGCCTCAGCCTCCCAAATAGCTGGGATTACAGGCGCGTGTCACCATACCTGGCTAATTTTTGTATTTTTAGTAGAGATGGAGTTTCACCATGTTGGCCAGGCTGGTCTCGAACTCCTGACCTCAAGTGATCTGCCCGCCTCGGCCTCCCAAAGTGCTGGGATTACAGGTGGAAGCCACCGTGCCCGGCCTTTGCCTGGTTTTCAAACTAACAAGATTTTAAGAATCAAGCTCTTTCATATAAAAGTTTACTGTAATTTCAGTGATAATGAAGATCATTTAATTTAGGAGATGAGAGACAGAAAGAAAGAACACAGAAAGGCGAGTCAGATATAGAGAGATTGGAAAGGGAAAGACAGAGAGAAACATGGAGAGAAAGAGAAGGAGGGAGGAAGGGAGAGAAGGCAGGAGGAGCAGAGAGGGGAAGGCAGAGATAAAGAGAAAGAAAGAGAGGGAGATACAAAGGGAAGAAACCCTTCATTAACTCATATATTGTCCTGAGTCACTGGATATGATTTGTATGACGTTGAATTTAGTATTTTTGTTTAAACATCCCTCTGTCCTCCTTTTTTCAGGGGTGGATTTCTTTAGCCTCTAAAAATATTTACATAAAATCGGTATCAGGTGTTTTTCATGTTAGCTGAGTGCCATTGTTGAATTCCAAGATACAAACCCAAACAAGGATAGCTTGATAACATTGAATTAAAGCCCTTCAAGGGTGACTTTCCAGACCACTACTCAGAAAATGAGCAAGAAAACTGCAGATGTGCAGCCTCTGTGCACAAACCACCCTCCCTGGTTTTCAGAATGTATCACCCCTCCTGTTAGCACTTCCTGAAGGCAGTGTGGATTCCAATATTTATTGACAATGTCACTGAATTTGTAGTTAATGCTGTTTCTTTTCAGTGCTTGAGTGAAAATAAGAAAAATAGTGAACAAGTCTTGAGCACGTAAGATGAATTAGGCATTGCATTAAATTGCATCTTCACACAAAATAGAATGCTTTTATTCTGTAATCTCAATTTCCAGTGCTTGCATCCCCAAACTTTAATTTCACTTCGTAGAAGGCCCAAGTCTATGTGACCCGTCAGGAGTATCACTTAGGAGTCTGCAAATCTAACAAGAAATATAGGATAATTCCTTGAACTCTAAATTCTATGAAACTAATAATGATTGCCCATATTCCTTCTGAAGAAAAACAACCAAACATAAAAGACTACTCAGTTAGCTTGATTATAGAATGGTTTCAGAAAGATAAGTATGTTCCATTCAGGGGTTAACCCCTGGATGCTGTTTTAGGACAAAGTAGATTAAAAATACTTTTACAGCTCTTTGAGGCATTGCCACACTTCTTTCCACAATTATTGAACTAATTTACACCCCCACCAACAGTGTCTAAGTGTTCCTTTTTCTCTGCAATCTTGCCAGCCATCTGTTATTTCTTGACTTTTTAGTAGTAGCCATTCTGACTGGTGTGAGATGGTGTGTGTGTGTGTGTGTGTGTGTGTGTTTCTGTTTTGAGACAGAGTCTTGCTCTGTTGCCCAGGTTTGAGTACAGTGGTGCAATCTTGGCTCACTGCAACCTCTGCCTCCCGGGTTCAAGCAATTCTCCTGCCTCAGCCTCCCAAGTAGCTGGGATTACAGTCATGCACCATCAAGCCCTGCTACTTTTCGTATTTTTAGTAGAGACAGGGTTTCACCATGTTGGCCAGGCTGGTCTCAAACTCCTGACCTCAGGTGATCCACCCACCTCAGCCTCCCAAAGTGCTGGGATTACAGGCATGAGCCATCGTTCCTGACCTCATTGTGGTTTTATTTACACTTTTCTCATGATCCACCTATCATGAGCTTTTTATTCCCATAGGCTTGTTGGCTGCATATATACCTTCTTTTAAAAAGTGTCTGTTCATGCCCTTTGCGGTAGACTGAATAAAGAAAATTGGTACATATACACCATGAAACACTATGCAGCCATCAAAAAAGAACAAACAACATCCTGTCCTTTGCCGGGACATGGATAGAGCTGGAGGCCATTATCCTTAACAAACTAACACAGAAACAGAAAAAGAAATACCACATGCTCACACTTAGAAGTGGGAGCTAAATGATCAGAATACACGGATACATAGAAGGGAACAACACAGTCTGGGGCCTATCACAGGGTGGAGGGTAGAAAGAGGGAGATAAGCAGGAAAAATAACTAATGAGTACTCAGCTTAGTACCTGGGTGATGAAATAATCTATACAACAAACCCCCAATTCACAGATTTACCTATATAATAAACCTGCACGTGTATACCCCTGAACCTAAAGTAAAAGTTAAAACAAATAAAATAAAAACATACTTTTATAGATTGTCTATGGCCCATATGGCTTCTAAAGAATATCACGGGCCAGGCGCAGTAGCTCACGCCTGTAATCTCAGCACTTTGGGAGGCCAATGAGGGTGGATCACGAGGTCAGGAGATTGAGATCATCCTGGCTAACACAGTGAATTCCTGCCTCTATTAAAAATACAAAAAATTAGCTGGGCATGGTGACACATGCCTGTAGTCCCAGCTACTCAGGAGGCTGAGGCAGGAGAATGGCTTGAACCTAGGAGGTGGAGGTTGCAGTGAGCAGAGATCACGCCACAGCACTCCAGCCTGGGCAACAGAGCGAGACTCCATCTCAACAACAACAACAACAAAAAAAAATCATGGAACGACTTTATTTGCTGAGAACCTTCAAAATCCTCTTCCCATGCAAGAAAAAACTATCCCCAAATAGAATTCTTAAAAATTATGTAACATATGTCTCCACTAGTCTTCCTGTAGTACATATTTGGCATTATCATAGAATCAATCCCTGTTTAAAGAGACTCACCTAAAGGAAGTAGGGAGACAGAGCCCCAACCCCAGTGTTCTTCCTGTTCCCCTTGTACTGTTCAGACCCCTAATCAGTGGTGAAATGTAGGATTTTATCCTACCCGACTCTTGTCCTATTCAGAAGAAACCTTAGCAGAACCATCCAGACGTTTCCCATTTCCCATACATCTGGGGATCCAATTCTAGGTCTGTGTTTTGGGGAAAAGAGACATGAAATAGCAATTGTGACTTTTTTTGACAGAGTTTTGCTCTTGTTGCCCAGGCTAGAGTGCAATGGCGCCATCTCGGCTCACCGCAACCTCCACCTCCTGGGTTCAAACGATTCTCCTGCCTCAGCCTCCCAAGTAGCTGGGATTACAAGCATGCACCACCATGTCTGGCTAATTTTGTGTTTTTAGTGGAGATGGGATTTCCCCATGTTGGTCAAGATGGTCTTGAACTCCCGACCTGAGGCAATCCACCTGCCTCAGCCTCTCAAAGTTCTGGGATTACAGGCGTGAGCTACCAACCCTGGCCAACTTTTTTTTTTTTTTTTTGTAAGCACGGATAATAGATGACCCCACAGAGTGTGAAGTAGATAGGACTATCTGCATTTCACATCTACCAGAAGCAGACCCTGGAAAAACATTCAAGCACAAGTAGAGTTTAATTAAGAGTTAAGGAAAATATGACACAGTGGGTGGGGAAATAAGACAGGCAAAATAAGTGACACAATAAAGGGTGTGTTGTCATGTCAGTTATCCTGGTGAATGACTGCGGCTTAGTTAAACTCCCTGGAGACTCTCTGGCAGTCAATGTAGAACATGCACCTCCATGTTACCCCATCTGAGGGGTGAGGACAATGGGGTATTTATATACCAACTCCGCTCTACCATTGTTTGAGGGATGCTTGTGAATGATGTTAACTCTCAGGTCTTCCAGCCTGCCACAGAGTGGTCAGCGTGGACACTGGTAGCTAAAGAAAGTTCCCTTGGGTAAGGAAGTGCAGGTGCTGGTGGATGGAAGTCTGACCAGCTTTTGCAGAGGCATTAAAGATGAGGGAATATGGGCAGAACATCTACAACTTCTGCTCAAAAGACAAATATTTGTCTTTCCCCTGAGAGAGAACTTACCTTGCTGTTAAACCTTAAGCATATCACTTCACCTCTTGAGATATCAGTTTTCTCATCTTAAATGAGACTGAGCGTGCTGGGGGCAGAGGTATTGGAGGGAAATCCAATGAGATCTTTGGTCCATACACATGTACTGTCCCGTTTCTCTAAATTTGTGTTTGTCTGTGCCTCATACAGCCACTTTCTCAGTAACTCCTATCTTGAACTAATGGATAACTTTGGAGATCCTTCTTCAAATTCTTAATTGGGCTCCAGAGACTCATTGATATCTCTCCCTGGATTAAAGCTTCTGATGCATTCTGCACCCTCGTGAAACTGCCGCTGAAAACAGCAAGATGAACATCAAACTATTTTGCCACATAGCATGACTTTTTTTTAGATGTAATCACCACTTTAATCATATTTGCATTTGTGAAGGGAGAACTTTTGGCGGTTAATGCACTTTAAGAAATTTGGGGAAAGATAAACTCAAAATGGAAATATATTATCTCAGCCTTTGGCTGTTTTGCACTTCATTATCAGAGTTTTACCATTTGCTGGGATACTTATCTGCCTTGTAACTCATCTGTAAATGTGGGGACAACAAAGTTGAAAATCACAGCAAGTATATAACAAAACTGAAAGAGCTGCTTTGCACTCAAGATACTCCCAGCCATGTATGGCAACGGGATCTTCAAAAATACTAGGAGGCTTGGGTGACCCAGTTTCATTGTATCTTGTGAGTGTCCCACCTACCATCTAAACCAATTAAGAAGGATCTTGCCCACATCCATAGCCTACCTGTTATTAGACTAGGTTCAAATCTTGTTACTTGACAAACTGCCTATCCTTGGGTCCTCTTTTTCTTTTACATGTTTGCCAAAAAAAAGAGGCTAAAAACAGAAAAAGTGTCTTGTCCTCAAAACAAGGATTTATTACTATTTTACTACTCTTAACCCAAAGGATATCCATTATGATAGACATAATATATTGATCAACACAGATGGATTTTAGTTCGTATGGGATTGAGACTTACATGCTGAATTGAATTCTTTTGCTATTTGCCACGTGGCTGTGGTTGAGTTTATCACCTAAGCCCTTTCATGTGGCTGACAGAGGGAGTCTAGAGGTTGATGTTCTGAGAATGAGTTGACATACGTGACTATAACCATAATCCTGGCAACACAAATATTCACTTGGATTGGGCAATTTGTAACTTTTTCTTACCTGGAAAGCTATCACTTAAAATGGCCATTTGTAATTGGTCAGTCCAAGAACATGATAGAATTGTTGAAAGAAAGAGGCAGAGGTGGTTGGTTGGATGTTAGGGAGCAAAGGAAGTTTAGGATCAGCAATGCCTACCTTAACATTGCTTGTCACAAAAGAGCAGGGAAGCAAGAGACTAATATGACCTCAGAGAGTACATGTTTGGGGAAACATGCGTTCCTTTCTCTTTCTAAGTTATCCTTCAGTGCCTCTTCCACTGAGAACCAGGTGTATGTCTTTGATTACGAAGGTAGGGTGAAAGGGCTGTCCTAGTTATCAGGAGCAGCAAATGAAAGCTTTTGTGTGCAGCCTTTAAAAAGCTGATGCATGGAAACTAGTAGATAAAAAGCTGATGCATGGAAACTAGTAGAGAGTGGAAGGTGGAAAGAACAGAGTTTCCAGGAGACTGTGTAAGAAGGAAGCAGCCCCAGGCAGAAGAGTTTTTTCTTTTCCATTTCTACAAGAGAAAAGAAGGAAAGGGAGAGAAAAGACTCATGTAAGTCCAGACATTCTATTTCCTCTGTGAAACAGGATTAGAAGGTAAACTGCTTTCCTCAAAGTTTCCATGGGGAAACTTCTATAATGTCCTCATTCTACTGCATGGAAGAAGACATCTAACTGTGAAATTCCTGTGACCACTGGAACGTGTTTCTAGATTGGATGAAGCAAATATATTTAACACTGCCACATAGGTGGTCTTCTTCTCTCTACTCCCCTCTTCCATTTTCCATTACAGTTTTCCTTGCAATATACCCAATATCTTGTTCCAAATCTGTTTTGCTTTTCTCTTTCTCAATTGAAAATATGGCTGAGTGTAGTGGTGAATGCCTGTAGTCCCAGGTATTTGGGACGCTGAGATGGAAGGATTGCTTGAGCCCTGGAGGGTGAGGCTGTAGTGAGCCATGATTGCAACACTGCACTCCAACTTGAGTGACAGAGTGAGAACTTGCCCCCATCTCCATGAAAAAAAAGAAAAAAAAAGAGAAGTAATAAATTTCCACCTTCAAATGCACCGAAGGATCCAAAGCCCTCTTTTGAAGGTCAAGGGCAATGTCAAAGAGTAAGTTTCCTGGGAAGGGGAGGATCTTTTAAATTACATACAGAGAATGGGATAGAGAGTTGACAAACGCACCAAGAGATCCCTGCACAGCTTAGGAGGCCTAGTTTATGTTGATGACTTCATTTGAGCCCCCATCTGATGCCACACCTGCATTTAATTAGGCCCGGAAACACACTGATGTATAAACATGGTCCCTGACCTCAAAAAGCTTAATGTTTACGATATATGCAGGGCGGAAAGCGGATATTTGTGTACACTTTTAACTTCTATTGAGGAGAAATAGGCAATCACTATTGGTGATAAGTCCTGGGGGACACAGGAGTAGAAGGGGAGATATTCAACCCAGGTCAGAAGGCTTCATACAGCCAGTGACACTTGAGCTGAAAATAACAGTTAAAGAGGGGTAGTGGGGAAGAGTACACAAACAGAGAGAGTACAGGATTGAAATCCCAGAGGCAAGAGAATGCATGACTTTTTGAGGGTGGGGTAGTGTTTCACTACGGCTAAAATGTTGTCCTTCTATTTTTCAGATGAAGCAACTGGAGCTCAGAAATTCAAGTGATTTATCCAAAGCCACAGAGTTAATAATGCATAGAACCCAAGCCTTAGAACTGAAAACCCAGTGCTCTTCCACTAAATCTCACCTCCTGCTTCCCCACTCAGTCACCTTAAGATAAGGACCCACATCACTGACTCTTGTTCAGCTCCTCTTCCTGCTTCCTTCCAAAGATGAACAAGAAGATGGAAGCAAAGAGAAATGAAACCTCCCAACTTGGGGCAAAGGTGCCATATGTCTTCTAACTCCTGGGCACCACGGGGAGTCTCTTTAATGACCTTCCTAATTCTACTCCCCCTCCTGTTCTTGCATCGCAATGTTGGCTGCACATATGGTGCCTCTCCCTTCCCGAGGAATTGCTTTTACTGATATCGTTTCCTGTCACAACCTTAATATTCTTTTAATGTACTGCCATTGCTTGCTGCAGACCTAATCTGTTATCCCTTGTTATGGAGACCTCATTCCAAATGCCAGAGCAGAGAATCGTGTCTCTGAACTAGAAGCAACACTTTGTGTATTAGTATTAAGCTTTGACTTTCAAATGATGGACATTATATTCTGGGTTGTGAAATTTTGAGTTTGCACAAGACATGACTATATTACTTTAGATTGCTTTCCATTGCTGCAGTTGTTATAACAGCAACTGCAACTGCAATAGCAAAACAAAAAATTACACTGTTTTAAAAGCATAATTCCACAGAACTGAAAAGTCCAACCATAGAGTGGAATACAAGTAAGGCTATATCAGGCAGATCATCACTATCACCAAGGATCAAGGGATTTTTTACATGTCTTCAGTCTACCTTCCTTGGTCTTTGTTCCTTTCTCACCTAGGGCACATTATTTATTCCAAAATGATTGACAGCAACAACCAGGTTATGAGTTTCTCAGTTTATAATAAGCAAGAGAGGAAACATCTCCACCTGAAGTCTCCAGTAAAGGCCTTAGTCTCACTGGCCTGAAATGCACCATGTGCCCACCTGTTATGTGACCAGGGGTAGGAGATGTGCTGATTGGCTTAAGGCCAATCAAACTAAACCTCAGGTCCAGATCTTTAGGAAGCATGGTAGGGGGCTGGGCGCAGTGGCTCATGCCTGTAATCACAGCACTTTGGAAGGCCAAGGGGAACACTTGAGGTCAGGAGTTCGAGACCAGCCTGACCAACACGGTGAAACTCTGTCTCTACTGAAAACATAAAATTAGCCAAGCATGGTGGCAGGCGCCTATAACCCCAGCTACTCGGGAGGGTGAGGCAGGAGAATTGCTTGAACCCAGGAGGTGAGGCTGCAGTGAGCCAAGCTCGTGCCATCGCACTCCAGCCTGGGCAACAAGAGCAAAACTGTCTGGGCAGGAAAAAAACAAAAACAACAAGAAAGCATGGTACCAACGAGGGAATGGGTGCTGAAATGGCCACCAATGAGTCAGAATGTGCTTTAGGGGGTCATTATGGAGATAAGTATTTAGGTTCCAATTGTTCCCGTTTAAATACTAGCTCCATCCCTCCCTGAGTGATTTTGGGAATCACTCAGTTACTTAATGTCTCCGTGCTTCATTTTCCGCATTTGTTAAATGGGATTCGTGTAAGAACATCTAGTAAACTAATTTTAAAAGCATAAATTCTGTGTGTGGCATTTAAAGACCTTCCAAAAGCTAAAATAAAGACTAAGATGAGGAAGATTCATTTCATTGAGGGTGACCATCCTCTCTAAACTTTACAGTTGTATGAAGTACCACATTTAGTTAAACTCTTCCATCTTCCTCCACTGCCTTCAGCCATACAATAACGACATGAGGCAGGGAGAGAAGGGGCTCTTGCACCCACCTTACAAAAGAGAAAACCAAGGCCCACAGGCCTTCAATGACTTGTCTGAGTTGAATATACAGATCAATTGACAAAATTGTTCTTCTGGGTTCAGAGCCCTTTTCAATATGAAAAGTGGGCATTTGAGTCCTTGACTTATTTTTCAAGTTTGGAAATCTGCACTGTCCTATATAGTGTACACAAGCCACAAAAGACTGTCTAAATTTACATTAATTAAAATGTAAAATGAAAGCTTCAGTGTCTCAATCATACTAGCCACGTTTCAAGGGCTCAAAAGCCACATGTGGTTAGGGAATACCATATTGGTCAATGCAGATATAAAAACATTTCCACCATCACTGAAAGTTTTATTGAGCAGTACTGGTCTAAACCAACAAACACATTAAATGCCTATTATTATGTTACTTTTTCACAGAGCTGAGACAGGAAGTGATGGAGTAAAAATACTTGGCCAACATTCTTTCATTGTCCTGGTTAGGTTACAATGCAAGTAGATTAAAATAGTGGTAAGATTTATTAAAACTGACTGGTTAGGATTTTCTTGGCTATACGGGCTCTTTTTTGGTTCCGTATGAAATTTAAAGTAGTTTTTTCTAATTCTGTGAAGAATGTCAGTGGTGGTTTGATGTAGCCATTGAATCTATAAATTACTTTGGGCAGTATGGCCATTTTCATGATACTGATTCTTCCTATCCATGAGGATGGAATGTTTTTCTATTTGTTTGTGTCCTTAAGCAGTGGTTCATAGTTCTCCCTGAAGAGGCCCTTCGCATCCCTTGTTATCTGTATTCCTAGGTATTTTATTCTCTTTGTACCAATCGTGAATGGGAGTTCACTCATGATTTGGCTCTCTGCTTGTCTGTTGTTGGTGTATAGGAATGCTTGTGATTTTTGCACACTGATTTTTTATCCTGAGACTTTGCTGAAGTTGCTTATCAGCTTAAGGAGTTTTGGGGCTGAGACAATGGGTTTTCTAAATATAGAATCATGTTGTCTGCAAACAGAGGCAACTTGACTTCCTCTCTCCCCATTTGAATTGTTTATTTCTCTTGCCTGATTGCCCTGGCCAGAACTTCCAATACTATGTTGAATAGGAGTGGTGAGAGAGTGCATCCTTTTCTTGGGCCGGTTTTCAAAGGAAATGCTTCCAGCTTTTGCCCACTCAGTATGATATTGCCTATGGGTTTTTCATAAATAGCTCTTATTATTTTGATCTATGTTCCATCAATAACTAGTTTATTGTGAGTTTTAAACAGAAGGGATGTTGAATTTTGTTGAAGGACTTTTCTGCATCTATTGAGATAATCATGGAGGCATCACACTACCTGACTTCAAACTATATTACAAGGCTATAGTAACCAAAACAGCATGGTACTGGTACCAAAACAGACATAGAAATATATAAACCAATGGAACAGAACAGAGACCTCAGAAATAACACCACACATCTACAACCATCTGATCTTTGACAAATCTGACAAAAACAAGCAAGAGGGAAATGGTTCCCTATTTAATAAGTGATGCTGGGAAAACAGGCTAGCCACATGCAGAAAACTGAAACTAGACCCCTTCCTTACACCTTATACAAAAATTAACTCAAGATGGATTAAAAACTTAAATGTAAAACCCAAAACAATAAAAACCACAGAAGAAAACCTAGACAATACCATTCAGGACATAGGCATGGGCAAAGATTTTACGACAAAAATATCAAAGGTAATTCCAACAAAAGCAAAAATTGACAAATGGGATCTAACTAAACTAAAGAGCTTCTGCACAGCAAAGGAAACAATCATCAGAGTCAACAGGCAATCTACAGAATGAAAGAAAATTTTTGCAATCTACCCATCTGACAAAGATCAAATATCCAGAATCTCCAAGGAACTTAAACAAATTTACAAGAAAGAATCAAACAACCCCATCATAAGTGGGCAAAGGATATGAACAGACCATTCTCAAAAGGAGACATTTATGCTTCCAACCAACATATGAAAAAAAGCTCAACATCACTGATCATTAGAGAAATGCAAGTCAAAACCACAATGAGATACCATCTCATGCCAGTCAGAAGGGAGATTATTAAAAAGTCAAGAAACAATAGATGCTGGCGAGGCTGTGGAGATATAGGAACGCTTTTACACTGTTGGTGGGAATGTAAATTAGTTCAACCACTGTGGATTCCTCAAAAATCTAGAACCAGAAATACTATTTGACCCAGCAATCCCATTACTGGGTATATACCCAAAGGAATATAAATCATTCTACTATAAAGACACATGCACACATATGTTTATTGCAGCACTATTTACAGTAGCAGAGACATGGAACCAACCCAAATGCCCATCAATGATAGACTAGATAAAGAAAATGTGGTACATATACACTATGGAATACTATGTAGCCATAAAAAGGAATGAAATCACGTCCTTTGCAGGGACATGGATGAAGCTGGAAGCCATCATCCTCAGCAAACTAACACAGGCACAGTAAAACCAAATACAGCATGTTCTCACTCATAAGTGGGAATTGAACAATGAGAACACGTAGACACAGGGAGGGGAACAACACACACCAGGGCCTGTTGCGGGCTGGGGGGTGAGGGGAGGGAACCTAGATGATGGGTTAATAGGTGCAGCAAACCACCATGGCACACGTTTATCTATGTAACAAACCTGCACCTTCTGCACATGTATCCCGGAACTTAAAGTAAAAAAATAAAATTGACTGGGCACGTGGCTCACACCTGTAATCCCAGCACTTTGAGAGGCTGAGGTGGGCAGACCACTTGAAGCCAGGAATTCAAGGCCAGCCTGGCCAACATGGCAAAACCCCATCTCTACTAAAAATACAAAAGTTAACTGGGCACGGTGGTGCATGCCTGTAATCCCAGCTACTCGGGAGGCTGAAGCAGGAGAATTGCTTGAACCTGGGAGGTGGAGGTTGCAGTGAGCTGAGATCACACCACTGCACTACATCTTGGGTGACAAAGCAAGATTCTGTCTCAAAAAGAAAAAAACAACAACAGATTTATTAAAACTGAGAGAAGAGATAACCTCCAGAATGGGAGACTATATGTGCAAAACATACATCTAATAGAGGGTAAATATCCAAAATAAACAAATAATTCAGACAACTCAATAGTAAAACAAACAATCTGATTTAAAAATTGGCAAAGGACCTAAATAGATATTTCTAAAAAAAGACATACAAACAGCCAACGTATATATTTTAAAATGCTGAACATCACTAATTATCAGGGAAATGCAAATCAAAACCGCAATGAGATATCACCTCACACCTGTTAGAATGGGTATTATCAAAAAGACAAAAGACAACAAGTGGTTGGTGAGGGCACAGAGAAAAAAAGAACCCCTGCACCCCGTTAATGAGAATCTAAATTAGTACTGCCACAGTGGAGAACAGTATGGAGGTTTTTCAAAAAATTAAAAATGGAACTACCACATAAGCCAGCAATCCTACGATTCAGTATATATCCCCGTTGAAGGGTTATCTGCCCTCCCATGTTTATTGCAGCACTATTCACAATAGCCAAGGTATGGAATCCACCTAAGTATCCATCAATGGATGAATGGATAAATAAAACGTGTCATATATACTCATAGAATATTATTCAGCCTTAAAAAAGAAAGCAATCCTGTTATTTGTGACAACTCAGATAAACGTAGAAGACATTACGTTAAGGGAAATAAGGCAGGCACAGAAGGATAAACACATCATCTCACTTACATGTAGAACCTTAAAAAGTTAAATTCCTAGAAGCAGAGAATAGAATGGTGGCTGCTAGAAGCTGGGAGCAGAGATGGGGGTGTGTTTACAGAGTCATTGCTCAGAGAACACAAAATTTCAGTTGAACAAGTTCAGGAGAGCTATTGTATCATGGGGACTATAGTTAATAATACATTGTATACGTAAAAATTGCTAAGAAAGTAGATTTTAAGTGGTCTCATCACAAAAAAATGGAGAAGTATGTGAAGACATGCACTGAGTTAAGTAGCTTGAGTCAGCCATTCCACAATGTATACATAGATCAAACCATCCTTCTGGATGCCACAAATATATATAATCTTACATGTCCATTTAAAATTATAAATAAATAAATAAAATCACAAATGGCACCCACATTTTGGTAGGCCAGGTGTAACTGTAAATAACAGCATGAAGAGGGTGAGAACACTTTTAAAAAAAAGCCCTGCAGATTATGGCAACCAAATAAATTTTTTTGAGAGAATCAATAAAAGAGAGAGATTGCTGTTGGTCACCCAGAATCCTTTCTGTCTACATATATAGGTGCTATTTTATTGGATATTAAAATAAAATAAGATAAAGGAAGAAAGAAACCTTTTGACTCAGTTTAAAGCAAATTCTAATTTAGAAGAGTTTTAAACTTTCTTTCTCCCCTCTCCCAACCCCATCTTTTATTTCTGCTCTCCAAAAATCACTCTTCTCTGCGGCAAGGAACATCCGGAGTACAGAAACAGTGAGCGGAAGGGCTTTGGCAATTTTAATGTACACATTGAAAGCTACAAGAAACCTGGCATCCTACTTTGGAATGGTTTGAAACCATCTCCCCATTTTCATGCCAGACCATGTTTTTATAATTAGCTTCTCTAAAAAGGACTCCATCCTCAATGCATGTTGTGATTTGTGGACATGCTGTAAACAAAGAGGTTTCATGGCAAAGGAAATGTAACAGGGCCTCTTCTGTTTACTCTCCCTCATTTTTCTCTATGGCTTATCTTCCTCACAAGGCCTTAGATGTGCCATGTGTGTATGTGTGTGTGTATGTGTCTGTGTGCAAGTTGAAAGTGGCAAATAATACGGGTAAGTGGAAATATCATTGAGTGAAAAAAAATTATTTCTTCTTGCTCATCTGTTACCGGGCCAGCAAGACCATCACCGGATGACAAGCACTCGGCCTCTGTTGCCCCAGAGCAGTATCTGGCTTGCTGGCTGACCCTCGCATGCACGTGTGCAGAAACGCAGCTGGCTTCTCTGGATAATGACAAGCTCTGAGTTGCTTCCTCTCTCTAGAGCCATTTTCTTTGGCTTCCCTTTGACCTAGTCATTGCAAGGTTTTCTCCCCATTTGGAAGCTTTTTCCTGCATTCATTTTTCATGAAGAGTTTATGTGTCTCTGATCACCCTTTTAAGAAAGGGATGAGACAAATGAATTCTTCATATGCCTCTCCTATGCCTGCGTGTAATATATTTTAGAGCCTCTGGTAGGCTAAGCAGGACTTTAATGCCTTCTATGTCAGGGGAAAATGATACGTTGATCTGAAATAAATGTTATGCCAGCAGTGACATGTGTGTTCTCTTGAGTATTTACGAAGAGTATTGCTCTTAAAATCACCCTAGTTAAAAATGTGAAGTCTTTAAGGAGAACAAACCAAAACAGGCAAAATAAACCAAACAACAACAAAAAATGGAGTTTGAGAAGTATACGCATGAGATGGTTTTATCTGCAAATTTAGTTCTAATTAGGAAGGATTTTAAAGAGAAGGATCTCAAATCTAAAGGTGAGGTTACCTATCCCCACCCCATTACTTTACTATGGTCAGGGAGAGAGAACTAGGAACCCCATGCTAACAGGTCCCCACAGCAACTCTGCCTCTGCCCCACTTCCTCTCACTCCCTGTTTTTCCCTGCTCAGAAGGAGGCAACACTGTTTTTCATGCACCATCATCAACCTAGTTCTCAAGGCAAAATTCTAGAATTCACCTTTGATTTTTTCCCAGTTTTTAAATGTTTGGCACCAAATACGTTAGCAAGCTCTGGATGTTCTATGTATAAAATATCTCAAATCTAGCAACTTTCCGGAACCACAGTCTCAACACCCCACTCCAAGCAACAAACGATCTCTCATTTGGATGATTTGCAGTTGCATCCTGACTTGCCTTCCTGCTACCATTCTCCTTTTCGGGATTCTTAACTCCCCCAGCAAGAGCTTCCTTGATGAAATGTGAATCAGGTGATACCATTCCACGCTTGAATACCCTCACCTCTTGTGCTTAGATGAAGCCCCCGTCTTTCCTTGGTTTGTATGACCCTGAATGTTCTGATCCTGACTTGCACCTCCAACTGCACCCCACTTATCTCTTTCCCTACTCCGTAAGTTTCAGCCACATCTGCCTTATATTAATCCATAAAAGCAGGCTCTTATCAGATCCTAGGTTTTCCCCACGGGCTGCTTCCTCTGCATAGAATGAATTTCCCCAGATCTTCACATGCCTAGCACTCTGTCTTCCATTAGGTCTCATCCAAAATATGACCTTAAATTTTGTTTCTGAGCACTTAATTAAGGACCCCTACCTCACTGCCTCCAGGAAGATCTTCTATCCTTGCCTTGTTTGTTTGCTACAGAGCACTTATCCCAACAGCTGTTATTTTGTTGATTTATTTGCTTTATTTTTTTTTCCTTCTGTCTCACGCATCAGGATGTCTCCTCCATTGACACAAGGGTCTGGTCTTCTTGTTACCTTTGTATCCCCAGAGACTGACTAAGGTTGTGCATCTAAAAAAAAATTTAGTAAATATTTTTTGAGCAAATGAATAAATGAATGAATGGATGCATGGATTTTTTTTAAATGGAGTCTCATTCTGTCATCCATGCTGGAGTACAGTGGCACAATCTTGGCTCATTGCAACCTTCGCCTCCTGGGTTTAAGCAATTCTCTTGCCTCTCAGCCTCCCCAGTAGCTGAGACTATAGGCACACGCCACTATGCCTGGCTAATTTTTGTATTTTTAGTAGAGACAGGGTTTCACCATGTTGGCCAGGCTGCTCTCAAACTCCTGACCTCAGGTGATTCGCCCGCCTCGGCCTCCCAAAGTGCTGGGATTATAGGTGTGAGCCACTATGCCCTACTCTCTTATCTCTCTTCTGGATGGATTCTCTCTGTTTAAGCATGAACTGTTAACCGTTCCAGAAATATTGATCTTGAAATCGGCAAAACTCTGAAACGATTCTATTTCACGTGGTCTCATTGCAAACACTATGTCAAGAGGTTAGGGAAAATTTTAGAGTGAAGGAGGGCTTTCTAATACTCAAAAAATTAATAAAACAAAACAACAAAATAAAAAACAGTCAACTCGCCAGCTCACTTCTGCATAGCAGTTCATATACGTTATGATGTGCTGACATAAAAACTCCTGGCATTTGGGAAGGTGCATTTGTCTGGAAAAGCTGGGGGCCCCAGACACAGAGGATGGGAGGGTCTCACTCATACAATATTTCCCACAGGCCTCCACAAGTACTCACCTACTGAGAGGTGACAGCATGCTGGCAGTCCTCACAGCCCTCGCTCGCTCTTGGCGCCTCCTCTGCCTGGGCTCCCACCTTGGTGGCACTTGAGGGGCCCTTCAGCCCACCGCTGCACTGTGGGAGCCCCTTTCTCGGCTGGCCAAGGCGGGAGCCGGCTGCCTCAGCTTGCAGGGAGGTGTGGAGGGAGAGGCGCGAGCGGGAACCGGGGCTGCGTGCGGCGCTTGCGGGCCGGCTGGAGTTCCGAGTGGGCGTGGGCTTAGCGGGCCCTCCCCCTCGGAGCAGCCGGCTGGCCCTGCCGCCCAGGGCAATGAGGGGCTTAGCACCCAGGCCAGCGGCTGCGGAGGGTGTACTGGGTCCCCCAGCAGTGCCGACCCACCGGCGCTGCGCTCGATTTCTCACCGGACCTTAGCTGCCTTCCCGCGGGGCAGGGCTCGGGACCTGCAGCCCGCCATGCCTCAGCCTCCCACCCCCTCCATGGGATCCTGTGCGGCCCGAGCCTCCCAGACGAGCACCACCCCCTGCTCCACGGCGCCAGTCCCATCGACCACCCAAGGGCTGAGGAGTGCGAGCGCACGGCACGGGGCGGGCAGGCAGCTCCACCTGCAGCCCGCGTGCGGGATCCACTGCGTGATGCCAGCTGGGCTCCTGAGTCTGGTGGAGACGTGGAGAACCTTTAAGTGTAGCTCAGGGATTGTAAACACACCAGTCGGCACTCTGTATCTAGCTCAAGGTTTGTAAACACACTAATCAGCACCCTGTAACTAGCTCACGGTTTGTGGATGCACCAATCGACACTATGTGTCTGGCTGGTCTGGTGGGGCCTTGGAGAACCTTTGTGTGGATACTCTGTATCTAACTGATGTGACGGGGACATGGAGAACTTTTATGTCTAGCTCAGGGATGGTAAACGCACCAATCAGCACCCTGTCAGAACAGACCACTCGGCTCTACCAATCAGCAGGATGTGGGTGGGGCCAGATAAGAGAATAAAAGCAGGCCGCCCGAGCCAGCAGTGGCAACCTGCTCCGGTCCCCTTCCACAGTGTGGAAGCTTTGTTCTTTCGATCTTTGCAATAAATCTTGCTACTGCTCACTCTTTGGGTCCACACTGCTTTTATGAGCTGTAACACTCACTGCGAAGGTCTGCAGCTTCACCCCTGAGCCACCGAGCCCACGAGCCCACCGGGAGGAACGAACAACTCCAGACGCGCCACCTTAAGAGCTGTAACACTCACTGCGAAGGTCTGCAGCTTCACTCCTGAGCCAGCGAGACCACGAACCCACCAGAAGGAAGAAACTCCGAACCCATTCGAACATCAGAAGGAACAAACTCCGGACACGCCGTCTTTAGAACTGTAGCACTCAACACGAGGGTCGACGGCTTCATTCTTGAAGTCAGCGAGACCAAGAACCCACCAATTCCGAACACACTATGACTGCTGACAGGGCAGGTGATCAGAGAAAGAACCCTCTCTCATTAATGCAGGTGTACAAGAGACACCCGAATGCCACTGTACAAAGGAACAGACCCTGCTCCCCGCCTTAAGCTCCTACAAAGCAAAGTCCTTAAGCAGCAGCAGAGTAATAGAAAGCACCGTCGCCTCTAGAACGCAAGACCAACTTCTGCTAAGGGAAAAGCAAGAGCCATCCACAGATTAATGTCAGCTATAGACTGTACGAAACCAAGAGGAAGCATCCTGTGGCATCAAAGAGCACACATTTTAGAGTCAGACCCTCTGATTCTACCTTTCTCATATGTAAAATGACAATAATAAAAGCATTATTATTAATATCTGTTAATATTTTTGTGAGGTGCATAGAATAGAGCCACACATTATATTTATGCATCAATCAATCATTGAGTACTTAAACACACAAAAAAATACAATCTATGTCAGTTCAGATTTAGTATTACACTTTGTAGACTATGGAGATGATTTATTACATGTTTGATACATGAAAAGAGCTAATCATTGTTATCGTTCAATTATCCTCATGTAATGATTGAAACTTATAAAATGTGTTTAACTTTCCTGTCTTGCTCTTACCCAGATTTCACTGGCCCAAGGTTGAAATTAACCAGGTAGCATTAATATTGAGGGAATTCCGGAATGAAACAATAGAAAGAACCTGAAGCTAGCCATCTCTCTTTACCCTAGTACATGCCAATCCACATCCCCTCAGAGGACAATGTAAGCTCCTTCATCTCTGCTCACCAACATAAAAGGAAAGTCAACTGCCAATGAAGCAGAAAGACATCACTGATGCTTTTCAAGAACAATCTCTTCCCGAATCTCCTTCCTGGTCCTGAGATGATGATGAGTGTGATGTAGTTACAGGATCTCACTTGGACAAAGCAGGCTTTGTTCCCACATTAACTATAGAGTTGCAGACAAACAAATGCCTCCCTCCTCTACCATTGGATTGGCCACCTAGCACTGTTTAAAATGAAGCAGTGATAGAGTTTCGATGAAAACAAAATCTATTTATTTATAGCTGAATGACCTTCTGTTCACTAGTGTTAAGGATCCCTGGCGCCTGACCAAAAACCGTATTCCTCTGAATATTTGGCTAACACCTTGGAATTTAGGACCTTTGGCTATCTTCTAAGAGGGGGTCATATTTGAGCATTCTTTGCGCTGAGATCTAATGCTGATCTGATACAGGATATATGCAGACGGCGATCTCTCCTCAAGTGATTAGTCCCTCTCCCCAGTAGGCCACTAGGTTTTCTTCCTCCAACTCATTTATCCCACACTGTTGGTTCAGTGTGAATGTAATAGCTTCAAAGAAAGATTGTTCTGGGTGCCATGAAAGAGCTCTAGGTGTGGAAAAAGCAGACCTAGTTCTGTATCTTGAATTAGTTACTTTCTGTGCCAAAACAGACAACCCTTTCAATTTCTTTTAATCTTAGTTTCCTGAACTATTACATGCAGAGATTAATATCTATTTGCTAAGCATGGTTGCTTTCAGGGAATCGAATATGTAATACTAATAACTGAATTGAACCTGGTGCTTCTGATATGCCAGGGACCATTTGAAAACTTTACCTGTTTTATTTTATTTAATCCTTAAGCAACCCTAGGTGGTATCTGTTACTATTATTTCCATTTAAGAGATAGGGAAACTGGCTGGGAGCGGGTGGCTCACGTCTGTAATCCTAGCATTTTGAGAGGCCAAGGCAGGCGGATCGCCTGAGGTCAAGAGTTCGAGACCAGCCTGACCAACATGGAGCAACCCCATCTCTACTAAAAATACAAAATTAGCTGAGCATGGTGGCACATGCCTATAATCCCAGCTACTCAGGAGGCTGAGGCAGGAGAATCGCTTGAACCTGGGAGGTGGAGGTTGCGGTGAGCCAAGATTGCGCCATTGCACTCTAGCCTGGGCAACAAGAGTGAAACTCCATCTCACAACAAAAACAAAAACAACAACCACAAAAAACGAGATAGGGAAGACAAGGCCTGAGAAGTTGGGTAAATTTTTCAGCTTGGGTGTGAATTCAAATCGGATGACTTCATTCCAGATCCTGAACTCTGAAACATGGGTATATCACCTCCAATGAACAAGCCAAAAAAAAAAAAAAATGTTAATGAATAAAATGCTCTGAAAATGTCAATACTCTCATTACTTGTATTGCTAATACTCTAGTACAGTACCCACCTAGAAGTGTTTTACATTTCTAAAAACACAAACCATAATGAAATGATGTTTAAAGAAGTCATTAAATGGCCGGACATGGTGCCTCATGCCTGTAATCCCAACATTTTGGGAAGCCGAAGTGGGCAGATCACTTGAAGTCAGGAGTTCGAGACCAGCCTGGCCAACGTGGTGAAACTCCGTCTCTACTAAAAATACCAAAATGAGCTGGGCATGGTGGCACGTGCCTGTAATCTTAGCTACTTGGGAGGCTGAGGCAGGAGAATCACTTGAACCCGGGAAGAGGAGGTAGCAGTGAGCCAAGATTGCGCCACTGCACTCCAGCCTGTGCGACAGAGCAAGACTCTGTCTCAACAACAACAAAAAAAGGTCATTAAACATCTAATATGTTAACTATTAACCTGGCTGCAAAGACTCTGACCAGCACTGAAACAGCACTCTGAAAATAACAGAGATATGTTTAAAATGTGGGTAAAAATTTTCCAGATATAGATTCTAGGCTTGATTGGAGAATAACGTGACATGTTGAGATGTTATAACAAAAGCAGCCTTCTTACAAACTCATTCCTGAGATGGAGTAAATTAGACAGATGGAGAGAGAAGAGTGAAACTGTGACCCCACCCCTACTTCCTTCACACTTTGCTTCTTCAGTTTCACAGGTGCCTTTGGGAGGCCTAAGGGATGAGACAGAGATGTTCTACTCTTGGATGGCCTGAAAGTTCAGCTTCTCAATCTGCCTATGAGACCATGAGGCAAGAACGGACATCTAAGAGACTCCAGTCATAACATGGTCTCTTTTCTCCTTTCGAAGACTAAGTCTCCACGTAACTTAATAATGATGAATTTATTTACATAAATAAAATTCAAAAGGGCAAAATTGTACTAATAAAATAGCACTGTAATTTTCATTGACAAAGACAAAGAATTTAGCAAATAGAGTTATTTAACATTGGTGGTAGAAAGAATCTTGGTGATCTCATGATTCAGCTTACATAGAGGAAATGGACTTGGTCTTGGACACACAGCTAATTAAAGACAAAAATTCTAGTCCATGGAAGCTCATCCATAAGAAAGTGAGGCTCTCAGAATTAATTGATCAACTTATTGATTCATTGATCTGCTAATCTGTGCATCTACTGAATACCAACTGTGGCTCAGTCCCTATGCTGGTAATTGAGATTCCCAAAATGAATATACCCTACCTTCAAGGAACTCACTGTATGGAAGACAGGAAAAAGCACAAAAATAAAAACTGGTTCAAGATGAATAGATTCCAATAGAAGTGTAAACACAGTCTCCTAACCTCATGAAGTGGTAGCACTTATGGCAAGAAAAGAAACCTTCGGACACACTTATAACCAGAGGGCCCTCTTTCTGGCCCTATGCAGAAATGAAACCGTTGTGGTCACTGTCCTTGTGGGGCTCACAGGTTAGCAGGGAAGATAAGACACCATAGAGAAAAACTTATTGTAAGGAGGCAAATAACGAATGTCATGAATCAGATTCAAACAGGGAGCTGCGGATTCTGGGAAGGCAGAAATGCACCCAATTGGTGTTACCAGAAGGCCTTTCTGGAAAAGGTGGTATTGGGTCTGGTTCTAAAGTTTCTGAGCATACATAACGCCCTGGGGCACTGGGCATGGAAAAATCCCACAAACAGTAGCACATTCAGTTTGATTTTGTACCTGATTTCTTGGTGCATGTGGCATTATTAAGTTCCTAAACACAAACATATTCCTTTTAAAATCCATCTTCAAAGTAGACTGGAGTTTCAGGCCTATGGGGACTTGACATATCAAAAGAAACTTGCTGACACAAACTGGAGTATGCAGCATGATCTGTTCTAATATACGATTTTAATGTGTCTCATTTTGCAGCCATGCCAGCCTCCATCTATCATCGACTGTCACATTTAAGTTTCCTAAATTACTGCTTTTTAACTTTTGTCACTTATTCAGCAAAGAGATATATTCTAAAGTCTGATCTCCCCCCAGCCCACCCCTGTGAATTGTATCTCAATATTAATAGTGAGAGAGGGAGAAGAGAAATCTTTGCTCCATTCACAATAAGCCAAGGGCCTTTTTTAAAAAGAAAGACAGACAGACAGACAGAAAGAAAGAAAGAAAGAAAGAAAGAAAGAAAGAAAGAAAGAAAGGAAGAAAGAAAGAAAAAAAGAGCGAGCACAATATGTTTCTGGTTTCAAATTCAAACATTGATAGAATTCTGCCACCTCTCAATGATATGGCGTGAAAAATATAAAACCAGTAGGAATTGGAAGAATAGAATGTATTGAGAGTTGCAATTAAAGGAGAGAGACAGGGAGGGAAGGGAAGAGGGAAGGAGAGAGAGAGAGAGAAAGAGAGAGGAGAGAGAGAGGGGAGAGAGAAAGAGAGAGACAGAGAGCGAGAGAGAGAGAGAGAGAGCTCTTTGTAACATTTCTGCATAAAAGATCAAAGGAAATATCTCCCTCTTCTCCAAAATGTAGGAGGGAAGGAGCCACACATTTCTAGACTCAGATGCTGGGAAAGAAATAAGGGAGCGGTAAGCTCTGCTTTAACATTACTATCCTGTGTTTTTTAATCTGACCTCCAGTTGATCACTCTAAAGGTGCCTTGATGTTAGGTGAACTTCCTGGGAGGATTCAGCTTTTTCCATCAAGTGGAAATGACTTATGGTGGGCAAAAGCGTGAACTAAGCACAGATGATGTGACATAAAGACACTTATTGTAGGATGACCACATGCTCTGCTTCTCCCAAAACGAGCTCCAGTTGACACCTGTTTTCCCAGTATTTCACCTAGTTAGTATTCTTTTTTACTAGTGTCCTGGTTTAGACAATGAATTACATGTTCACCCTGCTCATGGGTGAAATACACTCAGCATACAAAGCCCATAGCACAGCGAAGAGAACACTAGGAAACACAGAGATGCCACAGTGTATGTGGAGCCAGGTGAGTAAGGTCAGTCTCTCTCTCTTTATCCAAGGACAAGAGCCAATATCTGTTCAAGTTGCTCTGTGTCACTCTCCCTATAGACCAATTTAGTAATATTAAACCTGAGAAGGTGCTTGGTAAAGCCCCCAGTACTTTTCAGAGAATAGTCCTTTGGTAATATTATTGGAAGCAACTCATCTGTTGGAGTAGCACGCAATCAGCAAGTGATACTTGTCCAATGGGAAAAATATGCTTAGCTATCAACTCCTAATCTCTGTTCATTTAATCTCCATTAGAGACACCACAGGCTCTCCGTCCATGTTTTTAAAAAGAAATGAGAGCTTCTGGTTCTAGCTAAGATGAAATAAGGACATTTCATTCCATCTTCCCCACTGATTGCCACTCAAGACTCAAAATAGAATATATAAAGAAACTATGTGCTCATTCTGGAAAGCAAATGATTTCAAGGAAATTGTGGATGAAAATTAAAACTCAAAGTATAATTCATACGCTGGAAAGTATTCTAGATATTTTTTTTCACCTGTATTCAAGGTTTAAACTGGAGAGCAACCTAAATCCCAGAACTACACAGTATATATGGACAGAAATACTCTAGGAGAAACCCTTTCTGTCTTGTCAGAGGATGGAAAGAGGGACATCTGCAGATGGGAAATATGGAAGGAATCCTTGTGTGGCCTTTTTCCTCTTTTTACTCCCCAGGTCCTGCGCCCAACGCAAGCACCGGTCAGGAACCTGCTGTCCTTCACCAGCAGTGGCAACAGCAGACCTGCAGACCTTTAAAAATTATCCGAGATAAAATATTTCTCTCTGACCAGAGAAAGTGAAAACAATAAAAAGCTCTGCGTTTTGAAGATAGTGAGGGGATTTTTGTTATCTCTCTCTGTCTCTCTCTCTCTCTCTCTCTCTAAATCACTGCTTTCAGCCTTACTGGAACCTAGCTACAAGAAATGTGTGGCAGTAAAGGAGACTAAAACGCAAATTTTCTAGACAAAATACCAGGAAAAGGAGCCCACAGATGCCAGTGAATATAGATGGATTCACAGAGACATAAGAATTAGAAAAAATATGTACTGTAAATCTGTACATGACATCCTGGCCTCACTGCTGAGCATATGTCTGGAATTGACCTGACACAACACAGAAAATGCTTTGAAAAGGGAACTAGAGAGTAGAAACGCTATCCAGGGTCTATATTGGTCTCTGGGTAGTACCCTTACAGGGAGGACCAAAAGGCTCCTCCAGCTGTTCAAAGCCTTTGAAAACTTAACTGACATAGAACCACAGACACAGAAGTCAGGTCAGGACTTGTGATCGGAACCTAAGAAAGTTAGGACCAGCTAAACAAAAAATACCAATCCTGTCCAGATAATTTTAACAGGATCCAGATTCTCATAGCCTAATCTTCAAAGTCACCAGGAAATCATTCGAGTTTGCTAGACATTAAAGGAACCAGTACAATATCAATGACTCTAGGAAGGAAACAATCTACAGACACTAATTCTGAGATGGTCCACATTTTGAAATGATCAGACAGACTTTAAAGCAGTCATTACAGACATGTCCTATGAAACATAGGTGACCAATTATTAAATAAATGGTAAGATAGAAAGATTCCATGGGGAATAAAAACTCTAAAGAGAATTCAGTAGAAATTTCAAAAATAAAAATTATAATAACAAAATAAAACAAAAAAATCATTGGATCATAAAGGTGATAAAGGAAAAAGGCTTTTAACTCGAACACAGATCAAGAAATCTTATCCAATGTGAAAAACAGAAAAAATGTAAAAACATAAGTTGAACAGTCTTAAAGACCAGTAGAACAATATACAAGATCTAAAATTTTTATCACTGGGGTTCCAGGAGGAGAGGAGAAAGAAATTGGTTCCGAAGAAAAAGATTGAGAATGTAATGGCTGAAAACTTTCCCAAAAAGTGAAAGATGTACATCTAGAACTTCAAAAATCCAAATGACCCTTAAAACAGAATAAACTCAAAATAAACCATGCTCAGAAAAGTTATAATCAAAGTACTGAAAACTACAAATAAAGAAAAATTCCCAAAGCAGAAACAAAAGTGATGCATTATATTCAAATGAGTTATAGATTTATCATCACAAACCATAAAGAACGGAAGATAGTAACAGCATTTTTACCATGCTGGGAGGAGAAAAAGAAAACTGTCAACCCCAAATATTATATCCAGCAAAAATATTTCTTAGGAATATTCTCATATAAAGTAACAAAACAAACGTATATGTATATGCACCTAAAAAAAGCAATTCAAAATACATAAAGCAAAATATCATAGAACTGAAAAACGAAACAGACTAATTCTAAATTATGTTTGAAGACATTAACACTCCTATCTCAGCAAACATTAGAACAAATAGAGAAAAAAAAAGTACATATATATAACACTGCCACTCAACTTGACCTAAGCTACAATTATAGAACATTTTATCCAACAACAGTGGAATATATATTATTTTCAAATTTATGTGGAACATTCACCAAGATAGAACACATTCTGGGTCACAAAACCATACATTCATGACAAAAGAACAAATCTTTCAGCAAACTAGAAATAAAAGAAAACCTTCTTAATCTAATAAAGACCACTTATACAAATTCTCAAAACAGTGCTATATTATAATTGTGATAGTGGTAACACCAACCTACACGAGATAAAATTGCATGAAATGACATACATATGCACACGTGCACACACACAAATGTACATAAAACTGGGGAAATCTGAATAAATTTTGTGAATTATACAAATGTCAATTTCCTGGGTTCAAGATTGCATTATAAGACCCGGCACAGTGGCTCATGCCTGTAATCCCAGCACTTTGGGAGGCTCAGGTGGGTGGATTGCCTGAGGTCAGGAGTTTGAGACCAGCCTGGCCAATATGGTGAAACCCCGTCTCTACTAAAAATACAAAAATTAGCCTGGCACAGTGGCATGTGCCTGTAATCCCAGCTACTCAAGAGGCTGAGACAGGAGAATCGCTTGAACCCAGGAGGCAGAGGCTGCAGTGAGCCGAGATTGCGCCATTGCACTCCAGCCTGGGCAACAGAACAAGACTTCAGCTCAACCACAACAACAACAACAACAAAAACAAAAAGATTGCACTGTAGTTATGCAAGGTGCTAACTTGGGGAAAACTGGGAGAATACATGGGACCCATCTGTGCATTTTTTGCAACTTTCTGTGAATCTATCATCATTTTCAAATAAAAAAAAAAACATACGGTTAGCATTAAATCAGTGGTGAAAGACTGAATGTTTTCCCTCTTACATTGGGAATAGGCAAGGATGTTCACTCACAATTTCTATTCAATACTGTACTAGAATAAGTTAAATGCAATAAGATAAGAAAAATAAATAAAACTCCTACAGATTGAAAAGAGGAAAGTTAAATTGTTTCTATTCTCAGAAGATGTAATTGTCTGTATAGAAAATTGCAATGACTCCACACCAAAGCTCCTACACATAAGAAGTGAAGTTAGCTTAGGTATACAAGGTCAATATGCAAACATCAATCTTATTTCTTTACCCTAATAATGAACAATTAGAAACTAAAATTTAAAAATAATATCATTTACAGTAGTTTAGAAAATAAAATAACTAAGTATATATCTACCAAAGTGTGTGCAAAAGTCCAAAACATGGATGAAAGAAATCAAAGACCTAAATAAACAGAGGGATATGTTGTGTTTATGGATTTGAATACTCAATGTTGTCAGTTCTTTACAAATGAATCCATAGATTTAACAGTCATAGTAGAAGTCCTAGCAATTTTGGGGGTAGATATCGACAAAATTATTATAAAATGTATATGAAGAGATAAGGAACTAAAAAAACTAAACAATTTTGAAAAAGAACAACATTAGAGGACTCACAGTGTACGATTTTAGAACTTTCTATAAAACTACAATAATGAAGACAGTGTGGTATTGGAAAAAATGTAGATACGTAGTAGGATCAATGGAACAGAACAGAGAGTCCAGAAATAGACCCAGCACGTGGGGTCCACTGTTGTTTCAGAAAGGTACAAAGGCAATTTAATGGAGAAAGAATAGACTTTTCAATAACCAGTCTGGAACAATTGGACACCTATACACCAAAAAAAAAAAAAAAAAAAAAAGAATGTTGTTTTATACCAAACACCTTTATGACAAAGTACTCAAAGTGCATTATAGTCCTAAATATAAAATGTAAAACTGTTAACACTTTTAGAAAAAAAAAATCAAAATCATCATGATGATGGGTAATGCAAAAAATTCTTAATATAGCATGAAAAAATACATAGAATAAAACTGATAAATTAGGCTGGGCACAGTGGCTCACACCTGTAATCCCAGCACTTTTGGAGGCTGAGGCAGGTGGGTCACTTGAGGTCAGGAGTTCAAGACCAGCCTGGCCAACATGGGGAATCCCCACCTCTACTAAAAATATAAAAATTAACTAGGTGTGGTGGCACACACCTGTAATCCCAACTACTTGGGAGGCTGAGGCACAAGACTCTCTTGAACCCAGGCGGTGGAGGTTGCAGTGAGCCGAGATCACGCCACTGCACTTCAGCCTGGGCGACAGAGTGAGATTCCATCCCAAATAAATGAATAAATAAATAAATAAAAATTAGCCTTAATAAAAATGAAAAACTGTTGTTCTGAGAGAGACGTCATTAATAAGAACATAAATTACAGAATAGGCTGGGCGCAGTGGCCCACGCCTGTAATCCCAGCACTTTGGGAGGCTGAAGCAGGTGGATCACCTGAAGTCAGGAGTTCGAGATCAGCCTGACCAATATGGTGAAACCCCGTCTCTACTAAAAAGTACAAAAATTAGCCGGGCATAGTGGCGTGTGCCTGTAGTCCCAGCTACTCGAGAAGCTGAGACAAGATAACTGCTTGAACCTGGAAGGCAGAGTTTGCAGTGAGCTGAGATCACGCCACTGCTCTCCAGCCCGGGCAACAGCAAGATTCCACGTCAAAATAAATAAATAATTAAATGACAGAATGGGAGAAAATATTTGCTAATGGCATATCTGAAAACTTATATTTAGACTATACACTCACAGATTTATGTGTATATGTATATTTATATATTGTATGTGTATAGTCAAATCAACAATAAGATAGACAACCCAATAAAAATCGATATGAAAATCGAACAGACATAATAACTTATCACAGCACACCTTTTAGAGTGCCTTTGAATAAAATAACAATACCAAGTGTTAACAAGGAACCAGAGCAATTGGAACTCTCACACATTGCTGGTGGGACTGCAAAATGATACAGCTACCCTGAAAAGTATTTTCATAGTTTCTCATGAGGTTAAATATACTTACATTATGACCAAGCAATACTACTACTAAGTATTTATCATACAGAAATGAAAACAGAGGTTCACACGGAAACCTTTTCACGAATGTTTATAACAGTGTTATTCATACAATTCTAAAACTGGAAAAAGCTCCAGCCTCCTGCAGCAGTAGAGAATGGATTAAAAACAAAATGATTCATCCATGCAATGGAATCGTACTCAGCATTTCATTGTTGGTATACACAACAACATGGGTGAATGCATTATGTTTGGTGAAAGAAGTCAGTATCAAAAGATTATTCATTGTAGAATACCATGCATATGACATTCTGGAAAGGGAAAAACTCCAGAGAGAGAGAGAGAGAGAACAGATCAGTGGTTGACAGGGGTTATGGGCTGATGAAAAGTTTGACTGCTAAGGGGCAGCACCAGGAAACTGTGGAGTTGAGAGAACTGTTTTGTGTCCTACTGTGAATGAGGTCACATGTCTCTGCATTTGTCAACATTTGCAGAATTGTACATCAAAAAATGAATTATACATGATGTACGTTAAATTTCACTGTATGTAAATTTAAGAAATTCAATAGTGACACTGGAAAAAATAGTCCTAGGATCAGTTAGATCACAAGATTGTATCTCCTCAATTCTGAGCTCTTTAAACCACCCTGGCCCACAAAACAGACACCCAGCAGTGAGATAAAAAGAAATGGTCTAAGGTTGCAGACATGGTCCCATGTGCTGGAAATAGGAGCATCAATTGACTTGAGTAATAGTCAGAGTATGAGGATTTGGTTACTTTTTCTAAAATTTGCAAGTCTAGAGCAAAACCATTTATGTCTTATGAAGGGACGAGTTTCAAAAATGGGCTCTCAATAACATTAACAAGGTGTCTATAGTCAATAATAATTGTATATTTTACAACAGCTTAAAGAATGTAATTGGAGGGTGAGGCAGGTGGATCACGAGGTCAGGAGATCGAGACAATCCTGGCTAACATGGTGAAACCCCGTCTCTACTAAAAATACAAAAAATTAGCCGGGTGTGGTGGTGGGCACCTGTAGTCCCAGCTACTCGGGAGGCTGAGGCAGGAGAATGGCGTGAACCCAGGAGGCGGAGCCTGCAGTGAGCCGAGATAGTGCCACTGCACCCCAGCCTAGGCAACAGAGAGAGACTCCGTCTCAAAAAAACAACAACAACAACAACAACAAAAAAACGTAACTGGATTGTTTGTAACACAAAGGATAAATGCTTGAGTGGATGGGGAACCCCATGTTATATCATGTGATTGTTATGCATTGCATGTCTGTATCAAAACATCTCATGTACCCCTCAAATACATCCACCTACTATGTGACCACAAACAGTTTTAAAAATAATAAAAAAAATTTTAACTTAGCTTAAATTCAGGTGGAAAGTCCATCCACCTCAGAAGTAACCACCATTCCAAATGATGTTCATTATTTTACTTGATTTAAAAGAAATAGTTCTTGCACACATACACATAGTTTAGCTTAATTTGTTAATATACTTTTTAAAAATAGTATCAAACTATATCTTGCTTGTGGGACTTCGTTTTCCAAACAATGCTCCTAAACCAAACCCATAATGATTTGTTCAGCATTCATTTTCATGGCTGTACGGTATTTTATTGTATGAATATATCTAAATTTATTTACCTATTTTCTTCTTCTGGAATTTAGGCTGTTTCCAAGTTTGTTTGTCTATTTGTTTTCACAGTAGATAATGCTGCTAGGACCAATCTTACATGTGTTTCCAGGGAGTCATGTGGTAACATTTCTCTGGAGTAAAATTGCTAGGCATAGAATTGCTAAGTTGTGAAGTATATGCAAATATCAAATTTCACAATATAATATAAACTTGTTTGCCAAAGTGCTTGGACAAAATTATACTCATATCAGAAGTTTATAAAGTAATCTTCTTCATCAATACCCTTTTCTACCCTTATGATTATTAAGACTATTTAAGTTTTGCCAACCTATTGGGCACAAATGTTATTCTCATTGGGGTTTCTTTTACATTTATTTGTTTTCTATTTTTTTCATATTATGGAATCCATTAAAATTACCATATTGTTCCTTGTTCTTTCATAAGCAACAGGAAGGCTGCTCCCATCTAGAAGTGACTTACCCAGCAGATTTGGACATTTCAGACCCCATATGGATATACTGAGGGCTGAAGGGATTAATATCTCATTCTACTAATATACCAAATAAGTTGGGGAGGTCTGGATAAAGAATAAATTGGATAATCTTGCCTAGGAGAACTGGAGAACTGTCTACAGAGCCAATTAATTACCCACATGAGACTGACGACTTTCATACACACGCAGATAGGTTCAGATGTTGATGGGAACATGGAGGATAGAAATTCTTTCTAAGGAGACTTCTCCTTGACGTATTTTCTGCTAAAAATTGTGTAAGGTACAGTTGCCAAAGTCTTGGACCCTCAGCATCACTGGGCCCTCAGCCTCATTGAGCAAGTGTAACAGCATGGGGTTTCCCAACCCTGTAATTCGGTTTCGCAAGACAAATGATTCTATATTTCTCAAAGCTATTGTTAGCTGGGCCTTTGTTGCATACAGCCTAACATGTTGCTAATTGATATACAGCTCAATATTTGTTGAACACCTCCTATTGTCTTAGCACTAGACATCTTAATAATGTCAATAAATAGAGAAAAAAGTGCACCTCCAAACACTGTCATCAAGAAGTGATATGTAAGAAGAAAAGATAATGGTAATAATAATATCCATCATTATTGAGAGACTTCCTTTTTTTTTTTTTTTTGGTGGAACCTTGCTCTGTCCCCCAGGTTGGAGTGCAATGGCATGATCTCGGCTCACTGCCACCTCCACCTCCCCAGTTCAAGTGATTCTCCTGCCTCAGCCTCCTGAGTAGCTGGGATTACAGGTGCCCACAAGCATCTCCAGCTAATTTTTATATTTTTTGGTAGAGACAGGGTTTCACCATGTTGATCAGGCTGGTATCGAACTCCTGATCTCAGGTGATCCACCTGCCTCGGCCTCCCAAAATTCTGGGATTACAGGCGTCAGCCACCATGCTCAGCCTATTGGGAGACTTCTAAGAGTCATATTCCTTATTTCTGTCATCTTTATAAACAATCAGGCAACTGGGGACATGCATGTAGCCTAGACAAGTAACTTGATGTTCAGCTGACTTCTGTCATACCAAGATCATCTAATAAGTTAGTGGTAGAACATGTGTTCGAGACAGGTTTATGAAGCTCCAAAACCCACACTCTTTCTCCTAAGACTTTTTCATCCACTTCTACCACTCACTTATTCCCTGACTCACCTTTGCAATAACACAATAGAATTCATGTATGAAAGAAACATTCTGACACCAGTAATTCAAGACAAACGCTATAGTAATAACTGTGCACCAGCTACAAATGGCGCATTGGCATAAGGTAACTGTACTCAAGTGGGAGTTCTTACGTCTTCATTTGCCTAGATTAGTCCTGGTTTATTTCTGTTGTCCCATCCAGTTAGTGGCTCTGTTAACTCTCAAAAGTGTCCCAGTTTTCTTTTCTATAGGAAACATCAGGATGACATCCATGTACATGAAAGTCATGGTTTGCACCAAGAATTAATCTCTTATGGGCTAATGTTTCCACTCAGTTGTCATCACTGTCATCAACGTGTTTCTTGATGTCTGTCATAAAGTGTCACTATAGATGTTTGCACGTTCCTCTATTTTTCTTCAGCTGAGTATGTTAAGGAGAAAATAAGGTGTCTTGTGACTTTTTTTAAGCTGAAAATCATTTTGAAGTTGCGAGCAACTCCTTTAAGAATTAATTTAACGCTCTGATCACAAGCAATGGATTGCCACTTTGCAACCAGCTTTCTGGAGTTTTGAGAGATGACATTTAAAGAGCTGGAGATTTCTCAGCACTGCAGCGTTTACAGGTGCAGCCAACACATTGTTATCTTTGCTTCTGAAATTCAGGCAGCACATGGATAATTAAAATATATAGAAAACTCCCCAGCCATATTTTACTCTTAAGAGATGCAGTAGAATATAATAGTTTGGCGTTCAATTGGATGTAAGATTAGAGATGGGAGGACATAGTATTACTCGGAGGTGGTCTCTGTAGGCAACTGCCTGGGTTTGAATTTAGATTATCCCACTAACCAATCATGCGGCCCTCTTCAAGGTATTTAACTTATTTATGAAATAGAAATTTTAATAAGACACGGAGACTCCACTGAAAATTATATGATAGAACATATGCAAAGCAGTTGGGATAGTTCCCTAGCCTATAGCAAAAATTTGATCTTATCATTGTTAACTTAAAGAGAGATGGAGGCAGTGCAATACACATCTGGATTCTAGAGATGAGGGTCAAACACTGGGGAAAGTGAGCATAAACATCTATTTTTACCTTTATGTCTAATTATGCAGAAATTCATGTCAATGAAACACTTAAATGCATCTTTCAATCTCCTTCACTTTTTGTTATCATCTCTTTCACCAGCCTAGTTGTAGCCACCAGTATCTCTACCCCATAGCTTCTTTTTTTTTTTTTTAGATGAAGTTTCGCTCCTGTTGCCCAGGCTGGAGTGCAATGGCACGATCTCGGTTCACTGCAACCTCCACCTCCTGGGTTCAAGCGATAAGCGATTCTCCTACCTCAGCTGGGATTACAGGCATGAGCCAGCAGGCCCAGCAATTTCTTATTCGTATTGTTAGTAGAGACGGGGTTTCACCATGTTGGCTAGGCTGGTCTCGAACTCCTGACCTCAGGTGATCCACCCACCTCAGCCTCCCAAAGTGCTGGGATTACAGACATGAGCAACAGCACCTGGCCCCCATAGCTTCTTTTATTAGTCATGTTGCATCATCCACTTCTTCTCTCTTCCAATCCCTTATGAACAGAGTAGCCAAGTGGCTTTTGGAAAAGTAAACATAATCATGAAACTTGGTTGTGTAAAGCCCTTTGTTGTCTTCCCACAGCTCTCCTGATGTGGTCAACAGGGTCTGGGTAAATCAGTCTTAGTGCCCTTCCAGGTTTGTCAGGTGCCAATTTGCCACTTGCCTACCATACTCACTCCACATATGTTCTCAATTCCTTAGTCAAGGCCTCCCCCACTGAAGAACCTGGGACATGTGCCCCTCACTATCTCTCTTGTCTTCTGTGTACAACTCAATTATTATTAAGTCTCGGTTTAAATGGTATGTCTCCCAGGGACCCTCCCCTTATCACTCAGACACAGGCAGCTATCCTGTTATTTGGTCTCCAAAACTGCATTTCGTACATACCTATTCCTTGCTTAATAACTTTAATTAGTTACTGAAACCCAGCCACTAAAAGAGACACACAAAAATGAAATATTTACATTGATTTTAATGGGAAAATTATTGGCAGCTCTGTATCCAATCAGTATATCTAAATAATTCATACAGCTAGGAATAACATATAGGAATTGACTGATAACAAAGTAAGGAATAAGCAATAGCTTGAAAGTAAATAAATAGTCTGCATGTGGAATGTAATCTAATGAAGATTTTACCAGTCAGGGGAGAGAGAATAGCTGACTGTGGATAGCAGCTAGAAAAGCAGTGAGAGGAAAAGGAAATTATTTGGAAGAATTCTTTCTCCTGTATAAATGTCCCAACATTTTGGGGGAACTCATGCTACCTTTCACTCAAACTGCAATTAAAAGCGAAGTTATAGCACAGAAAAATATCTTTAAAGCAAAATTAAGACTAAACACAAAAGTCTTTAGTTTTTGCTCTGAAATAATACTCAAGTAAAAAGAACATATGAGTAAGATGCTATATCATCATCCCTCTCACTTGGCATATGCAAGATATTTGAGGTTCATCTAAACATTGCACATAATTCAAATTTGTTACACATGACATTCTCTTACTAGAAATTCTTATGAAGAGAAAATGGATTGTAATGCCCAAATATAACTGCTTAAAATGTGCTTTTTGTAAGAGAACTTTTATTGAAAGGGTTTTATTAAGCTAAAAGTAGTATACATTTTCAAAACAGCTTATAACTTCATACTTTTAAATTATATATGTAATACATGTGTGTATAATTGTGTTAGTTCTAATTTATAACTTTAATTCAATAACTAAGATATAATTCTCTAAGGTAAGTCTATAATTACACATTTACTTGCATAAATATTTGTTTAATATTCCATCTCTACCACTAGAGAATAAACTCCATGAAGGGAGTTTACTGTTGTATTCCTGGCACCTGGCACAATGCAATAAACAATGTCTTAGGATGGTGTCCCATGCTACAGAAATCGGAGCCAGGAAAAAGCAAGGTTGAATTGAAAGCAAGAAATAAGCAAGTTGGTGGAGGGATAAAGAAAGATCTTAAACTATTACCATGAGAGAGATGGGTGGGGGACTATGTGACAAACACACACGTTATTTTCATGCATTTTTTATACTTAAACTGGTAGATCGTTGATTGTTTTTCTTTCTGCATTTAGACCCAAAAGTAGAAAAGATGTGATCAGGTCTCTGTATAATGTCTCTTTTTCTCTCTGTCTTTCTATACAGATAAAACATCTGATGTGATGGTTGTTACAGGAAGTGACAAGACTCAATAAATGGCTTGCATATTTCACAGGGTAATTTATTTCTCAAAATACAAATGAACAATATAAGTTGTTATGTGTGCCATTAGCCCAGTGTGTGATGCCACAATCACATATATGCTAAATCATGTGCGAGCTTTTTAACACCTTCTCTCCCGGTTTCAGCACCGTGGGTTTGGACAGGCAGGTTTGGTCTTTCTAAGCCACAAGTTCAATTAGATTCAACAAATAAACTTTGTACATGCTAAGATAATTTAAACATGAGACAATGTGACCGAAAAACCACAACCCGAAGTCTTTTCCTACAAGGTGAAGCAAAATGTGCAGCGGCTTTGAAAATGACCTTCTTAATGAAGACATAGGTTGGACTGGTAGCAAAGTTTTATTCAAGTGCCTTTCAGATTCCTACCTGTTTTCAATCTAGTTAAATCACCCCCCGCACCACCCTGATCCCCACCAAAACGGAAAGAAACAAGTTTGACCTATCTTGAGCCAAAGTCACACTGTTCTGGCTGTTAAGAATATAATTAGCTTCTGAGAGTGACTGATGCCCTGGGTTTTCAATCATGTTAGAATTCTGGAATAATGGAATTTCTTATGAGGTCCATGAAAAGGTCTTATAGACTTTCAACAGCAACTTCCTTCTCCTTCCTGGGAACCAAATTTACTTCTGCCAATCAAATTCTGTTTACTGCTATCTGGACATACTGGTTTCTAGTTTGGTCTATGTCAAAAGCTTTGAAAAGTAGTGATGCATTCAGTAATTCTCCTAGGTTCAAATGCCAATTGATCTTGCTTTGATGGAAGTTCATTAGTTTTTTTCCAGCATTAAAAATTCAGACAAGTATTATTTTAATGAAAATTGGTATCAGTCTAGGCCATAAGTAAAAGTAAGACCCCATTATCCATATGGAAACCTATATTTGAATCCTAGATTCACCACTGACAAGCAGTGTGAATTTGGTTATTGCTTATTTCCATGTGGTTTAATTTCCTTATCTACAAGGTGGGAATTACAGCAATATGTAATATGGCAGAGTCCCTGGCATACGACTATTAGCAGTAGTACAGAAGTATCAATGTCATGCTTGGTATTATTTTTATATTTGTGGAGTTTTTAAAATGAAATATAAAACTTAGAAACCATTTTTCAATGAAGAAACTGCTTTGGATTAATATTTCAGCCTTTCACCCAAGAAGTGGAGATGTTGAGATACGAGTTTATCTCTTTTAACTTTTAGAGGCATTTTTATTGATAGAGATTGAGAAACATTATTATAAGTTTTCCAAATTCTGTATGTGGTTAAATTAAATGCTATAGTTATAATTTACACACACTTCCTGAGATAAGCCCTATGCTTTTATCAGATGAAGCTATAATTTTTGGTTTGCATTTTTGTTGAGTTCATTACCTGGTAAACACTTATAAATACATGAATCATATTAATTTGTTAAAGAATATATACTTCCAGCCCCAGGCATAGTGGCTTACACCCGTAATCCTACCATTTTGGGAGGCTGAGGTGGGCAGATCACTTGAGGTCAGGAGTTCAAGACCAGCCTGGCCACCACGGAGAAACCCCATCTCTACTAAAAATACAGAAAAAAAAAAAAAGCCAGGCATCATGGCGCAAGCCTGTAATCCCAGCTACTCAGGAAGCTGAGGCAGAAGAATCGCTTGAACCCAGGAAGCAGACGTTGTGGTGAGCCAAGCTCACACCACTGCACTTCAGCCTGGGTGACAGAGTGAGACTCCATTAAAAAAATATATATGTATATATACTTCAGTTTGTCTTCCAATATGACTGAGAACCCTTTTACTATACTGACCCTCACATAAATAATAACTATAAACTCCAAACAAAATAAAAACATAGCCACTTGAAGGCACTTGGAAACAAACAAACAAAACATGCATGGATACATGAAAAGAATCATTATTTGAAAGAAGGGAATGACACTGGGTGAGTTTCCCATTTTCACAGCTTCTAGCTGATGGCAAGCACCCCAACATCTATGTTGGGTGATTAAAAGTCCAATGGAAAAACCACAGTATGTTTTACCTAACAAACCAGAGGACAGAGATTGGGACAATCATAGCTACAAAAAGTGAAGAGTTCCAAAAAGAGAGAACAAAGAGGAGGACTCTAGGTTTTGAATATAAACTTTACCTGAATCTCTGACTGACTGTTGAAACACCCATGCACAGGAAAGGCTACCAGCATGCAAGCTACAGAGAAGATAAGTAAACTGAGATTGGAGTTGTTTCCCAAAAGGTAAAGGTTACAGTTTGAGTTCAACAACCAACTTAATTTTCTGCTAAAACAGAAGAGTTATCAATAGGCTTTGGAGGAATTTAAAAAAATTTAAAGTCTTGGCAACATAATATCAAAATAGCCTCAATACAATCCAAAATTATTTACCATATTTAAAAAAGGCTAATATGATTGATTCTCACCAAAGAAAATCAGTGGAGACAAACCTGGAGATGCTAAATAATTGGACATTTTTTAAAAAATTATTTTAAAACAGCTATTATATTTATGCTCAGTGATGTAAGTAAACCTATGTTTATAACAAATAAAAAGATAAGAAGTATCATCAGAGATATGTAAACTACTAAAATGAAGAAAATTGATATTTTAGAAGTAAAAAAATTTGAAATTAAAATTTACTGGATGAAATTAAGTTACATTAAAGATCATAAAGAGTTGGTAAACTTAAATATAGATCAGTGAAAAAGTATCCTATCTGTAAAACCTAGAAAGAATTAAAAGGAAATTGAGTCTCAAGCATCTGTAGGACAATATTGAAAGATCTAACATATGCGTAATTGGAGTCCCACTGAAAAGACGAGAAGGAATAGGGCATGATAATTTTTTTAAGATCTAACGTCTGTAAGTTTTGCACATTTGGAGGAAAAAATGAATTTACAGATTAAATACATATAGCGAAGCCCATTCAGAATAAATATAAAAATGTCATGTCCAGAAATATCATAAATTGTTAAAAGCAAAAATAAAGAAGCTTAAAACCAGCCAGAGGAAAAATATGACATACAGGGATTCTCATTAGAAACAATGGAGACCAGAAGATGATGTAGTAACATTTTTAAATGTTGAAAGAAAACGAAAAATAATCAATCCAAAACTATTTTTATACTTCAAAAATTAAGATAAAATATATGTATTTCCATATAAAAGAAAACTAAGATAACCCATTGACAGTAGACATCCGGTATAAAAAACCCTAAAGGAAGTTTCTCAGGGTGAAAACAAATGATTCCTGTTGGTAACTCAGTTTTTAGAAAAAGGGAGAAAAACACTGGAAATGATAAATATTTAGGTAAACATAAATTACTATTTTCAACTTAATTTCTTAAAAATACCAGTTTCTAAAAAAAAGAAACTTTAGGTTCAGGAGTACATGTGCACGTTTGTTACATAGGTAAACTTGTGTCATGGAGGTTTGTTGTACCCAAGTATTAAGCCTAGTGACTGTTAGTTGTTTTTCCTGACCTTTCCCCCTCTCACCCTCCACCCTCCAAAAGGCCTCAGTGTGTTGTTCCCCTCTATGTGTCCATGTGTTCTTATCATTTAGCTCCCAATTATAAGTGACAACATGCAGTATTTGGTTTTC
The DNA here is from genome assembly GCF_028878055.3 of Symphalangus syndactylus. Classification (NCBI taxonomy): domain Eukaryota; kingdom Metazoa; phylum Chordata; class Mammalia; order Primates; family Hylobatidae; genus Symphalangus; species Symphalangus syndactylus. The sequence continues at coordinate 110,877,630 of NC_072436.2, read as the reverse complement.
TGTGCCTCTATTAATTCACTTAGGATTATGGCCTTCAGCTCCATCCATGTCCCCACAAAGGACATGATCTCATTCATTTTTATGGCTGCATAGTATTCCCTGGTGTATATGTACCACATTTTCTTTATCCAGTCTATCATTGATGGGCATCTGGGTTGATTCCATGTCTTTGCTATCATTAATAGTGCTGCAATGAACATACTCGTGCATGTGTCTTTATAACAGAATAGTTTATACTCCATGGGTTACATACCCAGTAATGGGATTGCTGGGTCAAACAGTATCTGTTTTTAGGTCTTTAGATAATAGATGCTTAGTAATTTGGAGTTGAATGAAAAAAGTAGGGAGAGTAAAGAGAAAGCTGCATCAAAGAGAAAAATGAGTGATGCTGGCTACTTTGATTCTGATGACCAGTGTATTTGTAGAACTCAGATATGGTGATTTTAAAGTGTCATTTTAAAAGCCTGTCTTGAAAGTTGACTAAATTCAAGGAACTTTGCAGATGTCCAGTGTATAGTGGTATTGAGCAGGACCCTGGCTTAAAAACAGATGGCACATTCAAAAAAGGGTGATGAAAAGCAGTTTAATGAATGAATCCCTTATATTGTGTTGGAAATCAATCAACAGGGGATGCAGGAGTATCCTGAAGCAAGCAACAAGGGGAATGCCATTAAATGCCATTATCACCCCTAGATTACTCCACCAGGAGAAAGTGAGGAAAGTCACTGCTAAAGCCTGATGAGAGCTGTAGTTGCGTAATAAGCCTGTCTGGTGGAAGCTGTGGTCTTGGCTAGAGGAAACCAGCTATACCAATGAGCATAAAGCCACAGTAAACATACTAAACCATAGTCTAGGAGGAAGAAAACTGGGGAATAAACATTGTAGCATCTCTCTCCTCTCTTACTTCATCTAATCTCCTACCAGTTCCTCCCATGGGCTTAACTAAACTGGGGGCCAGAAGTCAAGGAAGCCCAACTGGTGCAGCCTCTTAGGTCTTCAGTGAACAAAGCAAAGTGGGGATGGTTAGAAGGTGGATCCTTTCAACAAATGGAGGAGAACAAGAACAGAGCAGACAAAGCCCCTATCCTTCAATATCTGTAGTCGAGTTGTTAAATAACAGGGCAACCATAGGGCTGGTCTTTATCACCAACCCCTCAAATCACCCCCACGAAGTGATCTCACTTGAACTATTCTATAAACCCAACATCGATTCCCTAATTATGAGCATTTTCAAATGCATAGTCAAGCAGGGTTTGACCTTAACATCTCCAACCTAGGAATGCTTCATCACCAAAGAAACAAGCTGAGAAATATTAACATAATTTGCCTAGGGTTACATGGGTTGTTATTGTGAGGACCAGGATTGGAGCCACATTTTCTGAATTTGATCTCACCAGCATTTCTTCCATTACAACTTTAAACATAAAACTTTAAACATAAAATGCAGGCATTTTATTTTGGTTCCCAGCGAAGTCTCTTGCAGCCTGGTTTTAGAGCATTTTACCATGTATAGTATGTTTCCTCCAGCTCCAATGGGATCTGCAACAAGTGTCTGCTTCCCAAGCATAGAGCACACACACAACGTTAAATCCTGGTTGGTTTCTCAAAATCATTAACATGCTCCTAAGAGCAACAATGCAATGAGTGTTTTTAAAATACCAGACACTGAAAAACACCTCTAAAAAAGTAATCCCAGCACTCTGAGATGCCAAGGTGTGTGGATCACCTGAGGTCAGGAGTTTGAGACCAGCCTGGCAAACATGGTTAAACCCTGTCTCTACTAAAAATACAAACAAGGAGCCAGGCGTGGTGGTGGGAACCTATAATTCCAGCTACTTGGGAGGCTGAGGCAGGAGAATTGCTTGAACCTGGGAGGTGGGGGTTGCAGGGAGCCGAGATCACACCATTGTACTCCAGCCTGGGCAGCAAGAGTGAAACTCCATCTCAGAAAAAAACAGCATTAATTCATTGAATTATTTCGAAGACCACGCACCGTGGGTAACATCATCCCCATTTTACAGATGAGAAAATTGGAGCTCCAAGAGATCAAGTAACTTGCCGTATGCCCTGTTATTAAGATGAGAGTATAGCCAGAAGCTGAACCTCTGTAATTGAAGCCCTATGCTGTTAACCATTCTATCACCTTGGGGGTAAGTGAACTGAAGCCATGCCTGACCTTGGTGGCTGGTGATGTATTAGCACCAGGCTGATGGAGTGGGAGCCAAATCATAATTTATCTCTGTAAAAAAATGCTTCCTGTATTGTGCCCCTGACAACTGAACCCTTTAGCAGCATCAAGGGGAATTACGTTGGAAGAAAAATGGCATGTCTGTGAATACTACATTATCTTCGGGTCCACTAAATTGATTTTTATTTTCAGAGATAAAATATTTCCAGGAGTGCTGTCTGCATTGGCAGGATGCCAGGGACGGTTGAACTTTTCCTTCAAGTCTTTTGGGTTAGTCCAAGCTTTCTAGTTTCAGAGTCTTCTTAGGGAAGCCTGTTGGTGTGGAAAGAATGTAGACATCTCTGCTCCTGTTAGAATTCATCTTTTGGAATTAAAGAATCTGTGTTCTTCACATTTCTTATCAAAGAGGCCCAGCACAAGAGAAATAAAGCAACCCAGAAAGAGGGAGCTTTGCTTCTATCAACAGAAACTACAGACCAGGAGCCGTGGCTCACGCCTGTAATTCCAGCACTTTGGGGGGCTGATACGGATGGATCACTTGATATCAGGAGTTCGAACCCAGCCTGTCCAACATGAGGAAACCCTGTCTCTACTAACAATACAAAAATTAGCTTGGCATGGCATGCACCTGTAGCCCCTGCTACTCGGGAGGCTGAAGCATGAGAATCGCTTGAACCCGGGAGGCAGAAGTTGCAGTCAGCCAAGATCACACCACTGCACTCAAGCCTGGATGACAGAGCAAGACTCTGTCTCAAAATAAAAATAAAAATAAAAATAAAAAGAGAGAGAGAGAGAAATTAGGGATTCAAACCATATCCTGGAGCCTTTTAAACTGGCTGACTCCAGTGTCTTCTCTTTCATCTGTATCACTGCAATAAATCTTCATAAATCAAAAAAAAAAAAAACTTGGCAAGAATACCCAACATTCACTAGGGCTTTTTTTATGTGCCAAGTACTGTCCCAACTGCCTTACGTGGCTTATCACGTTCAATCCTTGCAACCAGCTGATGAGGTCGGTATTGGTACAGTTATAAACCACTTTTTCCAGATATGAAAACTAGAAATTTAGAAAATTAATCATGAAACCAAGACTAAAATTAAAATTTAAAGTTTTAAATTTAAACTTAAATTTAAAAATTTGTGCTGAAGTTGCTAATAAGCTTAAGGAGATTTTGGGCTGAGACAATGGGGTTTTCTAGATATACAATCATGTCATCTGCAAACAGGGACAGTTTGACTTCCTCTTTTCCTAATTGAATACCCTTTATTTCCTTCTCCTGCCTGATTGCTCTGGCCACAACTTCCAGCACTATGTTGAATAGGAGTGGTGAGAGAGGGCATCCCTGTCTTGTGCCAGTTTTCAGAGGGAATGCTGCCAGTTTTTGCCCATTCAGTATGATATTGGCTGTGGGTTTGTCATAGATAGCTCTTATTATTTTGAGATACGTCCCATCAATACCTAATTTATTGAGAGTTTTTAGCATGAAGGGTTGTTGAATTTTGTCAAAGGCCTTTTCTGCATCTATTGAGATAATCATGTGGTTTTTGTCTTTGGTTCTGTTTATATGCTGGATTACATTTATTGATTTGCGTATGTTGAACCAGCCTTGCATCCCAGGGATGAAGCCCACTTGATTATGGTGGATAAGCTTTTTGATGTGCTGCTGGATTCGGTTTCCCAGTATTTTATTGAGGATTTTTGCATCAATGTTCATCAAGGATATTGGTCTGTAATTCTCTTTTTAGGTTATGTCTCTGCCAGGGTTTGGTATCAGGATGATGCTGGCTTCATAAAATGTGTTAGGGAGGATTCCCTCTTTTTCTATCGATTGGAATAGTTTCAGAAGGAATGGTACCAGTTCCTCCTTGTACTTCTGGTAGAATTCGGCTGTGAATCCATCAGGTCCTGGACTCTTTTTGGTTGGTAAGCTATTGGTTATTGCCACAATTTCAGAACCTGTTATTGGTCTACTCAGAGATTCAACTTCTTCCCGATTTAGTCTTGGGAGGGTGTATTTGTCGAGGAATTTATCAGGATACAAAATCAATGTACAAAAATCACAAGCATTCTTGTACACCAATCACAGACAAACAGAGAGCCAAATCATGAGTGAACTCCCATTCACAATTGCTTCAAAGAGAATAAAATACCTAGGAATCCAACTTACAAGAGATGTGAAGGACCTCTTCAAGGAGAACTACAAACCATTGCTCAATGAAATAAAAGAGGATACAAACAAATGGAAGAACATTCCATGCTCATGGGTTGGAAGAATCAATATCGTGAAAATGGCCATACTGCCCAAGGTAATTTGTAGATTCAATGCCATCCCCATCAAGCTACCAATGACTTTCTTCACAGAATTGGGAAAAACTACTTTAAAGTTCATATGGAACCAAAAAAGAGCCCGCATCGCCAAGTCAATCCTAAGCCAAAAGAACAAAGCTGGAGGCATCATGCTACCTGACTTCAAACTATAATACAAGGCTACAGTAACCAAAACAGCATGGTACTGGTACCACAACAGAGACATAGATCAATGGAACAGAACAGAGCCCTCAGAAATGATGCCGCATATCTACAACTATCTGATCTTTGACAAACCTGACAAAAACAAGAAATGGGGAAAGGATTCCCTACTTAATAAATGGTGCTGGGAAAACTGGCTAGCCATATGTAGAAAGCTGCAACTGGATCCCTTCCTTACACCTTATACAAAAATTAATTCAAGATGGATTAAAGACTTAAATGTTAGACCTAAAACCATTAAAATCCTATAAGAAAACCTAGGCAATACCATTCAGGACATAGGCGTGGGCAAGGACTTCATGTCTAAAACACCAAAAGCAATGGCAACAAAAGCCAAAATTGACAAATGGGATCTAATTAAACTAAAGAGCTTCTGCACAGCAAAAGAAACTACCATCAGAGTGAACAGGCAACCTACAGAATGGGAGAAAATTTTTGCAACCTACTCATCTGACAAAGGGCTAATATCCAGAATCTACAATGAACTCAAACAAATTTACAAGAAAAAAACAAACAACCCTATCAAAAAGTGGGCAAAGGACATGAACAGACACTTCTCAAAAGAAGACATTTATGCAGCCAAAAAACACATGAAGAAATGCTCATCATCACTGGCCATCAGAGAAATACAAATCAAAACCACAGTGAAATACCATCTCACACCAGTTAGAATGGCCATCATTAAAAAATCAGGAAACAACAGGTGCTGGAGAGGATGTGGAGAAATAGGAACACTTTTACACTGTTGGTGGGACTGTAAACTAGTTCAACCACTGTGGAAGTCAGTGTGGCGATTCCTCAGGGATCTAGAACTAGAAATACCATTTGACCCAGCCATTCCATTACTGGGTATATACCCAAAGGACTATAAATCATGCTGCTATAAAGACACATGCACACGTATGTTTATTGCGGCACTATTCACAATAGCAAAGAGTTGGAACCAACCCAAATGTCCAACAACGATAGACTGGATTAAGAAAATGTGGCACATATACACCATGGAATACTATGCAGCCATAAAAAATGATGAGTTCATGTCCTTTGTAGGGACATGGATGAAACTGGAAAACATCATTCTCAGTAAACTATCGCAAGGACAAAAAACCAAACACCGCATGTTCTCACTCATAGGTGGGAATTGAACAATGAGAACTCATGGACACAGGAAGGGGAACATCACACTCCGGGGACTGTTGTGGGGTTGGGGGACGGGGGAGGGACAGCATTAGGAGATATACCTATTGCTAAATGACGAGTTAATGGGTGCAGGAAATCAACATGGCACACGGATACATATGTAACAAACCTGCACATTGTGCACATGTACCCTAAAACCTAAAGTATAATTAAAAAAAAAAAAAAGAAAAAAAAAATTTAAAAATTTGTGTCTGGGTGCATTGACTCATGCCTGTAATCCCAGCACTTTGGGAGGCTGAGGTGGGAGGATCACCGGAGGTCAGGAGTTCAAGACCAGCCTGTCCAACATGATGAAACCTCATTTCTACTAAAAATACAAAAAATTAGCCAGACAGGGTGGCAGTTGCCTCTAATCCCAGCTACTCAGAAGGCTGAGGTAGAAGGACCACTTGAACCTGGGAGGCAGAGGTTGCAGTGAGCCAAGATCGTGCCAATGCACTCCAGCCTGAGCGACAGAGCAAGACTCTGTCTCAAAAAGAAAAAAATTTTTTAAATGTAATTTAACATTAAATATTCATCATGAAGCCATGACTAAATTTCTAAAATTTAGAACTTTAATCATGAAACCAAGCAGCTCAGTGTTAAAATTTATATTTTAATTCAGTTCTGGTTTGACCTCAAAAGTTGTTTCCAACCCATCTTTGAATTACTTGTAGAAAACGTTAAATCTGCTGATACCTAAAACCCCTACTCACAAACCCAATGCAATTGATCTGGAATAAGCACTGTGCAACATTTTTCAAAACTCCCCAAGTGACTCTGATGTGTAGCTGAGAAACTACAGCATAAAAACTCAGCACAGGAGAAATAAAGTAACCCAGAAAGAAGGAGTTTTGCTTTTATCAAGAGAAATTAGGGGCCAGGAGCAGTGGCTCAAGCCTGTAATCCCAGCACTTTGGGAGGCAGATGCGGATGGATCACTTGATATCAGGAGTTCAAAGCCAGCCTGGCCAATGTGAAGAAACCCCATCTCTACTAATAATACAAAAGTTAGCTGGGCATGGTGGAGCGTGCCTGTAACCCCAGCTACTTGGGAGGCTGAGGCATGAGGATACATCATATCAGCAAGCAAGCTCACTGAAACAATGAAGTCGCTTAATATTGGTGGGGTTTTTGTTTTTGTTTTCATTTTTGTTTTGAGATGGAGTCTCACTCTGTCACCCAGGCTGCAGTGCAGTGGTGCGATTTTGGTTGACTGCAGCCTCTGCCTCCCAAGTTCAAGTAATTCTCATGTCTCAGCCTCCCAAGTAGCTGGGATTACAGGTGCTCACCAGCACGCCCGACTAATTTTTGTATTTTTAGTAGAGATGGGGTTTCACCATGTTGGCCAGGCTGGTCTCGAACACCTGACCTCAGCTGATCCACCTGCCTCAGCCTCTCAAAAGTGCTGGGATTACAGGCGTGAGCCAAATAATAGTGTTTATCTTCATAATACCCTACACATCATGCTACCCTCTTACAAGATAAGGTCCAAATCCCTCTATAGATGAAGACTTGCTGAATTGTTTCTAGCAGCCAAGATATAAGGTTGACTTTTAGACATCAACTTATGCAGGAAGTGTTAATATTTCATCTTGGTGGCTCTGTAATATTTCAGGCCTATCCAACTGTCCTCGAGGCAACATTCAGAAAGAGCAATCTGAGTGACCGAGAGGGAGATTTTCTGTCACTGATAAAATATAACACATCAGCCCCACATCAAGCGTGAGTGCATCTTTACCACTGGAGCAAGCAGAGACCACCAGAAACCTAACCATTCATTCTCTAAAATAACTACTCCCACATTTTAACGGGACTCATCAGCGGAATAGAGCAGTTTTCATATTAACTATTCTGATAGAAAAAGCATCCATTTTTGTAGGGCAACACACACTGACTACAAGATTATTCTATCACCCATCTTTAATCAGTCAAATGGGAAAAGTCTTTACTAAGGGCACTTGAGGAAAAGAAACTATTCATTGCCTAATTTATAAGCAGCATGGCTTTCAAAGGGTTTCCATTCATGGGGACCATGTCTTTACTAAAGCAGATTTAAATATAAATAAAATATAGCTAAACATCTAGGGAAATGGACTCATTGCCCATTCATTGGCCTTCTCCTGGACTCAGAAAGTCAGAATAGAAAAATTGTCTCGGTCTCAAAGTTCTAACATTTACCAATATGTAGATGGTAGGAAAATGAATACTAGGAGAAAGCAACAGAATTACCTAATGAGTCCTTCCACAATTAAAAATAGACGTACTATTCCATGAATGAAAATGTACTATCGATTAATAAATTATAAAGTATTATATAACAGTATACCAGTCAATCACTAAAGAGAAAGATTACCATTGAAGGTTTCAATTTTGAAACCTTTCTTGTGTAGCCTACCTTTAATGCATCCTGTTACATTCAGCCTCAAGATTTTGAATTTTGTAATGATCACATCTTCACTTTTCTTTAAATTTTACCAGATGCTGCTTTTTCTTTTTTGTGTTTTTTTTTCCTATTTTATTTTACTTTAAGTTCTGAGATACATGTGCAGAACATGCAGGTTTCTTACACAGGTGTACATGTGCCATGGTGGTTTGTTGCACCTATCAACCCGCCATCTAGATTTTAAGCCCTGCATGCATTAGGTATTTGTCCTAACACTGTTCCTCCCCTTGCCCCCCAACCCCCAACAGGTCCAGGTGTTTGGTGGTCCCCTCTCTGTGTCCATGTGTTCTCATTGTTCAAGTCCCACTTATGAGTAAGACCATGCAGTGTTTGGTTTTCTGTTCTTGTGTTAGTTTACTGAGAATGATGGCTTCCAGCTTCATCCATGTCCCTACAAAGGACATGAACTTATTCTTGTTTATGGCTGCGTAGTATTTCCTGGTGTATACGTGCCACACTTTCTTTATCCAATCTATCATTGACGTGCTTTTTCAATATGTCATTTATTTTTCAAATTTGGGAATAATATATAAAAGAAATCATACTGTACATAGTATTTTAATATTTGTTTTTGTTTTATTTCTTGCTCAAAGTATTTTGTGAGATGTATTTATGATGTGTGCAGATATTGTTTATTTCTATTTCTGCATGTTATTCCCTGGTATGAATATGTCCCAACTTATTTACCCGTTTGGCTATTGTTGGATTTGTTGGATGTTACAGTTTTGTTCTTGTTATATGTCCTGCTGGAAGCAATGGAACTAACAATGTTGAAGAGGTTCCTTAGGGCATATTCCTAGAAATGGAATTGCTGGTCTCTAGGACATAAATTACTTTAACAATATTACAGAATCACGAATGCATTCTAAAACCGTTGCAATGCTCCCAGCAAGCAGGCGTATGCACATACCCATTCTCCACATCTATATTTTTAGACTTTGTTATTTGGCAAAACTGGTATATATGAATATTTTTGACTGTGGTTTTAATTTACAGTCTTCTGATTACCAATGAAAATGAGAGTCTTTTTCTATTTTACTGGCCATTTGTCCTTTATCTTCTGTGGAGGCTGTTTTATGGATTTTGCCTATTTTATTACTGGTTGTTTGGTATTCCTTACTGAGTTTAGGGGAATTTTTAATGTAAACTGTCACCAACATTTTATCAATCATATGTGTTTTTAATAACTTCAACAGTTTGCAATATGCTTTCGGTTTTGTCTGTTAGATTTGTGTCTCATAAACAAAACTTCAAATTTGGGCATAGTCAAATTTATCAATCTTTGTCTCTATGGCTATGATTTTAATGCCTGGATTAAGAAATTCTATTTTACATACATGTCATAAAAAGACATTCTTCTGTATATTTCACTCTTAAAGTTTTAAAAATTTAGTTTTTTGTATTTAAACATCTAATTCCCTTGAAAATATTGAAAGATGCTCTCTCTCTCTCTCTCTCTCTGTCTCTCTCTCTCCCCTATACTCTGTTGTGCTATTGAGCTGACATTGGTTATTAAAGATGCTCTCCTTTCTTCACTGATATACAGTTGCTAATCTCTTTCACAGATAGTTTTCATAACCATGTAGGTGTTTCTATCTAGACACTTGTTTTTCTCTAATTTATTCTGATCCATTGCTCTGTTTGTACATCTCTGTACCACACTCACACTGTGTTATTATACTTTTACATTAGGTCTAATTGAATTTGGCAAGTATTCCACTTTTTATTTTGTCTAGGTATATCTTTGGCTATTTTTGGTCCTTTGTTCCTCGATATAAAACTTAAAATCATTTTATAAGTTCCACAAAAAGATGCTGTTCAGCTTTACTGGCAATTGAATTGGATTTCTTGATCAGTTTGGGGAAAAACTGGCATTTTTCTGACATTATTAAATCTTCCTGGAACATGGAATATCTATCCATTTACTTAATTCTTCTTTAAGTTTTTTCAATGAAGCTCAAATTTTCTCAAAATGGTCTTGCCCATATTTAGTTAGACTTACCCTTTGGAGCTTTGACTGTTCATTCTATTTTTTAAATTTCTTTTATTTTCTTCTCTGTGACTAATTGAACTTCTTACCCACCGTACCCCAATTTTTTTCCTCCTTTTCTAGTTTGTTAAGTTATGTCCTCTATTTTGACTGCATCAGTATTTACCCCAGAATTTACTGCAGGCATACTTAATAAAATCTAAATCTTATCTCTATTTTTAATTCTCTACTAAATATTATACAAAACATAGAATGCTTGAACTTGAATAACCTTCCTCCTAATTTATAGTATATCATTATCAAACACCTTCAGTCAATTTTGTTCATTTTTAACCTTACAAATGGATATTATTTATATTGTTTTATAGCAACAATATTGTTGAAATGTTTACCATTTTCTGTGATCACCATCTTTTCCTTGCTTCTAGGATCAAGTGAGTTATGAAGGCAAAAAAGTGCTGTAGCTTTTGCTTCATTTGTTCACTCATTAATTTTACAAATATATTTTTAGAACCTATTGGGTCAGGTGCTGTGCTAGATGCTAGAAAATAAATTAGGAGTGTGATGTTCCCCTTCCTGTGTCCATGTGTTCTCATTGTTCAATTCCCACCTATGAGTGAGAACATGCGGTGTTTGGTTTTTTGTCTTTGTGATAGTTTACTGAGAATGATGGTTTCCAGTTTCATCCATGTCCCTACAGAGGACATGAACTCATCATTTTTTATCTAAAGGACGAGTTAATTGGTGCAGCACACCAACATGGCACATGGATACATATGTAACAAACCTGCACATTGCGCACATGTACCCTAAAACTTAAAGTATAATAATAAAAAATAAATAAATAAATTAGGAGCAAACAGCCCAAGTCTTCTTCTAACTTGCATTCTGGTGGAAGAAGACACACTAATCACACAAATGCAACATTACACTGTGATGAGGCTCTCTGATGGAATGGTACCAGAGTTATGGGAGTAAATGACTGGGCTTGGGGATCTCACTTGGTCTGGGACTCAGAAACAAGTTAGATTAATATGAAAGAGGAAGGTCTTACCTAAGTGAAGGGGACAAGGAGTATACAAAATATGAAATAGTGGAAAAAAAATTGGGGCCAATTCCAACCAAACAAACAACATTCCAAAATCCTATATGAGAAAAGCATGGAGTATTTGGAAAACAAAAAGAAAGCCCCATGGGTGGCACACATACGGAAGGGGGAAAGGACCACACAGGAAGGATACGACAATCCTACGTCTAAACTTAGATCTGGGCCGGGTACAGTGGCTTACGCCAGTAATCCCAGCACTTTGGGAGACCGAGGCGGGCGGATCACCTGAGGTTCGGAGTTCGAGATCAGCCTGGCCAACAAGGTGAAAAATGGTTTCTTCTAAAAATACAAATATTAGCCAGGCATGGTGACATGCACCTGTAATCCCAGCTACTCAGTAGGCTGAGGCAGGTGAATCGCTTGAACCCAGGATGCAGAGGTTGCAGTGAGCACAGACTGTACCACTGCACTCTAGTCTGGGCGACAAGAGTGAAACTCCATCTCAAATAAATAAATAAACTTAGACCCATTGTCCTCAAATTTCCTCTCCACTCAGTACTATTCTCATTTCACAAACAGGGTGCTTGACGTTCAGAAATGTTTAGCATCAGGTGTGAGTTCCAACAGCTAGCAATTGATCAACCCGAAGTTTGAATGTATTCATCCTATTTCCAAAGCCTATTCCCATTCTGTCTATTTGCACCACCCTGTCCCCCAGGCTGAAGAATTTGGACTTGAGCAGGGAGATATTTGATAGTTACTGAGCCAACAAGGTACCTGATGGAAGGTTTTTAGATTTGTTCTTTTGTTTGTTTGAGGTTTTGTTTTTAAGCAAAATTGACCTGGCAATGGTGGGCAGGAATCATTCATCTTTATATGCTTCGCTACCAAATGGTTTCTCATGCCTAAAATTGTCCCCACCATGTCCAACTTGCTTACCTTCCCCAATAAGTTCACGTTAATTATTTCAAATGGCATAAATGATGCTCTCCTCTCTAATCAGAACTGGTTGGTAAATATTTCTATCCAATCCCTCAACAGTTGGTGTTTCAGGCAGACAGCAACAAAACTAACATATTGATAAACCAACGAATGAAATCTGCCTAATTTTGTTGCTTGGAAGGCTGTGAAGCATTTTAGGAAACAAGTGAGAGGGCCCAAAGGCTCATGATTTAAATTTTTAGTCATTATTACATAAGCTATATTGGGATCAGGTAGACATCCTAGTTTTCTCTCCTATTCTGCAGATGAGAATTTTTAAAATGCAAAGGTGGTCGGGTGTGGTGGCTCATGCCTATAATCCCAGCGTTCTGGGAGGCTAAGGAGAGCAGATCACCTGAGGTCGGGAGTTCAAGTCCAGCCTGACCAACATACAGAAACCCCATCTCTACTAAAAATGCACACAAAAAAATTTACAAAATTAGCTGGGTGTGGTGGCACATGCCTGTAATCCCAGCTACTGGGGAGGCTGAGGCAGGAGAATCACTTGAACCCGGGAGTCAGAGGTTGTGGTAAGCCGAAACTGCGCCATTGCACTCCAGCCTGGGCCACAAGAGCAAAACTCCAACTGAAAAAAAAAAAAAAAAAAGAAAGAAAGAAAAGAAAAGAAATATTGTCTTCCCAGAAATCTGTACCAATTTATCATCCCAACAGGAGCATATGTATGCCTATTTTACAACACCCTTCTCACCATATTAGAGCATCATCTTTCAAACAAGCATTATTGATTGAATAAGTAAAACGTAATTCCATTGCTTTTGTAATTAACATTTTTTTTCTTGGGTTATGAGTGAGGTTGATGTTTTTCTGTAAGTTTCTTCAGTAATGTTTCTTTTAGTGATACATTAATATCTATCCTTTTCTGGTTTATCTGTTTTGTATGCCTTGATTAATTTGGAGGAAGTTTTTATATAGTAAAGACAACAATCCTTTCCCAACTTGTTACACTTCTTTCCATTTATTTTTTGCCTCTGGTTTTGTTCATGCACTTTAATTATTAGTATTTTAACAAATAGTCGTTTGTTAGTTGATTTTATTTCTTTGCATGTATTAAATAATACTATCTGAGGTTATTTTTTCTCTCTCACAAAGTAAATAAAATGATAATAATGAAGAGATTGAATGTGGTTATGATATTGCAATAGTGTCAAGCCAGTTTTGGAAGCAGGGAATGTCCTACCAGACGTATCACCCTACTAGGTCATATATATCAAGTCCTGACACAGTGGATGTGTGGCTCACTTCAGCTTTTGTAGAAAGGGGAGCTTAGAGAAAGTCTGGTCAATTCAGAATATGTATTTGGGCTCACTGACCCTGTCTCTAGACATCTCACATTCTTGCTAGGTCTCTTAATTAAAGAAGCCTACACTTGCCATGTCTTATTCCACTAAAGCACCGTTTTAAACATACTAGCTTAGGTAATCCTCAAACAGTCTTATGAAGAGTGTATTAGTCAGGGTTCTCCAGAAAAACTGAAACAATAGGATGTCTATATAAATATATAAAAGCACATTTATTTTAAGGAATAGGCTTATGCAATGATGGAGACTGGAGAGTCAAAGATTTGCAGGGTGGGAGGCCTGACTGGAGACCCAGGAAGAACCAAGGCCACAGTTGAAGTCCAAAGGCCAGCTGCTGCAGAATTTTCTCTTGCTCAGAGAAAGTCAATCGTTTGTTCTACTCTGGCCTTCAACTGACTGGATGAAGGCCTGCCTACATGATAGAGGACAATCTGTTTGACTCAAATCCACTGATTTAAATGCTAATCACATCCCAAAACACCCTCACAGAAACATCCGGAACAATGTTTGAACAAATACCTGAGCATTGAGGTCCAGACAAGTTGATACAGAAAATTAAGCATCACAAGGTTGGGCATGGTGACTCACGCCTGTAATCCTAGCTCTTTGGGAGGCCGAGGCGGGCGGGTCACAAGGTCAGGAGTTCAAGACCATCCTGCCAACATGGTGAAAGCCCGTCTCTACCAAAAACACAAAAATTAGCTGGGTGTGGTGGTGAGCACCTGTAGTCTCAGCTACTAGGGAGGCTGAGGCAGGTGAATTGCTTGAATCTGGGAGGCAGAGGTTGCAGTGAGCCGAGATTATACCACTGCACTCCAGCCTGGCAAAAGAATGAGACTCCATCTCAAGAAAAAAAAAATTATGCATCACAGAGAGGTACTTTTATTATCTCCATTTTATAGAGGACAAAGTTGCAGCACTCAGAGGTTAAGCGGCAGATACAATTTTAGAATCAGACCTTCACTCAGGCAGCTGGGATCTTCAGCACAGAAGTAGCATTCACCCTGCTCTACAAAGTCCCTGGGATGTTAGTCAAGTTGATGTGTGTAAAAGGTTTAGTTTAATATCTGACAAAAAGTAACTGTTCAATACAGGTTTTTCAATAACAAAATCTCATCAAATCTAATTTCTGGATTTGCATAGAGTCAGGAGACATCTCTTCCTCAAAAGAGTCAAATCCATAGCAGCTCTGCCTTTAATAATCAGGTAAAATGCAGCCATTTCTGATTTTCTTGATTAGAATTTATATTAATATCACTTATTATCCTGGTTCAATTAAAAATACCAGAGCTGGGGAATATACACGTGTGGGTTCTAAACTGAAAGACTTAATTTTATGTTAAGATTTTCATTCCATTTTTATTTCTATGATCTTCATCATTCAAAAAGTTTTTGTCTGATCAGAAGCATAGACACTGGTCTATGAAACCTAATTCCTGCCCTCTCATTTAGCAGCCAGGTGGCATTAGCTATATGAGGCATAAATGCACCCATTTCTGAAATGGGAATGTGACTACACGCTATTGCAGGATGACAGGTTAATCATGAAAGCACTCTTCCCAAGCA
The DNA here is from genome assembly GCF_028878055.3 of Symphalangus syndactylus. Lineage (NCBI taxonomy): Eukaryota > Metazoa > Chordata > Mammalia > Primates > Hylobatidae > Symphalangus > Symphalangus syndactylus. Next base: position 110,862,383 of record NC_072436.2, on the reverse strand, counting down.
AATGTGAATACAAATGAATGGTGTTACATAAAGACTTTATCGAAAAGGCAAATAATCCTCATGCCTGTGGGGCTGTGCTAAACATTACAGAAGAAATTTGAAATTAAAAAAAAATTCTGTCTGAATAGGTACTATATTAATAATAACAAATGATAATTCTAGATTGCCAGATTTAGGGTAATTATTTTAATTACATGTTTCACCATCTGGATGACAGTCCTGGGTGTTTAAATAAGTTTTCAATTAGTATTTCGAGGAAGTGCCAAGAAAATTGTTCTCTAAACGTTAAATTTCTTTCCCTTCTTTCATAATAATTTCCCTTTGTTTTCCCTTTTAATTTTAGGTTTTAAAAGATCTGTACCTCTGGCAGAGTGAATACAGTGACAATGACAGTAAAGGCAACAATTTGGGGATGAACTTTGGCTCTGCTACTGAGGTAGACAGGAGTTTGACTTCTTGGTGCCTCAGTTTCTTGATGTGTCAAACTTGAAAGGATACCTATTAAACAGGATTGTGGTAAGGATTCAGTATGACAAGTCACATAAAATTATTGGCATGGTGCCTGACACATAGAAGTTCTACGCAATCTACCTCTTATTACCAATGGAAAGAATATCATTTTGAAGAGTGCAAAGCTATTTTAGGCACCATATATGATTGTATCCTCACACCAACCCTACAAGTTGCAGATTATTAGCCCCATTCACAGATGTGGAAACCAAAGCTCCAATAGGTTAAGAAATAAGCTCTGGACCAGGCACGGCGGCTCACGCCTGTAATCCCAGCACTTTGGGAAGCCGAGGCAGGCGGATCACCTGAGGTCAGGAGTTCAAGACCAGCCTGGCCAACATGGCGAAACCCTGTTTCTACTAAAAAATACAAAAATTAGCTGGGCATGGTGGTGGGCACCTGTAATCCTAGCTACTCGGGAGACTGAGGCAGGGAGAACTGCTTGAACCCAGGAGGTGGCGGTTGAAGTCAGCAGAGATTGCACCACTGTACTCCAGCCTGGGCAACAGAGTGAGACTACATCTTACAAAATAAAGAAAAAAAGAAAAAAGAAATAAAGAAAAAGAAAAGAAAGAAAAGAGAAAAGAAAAAAGAAAAGAAAAGAGAAAAAGAAATGAGCTTCGTCTCACTTGACTTCAAGTGTCTTCACACTGGAGCCAGTCCTTCCGATTCCAAGTTTCATGTTTTCTCTAACTGAGCTATGGAGTTTCCTAATGTACATATTTTGTATTAGAGATCTTCCTAAGAATGATTTCGGTGAAAAATGATGTGAAACAAATCAGAAAGAATTCACAATAGCTTACATTCACACGAGGCACTATACCAGGAGTTACTTACTTTAATCTTCCCAACCACCGTACAATTTAGTTTTTGTTCTTCCCATTTGTAAATGATGAAACTAAGGCTCAGCTACTGTCACACAAAAAAAGGTTTCATATCCAGAAGCTTCTGAATTGAAGCCTGTATTTTTTGCTGTAAGTGTTTAAAGGAAATCAAGAATGATGGTCAGAGATAAAAGGTGCAGCCCGAAATGCAAACACAAATATCTCTCGGCCTCACCTTCCTCTGGGGCACGATACGAGGCATTCACGTGTAGCACCTGGCAAAAGCAATGATCAACTTGTGAGATGTGGGCAATAAAGATATTTTAAGATGCTTGAAAAAGATTTTCCATGAGGATAGACCTGAGTTGGAAATGCAAAGCTGAACCTCTCTGCACACCAGGGAGGGAAAGATGGCAACAGTGGATCATCATTTCTCTCTTGGTATTGAGTGATTTGCAAGCTGGAAGTGAAGTTGGCTTGGAGAGGGAGAGAGATAACAAGGGAAAAAAATATTCAATTTGAAGCTGCCTTCAAGGAAAAAATGTCACCCAGAAAATGATTTTATCAGGTTTGAAATGCAAATGCAATAAAATCCTTGACATACTTGGATTGGTAAAATAATATCTCAGTATTTGGGTGAGGAGAGGTTTTCAGTGCAGGGGAAGTTGTACGACTGGCTATAGTTAGGATATAAAAATCACCATCTCTGGATCACCTGAGGTCAGGAGTTTGAGACCATTGGGAACAGCCTAACCAATATGGTGAAACTCCATCTCTACTAAAAATACAAAAAAAAAAAAAAAAAAAATAGCCGGGCATGGTGACAGGCGCCCTGTAATCCCAGGTACTTGGGATGCTGAGGCAGGAGAATTGCTTGAACCTGGGAGGCAGAGGTTGCACTGAGCCAAGATCACACCATTGCACTGCAGCCTGGGCAACAGGGCAAGACTCCATCTCAAAAAAAAAAAAAAAAAATCACTATCTCAGGAAACAAAATTCCTAATGCTGGGTCATGACTGTGTAGAAACGAGATATTCAGGTGTAGCCAAACTGGGTTATGACTGTGTAGAAACGAGATATTCAGGTGTAGCCAAACTGGGTCATGAATATGTAGAAATGAGATATTCGGGTGTAGCCAAACTGTCAGAGCCATTTGAACCACAGCAACCCCGTCTTGAATAGGGGCTGGATAAAATAACGCTGAGACCTATTGGGCTGCATTCCCAGGACTCTTTCTTAGTCACAGGATGAGATAGAAGGTTGGCACAGGATACAGGTCACAAACATCTTGCTGATAAAACAGCATGCGGTGAAGAAGCCAGCCAAAACCCACCAAAACCAAGATGGTAGTGAAAGTGACCTCTGGTCATCCTCACTGCTCATTATTTCCTAATTATAATGCATTAGCATGCTAAACGACACTCCCAGCAGTGCCATGACAGTTTACAAATGCCATGGCAACGTCTGGAAGTTATCCTACTTGGTCCAAAAATGGGAGGAACCCTCATTTCTGGGAATTACCCACCCCTTTCCTGGAAAACCCATAATCTACCTCTTCTTTAGCATATAATCAAGAAATAACTGGCCGGGCGCAGTGGCTCACGCCTGTAATCTCAGCACTTTGGGAGGCTGAGGCGGGCGATCACGAGGTCAGGAAATCGAGACCATCCTGGCTAACATGGTGAAACCCCATCTCTACTAAAAATACAAAAAAAAATTAACCGGGCGTGGTGGGGGGCGCCTGTAGTCCCAACTACTCGGAGAGGCTGAGGCAGGAGAATGGCGTGAACCCGGGAGGCGCAGCTTGCAGTGAGCCGAGATCGCGCCACTGCACTCCACCCTGGGCGACAGAGTGAAACTCAAAAAAAAAAAAAAAAAAAAGAAATAACTGTAAGTACACTCAGTTGAGCAGCCATGCCTCTGCTCTGCTTGTGGAGTAGCCATTCTTTTATTCCTTTACTTTCTTAATAAACTTGCTTTCATTTCACTCTATGGACTCTCCCTGGATTCTTTCTTGTGCAAGGCCCACAAACCCTCTCTTGGGGCCTGGATCAGGACCCCTTTCTAGTAAAAAAACATTTCTCTAGGACCATATTTCCACTTCCTCTCCTGAAAATACCTATGAAAAGGAAGACCTCGACCAACATCATCTGTATTTCTTTGTATCCTGCTGTAGTAGACAAATTTTGGGTACCTAATCATCTTATGTCACTCTTTTCACATGACTTTATGCCACCCTCGGGGTGGGCTTCTATCATCTTATGTATATGAAACAACCTTGATTGATATCTTTCTTCTATTTAATAACATAGATAGATGTTTTTATATAGAGCTCCCCACGTAAATCCTATATAGATACAAGGTCAAATACTTCAGTGTCACTGCACCAAAACAGTAGGAGGTGTAACTCCTTTTGTGGAAATAATTTACCAGCAATTGAGCCCCATGGGTCCGTAGTTACATGACTCAAGCTGGCCAGTACCAGAGGCAGGACCCACCGCTTATTGTCATCTGACATGGAAGCTTGGGTAGTGTGCACTCTGTGTTAAATCTTTTGGACAAGGAACTCTTAGATATCTATGGAAGTGCAAAGTGAGGGGAATCTAGGAATTTTCTAGGAATTGGGTTGTGGTATCAATAGAACATGTTATGATCACAAGCAAAGAAAAATAAAAGACCCTTAATGTAACAGCAAGCTGTATTACATGAGAAAATGACTAGGATAAGAGAGATAAGGCATTTGACTGCAGTGGTCTGCAAAACCTGGTATTTTATATTCAGTTCTACACAGTATTCTTTAAGAGGGAAACTAAAAAACTGCAATTTTTCAGTAGAAGGTAACCAGAGTGGGATGAACACTAGAAGCTCATTGTAAAAAAATAGTTTAAGGAGAGTGAGCTATTTTTGTGTTGAGAGGCTAAGCTCTTAAGAATATAATTATCTTCTTTAATATCAGAACCTTAGTTTACTGGAAGGAGTGACAAACACTGAAACTCTGTGATTGCTTCTAGGATATGTGGAAGAAGCTTAAGGGAGGCAAAGTTAGGAGCAATATCAGACTGATGCTCAAATAATCAGAAGCTGAGACTCCCTAATCTCAGGCATTTCGGTGCCAGCTTCACTGTCTGTGCAGAAAACCTGTGCTGTGTTTTCGTCCATCTTTCTTCTCAATTGACTTTCTCATTAAATACAAATAAATGTATTATAAAAGGATATCTTAAATCATTACCACAAATGGAAAATAAGTATCATTCTTCATAGATAAGAGGGAAAATAAAATAAATAAGATGAAAAGAAAACAATGCTATGTATTCCAGCTGTATACTATCATGTGCCTAAGGCTTCAGGTCTGAAGGCTACTACCTCTTTGTTAAAAAAGAATATTAGAGCCGGCCGGGCGCGGTGGCTCAAGCCTGTAATCCCAGCACTTTGGGAGGCCGAGGCGGGCGGATCACGAGGTCAGGAGATCGAGACCATCCTGGCTAACACGGTGAAACCCCGTCTCTACTAAAAATACAAAAAATTAGCCGGGTGTGTTGGCGGGCGCCTGTAGTCCCAGCTACTCGGGAGGCTGAGGCAGGAGAATGGCGTGAACCCGGGAGGCGGAGCTTGCAGTGAGCCGAGATCGCGCAACTGCACTCCAGTCTGGGGCACAGAGCAAGACTCCGTCTCAAAAAAAAAAAAAAAAAAAAAAAGAATATTAGAAAGCATTAGGAACGGGCGCGGTGGCTCATGCCTGTAATCCCTGCACTTTGGGAGACCGAGGCAGGTAGATCACTTGAGGTTAGGAGTTCAAGACCATCCTGGCCAACACAGTGAAACCCTGTCTCTACTAAAAACACAAAAAATTAGCTGGGCATGGTGGCAAGTGCCTGTAATCCCATCTACTCGGGAGGCTGAGGCAGGAGAATCGCTTGAACCTGGGAGGCAGAGGTTGCAGTGAGCCAAGATCGTACCACTGCACTCCAGCCTGGGTGACAGTGCGAGACTCCCTCTCAAAAAAAAAAAAAACAAAAAAAAAAAGAAAAGAAAAAAAAGAAAGCATTAGGTGTTCAAGACAGAGAATACTGCAGTTTCCTCCTTGACATCTGAAGAAATGAGAGCAAACTGAGGATGTAACTTTCACTCTATGAGAATTAACACCATTTAATGTTTCGTATACGCAGTGTAAGATCTTTTTAGAGGTGGATCTCACATTTTGGGTAACGCTGACCAGAATGAGCAATGATGGGCCACTTAGGAGACAGGAAGCTTCGAGTCAAAGTTTTCCAGAGACCAGAGTCAGCAGGGATGTTGGTGAGAATGTCCCCTGGCTTCCAGGTAGCCTCTAGAGCCCTTCTGGCTCAGGGCAGCTGGGCTTGCTGTCGAGTTCCTGGACCTTGCCTCCATCCAGTCCCATGGCTGAAGCTCCTGGTGTGCTCCACACGCTGCTCTTTGATGTCTGTATGTTCTTTATGCACCACAATTAGAGCTCCCTGTTTTCGGAGACAAATGTGAGAGGGGCCATTTGTGCTGTGGCTGGCAAGCATACAAATCTGGCTGTGCAGCGGTTGTGGCAGGCCCTCATCTCTCAGCGTCACTATGGATCTTGTGTAACTTGCATTGTTTCATTTTCCTAGCAATGTAGTCATGATTTCCTACTGACAGAGCAGGAACTGGTGCCAAGGCGTGCCTGCATCAGCGGTGAGGAACCCTACTTGCCAGTTTCCAGGGTGGCTCCCAGGAAAGGTTAATTAGCTTTCCCACTTCTTCTGCATAAAATAAGAGCAGATGAGGATGAGGTGCCTCTCTCATGGGGACAATGAAGACCACATACAACAGAGTGAAAATTAGCATGAGTTTTCAAGCAGAGGTAGCTAAGCTCTGACACCAGCCTTGTCCTATACAGCTATGTAACCTTGAGTGACGAGGTGATTTAACCACTTTAAGCCTCAATTTATTCATAAACAAAGTGAGGTTAATAAAATAACAAGTCATAAGACTTTTCATGAGAAATGGCTGAGATGATGTGAAACCAGTGCACATAAAACTTCTGTCTAGTACTCCCTTTCCTTCTTAATGTACTGGTGTGATGAGACAGAAGGATGGGCAGGAAGGAACCATGAGATTTCCCCATCATTGACTCGCCTTTGTGTTGTCATTCCCAAGCAAGATGAGGCCGGGAATTAGAGGAGGGTGCTTTGAGTAGAATTCAAGATAACTGAGGCAAAAAAAGAAATTAGCCCTTTTTGCTAATTGCTGTGGCATGCATTCATTTGTTTACCTAGCAAATATTTTTATTGAGCAGCTACTATGTGCCAGGAATCACCTTAGGATTCATTGGCAGAAAAGATAGGCACCATCCTTGTGCTGGTAGAGTTTAGAGTCTATTGAAATGGAAGAGACTCGCCCTAACTTAGCAGAAACACATACAGAGAGGTCCGGCACGGTGGCTTACACCTGTAATCCTAGCACTTTGGGAGGCTGAGGCGGGCAGATCACCTGATGTCAGAAGTTCGAGACCAACCTGGCCAACACGGTGAAACCCTGTTTTTACTAAAAATACAAAAATTAGCCAGCCGTGGTGGCGTATGCCTGAATTGCTTGAACCTGGGAGGTAGAGGTTGCACTGAGCCCAGATTGTGCCACTGTCTGTACTCTAGCCTGGGTGGCAGAGCAAGATTCCGTCTCAAAATAACAATAACAACAAAAAAAACCACATACGATAAGCGTTACGAAGAAAAGTGACAAACATAACAGGTGTCTATTACAGAGAGATTAAAGTCTCCAGAGTCAGAACATATTTTTAGGAGCAGGCAGTTTTTAATCCAATCCTTGTTGAATGAATTGAGTCAGCAAAGTCAGAAGGCCTGGAAGAGGACAAGGCTATGTAATCAGAGCAATAACAGTAAGTCCAGCCTGTCTAGGGGCCCTCAAAGAGTGGCCAAATGTTCATTTTGCTAATTAAGTAATCCATTAAGGCAACTATTTAATATTATCATTTTATGGAACAAAAGACATTTTAATGCCAAGAAAATCAGGAGATACCATTAATGTCAGCCCTTTAAATTGAATAAATTTTATGTTATAAAGAATTCACTTCATTTTGCTTCCTTTTACTTAAAAATATGTCTGTGACCACTGTAGGTTCCTGAGAGAGGTGAAGAGTGAGCAAAATCATTCTTACTAAGTAGAGCTTTTGGCCCCAAGTCAATAACTTATTTTCTACCAGGGAGGCAACCCAGCAGAAGGAGGAGCAAGAATGATCTGCATGCATTCACCTATTCACTCATTCGACAATATTCATTGAGCTCCTACTATGTACCAGACATCCTGCAAGACAATGGTGAGCACAAAATAGCCACAGTCCCAGCTCTTATGGAACCCAACATTGAGAAAGGCAGACGTGGATGTCAAATGTTCATTAAATATAAAATTATAACACCGTAAATGCCATGAATGGGAATTCAATGAGGCTATTTATTAGGGGATTTGATGGCATCTGAAAGGTAAAAGGGTTCCAGAGGAAGAAACTTCTCTTGCCTAGATCAAAGAAAGCTTTGATCGCCTGTTCCTGCTTTCTTCTACTGGCCCCTTCCTGGTCCCACTTTATCTTCTAAGGAAGCCATTTTCAGAAGGGAAGGTAAGTTCTCTCCATGCCCCATAAGTGGTGATCGTAAGTTAGGAGGGAAGATTTCTAGAAACTAAATCAGAAATGAATTCAAAACCCAAGAAGGAATATTTCATGTGAAAGTAAAAGTATGTAATTTAACTATCTCATCTCACTGGAAAATTCATTTTTCCAATATTATCAGATCTTCTTTTCCTAGAGGAATGGAATAAGGTTTAAGTGTATTTATGGAGATGAAGATGGGTAAGAAGAGGGACCCTAAAACAAGTTGGAGTATGTCATGAATAAATAATGTATTAATTAATCAATCCATTTATGTATTATTTCACTTACTAATTATGTAACAAATTTGTCTTTTGTCACAAATTTCCTTCAAGTTTGAAAGTGGCATTTTAAAAATCATTGACTCACATAAATCTGAGAGGTAGACTAGGTCCAGAGTTGGAAAACATTCTTCTTCGGAGTTGAGAAAGTGTATGTTACTACTTTGGCAATGTGGAGTCCCCGAAGGACTTTAAGCTTATAAGTAACATGATTAATTAATTCGGTTAATCAACCATCAAGTATTTATTATCTGTTATATATGAGGTACTTTTTAATTTTCATTTTCTAAACAAAATGGCAGCAAATATAATTTCATGCAGAATATAAGAGTTTTTAGTAGTTTGCCCCAATAAGGTTTTCTTTGCATTTATTTTGCTTGTGGTTTGATGGTGTTTTTCTAACTATAGACTGTTGTTTTCTCACTAATTATTTTTTCTTGCTATTTTCTCTTCAAATATTTATTTTTTCTGCTCCATTCTCTTTCTCTTCTTCTTTTAGAACTCCAAGTATGTGTATGTTGAATGATTCGATGTTGTCCCAAATACAAATCCTAGATTCAATATTGCTTCCTCCTCCTCCTCCTCTTTCTTTTCATTCTTTATTTATCACTGTGCTTCAGTGTGGACAATTTTTATTGACATGTTTTCAAATTCACAGATTTTTTTCTGCTGTGCTCAATGTTCTTATAAGCCCATGGAGTAATTTTTTCTGATACTGCTTTTCAGATCTACTTGCTTTTTTAAAAAATAGCTTCTACTTCTCTGCTAAAATTTCCTAACTGTTAATGTGCTTGGAACGTTTTCTACTAGATGCTGTAATGTATTTACTATAGTTATTTTACTTGTTTCTGCCAATTCTTACATCGGTGGCACCTGCAGATCTTCTTGTGTTGGCTATTTTTACTCTTGATGATGAATCACGTTATTTTGCAAATGTGTTTGAAGTATAAGTAAACATGTCTTGTGTATAAACAAACAGTAGAAACAAGAGGATAACATTTTCCCTCGGAAAATGCATGTCTCTTCCTTAGTCAGATTGATGGAATTGCGGCTGAGTCAATATAATCTAAGTTAAACCCGTTTAGGTTTTGTTACAGTTCTGTTGGACTCAGTTCACAACTGGCTAAAAATATTTTGGGAGTAGGATCAGGAATTCCCCTTCAACAGTTTGGGATCTGAGTACTGGCTACCCTCTTAAGATCTCTCTATACTTAACTGATCAGCCACCAGTTTTGGGGTCATTTAAAAGCTCTTTTTACTCCTCAACCCACCCCATCTTTCTCTGCCTCAAGTAATTTCTGCTCACCACACTATTCTGCTCCCAGCTTCATCAGGCTATTGTCTTGTACCTGGTGAAGACCCCATGTTTCTTGGGGGATGTGTCTCAGTTCTGCTGTCCTGCCCCAACCTTTGTCCAACCACAGCCAAATAGTCTGTGCCTCAAGGTTTTCTCTCAACCGATCTGACCATCAGCAGGCCAATGCCATGCACTCAGAGAAAAATCCATACTCCTTGAGACTCCTTTAAGCCTTTCTTTGCTACTCCCAGCCTCAGCAATCTCCCACTGTGCACTCAGTGAAGCCATCCCACCCAAGGTGAAGAGCTGTCAGGTTAGTGCAGACTGCATCTTTGACTGGGGCTTCATAGATTTGAATCTACCATGCCAGACCACAAGGCCTATTAAAGGTTTGGTTGATTTCTCCTTTCAATCTATGGTAGGTTTGCTGCCTCTCTGCCTTTCCCAGGGATGAGAGAAGTCATGGGTTTCTGGGTTTCTTCTCTTTCATAAATATCTTAGCACTTTGTGCAGTTTAGTTTATTTATGGTTTTTTTTCTATTCTTAGATATTTTTTCTCTCTCCTACTCTCTCCCTGTCTGTAAATAAAGCTAAATTTCACATCCTGCTCTCCTCAAAGACATTTTGTTACCTCTTCCCCAGAGGAAATAATAGATTTTTTTTTCCTATGGCCCATCTTTTGTATAAACTGACTAATCATAAAAATATACAAAGTATGTTAGTAATCTAGATAAATCGTATCCTACTATGCAAATCATGCTGAAATTGAATTTGTTCATTCAAGGATTCTGTTTTTTCAATATCCATTTAAATGCTAACAGATATAGTTCTTGGATTTCATCTTCTGTATAGGGTTCCATTCTATGAATAAGCTACTATATACTTAATTAATTTGTTATCTTCCTTATGGATATATAAATTGTTCTTTATTAGGGGCCAAGAATATAAACATAGAAGAAAGGAAAAAAGTAGAGGTAGATAATTTGAGCACCTGTTTTGCCTCAGATATTATTCTGGGACTATAGACACAGAGAAAGATATAATGCATTTAGAGTCTAATGGGAGAGACAGGGAAGTAAACAATAATCACATTTGCATTTTGAGAAGATTAATCTAGCAGTATGTAGGACACATGGGAAGAAGGAGCAGTTGGAGAGAAGAGAATCAAATAGGAGTGGTCTCTAATGATCTGCAGAATTCAAGTGAGATCATGCAAAATTAAAGCAGTGGTAGTGAATAAGTGAAGAAAATATGAATGTGGTACCAACATGAATGAGACTGAGATGGCAGCGTGAGAGATGAGTTCACATCTGTCTTTCCCCAAAGCCTCTGCTTGCCCACCAACCAAACCACATGCTGTCAGGACAGACAAAGGGTCATTTTGTGGGGACACTAGATATTTGGTATAAAATAGTATGTAGTTCACAGCATCTGCTCTTAAGAAGTCCTGAGTCCAGTGGGAAAGATAAGCAAACTGACTTTACAACATAAAGCAAAACCATATTCTCTGCTGGTGTATCCAATTCCAGCATTAAACAGGCACAAAGAATGAAGAACTAATCTAGACAAGGAAAGTAAAACGATGTTTTCAAGACATGCTGTCATTTCAGCTGAGACTGATGGAGAAGTAGCAGGTAGGCAGAAAAAGAAAAAAGAATAGATTTAATCACATTTTAGGTAAAACAAACAATTTGCAGGACAATATGGCCAGGACACAATAAGTGTTTGACTCATGTGATGATTACTGTGTGCTAGGCACAGTTGTAAGTTTGTCTCATTTTTACAATAACCCCATACGATGAGTAGTATTATTACTATTACCTCAGTTTTCTGGAGGATTCACGTGAGGCATAGAGAATTTAAAGTACCCGCTCAAGGTCACATAACTAGTAAGCAACACAACCAGGAATTAAGCCCTAACACTGACGCTCAGGGACTCTCCTCTCAGTCACTGTGCTAAATCAACACTTGCTGTCATTACAAGCAGTTTAGCACTGATGCAGCAAGTGGCCTGTATTCCACCTCAGGATTTAGTAGGATTTTCTGTGTAACAGTGTCAGGCAGGAAAAGTCAGAGAGTGAGAAAATGGGGCCTAGGGGTATGTAGTAAGAAATATCGAAGTGAGGAAGGATGTAGCAGGTGTACCATGGAACCTGGTAGGTTCCATGGTAGGTTTGGTAGGAAGTAAGAAAGGCTGCAAGTAACTGGAAATGACATTCCAATGTAACCAAAGGCTGATGCACCAGGGCCGAGCTGTGTGTGGGGCTTCACAGGTCCCTTACACAGGTGACTTTCAGTCTTGATTATTTATCCCACTTCCTGGTCCACATAGCCAACGGTTTTCTGAAATTTTTCCAACCAGCAAATTCCAAGGCAACCCTGTTTTAGAACAGGAATTGTATAAATGTCAAGTTCCTTTCTTCTTCCTTTCTCTCCTCCCATTTTTCTTCACAAGTTGGATGAGAATCTACTATTTACAAGACCACGTGTTTTGTGATGCTAGAGTAGGCATGAAGATGGGGGGTTGGTAAGGATAGTTACAAATGTGAAACACCTATGAACTCCTGACTCCAAGAGCTTGCAGTTCAGTGGAAAAAAACCATTTGCCCTAAACTATTTTTTTTCCATCTAAGAAGTCTTGAGAAGTAGGTGGTTTGATGTCAGAAGTTTGAGGGCAGAAGAGTTTTTTTCTTTCTTATTTTTTCTTTTCATAGAATGCTCAGATAGGAAGAAAGCTCAGAAATAATTTTATATTTTGTTTTCTATCTTTCTGCTTCAGAACCCTGTGGTCTTCCCTGAGTTTCTACACATGTATCTAGTCTTTTCTGAAAACTTAGTACTTCTGTGATAATATTTTAAAAAGTCACTATGATTTGTGAAATATAAATTAATAAGAATAGCTGAGATTTACATAGCATTTACTATTCTTCAGTGCTCTTTCTAAGTGCATTCCAAATAGAAACTCACTTGATCTTTGAAATTACCCCATGAAGGGGGATGCTATTATTAGCCTACTTTTTAGAAGAGAGAACTGAGACAGAGAAAGGTATACAATTTGTCCAAATTCACATAGCCAGTAAGTGGCAGATGTGAAATTTGCACAAAAATGGTATGACTCCGGAGGCTGTGCTTTTAACCACTATTAAGTGTTTTCTCTTATTGATAAATAATTAAAATATTGAATACACAGAAGTTGTATTTTCTTTGTTTTCTCAATGACCATTAAAAAAAAAAACATAGGCCGGGCGCGGTGGCTCACGCCTGTAATCCCAGCACTTTGGGAGGCCAAGGCGGGTGGATCACGAGGTCAGGAGATCAAGACCATCCTGGCTAACACAGTGAAACCCCGTCTCTACTAAAAATACAAAAAATTAGCTGGGCGAGGTGGCGGGCGCCTGTAGTCCCAGCTACTCAGGAGGCTGAGGCAGGAGAATGGTGTGAACCCGGGAGGCGGAGCCTGCAGTGAGCCGAGATCACGCCACTGCACTCCAGCCTGGGCGACAGCGAGACTACGTCTCAAAAAAAAAAAAAAATATTTGGATGCTTGAAAAAATGTTTTGGCCTTTTTTTTAAAAAAAAAGGCTCACACACTTTAACAAAATGTGATTTCCACAAATTTAAATCAATCTCATTTTACAGATAAGCAAACTTAGGAAGCGACTTTCTCAAGGTCACAAAGTAAGGTCGTAACGGAAGCAAGATTAGCATAGAGAAACGTTGATGAGTCCAAGCTTTGAGACAGGGACAGCTAGATTTAAATCCCAGCTCGGCCCCTTGTTAGTTCTGCAGGCTGGTATATATTGCTCATTTGCCCTCTGCCTCCATTTCCCCGTTTATAAAATGGGCATGACATTATATCAACCTTACAGGGCTGTTACAAGAATCAACTGAGACAACGTATCTAGGATGCCTAACACAGGGCCGGCATAGTGTACCACCTATGTTTTTCCTGTTATTGTTGTTGTAATTATATCATTTTAATTCATCCAGATCTCTTCGATTTAAGTTTGGGTCATGTCTACCCCCCTGGCCTCCTGGACCAACGACTGTGTCTGAAAGGAGAGCATGCTCTCGTGGCTTAGCTGCGGTCACATGGCAACCTTACCGGTTAAGAAGACAGAAAGGGCTGGGCACAGTGGCTCATGCCTGTAATCCCAGCACTTTGGAAGGCTGAGGCGGGCAGATCACCTGAAGTCAGGAGTTTAAGATCAGCCTCGCCAATACGGCAAAACCCCATCTCCCTTAAAAATACAAAAATTAGCTGGTTATGGTGACAGGCACCTATAATCCCAGTTACTTGGGAGGCCAAGGCAGGAGAATTGCTTGAACCCAGGAGGCAGAAGTTGCAGTGAGCCAAGATCGCATCACTGCAATCTAGCCTGGGCAACAAAGTGAGACTCCGTCTCAAAAAAAAAAAAAAAAAAGGACAGGATGAGAAATTTTGAAAAGAAAGATTCCAGTACATCACATACTATTTCGATCTGCTTATGTGGAAGTGTGCCCCACACTTCTAGATTTTATCAATAGAAGCACCTACTATAGCCAAATAAAGTTGGCTAAATGACTTCTTATCATCATATTTGAAATGACCAGAGCTGGTGAACAAGAACACGGTGTCCTAGCTCTGTCAACAATGCAGGAATCATGTCTTCAATTGTTAAACCCTTCAGAAGGTTCTGGCTTTCCGGCTGATGTATCATGTTTCATTCACTACATTTCTGATAGTCTATAGAAGTGGTCTAAAATAAAATGCCAATGTGCAGATTCTAGGATGAGAATTTAAATATCAGCTAAGGATCTTCATCGTCGCATGTTCAGATGCAAAAATAAAAATAAAAAATAAAAGGAGGGGCAAACAAACAAGAATACAAATAAAAGGATAATAGGAAATGCTGGTTCTTTTCACGTAGTGGCTGAGAAGGATTGATCACAGAGTGTCGTATTGCAGCATGAAGAAAACTTAGTTTGGGATCCTAATGGCATCCTCCTTGTCCAAAGAGGCCCATTACTCTTCTAATGGCGGTGAAAGTAAATCCAAGCTCACATTTGAGCCTTCAGAACCTGCAGTGTGCAATTGCGCTTGTCTGTTCATCTGTGGGCAAAGGTTGTTCAGTATTCTCCATGGATCTCTGATTTTTTAAAACAATTTCCTACCCGCTTCAATATTTGTCACATTTTCTCCTCGGCTTCTTTCTATCTTCGTTTTTGCTGCTTTCTTTCCTTCTTGGGTTTATGAAGACATCCATCCTGCCCAAGGAGACTGTCAATAAAAATCACCTTGTTTGATAATGTGGTCAGCCAAGAACAATGCTCTGCCTTACACGAAGTTTTGCCAACTCAAAGACACGTGTTTCTGCCTTTCTTTACCTCTAGGATTTCAGATGTAGGGAAGTGTTCTTTTAAATGATAAATGATTTAATCTTTCTATAATGAGAGGATTCAAGGAGAGACATTTGGCGGACAACGCAGACTTTGCTTCAGCAAACACCCCTGTCACACTGAGTGGGTCAGATTCATAGTTCCTGATTAGCCATTTGAGCAGAACTTGAGGATTTGAATGAGCCTTTTGTACACATGGCATGGCTTGAATATAGGTCAGCAATGGACATCTAGTCTGATATCTTGCCCAGTATCTCCTCATTTTTCTGATTATAAAATCTCTCTCTCTCTTTTCAAAATTCCTCATTCTGTCCTTTCTGTCTTAACCAATAAGATGGCCATGTAACTGAAGCTAACCAATGAAAGCAAGCTCTCCTCCTAGATACAGTCATGGGTCCAGGAGGCCGGCGGGTGGACATGACCCAAGAAAAGCTAATCAGGTATTGATAAGGCCACTAAGAAAGAGATCCCTCCTCCTCAAAGACTGTGAGGTCTGTGTAAGTCTGGAACATTGCATTCACTTAAAGTGGGTCTGGTTGAGAAATAAAACAACAAAGAAGAAAACAGATCTAAGAGTGGAGAGAGAGAGAGAGAAAAGAGACAGAACAAGAGAGACAGAGGGCTGGGCACGGTGGCTCACGCCTGTAATCGCAGCACTTTGGGAGGGCGAGGTGGGCGGATCACGAGGTCAGGAGATCGAGAGCATCCTGGCTAACGTGGTGAAACCCTGTCTCTACCAAAAATACAAAAAATTAGCCAAGCATTGTGGCGGGCACCTGTAGCCCCAGCTACTCGGAAGGCTGAGGCAGGAGAATGGAGTGAACCCGAGAGGCAGAGGTTGCAGTGAGTTGAGATCGCACCACAGCACTCCAGCCTGGGCAACATATCGAGACTTCGTCTCAAAAAAAAAAAGAGAGAGAGAGGAGTAGTAGAGAACTGGTGATATTATTTAAGCCCCTGGAATAAGTGACACCTGAATCCAAAATCCAGTTTCATGCAAGGAATTTTTGGTTCTACTACCTAACAAAATAGCCTCATTCTCACACCATTCCTCTATCTGTTGTTGCTTAATTTAGTCTTAGTTAGTCATCTTTCACCTGCAACTAAGAATCTGAACTGATTTAATATCATCTTTTACAAAATTCTTCATCCCCAGTAGATTTTACAAAACATTTGTGTTAGTGTATGGTCAGAGGGCTCCCCAGAATTTCATGGCAAGGGCAGAGATACGTTCAAGTTGCCTATATTCTCAAGTATCAATGACTGCCAGTGAAGGTTTGGAACTGCAGAGGGAAGGTCACTGGTGTAGGGGCTGGGAAAGCTGAGTTCTAACTCTTGCTCTGCAACTGACTTGACATGTGTTACTGTGGATGTCGCTGCACCTCTGTGAGCCTCTGTTTTACTTCATTTCCTCCTTTACTTGTAAATAGAGAAGTGGGAGCTAATAGTGGGGATTGTGGTCGGGCAGTACAATACCAAAACTTGGCTCTTCCATGTAGGATTTGAGTGACCTTGGATTGAAGGAACAGAAAATGCCACCTTTCAGATTCTTCATTTATAAATTAGAGATGAAAATAGTAATTAAAGTATTTGGCGTGATGTCTAGTATAGTGAATCTCAATACACATAGGCTAATTTTATTACCTTACTAGGTCTTTGGGAATCCATAAATAATTAACAGATGTGACATGCATAAGCCCAGCCATCAATGCAATGTGTGTGTGTGTGTGTGTGTGTGTGTGTGTATGTGTGAGGGAGAGAGAGAGAGAGCCATATTCAGTGGATTCTGAATGCACAGATTGAATCATATCTCATTGAGGGATCATTTGATTGATAAGATCTTTCTTACTTTTCTTCTTTTTTTTCTCCTGTGCTTCAATAATGTATTAACACATACAATGTGCCAAGCCTTTTTCTAAGAATGAGGTATAAAATAGCAACAGCGTACACCTAAACCTTTCCCTCTTGGACCTTAATATTTAACGTGGTCTTTATGATGATTTTCCCTGCAACCACCACATGTATCTCTCTACAGAGAATTCAGACTGAGCTCTTGTCAAGTGCTTGTCTGTGTCATCCATGTTTTCCCCTCCTTTTCCAACAATTTCTGGGGAACAAAGGGAGGTAATAAACCTTGTGGGAGCTAGTGGAGTGCAAAGACGGATGCATGCATTTTTTTTAACCTAAGTTTCAGTCATTGGAATTGCAGAAGTGATTGGTAGCTACTCGGGGATTAGACCTGCATTTTCTTTATCTGGGAAAATTAAAATACACGTAACGAAAAAGGCGTCACTCCAACTGTCCCAGATTTCACACTACAAGCCAGACTGGTTGTGCCTGGATCTCTGTGACAAGGGTAAATTATAAACCAAGAGCTGCATTTGTTCCTCATTCCTCTCCCCTTTATGCCTTGCTGCACTCCCAGGTACCCATGATGGAGATGTGATTGCAGTTGCACAGAAGGAAATATTTTAAGACCTGCCAAAACCCTTGGCTCAGAACTCACTTTTCCAAGCAATCTGTCTGAGCATGGTGACTGCGGAGAATTATTGAGATTCTGGAAGGTTCGCCGAGAGGAATGTATCACCGGGAGCGTGGGGCTGGAGGCTGCAGCTGGAATCCTGTTGCTTTCCCCGTTTCAGACACCAGCTGGGCTGTGGATTCAGTATCTCCTCTGGGAGCTGACTCCTGCATCTAGATAGGAAGGGCAGAATGGCATCAGGCCAGGGGCTGCTGAAAATCCAAGGCATCACATTTATCCTCGATGGTGAGAAGCAAGACGTTAATAGATTATTATCCACATACAACAGACTTCATGTCTCAGAAGCAGGGTTGGGTAATTAGAACACATGAAATCCACCTTTGTATATATCACCAACAGATACACCTTCTCTCCCATATGGAAACAATCACAACGACTGTCCCTCGTTCCAGGCAATTTCCATGTATGTGTGCAGTTAACCCTCACAACAGTCCTCTCAGGAAGGTGCTATTTTTATCCCTCAGTCGTGGGGAAACTGAGGCAGGGAATATAGAACCTTGCAGGAAGTCACATATCTAGAGAGATACAGATGGAATTGAACTCAAAAGGAGCAGGTTCCCAAGCCTAGACTCTATAGGCTATTCAATATCTCCTCACGTTGATGATGACAGTGGCAATGATGATGATGGGATCCAGGGCGTCACATGTATCCTTGATGGTGAGAGGCAACTATCTAACATAACTACCTAGAGTAAGTACTTTGCCTGCTTTTATTTATTTTACTTCAACAATTCTCCAAGTCCATGTTTTTCACAATTGCACAAAATTAGGATAAGAGAAGTTAAATGATGTTCACAGAATCACGCGGCTTAAAAGCAAAAACAAACACATTAGAACCAGGACTCTAACCTAAGTCTGTTCAACAGGAAGGTTCATGCTTCCTGAAATACAGTGTACTAACTTCAGGGAAGCTGTTTCTATGTATGAGGGAGAAGACCCAAGACCTTCACTAACCCTCAAATTTCTATATACCACCAGAGCAACATTCAATATTCCTCGTGAATGCCATAAAGCGTGACGGAAGAAAAGAAATTACTCCCGCAGAAAAACAATCAGTCTGTAAGTATAAAACTAAATTCCCACATAAAATGTGTTTCTGTCTCAGAATCACCACTTCCTTAAATCCCTGCTACTTCTTATCATTTCCATTTCCAGGACAAGCAGTGGGGTTTCCTGTAGGGAACATTTATTTCACAAAGTAACAAGCTGTGTTCACTTTCTGATGGTTCTCAGGATGGGATGACAGGCTGTGAACAACAGTGATATGCTATGTAGGGGAGGCTGAGCCTTCTTGCTAAGCCAGGCACTCATTCCTACACCCTGCATTTCAGGAAAAGAGAGATGATGACACAGCATGTTCCTGTGAGGTTGTCTATAAATAGAGAAACCACACATTTTGAATCTGTGAGTATCAATAACATTCACTCCAATTATTATTAAGTTGAGATGGACTCTCACTCTGTCACCCAGGCTGGAGTGCAGTGGCGGAATCTTGGCTCACTGCAACCTCCGCCTCCTGGATTCAAGAGATTCTCCTGCCTCAGCCTCCTGAGTAGCTGGGATTACAGCTGCTCACCACCATGCCCGACTAACTTTAATTTTTTTTTTTTTTTTTGTATTTGTAGTAGAGACGGGGTTTCGCTATGTTGGCCAGGCTGGTCTCGAACTCCTGACCTCAAGTGGTCCTCCCACCTCGGCCGAAGTGCTGGGATTACAGGCGTGAGCCACTGTGCCCAGTCAGCTCGTATGTTTTTGTTTTTTATTTTTGAGACAGAGTCTCACTCTGTTGCCCAGGCTGGAGTGCAGTGGTGGCACACTCTCAGCTCACTGCAAACTCTGCCTCCTGGGCTCAAGAGATTCTCCTGCCTCAGCCTCCCGAGTAGTTGGGATTACAGGCACACACCACCAAGCCCAGCTAATTTTTGTATTTTTAGTGGAGATGAGGTTTCACCATGTTGCCCCGGGTGGTCTGGAACTCCTAACCTCAAGTGATCCATCTATCTCATCCTCAGGCGTGAGCCACCACACTCGGCCACATTATCTCTTCATTAGTGGGAAAAAAGTAAAGTCAGGTCCTTGTCTGACGTCTGCCTATCAGAGACTGGTTGAATAAAATGCCTACTATTCTTCTTCTTAAACATTGCCATTACTCTGGGCTTCTTGCTGTTCTTCTTGAAAGTCCCTACCCACTGTATGAATTTAATCAGGGAAGAAGGGAGGGGGAGAAATGAAAATGAGCCAAGTTTGCGGCACAAGCAGCATTCATCATGAGGCCAGCTTGGTCTCTGATCTGCTTCCACATAGCTATTTGGTGCCTATTGTCCTAGAATCATGTAAACACCAGATCATAGTTGCCCTTCACTCCTTTACAGCTAACAACTTGAACATGGTGAAATGTTATGTTTCCCATCTGATATATTCTTTCAGGTCATGCATACCAGTGAAACTATTAATGTCAGCTGGTCTGAAGGACCCCATGAGAAGCTAACTCATTAAGGAATGCAGTCTCCACATTCAGATGATTTCAACCCCCTTACCCTACCAATCAATGACCTCAATCTTCCAAACCCTCATCCTCCATGATTCTATTAAAAACCACAGCCCAGGCCAGGCACGGTGGCTCATGCCTGTAATCCCAGCAGTTGGGGAGGCTGAGGCAGGCAGTTCACGAGGTCAGGAGATTGAGACCATCCTGGCTAACACGGTGAAACCCTGCCTCTACTAAAAATACACATAATTAGCCGGCCGTGGTGACGGAAGCCTGTAGTCCCAGCTACTCAAGAGGCTGACGCAGGAGAATCGCTTGAATCTGGGAGGCAGAGGTTGCAGTAAGTCGAGATCGCGCCACTGCACTCCAGCCTATGAGACAGAGTGAGACTGTCTCAAAAACAAACAAACAAACAAAAAAAACCAGCCCAGAACTCCTCAGGGTGATAGACTGAAGGTGCCCTCCCATCTCCTCCCTTGGTGCCCCACTATCATTAAACTTTTTCTCTGTTGCAAAGCCTGCTGTACCAGTGTATTGGTCTGTTACTGTGCAATGGCATACACACCTGCTAGTCCTATAACATTCTGATATCCCAGCCCCTCCTCTGGCCCTTTGTACTTGCTGGTACCTTTGGCAGAAGCATGTTATCTTCAAATATTCACACAGGTGACTCCTGGTCATTATTCAACCTCCACTCCCATGCCACCTCCTCAGATCAGCCCAGATTAAGGCCTCTCTGGTCAACCCAGGCACCATGTATTATTTTACTTTGTTTTTGCCTTTCATAGCACTTACTACTAACTGGATTTGCATTATTTGTATATATGTTTGCTTGATAATTATCTTCATTTCCTTCTAAACATCTCTTTGCCTATTTTGTTCACTGCTAGAAAAAGATGTCTAGAACAGAGGTGACAGAAAGAAGATACTCAATACATATTTATTTAATAAATAAAGATAAGAATATAAAACATATTTTCTTTCCTATTATTGCCAAAGGGTGGGTCATTATTTGCCCCAGCTTTCACAGAGGACTCTGAGAATATTCTACAAAAAAATATCAAGTAACTGGTAAGATTCTTTTTTTTTTTACATTAACACCCGAATTACTTCTTCTCATCACCTGAGACAGCAACAGTGGCTGTTTACTGACCATAGATACATTTCCCCCACTTTTCCCCTGATGATTCTGAAATTTTCTGTTGATCAGGAAATATATGCTTTCCTCCCTGCTCATATTCTCTTGAGATCATTGGCCACAAAACTCTCATAGGAGTTCTGTTGTTTGGATAATTTAAACACTGTGAATGTCTTTGAAATTTTGTTTAAGTGAATTATCTAACATGTACTCCTCAGAATAACTTCTACTTGGTTCCTAGAATATCCAGCTTCATCTCATTCTCTTATGAAAGGCAGCCTGCCAGGGCTTGCTAATTGCCCCTGGCCAAGTCTCCATAGAGGAAAGTAGACAGAAATATTTCATGCCTAAATATTATTGTTTGAATGGTGAAGCACACTTCTAGAATTGAAATCTTAACATTTCAAGGAGATATTTAATAGCCTCTGTTTTCAGTTCCATTGCTTAATTAGATGGCAGCAGAGAACTTCTATTTGGGTGATTTGACCCTCTGGGAATGGATGGGGCTATTCATTTCAGGATACCAATGGCATAGATGAAAATATGCAAAGTAGTGAACTAGTCCTTCAGGCATCTGTTTTCCAGTGAGGCTTTTGCAATATTCAATGGACCTTTGTATGTTTCTTCTCTTTCCTTGGAGAAGTTAAACAGTGAGTCTCAACTGAAACCCTCTATCTTAAAAAGGCTAAAATTTCAGTAGGCAGAAGATATTCTATTCTATGAATAAAGTACAGAGGAAAGAATGGCTTACATTTGCCCTAATACTACAAATTTGCAGTGCAGTCTCTTCGTTCAATTTGCAGTAATGCATGCATATACATTCTTATTGGAAAACTGTGTGAAGGGTATATTTGAAGGGTTCCATCACTTTCCATAAACAATCCTATTCTCCTCTCAGAGGTAAATTCTATAGATAATATAGTGTGTGCCTGTGTCTGTGTGTGTGCATATGAGGGTGTACGATATGTAAAGTAAGACTAAATTATAGAGTAAATTTTATTGACATATGGTCACGTTCTGTCACTCAGGCTAGAGTACAGTGACACAAACATGGCTCACCGCAGCCTCAGCCTCCCAGGCTTAAGGGATCCTCCCACCTCAGCCTCCCAGAGTAATTTTTGAAGTAAATGAAGTATAATAATAATAATAATAATAATAATAATAATAGACAGTGTTTATGAAAATTTTTCTCAATGACAGGCACTGTGCAAAATGCTTTATCTATAGTATATTTTATCACTTAATTCTTACAATTACACTATGCAGAAAGTATCATTTTTTAATTTTTAGTTTTCAAAAACTTTTTGTGGGTACATAGATGTGTATGTTTGTGGGGTACATGAGATGTTTTGATAAAAGTATGCAATGTGAAATAAGCACATTATGAAGAATGGAGTATTTATCCTTTGAGTTACAAACCATCCAATTACTTTCTTTATTTTAACATATACAATTAAATTATTATTGACTATGGTCACCCTATTGTGCTACTAAAGAGTAGGTCTTATTTACTCTTTCTATGTTTTTTTTTTGTGATACCCATTAACCATCCCTACCTTCCTCCCAACCATCCATTACCCTTCCCAGCCTCTGGTAACCATACTTCTACTATGTCCATGAGTTCAATTGATTTGATTTTTAGATCCCACAAATAAGCAAGAACATGTGATGTTTGTCTTTCTGTGCCTGGCTTATTTCACTTAACATAATGATCTCTAGTTGCAGCCACATTGTTGCAAATGACAGGATCTCATTCTTTTTCAGGGCTGAATAATATTCCATTATGTATATGTACTACATTCTCTTTATCCATTCATCTGTTGATGGACACTTAGGTCACTGCCAAATCTTGGCTATTGTAAACAGTGCTGCAACAAACGTAGGAGTGCAGATATCTCTTCAATATACTGATTTTCTTTCTTTTGAGTACATACTCAGCAGTGGGAATGTTGGATCATACGGCAGCTCGATTTTTAGTTTTTTTTGAGGACCCTCCAAACTGTTCTTCATAGCAGTTGCACTAATTTATATTCCCACCAATAGCGCAAAACTTTCCCTTTTAAAAGCACCGTTTTTAGATATAAAGATACTGAGGGAGTAAGGGATCAAGTAGCTTACCCAAGGCCACACTGCTGACAAGTAGAAAATCTAGGAATGGACCCAGGTAATCTTGCTATAGCCAAAACTCTTAATCAAAATTTTATAGTTAGTAGAGACCATAAGGCATGCAAAAAATTTGCATCATGGTTTCACATCCTTTAACTTTATAACCAAGTGGTTCTCTTTGACGTCATCACAAACATTATATTTTAAAACTATTTCCTGAAAGTCCTGATCTCAAATGATCCACCCACCTTGGCCTGCCAAAGTGTTGGGATCAAAGGCATGAGCTGCCACACCCGGCCAACGTGGTGAAACCCCACCTCTACTAAAAATACAAAAATTAGCTGGGCATGGTGGTGGGCCCCTGTAGTCCCAGCTACTCAAGAGGCTGAGGCAGAAGAATCACTTGAACCCAGTAGGCTGAGGTTGCAGTGAGCCGAGATTGCACCACTGCACCTCAGCCTGAGTGCAGAGCAAGACTCTCTCTAAAAAAAACAAAAAACAAAAAGAAACAAAAACTATATCCTTTGAATTGAACAAATGTGTCACAGATTCCTGAATCAGCCTCTTGTGTTGAACGTTATAATAACGAAAGGGCTTCTGTGGAGACCTGGACCATCAAAAATTGTATGTGCATATTTTCCCATAGCTCTTATAAATTTCTGAAAGGAGTTCATGACACTCCTTATCTAAAATATATAGAAGATGTCCCCACCTGTAATCCCAGCACTTTGGGAGTTCACACCTGTAATCCCAGCACTCTGGGAGGCTGAAGCTGGTGGATCACTTGAGGTCAGGAGTTTGAGAGCAGCCTGGCCAACATCTTGAAACCCCATCTCTACTAATAGTAGAAAAAATTAGCCGTGGGTGGTGGCATGCCTGCAGTCCCAGCTACTTTGGAGGCTGAGACATGAGAATCGCTTGAACCCAGGAGGTGGAGGTTGCAGTGAGCCGAGATCATGCCACTGCACTGTAGCCTGAGCAACAGAGCAAGACTCTGTCTCAAAAAATAAAAATAAATAAAAACAAAAATAAAATAATAAGAGTTAAAAAAAAGTAAAAATAAAAATATATAGAGAGAAGTTGATGTCTGAATTTCTTTATACATTAAGGTTAATTTTTATTTACATCTTCAACAATTATTTCCTGACAGTGAGCAAAACACTGGGCAGACCAATGAATCAGACATGGTCTTCACCTTTAAGGGTTACCAAGGGTATATTTGCACATAGTTATGATGGCCCTTTGCAATTCTGAGATGTTATGAGCTACGCACTACTCTAGCTAGACCAAACTGTGATTATCTGTTCCTTTGTAACTTACCCAGAGTCATAGCTACACAGTTCAACACATCACTGTTTTAAAATTAGTCCTGATGTATTAATTCCTCTCTTTCTATTTGTATCAGGAATATCTTCAAAGTAAGGATGATGCTGTCCACATTTCTGGCATCTCTACCCAGCATTTCTTGCAGAGGTGGGCACAGAACAATTATTCAGTGGGTGCTCATTGAACATTCTTCAATAAGCCCAGAACAGAGAAGAGAATCTGGAAGACATGGATTCAAATCCCCACAACTCTACTTACTGGGTGTATGACCTTAAGTCAGTCATTTTACCTGTTATGTCTTCATTTTTCTCATCTGGAAAGTAGGAAAGCTAGTCTCTAGCCTGATGATTGTTTGATAGAGACTGTGTAAGTTAAATTTCGAACACATAGGAAGCTCTTTGTAAATATTTGTGCTTTTGTTTTTTCTGAGTTCTCTTCCATTGGCTGGGCTAAGTCAGAAGAATGAGGAGGTGTTTCTCTGCCTGCAACTCTCAAATGACCCTTTTCCTGCACTGAGCTCCAGTCAGGGAGTGGATTTCCCTTCAAATCTTCCCATCTCTGCCATCTGCACAGCCAACTGTTCTCTGACTGTGAGATTCCTGCTAGCAACCTTGCTAAGCAGGTGTGGCTGATGCCTGCCTCCTCTCCAGTTTGCTTGCGGAATCTGATTGTGTTTGACAGGCTGCTCATAATGGAGAAAAAAACGATGAGTTGGATTAAACGTTCTTTGTTTAGACTTTATTAGCCAAAGATGTTTTTGCATAATTAATTAGGAAATAAAGTGTAATCTCACATTAAGGCAGGGACTCAGACCCCTGAAAATCAGCCTTGCTTATGTGCAGGATGATTGGGACTGGGAATAAGGGTGAGTTCCTAATTTACTAGTGGTCTTTGGAGAAGAAATTGGCATAGATGAAGAGAGGACAATTATCCTAATCAGCTTGGGCTGCTATAACAAAATAAATATTGTAGGCCAAATGACTTAAACAGCAGACATTTATTATTCACGGTTCTGGGGGCTGGGAAGTCCAAGATAAAAGTGCCGGCTGATTTGGTTCCTGGTGAGGGCCCTTTTCCTGACCTGACAAATGCTGCCTTCTTGCTGTGTTCTCACATGGCAGAAAGAGAGAGGAGAGACAAAGAAAGGGAGAAAGGGAGAGAGAGGGAGAAAGGGAGAGAGAGGGAGAAAGGGAGAGAGAGGGAGAGAGAGAGAGAGAGACAGAGAGAGAGAGAGAGCCATAGTGTCTCTTCCTCTTCTCCTGACACTAATCTCATTATAGGGGCAATACCTTTATAACCCCTCCTAAATCTAATTGCTTTCCCAAGGCATCACCTCTAAATACCATTGTATTGGGGCATATTAGTCCATTCTCAGGCTGCTATAAGGATATACCTAAGACTGGGTAATTTATAAAGGAAAAAGGTTTAATTGACTCACAGTTCCGCAGGGCTTGGGAAACCTCTGGAAACTTTCAGTCATAGCAGAAGGAGAAGCAAACAATTTCTTCTTTACATGGGGGCAACAAGGAGAATTGCAGAGCAAAGGGCAGGAAAATCCGTTATAAAACTATCAGATCTTGTGAGAACTCACTATCAGGAGAACAGCATGGAGGTAATTCAATTATCTCCCACTGGGTCCCTCCCATGACACGTGGGGATTATGGAAACTACAGTTCAAGATTAGATTTGGGTGGGGACACAGCCAAACCATATCAGGGAGTTAAAGCTTCAACATAAGATTTTTGATGGGATGCAAACATTCAGTCCATAACAACCATAAAGATGTGTCTTCCACACAGACTTTCAACATTTACAAGCTAGGTCACCTGGCGAGTTGCTTCTTCAGTTATAAAATGGGACAACTATAAGATTCTGATGAGGATGCCTGATGGTAAGCACTTGACAAGTGTTAGATGATATAAAATAATACTAACAATAATAAATTATTTCTTCATTATAAGAATTATTATTTTTAAAGTTTACAACTTACAGAGAAGAACTCAACCATTCTCGAGTGGCTCATATTGGATGTCTGAGGTAGCCCTCTAATATCTTAAAAGAATAGAATCCTGGAAACTTCTGGGAACTTATAGTCTGATCATCCTATGTCACCTCAATTAGCCCAGAAAGAAGAAACATCTGGTCCAGAGCGAAACAGAAATTCAGTGGCAGCAGAGAAAGGTTTCAGTGAACTGGTCTATGCTTTTATCATGACAGTGTAGGTAAGTGTCTTGAAAGAGCACAAATACAACTTCCCCCTTTTAATATCATCCTATAAAAAATGCAAGTACAAGCAAAGACATTTAAGAGGTTTTAAATTCACCCCTCTTCCCATGTCATTAATCTGAATTAGTGATAAAAAGCTTAAAAGAAATTTTCTCAAAAAGTTAAAAAGAAAAAAAGTTATAACTCCCACCCTATTTCAACATATGTTTCCCAACTCGCTTTCCTATTGACTGAAATTCCTGTTTCTGACAGCTTTCCTTCTTTGTTGGCAAACAGTAGACATGCAGCAACCATGTGTTGAATAAATAAGTAAATCCCAGATTCTCCTTGGGCTGATGCCAACCATTATGTCCAGCTACCATCACCCTTGGGTCCACAATTATATTAACATAGCTATATTTGCTTTCTTTTGGATACTGTTTCCATGGTATATCTTTTCCATGCCTTTATTTTCAATACAATTTATCCTCACATCTAAGAAACATTTTCGTAGTAGGAAATGTCTCCCCACCTCTATCTTTCTATCTATTCAACTCTGACAATCTTTGTCTTTAAATTACATTAATTCATCTATTTACATATGTGACATATTTAGGTTTAACACCTCCTTACTAATTTTTCTATTTGTCACATTTATTCTATGTCCCTTCTTCTCATTTCTCTTGACTTCTGTTGGAGTATTTTTGTTATTCATCTCACCTTCTGTTGACATAATAATTATGCATACTTTTACTACTCTTCTTTTTTTTTTTGAACAGGGTCTTGCTTTTTTTTTTTTTTTTTTGAGATGGAGTCTTGCTCTGTTGCCCAGGCTGGAGTGCAGTGGCACAATCTTGGCTCACTGCAACCTCCACCCACCAGGTTCAAGTGATTCTCCTGACTCAACTTCCTGAGTAGCTGGGATTACAGGTGCCTGCCACCACGCCTGGCTAATTTTTGTATTTTTAGTAGAGACGGGGTTTTGCCATGCTGCCCAGGGTGGTCTGAACTCCTGACCTCATGTGATCCACCTGCCTCAGCCTCCCAAAATGCTGGGATTATAGGCGTAAGACACCACACCTGGCCATTTACTGCTCTTTTAATAGTTGTTCTAGAGATTGTAGCATGCATCCTTGACTATAGTCAAATATAAGTTACTGCTTTAATTCCTTTCCTGATGTTAGAACCTTAGTATACTTTATCTCCATTTACTGTCTCTCCTACCTTTTTTTATATCGTCACATATTTTCAGTCTATATACCTTTTAAATCACATAAGACAATATTATTTTTCATACAGCAAATAGATATGTATTTTATACACATACATGTTCAAATATATTCCAATTTTTAAAATCCTCCTTTCTTTATGTATATATACGTGTGTGTGGGTGTGTATATATATATATATATGTAGTAATATATAGTATATATAGAATTCTAGGTTGAAATTTACTTTTTCCCTGTGTTTCATTTGGGTTTGCATTTTTTCCCTAAGAATCAGCTATCATATTTATTACTATTTGTCTGAATATGATGTGAATTTTTTCTGTTTTTACAATTTTCTGTCTTTTTCAACATTATGACTATAATATAACATAGAGTGGGTGTATTTCTATTTATCTTACTTTAGTTTGTAGTGCTTCCTGAATCTGTGGGTTTATGCCTTTCATCAATTTGGGGAACTTCTCAATAACTGTTTCTTCAAGTATTTCTTGTATCATCCAATTCTGATACCTCAGATACACACATGTTGTTAGAGCAAACACTGTGCCCCATTTGCCACTTTTCTGGGCTTTTTTATTTTTTAATTTTTTTGTAATAAATACCTTTTTCCTTGGAACTTTTGTCTGAATGCCTTCTACTAACACCCTGTTTCATTAATACTCTCTTCATATATGCTCAACTCATGATTTAATTATTATAATTTTTTTACAATTCTAGAGTTTGACTGCAGTTAACTTTTCCATATTCTCATTAATTTTCTAAATTCTCTATCTCATCTCATTTTCTGAACATCTTAATCAGGGTTGTTTTCCATTCCATATTTGACAACTATCCAATATCTGAATCACTCTGGTTTTGTTTCTGTTGTCCATTTTTTTCTATCAGCTCCATCTCTTGGTATGCCTGATCATTTCTGGATGAATACTATACAACATAAATTTTTCAAAAGCATAAAGGACTTGCATTATCTTTCTCTTGGAGTTATTTATTTAGCTTCTAGCAGAAAGTTTAATTAAGAATGGATCACCTTCATGCAACTAAGAATCAAGATTATCCAAAGTGTGTAGTAATATTTTAAGAACATTTCTATTTTTATTTCAGCTCTCCCCCCAGGATGTGGTCCTTCAGTTGTCCTAAGTAAATGCCTGCCATGCATATAGAGCTCTGCACTCTGATGAATCCTAAACTTAATCCTCACCTCCTCTTTACCCTTGGCTAGATTGATAGCCTCCCAGCAGCATGTTTCTGCACAGTGATTCTGCCTCTTATCCTGTTCTCCTCTCAAAAATTAGCCAATAATTAAAGAGAAAAATTAACATAGATTATCAGGCTTTGTTCTTGAACTTCCCCTCTTTCTGAAATCTTGGCCACCTGGGTCTCAGAATGTCTGGATAATTCCGAACTCCATATTTGTTTTTCTCTTTGGCCTCCACAATGCTTTAAGACTGAAAAACATTCAAGTCAATTTCTCTGGTTCTTAGGAGATGCTTTTTGCTCAGATTCTCCAGTTTGCTGGGCTAACTCAGTAGGTTTTCCTTCTCTCCAGAACCTCCCCCGACTCCAACATATAGCTGATTTGATAACTATCAAATGCCTTTTATTACAATAAGGTGTTTTTTGATGTTCCTGGTGAAAGTGTTGATCTAACACAAATGTGTTTTTCAGAATTGGATATTTGGTTCCACACTTCAAGCTGTGCGATTTGTTAGAATCTAATTTCTAGAGAAGCCACAGTTGTCTGTGTCTTCAAACTGAGCCCCAGAAACCTGAAGGTAATTTTCTTCTGGGTCTTGTGGTTTCACTTGAGTACCCCTCAAATGAACCCCCATTTTGCTGCAGGGATGGAAACCCGGAGGAAGCCTGTGATTTTCAAGAATGCCGTCTGGTCCCTTGGCAGTGTCACACCTACATTCCCTCTTCAGAAACAGCGCCTAGTTCCATATGTTCCCTCAGACAGGAAGCTCTGTCCAGGGCCTCTTTCCAAAAGCAAGTATAATTTCCCACACTGAGCGTTTGGGATTTTTTTTTTTATTGTTGTTTCTTCAAGCTTTCATGTAAGTCATTTAAGGTAAGCTCTCCGAGCAGTTTTGAAGTCTGTGTCTTTTGAATGCAAAGCTTGAAACAACACTGGATGCTGGGAGTCAAGAGTGGATTCCTCTCTCAAGGCCTTGGTTTCCCCATCTTTCCAATGTGGGCCCTTGTCTAAACCCTTTCACCCCTAAGATAACATTTGAAAATTCCATTCCCTCCTTTCGACAGTCAACCTGTCTGAGTTCGCATGCCTAGATTCTGCACTCCCCACACCCTCTGCTTCTGCCACATCATCTCTCACTCTAGCTAACTGCAAACTGGTTTCTCCTTCATTCTGTCTTTCCACATGCTATGGTTTGAATGTGTCCCCTCCAAAATTCAGGTGTTGAAGCTTAATGGCCAACGTAATAGGATTAAGAGATGGGACCTTGAAGAGGTGATCAGGCCATGAGGTCTCCTCCTTTATGAAGAGACTGGGGCCCTTGTAAAAAAGTCTATGCAGGGTTCAATTTTCTTGCCCTTCCACCATTGGCCATGTGAGCATCTAGCATTTCTTCTCTCAAGAGGATGCGACAACAACACCCCATCTTGGAAGCAGAGGGCAGCCCTCCACAGACACCAAACCTGCCAGCCCCTTGCTCTTGGACTTACCAGCCTCCAGAGTTGTGAGCGAATGGATTTCTGTTCTTTATAAATTACCAAGTTTATCGTATTTTGTTATGGCAACACACATGGATTTAGATACCACCTCAAACCCATTCCTTAAAATTGAAGCAACTTCTATGTAATATTCCTAAAATACACACTTGAGTCATGTTCATCTCTTTATCTAAAATGTTTCAGTATTATATGCAGTGCTGTTTTATTTTATTGGTGTGAGTATAAGCTCACTGCAGTTTCCCTAGAAGACAATTTGGCAATGTAAACTATTAAAAATGCACATATTCTTTATCCTGAGGTTCCAATTTTCCTGACTTACCTTCAGAGATAGTAGTCAAGTATATTTGTTACAACATTGCTCACCACAAACCCTAGTAAAAACAAAAAACTAAATGATTGTTACTTAATGCTGTTTAAATAAATTATGCTTACTCTAGCAGAATTCCATGTGACTTAGCAAAAACAAAAACAAAAAACCAAGAGATGGATGCTTAAATGCTTTTATGGTTCAATTGCCAAGATATTCTTTTAGCAAAAAATCAAAAAGCAAATTCTAGGCTGGGTGCAGTGGCTCATGCCTGTAATCCCAACAATTTGGGAGACCAAGGCAGGTGGATCACTTGAGGTCAGGAATTCGAGACTAACCTGGCCAACATGGTGAAACCCCATCTCCACTAAAACTACAAAAATTAGCCAGGCATGGTGGCACATGGCTTTAATCTCAGCTACTCAGGAGGCTGAGGCAGGAGAATCACTTGAACCTGGGAGGCAGAGGTTTCAGTGAGCCAAGATCGCACCACTGCACTCCATCCTGGGTGACAGAGCAAGACTCTACTTCAAAGAAAAAAAATTAATTAATAAAAAAGAAAAGAAAAAGAAAAAAGGAAAAAGCAACTTCTAGAAGAATGTGCATAGGATAATTCAATCATTTATATGTCCAAAAAATGTGACCGGAAAGTATGTTATATACTTTTTCATGCATGTTTTATCTCTGAAAAGAAAAGAAAAAGAAAAAAGGAAAAAGGAAAAAGCAAGTTCTAGAAGAATGTGCATAGGATAATCTAATCATTTATATGTCAAAAAAATGTGACAGGAAAGTCTGTTATATACTTTTTCAAGCATGTTTTATCTGTGTTCTTTTTCACACTAAAATGTGACCTCCATGAGTGCAAGGACATTGTCTTCATCCTCTTATTCCCCACTCTATCTTCAGTATGTAGGCATAATAAGAGTTCAATAAATAGTTGCTTAATGTATCAGAGAATAGAACCTGGATGATACAAGCTCTGGGGTGGGTGAGAAACTTGCTTTTTACTGATTTCCCTACAAATTCTACAGTAGGGAAGTTCCATTCAGGCTCAATCCCCTTCCCACCATGCTACCTGACCTCCTGCCACCCTGACCTACTTGCTCTGTACTGAAAACACAGGGGTGGACCACAGCAGGAAACATCCACTCATTCTGTCTCCTCCACCTCTGGTCACCTTCCCAGCCCTCCCACTAAACTCCCACTCACCTAGCTGTAATATCTGACTCCATTATTTCAGTTGCAAACATACTTGCTCGTTTCTCTAGATTCATTTAGCCTCTCAAAGCATCTACTTCTTAACCATGACTCAAGATTGCAATTTTTTACCTGGACAGAGACCAATTGTTACTCATCTTCACATAAGGAGACCAGAAGAGTGCCCAGAAAACAGTGGATGCCAATCAATGTTTAAGAATTAAAAAGATTGATTATACTAAATAAGTGGAGACAGCCCATATGTTCATTAACTGCTGACTGGATAAATAAAATGCAGTATATATACATTCAAAGAAATGTTATGTAGTGATAAAAAGAAATTAAGTGCTAGCCAAGCATGGTGCCACATGCCTGTTATGCCAGCAGTTTGGGAGGCCAAGTCAGGTGGATCACTTGAGGTCAGGAGTTCGAGGCCAGCCTGGCCAACATGGCAAAACCTTGTCTCTAGTAAAAATACAAAAGCTAGCCTGGTGGGGTGGCACTCACTGTAATCCCAACTACTGAAGGGACTGAGGCATGAGAATTGCTTGAACCCAGGAGGCGGAGGTCGCACAGAGTCGAGATCCTGCCACCGAATTCCAGATTCCATTTCAAAAAAAAAAAAGAAATAAATAAATAAAAGAAATTAAGTACTGATACATGCTGCAATGCTGATGAATCTTGAACACATTAAGTTTAAAAAGCCAGTCAAGAAGGACCACATATTATATAACTGTATTTATATGAAATGTCCAGAATAAGGAAATTAATAAAGACAGAAAACAGATCATTGTGTTCCTAGGGCTGAAAGGATGAGGGGATTAGAGGCTAAGGAGTGCCTACTTTCTTTTCAGGAAATGGAAACATTCAAATTGATATGGTGATGAATGCACAACTCTGTAAATATACTAAATGCCATTGAATTGTACATTTTAGATGAGTGAATTTGTCTGGCATGTAAATTATATCTTAATGAAATTGTTTAAGATTTGAAAATAGTGAGAATAAATGAGTGAAGGAGTGAATCATGAATAATATAGGCTAATGGGACATCCCTTAAGGTAGAAGTACAGTATTATTTGAATTTGTGTCCCCACCCAAATCTCATGTCAAATGGTAATCCCCAATGTTGGAGGAGGTCATGGTGAGAGGTGATTAGATCATGGGGGGTAAACTTTCCCTTTGCCGTTCTTGTGATAGTGACTTCTCACAATATCTGGTTGTTTAAAAGTGTATAGCACCTCCCCCTTCTCTTCCTCCTGCTTCAGCCATGTAAGATTTGCCTGCTTTCCTTTTGCCTTCTGCCATGATTGTAAGTTTCCTGAGGCCTCCCTAGTCATGGTTCCTGTACAGCCAGTAGAACCATGAGCCAATTAAACCTCTTTCTTTTTTTTAATAAATTACCCATTCTCGGGTAGTTCTTTATAGTAATGTAAGAATGGACTAATACAATGTAAAAATTCTCCCTCACTTAACTCCCTATACCTCCCCAAACAATGCCTCCAAAATTATCGACTTATTTGTAAAACAAATATCAACAAGTCTGTTATGTGCCTTCACCATGCTAGGCACTGGGGATAGAAAAGTGAAAAAAACAGGAATATTCTTCTTTATCATATAGCTAATTGCTCAAGGTGATAGTCTAATATTTAACGAAGCATTACACAAAGAGGTTTATTATTATTTCAATCGTATTAAACATTACAATAAAATCGGAAGCACAAAGCGAGTGTAAGGATATTGCTTATCTCATCCAGACAAGGCCCCCAAGGTCTGGTAATTTTCGTGCCTAATACCACCTATGTGTCTGGGCATTTTCTAGGAATATTGCCTGGCCTCACCTTCCCACAAACCAACTGAGCTTTTAGTAAAAGAACGAAGAGATGGGCAGTGTATGCTTGGAGTCCCCTGTCCTGTTGCTGCAGAGATGGATAGCTCTACCTGGGGTTCTGGGGAACACCTGGGGATTTGGTCTGGATACTGCTCTTGGATCCAAATCTCCACACCCGCCTTCCCATGCTCAGTGATGTGATAGATAGCTTTAATTACACCAGCTTTAGAACTCTTCCAGGCCTTCTCTGATGCATTTCATTTCATTCTCCTATGGGCCCCTGATGCCTGGTGATATAACTCAGCGGAAGACATTCCTGGGAGGGATTTTGAAATCTAAACCTCCAACTCCGCTGATGTTGCAGGTATTGACTGAACTGGGCTCCCTGGGCCTCCTTTCTTAGAGCTGTGATTCACAGTTTCAGGAGCTCATGAAAATCTGGGCAAGCCAATCTTGGACAGAAACTCCTGTATCCCCATCATCTGCAGGACACAGTCCAAATTCCTGCTGTGGTCTAAAGGGTCCTCTAAATCAGGCCTCATTTGCACATTGGCCCTACCACAGCCCTCGCTATTCCACTCACTGTCCTCATCTTCACCAGCACTTTGCCAGCAGCATTTATTAAGCCCTCACTGTGTTCTACATGTTACACTGAACCCTGTGCTTGGATCATGCCATCTCAACCCCTAGTAACCCTTTGAGGCCCAAAATGTTCTTATCTTCATTCTACAGATAAAAAAATGCATATATATATATACACATATGGAAGAGGAATAACTTTCCCAAGTCTTATAGCTAATAAGTGGTAATACCCAGATTTCAACCCAGGCCTTCCAACTGTGATTTTAATCACCTCCCTATTTTGCGTGAGCAATAACCAAATTATTTGCAATTCCCCCAATGTGCAGTTTTCTCATGCCTCTGGGCAGGAATGGATCTGGTTTTTGTAGGGCTGAAAGCGTATACAGTTTTGGAAGCCCTCTACAAGAAAAAAAGAAGGCAAAAGTAAAGCACTAATGAAAATTTAGATATTAAAGAGACATTTATTTCAAACACTAAAAAGATGGCATGTTGCAAGTGTTAAAAAGCTGGAGACATTCACAAAAATCTGCAAAAAGGAAATATTTCTGCAATTTTCTATTTGGCACAGATAATATGATTTTCCTACGTATTTTTGTTTGTATTTATTGATTGCTTCTTCATATGCCAAAAATTCTGTAATATCATCTTCTACAAGGAGAAAAGAAGGATCATTTAGAATTTCCTCAAGGAAAGGGGTTGGTAAACTGCAGTGTAAGGCCAATTGCTGTTTTTGTAAATAAAGTTTTATTAGGATACAGTCTTGTCCATTTATTTACCTATTGTCTGTGACTGCTTTTTTGCTACAATGAGACAAAGCTGAGTTCTTGCAGTAGGGAATGTATGCCTTTAAAGCCTAAAATACTAACTATCTGGTCTTTTACATAAAAAGTTTGCCAACCCTACTCTAGGGTGATGGCCTCTGAAGGAGTCTTTAAAAGTAAGGTGCTCCAAAACTTAGCTCCATTCACTTCCCATTATACAGTTTGCTGTCTCCAGAAACGTCCTCCCACTCTGGATTTCTCCTTTAAGATTTAACACAGGTGTGTTCTCCCCCAGAAAGCACTCTCTGGGCCCTCCTCATCTTTTTATAACTAGGGCCACCCCTCTGTCCTCCCACAATCCCATGCGAACCCCCCTTCGTTTATTATGGGAAGAAAAAAACATTTCTTGAAACTTCCCTCCAATTGGGCCACACAGATTATATTAATATACCCTCCTTTGAGGAGGATGCAAGGATGTTGGTGTGGTTTGACCAGGGATAAACACTCAAAAGCTAAAACAGTCCACACTGATTTGGAAAGGCTGATGGATACTACTAACTGACTGCCTCATCTCTGGTCCATCTTTTTTATTTAGCAAAGGAACGTGATTTCGTAGAGGACAACACTGCATACGTTCAAAGACTCCATTTTTTAGCCTCATGTACAGTTCTGGTCAATGAGATCTAAACGGAACTGTTGAAAGAAGGAAGAAAGGAAGAAAGGGAAGAAAGGAAAGAAAGGAAGAAAGGAAAGAAAGGAAGAAAGGAAAGAAAGAAAGAAAGAGAAAGAAAGAAAGAAAAAGAAAGAAAGAAAGAAAAAGAAAGAAAGAAAGAAAGAGAGAGACAGAGAGAGAGGAAGGAAGGAAGGGCACAATTCTTAGATTATTTAATCAAATAGAGTGAGAGGGTGAGAAACACTTTGGGACTATTAAATACAATAAACATTAGATTTTTGTCATATGATTCTACAAATTAATGATAATTGACCTTAAATGAGGCACTAAACAGATTGTGTTATGAGAGAAGTTATCTCAGAATATGTCTTAATCAAGACAATGTTGGCTGGTACCAAATGAGAATTCTAACATTTATGTATTTAAGCCAAAAAAAAAAAAGGAGGG
Source organism: Symphalangus syndactylus (assembly GCF_028878055.3). Lineage (NCBI taxonomy): Eukaryota > Metazoa > Chordata > Mammalia > Primates > Hylobatidae > Symphalangus > Symphalangus syndactylus. The sequence goes on along the minus strand of NC_072436.2, from coordinate 110,825,920 downwards.
CATGTATTTGTACTTGTAACTGGGAAGAATGGTATTGGATCCAAGAAATCAAATAGTCATTACCTTTGCTCTAAGTTTCTCACTCCCCATGCAAATGCCTTTTCCATGTTACTGGAAAACAGGAAGCTGTAGCTAAAACAGCTGAGGTCTAGAATATTTTCATTCAGAACCCAGAGGAAATATATTATTTTTCTCTGCCAGTATCCCTGCAGAAAAATCCCAGGGAAGATCTCTGATTGGTCAGCGAGGATCACATGTCCACCCCTTGTACCAATTGGCAGGGGGGAGTATGAGAACTGTGCAGTCTTGGTCATATGCTAGCCCATGTGATCAAGGGACAGAATGTCATGTTTAGCAGCCCCTCTGGAATCACATCAAATATAAAGTTAAATGGATAACCGTGGATGAAGTATGCCCCAAAAGGATGCATTATTCAAAGACGTGGGTTTATTCAAAAACCAAGGTTCAGTGTTTAGAACCTGTCTGTCATCCCCAGTAGAGAGGAACATAGATCTGAAATTCCCTGGAGTAGATGATCTTTGAGGTGGTGGCTGTTGAGAACAGGGATCAGATCTGGTTTTTGTCTTTGGCACATGGAAAACACCCTATAAACGAATGCTGGACGAATAGGTGTTTAAATCTCCACCAATAGAAGCTTAGTTTTGGAATTTTATAATAAGAGAATTAATAACCATTTGCAGACTGCCTTCTAAGCCAGGATTTGTTCTCATTTAGTCTTTCAAACAATTCCACTCTGTGATGAGTTAAGTAAGGCTTAGAGTTATCCAATCACTTGTCTAGAGCCATATTGAACTAGAGCAAGATTCAAACTCCATTCTTATCTGGATCCAAAAGCCATGTTTTTCCATGGCAACACACTGCCTCTAAAAGTAATCAAGGTGGTATATCTTATTATACAACCATGCATGTTTTTCTTCTCAAATCATCTTGGGGATCATTAACACCGGAGAATTTCAAATCTGGTTGCCCATAAAAATCAACTTGGGTGGGCACACTGACTCCTGGGGTCTTGTTCCTGGTTACTTTCATTTAATATGTGTTGAGAAAGATCACAAATCTGTATTCTAGCTGCTACTATAAACTGTTACAAGCAAGCAATATTCATAGAAAATGAAACAAATGCTTATCTATTTACTAGCAAGTTTAAAAATACAACGTATCCTGGATGATGGAAGTCCCCATTCTACCCCTCTCTGATTTCATTACACCTTTCCCTCCCCAGAGATGGTTACTTTTCTTCTGAATTTTATGTTTGTTATTTCCATCTATGCTTGCATATCATTACTACAAAGATGTATGCCCACATGTAACATACAGCAATGTTGAGTATTTTAATATTGTAAGCATTATATAATTTTAGTTTTCCACATTTTTTTGCTCTCACAACTGTATATTTTGAGATATAATCATATTGATGAAGATAGTACCAGATCCTTTGTTTGCACAGCTACGTAATATTCTCTTTTTTGAATTTATTGCAGTTTATTTATCCACATTTTTATTGATGGGCATCTAAGATGTTCCAAAGTTTTGACTTTTGCAATGTTGCAGTGGACATTTTTGAACATATGCCCTTGTGCACATGCATGATAGTATGTTTTTTAAAAAAATTATACTCCAAGGGGTGGAAATATTGGGTCATATGGAATGGTGAATCTGTATGTTTTTCAAAACTGCTCAGATGATTGTAATGGGTAGCCGAGTTAAAGAACTACTAAAACTGTACCAACTCCAATATGTCATATTTCATTGCTTGTCAACTTCAACTTTCAAATGAAATTCCTTAGGATCTCGTTAAGATGCGGGTTCTGATTCAATACCTCTGGAGTGGGGTGCAAGGTTCTGTATTTCTAACACGCTCCCAGATAATGCCAATGCTGGCACTCCACAGGCCATATAATGACTATCAAGTTCTACCTGAACAAAAATTAAAACTTATTCTCAACAAAGTGTACTAAGCACTTATTATGAGTTAAGAGCAAAAGATATGGGGAAGAATAAGAAGGGTGAACATACACCCTGTTTTGTCTGGGATAGTCCCAGTTTATGCCTGGACTCTCCATGGCCCTGTTTGAGTGACCAACTTCACGGTCATCCTAAACGAGGAAGTTTATGTGTCTTATGCTCTAACTAGGAAACCTTAAACAATCAGTAGCTGTGTCAAAGTTTAACTCTCTACGCCATGAAAGGAATTCTAATATCAGAACTGGATTCAGGTTCAGTCTCTTGTGCCCCTGCACAAGAAATTGGGAGCTCCAGCTGTTCTTCTCAGGAAGGTACCCCTATCAACTCCAAATAGTGGGGGAGCAAGAAGGAAATCTGGAATACTTTGCTATTTCATAAACTTTTCTCCTTCCTAAAATGCTATTGAATTACTTGATTTATACCAAATAACACTACCACCTGGGGATGCAAACGCTAAGCCCAAACAGATGCAGTGGTTATAGGGCCATGAAATGTCACTGAAGGCATCGTCATTTGGATTTTGAATATAACAGTTAGGATTAGATTAAACAGTTTTGAAAAGACTGCAGGCACATCTCTAATGTCCTCTGCCCTGCTATGGCTGCTTTCTTTGCATAGTCCAGAAAACAGGGTGATATTTTTCACTCCCAACTACCCTTCTTTAACTTCAAGATGTGCTTCTCCAAGCTAAAGTAGAAAGCTATTTGAATATAAAGACACATGCATACGTATGTTTATTGCGGCACTATTCACAATAGCAAAGACTTGGAACCAACCCAAATGTCCAACAAAGATAGACTGGAGTAAGAAAATGTGGCACATACACACCATGGAATACTATGCAGCCATAAAAAATGATGAGTTCATGTCCTTTGTAGGGACACGGATGAAACTGGAAAACATCATTCTCAGTAAACTATCGCAAGGACAAAAAACCAAACACCGCATGTTCTCACTCATAGCTGGGAATTGAATGATGAGAACTCATGGACACAGGAAGGGGAACATCACACTCCAGGGACTGTTGTGGGGTAGGGAGAGGGGGGAGGGACAGCATTAGGAGATATACCTAATGCTAAATGATGAGTTAATGGGTGCAGCAAACCAACACGGCACATGGATACATATGTAACAAACCTGCACATTGTGCACATGTACCCTAAAACCTAAAGTATAATAATAAAATAAAAATAAATAAAAAAAGTTAAAAAAAAAGAAAGCAATTTGAGAAAAAAATAAATGTGGGCATCTTGTAGCCTTCACTTCAAGTCCTCATCAGTAGGAAAGTGGGGATATATGCCCTCACTCTGGCAAAATCCTGCTGCTTGCCTTGAAGGGAGGCAGGATGAGCACTTGGCTTAGAGTCCAATATTTGAACTCAGCTTCCAGGCTGCCTCACATGAGCAATGTGACCTTGGAAAGCCACTTGCCTTACTGAGCTCCCAATTCAGTGGCATCTAGATGTTATGGTTTGGATATGTGTCCCCTCCAAATCTCATGTTGATAGGAGATCCCCAGTGCTGGAGGTGAGCCTAGTGGGAGGTGCTTGGGTCCTGGGGGTGGATCCCTCATGAAAGGCTTGGTGCCCTCCTCATGGTAATAAGTGAGTTCTCTGTTAGCTCATGCAAGAGCTGTTTGTTTAAAGGAGTCTGACACCTCCTGCTCTCTTGCTCCCTCTCAGCGTGACACGCCTGCTCCCACTTCACCTTCTACCATGAGTAAAAGCTTCCTGAGGCCTCACCAGACTCTGAGCAGATTGGAGCCATGCTTGTACAGCCTGCAGAACTGTGAGTCAAATAAATCTCTTTTCTTTATAAATTACCCAGTCTCAGGTACTCCTTGATAGCAATGCCAAATGGACTAATAGACCATAATAGAATTAACAGAACAGAATATCATTCCTTATGGAAAGAACCTCAGACAAAACCATGCTTCAGATAAAGATATGTACAACGGGAAACACACACGAATTTCTCACTGACACAGAGCCAGTGCAGGTTTATAGAGCTTTGCCACAAAAAAAAGGTATGCATACAAGCGGTCAAATGTATCTAGTTATAAAAATTGAATTTCTTATAAGTGCATCTTAGCATTTACAGTTCCAGTTGACCTTTATTAACTTTGAAAGATGTACAACATTATAATAGATAATATGATTATCCATATGCATTAAATATTTGATAGGAATAATAACTATTTTTTTCAAGTGGGCTGGATGCAAATGCAAAATTTCTAGAAGGGTAATAGCGCCTCAGTCCCTTTATGCAATAATTATTGACTTTTTGTGTATAAGCAGGCCTGAAAGTAATGTCTCTTTTTAATTAGTTTCCTGATGACTTTTTCTTTTTAAATTAAACAATGCCACAGACAAACTTTTGAAACTAAAGACATTTTAACGGATATGATCTGTCTGCCTTTCTTTTTCTGACTGTATTCATTATAGGCAAATCAATGAAAATTGATAAACTCATGATGGAAAAAAGGAATGTATTTGTATTCATTACAGAGGATTGGAGATAACAATAAAATGAAATGTTGTTATAGTGAGATATAAACCCAACCTATGGAATTGTTCAATATGAGAATAGCTAGATACATTTCATTACCATGATAGGGAGCAGCTCAGAAGCGGAAGCCAATAATTTTAAAAGTCTTGAACACAGGGTTATGCTGACTATACAGTTCAATACGTTAATTGACAATAAATCCTGCTTGCCTCTAAAAGGCACTTGACTAGTCATTTTCAAGATGGTCATGATTTTTTATGATGCGGAACTTTTAATTTACAGGGATGATAAAAATAGATTTACTTTCAGCCACTTGTATTTGATTTAATTACCTAATCAACGATAAATCATCTACTATTGAAAAAGTAGTTTAACGTAGATGATATTTGGCTGTCATATTTTCGGGTTACTGCTAGGGAGAGTTTGGTGAGTGGAGAGGAAAGAACCTGTGGCAGGGTGAATTTTCTACACTTTTCTCAAAATCTGAAAAAAGTCTGCAGAGTTGAAATCAGGTGACTTGGCTTCACGTTGGAAAGCGGTCCATTGTCATTTTTCCTACTTATTTTTTAAACAGATACACCATGGAAGGGTGTGATCGTGTCATCATCATGGGAAAAATAGGGATTTGATTATTCTTTAGCATTTTTCTAGCTCTTCTATGCTGTTGTATCGACCCTACTGACAAGTTTGATGTGAATCTAAAATAGTAGTTAAAATTGACTATGGAAAATGGTGGTTCAGCTCAATTGAACCTTTTAGATTAAATGCCCGATTGATAGATGATGGTTATTTATGATTAAAAAAGAAAGGTGTGGTTTCCTGGAATAATTGGAGGCCCTGCAGCCCCACTGACAGAAAATCTGCCAGAATGTTTCTTTCCAGGCTTAGTCGGACAACTCAGACACTCCCGTTTTCTATTTGCCTCTCTGGGAAATTAAAGTCGGCAGCCCTTTGGTGACCATATGCTAATTACTAGCCACTTGCTTCTAAAAGGCAGATCTTATCTTGTCACTTGGCTGCTCAAAACTTTTCAGTTTGTTTTCCATCAGGCTCAGGGTAAAGTCTAAACTTTTAGGCAAAGCGTCTTCTTAACACTTAAGACTCTTTCTATACTAACCCTGTACTACATGTTCCAGACATTCTGAAGGTCTTTCATTTTCTGCAAAATTATACTTTATTAGCTGACTGGCCAGATGGATGGATGGACTGGTAGATGGGTGGGTGGATGGATGAACAGGTGGATAAATGGATAAACAGATCAATTAATGGATGAACTCCCAATTTCTTTCATAGGGGTATTTAGTTATCGTCCTTAAAATATCTTCCCTAAGTCAAAATCATTCTCTACTTGCATCTCAAACCTCTGCATGTGTCTGAATCATATTTACTCACCAGGTGTTCAGGTAGTTATACCCTTTGGTGATGTTTAACTTCACTCATGGTTTTAACCTGTCATCTTGGTTCAGCCTCCGGGAGGCCTCGAGGGCCTGGTAGTGGACATCATTTTCCCTGATTCATGTTACACTTAATTACCTCCCTCTGACAACCAGGCACAGATTTCTAGTGTTTTTCTCTTCTCACTCTCTATTTTTTTTTTAACTCAACCCTTAACACCTACCTATTAAATACAGATGGCTGCAGTTCTTGGCTCAAATGGAGGGCCAAGATGAGTGACAACTTGCAAGTCGAATCAGTCAATAGATTTTCAACTTCTAACGCAACACTTTTCCCCAGGTCTGATGAAGATCTCCAGGATTATTTTTTCCCAAACTTCATATTAGTTTTGCAATAATAAAAATGGCTTATGCAAAAAAAAGTTAGTAATTTTTGAAGCTGTATAATGGATACAATGGGTTCATTATTCCATTTCATTTGCATGGATGCATAGAATTTATTCTTTTATCCTGTCAAGCTCTAGATATTAAAATGAGCAAAGATATGAAACTCATGATACCTAAAAGATGTGTGTTTACGTCTATTATCGAAAGAAAGATATAATAGCCCAATTATATTGTAATACAGAAATGTTATCCAAAACACAATTATTTTCACTTCTAAGTGCCTTAACCCAGTCCCTGCGCATAGACCCACATTTTTAGAAGATGGCATTAATATTGCCCACGTCATTTTATGTTCTGCTTTATTCATTTCATAGTTGATCAAAAACATTTTTCGTATTTTCACACAGTTTTATAATAATAATTTTTAATATCTACATAATTTCCTATCAGGTTGATGAAACAACACTGAGTCCATCCATCCCCCATGGATGGACATTTTTATTATTTCTATGTTTTTGTTGCCATTGCTGTCATTGGAGATAATGTTGCAAACCCTAATAAAAGATGCTGAATATAGAAGATCTTATTAAAGTTTTTCATCAATTTTTCCCTTTTCCAAAGAGTATTTGATTATCTCAGAACTCATAGTGTCCTTAATTTCTATTTTCATTTTTTCACGGTTTTCACACTTATGGTTCATCTTTCTTAATATTTTGTAATCATCCCTTCTCTAACTTTAACCTTAAGGAGCATATTAAATACTGCTGGCACAAGCACACAGATCTGGTGTCAAACCAACCTGAATTCAAATGCTTTATCTAACCACTTAATAACTGTGAGAACTGAGAAGTGTGATTGAATATTTCTAGGCTTCAATGTTCTCACCTGTAAAATGAGAATAGTACAGACATCATAGATTTATTATAGAGTACTTTAAAAAAACTTTTGTTGCTACTCTTAATATTTTTATTATTACAGTATTTTGTTTGAATAGCCTGAAAAAGTTGAGCTCAGAAAAAATAGGACCAGGTCTGAAAACTCTAACGAAGAATTTTTTTTTTCTTTTTTTGGTTTGGTTTATTTGTTTGCTTGTTTTCTTTCCAATTTCCATTTTCATAACCAGAGAGCACTCTGCTGGCAAAAGACCAATTTTAGGCTGTCCTCATCGGACTAGCCATGTTAATCTTTCTCTGAGATATCTTCCCCTGATACTACACGATTATTCATAAAATAAATTTTAAGGCCAGGCGTGGTGGCTCATGCCTGTAATCCCAGCACAAGGCGTCGTGGGCAGATTATGAGGTCAGGAGATCGAGACCATCCTGGCTAACACGGTGATATCTTGTCTCTACTAAAAATACAAAAAATTAGCTGGACGTGGTGGCACATGCCTGTAGTCCCATCTACATGGGAGGCTGAGGCAGGAGAATCGCTTGAAGCCGGGAGGCGGAGGTTGCAGCGAGCCAAGATCACACCACTACACTCCAGCCTGGGTGACAGAGCGAGACTCCATCTCAAAAACTAAATAAATAAATAAATAAATTTAAAAATAAATGGCAACAGTTTGGCCTAATGAACGAGTTTCTCTCATTTTTCATAATCATGGTGATTCACTGAGATGGTTTTGAAGTTTTCGCCATTGTTAATAACTTTGTGGTTAATAATTTTGAGTGAAAAATATTTTCTTCAACGGAGGATTATTTCCTTAGGATGAGTTTTTGCGTTTGGAATAACTATGTCAGACAATTTAAACTTGACTGATTTTGAAATTATGCTTTTCTAAAGTTTCTGCATTGGGAATAACTATGCTTTTCTGAAGTGTTGTACCAATTTTCTTACACCAGCTAAACCTTTTTTGGTTCAGTAATAACTAGAGGAAAAAGGATAGAGCACCCAAAAATAATGAATTCAGTTCATTTCAATAAGACAAGATTCATGTTCTGGGAAATATCATACGTGCATATGTCTTCTTTTATATTTGTTGTTTCAGACTATGTTTGTGTATCAAATAACCAAACAAATGTTTCCATGGTAAAAAATATTGTAGCTTCTTCTTAGCAACATATAAGCAAAGATTCAGAAATTAATCTGGAAAGTGAAATTATGATAGGGGAAAAAACAAAAAGAACATTTACTGTACTAAAAACTCAATGGACTGAGCAAAAATACAATAAATCTTGATTAGGTTCAGTCTAATTTTGTCTTCCTTTACGTGTCTCACAAATGTTAGCCGAATAGCAGATTGCTTAAAATAACATTCTGCTTTTAAAACTTTTGGGCTTATGGAAATCTTTGCTTGTGGTTGTCGTTATTAAGAAACAGTGATTTTCCTTTAGTCTTAGTTATGAAGTTGTTCTAGATTAGAATGCCAAAGTGTGGGACTGTCTAAGCTTAGAATTCCCTCCACCATCCTTTCAGTCTCTCTCTCCCTCTCTCTCTTCCCCCCCACCTTCTCCCTTTCTCTCTCCTGTATCTCTCTCTCTTTCTCTCCTTTCCTGTGTCTCCCTACTTCCCAGGCAGATTGCTTCTATTCTGTCAAATGTTCATTCACCTTTGCTAATGAGTAGCTAATGGGTTTTGGCATCGTGCGACGCACAGGGATTGAGAGGGCTGCTGGATCACGGTATGGCCTGGTGTGCTGTGATTGTGCATATGGGATCCTCAAATCCAGCCCCAGAGCCATTTCCTAGTTTCCCCAATAGTTTCCTGGAACATAGGGTGTTTAGAAATAAAGCTCTATTTTAAAACCTCTAATTCACCACTTTATCTGGCTAACATCCTTCCCTCTTGGAATTGATAACATGTTGACTGTGAGTCATAATGGTAACTTCCTCATGAACATCTGATGTTGTGAAATTAACAAAGTCGAGAACTCCCCAACAGTTGAAGCCAAGAAATGAATTATAAAAATGTACTTCAGTCACAATACCAGAGAGAATCCAGTTATGAATTAGTAACAGATGGGAAAATACTATTCACTTCCAGTTTTACATAAATGTCTATAATGCTTGTTCTGATCATAACTTTTTATTTCTTCCAGAGCTTCATTATGGTTCTAGCAAGATTCACCATTAAAAAATACAATAAAAAGCTTGGGTTGGGCAGATGCTATTTTTCTTTCTTCCCTCTCTGCTTGTTAAGCAAAAAAATAAAAAAATAAGTAAGTAAATAATTCAGGTGAACAATATACATATACATATCATTTCATTGCTTACTTTTTGCTTTACAAAACGAATTATTATGCATTTCCTCAAACCAATTAGTCAGGGTATTTATTTTTCTTTTTTTAGATTAGCACCTATGCTAGAAAGGAAATTGTCAGTTAATGAAGTCTCTAACTCCCTTTTTCCTCCATATTACTACAGCTCTCACACAACCTTTAAAAGTAAAAAATATTGAGTATTTACAGCAAATTCTTGACATAAAAGCTGTCTTTGTGAACTCACCAACAGTTGAAGCCAAGTGGTTAGATCATAGACAAAGAAAGTAGATAAATGCTCCTTGGTGTTCAGTTTGGTAGACCTCTGGTGTATTTCCCAGACTTGATACTAGTATCGGGCACAAAACATGGGCCTTCTTGGATTTCTCTCTACAGCCTCCTTCCCTGGAAAATTACCATCCACATTCTGGACCACTTGGCTGCCATCTTTGCTGGTGCCCCTGCTAGTTTCCCTGAGTTGGCTGGGGTCAAGGTTGAAGCCCTGGGCCTGGATGATCCTCACTTCCAGTACGCTGAGCCATGTTGAGTCAGCCCTCCACTTCCGATCTTGAATGGACTACAACACTGTGAGGTATGGGATCTGGCTACCTGAGGGAAGTTCAAGGGCAGATGATACAACCTTGAAGTGTGGAAGATCGGTCCTCCATGGAGTGAAACTTGACCAAAGGGAAATAGGAGCTAGAAGGAGCTAGAGTAATAGATTCCTCCTCGTTTCTCTTTTATAGACCCTTCTCCTAAGTGTAGATCTTTCTTGCAACACTCTCTGTGAACATCCCTTCTGCTGGGCCACCAGACTTGCTCGGCATACCTGATTTGCCTCTGTGCAGCACTTATAAAGTAGTGCTCAGCACTGAAATGCAATGCATAGCGTTACTTCGTATCTTTCCCTGCCTCACATCTTTCCCTGCCTTCCCTCATATCTTTCCCCCACAACCCTCACTGTCCTGGGCTTTCAACTCTCAGAGTATCATTACTGTAATCCTTGCCTCAATACCTGCTTTCTAGAAATGCACTCTTCTACTTTGGGCATCATAATTATTGGTACTGTCCCCTTTCACTCTTTTAAGTGGTAGAGACAATTTCTCTCCAGAAGAGACAACTTTGGGAAAAAATAAAATGGAGTGTAGTAAGTTGAATGGTGGCCCTAAAGAAAGGTATGTGCTGATCCTCAGTACCTGTGAATATGGCCATATCTGAAATAGAGACTCTGCAGGTGGAAATAAGGATCTCAAGACCTGATAATGCTGGGTTTAGGATGAGCCCTAAATCCAATGATGGGTGTTCTTATGAAACAGAAAAGGAAAAAACACAGAGAGAGACACAGAGAGCAAGGGGCCTGTGCAGCCACAGACGGAGGAACTCTAAGAACTGCAGCAGCCACCATGAAGTAGGAGAGAGGCATGACACAGATTCTCCCACAGAGCCTTCAGAAGGAACCAACCTGGTGACACCGTGATTTCAGACTCCTAGATTCTAGAAGTGTGAGAGAATGTGCTTCTGTTGCCTTAAGCTGCCTAGTGTATGGTAATCTGTTATGGCAGCCCTGGAAACAAATACAGAGAGGATGAACAGTTGCAGGTTTTTCTTGCCTGCCTGCCTGCCCTCCCTCCCTCTTTCTTTCTTCTTTCTTTCTTTCTTTCTTTCTTTCTTTCTTTCTTTTTCTTTCTTTCTTTCTTTCTCTCTCTCTCTCTCTCTCTCTCTTTCTCTCTCTCTCTCTCTCTCTCCTTCCTTCCTTCCTTCCTTCCTTCCTTCCTTCCTAACAAGAGAGGAACTGGACTTGACTTGATTCATGCTTGTGTTTATGATTTGGAAACTACCCACATTCCTCGAATCCCCTTTCGGATATGTATTTCTTGCAAGCAGCAGTGGTTAAATCATAGACAAAGAAAGAAGATAAATGCTCTTTGGTGTTCAGTCTGGTAGAGCCCTGGTATTTTTCCCAGCCTGTAAACTCTCATTTATTCTCAGACCTACTTCCCGGATGCTTTCTCATCACTTGCCCTCTGCAGTGGACGGAGATACTTCCCAAGCAGAAGTCTTTCTCCAACCTCGTGGGCTCCAATTGACCCTTCAAGAACTAGCCCAAATGTCATCTCTACTAAGATGCTTTCCTGATTTTTCCGTCATTGAGCACTCACTCCCTCCTCTGTGCTCTTGAAGTACCTATTTTTTTAGAGCGCTATTCACCCTTTACTGCAAATGTAAATATGATTTTTCATCTCTTCCACTAAACAAATGTGCATTTTTTTGTGTTCAGGGTGGCCCATGAATTCCTATATAAAATAAACAGCGGGTCTTGTTTGCAAGGCAGGATGCTTGGTGCAGTGTCTAAGAACAATTCCAAATTCAGAAATTATGTTCCTCTCATATCTTTTTCATTCTAGCTAAGCGGCTTACTCCCCATAGCCAATCTTCCTTCCTAAAGGCAACACTTTATTTGTGAAAGTGCTTTTTTTAAAAAAAGAAAAAAAGTGTGGGGGATATGGGCATTATTTTAGAGAGACTTTCTAAAGAACCATAACAAGTCTATTTGAATCTTTTATTTGGTATTAACTAGATATTTTATCATAAGTGAGCAGGGAGTTTCTGGTTCACTAGTCTTTATTGCTTTCTTGAATGCATTTCAACCTTTTCCATAGTTCAAGACCATATAATCCCCAATCCTTTTTTCCTTCAAATTTTAACTCCTTCGCTATGTTCCTCATAACTCCTCCTGTTAACGTCTCTCAGAATTCACTGCTGAGTTGTCACCTTGAATGAAGATATGCTTTGAACTCATGGTGAATTGTGCCTTTTAAATAGGACTGTAACAATGGGCGTAGTTCAGCTTGTTTTACCGTTAGTCAAAAATACTTGTTCCAAGAATTTTTTTCTCCCCTTGATTCAGAGTAACCTGAGGGAGCCCTGCTCTGCAGCAATGGGATCTATAATAGGTTTATCTTAGGAGGAGCTCTAGTCCCTGATCCTGGAATAATTAAGGAAATGTTCTTGCTGTCCCTTTTGAATTCCTGCAAAAGGGCACAGTGAATATTCACTGCAGTTTCCTACTGGGTATATATATATATTTTACTTTTGCCTCTATTCTTCCAACCTATTCTGTCCAACATCTGGCACCACTGTCTTCCCCAGGCTCATCTCCTTCAACATATTTTGTGCTTTAACCACAGATAACTGTTTTGAACCTGTCTCTGCATGTCTGCATATCCCATCCTTTCCAAATGGGATGACCTTTCTCTCTTTTTGCACCAGGAAAACTCGTCCTCTGAAATCAGAAAGAAATTTCCCTTCACCACAATGCCTGATGACTCAGAGGACTTTTTTCCTGCCCTGAAATAATCTATTGAGATGTGAGTCTGTTCTTTGTTTCTTGTGCTCTAGAAAGCTCTAATAAATGAGATACACGTTTTTCTCCTCTATCAAAAGACAGTGGCTGAAACTTTCTATTCTGAATTTAGGTTTCTAGCCTGCATGGAGCTGGGGTTAAGGTAGGACAGGCATTGTTGATGTCCCACCAAACACACTTTCATAAGCACTGTCTACGGTCATTCTGAGCAGAGCAACTGCTTATTGTTGTCTACAGAGATGTATGCTAAGGAGTGCAGAGAGAGGAAAGGATGGATTCTATCACAGGAATAGCAGGGTGAGGGTCTATGATAAAGCAAAGCCTGGTTTGGGAATGTCAGAGTGTAGAGAAAGCAGTATCAGGAGATGGGCACACTTTAAGTGGAAATAAAGGAGGCAGGAAGGAAGATGGAAAGATGGGAAATTAAATTGAAGGTGAGAGAGGTGAACAAGCCAAGATCCATCTGTAGAGTTTCTAAGGTTTGAGTCAAGATCCAAGTCTGTTCAGTGATATATTGTCTCCAGTTCTATAAAGTGATGGGTCAGAAAATTACCATTGGGTGAGTGTTTAATCTATGCCCAGCACAGTGTTAGGTAATTTGACAATAGTATTTCATTTAATCACCAAGTGACTCTGTGAAGGATGTATTATTAACCACACTGTTCAGAAAAGTACACCAAAGCTCAGAGAAGGTCTTTGAGAACCAAAATGTGAGTCCAATTTCAGTATGTCTGATTGTAAAGATGCTCTTTTTAGTCTACTAGGTCATCTCGCCTTTTGAAGCCAAGGATCTAGGCCATACCTGGTCTCATATAGGTATTGCCCCAGTGTTATCAGCCTCTACCTCATAGGAGAAGGACCCAGGACAAACAAAGCCCCCATCACCATTTGGAGGCACCAAATCAAGTTCTATAATACCTAGTCCAGTCCCAACCCCTAACAAGATTCCCTCACTACCCAAGAAGGCAGTGGGGTAGTTAGAAACTTAACTGTCAACCTGGAAATTCTCTAAGATCTTCTACCTCTCTCAGCCAATTGCTTTTCCCCAGCGTGGGCAGTAAAGTCCCGTTGACACTCATAGGCAGAAGACTTCCACCTCCCTTGTGGGGATCAATCTTTGGCTAACTGTGTTGAGCTTCTTCTGTCATCATTATTGGTTTCTTTTATGGCCTCCCCTGGAGCTTAAGACTATTGTAAGTATCAGCCCTGTTAGAGGGTTCCAGAGGGGACCATTGGAGCTTTATGGAAACTTTTCCTTCTGCTAAATAACCTTGAGAAAAGAGTTTAGTTACGGACTCCCTGACTCATCTCTCCACCTTCCCAGCCAGTCTCTCGGGTGGGATTTTATGATTCTGACATCAACTATAACTTGAGAGTTTCACTCTATGGTTGACATAAAGCATTCATTTAATGACAGAATAAACTGGAGTTTCTGATTGACCTTGTTATGTCCTTGTCATTTAAATCCGTTCAAGTCTGGAGTGCATGCTCCCAATCTACCTAGTATGTGCCTGCCCCCTCCACCCTTACATGCACATAGATGACATTTCATTTGCCCTCTTTCAGAGTCTGGGAAATAGATACATGGTTCCAGGCTCTAGCTCTTAAATCCCTCATCATCCATTAAGCTCCGTGAGATTACTCTGTGAATCACTATGGTTTAAGAATACCATGCCTTAAAAAATAGATTGATAAAAGTATGGATTTAAAGACTTTCTCAGGCTTTGTGTTATTCTACAGGTGAGACTGGAGGGGAAACTATATCTTCATTCACCTAGGGATCACATTGGAACCTGTGAACGACAAGACATTTGACCATCAACCCACCATTTCCACCCCGAAGTGTCACAGTTGAGAGTGAGCTGGGTGTACAAGAAGCAGCTGCAAGGCATCAGGGAAGTCCCTGAAGCAGGACAAAGGTATGTTGCATTCAGCAAGATTATGCTGGCATGGAACAGCAATGTGACCATAAGTAAATAATCATAGTGTGGATATTTACTCTAATATTTAGTGTAATAATCATTTTTGTACTTGTAAAAATCATGCTTCAATTATTTCTTGCAATTTCTCCAGGAATAAATATCTTCTACCCATTCTACAGATGCTGAAACTGAATCTCATACAGTTGTATATGTCTTTGTTGTTTTAGATCCTGAGTGTGAGGCATGACTTTTTACTTTCTATGTGCCAGGAGGTGAGCTTGAGATTAGGATTCAAGTTAGGCTGGGTGTGGTGGCTCATGCCTGTAATCCCAGCACTTTGGGAGGCCGACGCAGGCGGATCACTTGAGGTCAGGAGTTTGAGACCAGCCTGGCCAACATGGTGAAACCTCGTCTCTACTAAAAATACAAAAATTAGCTGGTCATGGTGGCACGTGCCTGCAATCCCAGCTACTTAGGAGGCTGAGGGAGGAGAATTGCTTGAATCCGGGAGGCGGAGGTTGCAGTGAGGCAAGATTGGCAACTGCACTGCAGCCTGGGCAACACAGTGAGAGTTTGTCTCAAAATGAAAAAAAAAGAGATTAGGGTTCAAGCTTGTTGAGATTAATTTGAATGATGATTCTGCTATTGAGTTTGCCTAATGATCTTGAGCCCAGGAAGCATTAGCAGCCTAAAGTAAATAGACCCTGGAGCCAATGAGTCTGGATTTGTAGCTTATCTTTTCTAGTCTGGAAAATGAGAACTATAGTGTTTAGTTTCTGGAGATTTGTTGGGAAGTAAGTGAACTACTATTTTTAAATAGATGCTCAATAATTGTTGGTCTCTGCTTCTCACAGATTAGTGCCAAATGTTCATTGTTTCTAGTATAGCAAACTCTCTCACCCATCACCCTCTGAACTTCCACAGATGTTTATCCATCCCTATCTCAGAGAAACTGGCAACTTCTACTTGCATTATGCACAAAACTAAGCCTAGTGCTAAAAACAGTGGGAACATGAACTCATCACTGAATGTATTAGTCAGGTTTCTCCAGAGAAACAAAACCAATAGGATATATGTACAGATGATGATGATAGATAGATAGATAGATAGATAGATTATAGACGGATAGATATGTTGATAGATAAACAGATAGAGATAGACAGACAGATATATAGGTAGATAGATAGTTAGATAGAGATATATAAACAGACTTATTATAAGGTATTGGTTGATGCAATTTTGGGGGTTGACAACTCCCGAGATCTGCAGAGTAAGTCAGCAAGTTGGAGACCCAGGAGAGACAAGGGTGTCATTTCAGTCGAAAGGCCACCAGGCCTGAAACCCCAAAAAAGCAGCCAATGTCTAAGTTTCAGTTTGGAGGCAGAAAAAAAGCCAATTTCCCACTTCAAAGGCAGTCAAGCAGGAAAATTTGGGGGAGGGTCAGCCTTTTTGTGCTATTGAGGCCTTCAACAGATTGGATGAAGTCCCCTTACATTACGGAGTGCCATCTCCTTGACTCAGTCTAATGACTTAAATGTTAACCTCACCCAAAAGCACCCTCACAAGAATGCTCAGAATAATGTTTCACCAAACATCTGGGCACCCCATGGCCCAATCAAGTGGACACATAAACTCAACCATCACACTGAGTAAGTGAACTTCTACAAACTGGGCCCCATTATCTCCTCCTCTGCAAACAAACACATCTTTCCTCCACCTTTGTGTTTCTCAGGCCATACTGCTTTCTCCTGCCTGCTTCCAGAGAGTTTCCTCTGGTAACAGGAGCACAGGAGTTAAAAATCTTATCAGCACTTTGTAGTCACTCACACAGAGCATTAGGACCCAGTGTTCCTTGGGTTCTCCAACCAGCCTCTCTGCACCTGCTCCAGGATCCTTCTGTCATCTGGCTCTTTTCTTTCTGCCTTTTCTGTGGAATCTCTGAATCCTACACATTTGATGCTGAAGGTCTTCCTCAAAGCTAATCAGGGTTTTAAAAAGGCAGCTCAGCCCAAGTATGGGAGAAAGGAAATTGAGGTTTAGGCATAGCCAGCAACTCCCCCCAGGCTACCCCGCTAAGAAACAGTGAATAGGGGATTTGAATACTCTGCATTTCTCTTCACTCTGCTGGGACTTCTCCTTTAGACACTAGAGAAGCCAGTATTAGAAGATGAAGTGGCATCCCAAAGAAAGAAAAACATAAACCATCAGAGGAGATAGGGATTGGAATAGAATAAAAGATAGAGAACTTCCTTCTCCAAGAGTTCTGTTTGGGTAAGTCATCAAAAAAAAAAAAAAAAAAAAGAAAGTTATACTATTATTTTACGCATCTAGCAGTCATAGTAGTATATTTTTAAAACAATCACTGGGTATGGTAATGTTAAGAAAGGCACTTCCTTGAGGATTCTGAGCCTCTAAGAGATCGACGGTCTTAACTGGTGAAGCCAGGTGCGCACTGGATCTTCCCAGCATTGCCAAGCTACAGGGAGCGGAGGCTGCATCCTCCCCTCTCATCTGCCCCCTCATTGCTGATTTTATAGAATCAACCACAGTGACGAATGGCTCTGCATTTGGATGGCTGTCCCAGCTCTGGTCACAGCTGAAGCTCTCTATCACTGTTGACATATGTGCACTCTGAGAGTTCAAGTGCAACTGGCCATCTGTCCAGGAGGCTGGAGCCATCCTCAGCATTGAAATACCAATTGAAAGAGCCAGCTCTCCTCCAGCAGGCACCTGGAGCCAAAAGCTTTTGGGCACAGCCTCACCAGCAACTGAACGGGGCTGGGAAGGTCCCCAGTTCAGCAGCAGGTAGAAGAAGGGGGTTGTGCAAAATAAATGGGAGTGCACAGCCATTACCTCTGAAAGCCAAGAGAAATGATTCCCCGAGTGAGTGGGGCAAAAGGCAGAGGGTGTGCTTAGTGGCTTCAGTCACATTTGGATGTAAATATTTGCTCCACTCCCTGCAGGATGTGCGACCTTGAACATGTCACACTATTTTCCAGTTGAACAATTTTTTCAACTGGAAAATAGCGATAGACTCCTTTTTTTCCTGCTACTCAGACCATTGTGGGAATTACTGACGTGAAAACTGGCTTTGTCCATTAGAGAACAATGTACTGTCGTTAGCACTGTTTCCTTGGTGTGGTCAACTATGGTCCACCTGCACAACACAGATTTTATTATTTATGGAGGGAAATGAGTGGGGGAGAACCAGATGGTGTGGCTCAAGCTCATTTTAGGAAAAAAGCAAAAAAAAAAAAAAAAAACATGAGCCTCAGAAATGTTGATGAAAAAAGAGCCAAATGAAGATCCTTTACTTTTATTTGTTTATTTATTTCAGACGGAGTCTCTTTCTGTCACCCAAGCTGGAGTGCAGTGGCATAATTTCGACTCACTGCAACGTCCATCTCCTGGGTTCAAGCAATTCTCAAGCCTCAGCCTCCTGAGTAGCTGTGATTATAGGCACCTACCATCACACCCGGCTAATTTTTGTATTTTTAGTAGAGATGAAATTTCACCATGTTGGCCAGGCTGGTCTCAAACTCCTGACATCAGGTGATCAACCTGCCTTGGCCTCCCAATGATCCTTTACTTTTAATTGAAAGGGTGGCACATAATCAGGGAAAATTTAAGTAGCACCTACAATCGCAGCACTTTGGGAGTCCGAGGCGGGCGGATTGCCTGAGCTCAGGAGTTCGAGACTAGCCTGGGCAACATGGTGAAATCCTGTGTCCACTAAAATACAAACAATTAGCTGAGCATTGCAGCGTGCCCCTGTAGTCCTAGCTACTCAGGAGGCTGAAGGAGGAGAATTGCTTGAACCGGGGAGGCGGAGGTTACAGTGAGCTGAGATCGCGCCACCGCACTCCAGCCTGGGCGACAGAGCAAGGCTTCATCTAAAAATAAATAAATAAATAAATATAAAAATAAAGCCATAATAATAAATAAATCTTCCCTCTCCCTTCCTCAGACTTGACCAGGTCTCCCTCTCCCATGAAACCACTGTTGCTAGTTTCCTGTATCCTTCAAGTAACAATCAATGTGTGCACAAGAGGAGCATTCTATAAAAGACACTTTTACTTTGCTTTTTATCACTATCTCTTGCTCCTTATCCTAACATGTGTATCTGTCTCCTCCTTTGCCTGACTGTGCAGTATTCCATCTTATGAACGTACCATTATTTATTTTACTGGTTTCTTCCTCCATAACAACAAGTATTTTGTTATTATAAACAATGCAGCAAAACAAACATATTACAAAAATCATTCTTTGTTCACATATAGTAAATGGTGGGATAAAAGCCTTGCTGAGTAATGTGACAGACACATTTATTCCCAATTTGACAAACCAGTCAGCCCTTCCAGCAACAATGTATCCAGGTATCTGTTTACATATAGCAGCACCAAGAGATTTTACTTTCCCCTTCCAGAGCATTTGCTCATGATACCTATGTATATTTTTTATTTATTTATGTTTTGTCTTTTGGTTTTGTTGAAGGGTTGGGGGTGGAAATGATGTCAAGATAAATGAACCATGAAACCCAATTTATAAAAGAGCTACCCTGAATTGCAGCAAATGCAGGGATACTCCCATCTCGAATGCACACCTACAACATGAACCATGAAACCCAGTTTATAAAAGAGCTGCCCTGAATTGCAGCAAATGCAGGGATACTCCCATCTCGAATGCACACCTACAACATGAACCATGAAACCCAGTTTATAAAAGAGCTGCCCTGAATTGCAGCAAATGCAGGGATACTCCCATCTCAAATGCACACCTACAACATGAACCATGAAACCCAGTTTATAAAAGAGCTGCCCTGAATTGCAGCAAATGCAGGGATACTCCCATCTCGAATGCACACCTACAACATGAACCATGAAACCCAGTTTATAAAAGAGCTGCCCTGAATTGCAGCAAATGCAGGGATACTCCCATCTCGAATGCACACCTACAACATGAACCATGAAACCCAGTTTATAAAAGAGCTGCCCTGAATTGCAGCAAATGCAGGGATACTCCCATCTCGAATGCACACCTACAACATGAACCATGAAACCCAGTTTATAAAAGAGCTGCCCTGAATTGCAGCAAATGCAGGGATACTCCCATCTCGAATGCACCCCTACAACATGAACCATGAAACCCAGTTTATAAAAGAGCTGCCCTGAATTGCAGCAAATGCAGGGATACTCCCATCTCGAATGCACCCCTACAACATGAACCATGAAACCCAGTTTATAAAAGAGCTGCCCTGAATTGCAGCAAATGCAGGGACACTCCCATCTCGAATGCACCCCTGCAGTGACATCTGTCAGGAGCCTATGGAGACAGGTGCCTCATCCAGAAGGCCTCTTGCATTTTTATTTTTGCAAATACTCAGCAGCGATGGAGGGGACTGCGTCTGCTCTCTCCACTTTCTTCCTGGAGAGAAGAGGACATGAAGGAGAACAGAAGGCAAGGACAATACATTCCACTCACATTTCTAAGAAATCCATGACCGGAAGCTGCCACAAAAATAATGCAAAGGTCTGTCACCAATCACAGACGCAATGCCTCACAGAAAGCCCACTTGAGCTGAGAGGTGCAGTTGTTCCCTGCAGAGGCTCACATGAAAATGAGATAAATAGTGAACTCTTTGAAGGTAATTTATCCACCCCTCACTACCTGCCTTCCCAGATACACAGACAATCCTGTGTTTGCCACAAGCAGAAAAGAAAGGCGAGATAGGTTGCAATCCCTTCGAGGCTACCCCGGGTCAACTTTATCAAAATGATAAAATGTTTTGAGTCTTGGCAGCCCCCTGGGCTGACTCTGGGTTGGGATTCCTGAGGTACTAAGGGGTGAAAGAGGTGAGTCCACGGCTCTTCCTGGTGCATCCCAGGGGCATCTCTTATGTCGCCGCTGATAGCAGTTTTATCAAGATAAATCTAGTGCTGCTCTGGGAGGATATTAATAAATTATCTAGTAATGAAAAATGTGAGAGGAACCATACTCTTACATCAGGCTTGTGATGATTACTTTGATAGATGCACTGGCAAGATTTCCTCGACAAGGCAGAAATGAGAAACATCACACATAAACCTTTAAGGGTGACCTCAGAGGAAAACAGAAGTTGCTGGATGATACAGAAGCAGAAAAGGGAAAACCAGAGCTCCGAGGCATCGCGTGTCAACCACCAGATGGATTAGCTCTGCTAATCAACCGATCATGGAGTGTGGAGACAGATGCAGAAAGGGAGGAGAATAGAGAAATAAAAGGGAGGGGAGAAGACCCAATAGGCTTAGCTGTAGTCACAGCAGCGTGGGCCCTAGACTGACATGGGCATGGGTTGGAATCCCAGCTCTTTCTAGAAAATTGCTGAAACACCCTAAGCCTCA
This sequence comes from Symphalangus syndactylus, assembly GCF_028878055.3. Lineage (NCBI taxonomy): Eukaryota > Metazoa > Chordata > Mammalia > Primates > Hylobatidae > Symphalangus > Symphalangus syndactylus. Next base: position 110,804,781 of record NC_072436.2, on the reverse strand, counting down.
GTTTCCTCATCTGTAAATGAAAAGTATGGTAATAGCACTATGATATGGTTTGGCTCTGTGTCCCCACCCAAATCTCATCCCAAACTGTAATCCCCACATGCTGGGGGAGAGGCCTGGTGGGAGGTGATCGGATCATGGGGGTGGTTTCCCCTATGCTGTTCTTATGATAGAGTTCTCACGAGATCTGGTTGTTTGATAAGTGTGTGGCTCTTCCCCCTTCTCTCTCTTTCTCTTCAGTAAGACGTGCCTTGCTGCCCCTTTGCCTTCAGCCATGACTGTAAGTTCCCTGAGGCCCCCCCAGCCATGTAGAACTGTGAGTTCATTAAACCTCTTTTTTTTTTTTTTTTTTTTTTATCAACTACCCAGTCTCAGGTAGTTCTTTATGGCAGTGTGAGAATAGGCTAACACACACCAAAACTGCGGAGTTGTGGGGCATTGCATGCAATAATAATTGGAAAGCTTTGGGAAGCAGTAAGTACTCATAAATAATAGCATAATCACTTAAAGTAGTGGAGTCTATGTGAAGAGATGAGAATTGTGGTTACGTTTACTATGAAAGAATCAGGAACTAAGATGAAGCCGTTAAAAAGGGGGACCTGGGTGCTCAACATTCCTTGATACAAATCATTGAGTTCCTGTTGCTCTGTTAGATTCTGGGGATGCTAACTGAAGTTAGGTATTGCTTCATTCCATAAGGAACACAAATCCTAGTGTGGGAGACAAATGTATTAGTAGACAAGTAATCAAAATAAAATACAATAAGGGCCAGAAGAAAGGAAAGCCCATACAAACTTACGGGTGGTTTTTGAATCAGACTGAGGGAAGGCTTGCTTGGAGAGGTAAACTTGAAATGGAATTTTGCAGGATAAATAGGACTCAACAATGGAGTGAAGAACGGGAAATGTTAAAGATGTTTCTTGTAGAGCAAATTTAAAAGAAAAAAATCTGGGAATGGCATGTGATTTGGTGCAATTGTAGCACAGGATGGGAATCACAGAGCATCCACCAAAAAGAAGAAGTTGGAGAAGTAAACCTGGCCAGATTAATCGAAGTCACGTTGTGAGCATGTGTGCAATAATGTAGTGAAAAATCACTGACTTTTTAGCATCTGTTTCTCCCCTATGTTAGCAACTGCTCTTTGATTCACTTTCAGAGACTTTCATTTCCAGCATTCCCATTGATTTGTGAGCTGCAGAACTACATGCAGAAGGCTGGGGGCAGGGTGGAAGAGCAGGCAGTCCCCAGAGGCACACTCTCCTGCTAATTCTTTGCACCTGAACCTCTGTGAGTACATGGTGCAGCTCACTGAAGGCCAGGGGGCATAAGGACTAAGAGACATCTTCAAAAAATGTGAAAATGGCTAGGCACGGTGGCTCACACCTGTAATCCCAATACTTTGGGAGGATGAGGCAGGTGGATCACCTGAGGTCAGGAGTTCAAGACCAGCCTGGCCAACATGGTGAAACCCCATGTCTACTAAAAATACAAAAATGAGTCATATGCATGTAATCCCAGCTACTCGGGATGCTGAGGCAGGAGAATCACTCGAACTAGGAAGGTGGAGGTTGTAGTGAGCTGAGATCGAGGCATTGCATTCCAGCCTGGGCAACAGAGTGAGACTCTGACTCGAGAAAAAAAAAAAAAAAGTGAAAATATGCAGGTGGGCTGTGGAGCAGAAAGAGCTCTCCCAGGTCCAAAGAGCTGGAGCCTTGGTAGTGAAGGAGAGAGAGGGATCGAAGAAGTCATGCTGGGACTCAGATCCCAAACCCTGCTGAAGGGAGAATCTTGATCTTACCTTCAAAACATTTAAAAGCAATGGTGAACTGAAGCACACTGAAGCTGCAACCCAACCCAAACCCAGTAAAATTAGGATGAGATTAAAGGGGATGAACCCTTCCACTCTAACGTGGAAGTCTGAGAGGGGACAGAGTAAACCCTTTTTTCTCCGGTGCTATTTCTTGACTCAGGCTCTGTTCATCTTGTATACACAATGTCTTTCTTTTTCTTTTTTGAGATGGAGTCTCACTCTGCACCCAGGCTGGAGTACAGTGGCACAGTCTCAGCTCACTGCAATTTCTGCCTCCCAGGTTCAAGCAATTCTCCTGCCTCAGCCTCTCAAGTAGCTGGGATTGCAAGTGTCCACCATTACCTCTGGCTAATTTTTGTATTTTAGGTAGAGGCAGTGTTTCACCACGTTGGCCAGATGGTCTCCAACTCCTGACCTCAAGTGATCTGCCCGCCTTGGCCTTCCAAAATGCTGGGATTACAGGCGAGAACCACCACATCCAACCCACAATGCTTTTCAAATACAGTTCTAAGATATTTAAAAAGTAGGCAAATGTGCTCAAATTAGCTAGAGAAAAAAAACTGACTGATAAACCCACAGATGACCCAAATGTTAGAATCAGCATAAAACACTTTAAGATAACTACTGTCAATATGTTAAAGCATCTAGTAGGAAAAGTGAACAATATGCATAAATAGAAGGGGAATTAAAACAGAAACATTAAAACACTACTCAAGAAACAACTGGAAATGTTAGAAATGAAAAATATAATAGCTCTAAGAAAGAATCCAAACCCAAATGCCCATCAATGATAGACTGGATAAATAAAATGTGGCACATGTACACCATGGAATACTACGCAGCCATTAAAAAGAATGAGTTCATGTCCTTTGCAGGGACATGGATGAAGCTGGAAACCATCATCCTCAGCAAACTAACACAGGAATGGAAAACCAGACACCACATGTTTTCACTCATAAGTGGGAGTTGAACAATGAGAACACATACTCACAGGGAGGGGCCCAACACACACTGGGGTCTGTCAGGGCGTGGGGGGCAAAGGGAGGGAAAGCATTAGGACAAATACCTAATGCACGTGCGGCTTAAACCTAGATGATGGGTTAATAGGTGCAGCAAATCACCATGGCACACGTATACCTATGAAACAAAACTGCACGTTCTGCACATGTATTCCAGAACTTAAAGTAAAATAAAAAAAAATCCATCAAATGAGCTTAACTATAGCCTGAACATAGCATAAAAATATGATAAAAAGTGAAAGTCAATAAACTTATCTATAGTGATTCATCAAGAAAAAAAACAAGGAGCATCAGAGACCTGCAGGACAAAATCACACAGCATACTATATGTATAATTGAGGCAGGTGTGGTGGCTCATGCCTGTAATTCCAGCACTTCGGGAGGCCTAGGCAGGCAGATCGTTTGAGGTCGGGAGTACAAGACCAACCTGAAGTGGTGGTGTGTGCCTGTAGTCTCAGCTACTTGAGAGACTGAGGCAAGAGAATCACTTGAACCCAAGAGGTGGAGGTTGCAGTGAGCCAAGATTGTGCCACTCCACTCCAGCCTGGGAGACACAGTGCGACTCTGTCTTGAAAAACAAAATTTTATGTATATATATTTGGAGTCCCCGTAGAAAATGAAAGAAAAACAGTACAGAAGAAATACTGGAAGATAAAAGAGGAGAATTATCCAATTTAAAATACAGTATCAATCCACAAAACCCAGAAGCTTAACAAACATTAAGCAAGATAAATACAAAGCAAATTACACCTAGATACATTGTCATTTGATTCCAGAACACAAAAGACATAGTGAAAAATCTTAAACGTATCCAGGAAAAAAAAAATACATCTCACAGCAAGAGAACAACAATGAGAGTTGGCTTATACTTAATCAGAGATAAGGCAAGTCAAAAGACATTCAAATAACACCTTTGAAGTTGTAGAATTTAATTAATTAATTAACACATCTATCAACCTCAAATTTTCTACACTGTAAAAATGTCTTTAAAAATGAAAGAAAATTGAGACTATCTTCCATTAATAAGAGCTAAGAAATTTTGGCTTCAGCAGATCCACAGCAGAAGAAATGGTGACGGGTGAATGGTGGAGGCTTATATATACCTACAGGTAGGAGTGCAAAAAAAGTAAATATGTTGGTAAATATAAACAATGATTTATTTTTATTGTTATATTTTTATCTTTTAATGCTCAAGAGAATTTTTATTTTAAAATATTGAATTAACACATAGCTATTGACTACCTAAAGGAAGCATGATTCTAAGGTCTTGTGGGTTGACAACCCATTAAGAAAAAGCGGGTATGAAAACAATTGCGCAAGAGCAAGGCACAGATGGAGTAGTATTGCTACAGTAGGTAGCTGGTCAAGTAGAAGCACTGCAGGAGAGGGCTCCCTCCTACACACACCAGGACTGTCGGGCGACCATCAGGTGAAGGTCAGGCAGTTGCTACACTGTCTCTCTAAAGTAGTAAGTGGTCACAGCTGGCGTCAGGAGAAGGTGTGCTCCTAATTGATAGAAAATATCTGAAACTGGTGATCAGCAGCTTCCTGATAAGATCTCAGGAGTGGGAAGAAGTAACGCAAGTAACATACCCTTCCCGGTAACATCCTGGAAGTATGCCAGCGTAGAAAACCCCAAGGCAAGAGGTCAAGCGGTGCACTTGGTCGCTCAAGTGGCCTGCTTGGCCCTCTTTCAAGTGTACTTTCCTTCCTTTCATTCCTGCTCTAAAGCTTTTAAATAAACTTTCACTCCTGCTCTAAAACTTGCCTTGGGTCTCTCCTTCTGCCTTTTGACCCTCAGTCGAATTCTTTCTTCTGAGGAGACAAGAATTGAATTGAGGTTGCTGCAGACCCTTGTGGATAACTACTACCACCGCTAACAGCATGATTGGAAAGTCCTTTCAGTGTTTGTGTAGTGGCATTATAGCATTTAAAGGTAGACGGTATTTTTACTAGAGACAAGATTTCACTATTAGCTGGGCGTGGAGGCAGGCGTCTGTAGTCCCAGCTACTCAGGAGGCTGAGGCAGGAGAATTGTTTGAACCCAGGAGGCGGACGCTGCAGTGAGCCGAGATTGTGCCACTGCACTCCAGCCTGGGCAACAAAGCAAGACTCCAACTCAAAAAATTCATTAATTAATTAATTAATTAATAAAGATAGACAGTAATGTTAAAGATGCACATTATAAACCTGACGACATCACTAAACTGAACAGAGCGTTATTGCCTTTAAGGCCTTCGATGGATTTGATGAGTTCCACCTAAGTTACGAAGGATAATCTGCTTTACTTAAAAATTGCCCAGTCTCTGTATGACTCTCCCTAGATTCCATCCCTCAGTCTTCCTTGAGTGCTGTAGGTGGGCAACAGTGTTGGGAAGTGTTGAAAGTTGGTAGTATGGGACTTGAAAATTTATTTAGATTTAGAGCTTAGAACTTCTGTATTAAAGCCTTTCATTCTGAAAAAGGCTTAGACCAGGATGTTTATTGATTCCCATATTGGGGTGGTATATGCTATTTCTCTAGGACTAACTCCTGATCCTACAACAACAGGAGGAGGCCAATGGCAGGAGGAAGACACAAAATGATTTGACAGAGGAAGAACTCACAGAACTTGGCAAAGACCTGATTGTAGGAGTGAGAAAGAGGAAGGTCAGCTCTGCAGTTCCTGCTATGGGGGCATTTAAGGCTCCTGCTGCTCAAGTGATAATGATGGCTCTCATGTATTCACTCCTTACTGTGTGCAAAATACCTGCTCGTTATTACCTCACTGAATCCTCATACCTTCCTGAGGTTTTTAGTGTTTTAATAGAAATAATGAGTTGGAGCTAGTGTGCATCAGCTCATTGGAGCTGACCTTGCACAGTGCCTCCTACCTTTGCATTCACCAATGTTACACTGGTAACTTAAAGTCAGCCATGATGGTTGGGCACGGTGACTCATGCCTGTAATCCCAGCACTTTGGGAGGCCGAAGAAGGTGGACCACCTGAGATCAGAAGTTCAAGACCAGCCTGGCCAACATGGTGAAACCCCACCTCTACTAAAAATACAAAAATTAGCGGGACATGGTGGCAGCTGCCTGTAATCCAAGCCCCTCGAGAGGCTGAGGCAGGAGAATCGCTTGAACCCAGGAGAGGGAGGTTGCAGTGAGCTGAGATCATGCCACTGCACTCAAGCCTGAGCAACAGAGTGAGATTCTATCTCTAAAAAAGAAAGTGAGCCATGGTGGGAATATTTACACCACTGAAATTGGCAAATATTACAAACTAGGTCCTTTTTTTTTTTTTTTTTTTGAAATCTATGTATTAAACCTTAGCAGGACACCACTAAACGTAAATTCCATGAAGACGGTGACACTATTTGTGGGCTTTTTTGTTCTTTTTTTAACCCTCGCAACTGGGCTTAAAAAACTCCTGTGCTCGGCCGGGCGCAGTGGCTCACGCCTGTAATCCCAGCACTTTAGGAGGCCAAGGCAGGCAGATCACGAGGTCAGGAGATCGAGACCAAGGGGAAATCCCGTCTCTACTAAAAATACAAAAAAAATTAGCCGGGCGTAGTGGCAGGCGCTTGTAGTCTCAGCTACTCAGGAGGCTGAGGTAGGAGAATGGCGTGAACCCGGGAGGAGGAGCTTGCAGTGAGCCGAGATCGCGCCACTGCACTCCAGCCTGGGCGACAGAGCTACACTCCATATCAGAAAAACAAAACAAAACAAAACAAAAAAAAACCTGTGCTCAAACAATTCTCCACAGTGACTTGCACAAAACAGATGTTTCATAAATGTTAAATTCATTAATTAGGTTAGCTTAATATCCTCATTTTTAACTCAGAAAGCTGAGGCTCAGAGATGTTGTCACTTGCTGAAGTGTTACCGGTGGAGGGTGTCTAGGTTCTTGGCATTTTGAACAAAGAATTGGACAAAAACACACAAACAAAGCAAGGAAAGAATGAAGCAATAAAAGCAGAGATGTATTGAAAACGAAAGTATACTCCACAGGGTCGGAGCAGGCCCAAGCAGGGGGAATCAAGAGCCCAGATACAGAATCTTCTCTGCTCCAAATACCCGCTAGAGGTTTCCCATCGGCCACGTGGAGCTCAGCTCATGTAAATTAAGTGGGGGCCCGCAACCAGTATGCTTGGTCGTGAAAAGCAACCAACCAGAGGCTGAAGCGAAAGTACCTCTGCTTGGTTGTAAAAATCAACCAAGCAGAGGTACTTTCCATTTCCCATCTACCTCGCAGAAAAGGAAGTCGGCGTGACACGGCCTTAGGTTTCCTGCCTCCAGACCCTGTTTCCCGGCCTCGGAAGGCTACCCAGCTAATAACCTAAATTCTACACTGCCACAAACACAGAAAGGGTGCCCATGGAGGGAAAAGCCCTCAGACATTTCAAGCATCCCTCTGAAACGGCTACGTTGTCTGGGGTATATACACTAGAGTTCGTTGTCCGGCCCCAAGAAAGAATTCAGGACACGGACACATGTGAGTGGGTTAGAGAGTGGAAAGTTTAATAGACAGAAGAAAGGAGAGAGGAGAGCAGCTTTGAGAGAGACAGAAGAGAGAGGATACAGAGGTCTAAAAAAGGTGGGAGGCTCCAGACCACAGGCGATTTTATAGGCGGGCTGGAGAAGATGGTGTCTGATTTGCATACCGCTCACAGATTGGTTCGAACAGGTATGACGTTTACATAGCATGTGAGGCAGGCTCTTTGCCTCACCCTAATCTTATTATGCAAAAGGGCTTTCTAGTTGATCGGTGGCATCTTGTCTGCTCTTTACTGTACACGTGGCTGACAAAGAGAACAGAAGATGGTGTCACCATCTTGAACATGTCTAGTTGCTGGTACCTGCCGGCATTCACCCGTGCAAACTCCCCCAACTTGCTTGTCTGTGTCTCCAGCTTTGTGAGGAAATGATTTGAGCCTGCTTTTCATTAAAGAGAAAAGCCTAACCGAGGACTCCCATACCCTTACTGTTTAAGTGATTTCTTCTTAACTCATATATCACCTCAGAAAGGACTCTAAGGGAGAATCACCACGATCAAGACCCAGGGCAGCTCGGGGAACTACAGGTCTCAAGAGAGCCAGCATGTTTTATAAGCATCCTTGACACATTCCCCTCCATGACATGTGTTTTGACAAAAATAAATTCTCTCTGGGCCCACAACTACTTAATTAGGCTATACTCAAATATTTCCAGACTTCAAAACGACAATAGAAGCAGATTAAAGCCAATCCCAGCCAACAGGAAGGGGCAGGGTTGCTGTGAGCAGTATTTCCTCTTTGCTCAGTAACTGACGTCTGGCCCTAAATCTGTATTATTCTTCCAGGAGGATGGTCATGATTAAAGGATTCCTTCTGCAGCTGAGGCTCAGTAACAAGGGCTTTCTGTTCAGACCCTCCTAAACTACAAAAAGAAAAAAAAATCATAATTTTGCATCAAGTTGGGTTCTATATTTTATTTTTACTGAGGTTTTGGGGTGGAGAAAAAGCAGGCTTGGAAAACTGGATTTGATAAAAGAAGCAGGTACATAATTTGTCTGATGAATTTTGATGGGGGAGTCAATTATACAGTATTATTAATTAATCCCTCTTATTTTTGAGACACACCAACCAACTTGCAGGGAAGGGACCAAGTATTTATTAAGCCCTACTGTGTGCCAGGCATAGTGCAATGTGGCCTATATGTTACCTCTTATTCACATGAAAATGATGTGAAGTTTGATGTTATTAACCCCTATTTTATGGTGAGGAAACTGCACACTAGAGGAGTTTAATGCCTTGCCCAAGGTCATATGGCTAGTGAGTGACAGAACTGATAAAGCAGCCAGGTGCAGTGGCTCAGGCCTGTAATCCTAGTACTTTAGGAGCCTGAGGCAGAGGATTGCTTGAACACAGGAATTTAAGACCAGCCTGGGGAACACAGTGAGACTCCATCTCTACAGAAAATAAAAACTTAGCTGGGTATGGTGGTGCATGCAGGTGGTCTAAGCTACTCAGGAGGTTGAAGTGGGATGATCTCTCGAGCCCAGAAGACTGAGGCCTCAGGGAGCTATGATTGCACCACTGCACTGCAGCCTGGGTGACAAAGCAAGAACCCTGTCTCAAAATACAACAAACAAACAAAACCGCTAAAGCAATCCAAGCATTCTGAATCCACAGTTCAAATGATTTCATCCAGTTGCTGCCTCCCTCATCTGGAACAGGAGTGTTCAATCTTTTGGCTTCCCTGGGCCACATTGGGAGAAGAAGAATTGTCTTGGGCCACACAGAAAATACACTAACACTGATGACAGGTGATGAGCAAAAAAAAAAAATAACAATTACAAAAAAATTTCCTAATGAAACCACCTTTGCAAAAATCATACCTGAAAAAATTATAAGAGTGAGGGAGATCACACCTAACTGACTTCATCTTGCTTCTAACCTCTAAACTGTCCTAGTTCATTCCTGGGCATCAGCCAAACTAGCTTTGGGAAGGAATTTAGTGTATCGTTTATATAACAGCCCTTCCCAAAAGGCTAAACTATTCTTGTAAAACAAATGAAAGGCCACCACCCACCAAGTCAAGATGAGAGGGACACGAATTCTAAGTATTACCAACCATTATTGCAGAGGTCATAAGATGTGCCACTTTCCCAATTACTCTCAAAGGTACATTGCTATTGTGAACCTAAGAATGGTCTTTTGAGATGTCTTTTCCGGCTTTTGCATTTCTGATGACCCGACGGCCCCACCTGAACCTGCCAGCCAGTTCTGTGGCCCCTACTCAGGAACTGGCTCAGCAGACGAGAACAGCTTTGACTCCCTATGAGTTCATCCCGAAGCCCACCAATCGGTAATCCGGATTAGCTGGCGCACCTACTCACCAAATTCTCCTTAAAAACTCTGATCCTCGAGTTTTCAGAAAGACTGATTTGAGTAATAATAAAACTCTGATCTCTCGCACAGCTGGCTCTGCGTGGATTACTCTTTCTCTATTGCAATTGCCCTGTTTTAATCAATGGGCTCTGTCTAGGCAATGGGCACAGTGAACCCTTGGGTAGTTACACTCATGTTTTAAGAAAGTTTGCAAATTTGTGGCCAGGCGCAGTGGTTCATGCCTGTAATCCCAGTTTGGGAGGCCGCACTTTGGGAGGCCGAGGCGGGCAGATCACCTGAGGTCAGGAGTTCGAGACCAGCCTGGCCAATGTGGTGAAACTGTCTCTTACTAAAAATGCAAAAATTAGCCAGGCGTGGTGGCGGGCACCTGTAATCCCAGCTACTCAGGAGGCTGAGGTACGAGAGTTGCTTGAACCCAGGAGACGCAGGTTGCAGTGAGCTGAAATCACACCACTGCACTCCAGCCTGGGCAACAGAGCAAGACTCCGTCTTAACAAAAAAAAAAAGAAAGTTTGGGAATTTATGTTGGGCCACATTCAAAAATGTCCTGGACTGCATGCGGCCCACAGGCTGCAGGTTGAACAAGCTTGGTCAGAATCTGAGCCAGGACTTCCCATCAACAGATTTTCCCTGAACAGAATCTGAAGGAAGCAATGCTGGACTTTGGTCTATGCAGTGGCTCTCAACCAAAAGGAGAGGCAGTGGTGGTGTGATTTTTGTCCCTACCCCACTCCCAGGAGATACTTGGCAATGTCTGGAAACACTTTCTGTTATTGTCAGAGGCCTCTGAACCACAGCAACTCCATTTTGAGTGAGGGCTGGAAAGTGAGGCGGAGACTTGCTGCGCTGCTTTCCCAGAAAGTTAGGCCTACCGAGCCTTTAGATGTGTACGGTTAAGGGAACAAATTAATAAGGTTTACTAAACAGACGTGGGAGTGTCCAGATATCCCAGTATCTGGAGAACAAAAACATTCCTAATTTTGCTTTAAAGATAATATCGATTCTTGCAAAATATACTAATTAAGAAAATTAATCCTTTATCACAAACCCTTGTAGCAGAGCACATCTCCCCGTATATTCAAGCATTGTACCTAAGGCGGACGTGTCCGCCTGTTACTTTCGGGAACGCCCTACTCTGTCTATGGAGTAGCTGTTCTTTCGCCACTTGACTTTCTTAATAAACTAGCTTTTACTTTGCACTGCGGACTCACCCCGAATTCTTTCTTGCGCAAGATCCAAGAACCCTCTCTTGGCGTCTGGATCGGGACCCCTTTCCTGTAACATTATCACAACTGGTGGGGGAGTGCTATTGGTATCCAGTGGGAAGAAGTCAGGGATGATGCTAAACATTTTACAATAATCAGGATATCCATCAACAAAAAAGAATGATGCAGCCCACAGTGTTGATAGTGTCCAGGCTGATAAACCCTGGTCTTTAGTGACCAGATGTTTTTCTCTTCCCAGAAATAATCTCCTTGGAGAGGACTCAATCCACAAGGGTGGAATTTCAGGCAGATATTTAGGGTGATATTTCAGGATATAAAAATCTTACTCTGGATCACTTGCAACCTTTTGAAACTGGCTTCCAAATCTGTTTCCTGCACCCACCCACCCGATCCCATCTCTTTCCCCAGTTACTAGTTGAAAATTCTTACAAATCTTAAGGTTTCATCAAAAATATTACATAGTGTTCTCTGGCTGGGTGTGGTGGATCATGCCTATAATCCTCAGGCCTTGGGAAGCAAAGGTGGGCAGATCACCTGGGGTGAGGAGTTCGAGACCATCCTGGCCGACATACAGTGAAACCCTGTCTCTACTAAAAAATACAAAAATTAGCTGAGCATGCTGGAGCATGCCTGTAGTCCCAGCTACTTGGGTAGCTGAGGCAAGAGAATCTCTTGAAGTCGGGAGGTGGAGTTGCAGTGAGCCGAGATTGCTGCATCTGCACTCCAGCCTGGCAACAAAGCAAGACTCCATCTCTAAAACATATATATATATATATATATATATACGTGTGTATATATACGTATATATATACACACGTATATATATACACACGTATGTATATATACGTGTATATATATACGTGTGTATATATACACACGTATATATATACACACGTATATATACATATATAGACACACATATATAAGTATATATGTAAGTATACAGATACACATATATCAGTATATATGTGTATATATACGTAAGTATATATATACACATACATAAGTATATAAGTATATATATGTGTGTTATATATGTGTATATATATAGTGTTCTCTATCAACTCACTGGCATTAGAATTTCTGACTTTGAGCTTCTTCACTTTTGTTAAGAATTAAAACAAAGCAGTCTTTAAAAATGAAAATAAAAATAAAACTTTAATGTTTTTATTACCAAAGTAATATGTGTTCATTGCTAAAAATTTAGGAAATAGATGCAAACAGAGGCAAATAAAATTCTATGGCCAACCCTTCACCCAGAAATAACTGTTTATCATATTTTGGAAAACAAACTTCAAGTGTTTTTTTTTTTAAATAAATACTTAGGTAAATGAAATTATTCAAAGAGGCCCTGCAATAATCAGGAAGGCATGCGAATTGCAGCAAATAAAATAAACATAATAAATAACAGTAGCAACAGTAGCAGAACTGCAAGCTAACATTTCTGTAGTACAGCTTCTATGCCAGATACTCTTCTAAGCCATTTACATTTAGGAATTAATCGTCTCAACAACTCTGCGAGGTGGGTGTTATCATAGTTCCCATTTTCAAGATGAGAACGCTGATACAACATAGACCATATTGGAAAGGACCAAGCTTACCTGTAGCTTCTCAGGGATGCACCTGATGTCCGCAAGATGAGGCAAGCATTCCTTCCGCTTTCTTCCAGTCAGCTTTTGAAACCACCATTGCAAGATTATAACTGAGAAAATTATAATAGTTAAAGACATTTGCCCTGGCCGGGCGCGGTGACTCACGCCTGTAATCCCAGCACTTTGGGAGGCCGAGGAGGGCGGATCATGAGGTCAGGAGATCAAGACCATCCTGGCTAACACGGTGAAACCCCATCTCTACTAAAAGTACAAAAAATTAGCCGGGCGTGATGGCGGGCGCCTGCAGACCCAGCTACTCAGGAGGCTGAGGCAGGAAAATGGCGGGAACCCGGGAGGCGGAGCTTGCAGTGAGCCAGAGATCGCGTCACTGCACTCCAGCCTGGATGACAGAGTGAAACTCTGCCCCAATTCCATCTTGCTTCTAGATTAGAGTCTAACCTGTCCTTGTTCATTCTTGGGTGTAGGTCAAACTAACTTTGGGAGGAACTTAGCTCATAGTTTAACTTGGAAACAAAGAAGACAACAGCCTTTTTTTTTTTTTTAAACAAAACCCCCTTCCTGCCTGGGGACTAGACTTCCTTTGTATGACTAACAAATTAGCCACAAGATTACAAATTCTGGTTTAGGAGTCATGTAGCTGGAGGCTACTAGGTTCTGACCCTCCCCAAATTGCTCTTGGGGAGAGCAACACTGTTGTAAAACCTAAGATCAGTACTTGAGATATTTTGCAGACCTTGCGCTTGATGGATCAGCTGGTACCACCTAGATGGATAAACTGGCTCACCTGGTTTTATGGATAAACTGGCTCACCTGGGTTTTTTTTGTTTTTTGAGACGGGGTCTCGCTCTTTCGCCCAGCCCGGAGTGCAGTGGCGCGATGTCGGCTCACTGCAAGCTCCGCCTCCCGGGTTCCCGCCATTCTCCTGCCTCAGCCCCCCGAGTAGCCGGGACTACAGGCGCCCGCCATTACGCCCGGCTAATTTTTTGTATTTTTAGTAGAGACGGGGTTTCACCGTGTTAACCAGGATGGTCTCGATCTCATGTGGTCTTATGGCCCCCAAACAGGAACTGACTGAGCAGAAGACAGCTTCGACTCCCTAGTGTGTCCGGAATTGATGGGTTCTTGGTCTCACTGACTTCAAGAATGAAGCCGCGGACCCTCCCGGTGAGTGTTACAGTTCTTAAAAGTGGCGTGTTTGGAGTTGGTTCCTTCTGATGTTCAGATGTGTTCAGAGTTTATTCCTTCTGGTGGGTTCGTGGTCTTGCTGGCTCAGGAGTGAAGGTGAAGACCTTCGCAGTGAGTGTTACAGCTGTTAAGGTGGCGCGTCTGGAGTTGTTCGTTCCTCCCGGTGGGTTCGTGGTCTTGCTGGCTTTAGGAGTGAAGCTGCAGACCTTCGCAGTGAGTGTTACAGCTCATAAAGGCAGTGTGGACTCAAAGAGTGAGCAGTAGCAAGATTTATTGCAAACAGCGAAAGAACAAAGCTTCCATGGTGTGGAAGGGGACTGGAGCAGGTTGCCACTGCTGGCTCGGGCAGCCTGCTTTTATTCTCTTATCTGGCCCACCCATGTCCTACTGATTGATAGAGCCGAGTGGTCTGTTTTGACACGGCGCTGACTGGTGCGTTTACAATCCCTGAGCTAGACATAAAGGTTCTCCACATCCCCACTAGATTAGCTAGATACAGCGTGTCGACACAAAGGTTCTCCAAGGCCCCACCAGAGTAGCTAGATACAGAGTGTCGATTGGTGCATTCACACCTGAGCTAGACAGAGGGTGCTGATTGGTGTGTTTACAAACCTTGAGCTAGACACAGAGTGCCCATTGGTGTATTTACAATCCCTGAGCTAGACATAAAGGTTCTCCACATCTCCACCAGACTCAGGAGCCCAGCTGGCTTCACGCAGTGGATCACGCACCGGGGCTGCAGGTGGAGCTGCCTGCCAGTCCCACGCCGTGCGCTCGCACTCCTCAGCCCTTGGGTGTTTGATGGGACTGGGCGCCGTGGAGCAGGGGGTGACGCTCGTCGGGGAGGCTGGGGCTGCACAGGAGCCCATGGAGGGGGCGGGAGGCTCAGGCATGGCGGGCTGCAGGTGCCGAGCCCTGCCCCGCGGGAAGGCAGCTAATGCCTGGTGAGAAATCGAGTGCAGCGCCGCCGCCGGTGGGCTGTCACTGCTGGGGGACCCAGTACACCCTCCGCAGCCGCTGGCACGGGTGCTAAGCCCCGCATTGCCCGGGGCCGGCAGGGCCGGCCGGCTGCTCCGAGTGCGGGGCCCGCCAAGCCCACGCCCACACGGAACTCCAGCTGGCCCGCAAGCGCCGCGCGCAGCCCCGGTTCCCGCTCGCGCCTCTCCCTCCACACCTCCCTGCAAGCTGAGGGAGCCGGCTCCCGCCTTGGCCAGCCCAGAAAGGGGCTCCCACAGTGCAGCGGTGGGCTGAAGGCTCCTCAGGTGCCCCCAAAGTGGGAGCGCAGGCAGAGGAGGCGCCGAGAGCGAGCGAGGGCTGTGAGGACTGCCAGTACGCTGTCACCTCTCACTATGATTTCATCTCCTACCCAACCAATCAGCACTCCAAACTCACTGGCTGTCCCCTATCCACAAAATTATCCTTAAAGACTCCTATCCCAGAATGCTCAGGGAGACTGATTTGAGTCACAATAAAACCCAGATCTACCAAACAGCCAGCTCTGCATGAATTAAACTCTTTCTCTATGTCAATTCCCCTGTTTTGATAAATTAGCTGTGTCTAGGTGGCTGGCAAGGTGAACCCATTGGGCGGTTACATCTCAAACCTCAGAGACGGGCAGACAAGGGACTTTCTTCTTTTTAGAGTTACTGTGCTGTGCCCTTGAACTCAAGAAAGCAAAATCAGGACTACAAATGAGCCCTTCATGGGATGATACAGACATTCTTGTGTTTGCGTTCTGGGCACTCTTAGTGCTATCACGTGTCAGGGCAGGTAATTAAATAACAAAGCAGAAACTATCGGCGAACAGCAATGGATGGCATAGTGGACAAGAACTCAAACCTGCAGCAAAGAGAGACATAACTTTGTTCCATGAGCTGCACACTCCTGAGTTCTACTTTATTGCAAAACAGACCCCATTTCCATCAAATATTTTATATCTGTGCATATATCTTTGTACTTTGGAAATGAGAACATCTTCATATTCTTAACTGGTATTAAGTTTACAGTGTTGGAGGTTTCATTTGCATAATAAAATGCTATGCAAGAGGAGATGAGGGTTAATCAAAGGGTTTTATCACTCTTTTTAATTATCTTCATTATGCCAGAACAAGATGTAAATTTTAATTCTACCTTGTTAGCTAGCAGATTCTACCAAACTTTGGATATCCTAATCATCTGTCATTTTTAATAGGCACAGATGCCAGTGATTTTAGCAAACTAAATGCCCTAAATATTGTAAGCTTTATTAATTTGATATATCACTATATCATTTAGCAATTATTAATGTTAAACATAAGGTGTGTGCACACCCGAGAAGGAGGCCCCTGTGAACCCCAAATGTGCCCCCTCCGTTTTCCTTCCTCATCCCGTTCTTTATCAATCTACGTTTGAAGTTCCTCTCTGTTCACACAGCCCTTCTTTTTTTCTCCGTCTCCTCCATCGAATCTGTAGCCACAGCTTGGAATTTGTGAGTCATTATTTTGCATTGACCTATACTCTGTAAGTTTCTGAAAGGATAAGGCAATGTGTTCTTAGCTCACAGAGAGGAGAAAGATTTTCAAGGGGTGGACAGAGTGGGGATGTCTATGTAGGTGTTGGGTTTATCTGCTAAGCTCATCATAGAGGAGTCAGATGAGGTCTTCATCCCAACCTGGGGAACAAAAGGCATGGCCTGCAGATCACATTTAAGTGAGTACATTGCTGGGGTGTAAACACCAAAGGTAGCTTCCTCTGGGCTCCGGGAGATAAGCTCTAATGCAATAAGAGGTGGCTGCTGGCCGTGGTGACTCACTCCTGTAATCCCATCACTTCGGGAGGCCGAGGCGGGTGGATTACCTGAGGTCAGGAGTTCGAGACCAGCCTGGTCAACATGGTGAAACCCTGTCTCTACTAAAATTAGAAAAATTAGCCAGGCTTGGTGGCCGGTGCCTGTAATCCCCGCTACTTGGGAGGCTGAGGCAGGAGAATTGCTTGAACTTGGGAGGCAGACGTTGCAGTGAGCTGAGATCATGCCATTGCACTCCAACCTGGGCAGCGAGCAAAACTCCATCACAAAAAAAAAAAACAAAGGAGGTGGCTACCGCTGTTTGCTGCTTCTCTGCATCACCCTGGTGGGAGATGGGGACGTGAAGCCAGAATCAGAGACACTGAGAGAATAGCCAAGGCAATCCCAACTGCCCAATGGGTTAGTTACAACAGGCATTTCTCATGGCCCTCCAATGGAGTTTTAGAGAGTGTGAAAGGTGCTGTGTTGTAAATTAATCATGGCATTTGACATCACAGCCAGAGGATCCCAGCTCAGATCGTTTACTGGCTATCTTACCATGGGCAAAATTAGTTATCCTCTCTGAGTCTCAGTTTCCTAAAATACAAAAAAAAGTGATATGTATTAATCAGGGTTATCTAAAGGGACAGAACTAACTGGATAAGTGAATATACGAAGGGGAGTTTATTAGGAGAATTGACTCACGTGGTCACAGGGTGAAGTCCCACGATCGGCTGTCTGCAAGGTGAAGGGCCAGGCAGCCAGGCCGAGTCCCAAAACCTCAAAAGTATACAAGCCGATAGTGCAGCCTTCAGTCTGTAGCGGAAGACCCAAGAGCCCCTGGCAAATCACTGTGTAAGTCCAAGAGTCCAAAACCTGAAGAACTTGGAGTCTGATGTTTGAAGGCAGGAAGCCTCCAGCACGGGAGAAAGATGGAGGCTGGAAGACTCAGCCAGTCTAGTCCTTCCACGTTCCTCTGCCGGCTTTTATCCTAGCCATGCTGACAGCTGATTAGATGGTGCCCACTCAGATTTAGGGTGGGTCTGCCTCTCCCAGTCCACTGACACAGATGTTGATCTCCTTTGGCAACACCCTCACAGACACACCCAGAAACAATACTTTGCATTCTTTAATGCAATCAAGTTGACACTCAATATTTACCATCACAAGATGGATCAAGATATTGATCATGAGTTTTAAATGTCATCAAACATGTAAATAAAGGCCTAGCATGAATTCTGGCAGGCAGTAGGCATTCAGTCATGGGGAAAAAGGTGATTTTTTACCACATCAGGGTTGAGGTCTCTCTGTGGCTTTAGGAAGTCAGATATAAAATTAGCCAGGCGTGCTGATGCATGCTTGTAATCCCAGCTAGGTGGAAGGCTGAGGCAGGAGAATCGCTTGAACATGGGAGGCAGAGGTTGCAGTGAGCCGAGATCGTGCCACTGCACCCCAGCCTGGGCAACCAGAGTGAAACTCTGTCAAAAAAAAAAAAAAAAAAATCTCAGCTTTAGTCCTGACAAGGAGTTACTCTAAATAATTTGGGGCAAATGCCTTCCTCTCTACCTGGGATTCTATTTTCTTGTGATATAATAGAAAAGCAAGACCAAAGATGATAATATTATGAGAAGATAAATGATAGCCAGGATTGAGGTGGGAGAGGCCTTCAACTGGGGCTGGAATTGGGACATATCCCTCTTCATTTCCACTCCACCAATCAAGTTGCATTTTACAACTGATAACCAGTGAAAATGGCTATAAGAAGGACAGATCTTTGAAGTCTAAAAGTAGCAAGTTATAACATTAATATCCATATAGAAGATATCTAAAAATGTAAATATGAGTACAGAAAGATAGTTTTCAATCTGCTGCTCTTCCTACAAACAATCTCTGCCCAATGTTTTCTCTTCTTTTTTTTTCTTTTTGGAGACAGAGTCTCACTCTGTCACCCAGGCTGGAGTGCGGTGGTGCAACCTCAGCTCACTGCAACATGCACCTCCTGGGTTCAAGCAATTCTTGTGCCTCCGCCTCCCAAGGAGCTGGGATTATAGGTGTGTGCCGTCACACCCGGCTAGTTTTTGTGTTTTTAGTATAGATGCGGTTTCACCATGTTAGCCAGGCTGTTTTCAAATTCCTGACCTCAAGTGATCCACCCACCTCGGCTTCCCAAATTGCTGGGATTACAGGCATGAGCCACCACGCCCAGCCTCTGCTCAACCTTTTCTAAGAAAGCTAACTCTGAATGACTCAGAGCTAGGTAAAGGTTTCCCTTGTTTTTTTTCAGGATCAATATTGGAGATAGAATAACTGTATTAAACAGCCCAGCCTCCAGGCCTTGGCCTCGTTACAGCAAGCTATAAACAAGGATAAAGTAAAAAAAAAAATTGAAGGCTCTCTTTCTCCCTGTCTGATATATGAATTCAAGAATCTAGGATTTTTGGAGCTTGGCATGTGTGTGTGGTTAGTGAAAGGAGGAACCTAATCTCTTAGGAATATGAAGGAGGACAAATGGCAGGTCCCAAGGCCTTCTCCAATAGCTGCTTCGTTCTTTCATGTGGGCAATTACTCTTTTGTGTTATAAGGAGAACAAAAGTGGAAAGGAATTCAGAGGTCATTGCCATTCTGGAGGTTTGTTAAAACCTCTCGTTTATATCACTAAGGGATGAATCCTGATTGGTCTCAGACACACATAGCAACCACCACATTTGCCAGTGTCATGGATTATACTAGGGATGCACATAAGACTCAGTTCTGGCCAGGGATACGTAAGAGAAACTCTTCTGGTCCTTCAGTGTTTGTACCACAGTCCTTGCTTCTGCTTTGAACACTGCGGCAGGAGGATGTGATGTCTGGAGGACTGGCAGCTATTTTGTAATGATGAAGCAATGTATCTCTAAAGAGGATAGCAGAACAAAATTTTTGAAGCTGGCTGGGTTTCTTGCTAACATTACTGAAGTGCTTTGTCCTAGTCCAATCATCTCCATATATAATGCCAAGGAAATTATACACATTCTATGATTTGAGCCATTGATAATAAAAAAACCTTATAAATCAAAAGGCATCTTAATACCTATCTACCGATAGTATCTACTCTGTATACTTTTGAGGGTTAACTTCTCTTGAAATTCAGATTGTTCTTGAGTAAACCTTACCCTTTTTCTTACTACCTAGGCAGACAAAGCTATGAAGCATGGTTTCCTTAGAGTGATGGGGTGAAGGTGTCTTGGAGAAAGAACTGAACCCAAAAAGTGGAAGCAAAACCAGGAGATTTGGAGTGACTCCCAAAATGGCATCATTGGCCTATGTAATAGGACATTGTTCTCACACTAATCGTGCCTCACATCTGATCATATTACACTCTTCTTAAAATCCTTCTAGCAGTCCATTTGCTGAGATCATGCCACTGTACTTCAGCCTGGGCAACAGAGTGAGACTCCATGCCAAAAACCAACAAACAAACCAAAATGTTCATAGCAGTGTTATTTGTAATAGCCAAAAGGTAGAAATACTCTGAATGGCTATTAACTGAAGTAAAGGGTGGTGTAATTCATACAATGGAGTATTATTTAGCCGTCAAAATAACACATTTTTTTGTCTTGCTCAAAGTAAGTCGTTCCCTCCTTGGTGTTTATTGTTCCAGATTACATGAAATAATAACTGTAGCCGCCTGTTCAATCCTCATTGTTGCGTCTTGTTCTGTCTTCCAAAGGTATTTGTTGAGTTAGTATATGAAATACGGTTTTTTGTTTTTCTTCTTTTGTTGTTGTTCTTTTTTTTTTTTTTTTTTTGATAGAGTCTCGCTCTGTTACTGAGGCTGTAGTGCAGTAGCGTGATTTCAGTTCACTGCAACCTTCACCTTCCTGGTTCCCTCCACCTCCTGGGTTCCCAAGTTTAAGTAATTCTCCTGCATCAGCCTCTCGAGTAGCTGGGATTACAGGCATGTGCCACCACACCCAGCTAATTTTTGTAGTTTTAGCAGAGATGGGGTTTTGCTATGTTGGCCAGGCTGGTCTTGAACCCCTGAGCTCATGCAGTCCGCCTGCCTTGGACTCCCAAAGTGCTGGGATTATAGGTGTGAGCCACCGCGCCTGGCAGCATACATGGATTATGTAATGCAATGTGCTTAAAGTAGTTGCTGCTCAAAAAACAGTAGCTGCTGCCATTGAGTATCATAGAGTGCTGTGGCACAACATGTGGGATTATCCAGACTGGAGTTTGAGTCCCTACTTGGCAACTTGTATGCTTTGCGACCTTGTACAAGCACTTTAATTCTTTTGGCCTCATGTCGTCGTTGCTAAAGTGTTGATTAAAACATCTACTTCATGGAAGGCAGTTCTGAGAATTACACGAGAACATTTTAGAAAAGACTAAAACTTGGTACAAGTGAGGAAAGTATAACAATAGGAAAGAAATATGAGGAAAGCCTTCAAATGCTCATTCCTAAAGCTGCCTCCGAACACATAAAGGAACAAGTTTCTAAGGCTGGGATCTGAGAAACTCTGCAAAGGAGGATGAATGGCATCCAGAGCACTGTTTCCTAGTAGGTAACAACTGGTATCTCTACTTCCTAGACACCAATCACTGGCCCAGGATCTATGGCTTTGGGCTCATGAATCTACATCCAAGGGAATTTAAGTAGCTGCAGGAGAGCAAGACATTGTATGTGCCAGCCAGGCGCGGTGGCTCACGCCTATAATCCCAGCACTTTGGGAGGCCGAGGTGGGTGGATCACTTGAGGTCAGGAGTTCGATACCACCCTGGTCAACATGGTGAAAACCTGTGTCTACTACAAGCAACAACACAAAAGTTAGCTGGGCGTAGTAGCAGATGCCTATAATCCCAGCTACTCGGGAAGCTGAAGCAGGAAAATTGCTTAAAACTGGGGGGCAGAGGTTGCAGTGAGCTGAGATTGCACCATTGCACTCCAACCTGGGTGACAGAGTGAGACCCTGCCTCAGAGAAAAATAAAAAAGGCTGGGCCCATGCAAACAATGGTGACCTAAGAAGATGTGGCCTTGTACCCAGTTTCCATTTTCCACCACCACATATATTCTGCAAAGAAGGACAACTGTAAGGGAAGTTAGACCCTGGTTCTAACGAAGAAAGTTACAAGGTGTATAAGTGTATTAATGGTAACCAGGATAACACATGGATTGAGGGACCTTTGTCAAAAGTTCTGGAATAGGCCACATAAGAACATCCAGGTCTTTGTTTAACCTTGGGTAACCCTGAAAGAGCAGGTACGATAATAGCAGAAATTACATTTCCCACCAGTCCGGGGGAGATGAAGAATTGTATTGAGAAATATCTAGATTTAGCAAGAAGAATACAATATTCTTTTCAAATAATGCTTTTTTCTTCCACCTATTAACAGAATCTTTGACAAAGATCCCTCAATGCACGTTTTATCCTGGTTATCATCAATATGCTTATTTACCCTGCCACTTCCTCTGTTAGACCCAGGGTCTAACTTCCCTTGCAGTTGTCCTTCTTTGCAGATTTCTTCTGGGGGCCACTTTCCCCTGAGGCTGCAAAGGTAATAATGTCATATTCCATCACTTGTGCTGCACCTATCTGAATCTCCATCACTGCACCTGCTTTGCAAAGAGAAACATTCTCATCTTCTTTGGGAGTCAATGCTTTCTTCTATCAGTTTTTGATCATGAATAATACACATTGTCTCTTAACAGCAGGCCCTTAAATAGCCAGTGTTAGTCCTAGGAAAGGATGGATAAATGCTTAAGCCAGTAAAGATTTTTTCTTTCTTTTTTTTTCAAGACAGAGTCTCATTCTGTTGCCCAGGCGAGAATGCAATGGCGTGATCTCAGCTCACTGCAACCTCTGCCTCCCGGGTTCAAGCGATTCTCCCACCTCAGCCTGCCGAGTAGCTGGGATTATAGGCACCCACCATCATGTCCAGCTAATTTTTGTATTTTTGTAGAGATGGGGTTTCACCATGTTGGCCAGGCTGGTCTTGAACCTCTGACCTCAGGTGATGTGCCCACCTTGGCCTCCCAAAGTGCTGAGATTAGGGTATGAGCCACTGTGCCCAGCTGGTAAAGTTTTTTTCATAGTAATTCATCTGCTACAAAATACTCAGGAAATGCTATGTGGTTCATTATAACACACCAGGGAATATCTAATCCTAGAGTACTAGATTCTTAGGGTGAGGGTATAATGGATATTTTTCAGACTTTTTGTTAACAGGGTTTGGCTTTCTGCATCTGAAGCTCTCTGTATGTGTAAAAGAAATTAACTACCATGCATAAGCCTTGATAGCCACTATAGCCTGACTCATGTCAAATAAACTGAAAGGCCAGTAGCATGGGTTGAATTATGTCCCCCAAGAAAGATACATTGAAGTCCTAGCACCAGTAACCTCAGAATCTGACCTTGTTTGGAAGTAGGGTCTTGGCAGATATAGTCAAGTTAAGATGAGGTCACTAAGGTGGTCTCTAATCCAGAATGATGGTGTCTTTATCAAAAGGGGAAATTTAGACAAAGACAGACAGGCATAGAGGAAAGATGATGTGAAGAGACACAGGCAGAAGACAGCCATTTACTAGCCAAAGAATGTCCAAGGCTACCAGAAACTAGGAGAAAGGTCTGGAGCCAACCCTTCCCTAGTGCCTTCAGAGGAAGTATGGCCAAAATTGTGAGACAATGCATTTCTGTTGTTCTAAGCAACCCGGTTTGTGGTACTTTGTTATAACTATGGTAGGAAACCAATAGGGCCATTCCTCACTTCCTCAGCCTCCGTTGCTGCTATACTAGTGTCATGTGACCAAGGTTAACCAATCAGATGCATATACCAGTACTTGAATCAGAAAAGGGGCACAGCACCAGCATCCTTTTCAATGGGAGAGTCATGCCAATGGGTCAGTGAGTGGTCAGCGGTGCCCTCACTGGACCAGTGCTGTGGCATGAATTTGCCCAGGGTTCTGGCTGTGTTGCCTTCCTTTGTTCCTGCCTGTTTCCTGAGGTTGGCAATTCTATGGGCCAACCAAAAGCCTCTGGTAAATTCCATTGCTGCTTAAATCAGCAAATGATAGTTTCTTTTGCTTGTAATGAATAACCCTGGCTGATACAGATGGAGAATCGTGAAGGTGTGTAATGCTTCCCTGTGGTGGTGGACAGGGATAAAGGAGTCTGTAAGTGGAGTGTCAAGTGGCTCCAGGCTGGAGGAGGGGATTAGGATCCAGGAGGGAGTTTGGGATGTGAGAGAGCCTGACATAGACTGAGTGTGTGTAGTGTAAGGCAGGGGTGGATGTGTAAGGGTGGGTGTGGGTGTGGGCAGATGTGCACACACATTTGCACATTCTCAGCAACCCTCCCAAGGGAACGCAGCTGAACATGCCCACGGGGTGAACCCTGGTCGCCTGATGGAGCCCACTAAACAGTGTGTTCAGGCTTCACTGGCTCTGAGCGGGGCCAACGACAGTTTCCAAGTTTGAAAAATGAGCCGCTTCACTCGCCTGGTGCTAATGCCTTTTTCAAAGAAACTTACATCTTGGAAATGTCATGACACATTGCAATCACGGAGAACACAGCCACAGTAATTGGGAGTGTTTCTTCAAGAGCAGAGCGTGTCAAAGAAGATACATGGCTCGAAGCATAATTTCCCGCAACAGTGGTGGGGAGTTGCAGGGGAAGGGAGGGTGTTGCAGGAAAGCTGCCTTTGAAATAAATCCTGCCTGGAGCTCCAGCACCTGGGCCTTGTTCTGGGTGATGGGACTGCTGGCTACCAATGCGCTGTGTGACTTTGTCCAGTCCTATAAACTGCTCCATGATTCAATTTCTCCACCTTTCAAATGAGAGTGTCACATGCATGAGGCAGCCGCATTTCAATGAAGTAGTAATAATCATTAACATTTATTAAGCACCTACTACTTGCCAGGCACTAAGCACTATTCATGTATAACTGACTTTAGTCAAGTAAGAACCCCGATAAAGTGGACACCCCAATTATCGCTACTTAGAGGATGAGGATATTGAGTCACAGAGAGGCTAAATATCTTTTCAAGGTGATTAGAATGTGGTGACACCAAGATTTGAGTACAGACAGTCTGACCTGGCATCTGAATTCATGATCATCACATGATTTACCTGTCAAAATGGGTACCAGGTCATTGTGAAAAGTACAAAGTGCTAGTAAAATATATCATGTGTTCATATTATCAATGTTGGGACATCTTTAAAAGAGAGTGTGAAGAAAATCAGAGCAGATCTGCTCCTGACTGCAACAATTTTGAATAAGCTATGAAAACAACAGCAAAAATAACTATAATAGCTCCCACTATATGCCAGGCAGTAGGTACTTTCAATAAAAGATTCCAGTTTATCCACTCAGGAACTGAGCAAGTACAGCTACACTTTTCCCATTTTACAGAGGAAAGACTTCAAGCCCAGAGTATCTTACATTCCCAAGATTATCCAGCAAAACAACCATGGATGGGTGCAGTGGCTCATGCCTGTAATCCCAGCACTTTGGGAGACCAAGGTGGGCTGATCACTTGAGGTCAGGAGTTCAAGACCAGCCTGGCCAACATGGTGAGACCTTGTCTTTACTAAAAATACAAAAATTAGCTGGGCCTGGTGGCACACGCCTGTAGTCCCAGCTACTTGAGAGGTTGAGGCACGACAATCACTTGAACCCAGGAGGTGGAGGTTGCAGTAAGCCAAGATTGTGCTACTGCACTCCAGCCTGCATGACAGAGAGAGACCCTGTCTCTAAATAAATAAATAGATGACCATGATGGGATTCAAACTGAGATGGGTGGGTAACAGAGGCTACACTCTTTCCTCTATAAAATGCTGTGATAGATCAGATTCCCTCCAAGGAACACACATTTAAAATATTTGAACCTTTGGGCTCATATCTCAGAGAAAGAGAAAAGCACAAAGATGTTAACAAGATAATGTAAATATTAACATTCACTTTAAGAGGTTAAATTACCTGGAAGCCCTCGTTTCTAAAGGCCAAGCTTCTCTGGTCTCCGTTCTCAAAAAGTGCTATAATCTTTTCCATAAGGAAATTATGCAACCGATACTTGCTTCCTGGGATCTTAGGATTTCTGGGCTGTCTTCTAGGAAACAAAGACAAAGGAGAAAAAGTGCTTCCTCCTGTTCATTGCTTGCCATGGGACACGGGGTTCGTTCGGTGGCTTCCTGGGATGCATGTGTGGCTTTAACCTTTCTGCTCTTGTTAGCCCACCACTCAAAAGCAACAAAGGGCATTGTGAAACCAAAAGTGTCTAAAACAGAGCTCAATCCACGTAGACAATTTACTTAGTCAAAGTTAAGGATATGCCCAAGACACAGGCTCAGGAGATCCTGAGAACATGTGCCCAAGGTGGTTGGCGCACAGCTTGGATGTATACATTTTAGGGAGACACGAGACATCAATCAATCTGTGAACAATATACATTGGTTTGATCCAGAAAGGCGGAACAACTCAAAGTGGAGGACGGGGCTTCCTGGTCATAGGTATGTTAGGAATAACGATCAAAATCCTAAGGAAATTGAACACTTGAACTAAGGATTCTTAGCAAAGCGATTTTACGTGCACGCAGTGGGGTGCCTCCTTGGCCAGTGGCGGTGAAAGCACACCTGAACAAAGGGGCCCGAGAGCCTTTATTCCTGATGCAAGTCCTGCCCCTGTGACCTTTCCCCATTGGCTGGGGTCGGATCGTACAATCTAAACTAATCCTGGTTGGCTAAACATATGATTTTTTTAGATAAGGTAGGCCTGTAAAAGCAGAGAGGAAAGGGGAACGGGTGTCTGTAATGAGCTAGAAAGTTAGTCCTCTTTCCAAATAAGGAAAGGAACGTGAGCTGGTACTGATAACACCTGGTACTGTGGCATGCCTGGGCATCTAACAAAGGTAAAAGGAGAAAAGGGGGGGTACTATGAATTAAAGAATAAAAGATTGATCAGGTTATTTGAAGAGAACTTCATCATATCCCACAGGTGCATAAGAGACAATTGATTGCATTCTTTTGAGTCTCTGGATGAACCTTTCACTGAATACACAATTTACATGTGAGAGGAGGGTAGAGGAGTAGTCACTTATACCTTCATCTGGCTTAGTGAAATAGGGCAGAGGAAGCAATCAGATGTGCATTTGTCTCAGGTGAGCAGAGGGATGACTTTAAGTCCTGTCCATTCTTGGTCCACAAAAAAATTTCTTTGTGAGAAGATTATGAGGGAGGTATGCAGCTTTTCTATCTTTGTAGCTATCTTATTTAGGAAGAAAATGGGAAGCAGGTTTGCCTGACACTGTTCCCAGCTTGAGTTTTTCTGTTGGCTTAGTGATTTTGGGGTTCCGAGATTTATTTTCCTTTCACAGTATTCAAAGATATGAGGACTTAGGGTTTAAACTTTTTAGTAGAAATGAGACAGGAAAAATACATGGTGATCACAGGAGAATAGAAAATTCCAGGCAGGAGTTGCCCATGACCAGCAAAAAGGAAACTGTTGAAATGGTTGCAGAAGCTAGGGGCCAAAAAGACCCTGAAAACCAGGGTGTGGGCCAAGCTAGCTAAGACCAACTGGACTCAACATGGCACTGGATTTGACCTAGGTCTCACCTAGGGCCTCATGATACACTCATTCACATACTAAACCACACACTCACCAGCACCCTGACAGTTCTGAGAACACCCATATTTGGTATAACAATGGGTGGCACCAGAGTTCCCAGAAATCTTTACCTTTTTCCAGGAATCCTCATGAATATTCTACCCCTTGATTAAAAAAATCCGTAAAGACAGAAGCCCCAAACCCAACGGTGGATTCTACTCTGTCTCTTCAGTGTACCTGCACTCACCTTTCTTGAGTGTGTGCTTTTCCCGTTGCAATACATCTCTGTACTTTCATTATTTTCTGACTCGTTCTTGAATTCTTTCTTGTAATGGCATCAAGAGCTTGGACACCAGCTGGGGTCGAGGTCTTACCAGCATTTGGGTACCTCCTCTAGCCCACCAGTATCAAAAAACAAAGATTTATTAAGAGGATAACACAATGTGTGACTCAATATGAGTCCTGTAGAACTCCCACTTTAAATAATCAGATTGATTTGTAATAAAATGGTCAGCGTTTGCTAATATGGATTATAAGTTGCAAGTGTGCTTAAAACATGTGGGTTGGTTGTCTTTCGTATTTTTCTGTAATATGGGTAGCATTTTCATCTTCTGCCTTTCAGATGGAAGGGATAATAGAAGTAAGAAGAGTAAAAAGAGTCATGGTTTTGACATCACATGCACATAGCATTGATAATCAATTAATCAATTGTGACATTTACCAGTTGTGCGACATTGAACAAATTACCTCATCCCTAGACTCAACTACTTCTGTTAAATGGGGGTCATATTTCCTACAGTGAGATCCTTTATGGCACCAAATATGTCTCATTTATCTCACTGAATTCAGCAAGTAGATATAGTGAGTGTTCAGTTAATGGATTGTAAATTATCAGGGTTCTGGTGAGCATTAAAAAATAACTTATTTTGTAAAAGGGTTGACCAAATTCCTGATAATACTATGCACTTGATATGGTTTGGCTTTATGTCCCCAGCCAAATATCATGTTGAATTGTAATCCCTAATGTTAGAGAAGGGACCTGGTGGGCGGTGATGGGATCACGGGGGCGTACTTCCCTCTTGCTGTTCTCTCATGATAGTGAGTTCTCACAAAATCTGGTTGTTTGAAAGTGTGTAGCGCTTCCCCCTTTGCTCTCTCTGTTCTTCCTGCTCCAACCATGTAAAACCATGCTTGCTTCCCTTTTGCCTTCCACCATGATTGTAAGTTTCCTGAGGCCTCCCCAGAAGCAGAAGCCTGTACAGCCTGCAGAACCGTGAGCCCACCTACCTCTTTTCTCTATGAGTTACCCAGTCTCAGGTAGTTCTTTATAGCAGTGCAAAAACGGACTAATACAGCACCTCATAAATAGCTATTTCTTTTTCTGCCATCTTTAGCCTCTCATTTGTGTCCTTAAATATGCCACTATGGACTTAGTCTTTCAAACTCTATAAATCAATTGGACACATTATTTTTAGAGTTGGACAGATATCTCAAACGGAAACAGAACCAAACTGAACCTGTTGACTCTCCTTCCAAAACTGTGTCTACCCACAGCTTTCCCTATTTCAAGTGATGGTAATGCCATCATTCCAGGTGCCAAAAACACAAATGAAAGCACAAAATGCAAAACAAACAAATGTTTAAAACTTCCTTGATTGATTTATATGATGAAGCTATGTTATTGATACATAAATGATCATGACCCTTATTACTATTATTATTATTTTGAGATGGAATCTTGCTGTGTCTCCCAGGCTGGAGTGCAGTGGCACGATCTTGGCTCACTGGAACCTCCACCTCCAGGGTTCAAGTGATTCTCATGCCTCAGCCTCCTGAGTAGCTGGGACTACAGGCGCGCGCCAACACTCCCAGCTAATTTTTGTATTTTTAATAGAGACGAGGTTTCACTATGTTGGCCAGGCTGGTCTTGAACTCCTGACCTCAGGTGATTCACCTGCCTTGGCCTCCCAAAGTGCTGGGATTACAGGCGTGAGCCACTGCACGTGGCCTATATTTTTATTGCAGATAGCATGTTTTACCAATGTAAAGTGATGCTTGTTGCATTTCATGAACGTTGCTTTGTATCTTACCTTAGCAAAAAGTAGAATTTCCAGCTCTTCTTTTTGCTTGTTTTCTTCAGATAAAACTTTGCTTCTCTCATTGATTTAACTATTTATGTCGTTTCCCTTTGCAAATAGTTGCGTTTGATTTTTATTTTTTTACTTATTCTGAAAATCTACTCATTTTATCTTCTGTCTTCTGTCTGTTCTGTTTGTTATTTTGCTTTTAGGGGCTTCCCTTTCTCTTCTTTCTTGCTCTTTTTTATTTATTTATTTATTTATTTTTTTGAGACAGGGCCTTGCTCTGATACCCAGTGGTGCAACCTTAGCTCACTGAAGCCTTGACCTCCTGGGCTCAAGTGATCCTCCCACCTTAGCCTCCCGAGTAGCTGGGGCCACAGTCATGTGCCACCACGCCTGGCTAATTTTTGTATTTTTAGTAGACATGAGGTTTTGCCATGTTGTTCAGGCTGGTCTTGAACTCCTGAGCTCATGCAATCCACCCACCTCGGCCTCCCAAAGTGCCGGGATTACAGGCATGAGCCACCATGCCTGGCCAGGGCTTCCTTTTCTGTCTTTTTCCCCAGGAATATGTTTTGGTTACCATGTGCCTTTTCCAGTGATGTAAAGAGCATACATCTTATTCTTACTGTATTATTGGCTAATATTAATTTTCTCAAGTCAGCATCATTTAAACTATATTGTCATGTGTGACTCATTTCCACAACTATATGCATTTTAACTTCTTCTTTTTTTTTTTTTTTTTTTTCTGAGACGGAGTATTGCTCTGTACCCACACTAGAGTACAGTGGCACAATCTCGGCTCATTGCAACCTCTGCCTCCCGGGTTTAAGCAAATTCTCTGCCTCAGCCTCCTGAGTAGCTGGGATTACAGGCGCCTGCCACCACAACCGACTAATTTTTTTGTATTTTTAATAAAGACGGGGTTTCACCATGTTGGTCAGGCTGGTCTTGAACTCCTGACCTCGTGATCCACCCGCCTCGGCCTCCCAAAGTGCTGGGATTATAGGCGTGAGCCACCACGCCCAGCCATTTTAACTTCTTTATAATATGTCTTTCCCATAGAGTGTATGACTTTTGTTTGATGACTTGCCCCATAGGTATACTTTTGCATACCTAACTCACGAGGTCCGGTACTTTTGCTTGTCCGCGCTGCAGCTCCAGTACCAAGCAAAAAGCATGGCACCTAACACAGACTCAGTAACTTTTTTGATTAAAGGAAGGAATTTCTTCATCCCTTCTTGCTTTCTTCTCAGACTTTGCAAATACAATCTGAGAGTCAAACCCAGATGGTTTCTATGTTATTATTTTTATAAGATAGAGATTTTTTTCTTTTGAAAATTATTTTTGGCCTTCAGGTACAATTTTGTGATCATGCCTACAATGATCCCTCCTCCCACTTACCAAACGCTACCCTAAATTTCACTACCTCTAATTCTACTTTTAGGCAATAACAGTTGTTCTCCTTTATGCAGAAAAAAGCCTAGTCTTATGAGACAGAGCTGCCTCAGCCTCCATAAGATGACTGTGAGGAAAGAGGTATGAGGTGAAACTGCGTTAACATGATTCTGTGCAGCGGGGAGGTGTTAACCACCAAATTCCTGAGTAGTGCAATGTAATGGATATTAATTTAGCACCTATTCTGTGCTGGGTACCACGTAAAGTACAGGTTTAATATAGATGAAAAAAACATGTGTTCATACAGTAAATGTGAATTGAGTCCCTACTATGCAGCAGGGACTGTACTGAGCTCTTGGGATGTAATGATGAACTGCATAGACACGCTTTATGCCATATGGTACTTATGAACCCAATCGTACCTCCTGTCTAATTGACACATAACAAAATATTGGAATAAGAAAGAAAATATGGTTTTCTTTCCTTTAAAGAAAAGGAGCCTTGAAGGACATGAAACAAACAAACAAAACTTCATTGCCAAAAACACACACAAAAGTTTCAGAAATTCCAAAGGCCTTTCACTAAAAACTAGGTAAAGGATATTCTCAGCCAAGGGCTCAGGTACATCGCTTTGAGAGACAAATTACCAGTAATCCAGTTAAATTTTAAATAGCATTATCTAAATGAAAAATATCCAAGTATGAGATATCCCAGCAAGAATAGCTCCAATTTCCTGCCTGGATGCTAAGTAAGGAATAGACTGTTTAATATCATCTTGCTAACATTTTTATAGGTTCATGTTGGCCCATCAGATTGCAATTTGTCACCTGCTATCTAACAATTTTCTAATTCTTCATCACTTTACAATGTAAAATAATAGATACCAAATTGTGAGGCTTTTTTTTTAATAATAAAAATGGTAGAGTGAAAGTGAGGGGCTTTGTTTTTACCGAGTGATGCTTTTTCCTGGTTAGAATAAGAATGGCTGTCAATACTTCAAACACAAGATGGCATTGCCTCATTTTACTTTTCACACTGAATTAATTTGTTAAACACAAAACGAATGAGAAAAATCCCCAAATCTCTGTTTTCCTTACCTCCCACCCTTCCCAAAAGTTAGCGAAGGGGGACAATGTTGAGAAGATACATGTATAGATACACTCTACAAGGACTTGGGCATAGAGTTAGAGAGTCTTGGGTTTGAATCCAAGCTCAGCCACTTAAGGCAATGTGACATTGAGCAGCACCCAATCTCACTGAACTCCTTTCTTCTTCAGTAAAATTGGGATGACAAGTCCTCCTCATAGGTTCTTAGGATAATTGGGGTTAAGCTGTGAAGTCTACTCCAGAATCAGAAATACTGTAAGCACTTAGCAAGTTGTAGATTTTAATGCTACAGCTATTGTTCCATTTCTTAACTACCCTTTGCAGTACAAGGCCTTGAAAGAGTTGTCTCTAGTTTTTCTTCTCCCTTTTCTAGTCCTCCACCACTTGACTGACACTGGTAGATACACAATGATGTGACCTAGTAAGCATTGGCCCTCCGCTCTCAAACAACATGATATATTCGCTGATAACTCAAATTTAGATTCCCAGCCCAGAACTCTCTCCCAAATGCCAGACTCTTATATATACTTCTCTTTTTAACATCTCTATTTGGATGACCAATTGACATCTCAAACTCAAAATATCCAAAACTAAACTCTTCATCCACCCTTCAAATCCTGCTCCATCCACAGCCTTCTCCATCTCCATAGAGAACAACCCCATCCTTTTAACTGCCCAGAACAAAAAACCGTAAAGGCATCCTAATTCCTTTCTTTTTTAAGAACCACACATTCCATCCACCAAAACATCCTGTGGGTTCTGCCGTCTTGCCAACCCAGAACTTGATGGAATGAGGACCGTGTAGCTCTGAAAGGCAACAAGGAATTCAAAAGAAACTTTACATGATGTATTTAGTTGTTGGGTTAACTCTGTTGGCAACTACTCAATCCTAAAACTTGTTTTTGCTCACTAGTTTCAGTTGTAATGAACACTACATTAGCCAGTTTGAGTGTTTACCTATTGTGTGTCTGTTTCAATGGAGGAAAGAAATGGTGTGATTGTTTCTCTCTCAATCATCAACAAGTGGAAAAGGAAGAAGATGTGAAATTCCCCAGTGAACTGCTGAGAGGCTCTGATTGGCTTACTGGCGTTGTGCCTGTGGTGATATTACCAGTAGCATGGGGATTAGAGAGGTACTAACCAAGGTACAGGGGTCACACTTCTGTTCCTTGTCTTCTGAAATGCCATCTCCTAATTGCTATTGGCCAAGAACCAAGGATATTTCACCACTAATAGATAATCCTTTACCAGGAGAAAGAGTGAGATAGATGTGTCCTTTCAGGGTATTCCAAGAGCTAAATATTCATGTGTATGTGTGTGCATGCATGGGTGTTTGAAGCTTTTGAAAACAGCCTTCTCAATTATTATAACTAATTTACTTTTACAAAATAGTTTCTGGAACTCTTTCACTGCCTGATTTCATTTGATTCTCAGAGATATCCTGAGATCAAGGGAAGAACATCCATTACTATTTCCATATCATCCATGATTCCCTTACTCCACTTTACATTTTATTTTTTTCTAACGCATACATCACTTCTCACATAACACTTAAAGTGGTTGTTCATTATATAGGCTGCATATTTTCTCACTACTGCTAGAATGAGAGCAAAAATTTTTACTTACTTCACTCATTAATCTCTAATATGTAGAATACTTCCTAGCACACCATAGGCACTCAATAAATCTTTGCTGAGTGAATAAATACTAATTTGTCTATGAAGTACGTATCAACAGCTACATTATCATCACCACTCAAAGACTGTAACTTCCTATGGACCTCTATTCTGCTGTTCCCTCTCCATGGTACTCTTTTTCTGGGACATAGCTAGTCCCTTCTTAATATCCAAACCTCAGTTAAGAGGTATGATGTTCCTGAAGACCTGATAAAATAAATTGGTAATCAGACAATGAAAGCCTTTAATGCATCACTTTTCTACTTTTTATTGTCTACCAGGAAGCTCAGAGCTAGATGCATTGTCCAATTCAATCATTAGTTCACCCCTTTCACTGATCTCTCCCTAGGTTCCTTTATTCTATGGGCCTGTGTGGTTTCACAATAAACTCATTGCTTTTTTAAAAAAATGGGTATACCCAGCACGTTGGGTGGCCTAGGTGGGTGGATTGCTTGAGTCCCGGGGTTTGAGACCAGCCTGGGCAACATGGTGAAACTCCGTCTCTACTAAAAATACAAAAAATTTGTCAGGTGTGATGGCATGTGCCTGTAGTGTCAGCTATTAGGGAGGCTCAGGTGGAAGGATGACTCGAGTCCAGGTGGAGGACGGTGCAGTGAGCTGAGATCATGCCACTGCACTCTAGCCTGGGCCATAGAGGTAGACCCTGTATTTAAAAAAAAAAAAAAAAAAAAAAGTAGAGATAGATTAAATTTAGATTAAATACAAACTACGATATTACCAAAGGAGTTCTCTTTCTATCAAATTATGATGCCCAAATCACAACCCTAAAAAAAACTAAAAATTTATTGGATGCTTAATATGTACCAGACATACCACCACTCTCTATTTTATAATAACTGACTCACTTCTCCCATTTATGAGACATCCCTGGCTTCTAAAAGTACTGGAATTTTAAGCTCCTGGCCTAGAGGTCAGATTACATTTGAGACTTGGTTACGTGGGTAGGAAGGATTCTGGAGAATGCATCTTTTTAGGTTTAAAGGAACATGTGTGGAACAGAGAGCTGACGCTCTGATAAATATAGAGACACACTAAGGTCTTAAAAGAAACCATCTAGTCCACTGCTTTCCATGTGCCCCCCTAACACACACACATACTGACTCCTAGAATGTTTACATCTTTATGCGCACTACTTTGTCCTGGTTGCCCAAAGCAGGCACTTAACTTCAAATGATGCAGCCTATTGTATTGTGTTCACCCTGTAAGACTTCAGTGCTTGTTCAAAAGCAAAGATCTGGTGATGGCTGATGAGATGCCTGCTTTCTCTCTGCCTTTGTTATGTAGATGAGTTTCCATTTTATTTTCGGTGTTTCCGTTGAATCCTGAGCGTTTTAATAATTGTGAAGCTTCAGTGAACTTGAGTGGAGCTTAAGATCCGAGATGTTAAATCGGTTCGGCAATAATATCTAGCAGAAAATGAGGGCCTCATTCTTACTTCTTTTCCTCCTTAATAATGAAGAACTGATTTCTGCTATTAATGTGACTCTTACAGGAGGAACTCTGCAGTGATCCAGGGTAATTCATCATTAATTAATGTGCCATCTTTTCAACCTGTCTCCATTTAATCATAAAAGCTGGTGAATATTAGAGCTAAGGGGTAGCTGATGGTTGAAAGAGTAGAAGGAAAATATTAACTCTGGGCACGTTTCAGGGTGAGAATTATTTTCCCCTTAGAAAATCGTAAGAATCCTTGGCCGGGCGTGGTGGTTCACACCTGTAATCCTAGCACTTTGGGAGACCGAGATGGGTGGATCACGAGGTCAAGAGTTCAAGACCAGCCTGGCCAAGATAGTGAAACCCCATCTCTACTAAAAATACAAAAAATCAGCCGGGCATGGTGGTGGGCACCTGTAATCCCAGCTACTCGGGAGGCTGAAACAGAGAACTGCTTGAACCTGGGACGCAGAGGTTGCAGTGAGCCAAGATCACACCACTGTGCTCCAGCCCGGGCAACACAGCAAGACTCAATCTTAAAAAAAAAAAAAGAAAAAAAGAAAAGAAAATCGTAAGAATCCAACAAGTTGTTTGCAAGTGCTGTGAGCCCCATGGGATACCTGCCGCCTGTACTCTGCTGCTCTGATCTCTGGCTTCTTAGAGACTTTCTATTTAGCAACTTCAGGACTCATTTTTATTGCTTTTTCATGGGATCCAATTTGAACCATTTTTGAGCCTTCTATGCTAATCTCTTTCATTTTGAAGGCTTTTAAAACTGTAGTAAAATATACATAACATAAAAGCTGCCATTGTAACCATTTTTAAGTCTGTACAGTTTAGTTCATTAAGTGTCTTCATGTTGTTGTGCAACCATCACCACTGTCTTTTTTTTTTTTTTTTTTTAGACGGAGTTTTGCTCTGTTGCCCAGGCTCCAGTGCAGTGGCATGAACTCGACTCACTGTAACCTCTGCCTCCTGGGTTCAAGCGATTCTCCTGCCTCAGCCTCTTGAGTAGCTGGGATTACAGGTGCCTGCCACCATGCCCAGATAATTTTTTTTTTTCTATTTTTAGTAGAGACAAGGTTTCACCATGTTGGCCAGGCTGCTCTCCAACTCTTGACCTCAGGTGATCCACCCACCTCAGCCCCCCAAAGTGCTGGGATTACAGGCGTGAGCCACCGCATCCAGCCACCACTATCTATGTCTGTAACTTTTTCGTCATCCAAAAATGAAACTCAAACCCATTAAAAAATAACTCTCCACTTTCTCCTACCCCGAGTCCTTGATAACCACCATTCCACTTTTTGTCTCTAGGAATTTGACTATCATAGATACCTCATAGGAAGGGAATCATACAATATTTGTCCTTTTGCATCTGGCTTATTTCGCTTAACATGATAATGTCTTCGAGGTTCGTTCAGGTTGTAGCATGTATCCAAGTTTCACTCCTTTTTAAGGTTAAATAACATTCCATTATTTATCTGTGTCTGTATGTGTGTACCACATTTTGTCTATCCATTCATCTCTCGGTGGACATTTGCGATAGTTCCACACTTTGGCTAATGTAAATCCTACTGCTATGGATTTGGTGTACAAATACTGCTATGGATTTGGTGTACAAATACCTGTTTGAGCTGCAGTCCTCAGAGTTTGTGTGTGTGTATATCTGGAAGTGGAATGGTTGGATTATTTGGCAATTCTATGTTTAATTTTTTAGGGAATCATCATACTGTTTTCCATAGCTGTTGCACCATTTTACCTTCCCTCCAGCAATGCACATGGGCCTCCAAATCCTCATAATTTTTTCTGTTTTTAATAGTAGCCATCCTACTAGGTGTAATGTGGCATTTTATTGCAGCTTCGATTTGCATTTCAGCAATGATTTGTGATATAAATATCTATTCACGTGCTTGTTGGCCAGTTGTGTATCTGTTGTGGAGAAATATCTATTCAAATTCTCTGTCCTTTCATTTTTTTTTTAAGAGATGGGGTATTGCTCTGTCACCCAGGCTGGAGTGCAGGAGTGCAAAAGCATGGCTCAGTGCAGCCTCAACCTCCTATGCTCAAGCAATCCTCCCGCCTCAGTCCCCCCAAGTAGCTAGGACTGCAAGTGCATGCCACCACACCCAGCTCATTATTGTATTTTTTCTAGAGAAGAGGTTTCACCGTGTTGCCCACGCTGGTCTCAAACTCCTGAGCTCAGCATTTCGCCTGCCTTGACCTCCCAAAGTGCTGGGATTACAGCTGTGAACCACCATGCCCGGCCAACTGTCCATTTTTAAATTGAGTTTTGTTGTGGTTGTTGAGTTGTAAGAGTTCTTTATATATTCTGGATAGTAATCTTTTATCAGATAGGTGATATACATCTATTTTTTTCCATTCTGTGGGTCTTGTTTTGACTGTTGATAGTGTCCTTTAAAGCGTGAAAGTTGAATTTTGATGAAGTCTAGTTTATCTGTATTTTTTCTTTTCTTACCTAGACTTTTAGTGTCATATCCAAGAAACCCTTGCTAAATCCTGTGTCATAAAGATTTTCCTCTATCTTTTCTTCTAAGACGTTTATAGTTTTAGCTCTTACATTTAAGTATTTAATTCATTTTGAGTCAATTGTTGTATAAGTTTGGATAAAGTATTTAACTTCCCTGAGATTAATTTTCTCATCTGTCAAATGGGTATGTTAATGCCTGCCTCTCGGAGCTACTGTAAAGATTATATGAATAAAATATTGAGCACCTGTTAAATGTTCATTAAATGATTGCTCAATTTAAAACCTCTCTAAGCTTTCATTTTCTGTCTGCATAATAAGAAAATTAACATTTCCTACATAAAACATAGTTCATGGGTTAGTGAAGATGAGAAAAGAGGGAAAATAAAAACATCTGGAAAATGCCAAATGGAAGAATATTTGAACTTTTGATATGGCTAATTTAAATGTGAATCTTTTTACACAGCTTAGTAACAACTTTTAAGATTTTCTGCTCTTTTGTTGATAAACATCACACATAGCTGACAACTGCATTTCATCCCTGAGATTTACTCTCTTTTCCCACCTGACTTTTTCCATACCCAACTGAAAAAATTAAAATTCAGAGGTTCCTTTTGTCCATACTACATGTAACAAAATGTTTTTCTTTTTCCAATTTTGATAAGTCTGTCTAAAAAGTGTTTGCATTGACTGGCGTAACCAAAATCTTTTGTTACTTAAGGAAACAAATAGATGACTAGGCACGGTGGCTCACGCCTGTAATCCCAGCACTTTGGGAGGCCAAGGCAGGTGGATTGCCTGAGCTCAGGAGTTTGAGACCAGCGTGGGCAACATGGCGAAACCTCACCTCTACCAACAATGCAAAAAATTAGCCAGGTGTGGTGGCATGCTCCTGTAGTCGCAGCTACTCAAGAGACTGAGGTGTCAAGCTCGCCTGAGTCTGGGAGGCAGAGGTTGCAGTGAACTGAGATTGCACCACTGCACTCCAACCTGAGTGACAGTGAAACCCCATCTCGAAAAATAAAAATGAAATGTAAACAAATGGCAATACCATGTTAGCAATAATGCATGGCACCCTCATACATTGTTGACAGAAATCAAAATGGTGCTGCCACTTTGGAAATTAGTATGGCATTTTCATAAAACTAAATCCATACATCTCTTATGACCACCAGCCCTATTCCTGGTATCTATCCTAGAGAAAACTTATATTTGTACAAAAACCATGTATCTACATGTTAATGGCAGATTTATTCAAAATTACCAAAAACTTTTTTTTTTTTTTTTTTTTTTTTTTTTTTTTTTTGAGAAAGAGTCTTCCTCCGTTGCCCAGGCTAGAGTGTAGTGGTGTGATCTCAGCTCACTGCAGCCTTCACCTCCTGGGTTCAAGTGATTCTCTTGCCTCACCTCCTGAATAGCTGGGACTACAGGTGCAAGCCACCAAACTGGCTGATTTTTGTCTATTTAGTAGAGACAGGATTTAACCATGTTGCCCAGTCTGGTCTCAAATTCCTGACCTCAAGTGACCTACCTGCTTCAGTCTCCCAAAGTGCTGGGATTACAGGCATGAGCCACTGCACCCAGCCATAATTACCAAAAACTTAAAACAACTAAAATATCCTTCAACTGGTGAATAAATAAGCTATGCTATACTATATCCATAAAATGGAATGCTACTCAACAATAAAAAAGAATCAACTACTGATATATGCAACAGCATGGACACATTTCAGATGCATTATTCTGAGGGAAAGCAGCCAGCCTAAAAAAGCTACAAACTTAGGACTTCATTTTTCATCCTATTCTGGAAAAGGCAGTTATGTAGGAACAGAGAACAAATCACTGGTTTCCAAGAGCTGAGGATGGAGGAGGGGCAGACTACAAGGGTTATAGAAAAAACAAAGGGGTACTTAATTTTGTTGGTGGCTACATAATGGTGGGCAGTTTTCATAATTCACAGAAGTGTACACAAAAGATGAATTTTACTGTATATAAATGATGCCTCGATTTTAAGAGAAGGAAAAAAAATTGTTGACTTTCATATTTATTTATTTATTATTTATTTCTGTCACCCAGGCTGCAGTGTGGTGGTGTGATCTCAGCTCACTGCAACCTCTGCCTCCTGGGTTCAAGTGATTCTCCTGCCTCAGCCTCCCAAGTAGCCAGGATTACAGGCACGTGCCACCACACCCAGCAGTGGTTTTTTTTTTGCATTTTTGGTAGAGATGGGGTTTCACCATGTTGGCCCGGCGGGTCTCAAACTCCTGACCTTAAGTGATCTGCATGCCTAGGCCTCCCAAAGTGCCAGGATTATAGGCATGAGCCACCATGCCCGGTCAAAATCTTGTTGACTTTCAAATAGTAAGTGTTCAAAATAGGGAACTCATCTTAGATGCTCACCCCTGGCTAGCCTGTGTATATTGTTCTAGCTAGGCAGTGTCCTTTTTGTATCAAATGCATAGTCCTTGGTTGAACTTTTGCTCCAAGCCCTTCTGAACCTGTGGAAATTTGGGGAAGACTTCGTGATTCAGCGTTACTATCCACAGAAAAGAATCTGCAGAGTCTAGAACAATTACAAGATACCAGGACTCAATATTTCACGAGGCATAGTTTATTAAATGGTTGCCAGTCGTTTATGTTCGTGAACGGCTAAATACGACTGGTGACTCTGACAGTTACAATTTGTCAACAGCTGCTTCCAGTGTCTTTACTTCATTTTAAGTCTGGCACGTTTCATTATGAATGGCGGGCTAAACGTATCTATAACTTTGATAACTCAATTCACTTTGTTAGTAATGGCATACCAAGCAGTTATAACATAACAATAACCATGCTAGGGATAAATGTTTCATAAAGAATCCATTATTATTTATTTATCATTTATAACATGTGTTCCAAAAGCATTACAGAATATTTATTAAACATTTATAGAAAATTTTATGCTACTACTAGCATGTGATATAAATACATTATTAATTATCTTGAATTGTTGATGGATTAAGCTCACAATAAAGCTGTGCCAACTGGGGTTCTTGCCAATAAAGTGAGGGAAAGAAAGAAAGAAATCTACTGCATCTGAAACTTTCAGAGGCACAATATTGTTCCCACAGAAGGTTTTATTTTTTTGAGACAGAGCCTCACTCTGTTGCCCAGGCTGGAGTGCAGTAGCACGATCTCGGCTCACTGTAACCTCCGCATCCTGGGTTCAAGCAATTCTCCTGCCTCAGCCTCCCAAGTAGCTGGGATTACAGGCATGTGCCACCTTGCCTGGCTAATTTTTTGTATTTTTAGTAGAGATGGAGTTTCACTATGTTGGCCAGACGGGTCTCCAACTGCTGACCTCAAGTGATCAGCCCGCCTTGGTCCCCCAAAGTGCCAGGATTACAGGCATGAGCCACTGCACCCGGCTGCCCTCAGAAGGTTTATTTGTGAATAGTGGCTGTGAGTTTCAGGAATCACTTAGCCATCCAGAACAAACACACATTAATAAGGACTGGATTAAAGACATCTCTGTTCTTGAGGTGGCTACTTCTTAGGGGTTCCTGCTTTGAAAACTGCCTACAAATTCAGCCCATCAGCTCAAATTCACATTAGGTGCCCTAGCAGTTCAGGGAACCAATTTCCTCAAAGCAGGATTTAAGTTTCAGAATTGTTCTTCCTCTGCATTTCTTTTCTTTTTTTCTTTTTTGAGACAGAGTGTTGCTCTGTTGCCCAGGCTGGAGTGCAGTGGCTTGACCTTGGCTCACTGCAACCTCTGCTTCCCGGATTCAAGCGATTCTCCTGCCTCAGCCTCCCAAGTAGCCGGGATTACAGGCGCGCACCACCAGGCCTGGCTAATTTTTGTATTTTTAGTAGAGATGGTGTTTCACCATGTTGGCCAGGCTGGTCTCAAACTCCTGACCTCAAATGATCCGCCTGCCTCGGCCTCCCGAAGTGCTGGGATTACAGGCATGAGCCACCGTGCCCGGCCTGCATTTATTTTATTTTACCTCGATTGCACTTTTGCAACAACTTCTGTAGACCCCACCCTGTTTTCTTTATGAAGCACAGGCTGTTTGAAATACTAAAGCCAAAGAGCTAGTCTCCTTCTCCATGAACAGGCATTTCTCTGAAGTGAGGATGCTTTGTCAAATGGATCCTTCATTTCTGCTGCCCCTTATTCGATTGGAGGACCCTTGCCTGGATTCAGCACTGTATATACTGGAAATAAACTGTTATTCATTGTTTTTGATGCCCTTTTACAGGCTATTGTGTTGAGAGATTTTTTTTTCCACCATTTTTCTTGCAACTTTCTCTTTGTAACTATGGAGACTTGCATCTATAAAAATGGGAAAAGGAGACTTGGTAAGGTTTCCAAAATCTTAGGTCGGCACAAGGCAACCATACTTATAACAAAAATAAATCAACACGGAGTAAAGAGGTACCTTGCTTTACTAACAGAATGTATAATGACTCAAGCTTTGCCCTGTAACCTGTGAGTGAGCTGCCTAGGCTTGTTCTGTGGGTTTCTTCTGGTTAGTTTCTAACAGTGGCTAATATTGACACCAACTAGGCAATTTTGAAAAATAAAAATCTATATGACTAGCAAAGGTGTACAGGGACAAACACGTTTTGATTATGTTCACAGCCAAATAGCTGGCCGTGATCAGATGCACACCAGAGGGAAATCCTACTATTTGTGCATGAAATTATTTTATCACTTTAAAGATTTTAAATACTATGGATAAAATAGTAATATAAATGTTTTTTTCAGAGCAATGTATGAAGATTAAGTCAAATTTAGAAAAAGTTTTAGTCTAAGAGTTCAAAAAAGGTAGCATTTTCTAGGTGTAAAAATCCCCAAACCAACCAACTGCCTTCCATTTCATGCATGTCAGTTGGATTGTACATCATATGTAATCAGCAGGCCAAAGTCAAGATTGACCTGGCAATGTGGATCATAGATGCAAAGTTCAAGAGTATGGAGAGTTTTCAATCCCTCTTCTGGGTTTATCAATCCCTCTCAAAGATAATGAAATCACTACCTCATAAAAATATCTGCACTCCTATGTTTATTCAGAATATCCAAGATACAGAAACAACAAAAGTGCCCGTTGATGGATAAATGGATTTAAAAACTGTGATACAGACACGCAATGAAATATTATTCAGCTTTAGAAAAGGGTATCCTCTGTGATCACAGCACTTTGGGGGGCCAAGGCAGAATTGCTTGAGCCCAGGAGTTCAAGATCAAGCCTGGGCAACCCAGTGAGACCCTGTCTCTAAAAAA
The DNA here is from genome assembly GCF_028878055.3 of Symphalangus syndactylus. Classification (NCBI taxonomy): domain Eukaryota; kingdom Metazoa; phylum Chordata; class Mammalia; order Primates; family Hylobatidae; genus Symphalangus; species Symphalangus syndactylus. The sequence goes on along the minus strand of NC_072436.2, from coordinate 110,762,240 downwards.
CAAAAGAAAAGAGAAAGGATATCCTGCCATTTCTGGTGACCATTAAGATAAGTGAAATGATCCAAACACAGAAAGTAAAATACTGCATGATCTCACTTATGTGTGGAATGTGAAAAAAAAAGTCAAATACACAGAGAATTAAACAGTGGTTACCAGGGATGCGGGAAAGGGAACAGAAGGAAATGGGGAAATATAGGTCAAAGAATGCAAAGTAACAGATAAGTAGGATGAAGAAGTCCGAAGATGTTATGTATGACATGAGCACTATACTTAATAATACTGTATTGTACTTGGGATTTTTGTGATAAGAATAGATTTTAGGTGCTCCTGCCACATTCAAAAATAATGGGTATGTGAGATGATGGATACATTCATTTGCTTTACTACTATAAACACTTCACTATCTATGTGTATATCAAAAGATGTTGTACACCTTAAATATATACAACAAAATTTTAAAAAATAAAAAAAGAATGTGGAAAGTTGATTAAATGCTATTTAGTTTCATCAGTACTTTGTGAATACCTATGATGTCCTAGATGAAAATACAAAGAACAATAAGACCGTTTCCTTTCCCCCAAGGAACTGCTGTCTAATGAATTTGCTTAGTCTCAGATATGTTATGGTAGATTCTGGGAACTCACACCTAAGGTTTCAAACTCCAACAGCAATGTTATTTGCAGGGAAGCCCAGACTAAGAAGAGAAATTTGTCACTAAGCAGCCATCATTGATCTCTTCAAAGCTAATCCTTGTATTATTGTTCCTCTTATGGTTTAGTGATTTTTTTGTGTGTATTGCTTCTATGGCATTTTATTTGAAGGCCTTGGTCACAGAGCCTCGAATTAATTAAGATTTGGTCCAAGAGCCGCTTAATTGCTTGAACTTAGAATATGGGGATTCAGGGGAGAGATGGAAATGACAAGGCAAGTCATGCATAATGCATCCCCCACATGCATAATGCACCCCCCTCGCTGAGTGACCATTACACTGATGGCTGTTATTTAGGGTTTTTTTTTTTTTAATCAGTACATGGTGCCAAGAACCTGGCATTTTCAAATACTCATTAGTGCTATTCTCTGGGGGCTTAAGATAGCAGTTATTAAAGAATGAAGTCTCAAGAGACAGAATGATACCACAGTGGCTAACAATGACAGAAGTTCAGGTGTATCAACCCTCGTCACTCGTGGAGGCATCACATGGCTAAATTAGCTTTCAAAGTCTTAAACCGAACATGTTAGTCCCACAAATGTCATGTGGTAGATTCTCTGGAGGTTAAATTTAGGTTTTCCCTGGCTCCCGCTGCCAATTTGAGAGAAAGGAAAATGTCAGCGGGTGTGGAGTTGAAGTTGAGGTGGGAGACTGCCAGTGTGGAACCCACTGACGTTGACATTAAACTGCCTCTGGAAATCCAAGCTGTGGAGCAGCATCCGCTGCCCCCAAACTTTCCCAGATCGCTCGTTAGGTCCTCGATTTGCTCCAATGCAACAGCAATTTGCTCCAGTTGACTTGCCTGGCCAGGGGGTTCTAGCCACACTTTTGCCTTGGTGATAATTGAGTGTATTTAGATGCAGCCGACAATCTGCTGGGCTGGCATTAGAAAGAGCAAGATAACAAAGAAATGGTATTCCTCCAGGCAAAGGCACCAACAACACAGACAAAATGTGCATAGTGATTCTATGGCCTGAGGATACTGGGAAGGAAGACCTTGGATTGAGGGGATTGAGAGAGGCTTACCTTCCAAACCTTAGCACCCTGTGAAACCATCTCTAGTACCAAAATTGACTTCAAGTTGAGATCTGAATATAAGTGATTGGGGCCAGGCGTGTGTAGTCCCAGCACTTTGGGAGGCTGAGGCGGGCAGATCATTTGAGGTCAGGAGTTCGAGACCAGCCTGGCCAACATGGTGAAACCGTGTCTCTCCTAAAAATACAAAAAAATTAGCTGGGCATGGTGGCACATGCCTGTAGTAACACCTACTCAGGAGGCCGAGGCAAGAGAATCACTTGAACCCGGGAGGCAGGGGTTACAGTGAGCCAAGACCATGCCACTGCACTCCAACCTGGGCGACAGTGTGAGACTTGTTCTCAAAAAAAAAAGAAAGAAAGAAAAATACGAAAAATAATATAAGAGATTGGTGGAAAAGAATCTCTTCCCTCCTGTATCCAGAAGTTGGGGGTCTTGACTATAGACCCTGCATAAAGAGATGCTTTGTGATACTCTTAGATCATTTATGATTGTGCTTGGCTGCATTTAACAGAAAAACGGAAAGGATGGGGGCTTAAATGAGGGATAGCTTTGTTCCACCCTCACATTAAAAATAAAGTTTAGAGACTAGGCGCAGTGGTTCATGCCTGTAATCTCAGCACTTTGGGAGGCCAAGGCGGGCGGATCATGAGGTCAGGAGATCGAGACCATCCTGGCTAACATGGTGAAACCCCGTCTCTACTAAAAATACAAAAAGTTAGCTGGGCGTGGTGGCAGGCGCCTGTAGTCCCAGCTACTTGGGAGGCTGAGGCAGGAGAATGGCATGAACCCGGGAGGCTGAGCTTGCAGTGAGCCGAGATCGAGCCACTGCACTCCAGCCTGGGCCACAGAGCGAGACTCTGTCTCAAAATAAATAAATAAATAAATAAATAAATAAATAAATAAATAAATAAGGTTTAGAGACAGGCAGCTCAGGGCTGACAGAGTGGCTTAGGAACTCAGGCTTTCATCCTCAGGGTCACTTCGTGGTCCCAAAACGGCTGCTGGAACTCCAGCCATCATGGCCCCATCCCAGGCAGCAGGAAGTAGGAAGAGCAAAAAGGATCCACTTCCCGGCAAAGTGAGCTTCTTCTAAAACATTTTGTCATAAATCCCGTACATTTTCATTTATATATAATTGAAGAGAACTGAGTTGCATAGCCACTCGTTGCCACTTGGAAGGTTGTAGTGTCATAGTAATTGTAATAATATAGTATTGTAGCAATGTGGTGTTGTAGTAATGTGTTATTGTAGTAATATAATATTGTAGCTGAGCACTTTGCCACACCAAATATAACGAGAGCGTTTTTTGCTAAGTAACAAGGAAAGAATAGATGTAAGGTAGGCAATAGCAGTCTCTGCAATTGCCATAAACCTAACACCTGTTATCTAGAATCTAGAGAACTAGATCTTCAAATTGCTTTCTTTTCTTTCTTTTTTTCTTTTTTTTTTTTTTTTTTTTTTTTTGACAGAGTTTCACGCTGTTGCCCAGGCTGGAGTGCAGTAGTGTGAGCTCAGCTCACTGCAACGTCCGCCTTCCAGGTTCAAGTGATTCTCATGCCTCAGCCTCCCCAGTAGCTGGGATTACAGGCATGGGCTACCAGGCCTAGGTAATTTTGTTATTTTTAGTAGAGGTGGGGTTTTGCCATGTTGGCCAGGCTGGTCTTGAACTCCTGGCCTCAAGTGATCCACCCATCTCAGCCTCCCAAAGTGCTGAGATTACAGGTGTGAGCCACTGCATCCAGCCCAAATTACTTTTTAACAGACCGTGTGGTATAGACGGAAGTGCTTGGATTAGGAGTGAGACCATCTCTGATGCTTACTAACTGGGTGACCTTAGGAGATATATTTAACTTCTCTGTATGTCTGTTTCCTCATCTGCAAAATGATTATCGGCCTATTCAGTACACAGGTAAGTGTCTGCTCAGATAAGAAACGTGGAAGCAGTGTGCCAAACAAAGTGTCAAATAGATCCTGGAGATTAATTAATATTATTATGACTTATCCAGGTACTGTGTTCTTTAAGAAAACTGATTCAAAAATGCTTCATTATTCATACAACTATAATTTATATTATTTGTTACACTGATAGCACCTTTCCTGTATACCACACTTTACAACCCATAAATTACTTTTATACATGGATCTTACTTCGTCTCCATGAGTCTCCCTGTGAGCAGGATGGGGGAGGAATCGCCATTTACCCAAATTTACTGGTGATACAACTGAAGTTCTGAGAACTGAGTGTCTTGTACAAGCTCACACAAAGGTGTCTGTGACTGATAATGACTTAAGTATTAGAAATCATGAGACTCTGGCTTCTTAGACAAAATGGATGCCTGAATTTAGAGATGGGGTGGTTGACCATGGCTTTGCAGACTTGGCCCCAGCACCTGGAAGCCCACTGACACCTGATTCTCATTCTACCCAAGTTGGAAACCATTTTCTTTCCTCCTCCTTGCACATTTCTCTTAGATCTTCATCTCAGAGGTGGCACTGCCACCTGCTCTCAGCCAAGCCATGGATCCAGAAGTCTCCTAGATCAGCACAATGCCTCACTTCCCACCTTCTTCCCCTGTTGTTGACTTCTTTCTACTTGCTGGCTCTATATCTTCACAGCCTGTAAAACAGGTCAGCCTCTCAAGTGATCTTTCTACATCTTTCCTTTTTTATTTTTCCATATCCCTAAAATATTTACCACCCCATAGACACAGGGAGCTTTATAAAGTGCAAGTCTAGTTCTGTCATTTCTATTTAAAATTCTTGAGTGGCTCCCTGTGGTCCCCAGGATAAAGTCCAATTCTTTAAAACAAAATTGTATAATGCTTTTGTGGTCTGACCCCTGCCTGATTCCCCAGCCCCCAAATCTCACTTCTTTCCCTTCTCCCGCTCTATCTTTCAGGAAGGCACCATGCACTTTCTCTCGAATTAGTGTTTGAATGTGCTGCTTCTTTTACCTGAATTACTTGTATCTTCTTTGCCTGCTTGGTTTCTTCTTGTTCTTAAGCCCATCCAAGATATCACCTCCTTCAAGAAGGTTCCTCTGCTGCCCCAGACTGGATCAAACAGCCCAACTGTTCCAAAAATACTTGGTGTGTCTCCCTAACACAGCACTTGATATGCTGAATTGTATTTTCTGTTTGCGTGTCAACCGTTTCTCTAGACTATAAATCTTACAGGCCAGGAACAGCAATGTCTTGAGCTCTAATGCATATCAGGGACTGTTCTATGCTCTTCATAGGCAGAAGCTCATTCGGCCCTTCCAGGAATCAGATAACATGTTGTTTTGTTATCTGTTACAGAGATTAGGGCACTGATGCATTTAAAAGATAGGTATAGGGCCGGGCGCGGTGGCTCACGCCTGTAATCCCAACACTTTGGGAGGCCGAGATCGGTGGATGGCAAGATCTAGAGGTCGAGACCATCCTGGCCAACACGGTGAAACCCTGTTTCTACTAAAAATACAAAAATTAGCCGGGCGTGGTGGCGGGTGCTTGTAGTCCCAGCTACTCAGGAGGCTGAGGCAGGAGAGTGGCTTGAACCTGGGAGGTGGAGGTTGCAGTAAGTGGAGATTGTGCCACTGCACTCCAGCCTGGCAACAGAGCGAGCCTCCATCTCAAAAAAAAAAAAAAAAAAAAAAAAAAGATGGGTATGGGGTATAAGATCTCATGGCCAATGTCAGAGCTGAGATCTAAACACGGAAGCATGGCTGGAAGCAGTGGCTCATGACTGTAATCCCTGCATTTTGGGAGACCATGGTTGGAGGATTGTTTGAGTCCAACAGGAGTTCAAGACCAGCCTTGGCAACATGGTGAGACCCCACCCCCTGGGTCTCTACAAAACAGAAATTTTTTTTTTAAAGCCAGGCACAATGATGTGCACCTATGGTCCCAGCTACTCAAGAGGCTGAGGTGGAAGGATCACTTAAGCCCAGGAGTTCAAGGCTGCAGTGAACCGTGATGGTGCTACTGCACTCCAGCCTGGGCAACAGAGCAAGACCCTAACTTAAATAAACAAACAACAAACACAGAGGCAATCCGCTTTAGACATTTTGGGTCATGACTAGCTATATAGTTTTTCTTCCGTTCTGTGGGTCATTTTTTTCACTTTCTTGTGTCCTTTGTGAAGGACAAGTTTTTAGTTTTGATGAAGTTATATTTATCTATTTTTTTCTTCTGTAGCTTGTGGTTTAAGTGTCTTATCTCAGAAACCATTGCCTAATTCAAGGCCACAAATATTTATACCAATGTTTCTTCTAAGAGTTTATAGTTTTAACTCTGAATTTAGGTCTTTGATCAATTTTGAGTTAATTTTTATATATGATGTGAAGTAAGGGTTTGACTTCATTCTTTTGCATATGGATATTCAGTTATTGAAAAAGCTGTTTTTCCCCATTAAATGATTTTGTCAGCCAGGCGCAGTGGCTCGCGCTTGTAATCTCAGCACTTTGGGAGGCCGAGGTGGATGGATTATGTGAGCTAGGGAGTTTGAGACCAGCCTGGGCAACATGGCAAAACCCTGTCTCTACTAAAAATGCAAAAGTTAGCAGGGCATGGTGGCATGCGCCTATAATTCCAGCTTCTCAGGAAGCTGAGGCAGGAGGATCACTTGAACCTAGTAGATGGAAGTCGCGGTGAACCAGGATAGCAGCTCCAGTGCAATCCAGCCCGGGCGACAGAACAAGACTCTGTCTCAGAAAAAAAAGGTTTTGTCATTGTTGTTGAAAATCAATTGGCCATAAATGTGAGAGTTTATTTCTAGGTGCTCTGTTATATTCCATTGATCTATATGTCTATTCTTATGCTAGTACCACCCAATCTTGATTACTATAGCACTGTAGTAAGTTTTGAAATGGGGAATGGGAGTCCACCAACTTTGTTCTTTTTCAAGATGGTTTTTGCTGGCCCAAGGTGCTTACATTTCTGTGTGAGTTTTAGAGTCAGCTTACCAATTTCTACTAAAAAAAAAAAAAAGTCCATAATCTTAATAAGACTTGAATTGATGATATAAGTAACTTTAAGGAGTATTATCATTCAAACATCACTAAGTCTTCCAGTCCATGAACGCAGGATGTCTTTCCATTTAAGACATGGTTAATTTTCTTTAACAATCATTTGTAGTTTTGGAGGGTAAAAATCTTATACTTTTTTTGTTAATGTATTCCTAAGTATTATATTCTTTTTGATGCTATGGTCAATGAGATGTTTATCTTAAATTTCAGATTTTGCATTGCTGGCATATCAAAATATAACCGATTATTCATATTGTATCCCACAAACTTGCTGAACTTATTTATTAGCTCTAACAGTTTTTGGGTTTTTTAGGTGTGGATTCCTTAATATTTTCTTTATAGAAAATCATGTCATCTGCATATAGGGATAGTTTTTCTTCTTTCTTTCCAATCTGGATACCTTTTTAAAAATAATTAATTACCTACACCGTATTTTCTTCAAATAATTTGTAGAATTTATCACAATTACCCCATTACACAGGCTTATGTGATTAACTAAGTTTAGTCTTCTCTAGACTTTAAATTCTACAAAGATAGTGAGGGTGCTAACTTTGACACTACCATAATCCCAAAGCCAACTAAGTGCTTGTGCATACTACATGTTCCGTAAGTAGTGAGAGAAGAAATGAAGGATTTTAATCTGGGAAAAAGCACAGCTAGATTTAGACTTCGGAAAGGTCATTACTCTGGCCTAAGGCAGGGTACCTGTAAGGAGACTGTTGGGATTATTGGGATGGAACATAGTGAGGAAACACCCCCAGAGCAAAATGTGGAGAGGAGACAAAGAATTCAAACGACATTCCCAGACATGGCCAAAGGGAAGATGTAAGAGATGAGAGAGCCACCGGGGGTATAATAATGACTCCCAGGTTTCCAGCTTGTGTGAACCTTGGTGCCATTTACTGGGAAGAGAATCCACGTAGAAAACTAGGTCAAGAAGAGGGAAAATGTGTCTAGGATGCCTCACTACTCCGACATGGCTGGTGTGGTCCCTAAGGTCTGGTCGTCCTGGCACACAGACATGCACACAAGGAAGGTTCAGTTCTTTTGGTGCTGGAGCTCCTCAGTTTTAACCAACGGCCTTCTCAGAACTGCCTCTCCTTGGGAACATCTCTGGATCCTCAGTAGCCATTGACACAGGGAGAGTTTAACTCCCCTCTCTCAGAGCTGCTGCTGCCAGGCATACTCTGAATGCCCAGGGGCCCAGGATTTCTCACTATTGTTGTTTTTCCTCCTTTCATAAGGACTTGGGTTTTACCTAAAACCCAAGGACTCCCTCCAAGCTCCAAGCTACTTCCTTTGACTCAATCAGAACATAGGGTAACCCTTAGTACCTCACTGGTAGGCATCAGAGGCTCTGTACAAGTGTTCTTGCCCTCTTCTCACTTTGCACACGTGGTAGGCTTGTACTTCATACATTTGAAATTGTGAATGGTTATGTGAGTCCATTTGGCTAATGGCATGGGTCCCTTCTGGACAGAAGCTGTAAAGGCAAATGTGTGGCTTGTGGTAATGCCCCTTCCTCCCGCCTCTGACAGTGAGGAGCAGAGAGATGGAGTCTTCTTCAACTCAGCCTTTGCTCCTCATTGACCACAATGAGTTGAGCCCTCCTCCCACCCATCTCCATCAAATGTGAACATTTAATGTGACTGAGAAATAACTCACTTTGTTGTTTCAGCCCACTAAGATTTTTGGGCTTGTTTGTTACTGTGGCATCATTTAGACTCTCCTGACTGATACATCTAGGACTTTCCACCTAGGAGTTTCATAGCTAGAGAGGAGTCAGAGTCCGGCTTCAAGCTTCAAAAAAGAGGCTGACTCTCTTGTTAGGGACTAATGCATCTGATGACTTTATGTTAAAGTAATTATTTGCCATTCTGAAAATCCTAGGACTCTTAAGAAATAAGCTGAATCTACTCTGCCTGTGCTCTATAAATGAAACAAGAAAGCCTGGATGACAGCACATCTGTTTATAGCATGGTCTGCTGAATTTTTAAAGCCCACTGTTAAGACCTACTGCTCAGAAAAAAAGATTCCTTTCAAAATATTACTGTTCATTAAAAATGCACCCAATCACCCAAGAGTTCTGGTGGATATGTACAAAGCAATTAACACTGTTTTCATGCCTGCTAATGCAATATTCATTCTCCAGTCCACGGCTCAAGGAGTAATTTTGACATCCAAGTCTTATTATTTAAGAAATACGTTTTGTAAGGCCATGGTTGCCATAGATATTGTCCTCCAACGGATCTGAACAAAGTAAAATTGAAAACCTTTAGGAAAAAATTCACCATTCTAGATGCCATTAAGAATGTTTATGATACGTGGGAGAAGGTCAAGATTTCAACATTTAGCAGGAGTTTGGAAGAAGTTGAGGCCAACTGTCATGGATAAGTTTGAGGGAACAAGAGTTCACTGGAGGATGCAACTGCAGATGTGGTGGAAACGGAAGAGAACTAGAATTAGAAGTGGAGCCTGAAGATGTGACTGAAATGCTGCAATCTCATGATCAAACTTTAATGAATGAGGACTTGTTTTTTATGGGTGAGCAAGTAAAGTGGTTTCTTAAGCTAGAATCTACTCCTGGGAAAGATGCTGTGAACACTGTTGAAATAACAAAGGATTTAGAATATTACATAACTTAATTGATAAAGCAGTGGTAGGGTTTGAGAGGACTGGCAAATTTTGAAAGAAGTTGTACTGGCTGGGTGCCGTGGCTCATGCCTGTAACCCCGGCATTTTGGGAGGCCTAGACTGGTGGATCACTTGAGGCCAGGTGTTTGAGACCAGCCTGGCCAACCTGGTGAAACCCTATCTCTACTAAAAATACAAAAATTACCCAGCCATCGTGATGCATGCCTGTAATCCCAGCTACTTGGGAGTCTGAGGCATGAGAATCTCTTGAACCCAGGACAGAGAGGTTGCAGTGAGCCAAGATCGTGCTACTGCTCTCAAACCTGGGCAACCAAGCGAGACTGGGTTTCAAGAACAAAAAGCCCACCAAACAAACAAACAAACAACAAAAAAGAAAAAAGTTCTACCTTGGGTGAAATGCTATCAAACAGCATCACATGCTACAGAGAAATCTTCAACAAAAGAAAGAGTCCATCGGTGTGACAAACTTCATTGCTGTCTTATTGTAAGAAATTGTCACAGCCACCCCAATGTTTAGCCGAGTGTTGCCCTGATCAGTCAACTCCCCTTGCCATCCCCATCAAGGCAAGACCCTCCACCAGCAAAAAGATGACAACTTGCTGAAGGCTCAGATGATCATTAGCATTTTTAGCAAAAGTATTTTAAATTAAGGTATATGCATTTTTTTAGACATAATGCTGTTGCATACTTCATAGGCCGCAGAATAGTTTCACTGTAACTTTTATATGCACTGGGAAACCAAAAAAAAATCTGTGTGACTCACTTTATTATGATACTTTATTTATTGCAGTGGTCTGGAATTGAAACTGTAATATCTTCAAGGTTTGCCTGTATATATGTGTGTGGATATATATATGTATGTATGTGTATATATATACACATATGTGTGTGTATATATATATATATATATACACACACATTTATATCTCCTAGAATATTCTCTGATGCATAGTAGGTACACATCATACGGTAGTAGATGACTTCTTTTCTTTTCTTTCTTTGTTTTTTTTTTTTAGACAGAGTCTTACTCTGTCACCAGGCTGGAGTGCACGGCGCAATCTCAGCTCACTGCAATCTCCACCTCCCAGGTTCAAGAGACTCTCCTGCCTCAGCCTCCTGAGTAGCTGGGATTACAGGTGCAAACCACCATGCCCACCTAATTTTTTAGTATTTTTAGTAGAAACGGGGTTTCACCATATTGGCCAGGCTGATCTTAAACTCCTGACCTCAGGTGATCCACCCGCCTCGGCTTCCCAAAGTGCTGGGATTACAGGCGTGAGCCGCTGTGCCTGGCCTGGTGCCTTCTTTTCTTATATGCTGCTGCCTCACTGAACTCTTCTCATATTAAGAATGTCTTCCAAGAAAGCTCATCTATCTCCGTATTCATGTGGTTTCCCAGTTACTTCTTCCTTTTTTCAGTTGTGAATCATAGCATGTTTCCAGGCATGCTTTATCTCCTATTTCCTGCATAAATAATCATCCCAGATCCAACGGGCAATGTATACGCAATGGTCCCAGCGCTGGCACAGCACTTAGCTCAGCTTTTAATATGCAGTGTGGTGAAAAGGGGTGTCAGGTTGGGAGAGAAACCTCATCTAACATAGTTCAGGCCACTTATATTCATCTGAAGAGAGAGAAGGGATGCAGTTGGACTGCAGTTCTGCACCTTATAAATAGACATATATAGCTCTGCATACATTATTAATATGGGCTTTATTGCTAGCTTTATTGAATCCACGATGGGGCTTCTCTCGGGAAACCACAGAACATAGGAAGATTGCACAGGCGCCAGCATTAACCAGGACCACGATAGACCAAGCAAATAAGGCTGTGCAAACAGCAGTATTCATGGGAGCTGCATCCTACAATTCAAATAACATAATAACAAATAATGTGCTCAAGCAAGCCCCACAGCTGCTAGTTAAAGTATTTTATGCATTTCTTATCCATGTTGTTCATGCTAGTACAAAAGTAGGCAGGGAAAATGTATTTTAAAGAAGTATCTTAGTACGGCCTACTGAGCCCTACATAAAGGGCCCTGCCTTCCTCGGCAACCTCACCTTGTACCCGACCTCTCCCTTCACTCACTCTGCGTCAGACAAACTGCACATCCCTTGAACAGTCAAAATTATTTCCTATCTCCAGTCCTTTACCCTGGCAGTTTTCTCTTCCCAGAGTGTGTTCTCTCTCACACACATATATACACACATGCACACACAGGTGTTCACACACCTTCCTATGTCACTGGATCTCTCATACCCTTCTGGTCTCAGGTCAAGTCCAATCTCTTCTGAGAGCCTTTCTTTCATTACCTAGTCAAAAGCGGAAACTCCTGTTCATTTCCATCATTTACCCTGTTTACTAGAAGCATTTATTTTTGGATGTCATTTTCTAATCTATCTTTTCATCTCCTTATTATCTGTGTCTCCCTCTAGAACAGGGGTCCCCAACCCCCGGGCCGCAAACCAGTACTGGTCTGTGACCTGTTAGGAACCCGCTGCACAGCAGGAAGCCAGTGAGCACCACCACCTGAGCTCCACCTCCTGTCAGATCAGCAGCAGTATTACATTCTCACAGCAGCACAAATCCTATTGTGAGCTGTGCATGAGAGGGATCTAGGTTGCGTGCTCCTCACAAGAATCTTTTTTTTATTATTATTTCTCAGATAGAGTTTTGCTCTTGTTGCGCAGGCTGGAGTTCAATAGTGGGTCTTGGCTGACTGCAACCTCTGCCTCCCGGTTTCAAGCGATTCTTCTGTCTTAGCTTCCCAAGTAGCTGGGATTAAAGGTGCCTGCCACGGTGCCTGGCTATTTTTTTTTTTTTTTTTTTTTTGTATGTTTAGTAGAGATGGGGTTTCACCATGTTGGCCAAGCTGATCTAGAACTCCTGACCTCAGGTGATCTGCCCACCTCGGCCTCCCAAAGTGCTGGGATTACAGGCATGAGCCACCACACCTGGCCTCCTTATGAGAATCTAATAGTCAACGTAATATGCTTGAAGTATCCTGAAACCAACCCCCTATCCCCCGTTCATGGAAAAATTGTCTTCCCTGAAACAAGTCCCTGGAGCCAAAAAAGCTGGGGACTGCTGCTCTAGACCATAAACTTCATGGGAGCAAATATCCTATCTGATTTGTTCACCGCTGGATCTCCAATACATAGACAATAGTGGTCGGCATGCAGTAGGTTTGCAATAAATATTCATTCAGTGAATAGATGAATGAATCAGAATAAATTCCACAACACAACCATCAATGACCAACAGGCTCCTTCATCTTCCTTCTCCACTGTGAATCTCTCCTTGATGTAAACTTCATGAAGGGCAGGGCTCTGCCTGTTTATGGCTAAAACTGGGAATGGCACTTAATAGGTCCTCAACAAGCATGATTAAACTGAAGAGAACTAAAATCTGTTCCAGAAGTATCAGGGGGTCTGTGTGGTCCGTGGTGGCTCTGGCAGTGTTTTTCCCATTGTATTTCTTTTATACTCCATCTGGGAGAGAATGGAGTTTTGAAGAGTGAGGATTTTCCCCTGCTTCCTCTGACTAGAAAATTACCCCTTTGTAAAACGGGGCCAGGGAAGCCCCCATCCTTTATTGATGACAATGACTCTTGGAATATAAGTTGCCCCTTACATACAGAATTTAAGGAGTGAATAGATAGTTGGGGTTAAGGCTGTTATGATTTGAAAATGTCCAGTAAGACCATCCATTCCCCTTGCCTCCCCTAATAAACATTTATAAACTGTTATAAACCAATCAGAATTGAGAGGTTCCCCTTAGCCAGATCCTGGTTTAACAGAGAGCATGTAACCCAACTGCGGTCAATAAGACATGCAGAAGGCTGGACGCGGTGGCTCAGCCTGAAACCTCAGCACTTTGGGATGCCAAGGCAGGTGGATCACTTAAGGTCAGGAGTTCAAGACCAGCCTGGCCAACATGGTGAAAGTCTTTATCTACTAAAAATACAAAAAAATTAGTCCGGCATGGTGGCGGGCACCTGTAGTCTCAGATACTTGGGAGGCTGAGGCAGGAGAATCACTTGAACCTGGGAGGCGGAGGTTACAGTGAGTCAAAATTGCGCCATTGCACTCCAGCGTGGGCAACAAGAGCAAAACTTCATCTCAAAAAATAAAAAATAAAACAAAACAAAAAAATGCATAAAAATCAACTTAAGGGGGTGATGGCGTCCAGTAACTATCTCCCAGAAAAAAAAAAAAAAAACACACATGTGAAAAATATTCTGTAACACACACTGGGGCCTGTTGGAGGTTGGGACGGGGAGGAGGGAGAGCATCAGGAAGAATAGCTAATGGATGCTGGGCTTCACACCTGGGTGATGGGATGATCTGTGTGGCAAACCACCATCATACATATTTACCTATGTAACAAACCTGCACATCCTGCACAGGTGCCCTTGAACTTAAAAAATCAGAAGCTCTGTGGCACCCATGAAGCCCCCTTGCTACCTCTTTGGAATGCTGTCATGGGAGCATGTGATGCCTAGACTGAGACATCCACCTTGTGACTGTGAAGGGAAACCTCTCCAGTACAGAAGGTGCAACACGGAAAAAGTGGAGAAGTCTGCATCTGACATGACATTTCGGAGAGTCCGACCCAACCCTGGGACCACCTATGGCTGCACTTCCCTTTAAGTACACATGAGATGTTCTTTTGTTCTTTGCCACCATTAGTTAAGAAATCTGTTATTTGTAGCCACATGTATTCTAAGTGTTATGCACACTCTGTGCCAGCTCTTGTGCTAATTTGGGGGAGTGCGAGATGAATGAAACAGAATATCCACCCTCAAACAGTTCTCTGGCTAATGGCAGTATCAAGAAGTAAATTCACAGCTGCAAAAAGATGGGGTCGAGGCCAGAACTGAAGCAGGTACAGGAAGTTTTTGGAAACTGGGGGAGAAACATATAAATTTTACTGGGGCGTCATAGAAGACATCCCCCCCAAAGAAACACAAATCTGGCCTTGAGTTTTTTATTGTTGTTATTTTTTCGAGATGGAGTCCTGCTCTGTCACCCATGCTGGAGTGCAGTGGCACAACATCAGCTCATTGCAACCTCCACTTCCCGATTTCAAGTGATTCTCCTGCCTCAGCCTCCTGAGTAGCTGGGATTACAGGCGCCCGTCACCACAGCCAGCTAATTTTTGTATTTTTAGCAGAGACGGGGTTTCGCCATGTTGGCTAGGCTGGTCTGGAACTCCTGACCTCAAATGATCCACCCTCCTCGGCCTCCCAAAGTGCTGGAATTACAGGCATGAGCCACCGCATCCAGCCTTGGCATTGAGGTTTTAAGATGAGTAGGAGTTAGCAATTAGAGGAAAGAGGAGTGTGCATTTCATTAAAAAGGAGAGCAATGAGAAGACAGCCATGAAGTCTTAGGGAATGGAATGAGCCTCTATGTATATGGCATGAAGATGAAGGCTGTTGGAGTTCCAAGTGAGTGTGGGGGCCATTATGGCGCTTTTCATCCAGGGACAGAGTAATGGTCAGATCCTGCCACCCATCCTTCTCATGTCTTCATTTCGCAACAGCAATCTCTACACACAGCAGCCTCATTCCTTTTTCCATGGCTTAGTCAGCATGCCAAATTCGACCTTTGCATAGGTCTAGTGACAGCTGAGTTGATGGGACAACAAACTTGATTCTCCTTTGAATCTATGGAATGTGGAAGTACAGAAGAGAACCTGCCTTAACTTACCTACCAGTGAAGAGCAGGGAAAGGGGGCAGAGGGAAGAGGAAGCAAATGTGTGTTTCTATCGCCTGGGAGAAGTCACTGCAAAAGGTGGACTACACAGGGTCTCCAAAGGCTCAGGAGCTCCACTGACCAGCACCCGTGAACCTGAGGTCCGACTGAACCTATCAGCAACCCATCTCTTATGCGAAAGAGAAATATTTTAGGAGGGTGCTGAGAGATATGGCAATGTTGGAGGAAGACAAAAATTTCCGCCCCCCCGTAAAAAAAAAAAAAAAGTCAAAAACTGAAAGTAGAAAAACCAGCTGGGCATAGTGGCTCACACCTGTAATCCCAGCACTTTGGGAGGCTGAGGCGGGCAGATCACGAGGTCAGGAGTTCGAGACCACCCTGGCCAATATGACGAAACCCTGTCTCTACTAAAAAATACAAAAATTAGCCGGGCGTGGTGGCGCGTGGTTGTAGTCCGAGCTACTCGGGAGGCTGAGGCAGGAGAATCTCTGGAACCTGGGAGGTGGAGGTTGCAGTGAGCTGAGATCAAGCCACTGCACTCCAGCCTGGGCAACAGAGCAAGACTCTATCTCAAAAAAAAAAAAAAAAAAAGAAAGTAGAAAAACGTAAACTCACTTGGTCATGAATAACCTTCCACTGCCACGGGAAGGAATTGGGATGTGATCACCAGGCTACAGCCACCCGAGCCGTGGAAGGAGTTTCAGCAAGTGGTAGGAATCTGAGGTGAGTTTTCAGGTGGCCACTGGAGCATTAGTCCTGAGAACCGGCAGGTGAGGTAATGTGGGCAGAGCCTTGCGGATGCACAGTTTGGAAGCAAAGCAGACAAGGATGATGCCCTCCCATCCGGGCCTTTCTTCTTCTGAACCAAACGGTGCTCTTAGATCTTGGATGGTTCTGTGTTCTGTAAGACATTGGTATCAGGCTCCCAGGAGACAGAACCTCTGTGACAAATAATAACTGTGATGAATAGTGAGAGCTCTAGATGAGGGTTGGCCATCTTTTTCTGTAAGGGGCCACATACTAAATATTTTATATTTTGAGGGCCAAAGGGTCTCTTTTGCAACAACTCATGTATGCCATTACAGCACAAAAGTAGACATGGACAGTGCATACATAGAGAGGTGCAGTTGTATTCTAATAAAACTTCAGGGGTGGCAGCTAGATTTGAACCACGGGATAGGATGTAGTTGTTAGTTTGTAGACTTCTGCTTTGGAAATGGTGCAGTTTCCACCTCTACCTACATGTGTGCCCTTGGAAGAACTCCTTAACTCCCTGAGCTTCAGTGTCCTTTTCTGCAAATTGCACATAAAACCTATGATGTAGTTCTGTGATGAGGAAGAAATGCAATAATCCTTGTAAGATATTTAGCACAATGCTTCACATGGTGGTGTGCCATGGAGTGAGTTGAAGTTTTGTTTTTCTATTGCTGCTGCTGTTGATTGTCCTGGTCCTATCAAGTGTGATTGAAAATGGAGCCCAACCTAGAAGCCAGCAGTACTGGAGAGAAAAACGTTCACCAGAGCTGAGTCCAAAGGGAAGATATTCTTTTTCCAGCTGTGTTTTTCTTTAGCTGTGGCTGAGGCTGTCTCTAATTCCTGAAGGACTTGGGCCATTAAAGTGGATGTGATTGGCATTAATTATTTAAAACAATTATTTATTAATAAATAAGAACCTAAGAATGCCCTGCACTTGTTCAGTGCTTTATAGTTTTCTTTTATTTTTGCTTTATTCTTTTCAAAAGGCTTTTAAACTGGGGCACACAGTGTACCCGGAGGCATATGAAAATAGGGAAGAAAGGCATCTTTCTAGATTATCAACCATACTCAGTTTGGGGGGGAAAACAACACTATTTTATGTTAAAGCAAACTGGAATATATTATGGTGCAGAATAGGAATATATTATGGTGCAGAACACAGAACGTTTGTGATTTTTTTTTAAGATAAAGTATGAGACTTCAAAGATATTTCAAGTTTTAAGATTCACCACTTTGGGCTGTGCCTCAGACGGCTGAGAGATAAGGAATGTGCTTATGTCTTTTCTGCACAGCCCCAGAAGGAATTTTTACAAATTCTGCAGATGAAGAAACTCTGCAGAGAAGTTGGTGGGCTTGCTCAAAGTCTACCCAGAACTCAGTGGCAGAAAGATTTTTTTTTTTGCATGTCCAAATAGTATTTATTTTATCTGATGTGTTTGAATAGTGTCTTCTGGATTTTAGAGATTTGGCTGGTTCTAGGGGTTTTTATATGATATGTAGTTCAGGCCTGGATAACACAAAGTGAGGAAGGGAAAGGTACTAGTCAATTGGATCCTTGGATCTTTGATGAAACTGGCTCAGGGTATTTCTTATATGAAGGCTGCATAGGGCTTCTCAATGCTCTTTTTGGTTGTTGGTGGTCACTATTGTCACTCTTTTTTTTTCTTTTTTGGGTCACAATTGTCACTCTTGGCTTCATCATCCTTGGTCCATATTGGTTTATTTACCTATCACATAATACTCAGCCAAACAATTAAGACACAAAGCTATTGTGACATGTGTGCGGGAAATTTTGATAGACACACAATATACACAAAGGTAATCTGACTCAAAGGCTAATTTCTTTATGATCTTCCAGTCCATCTAGAGTGCTCTCTTACTTCCCCTAACTTCTTAGAAAGAGATTTTTCACCCTAATTGTTTCTTTTTTCATTTCCATTTTTATTATTTATTTATTTGTTTGTTTATTTTGTTTTTGTTTTTGAGATGGAGTCTCCCTCTGTTGCCCAGGCTGGAGTGCAGTGGCACAATCTCGGCTCACTTCAATCTCTGCCTCCTGGGTTCCAGTGATTCTCGTGCCTCAGCCTCCCAAGTAACTGGGATTACACGCAAGCACCACCACACCCAACTGTTTTTTTGTATTTTTAGAAAAGACGGGTTTTCACCATATTGGCCTGGCTGGTCTTAAACTGCTGACCTCAAGTGATCCAACCAGCCTCAGCCTCCCAAAGTGCTGGGAGTACAGGCATGAGCCACCATGCCCAACCTATTTATTTTATTATTATTTCAGTAGGTTTTTGGGAAACAGGTGGTGTTTGGTTGCACGGATAAGTTATTTGGTGGTGACTTCTAAGGTTTTGGTGCACCGATCACCTGAGCAGTGTACACTGTACCTAATGGGTAGTCTTTTATCCCTCACCCTCCTCCCACCCTTTCCATTGTATCATTCTTTGCTTTTGCATCCTCGTAGCTTAGCCCCCACTTATGAGTGGAGAACATACAGTGTTTTGTTTGCCATTCCTGAGTCACTTCACTTACAAATAATGATCTTCAATTCCATCCAGGTTGCTGCAAATGTCATTATTTAGCACGAGCTCTTAAACCTACGATTCCTGGCTCCTATTTCCTCCCCATGCACACTGGTTAAGGAGACTCGGAGTGAGGCAGGAGCCTGAGTAACACTATGTTTCAGGCACTGTGCTAAGTCCTGGGGGTATACAACGGGGATTAAGACTGGGTCCAGAGGCCAGGGACGGTGGCTCACGTATGTAATCCCAGCACTTTGGGAGGCTGAGGATGGCAGATGACTTGAGGTCAGAAGTTCAAGACCAGCCTAGCCAACATGGTGAAACTCCATCCCTACTAAAAAAAAAATACAAAAATTATCCCTGCATGGTGGTGCGCCCTGTAGTCCCAGCTACTCGGGAGGATGAGGCAAGAGAATAGCTTGAACCTGGGAGGCAGAGGTTGCAGTGAGCTGAGATCATGCCACTGCACTCCAGCTTGGGTAATAGAGAGAGACTCAGTCTCCAAAAGAAAAGAAAAAGACTGCGTCCAAAAAGATACAGAAACCCTCAAGTTCAACAGCTGGTTGGCCTGAAAAAGCACCTGGCATTGAGCCTGCTGCATCCCCAAGGAACCTTGAATCACACCTTTTATCGACACTCTTTTCCCCAATTCCATCAGGATTCAGTCCATTCACCTTAGTTTTGGCCTCAGTTCCCTGACATGGCAACAAAACTTTCCACTCAACTTTGAGCTCTGCTGTTAATGCTTGCTTGCTTGCTCAGGCATGGCTCTTTGCCTACCAGGAAAGATCCTACTGCGATGGCTATATATTCCATGAATCCTCCCTTGTATTACCTGCTACCTGGATCTTCAACTGCAATGCACAGTGTGTCTGTATCTGCGTTTCTTCTCTTCTCTTTTCTTTTTTTTTTTTTTTTTTTTTTTGAGACAGAGTCTTGCTCTGGCACCCAAGCTGGAGTGCAGTGGTACCATCTCGGCTCACTGCAACCTCCGCCTCCCTTGTTCAAGCTATTCTCCTGCCTCAGCCTCCCGAGTAGCTGGGATTATAGGTGTGCACCACCATACCTGGCTAGTTTTTGTATTTTTAGTAGAGACGGGGTCTCACCATGTTGGCCAGGATGGTGTTGAACTTCTCACCTCGGGCTATCCACCCGCCTTGGCCTCCCAAAGTGCTGGGGTTATAGGCATGAGCCACCTTGTCCAGCCTGTATCTTTGTTTCTCCCCACTCCATTGAGAGGAATCTGACCCCTATTGGAATCCTAGTTTTGCCTTTTTAATCACCTTGGATTCTGTGGCATCCCTCTTTTTATTTTTCTAAAGAGCCAGTCTCATCCACCTGTGTTTCTGCTACGGCACCTCCACCAGGCTGTGCAGTTGACGCATACTGTGTCAAGACAGAGATTGTGCCTTATTTCTTCTGAAACCTTAGCACATAGCACAATGCCTGGCACATGGAGGCTGCTTTGCAATGATCACAGAATCCATGGATGAAGACTTCTTGTTGGTTTTTCTGCACTACAGTGTCAATCATTGCCTGTTGCCTGATGATAGAGTTGGCTACTCACCTGCAGATTCAAAACCCCCACAAGATGTTAGAAATGAGGCTTTTATAAATTTCTAGTCTCATCCAAAATTGGCTTGGTTACTGAGATGAGACTAACACCGGGTATTTGGGGAATAGAAAGCAGGAAGGGGAATGCCTTTTCATAAATCCATGTGAGACGAAATTGGGGAAACAGTAATTCAAACACTGCAATTATCACTGTACCTAAGTGGTGTGGATGGCACATTCCTCAGACTTAGTAGGCCTCAGAGTTTATATCTATGTCACAATAAGTCAGCTGCTAGGAGTACAGGGAGTCCTGAGTCCAAATCCTGCCTGCGACTAATTAGGTTGGTGCAGAAGTAATTGCGTTTTTTTGCCTCTAAAAGTAATGACAAAACTGCAATTACTCTTGCATCAACATAATCATATTGGTGTGAGCTTTAGAATATTTCTTGGGCTCTGTAAGGGAAAAGTTATACAGTCTATAAAATAGAAACAGGGTGCCTCCACCAAAGTCTCAAAGGGAGGATGGAATTAGCCTAAATGAACTGTCAAGTGCGAGGGTTGGCGCCCACTAAGTGTGAGCTGATGTCCCAGCAGCTCTTCACTTATGACAGATTTGGTTCCTTGAAAGAGTTGTCCGTGGGGACTGCCGTGGGGAGGGGGCAGTGGGTCTGGAGCTCCATCAGACTTGTGCTTTGGTGACTATGCATGATTGTCCTTAGCTTTTGTACCCAAATAAAACAGTGTCATAAGGACCCTTGAGCTGATTTCTGGCTCAGAGTCCTCCGTTTTCTGCTCTTAGCAAACTACCCATGATATTCTGCCCCAGTCTTCGGAAGGAATCTATTTATAGCAGCCATCATTAACTCTCCCTTCCCGGTCCACAGAGCCTCACCTGTTCCCCCCTCTCCTGCAGAAGTTGACTTCAGAGCATTTTCGGAGTCTTCTTTGTAATATTAGTTAACATGTACAGGAAAGCCCTAAGGTCATGTTCCACTCTTGGCACCCTTCACTTTAGATTTGAGAAATCCCCTAAAACTCTCATTAGCGGAGGCTGCCTCACACCTATGAAACTTTAAAAATATCTGGCTAATCAGCCACTTTGCACACTTCCACGCGGGCATAGAAAGAACCTCTGCTTTCCTCCACATCCCTTCTCCCAGCATCACATTTGTGCGGACGAGAGCTGTCAAAACCTGACGTCCTACGGTATTTAAAATACAAGACAGGGAACATCTCACCTGAAACCGGCAGTACCACTTAAAGCGAAACCAAAACCAGGAGGGAGAAGCAGGAAGTGGAGTGGGGAGGAGGGGGTAGGATTCTGGAAGATCTTCCTTGTTCCAATTCACTTTTTACTAGAATTTGATCATTGCAATTTAAAGGGATATTAACGATAATAATAGGAAAATAAGTCATCACTTATCAAATGCCTGCTACATGCTAGGAACTCTGGTAACTACTCAATTTTCTTATCTGAGTGTCTCAAAAACACTGAAAAGTGGCCGGTCGCGTTGGCTCACGCCTGTGGTCCCAGCCCTTTGGGAGGCCGAGGTGGGCGGATCACGAGGTCAGGAGATCAAGACCATTCCTGGCTAACACGGTGAAACTCTGTCTCTACTAAACAAAATACAAAAACATTAGCCGGGCATGATGGCGGGCGCCTGTAGTCCCAGCTACTCGGGAGGCTGAGGCAGGAGAATGCCGTGAACCCGGGAGGCGGAGCTTGCATGAGCCAAGATCGCGCCACTGCACTCCAGCCTGGGAGACAGAGCGAGACTCCATCTCAAATAAATAAATAAATAAATAAATAAATAAAATTTTAAAAAATAAAAAACACTGAAAAGTAAATCTCAGCTTACATATCAGCAAATTGATGTTAAGAAAGGGTTAAGCGGTAGCCTCAAACTAACACAGCCAGTGTTTCTCGCCTATCTGTCTCCAAAATCGGTGCTCATGCCAGTTTGCATGCCATCTCCTAGGTGAAATGCAAATTTCCAACTTGGACCATTCTCTAACCTACTTAGATGGAGCTGCCATGGGGACTTCTCCTATTGCCTACCCTTCACCAGAGATAAAGCCAATCGCTATTCTACAGTGACATTTGTAAACTTGTCAGCCATGCAACACTGTCATCAGAATTATCTGAGAGTGTTTTTCGAATACACAGATTCCTGAACCCTTCTAAGAAGTATTGAATTTGAATCTCTGAAGGGGGCCACCGACACCTCGCCTCATTGAGCATCTCCCGGTGGTGCTTGTCCACAGTGATGCTTGTTAACAACTGTTCTATGTCTAAGTTGGTTTGCAGAGATTCTTTAGGGCTTGGCTGCAGATAAATCCTGCAGATCCTCTGCAGAAAATGGAAGGCTCCCTTCTCAACACCTCCTCCTAGAAAAGTCAATATCAGGGTGAAGGGAGAGAAACTCCCCAGTCCATGAGCAGATGAATTAGTCTATTGCAAAAGGTGCCCAGTACTGAATTATGAAAACAAAGATAAGTGGCACAAGAAGGTATCAATTTGTCACACTCACAAGGAAAAGTCTCTTGAGTTAAAATAGCAGCATCTTAGATTTTGAACTCATAGACTGGAGAAAGGGGGGATGATGGAATTAGAAGAAAACTTGCTTATTTGGACAGAGGGAGGGACTTGAGAAAATATCACAGTTATGGAAATGGTTCAGGAGAAAGTAGTTCGTCCAGTCAACCCAGGCAGGGGAGTAGCTAGCAGAGGCTGATTCATTTCAGGCTTCCATCTGGGAGGCAGAAAAACGGGGCGATGTGTCCCTGAAAGATGGAGATATGAGGAAGGAGGTGGCAATGATTGACAGTGCAGTGCAGAAAATCCAGTGAGAAGCTTTTGTCTATGACTTTCGCAATCACTACAAAAGCAACTACTATGTACCAGGCACTGTGCTATGTGCTAGGGTCTCAGAGAAAAGAAAACACAATCTCTGTCCAGATACAGTATGATTCAACTGTCACAGTCTGGTGGAGGGACAGCATTATAAATAGACAACCATAACATGGTGTAATAGCACTGTACTACAAACAGAGGCAAGGGGACCATGAGAACATAGAGGGAGGGCTGTGCTAAGTTAGGGAAGGTAAATCAAGGAAGGCTGCCTGGAGGTGATGATGTCTCAGCGGCCTCTGGGTAGATTAGAATTAGGCTGGGAGGAAAAAAGGGGGACAGATTCAAAGCTCCCACAAGATGGGTACAAACTAGGCTTTTATAAATTTTATTTTTTATTTATTTATTTATTTTTGAGACAGAGTCTTGCTCTATTGCCCAGGCTGGAGTGCAGTGGTGCAATCTCGGCTCACAGCATCCTCTGCCTACTGGGATCAAGTGATTCTCATGCCTCAGCCTCATGAGTAGCTGGGATTACAGGTGCTGGCCACCACACCTGGCTAATTTTTTTGTATTTTGAGTAGAGAAGGGGTTTCACCATGTTGGGCCAGGCTTGTCTCAAACTCTTGACCTCAAGTGATCTGCCCGTCTTGGCCTCCCGAAATACTGGGATTACAGGCATGAGCCACTGCATTCTTCTGAGGCTTTTATAAATTTCTATCCTCATACAAAATTGGCTTAGTTACTGACATGAAACTGAGACCAAGAATTTGGTGTTCCTGGTGTTAGTCCCACCAGGAATTGGGGGTATGAAGGGCAAGAAGAGGAATGACTCTTCCTGGACCCATGTGGTGAGAAGAAATTGGGAAAACAGTAATTCAAACACTGCACTCATAATGGCCCCTAAGTGGTATGTATGGCACCTTCTGTGGGTTCAGAAGAGGGTAATGGCAGGCCAAAATGGTCAGCAAATATGGATCAGGCGGAACTTGTGTGAGGTGCTGGTTTTATATTGGTGAGGTTGGAAAAGGCAGGTAGATTGAATGTGTTAAATAGTTAGATTGTAGTAGTCAGTGTAGTCTGGGTATGCTGTTCCCACTGTCTCCTCAGACTTGGGCTCTCTGGACGGGGTTCTTTTGGGGATGGGTTAGTATTTATTAGGCATAGAGAAACAGCACGTCTCAAATAATCCTTCTGAGTCCCCCGAGGAGTGGTTTCCTACGTGCTGAGGGTTTGTTTGAGTGCAGAGGACACTACAGAAGGATTGCATGCTGCCTTGTGGCATTTAATCAAAATAACCTTTCTGTTCCAACGTAACTGTTGAACACATTCAATTTATTTGTCTATTCCATTGGAACCTTTAGGGAAGGTGTCGTTCGTTGACAGTATTTGGTCTAAATTCTATGAGTGAGATTAATGAAATCCAGTTTGCCATGTTGCATGAGAACAGAAGATGGGTACTCAGATGTCTGTCATAATTTTTTTATTATTATTATTATTTTTTTGAGACAGAGTCTCACTGTGTCCCAGGCCGGTGTGCAGTGGCGCAATCTCGGCTCACTGCAAGCTCCACCTCCCAGGTTCAAGCCATTCTCCTGCCTCAGCCTCCCGAGTAGCTGGGACTACAGGTGCCGGCCACCATGCCCAGCTAATTTTTTTGTATTTTTAGTAGAGATGGGGTTTCACTGTGTTAGCCAGGGTGGTCTTGATCTGCTGACCTCATGATTCTCCCACCTTGGCCTCCGAAAGTGCTGGAATTACAAGAGTGAGCCACCACACCCGGCCATTGTTTTCATTTTAACAGAGTTCTCACCAGGTGTGGTGGCTCATACCTGTAATCTCAGCACTTTGGGAGGCCGAGGCAGGAGGATTGAGCCCATGAGTTAGTGAACAGCCCTAGGCAACATAGCAAGACCTTGTCTCTACAAATAATTTTTTTAGAAAAGAAAAAAATGGAGTTCTCAATGCAATTTGAGCCATATGCACTAGGTAAAACACAGGTTCTTAATCCATAAAGCACAGGTCTTAATCCATAGACACCAAAAAGATGTCTGAACCCCCTAAAATTCTTTATAGTCTTTTGAGTACATGTATATATATACTTTTTTTTTCTGGGGAATAAATCCATTGTTTTAACATTTTCAAAGAGGTAAGTCTCACATACCCATGCACATGCATTCACACTCACACAAAAGGTTAAAAGCCATGGATTTAGGGTGATGAGCTTGAATAAAGCATTGAATGTTGGAAGCCTGACAAGGTTTATATTTTGGTTTCTGTCCAAAATGAATTATTTTCTCCAGAATCACGTATTGAAGCCACCTTATGTAAGCCAGGGTTTTTTGGGTTTTTTTTTCAGTTACTCTTGGTTAAGTTGGATTTGATGATGAGTTAGGATGAAGGTAAGGTCAGAATTGTGCCACATTCAAGGGATACACAGACAGATAAGTCTGATAATTGCCCCATAGGGAAGAAGTGCACGAGACACCACAGTCTGGCAGAGTGACCTAATAGCGCTCCTTCTGTGTAGGAAATAGAATTAAGTAGATATTAATTGAAATGCAAATGTTTGATTTGCATTGAATTGAATAGAAGGAACCCTTTATGTGCACTTAATACTCATGTACACGTTGCTGTTGAGGGCAAACACATTTGGCATTTGCCCGCTTGATGTTTACAAAAACGGAGGCATTCCCATTTTGCACACAGCCCACAGATACATTAAATAACTCATTTCATGACGGACATCTGGACTCCTCAAACCTGCCAAAAGCGGATAGGCTCACGGCCGCCTTCTAACTTTATGGTGGAGAATGGCTCCCTTCAAATGTAAAAACCATCACTCTGCAAAGCGTGGCAGGTTGGGGTCTCATCTGTCCAAATGTAGCACACACATTTTGGTTTCAGCTGTGTCCAGTTCGCTGCCTGCATATGCAATATTGCACATACCTGAGCAGAAAAAAAAAAAAAAAAAAAAAAAACCTTGTCAATTAAAGCAGCAATTCTATAAGGTGGCCTGACAGTGGTCACCTGAATGATGGCGAAACTCATTAGTGAGACACATAGGTAGGTAGGAATATCTGACAGGGCTCTTTAATTTGGGATTTTGTATAAAATTGTGAAAAACAGGCTTAGCTGAGCATAATGAAACCCACACTGTTCAAGGGAAAGCGGAAATAATTGACTATGGAGTTAGTGTAAGCGTCGTTTCTAGCCTTCCGCACTGAGTGTATGATAAAGTCCTTGGCCAGGTGTTGTCATGATAATTCACTCCAACTTGCTGCAGTCCATCCTTCACTTCCCGTTGATGATCTTTTGTGTGTGCCGTACTCATTCCAGCCAGTGCGTTTGAACAGCGCTTGCAGTAAAAGCTGGGAGAGTTTGAGGTCGCCACCTAGTGGCCAGCAAGACTGCTATTCACGCTCCCATTTTGTCCCGGACCGGGGGTCAGTTTGCAGATCGTTCATGAGTCATTGTCATCATGGGACTCAAATATCAATGTTTGCCTCTAAAGTTCAGTTCAAATAGAAATGTTAAAAAAAAAAAAAAAAACCCTAGGATATCTCTAAGTGGCGATCTGTTGACCTCATCCCATTTGATGCGTGCTATACAGATAAAAAGCAAAACCCATGGCAGAAAAGGAAAGAAAAAAGAAAGGGCTATGTTCGGAGGCCCGCAATGTAAAGAAAGCGTAAGCAGGCAAAAGTATCCATGTGTATTTTTGCAGGCGTGTATCAGAAGTTGCAGATGCAAAGATTTTGCAATTGAAAGTTTCCAACTTTCCTCCCATGTAAATACAATATTTTCATTTTGTGCACAAATGGTTGTGCATAAATGGTATAACAATTATGCAATTAAGATAAGAAAGATTGTACTGAGTACCAATTATGTGCCTGGAACTGTGCTAGGCAATTTTCATATGTTATTCATTAAAATGTATATAATTCAATCTTACTAGGAAGGGGCCTTAATGTGGGTGCAGCCCGGCCTTTCTACCCAATAACAGAAAACCCTCCACACTGGTGCCTCTCAAATATCTATGAGGAAGCACAGGCCAATGCTTTTATTTATTTATTTATTTTTATTTTATTATTTAATTTTTTTTGAGACTGAGTCTTGCTCTGTCGCCCAGGCTGGAGTGCAGTGGCTTGACCTTGGCTCACTGCAATTTCTGCCTCCCTGGTTCAAGTGATTCTCCTGCTTCAGCCTCCCAAGTAGCTGAGATTACAGGCACCTGCCACCACATCTGGCTAATTTTTATATTTTTAGTGGAGACGGGGTTTCACCATGTTGGCCAGGCTGGTCTCGAACTCCTGACCTCAAGTGATCTGCCTGCCTCGGTCTCCCAAAGTGCTGGGATTACAGGTGTGAGGCATCTCACCTGGCTCATTATTTAAAAAAAAAAATAAGTTATTTGAAGAATGAAATTAAGTGTGCAATATACAAGCCTAAGTTATTTGAATTATTTTTATTATTTGATTCAACAAATAGAAAGTTATTGTATCAAATTGCTAGAAAACCTTATAAATTCTTGCTCTGAATTTCTGAATTTACTTCGCTGCAGACCAGTAACAATGTGTAGACTGGTGTCAATATTCAGACCACATTTTGAGTAGTGATCTATAGGATCCTTGCCTGGCATCATCTAGTCATGGAATAGCTTCCATGCCCAAGACTACTACCTCACAAGGCAGCCCATTCCATTGCTGGACTGGTTTGATGACTGCAAACCTAAATCAGCTTTTCTGTATTCATTGGCTATGGCTCTACCTCTCATCCATCCTCAACAAGACTCATCTCTCATTTCCCAATCACAGCTTTTCAGATATAGGATAACTGCCTCAGGATCAAGTTCTGACTTCCATCCTCCTTCTACATACTTGAGTTTGCAATAGTCCACTGAAAGTGGCTTTCAGGAATAAATGCAGCTGGAGGCAATAACGGAAGCTTCCACCCCATTGTCTTGCTTCTCTGTCACCTAATTTCTGACTTACTGAAAAGAGGAGAGAAGAGTGATCTCATGGTTCAGGATACAGATACTATTTGACCCTGTTCATGGTAGGTTAGGTCACTGTGGAGTTCAAGATCATGCACCCAGGAGTCATTCTCTCCTTTGCATTTCTGCCATCATTTGACAGAAAGTAAAATGTTCATGGCTGCCTGATTTCATAGGAGCATTCAGGATGGTTACTCTTTTTTCTTGCATAATCTAAAAGGTCATTGCTTGAAGTTCCTGTATCATGTGGCTGGCTATACATGGAAAGATACATCAATTCATATTAATGTTTAAAGGAGCAGGTAAAGAACTTGCCTAGGCTTCAAGATAAAGCCAAAAGCTTCAAGATGGCTCCTTCAAAGAGGTTCTTTGTCCTGGACCTAGGTAGTTGCAAATTCATACTTGTATTTTCACTTGCTCTGCCTTTTGATGTGAAATGTTGATCCAATTACTAAACATTCCTGTGCCTTAATTTCCTCCTCTGAAAAAAAAAAGTGGATATAATAGAGTTACTTCATATGGTGGCTATGAAGATTAAACGACATTTAACAAAATAATCCATGAAACACACTTAGAACAGATCACCAAACCTTGGAAGCAAATGCTTAGGATGATTTTGATTTTTAACACGTGACTATTGTCTTTTAACTTCCCAGGGAACTTTGAGAAGAGGGGTTTGATTGGAAGGCATGTGAATATTCCTGGAACTTCTAATCAAAGACCATGAGATACCACTGCAATGACATGAAGTCAGAATACATAGAGTACGGTCTAACCACCAGGAAGTAGGAAGGGAAATTTTCCTTTCTGGTTCCGAAGGTGTTCTTCCTGTTAATTTAGCCCTCAAACACATCAGTTTACTATGGCAGTGCTGATCGTTGCTTTTGCTCTTAGCCACTTTGGCTTCTTTTCTTGTGATAACATCATAATCTTAGTTCATACTGAGCTTTTCCTCAGCCAAAACACCTAAGTAGCTCTCATTTGTGTCTCTCTAAGCACATCCTTTATCCTCTCCTTGGACTTCCTTTGGGGGATTGGGTGCAGAATCTTATGTGTAATCCTGTTCAGTTTTATCTCACACTTGGCCCACTGCTTCCAAATATCATCACTAGTATTAAATAGAGGTGTCATCTAGTCAGGGTTTGGTGCACCCTATTTTTTTCCATAAAACTCTTTGTTCAACTCATATCTTGTGTGAAATCCAAGAAGTTACAGCAATGACAATGGAGATTTTGAGAGAAGTGCAGACAGGGTCTTGCCCACTGGACTTCCCCAGAAGCCACTGGAAGTCCTTTATAAAACCCCAAGAATCTAAGAAGCCAAGTTGTAAATATGCTTCCGAAGCCTAACTCTATTATTTTACCAATGGGGAGACTGAGGCCAAGAGAGCATAGGAGAGTTATACAAAATGATGCAGCTAATTAATGGTGCAGCTGGGTCTATTTCATTTCTACTAGAAAAATGGAAAATAGAGTATCACCTTTCCTTAAATCTAAGTCTTAAATGTCAGAATCTATCAGCTTTGGAGATTTATCTGTGAACATAGGGTCAAAGCTGGACTCTGAAAGGTTAAGCCTTTAATCAAATCATGGAATTGATCCCTTGCAGGTCAAGTGGATTCCTATAAAATGTGCTCATGCATCATTAGCCACCTATCCAATTTTGTGTATGTGCAACACTGGTCATTTAAATGGGATTTGGTTAAAAAAAATGTCGCAGCACAGAATGGCTTGAGTTGAGAACTCCATGCAGCAGTAATGTTGTCTCAGGTAATTTATTCCTTATTCATGCAGTTCTTCTGACCCCAGAGGTTCTGCTCTTGACCACGATGTCTGCTTCTTCTCAATGTGCTCACTGTCCTATAAATAACACAGTTAGCAAAGTGAGCTGAAGAGGAGCTAACATTTAGCAAATAATTATTAGATTCCAGGCAACTGCCTTAAAATATTTATATTAATTAATTCCTACAATGCTCACAATCACCCTTTGAGGTAGGCAGGTAGTAGTACTCATAGTAGTAGTATTTTAACCATTTCATACGTATCCATATTTCAGAACTATATATTCATATATATAAGTAGCTATGAGAAATATATCTATATTCATATATAGAAAGATACATATAAGTTATATAGATTGTAATTGAGGACCATCTCTATATATATAGGCCATCTGTATATATATTTATATATACATTACTTATATATACATATATTTATATATACATAAATATAATTTATATATACATAAATATATACATATATTTATATATACATAAATATAATTTATATATACATAAATGTATACATATATTTATATATACATAAATATAATTTATATATACATAAATATAATTTATATATACATAAATGTATACATATATTTATATATACATAAATATAATTTATATATACATAAATATAATTTATATATACATAAATGTATACATATATTTATATATACATAAATATAATTTATATATACATAAATATATACATATATTTATATATACATAAATATAATTTATATATACATAAATGTATACATATATTTATATATACATAAATATAGTTTATATATACATAAATATATACATATATTTATATATACATAAATATAATTTATATATACATAAATATAATTTATGTATACATAAATATAATTTTTATATACATAAATATATACATATATTTATATATACATAAATATAATTATGTATACATAAATATATACATATATTTATATATATACTTACCATGATGCAACTTACAATGGTTCAGCTATGGTTTTTCAACTTTGTGATGGTGCAAAAGTAATACACACTCAGTAGAAACCCATACTTCAGATATCCATATAACCCTTCTGTTTTTTACCATCAGTACAATATTCAACAAATTACATGAGACATTCAACCCTTCATTATAAAATAGGCTTTATGCTAGATAATTGTGCCCAGTGGTAGGCTAATCTAAGTGTTCTGAGCATTTTTAAAGTAGGTTGGGCTAAGCTATGATGTTTGGTTATAAAGTTAGATATATAAAATGTATTTTTGACTTTGATATTTTCAACTTACAATGGGTTTATTGGGATGTAATGCCATCGTTAAGTCAAGGAACATTTGTGTGTATGTATGTGTGTGGGTATAGATATATATGTGTGTGTATATACATATATCTCATGTCTAATTATCTAATTATCTCTATATTATATATTCATACAAGGTAGCTTGTCTAAACTCACATAGCTTGTAAGCAAAAAAGACAGAATTTGAAATCAGAAATCCCAGTTTTGGCTGGGTGCAGTGGCTCACGCCTATAATCCCAGTACGTTGGGAGGCCGAGGTGGGCAGATCACCTGAGGTCAGGAGTTCGAGACCAGCCTGGCCAATGTGGTGAAACCCTGTCTCTACTAAAAATACAAAACTTAGCCAGATGTGGTGGCACATGCCTGTGATCTCAGCTACTCGGGAGGCTGAGGCAGGAGAATCACTTGAGCCCAGGAGGTAGAGGTTGCAGTGAGCCGAGATTGTGCCACTGCAGTCCAGCCTGGGCAACAGAGAGAGACTCTATTTCAAAAAAAAAAAAAAGAAAGAAATCCCAGTTTCTAGACTGTGAGTTTAACCACCTTGCTGTGATATTGCTAACAATTATGCCGGATGCTTTCATCCACGGTATTTCATTTCAAACACACACACACACACACACACACACACACACACACACACGGAGCCGACTTATCCGGTGGGTGCAGTCCGCACAGTGCCTACGGCTCACGCTGATCTTCAGAGTCTATGAAAATGTTTTCATTTCTCTTAAAAACAGAAAAAAAAGAATCAACTTTAGGTTAAAGAAAATGTTCTGATATATGATCTCAATATCCTTGCCTTTATACCAAATGAAATATGCTGTTCAATATTTCCTATGGAGAGGGAGACTATGGCATTGGAATATGACTTTGCATATACAGACGGCGCTATTATCCCCATGTTGCAGAACGTGAAGCTGAGGTTCCGAGAAGCGAGTTCACATGTCCCAGTTAACTCAGGACCCAGCAGACAGGACCTGCACACACGCTGTGGTCTGTGAGCTCCAAAGTCAGCAATCTTTGCAGCAGATGCTTTCATGGACAATGGCAGAAAGGTTCTATTTTAGAGTTCCCTTTCAGGAGGCACGAATAAACATGCTCACTCCCGCTTGAAGCCAAAGAAACCCAGGTGCCACCTGGTCATGATATTTTGGGGGTAGGGAAGCAGGCATCTGTGGTTACACCCTTCTTCTACAATCTGGAAAAGCAAGAAGAAAGGAGGAAGCTGGAGGGACTGTGGTTAGAAAGAAGCTAGGAGCTGAGCAAGCATTGCCCATCTTCAGGGTCTTTGTTTTTCTCAAGGATAAAAAAAAAAAAGTATTCTCTTCCCACACTCCAGCCCAGCTGTCTACAGTGATAAATGATGGGCCTTTCTTTAAATTTCCTTTCTGCTCTGCATGAGGACTGGCCAGTGTGGATATGTACTCGACACGGATAAATGGCTCTGGCAAGCCCACCAGATTGTCCACGTGGCAACAGATGGTCCAGCTCAAAGCTTTTGTTGTGCTAATGTTGGAACTTGCTGCTACCTGAAGCAGTTATCATTTCATAAACAATGATGCTGCCACTGCTCTGTGGATAAACTGTCCTTTATACTTTGCAGGGCCCACCATGGGTGTTGACAGCTTCATGATGGTAAGAAGAGAACCCACAGTCATTCAGCTGGAGCGGCAGCCAAAGAGAAACACTTAATGGGATGGAGAAAGTGAGGCTAGAGATGATATTTGGCTTCTGTTCATGTGCTATGCATATGTCCAAATGTCTACCCTGAATTATGGTTAATGAGAAGGAGTAAAGTTCCACTGTGTTTCAGAGTCAAAAGCGAGATTGGAGACAAATTGTTCCCTCTGAGTCTTGACATTTGCACAGATTCCCTTAGACCTTTTGTAGAAATGTAATAATGAATATATAGGGAAGGGGTAATAATGAATATATAGACAAGGGGTAATAATGGATATATAGGGAAGGGGTGATAATGAATATATAGGGAAGGGGTGATAATGAATATATAGGGAAGGGGTAATAATGAATATATAGGGAAGGGGTAATAATGAATAAATAGGGAAGGGTTTGAGATTTTTCAGGGACCTACTATGTTCAAGGTCTTATAATGACATAATTCTTGTTTAATTATTGTTGGTAGTAGTATAGTAGTAATTGTAGCACCTATCTTTTAATGAGAGCCTTCTTAAAGGCCAGGCACTGTGCTGAGACATTTACACAAATTATCTGATTATAATTATTGCAAGAAATTCACAAAGGAACTGAAGAATAGTGTGCTGGTGAATCAGTTCTCTGGTGGGGAGGTGGGGGAGGAGCCCTGCTATGTAGTGTTTGCTGATTTCTCTGGTGTAAATGCTCCCACTGTGGACAATTTTAAGCTGCCAACAGTATAACAACCTGCTCACAAAATTTATGAGTATCCAACGATCAGCCTTCGTGAACCAGTGCAAGCTGGTTCTAGCACATCACTGAAACTCAGGTACAGAAGGTTTGTCCAAGATCACCCAAATATTAATGGACACAACTGAGATATCTGCTCAAGAACTCAGTATACTGCTCTAAGTCTATAAACCCATCAGCTATTTCAATCCACGTAACAAATCCATGTAGCAGGCATTACAAGAGACCTCTGACTTTCAGGAGTTAAACAAAGAGCTGCCCAGCATCATACACCTGTGATGGGACCGGATTCAGGCCTGGCCTGTCTGAGCTCACAGCAGAGGCCCTGGTGCCAGCCAACAACAAATGAAAAAGCTGGAATGAGTATTTCTCACATCTTTGTTTTCCCTTGAAGAGTGGAGAAAATAAAAAACAAAAGCAATCCATATCCTGAAAAAATCCATCTCTGTTGGTGTCATCTCAGACATTGGTCATCGTATTTGGGGCAGCAGCCTGTCTGGGTTCCTGAAATCACACCACAGAGGTGATGGCGGTGGGACTTCGCCTGCCCCTTAGGTTAAAAATTATGTGCTTTAGGCTGTAGAAGTTATTTAGAATCTTCAAAGTTGCTTCAGGTGAAGGCTGTTGGAAGGCAAAGAGTATTTTCAACAGGCATTCTTGGTAAAATATCTCATCTTCTTCCTGAAAACTCCAGAGAGCCCACCAGAGCATATAATAGTCACTGCTCCCAGAAGGCTGAGATTCTAGGATACACGCACAGCCCACTCTCAAATCATGACCTCCTCTGTGCCCAGGGAGCAGAACCTGCTAGTGAGAGGAACAGAAAAACCCACGCAGGTGAGCCCAGCAGATATTAAAACTTGTTCCCCGTGGTTAGGTGTCTCCCTTATTAAGTCATAAGCTCTTACAACCTCTTTAATACATGGTAAATACTGAATGAATGAATGATTGCAGAAAACGTTATAAAGAGGAGACAAGAAACAGCTCAGATATCGAACTACCGTATTTTCTGATATGCAAGAATCAGAGGTATACAAGAAATTACTCTCATTTTACAAGGACATTTTGGGAAGGAAGTAAGGAGAACCAGAATAGATTTCATCATTCATGTGTTCAGAATTATTTTCAATTGCATTTATAATGACAGCTTTTTTGTTTATGCTCATACAAGTATGTTTATACTGAAATGATATAAATTCTTTTGCACCACTGAAAACCAAATTATTATTTTATATCTGTTTGATTCTCTGTAATCCATTTGTTATATGGGCATCTTATGAAGAGTATTTTAGGTTTTGGGGTTTTGTTTTGTTTTGTTTTGTTTTGTTTTGTTTTTTGACAGAGTCTCGCTCCATCATCTAGGCTGAAGTGCACTGGCATGATCTTGGCTCACTGCAGCCTCTACCTCCTGAGTTCAAGCCATTTTGCCGCCTCATACTCCCTAGTAGCTGGGACTACAGCTGTGAGCCACCACGTCCAGCTAAGTTTTTGTATTTTTAGTAGAGACAGGGTTTCACCATGTTGGCCAGACTGGTCTCGAACTCCTGACCTCCAGTGATCCACCCCTTTCGGCCTCCCAAAGTGCTGGGATTACAGGCGTGGGCCACCACACCTGGCCTATTTTAGGTATTTTTTAAAAATGCATTAAAATGCCTGCAAATACAGTGCCAGTTCTTTAAGGAATATTCCATCCCTAAAACTCTAATTATTTGTGCCTTGTTGTTTCCCCGTCAGAGGAGAGTGAAATATTTCCCCAAACAGAAGGTTAACAGTTGGGGTTGTTTTTGTCAGTTTTGCTTTGTCTCCCCCCAACCCTGCCCCATCACTATTGTGAGAGAGAATGCACATTTTTTCTACCCTCGGTAAAACTGACAACGGAAAAACCGTCTTCAATTCCCAATGCACTGCACCACCGCTGCAGACAAACAGTGAGTCTGAAGTGAAGCGGGAGGGGTTGTTAGAAATAAGGCCCCACCCAGCGCGACACTTCCAGATGATCAGGGGGCCACGCGATGCAGGTGCTATCAGCAAGTAGCAGGCTGCATGGCTGGCTTGTGAGTTATTGCTGTGGTCACAAGATCTCCTTGCTGTAGCATCCTGCGTGTGTAGGTGATAAATCTTAGGGACCCGAGGGAACACATCAGGCTTCTCTCCTCTGGCCCATTATTTTTCTCCTACATCATTTAGAAAAGTGCAGGTCTGGACCTTTTAATTTTTTTTTTTTTTTTTTTTTGGATCATGAATGTTTTCTTCAGCTCCATGCCACGTTTCCTTCTGCATGTTCAGTTTTCACAATGGAGTGTATTTTTAAAGCCTGGCTCAATAGAAGACGAGAGAACAGAAACCTTAAGTAGGAGACAAGAGAAAGAGGCAAATACACGCATTTGCTCTCTTTGTTCTCTTGTGAATGGCAATGTGAAAGTCTGGTGGAGTCACATATAGTTCCTGCTTGCAAAGGGAGCAAAAGGGAAAGAAACTTACATCTTTTAAGCCCATGCTATGTATCAAAATCTACACTAGTCTGCAGAGAGAGCATGTCACTGTGGTCCAACACGTCGTCTATACTGCAAGTCAAGGTCCCTGGGTTCAAATCCCAGGTCCTCCTCTTGCAGTTGGGTGCCTTGAGAAAATGACTTGATGTCTTCACCTGTAAAATGGGCATAATATTAATCCTTACCTCACCGGACATTTTAAAATTTAGATTAAGTTAAACACAACATGAAATTAAGCATGTTTAAAAGTATAAATAAGCAGCATTTAGTACATTCAGAATGTTGTCACCTCTATCTAGTTCCAAAGCATTTTAATCACCCCTAAA
This sequence comes from Symphalangus syndactylus, assembly GCF_028878055.3. Lineage (NCBI taxonomy): Eukaryota > Metazoa > Chordata > Mammalia > Primates > Hylobatidae > Symphalangus > Symphalangus syndactylus. The sequence goes on along the minus strand of NC_072436.2, from coordinate 110,726,119 downwards.
ATAAATCTTGTACCCATTAAACAGTCATTCCCCATTTCCTCCATCCCAGCCCATGCCAGCCACTCATCTACTTTCTATCTGTATGGATTTGTTTCTTCTGGATGTTTCCTACAAGTAGAATGATACTATATGTGACCTTTTGCATCTAGCTTCTTTCACTTAGCACAATGCTTTTGGGATTCATTTACATTGTAACATATATCAGTACTTCATCCCTTTTTTATGGCTGAGTAATATTCCATTATTTGGATATGTACATTTTGTCTTTCTATTCAACCATTGATGGATATTTGAGTTATTTCCACCTTTCAGCTATTGTAAATAATGTCGCCATGAGCATTCATGCACAGGTATTTGAATATTCTTTTAAATTCTTTTGAGTATATACAGTTATTTCTCATTATTCCCAGTAGTTATATTCTATTAAGACATAGCAAACACTGAATTATCAAATACTAAATCCTCGCTAAGAGAAATATATCTATTTCCCTATCTGTTATCTATCTATCTAGCTAGCTAGCTATCATCTATCTAGTGTGTGTGTCTGTGTGTGTGTCTGTGTGTCTGTGTGTGTGTGTGTGTCTGTGTATCTGTTGTGTGGTAACTCATCCTGGTAGATTCTATTTTATTTTACAAAAGAGAAAATAAAATTCAGAAGTGCTTGAGTGGCTGGGTGCAGTGACTTATGCCTGTAAACCCAGCACTTTGGAAGGCCCAGGCAGGTGGATCCCTGATGTCAGAAGTTCAAGACCAATATAGCAAAACCCTGTCTCGACTACAAATACAATACAAAAAAGAAAAAAATTAGCCAGCGTGGTGGCCTGCACCTGCAGTCTCAGCTATTTGGGAAACTAAGGCAGGGGAATTGCTTGAACCCAGGAGGCAGAGGTTGCAGTGAGCTGAGATCGGGCCACTGCACTCCAGCCTGGGCAACAGAGCAAGACTCCATCTCCAAAGATAAAAATAAAATAAAAACGAAGTGTTTGAGTGACTTGCTTGAGGACACCGCCCCGACAGATGCTTTAGCTGTGCTTCGAATTCCATATATAATTGGCCCCAAAGCCAGCGCTTCTTGCACTGTTCTGCACTACCCATTACCAGCTCCACCCGGTGGGCATCTCTGCATGAGAGCTGAAATTAGAAGGTAGAGCAACCTTCCCTGGGAATGTGTGCATTAGGCAACTCAAATTTGGGGTCACTGTGTGCACGTCTGTACAAATGACCCTAAAAGAGCCGCAAGAACTGATTTGAAGGTTACAGATAAATTTCAGCAAAAAGGGAAATTTACTAATACAGAATCTATGCATGAGGAGGATCAATAGCACCTAGGTGTGCAATTGCTGAGTCAGGTGGTAATTCAATGCCTAACTTTCTAAAGAACAGCCCAACTGTTTGCCACAGCAGTTGCACCGTTTTACAACCTCACAGAATTTTTTTGACAGATAAAGAAATTAGTATTTGTGGGAAATTACAACAGGACCTGGCAAATAGTTACTTAATGTTAATTAAATTAATTAAATAGGTAACACTGCCAGTGTTAGCTGCCAATCTCAATTCTTTCCCACTTACATGAGAGAGTAGCTCACAGGCAGATAGTGTGGTGCACTAGTAAGTCTAATTCAAAACAGAAAATGGTAAGTGTTTCAGAGCAAAAACTACATTCACCCAGAGGGGGATGCTTCATTTGTTTTTACATTTATCCATATCCACCTGGTGCCACCCACTCAATGTTTACTCAAGAACTGAATCTATTATCTGTTTTGCAGTTATTTTCTTTATAATGAACTCATACAGATTCATTGCAGAAATTTGGGGAATCACAGACAAGCATAACAAAAATATTGTGACTCACTTGTAAACTTGAAGTCTTGCTTTTGTGTTATATTTCCTTTCTTTGTTTAAAGCAATTAAACTCATGATGTGTGGCTGGGCACAGTGGCTCACACCTGTAATCCCAGCACTTTGGGAGGCCGAGGCAAGTGTGTCACTTGAGGTCAGTAGTTCGAGACCAGCCTGGCCAACATGGTGAAACCCTGTCTCTACTAAAAATACAAAAATTAGCTGGGCATGGTGGCACTGGCCTGTAATCCCAGCTGCTCAGGAGGCTGAGGCAGGAGAATCTCTTGAGCCTGGGAGGTGGAGGTTGCAATGAGCCGAGATGGCGCCATTGTACTCCAGCCTGAGCGACAGAGTGAGACTCGGTCTCAAAAAAAATAAAAATGAAAAAAAAAAAACATACGATGTGTGCAGTTTTGTAGCTGTATTTTTCACTTAACACTATATTAACATGTAGCCATGTCCCTAAAGAGTCTTTGGAATCCTGATTTTTAAATACCGCATGGGGTTTCATTGTGTGTTTATACCATACTTTAAATATTCTCCCATTGCTGGCTATTGTCTCCAAATTTCTGTTATTATTAACAACACAATAACTAAAAGCCTCGTACGTGAATATTTACATGCATTAATGATTATTTCCACAAATTTGATTCACACGAAATTGCTTAATCAAAGGTTTGTCTTTTTAATACTCTTTCACATAGAACTAATTCCTCAGGGAAGTTATTTTTCTGCTTTTTGGGTTTTTTGCTGTTTTTTTTTTTTTAATTTATCTAAATGCTTTTACTTTATTTTACCCAGCCGAAACCAGGCTTTGCTATGTTTACATTTAGTACATATTTTTTTCTCACAACATTTTCTTAGTTTGCCGTTCTATTAGGTTGGCGCAAAAGTAATTACGGTTTTTGCCATTTCAAAATAACAGCATTTAAAAATAATGGCAAAAAATGCATTTACTTTTGGGCCAATTAATACATCCACAGTGAAATTATTGGATTAATGTCTCTTTTCCCCACTGGAATATAAGCTCCTAAAGGGTTGGCACTGGACCCATTTATTTCTATGGATCCAGCACTCAGTAGGGTTTGGTGCACGGTCAGTGCTCAGACAACACTAGAGGCATGAATGGGTAAATCTCTCCGCTGAGTTTTGATCAGTTTTCACTTCCACTAGTGGTGCATGAAGATGCATATTTACCAACACTTCACTCACCTCATCACCAGGATTTTCAATGTTGCAAGTATTATGATTAGAAAAATAAAGTTGTCATTTTGATCAATGAAAATTGGGATCCTGTTATTTTATTTTGCATTACATTGATTACTAGAAACATTATAATTTTTTCTCTTCTTGGCTGGGCACAGTGGTTCACACCTGTAATCCCAGCAGTTTGGGAGGCCAAGGTGTGTCGATTGCCTGAGCTCAGGAGTTCCAGACCAGCCTGGCCAATGTGAAACCATGTCTCTGCTAAAATACAAAAAATTAATCTGGTGCGGTGGTACACACCTGTAGTCCCAGCTACCTGGGAGGCTGAGCCACAAGAATTACTTGAATGTGGGAGGTGAAGGTTACAGTGAGCTGAGATGGTGCCACTGCACTCCAGCCACAGAGCAAGACTCTGTCTCAAAAAAAAAAATTCTCTTCTGTTTCATATTTGCACTGATTAGTTACTTCTCCTTTGTTAAATACTAATTCATATACCAAATGATGTTCTTTGCCCAATTTATTTTGTTTCTTGCACGGTTTACTTGGTCCACATTTATTGAATATTTCTCTACTGGGCCCCAAGCTCTCCCTGGCACTTTTATGTGCCTTTAATAAAATTATTTCTTTAGGTGCCCATGCAAAGGGTGCAAACATAATTCCTCATGCTGTTGACATAGGGAAAGTATATCCATCTTCATTTCTCAAATATCTATGTGAAGGTGCTGGAGCACCTCAAGGAACACATTCAGGCAGTGTTCTACAATCCTGTGAGTGTCGGATTCTTAGGGTGAACACGGGGAGAGATGACTGGAAGAAGCAGGCTAACTGGTATTTGGTTGTTGTGTATCAAACTCCAATTTGACCTGGGCTTAAATCCCAGCTACTCCACTCACAAGGTACATGACTGAAGCAAGAAACCTAGTCTCCCTAGACTTTATTTTTTTTTCATTTGTAGAAGCAGACTGGTAATACGCAATGCATAGGTTATTGTGAGAATTAATTGAGGTAAGATAGAAACAGAGAAAGAAATAAGAAAAAGAAAGAGAGGAAGGAAGGAAGAGGGAGGGAGAGAGAGGGAGGGAAGGAGGGACGGAAGGAAGGAAGAAAATGAAGGAGGAAGAAAGGAAGAAGGAAGGAAGAAAAGGAAAGAAGGAAGGAAGGGAAGGAAAAAAGGGAGGGAGGGAAAGGAAGGAAGGAAGAAAAAGAAAGGAGGGAAGGAAGGATGGGGGAAGTAAAAGAAGGGGGAAGAAAAATAAAAAGGAAAGGAGGAGGGAGGAAGAACAAGAGAGGGAAAAAAAGCCTATTTCCCATTTCATGAGTGTGGTTGGATTTGAGCACTTTCTGTTTGCTCAATGAGGGTGTCTCCTCACTTTCAGGGCAGTCTATAATCCATCACTGTTGTTTTCCTTTGGAAGCTGTTATGAGGAGTTTTAACAGTCTCCGTTCTGTTTGCTGGAAGCTGATGGAAGAACTGTCCTTATCTCCAATATTAGAACTTGTAGAAAATCGATACAGGGTATAACATCCTTCACCATCATACTTGGTAATAAAGCCTAACTAGAAAATGTGCAGAAACTTTCTGCATCTGGCACGTTTTGCTGGTGTGAAAAGCAGCCCAGTATATCCAGAGTGATTCCGTTCATTGATCGAAGCATATAAAGAGGAAGGTGCTTTGTATCAGCCCTCATTAAAAATGGAAGACTTGTCTACAACTTCTAACTTGAAAAACTGACCCTATGGGGGGGAAAGCACAGGATGTGCCTGAATTTTGTTTTTCTTTCCTCTCGCGTCTTTAAGAAACATGCTATAAAGACAGTCTTCTTAATGCCAGCAGAAGGCCGTACAGTTCTGAGCCTTTTATAAATGACATTTGTCCAATAGTCTGATTTACTAAGCATGATTGAAAACCACAATCAGGCCACGAGTGATATTCAGGGGAAAAAAAAATACAACAACAAAAGCATTAAGAAACGAGACAGCTTTCCAAGGCTATGAAAACTTATCCAAAAGGAAATATATCACTCAAATATTTACAAAATTGCCAGTGCAATTCAGTCTTCTCAGTAGCAACGATTTTTATGTCCTAAAGAGAGTTTGTATCTAGAGGTAATTGTGTTCTGCAGCAGTTCGTAAGTCTGGGCATTTACGCTGGCAATTCCAGATTTATAGGAATAGAAGAAATTTCCGTGCATGATATACTGTACAAATTGTATGTAATAACCACAATAAAAAATTTCATTAGGCCTGCTATCACCAACCACCAATTCCCCGGGGAGAATTTATGTGCAAACTTCAGTTCCGTTTACCATCTGGGATATTCTTTGGAGGATGGGTAGCCCCGGGTTCCTTGGAAAAGATAAGGGGGTATATATATCCTCTCCCTCTCTTGCCTTTGGGACAAGCATTTTAGAAAAAGAAGGCCTTTGTGTCTGAGGGAGCAGCAATCTCCAAACGCCCCTCCATGAGCTTGCTCACATCCCTCACCTATCCCAAGATCACTTCGGCAGCTGTCCTTAAATTTTGCAGCTCTCAAATCTGAGCACTATGTCCTGTTGCATATTTTATGCAACCCATCACGGAGATGTGGATGCAGATTTCCATAGTTATAGGAGAGGAGGCAGAAATGGAAAAGACAAATTGGGTCATCTTATAGTTTGCAGCTGTGAAATCCATTTCAAAATTGCAGCCTTGCAGGCCTGAGAGGCTTCCCCGGACTCGATGGAGATATAATCATGGCATCGCCAAGGAATAGCATTCAGGCCTCGCAGTGCTTCTAGGCGAGTAGCATATGTCCTCATAAAACGTCCTCTTTATGACCAGAGTTTCTGTGCATATGCTACAAACAGTGACAACCTGGATCTTGCCTTTGGTAAGGGAGTAGGAAATTAAACATCTCACGACCGCTTTGCAGAATGGGAGTCGGCATTTAATAAGAAAGGCTTCTTCCCACCCTCCATCCCTCTCCACAGCCTCCTCCCTGAGTTCTGCCTGTGCCTTATTGATGGGCATGTGCCTGTGTCTGGCATTGTCCAGCTGCCCTGTCCACAGAGCAGGGCAGGCACAGTTCCAAGCTCGTCCTAGAAATCTCCTTGGTAGATTCAGGCTTGAGGAGGACACAAGAAGGGGTGGTGAGGAGTGGGGCTTTTGGAAAGCATTTGAGGATGTTTTAAGTGTCTATTGACAGTTAGAATCCTAAATTCAACTTGTTAAAATTGACTTGCCAAGTGCCAATCCCTACACTTTTCATTGTATACATAAAACCTCATTTTATCCCAAGCACCCCATATGGTAATAGGACTGCCAAACTTTATTTATTGTTCACTATTTATTTATTTATTTATTTATTTGAGACAGAGTCTCACCCTCTCACCCAGGCTTGAGTGCAGTGGTGCCATCTCAGCTTATTGCAACCTCTGCCTCCTGGGTTCAAGCGATTTCTCTGACTCAGCCTCCCGAGTAGCTGGGATTACAGGTGCGCACCACCATACCTGGCTGATTTTTGTATTTTTAGAAGAGACGAGGTTTCACCATGTTGGCCAGGCTGGTCTTGAACTCTTGACCTCAGATAATCTGCCCGCCTCGGCCTCCCAAAGTGTTGGGATTACAGGCATGAGCCACCACACCTGGCCAGGACTGCTCCACTTTAAAAACCAGGAAAATAAAGGTTAAGACGTTAAAGGACTTAGGAACTACAGATTGCTGAGCATCTACTTTGTGCCAGGTGCATGAGGCAGTAAGGCCGCAGATACAGAGGAGACAGGCTCCCTGAAGCACAAGGATTATGATGATCCAAGAGGTAAGCGTCACTAAAATTAGATATACATGCACTGTTATTTATAGTTTCTATTTACACAGCACTACTTTGTGCCTGGTACTATATTGGGAACTTTTGATCCATTTTCACTCTCAATCCTCACAACTCCGTGTGGTGGTTCTTATCTTCCTTTTGCAAATGATGAAACTAGGACTCAGGTCACTTAGGTGGCTTGAGCAAGGTCACAGAGCAAGAAAGGGCTCAATACGAGGCTCAGTACGAGGCTCAACTTCCCAGCGGGGATCTCCTTCCTGTACCACATTACATCATTGTCTTCTCTTGGCATGTGAAGTTTCAGTTTTGATTGGAATGGATCATAAAGTGTCAAAACACTGTAAAAACAATATCTCTTTATGGGAAGAGCTAAAATCAGTTGCTATAAATTCTTCAATGTTAAAAGCACATGAAGAAAAGATAGCAAAGGTTCTGGCATCGAATGGTCTGGATTCCAATTTGAGCCCTGTTGTGTGACAGGAGGCAAGTTACTTAACTTCTCTGAATTTTATTTCCTGTCTGTCAAGTGGAGTTAACAAAAGTATCCAATGAGGACTGTTGTGTGTGTTAAATGCACATTTTTGACACAGCACCATGTATTAAAATATTGTAGTAAGTTATTTTTTCTCTAAAAAGCTACAAATCATAATTACGTCTTTTGGCCAGGTGTGGTGGCTCACGCCTGTAATTCCAACACTATGGGAGGCCGAGGCAGGTGGATCACTTCTTGGGGTCAAGAGTTTGAGATCAGCCTGGCCAACATGGCAAAACCCTGCATCTCCTAAAAACACAAAAATTAGCCAAGCATGGTTGCAGGTGCTAGTAGTCCTATTACTGCATCAGCTGCTCAGAAGGCTGATGCAGGAGAACTGCTTGAACCTGGGAGGTGGAGGTTGCAGTGAGGCAAGATCGCATCACTGCACTTCAGCCTGGGCAAGCGAGTCTGAGTGAGACTCCAGGGCGCTGCAGCCTGAGCTGCTCACTACACTCCAGCCTGGGCAAGTGAGCCTGAGCAAGTTTCGCTCAGGGCACTGCAGCCTCACCAAGACTCCGTCTCGACAACAAACAAACAAACAAAAATCATGTCTTTTGACTTCTGGAAAGGGACTAGCATTTGAAAGTCCAGCCTAAACAACAACAAAAATGAATTTCCAACAGAGCCCTGCAATATGAGGTCCAAGTGAATGAAAACAGAGGCAAAGTGGCTCTTTCAGTTCAATCACTTATGGGGATTATTTGCCAGGCATCTGCGCATGTTGAATGTGTAGTGAGAAGACTTCTTGAAATGGAGAATTTGGCTTAGTTCTGCAACTTATTAGCTTAGTACCTACCATTATGCAAGAACTGATGTTTGGCACAATGAGAAAAATAAATGTGAAATGAGATATTGCCCCTTCCCCATTTAATGGAGCTCACATTCAAGTGCAGAGGACAGACACATGCATGAGTCACCACAGCCCAAGGCAGCATGGCCATGGCAGAGAAAGAGTCCCAGTTGTTCTTCAAGAATGGTGAGCATGCAATCCAAGGTAACACTGGAGGAGAGAGGAAGGCACTGTGGTAGGGAATGTGACTCAGATGTCAAGTTCAAAATATACGTTGAGCCTAAAACCTAAAAGGCGCTGAAGGTCATGTTGAAAGGTCGTGACTTCATTCTGTAGATGAATGTGGTTGAAAAGTGAGATGTTTCATGCACTGTGTTTAGGGAGTCTATTAGTCAAGATGTTGCTACTGCAAATGATAAGGGATTTAGCAGAAAAAGAAAAAAGAAAGTTATTGGCTACTGTCACTGGGAAGTGGAAAGCAAGAGCATTCTGAATTCTTAAATAATATCATTATGAGCCTGTCCCTGTCCATAGTTCAGCTCTTGTTTCATTAGATAGGCTTTATTCTCCTAAAGGTTCTTCCCAAGTGGTGGTAAAAATGGCCTCCAGCACTTGTAGGGTTACATGCTACCTGCTTAATTAATTTCCCTGTGTAAAGAGCGAGTTTCTTTCTTAACTAGGTATTGACTTTCATTCCTGGGCTTGAGTCATTTACCTATTTTTGAACATGTAACAAAGGGCAAGAGGATGAAACAGTTTGGCCAATATGGAACCAGATAATCACCTCTGAAATGGAGAGGAAGAGGTAGCCAGCCATTCATTGTTCACCCAACCACATAGAAAAGGTGTGGAGGGAGCAGCTTGCTTCTATAAAAGAGAAACAAATGAAAGCGTATTAGTCAGATAAGATGGGTTATGCTGCTGTAACAAATACTCCCGAAACCTTTGAAATCAAATGAAAGTGTATTCGTCAGATGAGATGGGGTATACTGCTGTAACAAATAATCCCAAAATCTACATGGCTTGAAACAATACAGGTTTATTTCTCATCACACTGTATATTGATGGTTGTTAGAGGTGAGGCAGTCTGCTTTACTCATCTTCACTCAAGCTGAAGGAGAATGCATTCCCAAAGTTCCAAGATTGCTGAGGTGGGAAAAATGAGTATGGTAAATTTTACACTGTTAAAAGCTCCTACTTGAGAGTCACGCACATCACTCCCATTTTAATTTTCTTTCCAAAGCAAGTCACACGGCTACACCTAACTTCATGGGATAGGAAAGTTTATCCTATTATGTGTCTGGAATGAAAGAACACTGAAAATGTTCACCAAAACTAACAGGCAAATAACAACAGCATATGTCCATTGCAAGAAGACAACTGGTAAAGTGATATATCATTGCAAGCATCATATTTCTGAAAATAATTATGGTGTGTCTGCATGTATGTTTATGTGTGTGTGTGGGAGAGAGAGAGAATTATGATAAGCCCACATATTCAAGATCATGCTGATTGGAATCATTCCTCATTGAGATAATTCTGTCTTTTATTTCAGTTGTATTCATGCTGACAGCATGAATTTATTGACACCATAGAAATTATTAGAACTTTCTGACATCCTTTATTTCAGAGATACAAGATGCTTCATTATGAAGAAGCAATTAAGTAGAAAAAAATTTCCTCTCTAAAATGATAATAATAATAGCAACAACGACAGCAGCCTATTTCTCTTCCCTTAAAAACCAAAACTACTTATCACAATTTGAAAAAAGAAAAAGAGAAAAGAAAAGCAAAAATTATTTGACATATGATCTGTTTTGGAAAATTCCTGCTCTCCTTTCACTGCAAAACTATTGAAATTCAAGCAGTGTCTGTCCGTCTTTATCCAATTAACTACAGTCCAAATGGGGAATGGAAAACTCACTTTGAAGATCATGATCTCCAACTACCTAACAAATTTTAATAGTAAATGAAACCAATTTGCCCTAACCTTTATAATTATATAATATTTAAATACTGAAATTAAATTTAGAAATAACATTCCAAATTCTAAACAACATTGCAATACTTCTCTGCAGGCCACTGGTGGCAAGCAGCTAAGAAGTGCGTTGGAAGTGGACATACATCAAGTTTTCCTTCTGTTAAAGTATCCTGTAAGGGTCCTCACTTCTACCCATCAGGTCCCATTACTGTCAGAGACCACAGACTGATGTTACTAGTAAAAAACCTCATTGCGGACCTCAAGGCAGACACTGCTTCCTGTCAGAGCCTAGCTGCTTTCTGCAGGATTTCACACTAAGTCTTGGCAGAGACCATGCTGCGAATTCCAAAATGGCGCCTCATCAATAACACTCTTTACTGCCATGTCCTGGAAAACGGTTGTTATAACTATACAAACCGATAACAACCATGGGGTAGATGGGACTCCTGGAGTTGAGCTATGCTTAGTCTGCCCAACCAGAAGCACACAATCCTGAGGTCCACCTGAATCTCCTTCTGGTGGGACAGGAATGGTGGTCTCTGGTTGCACCACCAAAAGGAAACTGTATTCCTCATTACTCCACAACACGACCAGCATGTGCTGTAATCCATCAGATAACCCGCTCTCTGCGATATGATTCGCCTTCCAGCGCAAGATGTTGACTTCAAACCCAGTTAGCCTGTGGTGTTTCTCCTGACAGCCTTGACCTCTTGTCAGATTCAAAGTCCCTAATGGGCAGTTACTCTGCCCTTGTCAGGGAATGAATGAATGGCTTGAAGAATGAATGTCAGTATGAGTAGGAGTGATGGAGAGAGAGCTTAGGTAGGAGAGCGTCAGTCCGTGTGCAGGAGTCAGTAAGCAGTGGTCCAGGCGCACCAGGTTCAAAACTCCACAAACATTTCAGCTTCATTTCCTGGCATGTTTGCTTCTCTCCTAGTTCTTTTGTTACTTCCAGCTTAGCTTTCCATTTTACCATGATTCCTTAATCAACCTTGAGGTGCCAGCCTGCTGTCTGGACTCCAGAGCCCCACTGAGCTGTGCTCTGGTCAGCAATGGCAGCCGTGAGCTGGTGGCTGGATGCTGCCCCTCTCTGGCACTAGCTGGTACTACAGGCTTCCTCCAAAACACAGCTCCTGTTTTAACCCTTTAAGTTTTAACATCTTTCCCTAGGGAGAAAAGAGCTCCCAAGTGAACCTGGTGTCAGTGATAATGAATTCAAGACGAGGACTTGGGGAATGGTAGAGGACCATGGCAGGTGGATAGGCCAGGCCTCTATGCCCTGGATCCTGGGCAAAGGTGATGAATAAAATCAATAAAAGCTAACATTTATTGCTCATTTTATAAAAGTGATAAAAATGACACATACCTGATCTCACATAGGCCTCCCAACAAGCCCGTAAGGTACAATTATTGTTCCATTTTACAGACAAAAACATGGTAGTCTAAAGGAGATAAACAAGTTATCTGATTTCATGCTTTTAAAACCTTGCAGTGCCCAGATTCAAACTAGTTCTTTTATACCAAAACTTAGTCTCTTAACTCATAGTTACAGAAGACCTGGGGACTAATTTAAACAGGATCTGAAATCTTGTGGCTCCAGAAGCACAATAACCTTTTTTCCTTTTATTGGAAACAGGATTACCAACTGTAAAAGGCCTATTGTTCTAACACAGAGCAGCCTAAAACACTCTATTCCTTCCAGAAAGTTAAGCTTCACATTTGCACATAAAGAAGATATCACACAAAATAATAAAGTTAAGGGAAAAACCCATAAATCCTCTGATTAAGAACATTGTATTTAGAAATCATGTCTGCTTGCCCTTTTATGTTTAAATGTCTGTCTCTTTGTTTCAGAGGAGGAAGGGACTCACCCTTTACTTCCCAAATAATGTCAAGAGAAGTCATGGTTGCCTGTCTGCATGAGCTCACAATTTCTATCCCAGGAAAAGAAGTAAACAGAATAAAAACACTCAGACATTTACCAAACAGTTGCTAGGTATTTAAATAAGGGTTTCACTCTTGATATATTCCCAGTGCCAAGTAAGCTACACCAGATCCAGGGATTGCGATTTCTTGGACTATTTTGTGTATGTGTGTGTGTATTTTTAGTAGAGATAGGGTTTCACTATGTTGGCCAGGCTGGTCTCAAACTCTCAACCTCAGGTGATCTGCCCGACTAGGCCTCCCAAAGTGCTGGGATTACAGGTGTGAGCCACCATGTCCGGCCAGAAATGAGGCTTTGCCATGTTGTCCAGGCTGGTCTCAAACTCCTGGACTCAAGCAATCCACCTGCCTAGGCCTCCTAAAGTGCTGGTATTTCAGGTGTCTTGGACTATTAAAGACTACTCCTGTCCTCGGACAGCCAAATGTGGGGCTGGTCATTAATACTCAGCCTTGTCTCTGGTTGAGAGTAAGGAAAGATTGGAGCCTCTCTCTTGGTTTTCTACAATTAAGATATCATTATAATTTAAAAAATACAACTAACTCCCCAAATTGGGAAGCATCTCTAACTACGGCAGATCCTAAAACAACTGTACTTACTACATTAAAAGCAATATTTCCATTCAAAGTAGTTAAAAAGTGATGTGTTCTATGAGCATGGATCCTTTGCCCAATTTCTGCCAAGTGTCAAGTAGTTGGTGCTGGAAAGGATAAGGGAAATGAAATGGGAAAATATGCAAAACTCAGAATCAGAAAAAATGAGTTTGAATCCTGTCTTCAGCATTTGCCAAAAGAACTTCCTTGGGACAGAGACTTGGCCAATACTTGTTGAGGGAAGAGCAATTGGGGGCATCGCTATTGGGCACCTCAGGGCACTCCAGAGGTCAGCCAATTTTTGGTTCCAGTGTTAGTGTGTCCAGCTCTAGCGTTTAATATTCAGAAATGTTGCTTTGACATTTCCTGTCTACATATTATAACAGGAGATGTGAGCAACGATAAATAGCTGATTTAGTGCGCCTGGTTTGTGCACCGGAGGTGTTTTGAATGTTCTTGCAGGATCTTAAGATACTGCAGCTTTTTATAGGCTGCCCTGTTGGATGATCTGTAGACTCATCAGCATGGTCTCCTTCCTGTATGTTGTTCATCTGGTACATTTTTCTCTCTGTGGACATTTTTTTTAATTATTTTATTTTGTTTTTTGTAGAGACAGGATCTTGCTATGTTGCACGGGCTGGTCTCAATCTCCTAACCTCAAGGGATCCTCCCACATCAGCCTCTCAAAATCCTGCGATTACAGGCATGAGCCAATGTACCCAGCAGTGAACATTCTAATGTAGAAACCACCTAGAAAATTAAAGAGAGGCCGGGCACGGTGGCTTATGTCTGTAATCCCAGCACTTTAGGAAGTCGAGACGGATCACCTGATTTCAGGAGTTGGAGACCAGTCTGGCTAACATGGTGAAACCCTATCTCTGCTAAAAGTACAAAAATTAGCTGGTCATGGTGATGCCCACCTGTACTCCCAGATACTCGGAATACTGAGGCAGAAGAATCACTTGAACCCAGGAGGCGGAGGTTGCAGTGAGCCAAGATCGCACCACTGCACTTCAGGCTGGGTGACAGGTGACAGAGTGAGACTCCGTCTCAAAAAAACAAAAACAAACAACAACAAAAACAAAAAAGAAAAAGAGAAAATCACAGGGCCTGTTAGTCCTGTCTTCAGTTGCTCTCAAATGTGGTACCAGGTTTTCAGCCATGAAAGATGGCATAGGGATTCAAACAAAGTCAAAACACTTCAAAAAACGTTGTCAAAAGGCATGTCACCTGGCCTGATAGGACTGTTAGGTATATATTTGATTGTTGGCTTATTGTGTTTGTTTATAGAAAGAGACTCTTAGAAATAGCCTATCTCTAGACTGCTTAAATTGCGTTCAAGCCTGTCTCTGTCAGGAGAAGCAGATATTTATTTGCTTGATTCTTCCCTACAAGGCCCACATGAAAAAGTTGGGGACTTCCTACTTAGGCCAATCATTCCGTTTCCTTCAAATAGATATGCTCAAAACCTTTAAACATTATTCCATCTCCTGCTATACTGAGTGTGGGAACAAAGGAGAAGGCAAAAGAGGAGGAAGAGAAGAAGAAAAAGAAGGAGAAATCGCTCCAGAGTGTTTAATTCTTGTTTCCATCTGTATCCTATGGGGCCACTGGAAACAAACAAACAAACAAATAAAAAAAGCATTTACTCTATCTTTGACACAATTCTCTTTCAAATAGAGGAAGATATCAATCATGCCTCATTTGTTAGCCTTTTTCTTCCCACTCTAAAAACTTTTGACTCCTTCAATCATGAAAAAAAAATAGCTTGATACTGTAGAAATGGCTTGGATTTTGTTCATTTGTTTATTTTGTTAGAAGATCGAATTCAAAATTCTGCTTTGTCACTTACAGGCTATGATTCCTTGGGCAAGTTGAACATTTTTCAATTTCTCTCTAAAACTGGGATAAACTTCAGTGTTGTGAACAGGAAGACCTAGATGTTATAAAATGTCTAGAATTATGCTCCATCAATAATTGGTAGCTAAATTAGGCGGGGTAGGCCAACTGCTGTTACAAAGCCATCCCGAAATGTCATTGGCTTGGCATAATAAAAGTTTAATGCCTCTTCACACAACTGTGGAACTGTGTTTCTGATCAGCCCAGTGCTTCTAGTTGGGTGGCTCTCCTCCATTTGGTGACTCAGGCACCCAGACCTCTTCTATCTTTTTGTTCCACTGCCCTCTAGGTCACTGGAGTTCTCTCCATTCAGCTTTCAAATGGAGAAATAAAATGGAAGTACCAATAGAGGGGTTTATAGACCTGCCATTGAAATAAGTAACATCACTTCTGCCCATATTTTATTGGCTAGAACTCAGTAGCCTGGTTCCATCTAACTGCAAGGAGACTAGGAAATGTACTCCAGCTGTGTGCCCAGGAGAAAACAAGAAATGATGGGTGCACAATAGCCACATCCTGCCACCTTGGCTCTTTCTTGATTTTATACTGTAGTATTGAGCTTCTTTATCAGAGGTAACTCCTGACAATGAGTTCCAGTTGATCTCTCACCATCTGAAGATAAGGTCAACTCGTGTATTATCTACAGAGTCAGGATGTTCATTTACTATGAGCATTTACTATGAGTATTTACTATGAGTCAGGATGCTCATTAATATGAGCATTTACTATGAGTATTTACTATAGTTGTGTGTGGTGGTAGAAAATGTCCCTGTCCTCATGGAGTTTACAATCTCCTTGGGAAATGATATGGTTTTGCTGTGTCCCTACCCAAATCTCACCGTGAATTGTAATAATCCCCACATATCAAGGGTGGGGCCGGGTGGAGACAATTAAATCATGGGGATGGATTCCACCATACTGTTCTCGTGGTAGTGAATAAGTCTCACAAGATCTGATGGTTTTATAAAGGGCAGTTCCCCTGCAAATGTGCACTTGCCTGCTGCCATGTAAGACATGACTTTGTTCCTTTTTGCCTTCTTCCATGATTGTGAGGCCTCCCCAGCCATGTGGAACTGTAAGTCAATGAACTCTCTTTCCTTTATAAATTACCCAGTCTTGGGTATGTCTTTGTTAGCAGCATGAGAACAGTCTAATACAGGGAACAAAAACTCACAATGAAAATCACTGGAAAGCATTGAAATTGAGAGCCAGCAGATCGTAATTCCATGTATATAATAAAAGGCCAGAGAAAAGGGAGAGACTTCTGCAGACAGAGGTGGTCAAGCCTTGGAGGATCTATCCTTTAAAAGATGCCATACCTGAACGATTAGGTAGTGGAGAAGGAGGGAAGACATTTCGGAGATCCAGAAGGATCATCTTAACATTTAAAACAGATCCCTCTTCTGCCTAAAACACTTTAGTGTCTGTCCATGGGATTCAAATAAACTATAATCCTCTTACTATGATGTTTAAACCCAAGATGGTCCCTTCACACTTGTCTAAATTCATCTCACACCACTCGCTGCCTCTTCCACGACACTTCAGCCACATTGCTTGCCTCAGTCATTTCAGTTGGCCATAACAAAATACCATAGATTGGGCATTGTTCAACAACAGGAATTTATTTTCCCCCAGTTTTGGAGGCTGTACATTCAAGATCAGGGTGGCAGCATCGTTGGTTCTGGTGAACGCTGTTGTATTAGTCCATTTTGACACTGCTGGTAAAAACATACCTGAGATTGGGTAATTTATAAAGAAAAAGAGGTTTAATGGACTCACAGTTCCACATGGCTGAGGAGACCTCACAGTCATGGCAGAAGGTGAAAGGCATGTCTTACATTATGGCAGGCAAGAGAAGGAATGAAAGCCAAGTGAAAGGGATTTCCCCTTATAAAACCATCAGATCTTGTGAGACTTATTCACTACCACAAGAACAGTATGGGGGATACTGCCCCCATGATTCAGTTATCTCCCATAAAGACATACCCAAGACTGGGTAATTTATAAAGGAAAGAGGTTTAATTGACTCACAGTTCCACATAGCTGGGGAGGCCTTGCAATCATGACAGAAGGCAAAGAGGAACAAGGTCATGTCTTACATGGTGGCAGCAAAGAGGAACAAAGTCATGCCTTACATGGCAACAGACGAGAGCATGTGCAGGGGAACTGCGCTTTATAAAAGGGTCCCTTCCACAACATGTGGGAATTATGGGAGCTACAATTCAAGATGAGATTTGGGTGGAGGCACAGCCAACCCATATCACCTGTCTTCCTGGCTTGCAGATGGTGGTGCCTTCTCACTGTGTTCTCATGTGGCCTTTCTTCAGTGTGTGCATGGAGAGAGAGAGGTTGAGATTTCTCTCTTCCTTTCTCTTCTTATAAGGCCACCAATCCTACTGGATTAGGGCCCCACTCTTATAATCTAATTTAACCCTAATTACCTCCTAAACACCCTATCTCCAAATATAGTCACATTGGGGGTTGGGGCTTCAAAATATGAATCCAAACACAATTTAGCCCATACCATTGCTCTTCTTTCTTTTCTTCAAACCCAGTAGCTCTTTCCGGTCAAAATGCTTTTGCTTCCACAATTCCTGGAATGTTCTTTCCCTCCTAGCTCCACATCCTCCAAATCCCAGCTGCAATGTCACCTGCTCACAGAGGCCTTCCTTGGCCATGCAGTCTACTGAGACCCCATTTGTCATTGGCAATGTGAAGCAAAGCAGAAGTTATCTGAGTCCCTTTTAACCAAGGCAGTCCTATTT
Source organism: Symphalangus syndactylus (assembly GCF_028878055.3). NCBI lineage: Eukaryota > Metazoa > Chordata > Mammalia > Primates > Hylobatidae > Symphalangus > Symphalangus syndactylus. The sequence continues at coordinate 110,708,761 of NC_072436.2, read as the reverse complement.
TGCCTGCTTTATATACTGATATTCTATTTTAAATTTTCTATAGGGAAATAAGGGTTCTGTGGTTGGGGAGAGGGGTGGAGATGGAAAATATAGGTCTAGATCAATGATTCTTGGGTTATCATCAGAATCACCCAGGTAGCCTTTTAAAAATATCAACGCTCAGCCTGCACCCAAATCTCTGAAATTAGAATCTCTAGAGCACTGTCCAGGGAATGTTTATTTTTCAAATCTCCTCCCGGGGATACTGATGCCACTCAACAATCTGAGTTTTGGAGGCACTCTTCTAAGTTATCTCTGAAGTCCTTTCTCAGCCAGAGATTCTAGGATTCAAAATTTCCCTAAGATAAAAGACCAACAGACACTTTGAAAGAACCTACCTGTTCGAGGAAGGCCACCTCCCACTTCCACTCTGTTGATCTGGAAAATGAGTTTATCGTTGGAGGCTGCTCCTCTCTCTCTGGAATTTCTGTGTTCTTGCAGCTCTTTAACAGTTAAGGTGCTTTCAGCTGCAGATACTGGAATCTCAGATGCAACTAACCTAGACAACATAGCAATATGTTATCTTACATCAGAGGTGGAACGGGCCATGAATCAGCAGCTCAGCAATGTCATCGGAGACCCAGGATCTGTTCACATCTCCACTTTACCATTCTCAGCATTTACTTCAGCCCCAGCGGGAGGTATAATAAGATGGCTGAACATGTCCAGGCATCACGTCCAGACAGGACATTGTCCAGGGGAAGGAATAGCCTGTTCTTCCTGTAGTTCTGTCTTAGGAGAGAGAAAGATATACCCAAAGGACCCCCAGCATACTTCCCAGGCATTGATCAGCTAGAATTCGACCACCTGGTTGTCTCTAAGCCAACCATTCATAAAGAGACAGGGAGGAGGCCCTTAGACCACTCGGGCCCATCCGAGCTGGGAGCGCGTCTGCTTCTTGGGCAGCACATGCTGCAAGGCAGGGAAGGGTCGAGACGAACAAGATTGGTTCGTGTTAAGAAAGGGAAATGGGGTGAATGCTGTCCACCCTGATCTCTGTCCTGAGAGAGAGTGCACAGTGATAACTATTATTGCCATCACCCAAGGGAAGAAGGGTGTGAGGAGATAGTCATACTTAAAACAGAATAAAAGCTTGCAATAATTTCTCAGGCTCCAGATGCTCTTTATTACATAATGGTGATCATAAAAGACCTTAATGGGTATGATTCTCCCGGAATTTCTACTCCCTCTCAGAAGTAGGGCTGGGGAGGTCTTTGCATGCCAATGAGCAGGTAATTGGAGCCACAAAGAAAGAAGATGGTGCAGTGACTTCCTGGCTCAGCTCTTGCAGGGGAGAAAAACCAAAGAATGTCCTAGAAATGCCCAGGTCCCTACTGGCTAAAAGTGTAGGTCCACAGTAAGTGAGGAGTCCAGCCTAACACAGTTTCAGGTGCCGATGTGTTATTTCTTCATCTTCATCCACTCAATCTTTCCATGTATTAATCCAGGCATTAATTCAACAAGCTTCATGGAGTTCTACTTAACTGGTGATTTTTCTAGGCTTTGGAGATACCAAGATAAATGAGACAGTATTGATACATCTCTCTCTGTCTCACTAAGGAGTCTTGGTTAAATATGAAGTGTCTGCAGTTAGGCTCAGATTCAAATCCTTGCTCTGACACTGTCTAGTTGGATTTTATTGGTTTATCTCTTTCTCCCTCCTTCCTCCCTCCCTCTCTTTTCACACCTAAAAATGAATGTGTATATATATATATATATATATATAGCCAACCCCAGTGGGTTGCTATCAGGATTAGATGAGGTAGTGCAAGCACAGCATGCAGCTGAGTGTTCCCTGGCAAAGAGTAGGTGTTCAGTACATGCTTACTATTGTCCTGATAATTATTATTATTAAGCTGTGCCCCCAGCCCACATGGAGCTCAGAATCTAAACCTGATGTTATAGGAAAATGCCCATGATGAGAACATATGAAACTCTAAGCAATAGTACTCTCTTTTGAGGGGGTTGCAGGCTCTCCATGATTTAAAATTTAAGGAAAAGCCGCCATTTACGGAGCAACTACTATATGCCAGTCTGTGTGAGAGGGGATTAGGAGTGGTGTTTTGTTTAACCCTCAAAGCAGCAGAGCGAGGTAGAATTTTAGTATTGTCCTCAGTTTACTGATGAGGAAACTGAGACAAAAGTGGTTAAACTAGTAGCCGGAGGCTGTATATTTTTATTTGTGCTAAGGGGTGGAAAGATCCACCACTGACAGTTTAATTGCTTCAAAAGTTTGTGTTTTCTCCCCTCCTACTAAGCATTTTAAGTAATCTTTTATATTTAAGAGGTACAGTCCCCCCTTCCCTTCCAAATACATCTTTCTGTTATCTATGAATATGTACAATATCTACTTCCTTTTTTTCCTGTGAACATAAAATGTTGTGAAATCATCATTATGTTGAACGGTAAAATTCTAGAAATTCCTTGCTAATTATATGTTCACATTACATTTCTTAGGGATGGTTCTCCCCCAAGAAAAGGGAAGGTCAAAATTTTGAACGTTTTCTTGAAGGAAGCATTTCTATCTTTGGAAGAATAGCAATCCTGTACTGCAAAATACAGTTTCTATATTCCAGCAAATACTTTTGAACTGTTACCACCTGAAGAAGGTACACTAAATCTCTAAAGGATTAAACTTTCCAGCTTCCTGTAGTGATTATTCTATTGCAAATGTCCAAGTACTATAGGTCCCTGGTGACATTCACTGTAATGGAATATCTACCAGGAGTGGAGAGGATGAATAAAATTTTTTGTCAAGACCACTTCCTTTTTGTAATTTTAATTTTAATTTTAATTTTTTTGAGTCAGAGTCTCATTCTGTCACCCATACTGGAGTGCAGTGGCATGATCTTGGCTCCCTGCAACCTCCACCTCCAAGGTTCAAGTGATTCTCCTGCCTCAGCCTCCTGAGTAGCTGGGATTACAGGTGTCTGCTACCACACTCAGCTCATTTTTTATTATTAGTAGAGATGGTGTTTCACCATGTTGGCCAGGCTGGTTTCAAACTCCTGACCTCAGGTGATCTCCCGCCTCGGCCTCCCAAACTGCCGGGATTACAGGTGTGAACCACTGCACCTGGCCAACCACTTTTTTTTCTACTTCTTGTGGAGACTATGGAATATGTGACATACTATTTGAATTTGAGTCCCACCATTACAGTATCCAAAGTACAATTGGATTTTAATAGCTAATTTGGGTTTGAAACAGAGGTGACTTATCTAAGAGGACCACAGGAGATCTCAAAATCAGAAGAACTCTCCCTTAACTCCAGACTCATATTATTAACAGCTTATTGTGTATCACCAGCTGGATATTCCACAGATAATTCAAATTTAGCAAGCCCTAGTCTGATTTCCCCATCTCCCCACGTACATCTAATCAGCCTCCTGGATTACCTCCTCCATCAACAGTCAATACTATCCACCCTGTCCTGCACAGCAGAAGCCTGGAAAGCATCCTAGTCTTCTCCCGTTTTGACATCCCAAATATGAATCTGATCAATTTCATGTTCCTAATTGTTAAGACCCAGAGTGTTGTATCCTGCAGCGTATGGCTTAAGAGTCCAGTGGCATTTCTTTACTATGGACATGAAAGTTCTAGGATGCAAAATAAAAAGCTTGATTAGAAATGGAGCAGCAGAAAGAGATATTTCAAATACCAAAAACTGAGAACATGTTCGCAGTTGTTACATGCTGGGCACTAATTAACCATGATGGAGATGAACTCCAGTGTTCCGTTGTTTCACTGGGGGTGTAAGCCACAGCTCAGATGACATAGCAGGTATAGTGAATACTGTGGCTGTCAGCCTCTTCTCTAGGCATTGACAATGGTGTAAGTTGAACTTGGGCTCTCTCCTTGTGCTCCCACACCCAGTGATCAGAGCCTTAATAGAGAGGATTTTAAGTATCCATTTACTTGTCTGTCTCCTTATCTAAACTTGAGCAACTTGAATGCAAGAGTTGTGTCTAATGTCTCTCACATCAATAAGTCCTGGTACAGTGGGCAACACTTAGTCATTTAGTGCGTGCATTACTTTCTTGTGGCTGCCGTAAGAAGTGACCATACACTGGGAGGTTCAAGACAAAAGAAATTTATTTTCCCATGGTTCTGGACCCCAGTTATCAGAAATCAAGATGTTATCAAGGCCCTGCTTCCTCCAAGTGCTATTGGGAAGAACCCTTCCTTGCCTCTCCCCACTCCTGGTGGCTCCTGGCATTCCTTGGCTTGTAGCTGCATCACTCCAATCTCTGTCTTTGTCTTGATATGGTTTTTTTCCCCCTCTGTGTGTGTGTGTATGTCTCTGTAATCTCTCCTCTTCTTACAAGGACAGCAGCCATTGCAGTTATTGGATTAAGGGCCAACCCTAAATCCAGTACAATATCATCTTGAGATATTTAAGAACCTGTTTCCAGATAAGGTTACATTATGAGGTTCCAGGTGGACATGAATTTTGAGGGCACGAGACAAATATACAATAAATAGTAACTGCTATGATTTTTCTGTGATCCCCTTGTCTAGACAGATTCCTTCGTTATATACTTTCATTGAACCATGGTCCTTTTAATAAACAAACTTTATGAGAGTGGGACAATTGTGGATCTCGCTCTACTCATTATTTTATCCCTAGTACTCACTACTGTGCCTTTCACATAGTGGGACACAATAAATAACTGTTGAATAAATGAATGACTGAATTAATAGATAGATACATGAATAATTACTGACATAAATATGCTGCAGTTCCAATGCTGAGCTAGGAGGTTCCAACAAAGGCCTCAGAAGCTCTGGCTGCAGAGCCAGCCTTCACACAAGGTTCAGCTGGCTCTCTCTGGAACTGGTTGAGTTTGTTTAATGATATTATACAGTGTGCGTGTTTTACATGATCAATATATGTCACCCTAAGTGAACATGTCACCCAGCCTAATGGCTTCTGCAGGAACAGTTTATTGGGGTTGGCAGTCTCCTTTGTAGATGCCTGCTCCAGCGAGGGCAGCAGCAATGGGCCCAGGACCCTCAGTGCCCCTCACCTCCCTTGTGCTGTTTTTTGCTAAATGAAATATGACAAGAGAGTGGCTTCCAGTAATTGCAATAATTGACTGTAGAGAGTCCATGATTATGTCATTAGCTCCTCTCTGGTTAATGTATTATGATTGTGGCCATATTTCTCTGCTTTGGAAACCATCAAAATTGCATGAAGGGATGACCAGGATGGTGGAAAGCTGCCTTCACCGCTCCTCCCTGCTAGACCCCAAGTTTTATCATACTAGTGAAATGTTTAAAAAGTAAGGGCTATAGTAAGAAGACCTGGGTACCAGTTCCAGCTTGACCTTTCATTACCATGTGGTCACTGGTAAAAATGTTTAACTCTGAGATCTCTGATCTTCAACTCTCAGGGTTGGGGATTGGGAGAGATGACAATAGTCCATTCCCTCCCTACTACATATGATGATTGAGAAAATCCAAGTATGCCACTGTGCACATTACTAACATCATAGAATTCATATTATTTAAAATGCTTGCATTCTACCTGTTCATAGAGAGAGAATGATAGCCCAATGTTTATAATGTGCATACCTGGACATTACTCAGCTATTAGTTTCTTGGATAATTACAAAAAACAGAGACAAGAGACTATGGTCAGCAGATGATAAACTGGACCTCAGGATGTCTTTTATTTCAGAGTGGAAGCCTGTGCTAACAACCCTTTCCCTGATGAAGCAATGTTTCTTCTAAAAATGTAGAAATGCCAAGATTATCAGTGAAGGGAACATGACAGAAATCAACTAACCAGAGATGGCAAATGTACATTCATCACTCATTGCCTTATATCCTCTTCCTGAGGCTCTGGCAAGTATTACAGAAAATAATTGTTCTTTTTCCCATGGAGTTTTGAAATGAGTGGTGTAATGAAGAGTGTTTAACAACCCACTTTTGGTGAGGCTGGGGTGAACCCTGGTTCATAGCTGGCAGACACCCGTGGTATAAATTTTCCCATCATGGCTGACATCAAGCTACCAATGTAGCATTGCCAAATGCAGTTGGTAAGTGACATGCTCAGTCAGCTCTCATGAGCCTGTGTGAACTGACTTCCCCACGTCATTGAAGTCTTTTTCAATACAAAGTTCCAGAGCTCCACATCCAACCATTCAGAATTGCCACAGAAAAGTGAAAACATTTTGTTATGTCTTTTAATCATCTAATTTTACAGATAAATAGAGTTCCAGAGAAGATAAAGAAAATGTACAAAAATCACACAGCAAATCAGGGAGCTAAAACTCCAGTTTCCAGCATGCAGTTTCTTTACTCTGTGTGATACCTTTCCAGAGGCTTCATGGGAAGGTAGATGATTCTACAACCACCTGGCCAACAGTGGTTCAGAGAAGGATCTAGCACAGTTGCCAGATATCTTAATATCTATTTATTTATTTAAGCCTAACAACTCTATGACATAGGTACTATCGTTATACCTATTTGACAGCTAAGAAAATAAAGGCTTAGGGAAGTCACATAGCTTTCCTGAGGTTGGAGGGTGACCAAGTGGTGGAGCTATAAAAATCATACTTCAAGATGCAGGCTCTTGACTACTTGCCTTAGGCAGCTTCTGACATGACTCCAATAATTTCCACCAGCTGGTATTTGTGGTCTTGTGCAATTCCCTCCCCTTGAGGGTAGACCGGATTGAGTGGCCTGCTTCTAATAGGCAGAATACAGCAAAGGCAATGAGATATTATTTCTATGATTAGCTACAAAAGACTGTGACTTCCATCTTGCTGGTACAGTCATTACTTAGCATACACAGAGGATTGGTTTTAGGACCTCCATGGACACCAAAATCCACAGATGCTCAAGTCTCTCATATAAAATGACTTGGTATGTGCACATAACTTATGCACATTCTCTCACACATTTTAATCATCTCTAGAGTACTTATGTGTAATACTGAATAGAAGGTAAATGCTATGTAAATATTGTTATACTGTATTGTTTTTATTTGTATTACTTTTTTTTAGTATTCTTGATTCACAGTTGATTGAATCTGTAGATGCAGTGCCCACAGATACATAGGGGCACCTTTATTCTGTCTTCTGTCTTCTCTATTGCTTACTCTGATGAAGCTAACCGCCATGTTGTAAGATAGTCTATCTAGTGGCCCACATGGCAAGGAACTGAGAAAGACATCTGGCCAATAGCTCTTGGGGAACTGGGAGCTTAGTCCAATAGCCTGTAAGGTTCTTAACTGCCAACAACCACATTTGTGAGCTTGGAAGTAGATTCTCACCCAGTCAAACCTTCAGATGAGTCTGCAACCTCATCCAATGCCTAGACTACAGCCTTTCAAGAAACCCTCAAGACAAGGGTACCATCTAATTTATGCCAGGATTCCTGACCCACTGAAACCGAAATAATGCTGTTATTTAAGCTGCTATATATTGAGGTAATTTGTTAGCAATAGATAAGTAATATAAAAAGTCTATCTAGAGTTAAACATTAAAATAGGATAACTTGGGTGACAAAGCTACTTAGCTACACTAAAACTCAATATTTTCTTCTTTAAAATTGGGGGTAGGGGGTGTCACAACAGAACGTGCTATACAGGTAAAGGGTTGTTGGGAAATGGAATGAGGTAATACAAAGAAAGTGCTTAGTACACAAATCAAAAGCATCTAAAATATGACTGGAAACCAATTTCTGGCCTCAAATCCTTGAAGTAGTGTATAAACAGAATGGGAAATAAGAGGTAAGGCAGATATGAGGTGAGACGAACCAGGAGGGATTTCTTATTTTCATGAGCAGGACAGAAATGAGTGAGTGGTGTTTGAACTTAAGGAATAGGCCCAGAGAAGATCCTACAGTGTGTCAAGACATTGGGAGATGTTGGGATAGATAATGTCTGCAATGCAGGCAAGGACTGCACCATTTATTCTCCATAAAAATCTCAGCAGGCTGTGTACTTTTCCTTAGAAAAATGAAACTAACTGGTAAATAGATATCATTATACATACCATGTAACCACAGGATATAATTATAGACTGCAGTCATCCACACATCACAGAGAAAATGGAACTTGTTTTGGCACAACCTTCTCAGCCCACCAAGCTTGTATGTGAACTTAGTGCATCTCTTTTGATGCCACTGGCTGACAGTTTAACTTATGCATCTACCAAAAATATTGAGAGCCCTTGATCAGCAGATCTTCGTTGAAATAATAGTCAGAAATAACTTTTTTTTACAAAACAGAAATTATATTTTTTCTGGTTAGATAGGAATGGGATCTTTGTTCCCAGATTATAATATCTTGGTGGCTAAAAAGGCAAACTTGAGAGTAGACTGTCTAGGTTTAAACATGGCCACATAATTTTACCATCAGTGTGTCCCTGGAAAAGCAGCTCCATCTCTCTGAACCTCAGTTTCCTCATCTGACAAAAAGTGATAACATTCCCTAACCTCACTGTGGTTTTGATAATAAAATGAGTTTTGGTGTGCAAAAGCTACTTAGTGCAATAATTGGCATATGGGAGGGAGGCCAATGAATAAGTAGTCTGCTTCGTTTTGTTTGTTTTATTGTAAGCATGAAAACAAAATGCAACACATTAAAAAATTCTCTAGGTCGGTGTGTTTGCAGTCTGTGATTTGCAGAATAATGTTAACTGGCGTTGAGCAAAATTAGAAATGATAGAAGAAAAGGAGGAAGGAGGAAGAAAAGAAGAAATGAAAGAGGAAGGAAGTTGTTTATTTTATTTTTGTTATTCTTATTTACTATGGTTTCATAGTAAAATAAGTTTAGAAAAACATGAACATTTAGAAGAAAAAATTTTTAGGAAAGATTTTATGTATTGCAGGATTTTTCAGAAACTTTGCAAATTTGCATGTGACTCTTCAAGAGAACGATAAAGTGTGTGATGTTTTTATAATTTTATTTCAACACAGAAACTCTTTTTTTCTCCCTAGAATTCATATTAACGTATTACTGAAACCTGTTTTAGGGGACATACTTTAGAAACCATTGCTGTGGGATTATCACAGCCTGATCATATATTCTCCACTAGAAATTCTGGTCATTTATAGCAATGTTCCTCATAACCAGAGCAGTAAATAGAATCTATTCTGTGATTTGCTTTATTCTCTTTCTATACTTTCAGTCCTATAAAAGCCATCTAAATTTTTGGACCACCAGATAGCCTGTTTTTGTTAACTGTTCTCCTGGCCTTGCAGCAGAAAGTCTGAATTTCCACTTTGATTTTTGCATTTACTGCATCAAATCTCCCTGCCACCCTCTCCCCTCTCCCTTAACAGGGCTGTCAGTACTAAGTGGGCAGTTTGCTCAGGGTTCTGACTTGAGGATAGAAGGCATCCACTTTCCTGGTCTCTGTGCTTGTGTGATACAACAAAACTTGAAAGGGCTGAGTCCCCAAAACTTTGGTCCTCCTAGACAATGATCCAGAGTGTCACTCTGGTTGAACACCTTCAGGAGCAAGATTCCAGGTATGTCAAGTTCTGGTCCTTAGAGAGCAGGGACTAGTGGCCCAGGATGAAATGCATGCATTTCTTCATGAAGAAGGAGATTATTCCTCCAGCTATAAGTGTCTCTCCTCCAGAATAAACCTGGAGACTGCAAAATGTCAGCCAGTTGCTTCAACAATAGCTGACGGCAGAAACCAGAATTGCCCCTTGTAGAATGGGTCCATGGCTGAACCCAATAAATATTCCTGCCATAGCCTCAGATTCCCTTTTTTCTCCTGAGGCTTTCATCTCCCTATATTCTGATCCACCCTGAGTTGTTTTCCTGTATCTCCTCTCAGCTGACTGTCAGCTAATCCCTAAAAATGTTAAACTGCTTGCTTTAGTGTAAACTGATTTAAAAGAAAAGATGCTAGCTAAACAGGCTAAACATTATCAGAGAATCATATTAGATAGGGTACTCCAAGACAGACAAGCCGTAAACCTCCCATAAAGCCATAATTGTGGCACAGAAGAAAGAGAGGAAAACAGTGATAAGTTGAAATCCTGGTTCTGCCAATTTATTTCTTCTTTAGTGTGCATTTATTCACTAAATACATACTGAAAACAAGCTCTGTACCCTGGTTGGGTACTATGTTGGGTGCTTAGAGTGGTGAACAAAACATCCTGCCACCAACCCTGTCATGGTAGGCTTTACCAAGCTAAATAATTATTGTATGACCATAAACTTGTAATAAAGCTGTGATGGTAAATAATAGGATTTAGTGATAGGGAATATGTAGAATATCTTAATGTAGACAGAATGGTCAAGGAAGTTCTCTCTGAGGAGGTGGCACGGATGCTGAAACTTCAAGGATGACAAAGGAAGAGCTATGCAGCTGTGCAGAAAGAGTGGGAAGGAGTGCATTCGAGGTGAAGCAGCACATTTGCAAATGAAATAAGGAGAGAAAGAGATTGGCTTGTCTGAGGGAGTGAAAGAAACCCAGTATGGATGTAATAAACTTAGTGAGAGAGCGAGTGCCAGAAGATGAACTTTGTGTTTCACCTATCGTTGATAGAACAATGCTGTATAACAAACAACTACAAGTTCCAGTGGTTTTTAACATTATATTTATTGTTCATGTATCTGGGGTCAGCTCGGGATCAGCTCTAAGTTCTGTTTCACAGGTCTCTTATCTTCTGACAGTGTAGTCCAGACATGTTCTCCAGAAATGGCAAAGGCACAAGGATGTAAAAAAGCATGCAATGCCCCTTGCAGACTTAGTCATGCAACCAGCTTGCCATTATATTTTATTAGTAATGCACATCACAAGCCTGATCTCTGAGGCAGCATAGGCAGATATGGTATACTTACATGGCAAGGGATCTGAACACCAGGAAGGGTGGAGAACTGGGACCATTGTTGCGCCTTCCACAATTAGAGAAACAGGAAGATAGAAACTATTCCAATTAAGTCTCTGAAGGCCAATGTATGAAGTTAGATTTTATTCTATGTACTATGAGAAGCTATTAAGCTGGTCATCTATTGACCATGTGACCTTGGAAAACTCCTCAGTGCTCTTGAATATTTGTCTCCTCATCTATAAAATCTGTGTATATTGGGGATGAGGGAGCGGTTGATTCTCAAGTAAGATACTCAAATTCTTTGAACCTTGTAATATTTATGTGCAAAAAAAGAACTAATCATGTATATATATCATATGATTATTGTGAGATTTAAATAAGATTATGAATGTGAAAGTGCTATGTAAACTGTGAAATGCTCTGCACTCATCATTTCATATACTGTTTATAGCAATTCTGCAAAATGAGGTTAACATTTCATAGATGAGGAAGCTGAAACTTGGGGTTGTTAAATAACCTGTATTTCGTTCCACAGTGAGGAAAAAGAGGAGGAGCCAGGGTGAAACACTCATCCGTCTGATTCCGAAGCTCCAAGTCTTCAATTAACTATAAATTAAATAAGTTGCTTCCCTCTATGAGGAATTGGCTGCAGTAGCACCTGTAACAGAGATTATTGGCTTTGCAGGAAGTGATGGGTGTGATTTAGACCTTTGCCAGACGCTGCTGAGCTCAGCAATAGTTTCTTATCCCAGGCAGGCCAGTGGCCAAGATCTAATTCACCAGGGGCCATCCTAGCTGATTGGTTCATCAATAACCCATTATCTCTGCCATTGTAAATATCTCGGAAAGAATGTGACTTTCAGGGAAGAATATCCAAGCATACCCAGGCTGCAGCCTGTCCATAGCATGGATGTCCGGGAAAGAAAAAAAATATATAAGCCTTTTCTGGCTTTACGTGGCAAAATGTTACAAAATCCCCCTGCAGTCTCTGACAAGGGGGAACTGGTTGGAACCATCTGAAGATAGGGTCTTTCCTTAAGGAATATGTCATATTTGCCACTCCAACTGGCAGGATAAAAATGATACTCATAAAATAAAGCGATGGCTTCCATCCCCTGGACCACAGAGCAGCAGAGGGCTGGATGCATAAGAAACAACCAGTGATCTTGTCTGTAAAACTGATTCTCCAGATTTGTCCCTAGACGTTCTCATTTAGGAGATCTGGAGTCAAGCCCAGAAATGCAGGGTTTTATTTGCACCCAGTGATTCTGATGTTCTGATGCAGAGCCACGTTTGGAGACCACTAATAAAATCCAGTTTTCATTTAACAAACATGGCCTGAAAATCTATTGTGAGTCAGACCTTCCTGTTGAATGCTTAGACAGAGATGAATTAAACACAGCTTCTGACCTCAAGGATCTCACAGATCAGTTGGCAAGACAAATACATGGGTATATAGTGAAAAGTCATCATCGGAGCTTACCTAGGTTTATTACACCAACAAGACACCCCAGCTGCACAAAAAGACAGCCCATTGGTGGTCTGTTTCTCCCACACACTCCCCAACTCAGCTTTCATTTTCATTAAATACTTTCCTCTTCAGTGCTTTGCCTTATCCTTCACACCTGATTCCATGGTTCTGACCATGGCTTCTCACTCCAATGGTAATTTGGAAATTCTCACTCTACAATCTCACTCAGGCTGACTGGGACAGACGTTCTGGTCAGTCCCAATCAATACAGAGGAGTGTTCTACCACCGTGCTTCCCACTCCACTTCTGTGCAGGGAGGAAAACCCAAGATACCCTTGAGCCCTCTAACAGGTAGGAATAAATGGCACAGAAGCACACGAGAGGCATTGGCTCATTCTCTCTTACCCAGATGTAGAGAAAGCCATTATCCCTCACTCAACACTAAGAGGATTATGGACATGAACACAATCATACCTGGGAAATAGGGAACAGTGATGATGGTCCATTTTGTTAACTAAAAAGAGGCTTTGTTTTCTCCAAGCTGTAGAATAATTTGGGAGATAAGGTTGACATTTTTCTTTGGAAGCAAGTGGACTTCTGTCTAGGCATTCAGCATTCTCAAAAATAAGGCTCTTTGCAACTTTTAAAAATTATTGCCCTCTGCTTAGATGCCATGTAGGAGCTGAGCCCAGGGAGGAGGGATGGTGGAGGTGCTGTCCAGATATCAAAGCAGGAACCAAACTGAAGAGGTCACTGAAGTCTTTTTTTTTGAGACAGAATCTTGCTCTGTCACCCAGGCTGGAGTGCAGTGACACAATCTCAACTTACTGCAACCTCTGCCTCCTGGGTTCAAGGGATTCTCCTGCCTCAACCTCCTGAGTAGCTAGGATTACAGGCATGCACCACCACGCCCAGCTAAGAAGTCATTTTTTTTAACCCATGTTGGGTTTCCACCTGATGCCAAGCATCAATCAAGTACAAGGGTGCTTACTGCAATGACTTTGTAACAGTAAAAATTTGGGAGAAAGCTATCTAATGCAGATTTATTAATATCTGCTACATATACAGAGTGAAATAAATGCATGTGACTATTTAAAAATAATGAGATCTCTAAGGTTTACTAACTGAAAAAAAAAGATTGGCTGGGTGTGGTGGCTCATGCCTGTAATCCCAGCACTTTGGGAGGTGGGGGTGGGAGGATCACTTGAGGTCAGGAGTGCAAAGATGTGGTGGTGTGTGCCTGCAGTCCCAGGCCAAGGTTGGAGGATCACTTGAGCCCAGGAGTTTGAGGCTACAGAGAACTATGATTGTGCCACTGCACTCCAGCTTGCAAGACAGAGCAAGACTGTGTCTCAAAAAAAGATAAATAATTTTTTTAAAAAAAGATAAAGAAAAAAATATTCAAAACACTATGTATAGGGTGTTTCTATTTGTAGTAAGAAGATCACACACACACACACACACACACGCACACACACAAAACCTATGGACAGTAATTTCTTTCTTAAGAGGAACTGTGAGAAGGAGTTGAAGGTGGTGTTTACTTTTTAAATTTTTTATATGTAGTACTATCTTGTTAAAAAAATAATGGTAATGGGCATTACTTAAGTGGAAAGGTTATAGAGTTTTGTTTTTAACCTTATATATAATACGTCTCTGCATATTTTAATAATGAATATATTATTATGTACATATACCAAATAAAATATCTGCCTGTATATACTACTACATTATATACCAAACTATATTGAACTTACCAGTTTATTTATCTTATTCATTGGAAATATTATTATTATATTAGTATAATTAGCATATTATAATTAGTAATATTGAAATTATCAGCTTATGTATTTATTAATTGATAGGATTATTATTCATTGATCACTTATTGATAACTGAAGCATGTAATACAGTGCTGGAACTTAGCAGATTACCCAGCAAATGTCTATTATTGCTGAGTCAAAGAGACAGCAGCTCCATTATTTTTTAACAGATCAACTCTCAATGTCACTTTTATGGAGCAAGATTCTTATTTCTTTACATGCTTTTTTTCTACCATTTCAAGCAGGCAAGACCTTTATTCAAGGATTCATTCATCCATCCAACAGACATTTATCATGCTATTCAGGAACAACAAGAAAAGAACAATAAAGACAGCACAATGAAGCCTCCTGCCTTGCTCCTACACTTGAGCTTCTGGGTTTATATTCTTTTGGAGAGAAAAAAAGACATTGTGGAAGGAGATTTTGTGTCCCCATAAAAGTGATCCCATACCCAGAAATGACCCCACACTGGCTTAAGCCTGGCATTTGCAACATCAACTCATGCCACTCACATGGAGACACCATTTAGGGCTTCTCAGATGAAAGCTGAGTATTTAAATGTTATTTGTGGGGGAAATGCCATTGACCATACACACCTCTCCTTTCTACTCAAAAGACATAATAAAATGACAGTAAGGATTGACAAGGTGTTAGCAAAAAGGACAGAGAATATGGGCTAGAAGAAAGTAGAAGATGGGAAATAAAAATGAAGGAAGTTACAACCTTAATGTTTGAAGAGGGGATATCTGAGCAGCTAATTCCTCCTATGAAACTCCTGAGAGCCGGGCACAGTGGCTCACACTTGTAATCCCAGCACTTTGGGAGGCCGAGGCAGGTGTATCTCCTGAGGTCAGGAGCTCGAGACCAGCCTGACCAACATGGTGAAACTCCATCTCTACTAAATGTACAAAAATTAGCCAGGCATGGTGGCACATGCCTGTAGTCCCAGCTACTCGGGAGGCTGAGGCAGGGGAATCGCTTGAACCCAGGAGGTGGAGGTTGCAATGAGCCAAGAGAGCACCATTGCACTTTAGCCTGGGCAGCAAGAGTGAAATGCTGTCAAAAACAAACAAACAAACAAACAAACAAAAAACCCTGAGAGTTTCCTACTGGGAAGAAAGAATTTCCTACCTAGCCTACCTAATCAGCTTCCTTAACCTGAGAGCAGTGAGGACCGAGGCTGAAAGGAGATAGCTTTTGTAGACCGTGATTAGACTGTCTGTTTACTCCATAGATCTTCATGGCCACTGCTAGAGCTTGAAGATTCATTTACTGAAGAAACTTTACAAAGAGCCTCTAGATGCAGGGACATAGGGCACAGTTGAGAGCTGAGTTTCTCTACCTCCAGAATACCAGCCATCAGGCGCTCATCTTCTAGGGCACAAAAAATGGAAGCCTTATTTCTGGAGAATCCCAGGGAAGCAAATCCCTGATCTCTATTATTGACATTTTGGGTGCCTTAATAAAAAGTATGCAACACTGAATGGTTAAAGTGAAACATATCAGATAACCACCATCCTCTCGCCATCATTCATTGCAGAGATGTTTTTGTTTGTTTGTTTGTTTGTTTGAGATGGACTCTTACTCTGTCACCCAGGCTGGAGTGCAGGGGCACCATGTCGGCTCACTGCAGTCTCCGTCTCCTGGGTTCAAGGGTTCAAGCAATTCTCCTGCGTCAGCCTCCTGAGTAGTTGGGATTACCGGTGCCCACCACCACACCTGGCTAATTTTTGTATTTTTAGTAGAGACGGGTTTCTTCATATTTGTCAGGCTAGTCTCAAACTCCCGACCTCAGGTGATCCACCCACCTCAGCCTCCCAAAGTGTTGGGATTACAGGCGTGAGCCACTGAGTCTGGCCAGAGATTTTTTAATGCATTCTTAAATATATGAACAATCTTTCAAGGACCAACAGACGTTAGAAGGAAGGCTTTGGGATGAAAGAGTGATGCCCTAATAAAAGGACCCAGAGAGAAAAAAGAACAAATAATCCAGAGAGAAGAAGAAATTTACAAACAAGTTATCTCCAAAAGATAAGAGCAAGACATCACATTTGTAAAGCAAGAAAAAAAAAATAGGTGATTGCAGGGAGCAGAATCAAAGAACACAAATAAGGTGAAAATTTTTTTTAATATTGTAGAAAAATTTTTAGAAGTCAAGAGTGTTTAGAGAACAAATTCAAATAAATTTCCAGAATATAAAATAAAAAGACAGAAAATAGACAATTTGAGTTAAGCATATGTTTAAAAAATCAGAAGGAAGTCTAATACTCAAATAATAGATGTTTCAGAAATAAAAAACAGAAAATAAAAATGAGAGGGGATTATCAAAAAACAACAAAACACTTTCTAGAACTGAAAGATGTGTGTTTTCATGTCAAGTGTGTCCATCTTCAGCTAAGGAAGGAAGGAAGGAAAAAAAAGACAAAAGGAGTAAGGGAGAGAGAGAAGAATTCCACACCCCCACCATGATGTATTATTATGGAATTTCAGAACATTTAAGACACAGGATGGTCATTAAAATATTTCAGGAATGGGATAGAAATGGGGAGAGAAGCAACATGTCACATACAAAAGAATAAGAATCAGAATGGCATTAGAAATCTCAATGGAAACATCACAGGCTAGACGACAGTGTATCAATGTCATCAAAATTTTAAATAAAAAATAATTTTCAACTTAAATTTCTATACCCAGCCAAATTATCAATCCAGTGAAAAGGTAAAATAGAAAATTTTCCAGTATGTAAGTATAAAAAAGCCTTCTGTTCATGCACCCTTATTCAAGAAACTCCCAGAAGATGAGCTTTAACACAGTGGAGTAGTAAATCAAGAAAGATAAATATACAAGATCCAGTACACAAAAGACCCAACACAGGACTAAAGAAGAAAACAGATAAGAGAGGGCAGCTGTGCCCAGGCTAGAGACCAAACAGAGGAAGAAGGATGTTTATGGACTGTTTTTTGTGTTTGGGTATGAGCATTTGGTAGAAGTGTTTGTGCTTCATGTATCAGTTGCAGTATGTGTCAGACATTATGCTAATCACTGAAATTGCATACTTTAATTATCATATTATGTGGAATATAATTATTGTATGTTTACTATTATAAAATTGCTATTATTTATGTTATTATTAAGTTATTGTTACCTCACCAGAGGAAAATATCTAAATGAGTTTCCACCCTATTTTAAAGATTTTGAATGAAAATACAAACTGTAAGATTAGCATAAATTTTGCTTTGAAGACCAAGAGGAAGGTATCAGCTGGAACTCATCCACAATGAGAGATGTAACTGCCTGACAACAGACATAAGCCATGTAAGAAAAGAAAGAAAATAAACTAACCTCAAACATGGATCCAAAATAAAAAGGAGCAGGAAAGATGATTCAATTATAGGAACTGATGTATGACTGTGCTACTCCCCACAAGGGCAAATCTACCTGTCCCTGGGTTAATAACAGCAGGGATTCATTTATATG
Organism: Symphalangus syndactylus; assembly: GCF_028878055.3. Taxonomy (NCBI): domain Eukaryota; kingdom Metazoa; phylum Chordata; class Mammalia; order Primates; family Hylobatidae; genus Symphalangus; species Symphalangus syndactylus. Next base: position 110,691,148 of record NC_072436.2, on the reverse strand, counting down.
GTGAAAGCTAACAATTCTCCCCTGAATACCAGAATTCCCTGTCCACAAACAGCTCAAATGTCATGGGTGGACCCATAAACAGAAATGCAAGGCTGTCGTTTGACAAGGACAGAAGTAGCAGCATATAAAATCGTTGTCTGGAAGAGTGGTCCATCCACCCTCCCTGAAGAACTAAAATCTTTCTACCGAAAGAGTCTCGTGGGAAAAGTAGGAATTGGCCAGGTGGGAGAAGCTGACACGGTATCTGTGGTGAATGGGAGTGCAAATTTGAATACACACGATCATAAAACAGGAGAGACAGGAAAAGAGATGAAAGGGCTGTAGACAGACTGCAAATGATCTCAATTTTCACATTTCATAAAGGTAACTGCTAAAGTTTATTCCAATCACACTACAGGGCAGGTATTAGGCTAAGCGCTTATTTTATTTAATATTCGTTCCTGAGTTATTTGCCTAAGTCCACTTTATAGACTGAGAAACTGCCATGCAGAGACAAATAAGTATTCCGTAAGAGGTAAGAAAGCCAGAGTATTCCTAAATGCAAGTATGGGTTATTTGACGAGAGCAGGAAATATTTGGAATTTAAAACTGGATTTTGAGGCTGGGTGCTGTGGCTCACACCTGTAATCTCAGCACTTTGGGAGGCTGAGGCGGGCAGATCACTTGAAGTCAGGAGTTCGAGACCAGCCTTGCCAACATGGTGAAACTCCATCTCTACTAAAAATACAAAAATTAGCCGGGCATGGTGTCCCGTCCCTGTAGTCCCAGGGAGGCTACTTGGGAGGCTGAGGCTAGAGAATCACTTGAACCTGGGAGACAGAGGTTGCAATGAGCCGAGATCGTGCCACTGCACTCCAGCCTGGGTGATAGAGCAAGAATCAGTCAAAATAAAATCAATACAGTACAGTACAGTACAGTACAGTACAGTACAGTACTATACAGTACAATACAGTACAATACAGTACAATACAATACAATACAGCAAAATAAAAAACAACTGGATTTCAGGAAGGACAGTTGTACTGCTGCCGCCACTGTCAGGAGCAGAGTCTAGAATGCATAGTCCTGCATGGCATTTTACTAGCCTGACGCTTGTTAATTACTGTGCAAGTTACTTTCATCTTATTTGCTGACATAGGGAAAAGACAGAGGAAATGGACGCGGCTCTCAGTTTCACAAGCCTGGATTCGGGCTTCCCGATAGATCGTACACTGCAAGAAGTGAACTGGACAGATTGACTCTCTGGTCTGTTGAAGCTGGAGAAAGTTCAATAAGTCAGCTGTCAGCGTAGAGTCCCTTGCAGGCTCAGGAATTTCAATTTCAAAGTACAAGAGATTGAAGTTTCGAAACACAAGATCATCAAAAGCTAATGATTCCTGAATTCTGCTAGGGGCGTGGAAGCAGGTGAGAAACAGTGGCTATCAGAAAGGTGAGACACTTCTTGCACAAGATTAATTCTGCAGGCGTTGTGAGGAGAGAAGGGAGCTTGAACGTGAGGGGTGGGCCCCCTGAGATATTTCAAAGGTGTGGGAAGGGCCTTGTATTCATACCTGCTCTCATCTCTGTTGCTCCCTGGCCAAATAGGTGAATCTCCAAAGAGAAAACAGAATCACTGAAAAGGCAGGTGACCCTCAGCAGGAATAGAGCTGAAGCTGTCTATTAAAGAACTAAGCCTTATTGCATGAGAGGGTTTTCCAGACACTGTACCTTTGTATGGTACAGGCTTGAGGATTTTATGTTCTAAAGATAAGGTGAACAGGTCATCTTGATTCCCCAGAACAGCCCCCCTTTTATGCCTGCTGTCCCACTCATGTCAATAGTGAGCCTTTCAAATGGATTCCAGTTTGTTTCACTCAATATGATGTTTCTGAGATTCATCCTTTTTGTTGAAAGTAGTTCTTTCTTTGCTATTGCTGAGTACATATAAAAAAATACATACTGCATGATTTCATTTAGATGAAGATCATGAGCAGGCAATGTTAATTTATGATGACAGAAATGAGAAAAATGGTTACCTTTAGTTAAGTAGGGAAGGTGGCCAGTGACTACGAAGGGTCTTGTTGGAGCTTTCTGGACTGAGGAGAATTGTTTTCTATACTGCTCCGGGTGGTGGTTACATGGGTTAATATATATGCAAAAATGTATCAAGATATACAGTAAGATTTATACATTTACTTTGTAGAAATTTCATCTGAATAAAAAGTGTCCTGGTTTAGACAATAAGTTATGTGGCCACTTTATTTAATAGAGTCTCCTTTCAGCCAAAAACTTGAGTGGGTTTCTATGCTTGCCAGCTGTTTCTTTAGCTCAGACGGTGGAGTTTTTCCTATAAAATGGGCTGTACAGTGCTTCCAGGACTTATATACAGCGACTTCAGGCTTACTCATCACTGGGTTATTCCCTGATTTTGCATTCAAGTTTTGTAAACAAGCAGATATAAACTCCTACTGTGTGTGGGACCTACGGCATGACCAAAAACTTGCAGAAAGGGTTTTTAGTTCTTTAGGGCAAAGTGTCGGTGATGTCACCTCCTATCTCATGGTCTTGTTCTCCTAATATTTCCTTGACTGCTGCAAGGTACCAAGTGAGTGCAGGGCTCAGCATCTGAGAGTAGATCACTGCCAGCGTCCCGTATCTGGACTGAATATATCTAAAATGCCACCTACTAGTCATATATGGAATGAGCTCACATCTCCAAGATCAATATCCGAGGCAACTATTGAAACAGGCATAACAATGGGTTTCAGCCAATGCTTAGGTCACTTGAGGGTTAAGAAATGCCATGCCTTCCATTTTTACAGCTAACCCTATTCTCTTACCCTATGCAGAAGGCAGGCACCATTCTCCCTAAAGGTTCAGGGAAATCCAGGTATTGGAATGAAATTGAGACCTGCACTATCAATAAGAGAAAAGGAATAGCCAATTTGCTAGACTCTGAAACCTCTGCACCTAAGCAGCCACAAGAGGAAAGAGATTAGGGCCTTTTCAATTCAAGAGACAGCGAGATGAACACAGAATAAAGGCAGGACTTCCAAACTGTACTGGGAGCAGAGGAGGAGACAGCGGAAGAAGGCGAGGCTTGTCACAAAAGGCTGAAAGCCAGAAGAGACTAGAAGATTCAAAGCAGACCAGAATGTCTGCATCCATTTAAGGTTGGGAGTCTGCAAAGTTAGTTAAAGAAAGTCATCCTTAGGCATTGGGAAAATTCAATTTTCATCACAGGTCCTGATGACATTTCCTTTAAACGCCAGATTCAATAGCAAGATATACCTTCAGGGGGAAAAATTCTCTACAGTAAGAAGGCCAGATAAGGAAACGAGTTAAAAGCTCCTTTTCCTGCTATGCAAATACTCTCCAGTAACACTAACAATATAAATATATTTCTGCAAGATACCAAGTTTTCTCAGTCACAGGTTTATTTGGGAAGATTTCTATCCACTCTTTACTTCTAAATTGAACACCTTGTGACTGAAAATTTAAAGGTATTTTTCTCCAATGGAAAGGTCTGTGTTCGACGTTCAAAATCCAAGGGACAGAACACAGGTGGCAATTCGGTCTCTGTTGTGTCCGCAGATCTGGATGAACTGGAAATATCATACCAAGGTCTCATAGAGATGAACGAATGAGTAAATGTCACTTTGCCCACACCTTCTGCCCACATAGATAAAGAGACAGGCCAAGAAAAAAGGGACTCATGAAAGGTCACTCCACTGGGGACAATACCTGATTATCCGTCATCCATTTCTGCAATCGTTCCACCATGCCATGAGTCAACAGCAAAGGAAATATTGAGAGATCACCCCTTGGTAAATGTCAGTTCTTGAGCAAACCACTCAGGACAGAGATTTCTTATTATGGTGGAGCCGTATGGTAAGAACATAAACTCTGGAGTCGGACAGACTCGGACTGAATCTCTGTAACTTTTCTCTCTGCGTCTCATTTGTAAAGTGGAAATGATAATTCCTTACTTGCTGGGTGATTATGCATATAAGTCAGATAACATGGGCAGAGCACTTAGTACAGAACCCTAAACAGGAGATACTTGGATTTGCCATCAGCGGTATGAGTTTCCTATGGTTGCTGTGAAAAATTATGACCAATTTAGTGGCTTAAAACTGCAGAAATATATCATCTGACATTTCTGGCGGTCAGAAGTATGCAGTGGCTCAACTCAGTCTTGGCAGGGCTGTGTTCCTTCTGGAGGTGCTAAGAAAAAATTCATTTCTTTGCTTTTTCCTTCCAGTTTCTGGAGGTTCCTATATTCCTTGGCTCATGGCCTCTTCCTCTATCTTCAAAGCATCAATGTGGCATCCTCAGATTTCTCTCTCTGTCTCTCTCCCCATGTCTCTTTTAGTCATACTTACACACACAAACACACACACACACACACACATTCTTTCCATTATCACATCTCCTTTCCTCTAATTGTGATCCTCCCCATCCCTCCTTCTGATAAACACCCTGTGATCACATTGGATCCCAGTTAATCCAGGATAATGTCCCCATCTCAAGATCTTTAACTTAATCGCACTTGCTAAGTTCCCTTTCCCACATGAAACAATAATATATTCACAGGTTCTGGGGACGAAGACATGAGTGTATCTGAGGGGGACGTTATTCAGCCTCTCACAACTGTTATTGCTTTTATTGGCGATATGGCTTGACCCTGTGTCTTCACCCAAATCTCACCTTGAATTGTTATCCCCATAATCCCCACGTGTAAAGGGCGGGACCAGGTGGAGGTAAGTGGATCACAGGTGTGGTTTCCCCCATGCTGTGCTTGTGATAGTGAGTGAGTCTCACAAGATCTGATGGTTTTATGAGCGTCTGACAGTTCCCCTGCTTGCACTCGTTCCATCCTGCCGCCCTGTGAAGAAGGCGCCTGCTTCTCCTTTGCTTTCCACCATAATTGTAAGTCTCCTGAGGCCTCCCCAGAAATGTGGAACTGTGAGTCAATTAAACTTCCTTCCTTTATAAATTACCCAGTCTCAGGTATTTTTTCACAGCAGCATGAAAACAAACTAATACAATTGAGTTGGTAACTTTTCAAGCAATACCACTCAGGAAATCTGGATTCAATATGCTGAGATTATTTTTTCAAATTTATGTTGTTTTTAAATGTTGGTATTTAGTTATTCATTTTTTTTTCAGTCTATTGATGTGTCACCCAAAATAGACCTCTGTTCCACAAGTGGTCCCCATGTAACATTTTGGGAGACTAGCGATACCAGCTGTTGCTCTTCATAATGGAGGAAAATATTCAAAGTCCATAATTTTTGGTTCTCAGTTGCTTCAAATTAGGAAAGAGGGGTCGGTGATATCTAAAGCAGTAGTTGTAAAGAGATGGAAATAAAGAAGATGGAGGCATGGCTGAGCTTGGTGGCTCACGCCTGTAATCCCAGCACTTTGGGAGGTGGAGGTGGGTGGATCACTTGAGGCCAGGAGTTTGAAATCAGCCAGGCCAACATGGCGAAACCCCCTCTCTACTAAAAATACAAAAATTAGCTGGGCATGGTGGTGTATGCCTGTAATCCCAGCTACTCAGGAGGCTGAGGCAGGAGAATTGCTTGAACCTAGGAGGCAGAGAGATTGCAGTGAGCTGAGATCCTGCACTGCACTCCAGCATGGACAACAGAGCAAGACTCCATCTCAAAAAAAAAAAAAAGAAGAAGAAGATGGAGGCAGAAAGGTCTGCAGAGAAAGGAAGCCAGGAAGCTCAGATCCAAGAGAGAGGTTTTGTCAAAAACCAGTAATTCGGTCATTAAAAAAATTGAAATGCCACATTTCACCTGACTGCTTAGTTGGCACAAAGGAGTTTTTAGTGAAGGATTATAATAACGCCTCTCTGCCATCCTCTCCACAGTAAACTTGGGGAAGAGAAAATTATCTCTGCCAGAAAGTGTCCCTGAAATCCTCTCTCCTTGTTCTATTTTGAGCCCTTGCACCAGTTGCCTCCTCCAAAGATAATTTCCCGAGGGCAGCCTCAAACCAGAAGAAAATAATTGCATTTTTGCTGGGGTCCATGTTTCTCTGAGTGGATTTGTACTCTCACCCGTATTTTCATACTTCTGTTCTGAGCTGCACGTGGACCATCGAACACTTTTACAAAGAAAACAAAACGCTAAAACATGAACATTAAACCATAAAGGCAACCTTCAGTTTTGGAATCCAGGGAACAAATGGCCTTTATGTCAACAGGTTATTCCTTTCAACCAGGGTTTACCAATTTTTTTTTCCATAAAGAATCAAATAATCTTTTAGACTGCCTGAAAGTCAATCTAATCCTTTAGACTCTGTGGATCATATGGTCTCTATCACAGCTACTCAACCCTGCCTTTGTAGTCTAAAAGCAGCTATAGACAACATGTACATGAATGGGTATGGCTGTGTTCTAATAAGACTATTTACAGAAAACAGGCAGCATATGAATTTGGCCTGCACATTATGGTTTGCCAACTCCTGCTTTAAACTTTTGCAACACTTAGGGTGAAAAGAGAAGAAAGCAAAAATGAATACAGAGAGGCAGAGAGGAGGAGACCCAGGCTGAAAAGGAACTGGAACATTTGTTGGCCTCCCCGGGAGCCAAATAAGTGACTAAAAAATTTGGGAAAATTTCATTCTTTTCCTCCTAGCTCAGGGCTGGCCCCAGGCAAAATGATGAAACTGGAGCACCTCAATTCTGCCCGTGCTTTCAGCCTTCCACATCACACTGTGCACCCTCGTGCTCGTGGAGCGTTACAGTCAGGAGGTGCCTAAGAGCTCATTTCCACCCTTGATGTGAAGAACCCTCCGTTGGTCATTCTGAACAGGTGGCCACTGAGCCACAGCATGAACATCTCAAGTGATGGGGATCTCATTTCTCCAGAAGCTGATTGATTCCAGCAGGTAGAATATGATATGGTAGGGAAAAAAAAAAAAAAAAAGGATCTTTGAAGAAAAAAACCAACCAAACAAACAAAAAACCAGAATTCTGAGTCTGTAAGTGTCCACCTTGTCACCTGACCCATGCCTTTAACCTGGGACCTTAAACTTTGTATCAATGAAGCCCTGACAAAATGTCTTAACCATGGTTATTCTCCCCAAATATCTAGTCTATATGGACCAGATGGAGTTCCAATTTTAAAAAAACACCAACAGGGAAAAAAAAAGTATGAGTTATTCTCAGAGCTTGGAGCTTGACAATATGATTCTAAAACTTTTATGACCAATAATTATCAGGATAAGGGAGGCAGGAGGTTCATCCTACTAGGGTACCAAGAATTAGGATAAACCTAGAATATGTCTACCTTTCATCAAATCTGAGATGCCACTGATTGTAAGACACATACTGTCTTTTGTTTTTCATTTTTTTTATTATTATACTTTAAGTTCTAGGGTACATGTGCACCACAGGCAGGTTTGTTACATATGTATGTATACATGTGCCATGTTGGTGTGCTGCACCCATTAACTCATCATTTGCGTTAGGTATATCTCCTAATGCTATCCTTCTCCCCTCCCCCAACCCCTTCCTGTGTCCAGGTGTTCTCATTGTTCAATTCCCACCTATGGGTGAGAACATGCGATGTTTGGTTTTTTGTCCTTGATACAGTTTGCTGAGAATGATGGTTTCCAGCTTCATCCATGTCCCTACAAAGGACATGAACTCATCCTTTTTTATGGCTGCATAGTATTCCATGATCTATATGTGCCACATTTTCTTAATCCTATCGTTGATGGACATTTGGGTTGGTTCCAAATCTTTGCTATTGTGAATAGTGCCGCAATAAACATACGTGTGCATGTGTCTTTATAGCAGAATGATTTATAATCCTTTGGGTATATACCCAGTAATGGGATGGCTGGGTCAAATGGTATTTCTAGTTAGATCCTTGAGGAATCGCCACACTGTTTTCCACAATGGTTGAACTAGTTTACAGTCCCACCAACAGTGCAAAATGTTCCTATTTCTCCACATCCTCTCCAGCACCTGTTGTTTCCTGACTTTCTAATGATCGCCATTCTAACTGGTGTAAGATGGTATCCCATTGTGGTTTTGATTTGCATTTTTCTGATGGCCAGTGATGATGAGCATTTTTTCATTTGTCTTTTGGCTACATAAATGTCTTCTTTTGAGAAGTGTCTGTTCATATCCTTTGCCCACTTTTTGGTGGGGTTGTTTGTTTTTTTCTTGTAAATTTGTTTGAGTTCATTGTAGATTCTGGATATTAGCTCTTTGTCAGATGAGTAGGTTGCAAAAATTTTCTCCCATTCTGTAGGTTGCCTGTTCACTCTGATGGTAGTTTCTTTTGCTGTACAGAAGCTCTTTAGTTTAATTAGATTCCATTTGTCAATTTTGGCTTTTGTTGCCATTGCTTCTGGTGTTTTAGACTTGAAGTCCTTGCCCATGCCTATGTCTTGAATGGTATTGCCTAGGTTTTCTTCTAGGGTTTTTATGGTTTTAGGTCTAACATGTAAGTCTTTAATCCATTTTCAATTAATTTTTGTATAAGATGTAAGGAAGGGATCCAGTTTCAGCTTTCTATATATGGCTAGCCAGTTTTCCCAGCACCATTTATTAAACAGAGAATCGTTTCCCCATTGCTTGTTTTTGTCAGTTTTGTCAAAGAGCAGATAGTTGTAGATGTATGGTATTAATTCCGAGGGCTCTGTTCTGTTGCACTGGTCTATATCTCTGTTTTGGTACCAGTACCATGCTGTTTTGGTTACTGTAGCCTTGTAGCATAGTTTGAAGTCAGGTAGCGTGATGCCTCCAGCTTTGTTCTTTTGGCTTAGCATTGACTTGGCGATGTGGGCTCTTTTTTGGTTCCATATGAACTTTAAAATAGTTTTTTCCAATTCTGTGAAGAAAGTCATTGGTAGCTTGATGGGGATGGCATTGAATCTATAAATTACCTTGGGCAGTATGGCCATTTTCATGATATTGATTCTTCCTATCCGTGAGCATGGAATGTTCTTCCATTTGTTTGTGTCCTCTTTTATTTCGTTGAGCAGTGCTTTGTAGTTCTCCTTGAAGGGGTCCTTCACATCCCTTGTAAGTTGGATTTCTAGGCATTTTATTCTCTTTGAAGTAATTGTGAATGGGCGTTCACTCATGATTTGGTTCTCTGTTTGTCTGTTGTTAGTATATAAGAATATTTGTGATTTTTACACATTGATTTTGTATCCTGAGACTTTGCTGAAGTTGCTTATCAGCTTAAGGAGATTTTGGGCTGACAGGATGGGGTTTTCTAAATATACAATCATGTCATCTGCAAACAGGGACAATTTGACTTCCTCTTTTCCTAATTGAATACCCTTTATTTCTTTCTTCTGCCTGATTGCCCTGGCCAGAACTTCCAACACTATGTTGAATAGGAGTGGTGAGAGAGGGCACCCCGTCTTGTGCCAGTTTTCAAAGGGAATGCTTCCAGTTTTTGCCCATTCAGTATGATATTGGCTGTGGGTTTGTCATAAATAGCTGTTATTACTTTGAGATACATCCAAAGGAGGAGCTGGTACCATTCCTTCTGAAACTATTCCAATCAATAGAAAAAGAGAGAATGCTCCCTAACTCATTTTATGAGGCCAGCATCATCCTGATACCAAAGTCTGGCAGAAACACAACAAAATAAGAGAATTTTAGAGCAATATCCCAGATGAACATTGATGCAAAAACACTCAATAAAATACTGGCAAACCGAATCCAGCAGCACATCAAAAAGCTTATCCACCATGATCAAGTGGGCTTCATCCCTGGGATGCAAGGCTGGTTCAACATATGCAAATCAATAAACGTAATCCAGCATATGAACAGAACCAAAGACAAAAAGCACGTGATTATCTCAAGAGATGCAGAAAAGACCTTTGGCAAAATTCAACAGCCCATCGTGCTAAACATTCTCAATAAATTAAGACACATACTATCTTACGCACAGTAACGAGAAAAACAGTGTCATGAGTTGCATCGATAGTAACGTGCATCACAATTTCAGACATGGCAAAGTGTGGGGGAGTCAAAGTACATCTTAGAATCAATGATATATAGTACAAACAGTGTGGAACACAAATAAAATTAGATCCCTCACTCCCACCATATAAAAATTGTATTCTGAATGGATTAAGGTCCTATCTGTGAAAAAAAATCTTTAAAATATTTTGTATGACAAAAAAAAATTTTTTAAATACCAAAAGAAAAGTTAAAAGACAAGCCACAGCTGGGAGCAGATATTTGCAACACGTAAAATGAAAAGTGGATTAGTTCCCAGAATATAAAGGAGGTCTACAATCAATAAGAAAAGACAAACAGCTAACACGAGAAGGGGCAATTCACAGAGGAGGAATCCTGCATGACCAATAAATGTGTGAAAAAGAGCACATCCTGCTCTGTAAGCAGAAAAATGCAGATTAAAACAATAAGATATAGACCCACCAGGGGAGCAAAACAATATCAAGTGTTGGCAAGAATGTGTACAAACACAAGCTCTACAGCTTATGGGAGTAGAAACTACATGACCACTTTGGAGATGAATTTGATAATGCTTGAAATATTTGAAGATGTTCATCCTACATCCCAACATTCAGTGCTTCAAGAAATATACTCTAGAGAAGCTCTTGGCCATGTACATTTGGATTCAGATAAAAAGATGTCTGATTTTGGCATTGTTTGAAACTGAAAAAATTTGGAATCAACTGTCAACTGAAAATGAATAAATATAGTACATTCTAACAATGGAATACTACACAGCTGTCAAAAGGAATGGGTAAATCTATACAGCGCTGAAGGTTGCACAACAATATGAATGTCCTTAAAATGTTACTTATCTGTACACTTAAAAATGGTTAGAATTATAAATTTTATGTTATACTTATTTTATAACAATAAAAAAATTTTTAAATGATCCTTGAATAAATGGCTGATTTGAGATCTGAGGCAAGGAAAATACAAGATGAGATGGAGTATCTTGTAGTACCAGAAAGTAAGGAAGCACTAAAAAAATAAAAAGACGAGGTACTGTCAAAGAGACAGGAGTTAACTTGAAACAGTTCCTGGTTGCAAAAGCTGAAATAATTCAGGCAGTGAGACAAACATCATGGTACTGGATTATAACTCAGAGTATAAATAAATATCCATGAGCCTACGCTGATATAAATAAATGATTGAGTAAATAAATAAGTGGGGGAAAATAGACAAATCTGCCTTATAGAAGAATTTTATTTAATACACATTGATACTCCCCTCTCCAGGAGGTGAAGTTTAAAAGTCCCACCCCTTAAGTATCGGCTAGATTTAGTTACTTGCTTCCAAGCAATACAGAATGGAAAGGTGGAAAAGAATAACTTTACAATGGAGAAATCTGGCAGATTCACCTTAACCAAGTGATGAAGGTTAACATCATCCGGGAAGTCATGTGGGCATCGTGTCTGCCCTGATAGGATGAAATGAGAAGGACAATTAAACTCTATGGTATTCTTTTCAAAAACCCATAACCCCAGTGTCATCAGGAGCAAATATTAGACACACCCAGATTAGGAGACATTCTGGCAGATACCTGGACAATACTTCCTCAACCCTGTCCTAGGTCATGAAAAGTAAGGGAAAAAGACCGAGAAACAAGCAAGAAGAGACTGGGGAGAGAAGTAAATGCAACAAGGTGCTCTCGTTGGACCCTGGAACAGAAAGAAGACACTGACAGGAAAACTCGAAAAATTCCAATGAAGTCTAGAGTTTAATTAATAATAATTTACCAAAGTTGGTTTTGTTATGTCTTTGTTTTGACCATAAACTGTGTTAATATACAATGTTATGAATGAGAAAACTGAGTGAAGGGTTGATGGCAACTCTTTGTACTGTCTGCTTGACTCTTCTGTAGATGTAATTACCAAATCAGAAAGTTTTTAATGTTTAAAATAAACTGAATAAGCTAAAAACAAAGGCACACAGTATTATTCCATTTTTTTGTAAATATCTAAAACACTCAAAAATACTATTTCTTAAGGGGTATATACTCAAGTAGGGAAAATATAAAAACAGAAAAATGAAATAAAAGCATAAAAGGGGTGTAATACAAACTAGCTTCAGGAGATTGGTCGTCTCTGGAGAAAACAGGACATTTGACTGGGATGTAAAACTGTCAATTTTAAAAAATATGCTAAGAGTTCTCTAAATGGGTTTGATAAATTTATGAGTATTTACTATTCTCTATCTTTCCTGAATACATAAAGCTTCTCATAGTTTATAAATAAATATTTATAAAGCCAAAAGGGGGGAGGAGAAGGGAAACTCCAGAACCAGATGGACTGGTGTGAATCGTGAGCCTGTTATGTAGTTGCTATATAACCTTTCTAAGACTCAGTTTCCTCATCCGTTAAATGAGGGATAACAGCTGCCATATTGCTATCGCTATGTGGATTCAATGAGATGATATAAGAAAAGTTCTTAGCATAATGACTTGCACAGTCAGCACAGACAGTACATACTAGCTGGCATACTTATTTTTGGTGCCCTTAAACCTTGAAGTATTTTGACTCTGGGAGCCAGATTTTATCTCTTACTTTTCCTAATGTTATGCCCTTACTTGTCTCTCCCTACACATATTAGTCTCAATTGCTGTTTTTAGGGGATGTTTATTTATGCCTTCATTTTATGTGTGTGTGTGTGTGTTTCATTTTATATATATACTTCATTATGTACAAGTTATGTTATATTTTATAATATATATATATATTTCTTTAACAAATATGTGAGCTTCTTCTATGTGCAAGGCATCATCCTGGGTTTGGAGGATACACAGATAATAGACCAAAGTTGCAAATAATAGAAATATGCCTATCAGGAAAGAGGGAATGTGGAGGGTAATCGAATCACAGAATGAGGTAATTCCACTCAAACTTGAGGAGAAAGGAGTGCTTTCCTAGTCCAGAAATAGCTGAGCCAAGTCTTGAGCAAGGAGTAGAAATTATCTAAGTGAAAAAAAAGTGAGATTTTTTGGTGCAAAACAAAGACCACAAACTTTGGGATCCCTGAAATGTAGAATACAGTTGGAGGGCATGGGGGCCCAGAGTACAGGGATCAGGAAATAAAAGTGGATTATAAGCCAGAGCTAGATGACAAAAGATCCCGAATGCCAGGCTACAATATTTTTAAACTTAATCCTAAGGGCATGGGGAAGCTCTGAAGGATTCAAGTCTAGAAGTGGCTTGGCCAGACTGGGGAAGAGAGCGTGGAATATATTAAGGCTGTGAATTGGAAGATTGGTGGTTATACTGATAGATTCACAGCCAGAAACAAAAGAGTGGCACACTTTTCTTTACTTCATACCCTTTTGCTCCACCACTCCCACAAGTATCGTGAGGAGGCAGAACACATGAGGAACAGTGGGACAAAGGATCTCAGATTTATCAATACTTTATCAATAGCAGCACGGGGGCCCAATCTCCATGATAAACACTGTTTAGAGCATAAGTCCACAACTACAGGCGTTAGTGAGTCCTATGACTCTCCTTGGCTCTGTAGGTTCAAGAAGAAGGAAGTGTCATACATTGTCCAACCCATTCCCATGGGCTGAACTTTGGCAGGATGCAAGTAAAAGAGGACGCAGCCTGGATACAGAGACGCCAACCCCATCCCCTAGTGGAGCGAGGCCCATTGTCCTGCTTGGATGCGGAGGTTGGGTGTTCTTCCAAGGGGCTAATGCAAAGTGAGGGAGATCTAATTGTTTCTTATCTTTTTACTGTGTGATCACTCTCCTGCCCTGCCGTGAACCCCATCGCAATTTGCCAAGGGAATTCCCTTTGCGAATGTGTGTTTCTGAAAATACTTGGCCTTATCTATTTTTCTACAAAGAATCCTAATGGTATTCCTCAGAAAAGGTTTAGGTATCTAAAGTTAGGCCAGGGCGGAGGATGTCTTTAAGTGTGTTTGCATTTGCTTGCGTAAAGGTAACACACTGACAAACAAAATATTCTTCCATGTTTAAAGCGCTTGGAGGTGGGGGCAGAGATGGGGCGGTAGGCAGAGACAGGCTTGGAGTGTGGAGAGGGGAGTCTGTTTCTCCTTCTTTGGAATGCAGCTGACTTTAGAAGTAATGGGCTTTTGGAAAGGTTAGTATTGCTCCTTACAGAAGCCACAGACTCGCCTTGCTGTGCACCATCCACATCTCTGCCCGCCAAATGTCTTCCAGACTTTTCCTGTACAATCCAGGAAGCACCAGAAAAGAGAGACATCACAGCTTCCACAAGCAATACAAAATTAACCTGCTTTTCAGTCAAGGGAGAATGAACCTCCAAACAAACAAACAAAAAAGCCCTGGGGTTGGGGAGGAATTTTCAAATATATATGCATCCCCCTCCCTCCATTGAAGATTCTTCTGTCATTTACACGAACTGAACAGGATCCACCTGCCTTGGATGCTCACCACCTGCTTTTCTCTCCAATCGGGCACCGGATCCAAGTCTTTCTCCAAAGCCCGCTCCCCACCTTTGTTTTTTTTTATATACCTCTTTAAAAAAAATACTCTTTGAGTATGGTTATTTTATCTGGGGTCAGTGCTCAGTCAACTGTTAAATAAATTGCAAATTCTACAAAACACAGCCAGCAGAGCCGTTTCTAACTGTAATGCCACAACTTCGAGCAAAATTACATCTGGCTACAATACTATTCATATGCATAAATTATACCGCCTCTGATTATCTTAAAGTAAATTCAGCCATTAAACTTATTTTATAGGCACAGAACCAGGGGAAGCACCAGGAAGACTCTGCATCTCCTAAAAGTCACGGGGAAAGCCGAAAGAAACAAAAACATAATTGGCAAACCTTATCCGCCTGCAGTTCTGTCTAATGGGCTCTGTCTCTTCTGATTTTCCATCGCCACCCACCACTGTCATACACGCCACAGCAGGGGAAAGGAAGAGGGGATGGCACCAGGCTGCATGTGGTTAGGATAGATTAAGGATGCATTCTAGCTCTGCACGTGCCCCCAGAGGGGAAAGGCTCTCTGGGTGTACCTCAGTGGGAAATTCAGATTTAGTGCAGAGATAAATCTAAACTTTGCCCAGGAGAATGGACAAGATGGTTTCTGAGGCTGATGTAGAATCTATTTGCAGTACAAGTCCGAAATGTGTCCTAGCTTATGCTATGGAATTGCCTTTCCCAGCTACATCGTTTGAATCATAACAGGAAAAATAAGAGTAATCGGTAAATGCTTACCAATTGGGGTACATGTGGCACATAAGCAATTGGTGATTGCTTATGTGCCACATGTATCCCATTCAACCAGAAGAATAACCCCAATGAGGTGGGAATTTCTTTATTTTATTTTACAGTAAGTTCCACGGTACAAGGGCAGGACACGTAGGTTTGTTACATAGGTATACGTGTGCCATGGTGGTTTGCTGCACCTATCAACCCGTCATCTAGGTTTTGAGACCCACAAACATGAGCTATTTGTCTTATGATCTCCTTCTCCTCGCCCCCCCTCTCCCCTGACTGGCCCCAGTGTGAGTTGTTCCCCTCCCTCTGACCATGTGTTCTTATTGTTCAACTCCCACTTATGAGTGAGAACAAGTGGTGTTTGGTTTTCTGTTCCTGTGTTAGTTTGCTGAGGATGATGGCTTTTGGCTTCATCCATGTTCCCGCAAAGAACATGATCTCATTCCTTGTTATGGCTGCATGGTATTCCCTAGTGTATATGTACCACATTTTCTTTATCCAGCCTGTCATCGATGGGCATTTGGGTTGGTTCCATGTCTTTGCTATGGTAAATAGTGCTGCAAAAAACATACAAATGCATGTGTCTTTATAGTAGAATGATTTATAGTCCTTTGGGTATATACCCAGTAATGGGATTGCTGGGTCAAATGGTATTTCTGGTTCTAGATCCTTGAGGAATCACCATGCAGGCTTCCACAATGGTTGAACTAATTTACATTCTGAGGTGGGAATTTCTATCATACACCTCTTCTACATGAGGAAACTGAGGAACAGAGAAATTAAGTTACTTTCTCAAGCGCACAGGTTTAGGAAATGGTAAAACTGGGACTGGAACCCAGACAGTCTGACTCTAGAGCTTGTGATTTTAACCACCATGTTGCTCTTTCATCTGGATTATTAAGGTGTTAGGGGTTCTGAGCTGTCAGCAGAGCTCATCATTTAACCATGAACCTCAATCATTGATATTTTTTTCTGGGATTTGAGATTGAGTTAGACATTGCTGAACTTGGAAATCGGATTACTTCTTCTGGGGATTTGAAGTAGGATACCTTCCCCTAGGTAGCTGGCAGTGGGTGCCACTTTGAGACAATCACAATGGGTAATGTTAATGGAGCAGAAACAGAGATGGGTAATCATCCAGGAAGGGAGAATAAAGTAGATGAAATCAATAAAAAATGATGATAGTAGAAAGAGATTGCGATTCAGCCCCTTGGTTCCAGCATAGCTTTTCCCAGAGTCAGTAAGTTCTTACTGAAACATGGCAGCACTTCCTGTCCTTTAATTCTGTGCACGGAAGACCCTTAATCCTCATTATTTGTGAAAATGTTTGTTTACTGGAGCTCACTCAGTGGGTTTTGTACAACCAAATCAAGCCTAAGTTCTTGCTATGTGCCAGGCACTGTGCTAAATACTTGATGGCATTAGTTCATGTAACCCTCAGAAACCCTACAAAGGTGTATCTTGTCATTGTCCCCATTTCCAAGATGAGGAACTTCAGATAGATAAAGTAACTCACCTAAAGTGATAGAGTGGCAAAGCCTAAATTTGAACCCAAGCAGAGAGGCGCCAAAGTCTGTGCCTTAAACCACGTACTTCTCCTTACCTGCCATTTTCCCCTCTCTCTGGTCTCTGCTGTGCAGAAGAAAAGGTAGTCCTTATTTTGTACCTGTCAGTTGCCTCACCCAATGCACCCCTCTACCCCCTGCCACCCACCTTCCTCTGCCTCTGTCTCTCTCCCACTCTTCAAGAATATTAAAGATGATAAATCTAAGTTGAAAACATGCAATTTTTTTGTGGGACCGTAGACTTTATCCCTTTTTGTGAGACAGACGTGACAATTTATGAACTCTGACGGAGTGCTGATGGAATGGAAAGAGGCCTTTTCAACCCACCTCGTGGTGGACAGCTTATCACCCCTTTTTCTGACCTCTAGTATGTGATTTAGGAGAAAATTGAGTCAGGAGGGGGGAACCCTCTAGTGAGTGATTAGAAAAACTCACCCTCAAATTCTGTAAGCAGTGGATTAGATCCTATCAGCCCTCATCTGCCCCTCCCCATGCTTCACTCCAGGTAGTGCGTCCTGGGTGAGGGAAGGCTAAGACTGTCAATTTGTTAGTTGAAAACAGTTTGAAAATCCATTTCTCCCTGTGAAATGTGTCAGCCACAGAGAATTATCTCTCTGCTTTGATGTTGCTTTATGTATGTCATTTAAGATAACAATGAAAAAGGCTCCAGGAGGCGGAGGTTGGGTGTTCTTCCAAGGGGCTAATGCAAAGTGAGGAAGAACTGTTTCTTATTTTTTCACTGCTTGATCACTCTCCTGCCCTGCCCTGAACGCCGTCCCAATTTGCCAATGGGATTCACTTTGCAGAATATGTGTTTCTGAAAATACTTGGCCTTATCTGTTTTTCTACAAATATTCCTAATGGTATTCCTTAGGAAGGGTTTAGGTATCTGAAGTGATGCCAGGGTGGAGGATGTCGTTAAGGGTGTTTGCATTTGCTTGCACAAAGGGAATGCATTGAGATACTCCCCATAGCTTAATACTCAACAAATAACAACAATAATAACTGTGGGCTCGACACAGTCCTGGATGTTTTACATCTATAGCCTCTCAATTAAAACCTCTTCACCAGGGTGTGGTTATCATCTCTGTCCTGGAAGAAGCACTGAAACCAATAAGCCAATCATGAATGCACACTCAGCTGATAAATGCTGTGTCTCTACTTTTCTCTCAAAGCTCCTTTGAGTCCTTAGGAAATCAGCCTACAAGGGGTATCCCATTTGCCCCTTTCTTTTTCCCTCTTCTTCTATCTCCAGGCCAAGATACTGACTACTTCACTACCATATCCCAAGAGATCAAAGCTGCAGAGGGCTTTATTCCAAGGAGGTGGTTCTTGTTAAAAATGCAGCTTCTCAAAGTCATCCGTGGGAGTATGGTTGGGTCTTTCAGATTCTTCACAGGGGAGATGCCATTAGCAAACAAAGTTTCATCTTTTTAGAGCTAACCACCTCTCATAACTTGGCTTCATGCATTATAATGCTAAAAGATCTTTCCTCCTCCCCACCAATTTGTCAGAAATCAGGCAATTTTGTGTGTATATATAAATAGGTGCCATTTGTATCCCCCTTTTTTGCAGAGGAGGAAACTGCAGCTCAGAGAGGTTAGAGGAGTTGTCCCCCAGGCTATTAGACTCCAAAGTACAGCACCTAGCAACATATTCATTTATTCCACACACGTTAAGTACCTACTATCTACTGTCCTTTGTGTCTGGGATACAATGGATAGTTTATGTTTGTTTGTTTTCTGTTTCTTTTAGACGGAGTCTCTCTCTGTCGCCTCTGGAGTGCAATGGCGCAATCTCAACTCACTGCAGCCTCCATCTCCGTGGTTCTAGCAATTCTCCTGTCTCAGCCTCCTGAGTAGCTGGGACTACAGGCACGTGCCACCAAGCCCAGATAATTTTTGTATTTTTAGTGGACATGGGGTTTCACCATGTTGGCCAGATGGTCTCAATCTCTTGACCTTGTGATCTGCACTCCTCTGCCTCCCAAAGTGCTGGGATTACAGGCATAAGCTACTGCGCCCGGCCCAGTGGATAGTTTTTAAATGGTCCTAATTCTCAAAGTTTCTGCAGATGAATAGAAGGCTCGAGTAACCACAGAACAATTGATCTTAAAAGTCTATTGAATGGGCAGGGTGCAGTGGCTCACCCCTGTAATCCCAGAACTTTGGGAGGCTGAGGTGGGTGGATCACCTGACGTCAGGAGTTCAAGACCAGCCTGACCAACATGGTGGAACCCCATTTCTACTAAAAAATACAAATTTAGCGGGGCGTGGTGGTACATGCCAGTAATCTCGGCTACTCCGGAGGCTGAGGCAGAAGATCGCTTGAACCCCAGAGGCGGAGCTTGTAATAAGCTGCGATGGTGCCATTGCACTCAAGACTGGGCAACAAGAGTAAAACTCTGTCTCAAAAAAAAAAAGTCTGTTGAATAAAGAATGAATGGATGAGCAAATTCTATGATAGGAATGTGTTGGAGGTGCACTGAGAGCAAAGAGAAAGGAGTATAGCACTGACCATATAGCCAGGATCAGTAAATGCTATTCTCTTTTCTCCCTCCCATCTCCCCATTGAATGAATAAGGCTTGAATGACTTGCACAAGGTCACAGGTGTACTGAGTGCCTCTCCCACCACCCTGGGGCTCTTTCCTGTGTTTACCACTCTGTCTTCCCAGTCTTGAAAAAGCTTTAGGGCCTTTTGCTTCCAAACTGGTGATAAAGAAGAGCCCATGCTAATCCCGGGGAACAATTTCTATTGACAGAGAGTTCGCCTTATAAGGAGAGGAGTCAAGAAAATAAATTAAAAAGCAAAGACACCACTTAAGAAAATGGTGAGATCAGCCAGGCTGATCAGAGCAGCAGTGATATGATGAGTGGTGTCAGTTCAGTGCTGTGAGAGCAAGAGGGGCCTTGAAATCTGCAGATAGCAGCACAGGACGAGGTCTTTCTAGCAGCAGTGGGGAACACCAGGCCAGCCAAAGCCTGAGGCATGCAAGGTGGGAGAGAAGAGGGACCCGCAGCTGTGCAGAATCCACCTGCCTCTCCCAGGCACTTTTTCCTGCTGCTGCAGGTAGGAATAGAGTGCAGGAATTCAGAGTATTGACTCTACTCCCAGCCTCAAATCCGTCCTCTCTGCCCCTCTCCCTGGTGTCTTGTAAGTACTGAATAGAGCAAGTGACCCCAAAAGGCCAAAGGCCCACTCTTTTTCTTTATTCCATTCAGTCCCCTACTGGATACCTACCACTCCTGATAGTATCCATAAACACAGATATCATTCTCTGGGACCACATCAGTAGCATCCAAACTGGTCTTCTAGCTCCTACATCTACCTTTCCGCAAAGAACTTCACATGGAGAAACTTTTTCCAAAATCATCTTTTTAAAACTGTCTGTATTAGTCTGTTTTCACACTGCTATAAAGAATACTAACTGAGATTGGGTAATTACAAAGGAAAGAGGTTTAATTGACTCACAGTTCTGCAGGCTTAACTGGAAGCATGGCTGGGGGCTTCAGGAAACTTACAATCATGGCAGAAGGTGAAGGGGAAGCAGGCATTTTCTTACATGGCGACAGACAGGCAAGCAAGAGAGTGAAGGAGGAAGCGCCAGACACTTATCAAACGAGCAGATCTCATGAGACTCACTCACCATCATGAGAACAGCATGTGGGAAACTGACTCCATGATCCAATTACCTTCCAACAGGTGCCTCACACAACACGTGGGGATTACAATTCAAGATGAGATGTGGGTGGGGACACAGAACCAGACTATACTAGTCCATTTTCCTACTGCTAATAAAGACATACCCGAGATTGGGTAATCTATTTTAATGGACTCACAGTTCCATGTGGCTGAGGAGGCTTCATAACGATGATAGAAGACAAGGAAGAAGATGTGACCAAGTCACATCTTACACAGTGGCAGGGAAGAGAGAGCTTGTGCAGGGGAACTCCCGTCCCCATGATTCAATTACTGTCCACTGGGTTCCTCTCATGACAGGTGGGAATTGTGGGAGCTACAATTCAAGATGAGATCTGGGTGGGGACACAGACCCAGACTATACACCCTCCCTATTTGGAATCCTTCCTGGCTCCCCTTGGACCTCTGGGTAACCCCCGGCCCTCTACCACAGGCTTATCCTTCATATTCCTCTACCTACCTCTCCAGACTCATCTCTTCCTTCTTCCCCTCCTGAAGTTTAAACCCTAGGTCCAACTTAGCCTCTTTTAGTTCCCCTAACTTTTCTGTCTATTCGGAACAATCAACCAAACCCTCTGATTCCCTCTCCACCCCCAAACTTAGCCCACACACTTACAAATCTCATTTCCCTGCTGACTCCTACTCACCCTTATGGTATCAGCAATTAAATGTCACCTCCTTCAAGGAGGACTCCCTAGATTCCCATCCAGCCCTAAACCTGGATGAATTGCACCTCCTGGGAGCTCCCAAGGCACTCTGCATTTATTTCAGTTAAAGTATTCAGCAAAGTTCAACATCATTAGTAGTTGACTCATGTCTCCGCCAACTAAAGGGCAGGAACCAGGTGTCGCTCACCATTTTGTCTTACCACATTCATTCACAATCATTTATTTGCACAATAGTTATTTAGCACTTACTATGCCAGAACCCCATTCTAGGTCTAAGGAATATAGAAGTAAGATAGACACAGACTTAGTAGACCCTCAATAATTACTTGTTGGGTCCCACTATTTTTTTCTTTTTTAGAAAATATCCAGTGTAACCTCATTGTCCAGAAGGAAAAGCAGAAACTCAGCAAATAGGACACACAAGCTCAGATGCATATGATATGGTTGCCTCCAGAATCCAGGCCACCTAACCAAATCCAAAGCTTTCTCCATAATGCAAGGCTCATCCTTATCTCCAAGTACCGGACCAACATTGAGCTCCCTCCTAAACAGTGGTAGCAGGTTCAGGGAGGCCTCGCTGGCTGCAGTGACCTGATGTGATTACTCCTCTGATTGTTCTAAGCATCTCCCACTGTGTGTTTCCACATCAGTGACTCCATGAGTGACCTTGAGCAAATCGCTTACCCCTGCTGTGTCCTGTTGTTTCATCAACAGAGCAAAGTCTCATGTGCAGATCAAAGGATGTCATGACTGGAAAATCTACTGAAAAGAGTGAAAGGGATTCATGCTTTCTGAATCCACTTGGGCAGCTCCCACTGATTTAAACAAGGTTATACAATAGGCAAATTAAGCCGGGCTCGGTGGCTCTTGCCTGTAATCCCAGTGCTTTGGGAGGCAGAGGGGGGTGGATCACCTGAGGTCAGGAGTTCAGGACTAGCCTGGCCAACATGGTGAAACCCTGTCTCTGCTAAAACTACAAAAATTAGCTGGGCATGGTTGCAGATGCCTATAATCCCAGTTACTCAGGAGGCTGAAGCAGGAGAATCACTTGAACCTGGGATGCGGAGGCAGAGATTGCAATGAACCAAGATTGTGCCACTGCACTCGAGCCTGGGTGAGAGAGCAAGACTCTGTCTCAAAAAAATAATAATAAAAAATAAAAAATACACAAATTACCCAAGCCCTGAAGGCATGGTCACCTTCCACTGTCCGCCGTCTTTGGAGTGAAGGCATCACCCTAATGGTGAAGAGGTGGGGCTTGGAGTCAGATGACTGAGTCCCAATCCTGACTCTGCTCTTCCTAGATGTGTAACCTCCTCGGGTTACTTTACCTCCCTATGCACCAATTTCTTAATTAGGAAATAGGGATGATGACAGTAGCATGTAGGGTATGAGGTTGCTGTGAGATGACGGGAATAAAGAACTTAGCACAGTGCAGGATGCTATGAACTACTCAATTTATCTTAATTGTCCAATCATTCATTCATTCAATATTTATCTACCACTTACTGTATATCAAAAACTGTTCTAGGTATGAGGAAAAGAGAGGTGAGCAAGACAGTCATAGCTCTACTCGGCAACTTGTAATCTACTGAAGGGAAATAACTCCACAAAATAGTATAAATTAAAATTCTGCTAGGTGACAAAAGAAAAATATAATCAGCTAGGAGAATGTAGTGTTGGATATATGATGGACTTGGAGAGATTGACAGGAGAAATAAAGTGCACCATCTCTAAAATACTGCAGAAGTACAAATGTGTAAGAGACATCAATATGGGCAGGTAGGAAAGAGAAGGGAAAATATGAACTTTATTAGACGCCTTCTACAAGGCAGGCACTCAGCTAAGCATATTGAAAAAGTATCTTATTTAACCCTCACCTCTACCCCATAAGGTGATATTATCATCATTTGCCAGATAAGTAAACTGAGGCTCACCCAATAAGCATTTTTTTTCCTATGGTCATATGTCCTGTATGTGGTAGAATCACAATTTGGACCCAAGTCTGTTGTTTTTTTAATGCCTGCTGTATTCCAGGTTCTGCAGTTCAGAAACACAATAAAACTTACCTGAAAAATAACTAGGAGATCAGTCTGAATGGAGTAGATGATATTTATAGGAAATAGTAACAATAATGGGGAATGCAATGCTTGGCATCATACTGTGAAAGTCAGGCTAAGGGGTTTAAGTTTTTCTACACGTAATTGGGTGGGGATCATTAAAGGTTTTTGAAGATGAGTATCCGATAGCTCCCATTCCACATCACAAAAGTGTTGCAGAGATAGCCTTATGACTAACCCCTAGAACTTAGCTTTATCCCCAAAGCAAACATGGAACCAATTAAATAAGAAACTGAGAGCATATGGTTGGATTATGAGGATTCTAAAATAGAATAAAAATTATTTTTCGCCTTTCATACAGGGTACTGAACTCAGCCATTTGTTCCTAAATAAAGTACCTCCTGCTGATGAGGTTTTGCAGACAAGGGAAAGGGAGCTTTGCACAGAATATCTGAAAAGGTGTTGATTAGTCATGAATAGTGGGCTCTGCAACCTCCCTGGCCAGTTATACATCACTATGGGAGACACAAAGCTTGCCTAAGGCTCTGAATGCTAGAGCTGCTTGTCAGAAATGCTTTGGCAAGATATATATGACTTTTCATTTGCAAGAGGTAGAGTGTGTGTATGTGTGCATATGTAATATGTTGGGGGAAGGATTTACAGTTCAGAATTCCAGGCTGGGAAACAGTGTGAATTTCTATGCATAAATCTACCAGCTGTTTCACAGGAGTTTTTTCCTGGGGAACCAACAGGTGATTTTATTATGTTTTTGTTCTTTCAGAAGCCCTAGTCATCAGCCAAAAGTTAGTGTTCAACAAAAGGATGGAGGTAGAGAGAGAACATGTAATGAGCATCAACTCTATAAAAGGCTCTGTCCTTGGTATTTTGCATACATCCTTTAATTAAGTAAATCACCTTCTGATTTGGGTGTTTATTCATGCACAAAGTGTGTTTCTGGAATTCTGAGAAAGACAAGCCAGCTTCCCTGCTTTGGACAGGAACAAGGGTGAGTTGTGCCGATTGCTGCTGACAACCTTCTGTCATGGCTATGAACCAGCTTTGGGATGAGTGAAGGCTGAGCAAAGCGGAGAGGAAGAGAATCAGGGGTCTCCGTGCCGCGGGTCAGCGTTTTAAACAACCAGCCCTGTATCGTGGCTTTTCTTTTGATTTCCAGTAAAGTGAGATGATAAATGTATATAACATGTAAGCCAGTTTGATGTCATTTTCTGTTACTTGTAGCTCAAAGCATTCTTCTAACGCAATAGATAAAAGGCATGAAATTCACAGGATAGTTTCATTTTTATCAAAACCAGAGCTTCTCAATCTTGGCACTATTGGCATTATGGGCTAGATATTTCTTTGTTGGGGCGGGGGTGGTGCTGTGATATGCATTGTAAGACGTTCAATTGCATCCCTGACTTGTACCCCCTGGATGCCAGTGGCACCCTCTCCCCTAGTTGTGATAACCAAACATGTCTCCATATATTGCCAAGTGTCCTTGAAGGATAAAATTGTCCCCCATGAAGAGCCACCGATGAAAACCAAAGTTTTAGTCCTTCATTAGTTAGATAATTTTAAAGAGATAAAGTTTTTAATCAACCAGGCACAAACAAGCATCTGTAGGACACTCAGCCTGTGTTTAGTAAAGGCCAGTCACAAATTTTACTTGTATTATGATCCTTATAATCATCAAAGAAAGATGCATTATGTCACTCGAACCTAACTAAATATGGTTATGGGCTTGGAATTATTTTACACATTGCAAGGTATTTGGTAAACTACAAAGCTCTTTGTAATAATAAGAGGGCGTTATAAAATGTCAAATACTTTTAAGATTATAAAGTGGCTTATTCAAAGAAATGGGTAAGCCATAAAAGGCTGTGTAAACTGTTAAGTACCTTGGAAAGAGGACAGCATCTTTTAAACTAATATAATAAGGTATATTGTGAACTGTGCTTATAAACTATAAAGTGCTTTGTGAAATGGAAAGTACTTTGTAAATTACAAAAAGCTAAGATGGAGCACTTCAAATTGGTGTCACTCAGATGGAAAATGAACATTCTAAAATAACATTCTAAAATGTTAGCATTTTAGAATGATTTTCAACTTAGAAATAAAGGCACCGTTCTTTTTTATAGCACCAAGAAAGACCAAAAAACAAAATATAATTAACCAGAAAGTTCTTTCTGCAAAACATTTACCTAGTTCTTTTATTTTTGTAGCAGATGAGTCATATGAGTCATACCCAGGTATTGGATGATTCAGACATTATGTTTTTGCATTGTTTCATTTGGAAAAGGACTGACCCTATAGGCCTTGCTGGAATGTGGGATTGATAAACACTAATCAATAGACCCTTAGCAAGTAGTGCATGCTTCTTTTCATTCCAAATTTCTGGAGATAAATATTTGGATGATAACTCTCATCTGAATTTTTGAAGCTCCTCCCAGCACCCTATTGTCCTTTTCATTTTTCTGTCTTAGCCAAGCAGGGGCATGTACCTGCGGAGATTCAGCCATTATGCCTTTGGAACCTGGCATTTATCAGGAGGAGCCACACCCCACTATCATGGAGGCAAAAAGCAACAGGCAAGGCTGCCAGAGTATTCTCATAGCCTGAGTTAATTGTTTTAGGAGCAGGTCAGCCACAGCACCATGGGTATTCAAACTGGAAGGAACCTTACAAAGAACTCAGTCTAGTAATTTTCAAAGTATGTTCCCTGAGGCCCTAGAGTTCTATCAAGTGAACTGAGGGTCCCCAGAAGGTGGGGGAAAACTAAACTAGAAGAAGCACTCTGTTTTCACTAGAGAAGTTCGTCTTTGATTTGTCCTATATAATGCAATTTTATATAAAAGTTTGCCTGAAATGAAGTATTTTGCAGAAATAATTGGAAGGAACATGTTGCTGGTCCAAAGAAACCATTTTACAGATGATGAAAGTGAAGCTCAGGATTCTTACCTGTTTGGCCAAAGATTACACAGGTTTTAAAGATGTGAAGCTGGATACAAAAATAACCTAGGGCCTTCTAATTTTATTTATTTATTTTATGGAGATGGGGTCTGGTTCTGTCACCCAGGTTAGAGCATAATGGCATGATCTTAGCTTACTAGAGCCTCAAACCCCTGGGCTCAAGCTAACTCTTGTCCAGTCTTCTCTCCAAAGCTGTTGTAATTTTCCTGCTCTGCAAACCCTTGATGGAGATGATGAAGAGTCATGTTTTCACGGTCACTGCCTGGTCCAATACAACTAACAAACAAACTGGTGGCTTTGTGGTTGCCAAAGATTTTCTTCCCTGTTGCTACTCCCCTTCTGTGTTGAAAGGCAAATTTGCCTAGGATATTTACAAAGCCTCATGGAAATATTCAGAATCGGCAAAAGACTCATGTCCATGTTTGGGGATGCTTCTCGAATTGTGAGATCCAGAGAGGACAGAAAATTTGTGTCCCAGGGAAGAAAAATAAGAGCAATACATTGTCATATTTATGCAGCCTCACTGGGATCCACACCTGCCACTATTCACTAGAGATTTTCATCCTGCCTCTGTGGCATGTGTTCAGCAAGTCAGGATATGTTTTAAATGGGGCTGCTGTCTTTCCACCAATCCAGTGACAGATATGAACGAATAATATAAATGCTCTACCCATTCCTTGGCATTTATTTCAATGTAAGTGTATTTTTTTCCCCAAGAATAAAGCCCAATAGTAATTTATCAAGAAACAAATCATTTTTTCTTGGCAGTGAAGTCTGCAAAATTCCCATTTTTAGGGCCTTAAATCTCCCTATTTTGACAGGAGTAAGAAAGCATTAGAAGTTTTGATTTCACTGGATCATACAAAATAGTTTCTCATAATTATCCTTTTGGATGATATATGTGTGTCTTTTCCCCCTTCTTATTAAACCCAAGGTCTCCATTTTTCACCCAGCTGTATTACTAAATTAAATTGCCTTTTGTTGTATTCAAGTTAAGCACTTTGCTGAAAGCTTTTCTTGTTCAGGAAAATAACATTTACCCAATATGTGCCTATGTTTTACTGTTGGAATTTACTGTTCACAATTGTTTAGTTTGCTGGGTAATTTGAGGATATTGTTTGTTTTAATAGGAATAATGAATCACTATAATTTAGTATAGTATCTTGAAGTACAGTATCAAGGAGGTAGGAAGGGGGATATTGAGGACCCATCACATGGAGAAAATGATTTTTCCCATTGCAAAAGCAGATGGGAAAAAGGTTAGAAAAAGTTACTGGAAGACATAAACAGCTGTGAGGATGTTCTATGGTCTTGCCTGCTTTTCTCAAGTGAAAAACAATCCAGGAACAGGGTGGGTTAGGGTTGAACTTGTCTAGTTTGCTCCTTGTCAAGGTTTTGGAGATCTTCGTAATGAAATTATCTCCTTCCCCTGCCTCCATTCAACAAATTGGGTTCTGTTCTGAAGTCTCTATGAATGTGGATTTAGAAGTCCTGGGTTCGAGCCCGGACACCACCATTTATGAGGACATGAGCTTGTCATTTCTTTTCTCAGGGTCTTAGTGCCCGCATCATAAACTAAGGGTAATGATGTCAGCCATACTCGTTCCACATGGTTCTTGTGAGAAACAGAATATGCACATATGCAACTAAGAGTGTAACCACCTAATGGGTTCACCTTACCGGCTGCCTAGACAGAGCCGATTCATCAAGACAGGGGAATTGCGATAGAGAAACAGTAAATCTTTTTTGTTCCATTATATTTTTAATGAAATAATAAAATTTTGATGAGTAGTTAAGGGAATAAATTGAAATGTCTACTTAAACCAATATCTCCAATACTAAACAAAAAGGCTAGAATTGCTTCCCAAACTGGATTGTATACAAAAATAACCTAGGGCCTTCTAATTTTATTTATTTATTTTATGGAGATGGGGTCTGGTTCTGTCACCCAGGTTAGAGCACAATGGCATGATCTTAGCTCACTAGAGCCTCAAACCCCTGGGCTCAAGCGATCCTCCCACCTCAGCCTCCACAGTAGCTGAGAATACAGGTGTGTACCACCTCCATGCCTGGCAAATTTAAAAAGTTTTTAGTAGAGATGGGTTCTCTCACTATGTTGCCCAGGCTGGTCTCAAACTTCTAGCCCAAATTCAAGCAGAGCAGGCTGTGTGGGAGACCAGAGTTTTATTATTACTCAAATCTGTCTCCCTGAGCATTCAGGAATCAGAGTTTTTAAGGACAACTCGGTGGGTGAGGGGAAGCCAGTGAGCCAGAGGTGCTGATTGGCCAGGGATGAAGTCATAGGAAGTCAAAACTGTCTTCTTGCACTGAGTCTGTTCCTGGGTGGAGTCCACAAGATCAGATGAGCCAGTTTATTGATCTGGTTGGTGCCAGCTGATCCATCAAGTGCAGTGTCTGCAAAATATCTCAAGCACAGATCTTAGGAGCAGTTTAGGGAGGGTCAGAATCTTGTAGCCTCCAGCTGCATGACTCCTAAACCATGATTTCTAATCTAGTGGCTAATGTTAGTCCTGCAAAGGCAATCTAGTCCCCAGGCAAGAAGGAGGTCGGCTTGGGGAAAGGGCTGTTATCATCTTTGTTTTAAACTATAAGCTGAGTTTCTCCCAAAGTTAGTTCAGCCTACGCCCCAGAAAGAACAAGACAGATGGAGTCGATTAAGTTAGATCCCTTTCATTGTCTCAGTTATAATTTTGCAAAGGTGGTTTCAAGAGCATCCACTTGAATGTAAGGGACCACCATGTTTTTAAATTTTTTTAGACAGAGTCTCGCTCTGTTGCCCAGGCTAGAGTGCAGCGGCATGATCTCGGCTCACTGCAACCTCCTCCTCCCGAGTTCACACCATTCTCCTGCCTCAGCCTCCCAAGTAGCTGGGACTACAGGTGCCCGCCACCACGCCCAGCTAATTTTTTGTATTTTTAGTAGAGAAGGGGTTTCACCGTGTTAGCCAGGATGGTCTCGATCTCCTGACCTCGTGATCCGTCACCTCGGCCTCCCAAAGTGCTGGGATTACAGGTGTGAGCCACTGCACCCAGCCCATGATTTTTAACATTATTAGCCTCCACATTAGATAACCCCAAGGCAAGAGAGGAGGGCCTCTGTCTGAAGCCTCAGTTTCTTTACCTACATGTATAAAGAAGAAGCTAAACTAGATGACTTCACATTTCCTCCACATTTGATTTGCTCTGACACAGTGATGGCATAAATTCCTTTAGGAAACTATTCTGATGATCAACTACCCTTGTCATCTCTCCTTCCTCTCCTGAGAATGTGTGGTCGGTACTTTTAGAACATTAGAAACGAATCGCTGTGTCTCAAAGATGCCCCAACAGTCTCCTGTGTGAGGGGAAAATGAGTCACTTGGTATTCTTTGATTATTTGGTTTTCTGTCTTTATTGTGTGAGAGTCAGATGAACCTGGGTTCAAATTCCAGCTCTGCCACTTACTAGCTGATGAAACTGGGTAAGTCATTTAAGCCCTCTGAGGTTGAATGTGTTGTATGATAAAATAGATATGGACTTCTTAAGACTCCCAGACCTATGGCATCAAGTTTAAATTAGGCTCTTTGGATTTATGTAAAATGCAAGCCCTCCACACTATGAGTCGTGGAATTTCATCTCTTTCTGCCTTTAAAGAAGCTCTTTAAAGAAGATGAGTCACTCAATGAATTCACAAGGCCTTAACATCAAAGATGTCTGCTTTGTGTGTAGAGCAGAAAAACTTAAGTAGTGGTCAAGATAATGCGATATGCAGTTTTAAAAAGAATACCTAATATTGAATCCTAGGTTTATTACAGTATGGCAGAGACACATTAACTTCTTAGTTCCAGTTGTCTATTTTTAAATGGCTATAAATAGTAGGTATCTCATAGACTACTGTGTGAACTACATGATGTAATATCTATAATTCTCCCAGCCTAGTGTAGCACCTGGTAGTCTCAATGAATGGTTACTGTTAACAGGTGAAGCAAAGGCATGTAATAATTTACATTGGGCTTTGGAGCCAAGCAGGGCTGACTCTGAATCTCAGCTGTGCCATGGGACTAAGACAAATAACTTAGTGTCACAGTTCCTTTTCTAAACCTAAAAAAAAAAAAAAAAAATGAAAATAATATGCTATCATGTGGATTTGTAAAGACTAAATGTGGTAACACAAAACAAATGCTTACAATGGGCCATCCAGGGACTCTCTGATACTCTTTCTAGCCCAGAAAGCAAAGTGGGTTAAGGCTGCCAAGCCAGGGCCAGAGGCACAGAGACTGGCTCTCACCTCCACCTGCAAAGAATAAGCTGAGGGCAAGAGTCATATGGGATCACTTCTGGAGGGAGCACTAGGTCAACCATAGCAGGCTTTCTTTCAGCACAGTAGAAGAAAGGCAGAAAATCAATGGCATATACTTCTACATCAAGAAGCCAGAAAAGGGAGAGGAAATTAAACAAAAGAAGCAGAAGAAATTTTAAAAAAAGAAAAAAATTAAGCAATCAGTAAAATAGAAAACATTAAAAAAAAGAAAATCAACACAACGCAAAATTGAGCTTTGAAAGAGATAATAAAAATGGATAATCCTCCAGCAAGACCGATCAAGCATGAAAAGAAAACACAAATTATCAATATTAAGAATTTTAAAAGGGAAAATGAAATGAAAAACCAAAAACGAGAATCCAAAATAAGACAGAAGAAACTCATTTACTTCATTTTTTAGAAAAAAAACTTTCAAAATCATGATTGGATTAAAGAAGGGCACATGAAAATCCATGGGATTGAATCAAATCACTAAAGAGAAAATATATAAACTTAAATGAATTTATTACGATAAAGAAGATTAAAAATAGATATGGAACAATTTTTAATTCAGGAAGCTAGAAAAAGAAGCAAAAAAGAAATATTTTAGGAAATATAAGAATAAAATGTTTTAAATTAAAAATTAATAAAATTGAAAACAAAAAATTTTTTGATCAAAAAAGTAAAAATGTTGGTTTTCTAAAAAGGCCACAGGCTAGGCAAGTATATGGACTCTGACTCAGGAATAGAGGGCGAGATTACAAAAGTAATCATGAAAAACAAAAAAAGAAACCCTACATGCATGAAAAGGGAAACAATATTAAGAGAATACTGTGAATAACTATACACAAACAAATTTTAAATATATAAAAGCATTTGCTTTAAAATTATAAATGACCAAGATTGCCCTAGAAGGGAAAAAAAAATTAACAGCACAAAATTTAAGTGGCTGTCAAAGACCTACTCCTTAAAAACAAATAAACAAATAAACAAAGCAACAACAACAAAAAAACACCAGGCCCTGTCAGTATTCAGGTCACTATTCTTTTCCTTTCAAAAATGCACATAAATTTCACATTCTGCTTCATAATAGAAACAGCTGATTAAACAGTTTGATTAGATGTAAAATGATCTTTTAAACTGTTTAATTTCTATACAATTACTCAAGCTTTAGAAAGATGTATTGAAGTTATTCTGGAGTCCTTCATAGCGTCAGCAAACCACCAATTCTGCTCCATGAACATGAAGACCCAGCATGATTGTCATGACGTATAGAAGATATTGGGGACTTTCAACCCCCAAGCCTTGCTAAGTTTTCACTAAGTTTCCTAGACAGGCATCCTGGTCTTCACACCACAAAATATGCGTGCCAGGCATGTGAATTCACCTGTGCAGGACATGGCAATCAGAGTGGAGTCATGCTCCTTTTTTGTCCTGATGAATCCAATAAATGGATGTTGATGCAACACTCTATATTAGCAAGGTGATTTTTATTTTATTTTATTTTATTTTATTTTATTATTATACTTTAGGTTTTAGGGTACATGTGCACAATGTGCAAGTTTGTTACATATGTATCCATGTGCCATGTTGGTGTGCTGCACCCATTAACTCGTCATTTAGCATTAGGTATATCTCCTAATGCTGTCCCTCCCCCCTCCCCCCACCCCACAACAGTCCCCAGAGTGTGATGTTCCCCTTCCTGGGTCCATGAGTTCTCATTGTTCAATTCCCACCTATGAGTGAGAACATGCGGTGTTTGGTTTTTTGTCCTTGCGATAGTTTACTGAGAATGATGGTTTCCAGTTTCATCCATGTCCCTACAAAGGACATGAACTCATCATTTTTTATGGCTGCATAGTATTCCATGGTGTATATGTGCCACATTTTCTTAATCCAGTCTATCGTTGTTGGACATTTGGGTTGGTTCCAACTCTTTGCTATTGTGAATAGTGCTGCAGTAAACATACGTGTGCATGTGTCTTTATAGCAGCATGATTTATAGTCCTTTGGGTATATACCCAGTAATGGGATGGCTGGGTCAAATGGTATTTCTAGCTCTAGATCCCTGAGGGATCGCCACACTAACTTCCACAATGGTTGAACTAGTTTACAGTCCCACCAACAGTGTAAAAGTGTTCCTATTTCTCCACATCCTCTCCAGCACCTGTTGTTTCCTGAGTTTTTAATGATGGCCATTCTAACTGGTGTGAGATGGTATCTCATTGTGCTTTTGATTTGCATTTCTCTGATGGCCAGTGATGATGAGCATTTTTTCGTGTGTTTTTTGGCTGCATAAATGTCTTCTTTTCAGGAGCGTCTGTTCACGTCCTTCACCCACTTTTTGATGGGGTTGTTTGTTTTTTTCTTGTAAATTTGTTTGAGTTCATTGTAGATTCTGGATATTACCCCTTGGTCAGATGAGTAGGTTGCGAAAATTTTCGCCCATTGTGTAGTTTCTTTTGCTGTGCAGAAGCTCTTTAGTTTAATTAGATCCCATTTGTCAATTTTGGCTTTTGTTGCCATTGCTTTTGGTGTTTTAGACATGAAGTCCAGCAACGTGATTTTTAAAAAAGGACTGTTTCTCTAGAATTCTGCAGGAAGAAGTGCCCATTGACTCTCACCAGCATGAAACCCACATTGGGCATGCCAGCCTTCCACATCTCATTAGCAGGCTGGGCCAGTGCTGGGAAAGGTGTTTGATCAATGCTGGATCTGGTATTGTTCATGAATGTGGCTGTGTGTGCAAATGTGTGATTGCGTTTGCCATGTACAGTGGAGGAGTGTGTGGGCACATGGTGTATATCCATGTGCATTTATGTCAGTGCATGTATGAACATGGTTTATGCATGTTTGTATTCATGTGTGTGCATGTAGTGTTCCTGTTTGCGTAGGTGCACATGTGTGTGTTTGTAACAGGTGCACAGGCTTAGCAGATGTCCAGTTATTCCAGATCGATGCTGAGTGGTCCCATCACTAACAGGGTGCCTGCCTTTCTTCCCATCGCTCTCTCAGGGGCTGTGGCCATCTCTTTGTCCTGATGCTGATAGATAAGTCCTCTGAGAACATTTTTCACAGCCTCCATGAAAGCAATGGACGAATCTGCACCAAACTGCAGGAAAAATGGGCTCCTCTTCACATACGGTGGTTTCCGCAAAGTGATAAGCTGGCACTCAGGGGTGTTGACTTAAAAATCAGCAGATTTTTATATTTCACGATGTGTTTGAGCTTTATCAATGTCTGCTCACCCTTTGTTCTTGAGGTTTCATTACACTCGCCATCAGTTCTGACAGCCTAAACAGAACACGATGCGGACAGTTTATTCTTTAAATGAATGATCCTTACATCTTCTGACATCCTTTTACATTCTCTCTCAAATGTGCTCTTCAACATCTGGCAGAGCCCGTTGTAGCTGCCAGAACTTTCTTAATTCAATAATCAAAACAGGTGCCAAAGAAGTAAATCTATGACTGTTAATTTTGCAAGTCCTGCTCTTCCTTCCCACCTACCTAAATTGTTCAAAAATGAATGTTAGCTCCCTGCTCAGCCTATTAGAGGCTTCAGGCAAAAAGGGGGAGGAGGACCCCCACCACCCCAACCGTGATGCTCAGAAAGAATATTTTAAAACTTCTTTTAGAAACGAAGCTTGGTTTTATTCTGTTTTTTGTTTAGAATGAACAAACGTTAGGCAGGGCTCACAGAAGAAGTCCATTTTTATTTCCTACAAGACTGTGATTCTCAGGGCATGTTGGAAGATTTCCCTGCATCAGAATTACCTGAAAATCTTTAAAATTATATAATTCCCAGTCTTGACACAGGTGCACTGATTCAAAACTTGGGGTGGGAGAGCAAAAATGTGCATTTTTAACCAGCTCCCTTGGTGATTCTAGACCTTGTAAAGTTTAAGGTCAACTGATCTAAACATTTTTACCCAAAAGAAAGAAATAAAAAATAAAGTCTAAGAGAGATCACTTAGAAAAAGCAATTCAGTTTAGTCTCTCCTTCTCTCCCCCTTTAAGGAATGTAAAACAGTCAAGTGAGTTGCCTTAAAATTAGGATTGGGGGCCATAAAACTTTACTCGGTAAAGACAATAAATCCTGAAAAATAAATTCCAGTTTTATTTTATGTTCAGTTAGGGAGTGAGTGAAAGAAAAAGGGAAACAGTGAAGAAGGAAAGAAAAAAAGGAGAGAAAAAGAAGAGGGGAATTACTTTTTTGAATAATTTTTATGTAATAGAAATTATAGGCACTGTTCTAAACATTTTATTTAGGTTATCAAGTTTTATCCAAGGGTGAGAAAGAGAGAGACAGAAATGAGGAAAAATGGAGAAGAAAGATAGTATATGACAAACAGATATAGACAAAGAAAGGGACAGACAGAGAGAGAAAAACAAAGTTACAGAGTCAGAGAAAAATGCACAGAGATACCCAGAGAGATACAGAGAGAAAATGAGAACCACAGAGACACAGAGAAAAAGTTAAATACTGAATTCGTTTGCTAGGTCTGCCATAATAAAGATCCACAAACTGGTGGCTTAAACAACAGAAATTCATTTCCTCATAGTTCTGGAAGCTAGAAGGTGTTGGCACGGTTGGTTTCTTCTGAGGCCCGTCTCCTTGGTTTGTAAATAGCCATATTCCCCTTGTGTCTCACATGTTCTTCCCCCTGTATATGTCTGTGTCCAAATTTTCTCCTCATCAGGACATCAGTTATATATTATCTGTGGAGGGTCTTGACTTCAAGTCATTCAGGTTCTTGGTGTTTTGAACAAAGAATTGGACAAAACACACAAACAAAGCAGTGAAAGCACAGATTTATTGAAATGAAAGTACACTCTACAGAGTGGGAGTAGGCTTGAGCAAGCAGTGGTTACAGAATTTCCTGGGGTTGAAATACCCACTAGAAGTTTCCCATTGGTTACTTGCTTTATACCCTATGTAAATGAAGAGGTGGCCCACAAATGAAGTAGTAAAAGGCAACCAATCAGAAGCACAAGTGAAGTTACAAAGTTACACCTCTATGCAAATGAAAACTAGGCCTGTCACCAGCAATTGGTTGCAGGAGAGGACCAATCAGAGGTACTTTCCATTTCTCATCTGCAATGCAGAAGGTGGAGGGGGGTGGTGCAACGGGAGTAGTCTCTGTCCTCCTGTTACTTAGGCATGGAAAGTTGGGGTTTTCTTTTTTATTTAGTTCTGGTAAGTCAGTGTAGACTATTACAAAGAATAATGTAAAGCCTTAGGTTCTCTGCCTCCAGACCCTATAGTACTACCTCAGTACTGGATTAGAGCCCACCCCAGTGACCTCATTTTAATTTCATTAACTCTAAAAACCCTGTCTCCAAATACAGCCACATTCTGGGGTACTGAGGGTTGGAACGTTAGCATATGAATTTTTGGAGAGCAAAATTTATTCCATAACAGATACCAAGAAACAGAACAAAAGATAGACCAAACTAAGGGATTGAGATCAGAGTACTCAAAGAGGGAAATATAGGAAGAGAGGCAGAATTGAAAGGAGAATCCTTGAATAAATTTTGAAGTCACTCTTAGTTGGGATCCCACTCTTTTGTCTGCTTAAGCAACAGATTTCACAGTGTGAAACAATTTTGCTTCAAACCAGTCCTAAAGAACTCCCTATTCTTTTGAAATTTACCTTCGAGTTATAATATTTTCAGTGATTTATAGATTTCCTGTAGCACCACACACAATGAATATTTAGAGGTTTTTCAGACAGTGTGTAATAGAGCCACTAATATTATATTATTAATAAGCCTCCAGTGTAGAAAAAAAGAAAATCTGTTCCTGTTTTCCATTTTCTAGAGTTATGGGAAGAAGAACTAACGGAAAAACCTAAGGAATTCTTCCACTTCCTAGACATAGAAGCACAAATTTGGAACACTGGGTAGAAGGCACCCCAACAGATAAGAAAGTGTCATGCGTTCTTATTATTCAGTTCCCACCTATGAGTGAGAACATGCGGTGTTTGGTTTTCTGTTCTTGTGATAGTTTACTGAGAATGATGGTTTCCAGTTTCATCCATGTCCCTACAAAGGACATGAACTCATCATTTTTTATGGCTGCATAGTATTCCATGGTGTATATGTGCCACATTTTCTTAATCCAGTGTATCGTTGTTGGACATTTGGGTTGGTTCCAAGTCTTTGCTATTGTGAATAGTGCCGCAATAAACATATGTGTGCAGTGTCTTTATAGCAGCATGATTTATAGTCCTTTGGGTATATACCCAGTAATGGGATGGCTGGGTCAAATGGTATTTCTAGTTCTAGATTCCTGAGGAATCGCCACACTGACTTCCACAATGGTTGAACTAGTTTACAGTCCCACCAACAGTGTAAAAGTGTTCCTATTTCTCCACATCCTCTCCAGCACCTGTTGTTTCCTGAGTTTTTAATGATGGCCATTCTAACTGGTGTGAGATGGTATCTCATTGTGCTTTTGATTTGCATTTCTCTGATGGCCAGTGATGATGAGCATTTTTTCATGTGTTTTTTGGCTGCATAAATGTCTTCTTTTCAGGAGCGTCTGTTCACGTCCTTCACCCACTTTTTGATGGGGTTGTTTGTTTTTTTCTTGTAAATTTGTTTGAGTTCATTGTAGATTCTGGATATTACCCCTTGGTCAGATGAGTAGGTTGCGAAAATTTTCTCCCATTGTGTAGGCTGCCTGTTCACCCTGATGGTAGTTTCTTTTGCTGTGCAGAAGCTCTTTAGTTTAATTAGATCCCATTTGTCAATTTTGGCTTTTGTTGCCATTGCTTTTGGTGTTTTAGACATGAAGTCCTTGCCCATGCCTATGTCCTGAATGGTATTGCCTAGGTTTTCTTCTAGGGTTTTTATGGTTTTAGGTCTAACATGTAAGTCTTTAATGCATCTTGAATTAATTTTTGTATAAGATGTAAGGAAGGGAGCCAGTTTCAGCTTCCAGGTGAGAACAGTTAACTTGGGAAACACTCTTAAATACCATACAACTCAAATCCTCCTAATAATCAGGCAGGAGAGAACTAGAGACATAGGATTACAGAGGGAGGATTAGGGGAGAAGAAGATCTGTGGGAATTTCAACATCAAATATGAACCAAATCCTTTGCAGAAGACAAAATAAGGACCAGATTTTTTCAGTGCTTTCAGTGATACCCAG
Organism: Symphalangus syndactylus; assembly: GCF_028878055.3. Lineage (NCBI taxonomy): Eukaryota > Metazoa > Chordata > Mammalia > Primates > Hylobatidae > Symphalangus > Symphalangus syndactylus. The sequence goes on along the minus strand of NC_072436.2, from coordinate 110,653,534 downwards.
TAAACCTTAACTATGACTCCATAAATGCAAATTTTAAATTTCCAGAATATTCTTGCTTCACTCTTACCGAAGGAAAATGTGGCTGGTTTTCAGATACTCTGATCAGTACTCAGAGGGTGACAATGGTGATGGTCTGGGCCCCAGCGCATTGGCATGCTTCTCTGGGCTTTTTTATCTAGCCAGGGAAGGGGTAACCTAGATAATATTTCTATACATAATATTTATTCCACTTACATAATATGTAGATTAAATTCAAATTATAATATTTTATAGATAATACTTATTAAGCACTTACTTTATGCCAGGCTGCGTGCTAAGTGTTTATTAAGCATTGTCTTATTTAGGATACTGGTAATAAGGAAACCAGTCAGAACCCAGCAAGAGTTCTTTAAATCTAGAAGGGCTAGCCAGGAGGGTAGGGGTAAAGCCGTGAGGTCTAGATGCTCTGGCATAAAGGATTACAGAAATCTTCAGACACTGATATGGTTTGGATTTGTGTCTCCACCCAAATCTTATTTCAAATTCTAATCCCCAGTGTTGGAAGAGGGGCCTGGTGGGAGGTGGTTGCATCACGGGGGGCAGATTTCCCCCTTGCTGCTCTTGTAATAGTGAGTGAGTTCATGAAATCTGGTTGTTTATGAAAGTGTGAAGCATCTCCCCCTTCTCTTTCTCTTCCTCCTTCCCAGGCCATGTAAGACATATTTGCTTCCCTCCCTTTAACCTTTCATCATGATTTCAAGTTCCTGAGGCCTTCCCAGCCGTGCTTCCTGTATTGTCTGTGGAACTGTGATTCAATTAAACCTCTTTTCTTTATAATAAAAAAAAAAGAAAGTGTCGTGCAGTAATTATTAAACATTTATGTGTACAGGAATCTTCTGAGGAGTTTACTAGAAATGTAGTTTGCTGTTAGACATCCTTAATGAATAAATCTACTGTAGTGTGTGTTATTCTGCATTTTTATTAGCAATCCAGGGTATTTGTACAAGTGATCACCAAATAAAATGTTGAGAAACACAAGATAAACAGAATAAAAAGGCAACCTACCTACAAACTTTTTTAAAAATTGCGAACTATATGTTTCATAAAGTGTTACTCTAAAGAATATATAAGAACCTCCTACAACTCAACAGGAAAAAAAAACCCAAAAACTAGTAACCAGATTTTAGAATTAAGGACTTGAATAGACATTTATCCAAAGAAGACAGACATACAAATAGCCAGCAGGTATATGAAAGGAGGTTCAATGTGACTAATCATTAGGAAAATGCAAATCAAAACCACAGTGAGAAACCTCACACCTATCAGGATGACTATTATAAAGAAAAAGATAAGTGATGGGGATAATATAGAGAAGTTGGAGTTCTTGTACACTGTTGGTTGGAATTCAAAATGGTACAACTGCTATGGAAAACAGCATAAAGTTTCCTTAAAAAATTAAAAGCAGGACTGTCATATGATCCAGCAATTCCACTTCTGGTATTCCTCCAAAGGAAGTGAAATCAAACCTCTCATATTCATTGCAGCATTATTCACTGTAGCTAAGTTGAAGAAACAATCTAAATGCCCATTTAGGGATGAATGGATAGATAAAATATGATATATACTTATAACAGAATATTATGCAGCCTTAAAAAAGGAAATCCTGCCATATGTGACAACATGGATGAACCTAGAAGATACTATTACTGAGTGAAATAGTCAGTGACAGAATGACAAAGGTTTCATGATTTCATTTATATGAGGTATCTAAAATAGTAAAATTCATAGAATCCAGAGTGAAATTGTAGTTACAGGGCTGGAAAGAGGAATAAATGGGGGATTATTAATCAACAGGCACAAAGATTCAGTCAAGCCAGAGACAAAAGTTCTGGAAATCTGTTGAACAACATTCTACCTATAAACCTTAATACTTAACAATCAATACTTAAAAATTTAAGAGGGTAGATGTCCTGTTAAGTGTTCTTACCACAGTAAAATAAAATTGAACAAAAATAAACATAGGAATGCTGGAAAGGCTAAGAGCTTGTGGATTGGTCAGACTTTGACTCGGACAGTCATCATCCCTGTAACTCAATGACTCCTGCTCAGTTCCTCATCTGCACCGTGGGGATACGGATGTGGCTCAAAGGACTGTTGAAAAGATTACATAAAACTGAATAAAACGAGGTGCTTAGTACACAGACATACAGTAAATACAAGACACTCTAAAATTCTAATAAATTAATGCACCTGCCCACTACAACCCTTGTTCAATCAGACGTTTTATTTAAAACATATAATAAAATCATATGACCTTTTTGTGCCCTAATGTAAATGCTGAAAAAAGAAAACAATTTTTTAAACATTATATGACCTTCATTTTATACAGACCAAAGAAAAGAAAATCTCATGAGTGGAATTATCCAAGACCAGAGTCCACTCTTCTAGTTGACATGTGAGTTGCCCTGAGCCATGTCGTCTCCCAGAATATCCACACATAGACTCATCCAGGTCATGCAGGCAGACTGCATGTCCTCTCTGCTACTAACTTAGGACCATAGTTCATTTTTTATTTTCTTTGTACTCCCAGGAAGTCAACCAGCGGTCTTTGGGATCCCTTCCTGATCTCCATGTTGTGCTATGAAGCAATATATTCATATTTGATTTAAAATTCATCATGCTTGTGGCATTCTTCTAGTAATCCAGTGCTGCACAAGGAGTGGAATTATACTTGACTGTTCTTCTCCAAATCACAGATTTCAGAATAATAGTTAACGACTTTGAGAATCATCTCATGACACTAGCGTTCTGTGTTCAAATGTTCAAGAGAAGAGGATATTTAGAAAAGTTACAGTAGATTGGTGGTGTTTCATTCAAGGCACCAGTTGACAGGAAAGTCACCAATGACACATTGCTACTCTCATTACTTTGAGTAGCTGTCACTATTGTCAGTATTTATTACCATTCTTACTATTATTGCTGCTACTATAGTAATAACTATTAATATTAGTAATGTCAAAAATAACAGTGAACATTAACATGTGCTTCCTACATGTCAAGCACTACATTGACTGTTTTGTCCATATTCTCTTGTTGAGTTCTCAAAATAAAATTAGGAACGGCTCCTATTTCTCTGATGGAAAATGGAGGGTGAAAAAAGGTGGATAACTTGACCACAGGTCACAGAGCTAAGAAAGTGCTGGATTTCCAATCCAGGTTTGCCTGACTTCCAGTGCACTAGCTCTCTTACAATGCCTGGAGTGGGAGCACCCTCTTTCACGTTAAAAACTAGGCAGACTGTCATGTAGTAGTAGTTGCACTTTTGGTGTCTGTCAGTTCAGAAGATGCACAGTCCCAGAAAGCTACTATGAATTCTGAACATGTGTAAATGACTTTGCATTTTGCTAATCATAGCAACATCTGTATACACCTATCCACGTGGCATGTTTACTAGAGCCGAATCATCACTGTAATGGCTGCAGATGAATTCAGGGAAATGTTTCCCTGATGCCAAAGCCTTCAGCTTCAAATGGGCAAAAGGATAATGTAGCCAGGGATAGACTTTTTAAACTTTATTAAGCCATATTTGGCAATTAAAAATCGTATATATTTAACGTGTACAATTTGATGATTTGAGATGCATATACAAGCTAAATAACTTGTTTGTCACCTCAAATAGTTACTATTTCCACGTGAATGTCTCACACACACACACACACACACACACACTCTTAAGATCTACTCTTTTTGCAAATTTCAAGCATGCAATAAAGTTTTTTAACTGCAACCACTAGAATTCAGCTAATACAACTCCCCTGGTGCCATTGGAGCAGACTGAACCAGAGAGGTGAAGGCCATGAAATAAATTAATGGCAGAGAATAGTCTGGAAGCCAGTCTCCTGATTCCTAATTCAACACTCTTTCCAGTATTATCACAAATGATCAAATCTTACATGCGGGTTTCAGGATCCTAACTACCCAGTGTCTTCGTCCATGCCTGTCCCATGGGGTTGCTATGATTATTACTAAGGGCAGAAGTCAAAACAAAAGCTATAGCCCAAAGGCCAAATCCAGCCTGCCACCTGTTTCGTAAATGAAATTTTATTGGAACACAGCCACGCCCATCCACTTATAAGTTGTCTATGGCTGCCTTCCCACTACAATGTCAAGGTTGAGTAGTTGCTACACAGACCAAGTGGCATGCGAAGCTGGAAATATTTTATATTTAGCCCTTTGCAGAAAGTTTACTGAGCAGTGATGAAAGGTGCTATGAGAAAAACTGCGTTTGCATCCCCTAATCTCCCAGCAAACACTCCAGAATGTGTAGGGACCTTGTTGCATTAGATATTTACAACAGAAAGGTATCCAGAATATCCAAAAACTTGTATGGAGGGGGAAGAAGAATAAAAGTAACCTTTCTGAGAATGGAAAAGTGGGGTTTTCATGCTGCCAGAGTCCTCTGAAGAAAACTCTTGAGGGTCTTGGGAATCTGTAACACCCTCTGAAGAGAAACTGTTATCTTCTTCTCAACACCTCATCTCCATGAGTTCCCATAACTTTACCATTCAAGAAACATTATGTGGTCTATTCATTGCTCTACATGAAGTAACAACCACTGAAGTTTCAATAATAAAAGACAGAATACATGTGATAGTACCCTATAATCCTACAATATCAGGCTTCTTTTAAGCCCAAAACTCCTTTCAGAGTTTGCTTTGCTCTGGGATTTTTTTTTTCTCAAGACACAGAAAAAAAATTAATGCTTGCTCTCACTCTGTCACCCAGGATGGGGTGCAGTGGCCCGAACTCAGTTCACTGAAACCTGTGCCACCCAGGTTCAAGCGATTCTCATGCCTCAGCCTCCCAAGTAGCTGGGATTACAGGTGTCTGTCACCATACCCAACTAATTTTTGTCTTTTTTGTAGAGACAGGATTTCACATGTTGGCCAGGCTGGTCTCAAACTCCTGACCTCAAGTAATTGGCCTGCCTCAGCCTCCTAAAGTGCTAGGATTACAGGCGTGAGTCACCATGCTTGGCCTGCTCTGGGTTTAATGGTTTTGCCAAAAAGTGATGGGCAAAGATGTTCTTACTTGTTTGTGAAAGAGACAGTTTTCTCTCCAGAGTGATTGGCAAGAGGTCTGTGGAAGACTCCTGGCCTTCCAAGTGCTACATCAATTTGAAAGTGCCGGAAGCTACTGTCCCCTACCCTACCCAACATTTCAAATCCACATGGGGCAAGTTAACTAACCTCTCTTGGCCTCAGTTTCCTCATTTGTCAAAAGGGGATGATGATGCCAGCCTCATGAGGATTACATTCCACTTCCTTTTCCCAGAGACCTCATTTTATTCTCTACACAAAGGCAGATGGTAAGAGTGTGAGCCTGGAAATGGTCCCTGAGTGCTATGAAAGGCCATGTGCCAAGATTAACCTGAATTTTTCTTTGCAAATGGCTTTGACTCATTGGGACAGGGTGCACCAACTCAGAGCCCAGGAATATGGGGGGAAGATAGTTAAAAAGACAGTGATCTTCATGGTGCTAACCCTTAAAAGAAAAAGAAACCATTGCAGACATCAAAGTGCCCTGCCCCTCATTTCCCCTCCGGCTTACGATTTGAGCAACGATGCAGGCTGCCATCTTCTCTATCAGAACCCATTCACCCATTGCTAAGTCTGAAAAAGATGTCTTTAACCTTCAGTTTTAAGAAGCAGCTTGGTGCTCCGTCCTCCCACACGGAATACAAGTTTATTCTGCTTTTGAAAAGAACGGAATGGTGGCCACACTAACTGGGGTTATGACTCTTCCAGCCCTCCCAGAAAGCCCAGAAACACCGTGAATTTTCTGCCTCCTGCTCCAGCCCCTTCCAAACCACCAGGATTTGAGTACTGCTGCTGTCCCTCAGGAAACAGTCTTTCAGCCTCAAGCATGATTTATTAATTTCACTGCTTTGGCGGGGTCATTTATCAAAATTCCCTCAACAGTTCAATTAGGAATGGCCTGCCTCCCAAATTGGGGTTGGTGTTCTCATCTCCCGTAGCCAGCTTGTGGTCTGCACAGCTGCCTTGACCACCCTCGGTTTGGGGAGTACCAGATGAAATCAATCACACCTCCCACTTATCGACTTCACAATTTTCGCTGCAAGAAAGCACCACCGAGGAGATGGGGCAGATAAATGTTTTCCCTTTTCCACAGCACACCTGATTATTGCTCCTACAGAACCAAAGGATGGGACTTCAGCCCTCCACCCACGGTGCCCCCAACTGCCCTGCATCCCAGATCCAGCTCACCTTGGGAAATCAGGGGGGTGCAGAGACCTTACTCCCGGTTCAAGCCCATATCATCTGTTTTTTGGTTACTAGTGACTCTGCCTCCCTCCTCCATGCCGCCGCCTCCAAACTCATTTGCATTCAGCAGCCTGAGGAATAATTTTAAATGCAAATCGGATCTTGCTGCTTTCCTGCTGAAACCATCAATGACTCCTTCTTGCCTGAATGAGAAGACCCAAACACCTAAACACCGGGGTCAAGCCTCTTTGGATTCTAAGCTCCACAATACCTCCATTTCTTAGAACAGCGCGTGGCCCAAAAGAACATCTCCAGACTGAATAAAACTGGTCTCTGTTCTCTCCTCACCTCTCTCTCTTTCTACTTCTCATTTTATTCTCAGCAACACCACCTGCTTACCATTCCTCCCACAAACCATACTGATTCTCACCCACTCCTCCTTTTTCATATTTTTTTCCAAATTTTTATTGTGTTAAAATACACATAATATAATATGCACCATCCTAGCCATTTGCAAGGATGCAGTTCAGTGGTATTAAATACATTCACATTGTTGGGCAACCAATTTCCAGAACTCTGAACTCTTTTCATCTTGTAACACTGAAACTCTAGTCTACTAAGCAGTAACTTCCCTTTCCCCACTCCCTCCAGCTCCTGGCAACCTTCATTCTACTCTCTGCCTCTATGAATGTGACTATTCTAAGTATTCCCGTGTAGGTGGAATCATACAGTACGTGTCACTTATTTCCCTTAGCATATGACCTCGAGGTTCATCCATGTTGTAACATGTCAGAATTTTCTTCCTTTTTAAAGCTGAATGGCATTCCATCGATGGGATAAACAACATATTGCTCCATTCATCTGTCAGTGGACACTTAGATTGATTCCACATTTTAGCTATCATGAATGATGCTGCTATGACAACCCTCTTTAAAAAAAAAATGGAAACTTCCTGCTTGAAGTGTCTTCTCTTCAGATAGCACCTGCTTATCATTTCCTTCCTGGCCATCACCTCTTTCAGAAGGTTCCTCCTGCAGCCCACCCACCATATTGAACTAGGGACCTCTCATTCCACAACACTCTGAGCACAGCCTGATGATACTGACATGGACAGGAGGCAGGGAAATACTAAGTAGAAAAAGGTGGTTCCCTGGCAAAAGCCCCACTCTCAAGCCTGGAAACCACAGCCCGAAATAACAACAGTTATCCCTGTTTTCCTACCCAAATGTTGCCTTTTATGGCCCACCCCACTCACCTATCCTGTGCCCATATAAACCCCAGACCTCAGCTAGCAAGTGGCTGAACGTCAAGAGAAGAAGGAGCAACTGAGCACTGGAGACTACAGATAGATACGGCTTAACTTCAGACAGCGTGACTTCAGAGAGGAGAAGGCCGGGCTTCGGGGAAAGATCACCTTCCTCCCACACCATTCCCTTTTCAGCTCCCCTTCTGCAGAAAGCCACTTCCACTGCTTAATAAAATCTCTGCATTCATCATCTTTCAAACATTTGCGTGACCTGATTCTTCATGGATGCCAAACAAGAAAAAGGCAGGGTGTAAAAGGCTGTCACCCTGACTTTCCACTGAGCTGGTTAACACTTAACTGTGCAGGGACAGCAACTGCTAAAACAGCATTAATTGTAACACATCCCTAGATGCTGCCGTGGGGCTGAAGCCCAAAAGCACTCACCCTGGCCCTGGCACCTGCTCACATGCATGCTTCCATTTCTGCAAGAAGTTTGAGCATGGCAGTGGTGGCAGCTGAGTAAGTGAGACACATCCCTGTCACAAGTGCCATGAAGGGGTCAAGGCAACTCTCCTCTCTCAATATCAGGGCCACGGCAGAGAGCAAGGACCACTGTGCCTCATCTACTTCTGTTTCCCCAGGACTTTGCACAGTGCTGATTGCAGAGTTTCCACGGAAGCCTTCAAATCCACCCGTGCCTCTGCAGTACTTCTCTCAAGGACTGTGGGACTAATGTTCCTTAGTTGCTACTTCAGTTTTCCACTTTCTTTTCAGATACAAACAACACCATTTTCTTTGTTTCATAGAACTATGTTCTTATAGGTGGTGTGCTTTAATTTTCTTCTTTGTAAAATAAGTTGGCATGACAAGGAGCTGTTTGAAATGTAGGGAGGGAGACAAGATTTCCAAGCTCATGGAATGAAATGAGATGAGAGACTGTGAAAACACAGTGCACAGGATGATGAAATGGCTCTGTAGAGGGCTCTAGCTGACTACGTGTTTTTATTTATTTATTTATCTAACTTTTAAGTTCAGAGGTGCATCCACAGCTTTGTTATATAGGTAAACTTTTGTCACGGTGGTGTGTTGAACAGATTATTTCATCACCCAGGCACTAAACCTAATACCCATTAGTTATTTTTTCTGATCCTCTCCTTCCCACCGTCTACCCTCCAATAGGCCCCAGTGTGTGTTGTTCCGCTCAATGTGTGTTCATGTGTTCTCATCATTTAGCTTCCACTAAAAAGTGAGCACATTATCCTTACCCAGCTAACGCAGGGACAATCCTCCACTTTTAAAGAGATGGCCAAGGAGAAGAAAGTCTCCTCTCAAATTACTTGTATTTATTTTCTCCTCCAAAAGGCAGCCTGGGTCCTGCTGTGTCAGTTTTCTTTCTCAGAAGAAACATGGACTGTGTTCCCTAGGAAGGAAAAACTCTTAAAAATGCACCCTCTGCCGGGTGCGGTGGCTTACTCCTGTAATCCCAACACTTTGGGAGGCCAAGGCAGGAGGATCACGAGGTCAGGAGTTCGAGACCAGCCTGACCAACATGGTGAAACCCCATCTCCTAAAAATACAAAAATTAGCTGGGCATGGTGGCACGCACCTTTAATCCCAGCTACTCAGGAGGCTGAGGCAGAAGAATGGCTTGAACCGGGGAGGCAGAGGTTGCAGTGAGCTGAGATAGTGCCATTGTACTCCAGCCTGGGTGACAGAGCGAGACTCTATCTCAAAAAAACAAAATAAATAAAATAATTCCACACTCTGCCTCTCCACTGACCACAAATGCTGTCAGACTTCTTCCAATCTTCTTCAATCCCAGCATGAATGTTCATCCCGTCACTTAACTCATCCCCAGGAGTTTGGGGACCTTTGGTTCTCTTTTTCAGACTGGTGTTAATTAGCCATTTAGGAGATCTAGATGTTGGCTCCAAAATTTCTGTACGCCTTTCTCCAGGAGGCCCTGTGAGAGTTCTACATAAACAGGGCGCTGAATGACTTGTCCAGATAATCTCACCATGCAGATTAAGCCTCCACAGTGATTCTCATGATAATAATAGTAATACTCCACACTTCCGTGTTATTGAACTCCAAGTTATATGAACTTTTAGTTCATTCATCCTTTCAATAGCTATTTATTACTTATGGAGTGCTTACACCAAGCAAGGCACTGACATTGACGACAGGGAAGCAGCAACTTTACAAAAAGCAAAAGTGTTGATGCATGGACTCCCCTGCTGTTATGAGCTGGTTTAAAGTCCTTGGTCTAGAAGCATCTCTTAACTAATCTCATCTTGACCCTTTGAACTTATTGCCCAATTCAGATTCTTTAACCTGACTCTAGGTGGGGCTCTGTAGACAAGATTCCAGTGCTTGAATCGTAGCTCTATCCACTCTGGGGAATTAATTTCCCCACTTCATACAGGCTAGCCTTTGAAATCTGACTTTACCATTGACCTTGATAAACAGTGAGAAGAGACCAAATCTTCAAGAAATCAGTATATGAATTCGCTGTAATTAAATAGCAATTTGTACATGAAATTCTTAAATCCTTGTGTTATCTGCTTGAGGGCAGACACCAGGTCTCTCTTATCCACCTTCATAGCCTAGCACTGCACAAAGTAAGTCTTCAGTAAATATTTAGTGAATGACTAAGCAAAGGAATGAATTAGTGTGTTCTGGGGCCCCTGCCATCTTAGCTTGACTCTGATGTATCTCTTCTCAGATAGAGTTTATTCCATTTTGACCCTGACAGCAAAGATCCCCACAAGTTTATTCATTGCAGTTCAAGTCACAGGGCTGGTGCAAGCAGCAATGACCTGTTGGTTGGTAATGCCACTGCACACTGATGGACTTCCATAGTAATTCAACATTATTATGTGTCAAATATAATTTATGGTTTAATACAATGCCAGTTTTATAACTGCATTATTGCTATATATTTACATCTGGAAAAAAATAAATCACAGTGAAATTTTCCACTTTGAAGGACTTCATCTGAGTCCTAAATGCTGAGACAACCCAAGTTGTATTTTCTCAAGCTGAAATTCTGGGGCAGCTCCAGGCTTGAAAATCTAGTAAAATCAGTTAATTATTTTCGATTGCATACATTTTTGCAATCTATTTGCTATCCTTTTATCTTAAATTTCCCCACTGTGCAATGGGCATTAATCTTCTACCTTTAGGAATTCAGGAGCCCTTGGAAAGCCCACAGTACTTCAGAGAAAGCCATCGTCTCCTCAGACATCACCCTTAGTACTATAAAACATTCAAGAAATGCCCAAAACATTATATAAAGGCCTGATTTATACCACTCATGCTCTTCTGTTAGCTGGGCTTTGTTGTTGCTGTTGTTGTTGTTGTTGATTTGCTTATTTTTCAGCCAAAAATTTATCAGGGATACCTTTTCATCACAATAGAGATATATTTATTGTAATGTAGGTATTTGATTTATGTGCGTACTATAATGTATACATATTCCTGTCCCTTATTATGGACTCTCTACATTTTTTCTAATTTCTCGTTATAAACAACACCGCAAAGAACATCTTTGGACAACTGTTTGCACACTTGTGCATTTTTATTTTATTCAGAAAAACCCCTAAATACATTTCAGAGTCAAGGGGTGAAACTTTTTTTTAAAATAACATTTTTTAAAGGACATAGTATGCATCAGTATTGATTGACACAAAAACTTCTATTAAATTCTGACGCCCACTTAGATGTCACCTCCTCTACACAGCCCCCCTTGATTTCTCCACTGCTATGCCATTGGCAGAATTAACTACTACTACTATTTAGCTATCTTAATATCTTATGTCTTTATGTAGAAGCCTTGTTTTCAAGAATAAATTAGTCACTTACGCATCTATCCACACTATTGGGCTATGAACTCTTACAGGGAAGATGTGTTGCACCTTCTTTATCTATGTAATCCAAATGTCTGATACATAATAGGTGTCATATGCAATCAAAATGCTGTTAGGGAATTATTGGAAGAGCTACCAAATTCTGAGTTTCCAATGCACAGTCTTGTAGGCAATAAAAAAGCTCCATATGAGAAGCCAGTAAAAGGTTTTAAGCAGGTTGTTCTCTGAGATAGTTCCTGTGTGTGTGTGTATATGTGTTTCATAATGGATTGAATTATTTCCTCCCTTCCTTTCCTTTCTGCCTTTCCCTTACTTTTCTTCCCCTCTGCCTTTAAGAACTAGCTGTCTGACCTCTTGAAATGAGGTAACAATTCTCAAAAGAGGGGAGAACCAGAAGGTAGTTCCCAAGGTAGCCCCGTGCTACAGAGGATCCCTCAGCAGGGACTAGATTCCACAGAGCTGCTGGCATAGAGGTGGAAGTGGAGGGGGCTCCTGAGACTCCTCAAAGGTCCTGGGTCCCAGCAGTGAAAGCTCACCTTGGCCTCTGGGACGGGTAATAGCAGTTTGACTTTGGCACACCTTTCTCTTACTTCCCTCTTTCCATATCTAATCCATCACCAAGTGCTCCCAGTGTAATCTTAAAATGGCTCAAATCCATCCACTTCTCTTGAACTCCACTGCTGCCTCCCCCGTCCAAGCTGCCATCATCTTTCACCTGAATGTCTTTCATAGGCTCTTAATTGGCCTTCCTGCTTCCCCACTTGCCCCTCCAGTTCGTTCCTCACCATGGAGTCAGAATAAACTGAGAGAAGAGAAGAAGTGGGAGGGGAGTGGAGGGGAGGGAAGAGCAGAGGAGAGGAGGAGAGGTGAGAAACCCTAGAGTTAGCAAAATAATTTTTAAATGTATCTGCTACCTATTGTGTACAATGTACACTATTCAGATCACGGATACACTAAAAGCCAGACTTCACCACTGTGCAGTATATCCATGTAACACAACTGAATTGTACCCCTAAATCCATAAAAATAACTTAATTTTTAAAAAATTAAAATAAAATGTAGCTTCTCACCTGCATTTTTTGTTCCTTCTTCATGAACCCTATTTATCTTAACCCTTAAGTTAACCCTTAAGTTAACCCTTAAGTTAACTTAATTCTGTTAACCCTTAAGTTAACCCTTAAGTTAACTTAACCCTATTAAGGGTTAAGTTAAATAGGGTATATTGCTTATTAACTATTCATTAGCCCTATTTAACTCCATGTACCCTATTTAGCCATGTTATCCACAAAGAAACACACCACTACGTTGGGAAGCTCAGTTTCATGCTTACCTTTCAATAAATAACTAGTATAACCTACCATAACAATTTTAAGTATTTTTACTGACTAAAAACATCCAACTGTGGAATTTTTTTATCTTGCTTTTCAGAATTGATGTGTTCCCAGAAAATTATCTTTGGGTAAATCCATTGTCTCATTAACTTCCACTGAGAAATTGAAGAGGAATTCCTAAATGGAGATGGAGAAGCCTTCAAAAGACAAAGTTGAAAACTTTTATAAAAGAGGGGTTTCTAATAATGGGCAACTCTGTGGCACGGAGCTCCTTCCTTTACTCTAGGATGGTTCTGAGCTGTGTATGGGCACTTCTCTTTCCTCTGTGGCCTCATAGAGGGGAGTCCGGAAACCATGGCTGGCTCAGCAATTCCACTTGCTATGCCAGAGATTAAAGACATAAAAAGAACTAGGATTCATAAGTCATGGAAATGTAAGCTCTCAATTCCACAAAGAACAAGTCTAGAGAAGGCAGAAGCTAGGAATAGATGTTGACATTACAGATCAAGTTTTTGGAGAAAATAAAATCATGGTGGGATGAAACAGGGTCTGGTTCTGAAATACAAGTTGGCTTCACTTATCAGCCATTTTATTTTAAATTTTTTTACTCTTTTTCAAAAAATATTTTTAGTTTCCATAGCTTTAGGGATACAAGTAGTTTTTGTTTACATAAATGAATTGTATAGTGGTGAAGTCTGAGATTTTAGTGCACCTGTCACCCGAGTCATGTACATCATACCAAAAAGGTAGATTTTCACCCTTCACCCCCTTCCCACCTTTCCCCCTTCTGAGTCTCCAATGTCCATTATACCACTCTGTGTGCCTTTGGGTACCCATAGCTTAGCTACTATTTATGACTGAGAACATGCAGTATCTGGTTTTTCATTCCTGAGTTACTTCACTTAAAATAATGACTTTCTGTTCCATCCAAGTTGCTGCAAAAGACATTATCTTGTTCTTTATTTTAATGGCTGAGTAGTATTCCGTTATATATATTTAACATTTTCTTTATCCACTAATTGGTTAATAGGCCCTTAGGTTGATTCCGTATGTTTGCAACTGTGGATTGCGTTGCATTAAACATATGCGTCCAGGTGTCTTTTTTATATAGTGACTTCTTTTTGCGGGGAGGTAGATACCCAGTAGTGGGATTGCTGGATCAAATGGTAAATCTACTTTTAGTTCTTTGGGAAATCTCCATACTGTTTTCTGCAGAGCTTGTACTAATTTACATTGCTACCAGCTGTGTATAATTGTTTCCTTTTCACAACATCCGTGTCAATATCGATTGTTCTTTGACTTTTTAATAATGGCCGTTCTGGCTGGGGTAAGGTGGTATCTTCTTGTGGTTTTAATTTGCATTTCCCTGAAGATTAGTGACTGATACGGTTTGGCTCTGTGCCCTCACTCAAATCTCGTGTGGAATTATAATTCCCAGTGTTGGAGGAGGGTCCTGGTGGGAGGGGATTGGATCATGGGGATGGGTTTCCTCCTTGCTGTTCTCGTGACAGTGAGTGAGTTCTCAGTGCATCTGGTTGTTTGAAAGTGGGAAGCACTTCCCCTTTGCTCTCTCTCTCTCCTGCTCCACCATGTGAAGAGGTGCTGGCTTCCCCTTCACCTTCTGCCATGATTGTAAGTTTCATGAGGCCTGCCAGCCATGCCTCCTGTACAGCCTGCAAAACTGTAAGTCAATTAAACCTCTTTTCATTATAAGTTACCCAGTCTTTAGTTAATTCCTTATAGCAGTGTGAGAATGGACTAACACAGTACCTGATATTCTTTTTCATATATTTGTTGGCCATTTGTATATCTTCTTTGGAGAAAGGTCTATTCATGTCCTTTGCCCACTTTTTAATGGGATTATTTGTTTTTTCTTGCTGATTTGATTTGTTTGAGTTCCTTGTAGATTCTAGATATTAGTCCTTTGTCAGCTGCATAGTTTGCAAATATGTTCTCCCATTCTGTAGGTTATCTGTTTACTCTGACAGTTACTTCTTTTGCTAAGCATAAGTGTTTTAGTTTAATTATATCCCATTTATTTGTTTTGTTTTATTTATTTTATTTTATATCAAAAACGAAAGTGAAGTTCTCTCGACCGGTTTTGACGACTTTTTAAAATTACTATTTCAATAGTTTTTGGGGAACAGCTGGTGTTTGGTTACATGGATGAATTATTTAGTAGTGATTTCTGAGATTTTGGTGCCCCCATCACCTGAACAGTGTACACTGTACTAAATGTGTAGTCTCTTATCCCTCACCCCCTCCCACTCTTCCCCCAGAGTCCCCCAAGTCCATTCTTAGACCTTTGCATCCTCATAGCTTAGCTCCCACTTACAAGTGAGAACATACAATGTTTGGTTTTCCATTTCTGAGTTACTTCACTTAGAATAATGGACTCCAATTCCATTCAGGTTGCTGCAAATGCCATTATTTTGTTCTGTTTTATGGCTGAGTAGTATTCCATGGTATATATGTATCACATTTTCTTTATCCACTCATTGATTGATGGGCATTTGGGCTGTTTCCATATTTTTGCAGTTGCCAGTTGTTCTGCTGTAAACATGCATATGCAAGTGTCTTTTTTCCTATAATGACTTATTTTCCTCTACATTGATGCCCAGTAGTAGGACTGCTGGATCAAATGGTGGATCAACTTTAAGTTCTTCAAGGAATCGCCATACTGCTTTCATAGTGATTGTACTACTTTACATTCCTACAAGCAGTGTAACAATGCTCCCTTTTCACCACATCTATGCCAATATTTATTATTTTTTGATTCTTAAATTATGGCCATTCTTGTAGGGGGAAGGTGGTATCACATTATTTATTTTTGTTTTTTGTTGCATTTGCTTTTGAGGTCTTAGTCATAAATTCTTTGTGTAGGCCAATACCCAGAGAGTTTTTCCTAGGTTTTCTCAAAGAATTTTTACAGTTTCTCACATCTTAGATTTAGGTCTTTAATCCACCTTAAGTTTTGTATATGGTTGGTGATAGGAATCCAATTTCATTCTTCTACATATGAATATCTAGTTTTCCCAACACCACTTATTGAATATGGTGTCTTTTCCCTAATTTATGTTTTTGCGTGCTTTGTCAAATATCAGTTTGTTGTAAGTATTTGGCTTTATTTCTGGATTCCCTATTCTGTTCCATTGGTCTGTGTATTTACTTTTATACCAGTACCATGCCGTTTTAGTTACTATAGCCTTATAGTATAATTTGAAGTCAGGTAATGTAAACCCTTCAGATTTATTCTTTTTGCTTATAATTGCTTTGGCTATTCGGGCTTTTGGTTCCATATGAATTGTTTTTTTCTAATTCTGTGGAAAAATTTCGTTGGTATTTTGATAGGAATTGGACCGAATCTGTAGATTACTCTAGGCAATATGGTCATTTTCATATTGATTCTTCCAATCCGTGAGCATGGGATGTATTTCCATTTGTTTGTGTCATCTATGATTTCTTTTAGCAGTGTTCTGTAGTTGTTTTTACAGAGATCTTTACTTCCTTAGTTAAGTATATTCCTAGGTATTTTATTATTTTTGGAGCTATTGTAAAAGGAATCGGGTTATTGATTTGATTCTCAATTTGGTCATTGTTGGTGGATAGCAGTGTTACTGATGTTTTGTTTTGTTTTGTTTTGTTTTGTTTCAGACAGAGTCTCACTCTGTTGTGCAGGCTGGAGTGTGGCATCTCAGCTTACTGCAACCTCCACCAACTGGGTTCAAGCAATTCTCCCTGCCTCAGCCTCCCGAATAGCTGGGATTACAGGTGTCCACCATCATGCCCAGCTAATTTTTGTATTTTTTAGTAGAGAAGAGTTTCACCATATTGGCCAGGCTGGTCTCAAACTCCTGACCTCAGGTGATCCACTCGCCTCAGCATCTGAAAGTGCTGGGATTACAGATGTGAGCCACCATGCCCAGCCCTGATTTGAGTATGTTGATTTTGTAACTTGAGACTTTACTGAATTCATTTATCAAATTTATAAATAGAAAGAAGTCTTTGGGAGGAGTCTTTAGAGTTTTCTAGGTATACCAGTCTGTTCTCATGCTGCTAATAAAGACATTCCCAAGATTGGATAATTTACAAAGGAAAGAGGTTTAGCTGACTCACAGTCCCACATGGCTGGGGAGGCCTCACAATCATGGAAGAAGGTAAAGGAGGAGCAAAGTCACATCTTACATGGTGGCAGGCAAGAGAACATCTGCAGGGGAACTCTCCTTTATAAAACTATCAGATCTTGTGAGATTTATTCACTATCACAAGAACAGCATGGGAAAGACCCACCCCCATGATTCAGTTACCTCCCACTGGGTCCCTACCATGACATGTGGGAATTATGGGAACTACAATTCAAGATGAGATTTGGGTAGGGACACAGCCAAACCATATCACCATTATATCATCAGCAAACAGCAACGGTTTGACTTTCCCTTTACCGATTTTGATGCCCTTTATTTCTTTCTCTTGTCTGATTGCTCTGGCTAAGACTCCCAACACTGTGGTGAATAGAAGTGCTGAAAGTGGGCATCCTTGTTTTGTTCCAGTTCTCAGAAGCAATATTTTCAACTTTTCCCTGTTCGGTAGGATGTTGGCTGTGCATTTGTCATATATGGCTTTTATTATTTTTAGGTACATTCTTTTTATGCCTGGCTTGTTGAGAGTTTTTAATCAAAAAAGGATGCTGGATTTTATCAAATGCTTTTTCTGCCCTCAATTGAGAGGTTTTTGTTTTTAATTCTGTTTATGTGATTAGTCAAATTTATTGACTTGTGTATGTTGAACCATCCATGAATCCCTGAAATGAAACCCACTTGATCGTAGTGAATTATTATTATTTTTTATGTGCTGTTGGATTCAGTCTGCTAGTATTTTGTGGAGGATTTTTGCATCTGTATTCATCAGGGATATCGTTCTGTAGTTTTCTTTTATTTTGTTATGTGCTTTCCTGGCTTTGTTATCAGAGTGATACTGGCTTCGTAGAATGAGTTAGAGAGGATTCCCTCTTTCTCATTTTTTTTTGGAATAGTTTCAGTAGAATTGGTACTAATTCTTCTTTGAATGTTTGATAGAATTCATCTGTGAATCTGTCTGGCCCTAAACTTTTTTGTTAGCAAGGTTTTATTATTATTGTCACTGATTCAGTCTCATGACTTGTTATTGGTCTGTTCAGCATTTCTATTTCTTCCTGATTCGTGCTAGAGGAGTTGTATGTTTCCAGGAATTTATCCATTTCCTCTAGATTTTCTAGTTTGTGTGCATACAGGTGTTTGTAGAAGTCTTAAATGATCTTTTGTATATCCGTGGTGTCAGTTTTAATATCTTTATTTCATTTCTAAGTACACTTATTTAAACTTTCTCTCTTCTTTTTTTGGTTACTCTAGCTAGTGATCTATCAATTTCGTCTTTTCAAAGAACCAGTTTTTTGTTTCATTGATCTTTTGTATTTGTTTGCTTGTTTGTTTCAGTTTTGGCTAGTTCTGTTCTGATCTTAGTTATTTCTTTTCTTCTTCTAGCCTTGGATTTGTTTTGTTCTTGTTTCTCTAGTTCCTTGAGATATGATATTCGGTTGTCAATTTGTGATCTTTCAGACTTTTTCATGTAGGTGTTGAGTGCAATAAACTTTCTTATGAGCCAGTTTAACGCTCCTCAGGCTGAATTGCACCATTGAAAACATTTCACATTCTGTTCTGTGGTCAACCTTCTTCATTCTAGAAAGGAATGCACTTAGCCAAATATATAATAAAATGTTTCTAACCAGGCGTGATGGCTCAGATCCTTTAACCCTCGCACTTTGAGAGGCCGATGTGGAAGGATGACTTGAGGCCAGGAGTTCAAGACCATCCTGGGCAACATAGTGAAGCCTCATCTTTACAAAAACTAAAAAAATTAAAAATCAGCCAAGCATGATCATGTGCACTCAAAGGCTGAGGTAGGAGGATCACTTGAGCCTGGAGGTCAAGGCAGCAGTGAGCCATGATCATACCACTGCACGTCAGCCTAGGTGACAGAGCGAGACCCTGTCTCAAGAAAAAAGGAAAAGAAAAGCTTCCTTTTCCTAGCTTCCCTTTAATGACCTCAAGTAATAAAAACCACACAACATATTTTAGGAAGGTATTCAATGGCTTAACCCCCCTTAAAATTGCCAATAAGACAATCTTTCTTCTCTAGCTCAAATTTCCCATGCTATTATTTAAACTTGTTTTGTTATTTATTATGATTATAAATTAGAGGAAATTCAAATGTATCACCTTATTTCAGAACATATAAAAAATAATCTGCCCTGCGAGAAATGTAAGATTTGATCATTTAATTGTCTTTTCTTCAGTGCCACAAATGAATTTTACTTAGAATCTTGGAATTTGAAAGTAGGAGAATACTTGAAAAAAAATTTTCTGATGCATCCTACTTTTTTCAAATGAGGATACAGGATCAGAGAGCGAGAAACACAGGCTTAAGGACACACAGCATTGGCATAACAGAAACTCATTCAAGTCTCCCTCATAGCACACCATTGCTTTCCCCTTCTTTGTCTCATTTCTTTGATAGACATCTAATTGCTACCAGTGATTAAAAGAAGTATCAATCTCATTTTATGACAAAAAAGGACAGAAAGGATACTCATTGTCATTGTATAATTTATGAGGTCGTGGTTAGATTCATTACTTGAAGATCAGTGGGTATAATTAGTGACCCAAATTCAAGTAGATAAAACAGTTGGTCCCTTGTTTAAAATCTTGTCTTAAAATTGAGTAATTTTCCCTGCTCTAGACGCAGTGCCTCTGAGGGTCATATTTAATGATCGTACATCCCAGTGTGAAGTGACCCTAGGAGAAAAAGAAAAGACCTTGTAAATTGCACTCTAACTAATCTGCTCATAAGGTGGCATTTCCTCTTCCACCTTGCACCTTATCTCAAGAGCAGTTCATAATGATTCCTATATTTATACAATATTTTGTACTAATCAAAATGTTTCTCAGTGAGTTCATGCCTGGGACATGACGCTCAGTCAATAAATATTTGTTAAAATAACTGGAATTAATATGTGAGTGACTTCTCATTTTATCTTAATAGCAAGTTGGAGTGGTGGTAGATGGAGTAGATGTTGAATTCCCCATTTTACATAAAAACAGGAATTGAAGAGTCCTTGGGTTCCCGAACCTTGATTTTCAGATTTTAATTCCAGCTTCTACTTTCTCTTCCTCATTTTCTCCTGGGTGGTGAGGTTGAGTTCAGGCTTTTGAATTTTAGAAGAAAAAAATGTGAAACAACTCTTTCTCCAAAGAAAGAACTTATAACCCATGCACTGAAAGTTCTTCTGCAGGATAAAAAACTTTTCAAAATAATTTTTTAGGGTCAAGTCATCTGTAAGTGAGGTACTTGTCATGATCTCTCCCTCAAACAATCTACAAGCAAGACTGAAAACAGATTTCTAGAGATGATGAGAAGAAGATGATGAGAAGACCTTGGGGGCAGTTACAAATTCATAACATTTTGAACGGAAAGAGCATTGGAGATCTTCTATCTCCAGTCTTGTGACGGATGAGAACCCCAAGGTGCACTGAAGTTCAGTGACTTAGCCAAAATCACACTGCAAGGAAATGTCAGAGCTGGGCCAGGTTGCTGTCTTGAGACATACTTCTTTAATATACCACCCCTTCTTTCTCAGATGTGTCTTTAGACCAGGGTTTCTCAAACTTAGCACTACTGACATTTGGGACCAGAAATACTGTGTTGTCCGGGGCTGCCCTGCGCATTTTAGAATGTTTAACAGCATTCCTGATCTCTACCCAATAGATGTCAGAAGGACTGTCACCCCAGTTGTGACAACCAAAAATGCCTGCAGACTTTGCTAAATGTTCCTTAGGGAGGGCAAAATAGCCTCCAGTTGAAAATCACTGGGACAGATCAGAGCACCCCCTAGGGTATGTCCCTTTACTCTAACCACTGTTTCTCTTTCTTTTTCTTTTCTTTCTTTCCTTTCTTTCTTTCTTTTTCTTTCTTTCCCTTTCTCCCTTCCTTCCTCCCTCCCTCCCTCCCTTCCTTCCTTTCTTTTTCTTTCCTTCCTTCTCTTTCTCTTTTTTCTTTCTTTTTCTTTCTTTCTTTCTTTCTCTTTCTCTTTCTTTCTTTTGAAAGGCTACATAATATCTATTCTTTGTTAATGGAAATTTGGGTTGCTTATAATTTTTTAACATTTTAAGTTCAAGGGTAAATATGCAGGCTTCTTATGTAGGTAACCTTATGTCATGGGGGTTTGTTGTACAGATTATTTCATCACCCAAATATTAAGCCTAGTGCCCATTAGTTATTTTTATTTTTCCTGTTCCTCTCCCTCCTTCCCCCTCCACCCTCCAGTGGGCCCCAGTGTGTGTTGTTTCCCTCCATGTTATTACCGCCATTTCTTAACTCCGTCTTTCATGGGTCCCCAGTGGACTGGTTGGTTTATGTAATCTTTGCTTCAGAGCTGCAAAGTGTGTCTATTATTGTTGGTTCCATTTGAATCTTACAGTAGTAACAGACATAGGTTACAGTGCAGAGACCACCTAACTAGTCAATTAGATAGCACCTGGTATCTAACTGACTAGTTAGGCAGTCTCTTCATTGTAACCTATATCTGTTACTTTTCAATGGCAAGAACCACAACTGCTTTTGCACCAACCTAGTATTTTTAGGTCCAAAAACTCATCTGTGAGACCCAAAGATGCCTTGTCTGCAAATGACCAGACTCTTTGGGGTTTGATGTAGAAACCAGACATCAATATGTTCATGTATAATGAGGAATAAAACTTTCCATACCCCAGCACTAAATGCTTATTAATAAGTAAAATTACAAATCAGTAATCTATTGAATAAATACTGAGTTGAAGAGGGGCAGATTTTTAAAACTCATCTTAATTCTTTGTGTTACTGAACTATGACAGCTTGACACTTTCACCTCCAATCTAAAATCTGCCTACTTGTGGCCTCAACATTTATTCATTCATGGATTTACTACATATGTGTTGTACTCTTACCAGATGCAGAAAATAAATATAGTCATTAGCAAGACAGCCATAGCCCCTTGCCTTATGATGTCCATCAAGTTTTGTTAATTTTTTTTTTTTGTAAGACAGTCTCACTGTTGCCCAGGCTGGAGTGCAATACCATGATCTCGGGTCACTGCAACCTCTGCCTCCTGGGTTCAAGCGATTCTCCTGCCTCAGCCTCCTGAAAGGCTGGGAAGAGAGGCATGCACCACCACATCTGGCTATTTTTTTGTATTTTTAGTAGAGATGTGGTTTCACCATGTAGGCCAGGCTGGTCTCGAACTCCTGACCTCAAGTGATCCACCTGCCTTGGCCTCCCAAAGTGCTGGTATTACAGGCATGAGTCACCGCACCCAGCCAAGTGTTGTTAATTTTAAGCAGCAAAATATGTCTCAAATCCCCTCATCTTTCCTATCCCCACTGTCTTTACTCTTGCTGATACCATCTCTCACCTATAATAGATTCTCCTGGGACTCCTCTCCCCACCCTCTCCAGTCTTCCCCTACAGTAGTCCCTGAATAACCAACACAATGATCTTTCTGGAACATGAGACCTGATCATGGAAGGTCACTCCTTTAAACCAGCAGATGGCTTCCCCTTGCCTATCTAAAGGCACAACTCTTGAGCTTCCATAAACACTGCTCCATCTTCTTCAAACACCCCTCCAGGTCTCCATGACTTATAGAAGTCTGTACTTCCAGACCTGACTCAGCATCACCTGCCCCTCCAGTAATATAGCTAACCCCTCAGCTGGCTTACGTGTCCCTAGTCTGTCTTTCCACTGAACCTTCTGCTTACCTCTAGGATAGCATTTATTACACCGACATTTATTCCTCAGATTCAGCCCTAGGAATGGCTCTTTTCAAGCCAGCCGATACATATGCAGAATCTTTGCTAAAGAGCCATGAGCTGGTCGCTTTAAAAGCCTGGAAAATATAGATTTATTTTAGAATTTTTTACACCTCCTATTTCTTCTTCATTCCACCCAAGGTTTCTCTTTTTGTTAGGAGACCCTACTAGCAGTGAGGCTCTTTCCATAATTCGGTGCGGTCAAGCCTATAAAGAGACTTAGCACTTATAACTGCCACACTGTAGCTGTGATGCAAGTTTTGGCCCCACCTAGGGAAACCAGAAAAATGAAAACCAGGAAAAAAAGAGAAAGCAACTCAAGTTCCTAGGTGAACAACTGTTAAACAAGAATCTTCTAGGTTCCCATTGACAGCAATGAGGTAGACATTGTTCCATTTACCCATATGGAGAAAACAAGAAGGGAGATGTGTTTGAGAAAGAGAATTATTCTCTATATATGTAACTTTATTGCTCCGGCTTATCAATTTATTAAATGTGTTGTGTTCAATTGCTAATATATGCCACTGCCGGCTGGCCTCTAGCAGAAAGGAGAGCTCAACTCACAGTCCATACCCACATATCTACCCCCGTGACATGTACAGAACAGGCATCCACCCAGTGTACATTGAGATTTGGAAATAAGCTAGTGTATTAGTTTGTTTTCACACTGCTATAAATAAATACCTAAGACTGGCTAATTTATAGAGGAAGGAGGTTTAATTCACTCACGGTTCCACATGGCTGGAGAGACCTCAGGAAACTTACAATCACGGCAGAAGGTGAAGGAGAAGCAAGCAACCTCTTCACAAGGCGGCAGGAGAGAGAGTGAGAGAGAGAGAGAGAGAGAATGCAAGGAAGTGACACACTTTAAAACCATCAGCTCTGCTGAGAACTCACTCACTATCATGAGAACAGCCTGGGGGAAACTGCCCCCATGATCCAGTCACCTCCCTCCAGGCCCTTCCCTTGACACATGGGGATTACAATTCAAGATGAGATTTGGGTGGGGACACAGAGCCAAATCTTACCAATTAGTTAGCGGTGCCATGTTCACACATGTCTAGTCAACTGTAATTGGTTCTGGGTTGGCCTGCTAAAGGTTTGGCTTTTGGTAGTTATTATTTGGCTTCTATGTGACGTTTCAGCCCAGAATTCCTCTTGCAAGTTCCTCTTCATAAGATAAAGGTCTTCATAAGAAACCATACTCTATCAGGCGATTATTCTTCACAGGAACTCTTTAAATGATATGCCTCAAAGTCCTTGCCCAAACAAAGATATCTGCCACAGGTCAAGTTTTTATTCATATCAAGGGGATGAGGTAAATGCTGAGAAACTTCCTTGAGAGTGACACCCATCTTTGGACACGTGGAGCAGCGTGCTGGGAGAAGGGAGGAGAAGGAGAAAAGAGGCTGCCTAGCACAGTGGTTCTGGAGCTTGGCTTGGATTCTGAGTTTGCCACTTACTAACTATAGGGTACGGAACAAGTGAATTTCTGAGCCTCAGTTTTCTCATCTATAAGTTGGGAATAACCATAGTACTTAGCATAAAGTAAGCGTTCAGATTCTAGTTTCATTTCTTCTTAGCGGAGAGGATGCCAGCTGTAATTTAAGACAGTACTCCCCAGCTTTTTTGCCACCAAGAACCAATTTCATGAAAGACAATTTTTCCATGAATGGGGTGGGAAGGAGATGATTTCAAGGTGACATTGTTCTACCTCAGATCATCAGGCATTAGATTCTCATAAGGAGTGTGCAGCCTAGATCCCTCACATGCGCAGTTCACAATAGGGTTCACACTCCTATAACAATTGTAATGCCACTGCTGATCTGACAGGAGTTGGAGCTCAGGTGGTAATGCTCACTCACCCGCTACTTACCTCCTGCTGTGTGGCCTGGTTCCTAACAGGCCATGGACCGGTACCTGTCCGCATTCCAGGGATTAGGGAATCCTGATTTGAGACAGTAAGTGGCACTTTCTGAAATGAGATTTATATGCTTCCCAATTCTGGCTCACAGCATGAAGTGGAGAAAACACTGAAAAGAAATGCTCAATGAGTCAGTGTCTTTATGTACAAAGCATGAAAATTGGGACAACACCTTTCCCTCTACCAAAAAAATAAGGAAATAAATAAAGATGGTAGATCTTAGCTCTTCTATTTACTAATTGTGTAGCCATAGGAAGGCTCCTTAACCTCTATTATCTCCAGTTTCCTCATTTTTAAATGGAGGACAAAAATGTCTACTTCATGGGGATGAGATGAAGACTTAACAAGGGCACAAAATAGAGGCACAAAATAGAGTATCAGGCAAATAATAGCATCTTGGCCAATAATAGTCCTGCCTGCTATATGATATTGAGCAAGTTGCTTAGCTTCTCTGAGGCTCAGTTTTTGTGAGATGGGAAGCATCTCTATCTGAAAAAGATATCACTTGATAGATGATAGGAAACTAGATAAACAGATAGATACATGCAATCAATTTTCACATAGCAAATTATCCCAAAAGGTAGTGGCTTAAAACAACAAACATTTGCAATCTCAGTTTCTCAATGCCATTTTGCTGGGTGCTTCTGCCTCCAGACCTCTCATAAGGTTTCAATGTATTGGCCTGGGCTATGGTCTCATCTGAAGGCTCAACAGAGGGAGGATCCACTTCCAGGGTCTCTAAAATGACTGTTGCCAGGATTCAGTCCTTAACAGCTTTTTGGATCTGAGGCTGTCAAGCCCCCATTGGCTATTAGCAGAGCCTGTCTTCAGTTACTAGTCATGTGGGTCTCTGTATAGAGCAGCTCATCACCTGCTTGCAATGGTTACCTCTATCAACATGGACAAGTAAGAGGCCAAGAAACGGCACACAAGAGGGGAGAAGCAGTCTCTCTGTAACCTATTCATACAAATAACTTTCCATCACTGTAGAACCAGTATTTTACTAGTTAGAGATGAGACACTAGGCTGAGTTAACACTCAGGGGAGGAAATTACATAAAGACATGAATATCAGGAGCTGGAGATCACCAGGGAATAACTTAATGGTTGCCTGCCATTATTCTAGGAAATATGTAAAAGCGTTTGTTACTTCGTCAAACCCATCGAGTAATCTATTAACAGGAGGCAGTTCATTCTTCTACATCTTCTGATTTTAATTGGGTATTTGATTCTTTTATCCACCTATGCTCATTTCCTATGATTTTGGGGTGAGGTGGGTGAGATAGGATTGGAAGAATGTGCATAGCAAGAAGTAAGGGAGAGCAGTGAGCAAGTGAGCCCCTTATATCATCACCTTGGCATTTCACACTACATACTTTCTCCATGCATAGCTGCAAGATAGAGTCACCACCTTGGAAAATTAAATTTAATAGAAAGCTGGCCAGGTTCCACTTCCCTCTCCTTGCGGTAGCAAAAGATGGAAAGATCCCCAACATATCACAACTGTTGAATCATTTTTAAACAAGGTTTTAGAGGAGCCTCAGTCCTTTCTTTAGAGATGTTCCAAAATGCAAGGCCTTAAAAGCAGCTGAAATGAGGTTAAAAACTTTGCAGGGTAAAGTGATAAAATATCCAAGAGATCTGTAGAAAGTGGAAATAAAGACACACACAGAGACACATAAAAGAAGGACAGAAATTAAATATGTTCCAGAAATTAGGGGCAGATACTTTCCAGAGGGAAGTCTCCCCCAGTGAGGGGAGAATTTAGTACCCTGACCCTGCCATCAGCCCTCTTCAATGGATTTCTCCATTGCTTTATTGAAATGCTCATAAAATAAAGGTTAGTCCCATCCTAAGGATATCTTCTACCTTTTCCAAACCATACCATTAAGTTGTATTAGCTCCTTGGGGTTAGGCCACCATAGCAGGAAGAATGTATGCTAATGTGGCTCGCCTGAAGTTAAGCTCATTTAAAATATGAAATACTATGGAGAAAGTTCCCTGGGCTAAGGTAAGGTTAACGAATCTAAATCTCAGCAATGAACTCGCCTCCTAAGATTCAGAAATAATTAGTTCTGGGAAGGACATCATTTGTTCATTCAATGTGTTGACTCTAGCCCCTCCCCACTGCAGTAACTTAGATGCTTGAGAACTGAAAGACAGAATGAGGAATGTGTACAAACTTTCTCTGTTTTGTACAATTGAAAGGTATGTCTCCTTACATGCTCAAAGGTATTTATACAACTATGTTGCCCAATGCAGAGGCTTTAAGAGCTTTATCTTTGGACTTAGTGTTTAGCCAATTTTTTTTTTTCAATTCAACATCACTTTCTCCTTTTGGTAACAGTGCCCAATTCTTCTTTCAGGAGCCACATTTTGAGTATTCCATGTTATCCTACAAAAGCAGTTAATCATGGTGCCCTTCCTTACCCATCCCCACACCCCCACTGTAATGTGGTCATGTGACCTAGGCTGACCAATCAAATCCAGAGAGGGATTGGATCCAGAAAAGACATGGCACAGGACAGAGTCTTTTTTAAATTTTAATATATAGATACCGGGAGAGAAGGGTTTTCCTTTCCTTTTGGGTCTTGAGCCATGAGGAAGTAAGCTTACAGTTTCCAGTGGCCTTTCTTACCACCATGTGAGGAGAGGCCTAGGAATAAAGCCCAGGGCACTGAAATGAGACAAACAGAACATTACTTAAACCCCTGTATCCAGCCCCAGATGCTGCAGTTAAGCGTCAAGTTCTCTTGCTTTCTTAAATCAGTTGGAGTTAGATTTCTCCAGCCAACAGTCAAGGCATAGGCATCTTGATCAATACTATGATAAATATTAGAGCAATTATTAAGTGTTACGCATTGGGGAGCCCAAGACAAGTAGCATGATCCTTGCCCTCAAAGATCTCTTGGTGGAGTATTTATGGTAAGTGGTTTAAAGCCACTGGAGTCAAACAGACCTGAATTTCAACTCCAGTTTCACTGTTTACTACTGTGTGTCTCTGGTAGATAGAATTCTAAAATGACCCCAAATCCCCCTCCACATGCACACTACTGAGTATTGTCCCCACCCCTGAAGTGGAGGCAGTACCTGTGAATATGATGGGATGTCACCTCCATGATTAGGTTACCTTATATAGCAATGGTGAAGGGATTTTGAACATGTAATTAAGGTCCTAAGTTAGTTGATTTTGAACTAATCAAAAGAGATATTATCTTGGCCAGCTTGACCTAATCAAATGAAAGCTCTTAAGAGAGGGATAGAGGCTTTTCAAGAGAGAGAAGGGGCTCTTTTGCTGGCTATGAAGAATCCAAGAACCATTATGTAAACTACTGATGGGGAGGGGCTACCTTAAGAGTTGAGGGCCTCAGTCCTACAACTGCAAAGAACCAGATTTTACAAACAACTTGAAGGCGCTTAGAAGACACCCCCTGAGTCACAGGGAAGAATGCAGCCGGGACAATATTTGGATTGTAACCTTGCAAAACCCTGTGCAAAAGATGCGGCCAAGTTTCTCCTGGACTCCTGATCCACAGGAACTGTGAAATAATAAATGTGAGTTGTTTTAAGCCACTAAACATGTGGTAATTTGTTACAGAGCAACAGAAAACTAATAGGATATCCCTGAGCAATATTAGGTTTTTTGAGCCTGCATTTTCTCATCTAGTAAATAGTGGTAGTAGAACCACCTACTTTTATTGGCTGCTGTGAGGATTAATTGATAATTCTTGTGTGATTCAGTGCCTGGCCTATAGTTCAACACCCTTTCATTGCTAGCTGGACTCCACATTTTTTTTTTTTTTTTTTTTTTTTGAGACGGAGTCTTGCTCTATCACCCAGGCTGGAGTGCAGTGGCCCGATCTCGGCTCGCTGCAAGCTCCGCCTCCCGGGTTCACGCCATTCTCCTGCCTCAGCCTCTCCGAGTAGCTGGGATTACAGGCGCCCGCCACCACGCCCGGCTAATTTTTTTGTATTTTTAGTAGAGACGGGGTTTCACTGTGGTCTCGATCTCCTGACCTCGTGATCCGCCCGCCTCGGCCTCCCAAAGTGCTGGGATTAGAAGCGTGAGCCACCGCGCCCGGCTGGACTCCACATTTTAAGTGTGGGTGGCTACGTGTGCACACACACGTATGTGTGCCTATGTGGGATAGTAGATGTTTGTTATATCTGTGAACCCTGAATATCTGAGACAGGTCTCAGTTAATTTAGAAAGTTTATTCTGCCGGCCGGGTGTGGTGGCTCACACCTGTAATCCCAGCACTTTGGGAGGCCGAGGTGGGTGGATCACGAGGTCAGGAGATCGAGACCATCCTGGCTAACACGGTGAAACCCCATCTCTACTAAAAATACGAAAAATTAGCCGGACATGGCAGCGTGTGCCTGTTGTCCCAGCTACTCAGGAGGCTGAGGCAGGAGAATGGCGTGAACCTGGGAGGCAGAGCTTGCAGTGAGCCGAGACCGCACCACTGCACTCCAGCCAGGGCGACAGAGTCAGACTCTGTCTCAAAAAAAAAAAAAAAAAAAGTTTATTCTGCCAAGGTTGAGGCTGCGTGCCTGTGACACAGCCTCACGGGGTCCTGATGACATGTGCCCAATGTGGTAGGGATACAGCTTTGTTTTATACATTTTAGGGAGACATGAGACATCAATCAATACGCATAAGATGGACATTGGTTCAGTCCAGAAATGTGGGGCAACTTGAGGCGAAGACAGGACAACTTCAGGTGGGGAGGGGGTTTCCAGATCATAGGTAGATAAGAGACAAATGGTAGCATTCTTTTGACTTTGTGATTAGCCTCTCCAAATGAGGCAATCAGATATGCATTTATCTCAGTGAGCAGAGGGATGGCCTTGAATAGAATGGGAGGCAGCTTGACCCTAAGCACTTCCCAGCTTGACTTTTCCCTTTAGCTTAGTGATTTGGGGGCCCCAAGATTTATTTTCCTTTCACATATCTACCAACAAACACCCAGGCAACAGGGAAGGGACTCTGGGTCCTTAAGTTTCTTTAGGCCAACCTTGCGCTTTTATAGCAAGGGAAAATAAAGTCCAAAAGGAAAAGTGGCTTTCCCTAGTCCACAAAACTTGTTGGTGACCACAATAAGGAGTTTCAAGTCCTAGACACATCCTGCATCAGTCTCTACCCTCCAGATAGTGAGCGCTTCTTGTCATGCTTGTTATGGACATTCCTACAAGGCTAAACTATTTGAATGACTTAACACTTTTCCTCTCCTGTATCTGTTATCTATTGCTGTGTAATAAGTTACTCCAACACTTAGAACTGAAGTCAACTGCATTAGACCATTCTTGCAATGCTATAAAGAAATACCTGAGACTAGGTAATTTATAAAGAAAATAGGTTTAATTGGCTCAGTTCTGCAGGCTGTACCGGAAGCATGGTGCCAGCATCTGCGTCTGGTGAGGCTGCAATGAGCTGGCATCTGACATGGCGAGAGCCAGAGCAAGAGAGAGTGAGTGGCGGGGAGATGCCACACACTTTTAAACAACCAGATCTTGCAAGAACTCACTCACTATTGTGAGGACAGCACCAAGAGGATGGAGCTAAGCCGTTCATGAGAAATCTGTCTCCATGGTTCAATCACCTCCCACCAGACCCTACCTACAACATTAGGAATTGCAATTCAACATGAGCTTTAGAGGGGACAACGTCTAAACTATGTCACCAACAAATATTTATTATCTCACAGTTTCCGAGGGTCAGGAATCCAGGTGTAGCTTGTCTGGCTGCCTCTAGTTTACGATTTCTCATGCATTTGCCTTTAAGCTGCTGAATGGGTTGCAAATATCTGAAGGCTTGACTGAGGTTGGAACCCCTGTCCAAGCCCCACTCACATGGCTGTTGGCAAGAGGCTCCAGTTCCTTGTCATATGAGCCTCTCCGTGGAGTTGCTCACGATATAGAAGCCAGTTTCTTCCTGAGTGATCCCTGAGGGAGAGGTGACCAAGATGGAAGCTGCAGAACCTTTTATAACCTGATCTTGGAAATGACATGCCATCCCTTCTGCCCTATGCTATTGGTCACACAGATCAACCCTGGCTTAATGTGGGAGGGGATTTCACAAGGGTATGAATACCTGAGGTGCAATCCCTGCAGACCATCTCAAGGACTGGTTGTGTATTTCTCCTTATTGCCTAAATTACCACTTTGCTGACAGTCTGAAATGAAAGCCTGCCTTCAGAAAGGTAGGATGACTTTGCCCCAGCCCTCGTGGTTAATAGAAACAGGAAGATCGTGACTATGGTACTCCTGCCAAATAGCAATGAAAATGGCATTTGAAAACCTCAATTATTACTCCTTTCACCGAGAAGGTCTGTTCTGCTTAATGACCTACATATCAATGCATTCCAAGTGGAGATATTAAGTGCCTTAGAATATGCAGACATTCTGCAATGTTATAGCATCTTCAAAATGTATCAGCAAAATGATCATTACTTGAATTGGCTATAAGCAAAGCTTCAGAAGGTCCAGGTGGCCTTGAAATGCAGAGCCTCACAGCGGCAGGAGGGAAGGGCTATGGTTTCCAGACTTCTATGTCCCTTATTTATTTACTTTTTGAGACAGGGTCTTGCTCTGTTGCCCAGGCTAGAGTGCAATGTGCCTTTATGGTTAACTGGCTCTGCACACAATCTGACACCAACCCAGTTTTCCAGCTTCCCCACTCATCTTTCCCCACGGGAACGCTGTGCTCCAGCCCATTGGAATACTGTTTCCTAGAAACAGAAACATTCCCAAAGATGCGGATTCACTCAAGTGAGGAGCCTTGGCTTCAACATGGTGACCTCAGCCATGAACATTTAATCAAATCCCTGACTTTATGGGTGAGGCTAGCAAAAAAGAGAGATAGAGTGAGAGTTTGTGTTACAACAAAATTGATGAAGCTCTGCAGGAACCTTCTATCTAGTCTACTTGGATTTATTACTGCCCTCCTGTCTCTTCTCCAAACTGTAGCCATGGAGATTGTTTTGAAACCTAAATCTACCAGTGTTGCTCTCCTGCTTTAAAACTGCAGAGACTTTCCACTACCTCTCAAGGGAAGTTTAACATCCCTAGAAGCATCAATCTCTGGATCTGACATCTCTCTCACCCTTCCTCTCTGGATGTCGGTACCTGAGTCTTGAGTTGCCAAGTTCTTTTCCACTCAATACCACCCCCCACCCATGTTGCCCCTTCTGCTCAAAGGCCCATACTCTTCTTCCATCTCTCCACCTTCACTTCTCTAAGCTCCCATTTCCCTGTTACTGGCTTCCATCACACCTTGCCTTTCTCCTTCAGAGCACTTCTAACAGTAGCAACTAGGCATTTAATTGCCTCATTAGTTCTTTACTGTCTATTCCCCATTATTAAACTAAACTAATAATAAGTCCTATAGGTTCCATGAGAGCAGGTACTGGCACATGGGGATGCTCAATAAATATTTGTTGAATTAATGCATGGATAAAGATGGAGTAGACCAGGTGTTGCAAATTGTAGCCCATGGACCAAATCTGTTTATGTGAATAAAGTTTGTTAGAAAATGGCCACACCCTTTTTTTTACCTATTGTCTGTGGTTGCTTTCTTGCTACATTGGTGGAGGTGACTCATTGCTACCAAGAACATCTGAACTGCAATGGCTTAAATATTTATTATCTGGCCCTTGAGACAAAAGGTTTGCTGATGCCTGGGCTAGATGTCAGTGTTTCTCAAGAGGTAAAAGAGACAATGTGAAAACAGGAAAGTCTTATAACCAAAACTGCATCCTGTGTCTCCCAGGGTAATATAGGGAAGAAAGAGGACTATGTTTTGGATATTTCAGAAACTTAAGGTGTCAGGGGGTGGGGGGAGCTGCTGGACAGGTCTGTGGAGGCATCATGGACCAAGCTACAGTTAGTATTGAATGATATTCATGAGCCAATACATTGATTGAGGTATAAGTGACTAGAAACGTGAAAGTGATGACCAGCAGTGACAACACCCTCTGTCAAAGTCACAGGCTGAACACTGTCTCATTTCAGGAGCTGCAGATGAGGCAGGGCCTTGGCACCCTGTCATTCTGGGTCTTAAACGGCCATAACGGATCTGTTGCCTTCCAGGGCCAGGTGGACCCTCAGAGTGCTGTGATTGATGGTCACTGTCATCTTAGGATTTCACCGCAAATCAGCACATTTGTTTTGCACTGAATGGGCAGGTGCTAATTGACGTCCATGAAAGAATTCATCGATGTGTGGGGCTAAATGTCAATCCAATGGTGCAAGGTAGACCAAGAGGCCGTTAGATTTGAGAGCTCAGCTAAGCAGTGGCATTCAGGGAATGATGCTAGGTGTCCTATAATGCACAGAGAAAAACAAAGGGCAAAGCCTCAAAGAGCGAAAACACCACTGGCAACCAGGGTTAGCCTCTGAACCTAAGGCAATGCCTCCAAAAATAAGGTCTGTAGATTACCAGCCTTAGGTTCACAGAGGTTGTTAAAAATAAATAATTTTTTAAACTATGATTTCTAGGGCTATTGCACATCCACTGAACCAGAATCTCTTGGGAGAATCTGGAAATCTATATTTTAAACAAAGTCCCCAGGTGATTTTTGTGCCCTTGAGGATTTGAAATCTACTGAACTAAGACCACACTATTTCTCCCTACTTTATTATACACCACTTGAACCTGCAGAAATAGTTGAGGAAGGAAGAGGATGTAGGAAAATACTTCTTTTCAGAACGAGGTAGGAAATGCCAGGATCAACTCACACTAGAGAAGACAGGTTTTCTTCACTTTTCAAGGTTTTCTTCACTTGAAGAATCATGGTGTGCCTAAATGAGCTGGCAGTGTGCTGGGTGCACTCAAAAGCATTACCTTACTTAATTATTGCAACAATCTTGAGTCAGTGACAGTCTTTACTGAGGAAGAAGTTGAGACTCAAGTTGTGCAAGTAGCAGTGTTCACGATTAAAGAGCTCGAAGAGGGCAGCGCTGGAATTCAAATGCAGAGCTATTGATCACAGATCAAGTATGTTTCCATTGTCCGTCAGTTGAAATTCCACAGGGAAAGCATTTACCCTTCCTTCCTTCTTTCCAGCCTCCCTCCCTTCCTCCCTCCCTCCCTCCCTCCTTTCCTTCCTTCCTTCCTTCCTTCCTCCCTTCCTTCCTTTTTTTCTTCTTTCTTTCCTTCATTCCATCCTCCCTCTCTTTTTTCCTTCCTTTATCAGAAAAGGTCAATAGAGTGTCTCAAATCTGGTCTCTCAGAAGCACACCCTGAACCAAGGATTCAGGTGCAAGTAATTCAGTAAGGAAGAGTTCCAGGAGAAGTCAATGAGGGAGTGGAAAAATTAGAATAGGGAAGGACAAGAAGCTAACCAAGGGGCAGTTGCAGGTGAAGTTCAAAACTCAACCTGATCCCATGGACCAGAAATTATCCCTGGTTTGTCAGGCCATGAAACAAGGGACTAGACTTTTGTACCTTCCCACCAGTCATTCATTGGCAGCAGCAGTTGAGGTGAGGAGTGAAACTGCCAGACACTTCCAGCTTTCAGAATGGAATCCTGGAAACTCCAGCACTCAAGGGCATTCTTCTGAAAGTAAAAAAAATTAGAGATATTCCCCAATTCCCAGTCTGGTGCTCTTGTCCTAGCCTTTGCATGTGTCCATACTGGAGTCCAGGGTCCCCAGAATGTTGACATATATTATCAGATTCAAGATGATAATAAAATAGAAAAAACTTATGGGCCGATAAGGACATCTCGTATCACCCCCACACCATTCCTCTTTACCACAAATGTGATGCTTTCCTTAAAGCAGAATGCTTTGAATGCCGATTCATTTGCATACAAATTTTCCTTTTGTTCCTTCCTTTGTCCAGCTCTAGCTAATTTAGGACATTCCTGCTGATTCCCTGGTAACCTTCTTGCTTTCAATCCTTTATGGCCTTAATGAGGACCTGAATTTCTTCCTGGTCTGGAAAAAAATTATTCAATTTGGGATTATCAAGGATGAAATACACCAGAAGATTCAGGAGATGATTTTATTCAGCTTTTCCAATAGGGAGAACATTCGTGAATGAGGATGCCTCAATCGAAGGGAAGGGGGCCTGGAGTTTTACAGAGGCAAGACAGTCTTATGGGAATTATTGAGGAAAAGTGGAGGTGGTCTTATCCTGGAATATGCAAGCGCAAGTGTTTCTTTGTGGTTAGTCATTTCCCTGGAAAATGAAATGGTGGGGGTATTTTTTTAAACAATAACTGTTTTCCAGGGAATACGGGGCTCAGGTAAAATTCAGCACTATCAGGCTCTTCACAAACAGGATGCAGGAATTAGCCCACAAAGTTAGAAATGGTAACAAAGAATATTTAGGAGAATTTTGCCATGGATATTCAGGCAAGAAAATATTATAATATCAACATCCAAAGCGTTATTGCCCATTGAGGAGAAGCGGTTCCTGTGATCCAGATAGACCTGAGCCAAAACTCTCCCCTTTGAGAAGAGTTCAAATTATCACTTGACTTCTTCTTCTGCAGACGCTTGTCTTGGGAAGGATAACAAAAGCTCCCCAAGTTGCAATAGCTCCAAAGTCTAACTGGGAGCTGTAGAAGGCCAAGGGAAAGAAACGCAGGGTCATGAAAGAGAACCACCTATGAAGAGCCAAGAGTGCCCACAGTGCAAAACAATTTCAGAAGTTGGCCTGCCACAGATTTGTGTTGGGTTTTGAAGGGAAGGTGAGGGTTAAAGAAAGACACACAGAGAGAGGGTGGCTCAACATCAAATGCAGGCATTTATGTCCAGTATAAACCTGCAGAGGTGAGGGACCAGCTTAATGCCAGTGCCTACCGCTGCTTACAGGCTGGGGTACTTGCAGGTATGGGCGAAAGGGGTCTGGGCAGTCTGGCTTGCTACTCAGCTGGATGTTGATAAGACAGTCCCGTGATGAGGCAGTTTGGCCCTGCTTTTGGTGGGATGTGATCAGCTGTTTTTTGGACCTTTGCCCAGCAGGATATGATAAGGATGTTCCTTCAAGTGGGCCTTTGCCCAGTAGGGTATGATTAAAAAGTCAGGCAGATGGGCAGGATGTTTCTTACAGTCTGAACCCCCGTGGAATGTTGCTCTTTCATCAGGGTCTGCAAAATGGCTGGTGCAGTTTGAACTAACACCTTGGACTCTGACTAAGTTGAGAGCTTGACCTCTTGTTGATAGCAGGTCAGTAGCCCCTTGTCGCTACTTAAAAACCTAGGCAAGGAGGACAGCATCTGAGCAATTGGCTGGGTAAAATCCAAGGAAAGAAACTAAACCCCAACCTAACTTGGCATAACAGGTGTATTCATCCATTCTCATGCTGCTAATAAAGACATATCCAAGACTGGGTAATTTCTAAAGGAAAGAGGTTTAATTGACTCACAGTTCCACTTGGCCAGGGAGGCCTCACAATCATGGCAGAAGGTGAAGGAGAAGCAAAGTCATGTCTTACACAGTGGCAGGCAAGAGAGCTTGTGCGGGGGAAGTCCCATTTACACAAGCATCAGATCTTGTGAGAGTTATTCACTACCACAGGAACAGTATGGGGGAAACTGCCCCCATGATTCAATTCTCGATACCTGCCCCGCCCTCAACACATGGGGATTATTGCAATTCAAGGTGAGATTTGGGTGGAGACACGGCCAAACCATATCAACAGGCACCAGCCACCCCTCGCTTGCCAGAAAGTGGGCATCAATCAACCTGCATCTCCAGGTTGGCCTTCTTTATCCTGTTGTTTCTCTCTCCCCTAATTGCAGCCTCTTTCCCCTGCTCCTTTAGAGCCATAAACTCAGTTTTGTGATTACAGTAGCATATAATTGAGGCACATTCGAGGGTTTTCTCAGCATTTCATCATATGATTCTCATAGCAACAGGGGGAATGTCTACCTCCTGATGCCTATTCTTATTGAAGAAACCAAGTCACAGGGTGACTTGCTCTGGGTCACACAGTTGGTGAGTGGCAGAGCCAGAGGGAGACAGAAACTCCCAGGTCTCCTGGGAGGCATTCCTGAGCTCCTTCTGTGTCTTTCCCACATTCCTCCCTTGAGTTACTTACATTAATAAGTGAGGCCCAGAGGCAGAAGTGATCTTCTCCCTCATGTTGGATTTCTGCAACTCTGCAAGGGAGTATTCTGTGTTCCTCCAGTTACCTCTCCTCCAGGGACAAAGAAGGCCCCATTAGGTTTTTCTAGCCAAGAATGTCGCCCTTATCTGGAGAAGATGCAGCCCATGGAGAAAACCTCTTTCCATTTTCCCCAAAGGTTAAAGAAAAAAAAAATCTAATTCTGCTTTCATTTAAATAGCCAAGAGAATTGGGAACTCTATGTAACCAATCAGTTATTTGCTAGTGGAATTTTCCTGGTAAGGAGAAACAGCACTTAGACCCAAAATGTATACGTTTCTTCCAAAATGTCATTCAACATCTATCTCTTTCCCAGATAGTGAGAAACGCTCCATGTTCCTGTCAAAATGCCAGCTTTCAGCACCAGCCTTAATAATAAAAGCCAGATCCAAAATCCAACAGAGAAATTGCAACTTTGCCAGCAGAGAGCTTATCATCCTGTTTTATTTTAAGGTGCCAGGTTAACTTTTCAAACATTTCTTTACTGTTTTCACTTAATTAAAATAAATCATCAGTTTACTCCTTTCAGTTGAACTTCCTTCCTGGAAACCTTTCACTCATACACACTTATGTGTATTTGAGATAGAGGATCCATTTTTCTAATTTTTTTCTTGATTTTTCTTTCATCACCTTGGGCTCCCTTTTCCATCTGGAGGAGGGTGGTGGAGAAGAGGGAGTTTATAGCCCAATAACACAGTGAGGTGAAGCTATGAACAATTATCAATATTAGTGAGATAGTTATTCATCTTATATTTGCACCTCTCTGAAGAAACTCTGAAGATCTGACAGCATTGGCATGAATTCAAGGTGTGGCAACAGGATAAAGTAAGGGGACCCTGGAGGGGTGGAGAGAAAGGAAAAGCGGTGAGAGACTGGTGGAAAGGGACTTCTGTAGGGGAATTATTGGGAATTTTTATGTAACATACAGTGTCCTAAGTGCTTTACACAAATTATCGCATTTTAACCTCTCAAAAACACCATGAGATGAGAACAAATGAGTACACTTCCATTTTACAAATGGGAAAACTGAGGTCGATTGAAGTTAAGTGACATGCCAAGGTCACCCAGCCATCAGTGACAGAGCCAGGAGTCAAACCTGGGTCATCTGACTCCAATGCACAGGCTCTGAAGGATCTAGAATGCTCTGAAACATTCCAAGCCGTGTTGCATCCTCACTCAGAGACTCTTGTTCTTCCTGTCATCCCAGGGAGCCCTTCAAGCCCTACCAGAGTTCCAGAAATCCACACTTTTGGGGAGGCACCAAGCTATGGGGTAGAGCGTCCCACCCTCCTCCTTTTCCACCAGCATCTGGCAACCGTCCTGGGGAGAATGGACACAGTGGCTCTTCCTGTGGCTTTCTTTGATCACAGGGACCTGTTTCCTGGTTCTTGGCAATTCTGCATCTCCACGGCATCCAAGTTTTAATTGCCTAACACCACAAATCCTGTGGTCATTGCCATGGCACCTCATAGGCTTCCCTGACCCCTTCCCACTGCCATGCAAGACCTACACAGAGATTCTCGTCTCTGTGTAGAATATCCCACCTGGACCAGCCCATTATTTGTTTGGCTCAGATCCAAACTCATTCTTCAACCTCCTTCTCTACTGAACACAGGACTCCGTAGTACCAAAAAGACTCACCACATGCTTATAATGTCTGGGATAGGCACTGCACTCTACAGTTACAAGCACTGCCTAATTCAGTTCCTCCAACTACTCTTTGGAGACTCGTTATCTTCCTTTACATATAGGAAAACACACAAGATGGTAATTGGCAGAGAAAGAACCCCAAAGGTTCTTAATACTCTTACAAGGGAATTTGTAATAATAACAGGAAAATAATAAGTTTTTGGCATTCTTTGGAAAAAGTAAATATTCAAAAAAATTAATTCAACTCTCTGCTAGTAGGTAAGCACCATGAGGGCATAGATTTTTGCCTGTTTTGTTCACTGACTTGTCTCAGGTGCTAGAACTTGGTTCAGTACATAGTAGATGCTCAATAAAGAACTTTGAATGAATGCTTTGTAGACTTTCCTGGTTCATTTATTTTTTCAACAAAAACATATATTATGTGTTAGGCCCTGGACTAGGAGCTGGATTTACAAAGATGAACGAGACATGTTTCCATCCCACAAGGAACTCAGTGTCCAATGTAGAAGACAGACAAATCCAATACAAGCCTCTAGGCTACAGGAAAGCCCAGAGGGGTGTACATATTGCATAAACATCAACACGCTGGTCTGCTTGGAACAGCAACAGGACATTGCTCAGTGATCCTCTAAGTCAAGCTTTGACTAGCAAAGGTTATCTTTCCCCTAAGGAAGTTGATCTATCCCTTTGTCATGGACCGAGGGGCAAAGAACAGCTCCAGGAGTTCCAGATGTGTGAGATCCTGCATCCCAGAATGCTGTACTAAAGTCATCTGTATGGAGAATGCCTGTAAACATCAAATTTAATGAATCAGGTAGATTGTTGTTTACAGGTGACTAAGAATTATTCAATGGCTACAGCAGGCAGGAGCTGATAAACAGCCCTGGCTTCCCAGGCTGCAGTAGTATGTCAGGGCTTTGCCACCTTACGAATTACGTAAGAACTAAATGCAGATTAGCATAGCTGACGAACAGATACACACAGACCCTGGATCTTTCTTTTTTCTTTAAGTACCTGCTCTGTAAGAACTTAGAAAAGAAGGCATACCACCAACTCCTGGAATACATAGAAAGGTGGCTGGAGGGGGAATCTTCCAGCTTACAAATTACTGCAGTGGGGAGACGATGCCTGGGGAGGCCAAGGAAATCCTCAGTAAGAGATTTCCTGTACCTCTATGTCCTTTACATAAGCCTTATTATTAGCTGTGCATTCAGACACCCCTTTATGCATAAATCCATTCATTCATCTGTTGAAAACATAGTTATGTTTACTGAGCTCCTTCTGGGCACCAGCCGCTGTTCCACATGCGAAGGACAGAGCAATAAATTCCTTTGGTAATTCACATTTTGTTAGGAGAGACAGATGATAAAAATAAAAATAAACAACAATAGTAACAAGAGGAACAGGCAGTCATATGCACATGATGATATATGATGTGATATAGAAGGTATGGAGGGGAATGGGTTTGCTGCTCTGGTTAGGGTGCCAGGGAAGGCTTTCTAGGGGGTGACTTGTGAGCTGGGAGGTTGCCCTAGAGACCTGCCCTGTCTAACACATCCACCATGAGCCACATGTGGCCACTGGGCACTTCAAATATAGCCAATCTGAATTGGGGTTGCCATCAGTGTAGAACCCATGCTGAATTTAGAACCTAATATGAAGGAAATAATGTAAAATATCTCATGAATAATGTAAAATATCTCATGAATAATGTTGAATACTGATCCAATGTTGAGATGACAATATTTTGGATAACTGGGTTAAACAAAATATATTGTGAAAATTCATTTTTTTAAATATGGCTACTCCAATATTTAAGATTGCCTCTGTGGCACGCATTGGTGGGATGCATGTGTTATACTTTCACCAGATGGTGTTGCTCCAGTCAGAAGAAAAAAAAAAAAAGCAAGTGCAAAGGCTTGATGTCTTAGAGAACTGGAAAGTGTTCATTCTGGCTCTGCCACTTATTGGCTGTGTGAACTTGGGAGGTTCAGAGTGAGCAAGCTTTGGCAGTGAAAAGCAGGGAAGGAATGTGTGAGACACCTGTTAGAATGGCTTTTACCAAAAAGACAAATGATAACAAGCGTTGGCGAGGGTGTACAGAAAGGGGAATCCTTGCACACTGTTGGTGGGAATGTAAATTAGTAGAGCCATTATGCGAAACAGTATGGAGGTTCCTCAAAAAATCAAAAATAGAACTACCATATGATCCTGCAATCCCACTACTGGGTAGATATCCAAAGGAAATGAAATCAGTATATCGAAGAGATATCTGCACTTCTGTGTTCTCTGCACCATTATTCACAATAACCAAGACATGAAAGCAAACCTAAGTGTCCATGAACAGATGAATAGATAAAGAAAATGTAATATATATTACGCAATGGAATACTATGCAGCCTTAAAAAAGAAGAAAATTCTATCATTTACAACAGCATAGATGAGCCTGGAGATTATGTTAAGTAAAACAAGCCAGACACAGAAAAACAGACACTTCCTGATCTCACTCATATGTAGAATTTTTAAAAGTCGAACCAATAGAAATAGTAAAATGGTGATTACCAGAAGCTGGGGGGTGGGGGAAATTGGGGAGATGTTGGTCATAGGATGAAAAAAAAAGTAGTTAGACAGGAGGAATAAGTTCAAGAGATCTGTGGTGCATCATGGGCACTGTAGTTCATAACAATATACTGTATCCTTGAAAATTGCTAAGTGTTCTCATCACAAAAAAAGTGGTATGTATGTGGAATCATGCATATGTTAAATAATATGATTTAGCCGTTCCCCGTTGTAGACATATACCAAAACATCACAGTTTACACTGTAAATATAGACAATTTTGACCTAATAATTTTAAAAGATAAATAAATAAAGGAATACATGAGAAAATGTGTTTGCATTAAGGATTCCATCTCATCTACAGTGTCATACTGAAATAAAGAGTGGAGGTGGTGGTGGCCCTCAGGGCTGTGATGCACCCCTCGCTTCTGGAGGCTCTGAGGCTTGTCTGAAGTCACTTGCTGATCTTCCTTGGCTGCCAAGCCATCTCCCCCTCAGACCACAGGTGTGTGTGTCCGTTCCCTCCGTCTTCCCTAGCACAGGCTCCTGCCAAGAAAACCCCTGAGCTGACTCACCCAGCCTCACCCCTGATGCTGTTACAGCCTTTCTCAGCTGCTATAGCTCTTTCTAGATGTGAGCTCATTGAAAAAGACAAAGGCCAATTTTCCTCATCGGAAACTTGGGGGCGGTTTTATTGCTGCATGGGTGTCTGGCTGGGAACAGAATGAACTTGTCCAGCCTTGCTTGAAAATGGCCTTCTGTCATGGAGCTAGAGGGTAGAAGGATGGGTACCAGAAGCTGGGAAGGGTAGTGAGGGGGCGGGGAGGAGGTGGGGGTGGTTAATGGGTACAAAATAGACAGTTAGAAAGAATGAATTAAGACCTAGTATTTGATAGCACAATAGGGGGACTATAGTAAATCATAACTTAATTGTACCTTCTAACATAACTAAAAGAGTATAACTGGATTGTTAACAGGAGGGACGAGTGCTTGAGGGGATAGATTCCGCATTTTCCATGATGCGAGTATTACACATTGCATGCCTGTATCAGAGCGTCTCGTATACCCCATAAATATATACACCTACTATGTATCCACAAAAATCAAAAATCAAAATAAATGAA
This sequence comes from Symphalangus syndactylus, assembly GCF_028878055.3. Classification (NCBI taxonomy): domain Eukaryota; kingdom Metazoa; phylum Chordata; class Mammalia; order Primates; family Hylobatidae; genus Symphalangus; species Symphalangus syndactylus. Next base: position 110,611,573 of record NC_072436.2, on the reverse strand, counting down.
TGGCCATTCTGAACTAGCTGATATAAGAGGAAAAAGTTTCCCAGACAGGCTTCCTGATGCCTCTCCAACAGGGATGGAAGTGGGGATGGGCGACGTGGGCCCTCCATGGTGACTTTGCCATGGATTCAGAATCCCCTGCCAAGTCTCCTCTCCTTTTTGTGCTCCAGAGCTTTTGGTGTCTATGGCAGTCAGCAAAATGGGGATAATAATACAACTAAGAGGGTTGTTATGAGTTTTAAATGAGATGCTCAAAGGGGCCTAATGCACAGGAAATACTCAATACACTTTATTTTTATTTTATTTTAGCATTATCTTCTCCATTTCCTCTCTCTTGAGAGGAAGGTTAGACTCATCTCTGACCAATCTAGAGAGAGCTAACATAATTCCCCAGAAAATTAATATTATTCCTCTCCATGGCATCATGGACATCCAGAGCTGCAGACAACTTGGAGGTCTCTGCCCCAGGCTGTCACTCTTCACTTAGAAAATGTCAAAGACCACCTGTCTCCAATGGCTTTCTATGGTGAGGATACTCTATCCTGCTCTTTATGGATATTATCTATTAATTTCCGCATTTGACAGAAGGGGAACCTAAGTCTCAGGGATCATGTGACTTGCCAAGATCCCATGAATAATTAACTCGTTACCAGAACTGGGACTCCAAAGTAAGCATTTTAAACATTCCATTCTTGGGCTGGGTGCGGTGGCTCATGCCTGTAATCCCAGCATTTTAGGAGGCCGAGGTGGGCAGATTGCTTGAGGCCAGGAGTTCAAGACCAGCCTTGCCAATGTGGCAAAACCCCACACTGCAAAAATTTGCCGGGCGTGGTGGTGCATGCCTGTAATTCCAGCTACTTAGGAGGCTAAGGCACGAGAACCCCTGAATCCCGGAGGCAAAGGTTGCAGTGAGCCAATATCATGCCACTGCACTCCAGTTAGCATTTATTGGGTGTGTGCTGGCTGCCATGCTTTCTTTGAAAAGCTCTCTGCATATTAATCAATCCTGATTTTGATCTTGTGAGGGAGGTACTGTTATGTTCCCACTTCCCAGGTGAGGTATTAGAGACTCAGGTCACTACTTTGTCCCCACAAGCTAATAAATGAGAGACTGGTACCTATTATAACTGATGCCAAAGCCCTGGCATCCTCTTTCCTCTTAGGAATTGCATAATCTGTATTCCTACGGGGATCCATGAGCCTAGCGGGTGCAGTTGTACATTCAGCCCTGTAACAAGTGGTCATGACTTGGACAGCTCTGTCCCTCTCCACTCAGCAGAGCCCTCTGCCAATGCCTGGAGCTGGGGAGGCATGCACCCTATGGCTGTCACCCTGAAGATGCCCCAGACTCTGTAGACAAGACAAACCCCAGTCTGGAACAAAAGCTGGCTGAGAATGATCCATCAGCATGCCTAAGTAGGCCACTGTGCGCCATTCACAATTCCCTCCTACCATATGTGATAAGCTGTGACGTATGGTGTTCATTTACGCCTCCATTCCCGCAGAAATATGGCTGGCACCATCAATTTCCCTGTTTGTGCTCTGACCCACTGTTCCTGGGTTAAGCAGCCTGCCTTGTCTACATTTGTCAGTTGATACAAGCTTCTCCCTGCCATAGGCACCACTATTGATGAACGTCGTCAGAATATGGAGCCTTGAATAATGTATAAAGGATTCCACATGCAAAGTCTCCCCAGGAAGGGGTGGGGTGGGTGGGGGTGGGGAGAGGGAGTGTTAGATGTTTTCTCTGTTGGAGTGCCTTCATTTACAAAGCATATTTGTCAAGTCTTTTGCTAAGAGTAATGCCACGGAGCAGCCTCCCATCATTCTTGTTAATAGGACTGTCTGTGTGTTACAGTAAACAGCTATAACTCTTCTGTTGGAGCCATTGTGCAGCAGGCAGAGTTTTTTCAGTATCCAATTAAGGATGTCTCCAATTTGCCAGCCAGGATCATGAGAGCTGTGACTCAGCCATCAGGCAACCTGGCCATTGTGGAGGCTTCTCAGAGTAGAGAGGGCTGATGTCCTTCCTCCTCCGCAGCAAGGGGACTGGAGCCTGGCTCTAGACGATCTCTGCTGGGTTTTTTTTTGTTGTTGTTGTTGTTGTTGTTGTTTTTTGAGACGGAGTCTCGCTCTTTCACCCAGGCTGGAGTGTAGTGGCGCGATCTCGGCTCACTGCGAGCTCCGCCTCCCGGGTTCACGGTTTTTTTTACATGGAGTTTCGCTCTTGTTGCCCAGGCTGGAGCATAGTGGTGCGATCTTGGCTCACTGCAACCTCTGCCTCACGGGTTCAAGTGATTTTCCTGCCTCAGCCTCCCAAGTAGCTGGGATTACAGGAGTGAACCACCACACCTAGCTAATCTTGCATTTTCAGTGGAGACAGGGTTTCAACATGTTGGTCAGGCTGGTCTCAAACTCCTGACCTCAAGTGATTCAGCCACCTTGCCTCCCAAAGTGTTGGGATCACAGGTGTGAGGCACCACACCTGGCCTCTGCTCTTCTTCGAAGGCCACCAAATCATGCCAGCTAACTGTGCAAAGATGTTAGCCTGATAGTCAAAGCTCTTCCCAGACTCTTATAAACATAGAAGAACATAGCGGTTAAGAACATGAGCTCTGCAGCAGGATTACATGGATTCCAATCTCAGCTCAGCCACATAATAGCTGTGTGATGTTGGGCAAGTTACTTAACTTCTTTGAACCATGGTGTCTCACGTTTAAAAAGGGACAAATCACAGCACTGGCTTCATACAGTTGATTTGAGAATCAAATGATGCATGTTGCACATTTAAACCACCACTATCCTCACATCATCGTCATTTCCTAGGCTTGGATACATCTCGTTCCTCACCTCTCTGTGTCTAGTTGATTAGCATTCATCTTTCAAGCTCCATCTCAAATTCCACCCCCTGATGACTGTAATCAACAGGGACTCTTCTCTCCATTAATAGCCATAGTGGAGGAGTGGGGACCTACCACGTACCAGGTCCATACATCACTCTTATAACTACCGTATAAAGTAGGTTCTATCTCTTCATTTTACAGATGAGAACATTGAGGCCTAGGGCATTTCAATAGCTTGCCAAAGGGCTCATCTTTCTCGGGTAACAGGATGAGGCCAGACACCAGCGATCCCTGGATCCATGCCCTACTCTCCCCACTTGTCTTGGGTCTATGAAGCCCTCAGTCCCAAGATAAGTCCTGTCATTGTGGAGATTAATTGCAACCTTTCATGATTGTCCGATCCCATCTATGGGATTCAAGGAAGATTATGAAGTCCTTAGAACCACAATGTGTCTCATTTTTATTCTGTATTTTATTTATTTTTAAATGTCTGAGATGCTGAGAACCTGAGATATCACTCATTTCATCTTCCTGAATTTTATGAACTAAGAAGCGAAAGCTACCCAAGGCCATTTATCGAGTCTATGGAAAAAGAAGGACTAGACCCTGGATTCAGTGATTTACAGGTTTTTCTTCTCCTAATTTTCAATCCACTCCAAACATGCAGAGAGATGACCTTAGCAAAGATGTTTATTGGTGTATGTTGGTGCTGTTGTTTGGGGGAGGGGTTGGAAGGTCTTGGAATCACTTCCTACTGTGTAATCTGCAAGCTTCCCACTGCACCTTCCTCTTCCTCTTCCTCTTTGCTTTTTCCAGAGATATAAAGGGTGGCTGGTGCCATTCTTCCAAAAAGAAAGCAGTCATCTTCACTCACTCAGTCCTCAGCAAACTATCTGAGCGCTATTTTTGTGCCTCATCTGGGAGCTGGGGAGTCAGTGATGGGCACAATATGGTCTTTACTTGCAAAATTCCCATAACACATTGGAGAAGAAAAAACAGCAACCAGGTGTGTGCACTACAGGGGGATGCATGCTGCAACCACCACCATCAACAACAGCATGCATTGAATGCTTCATGTGTATCAAGTGCTCTCTCTCCTAAGAGATATGAATGCATTAACCCCATTTACTCCTCAAGACTAGGAACAAGCAGTTTATAATTTGCTATGGACTGAAAATTTGTGTCCCCCTAAAATGTATCTATAGAAGTCTTAATCCCCAATGTGATGATATTTGGAGGTGAGGCCTTGGGACATAATTGGGGTAGGATGAGGTCATGAGGGTGAAAACCCCATACTGGGATTGGTGCCCTCAGAAAAGTATAAAGGGACTGGAGCATGCAGTTTCTCTCTCTCTGTTACTCTCTCTCTCTCTCTCTCTCTCTCTCTCCCCCTGCACCATATGAGCACACAGCAAGAAAGTGGCTGTGTGGCAACCAGGAAGATAGCCTTAATCAGAATCCAGCCATATTGGTGCCCTGATCGCAGACTTTCCAGCCTCCAGAACTGTAAGAAATAGATGTTCACTGTTTAAGTGCCCAGTCTATGGTATTCTATGATAGCAGCCCAAACTGACTAAGACATCATTTTTTTTTTTTATCAGATGAGGAAACCAATGCACAGAAAGACTTTTAAATTTTCCCTAGACAATGGAAGTACATGCTAAGTGCAAAAGGGGTATGAAGAAAAGAGTGTTCACATCTTAGGGAGATTTCCAGAAAAGGCCTCTTCATGTTGGAGATGGCTTTTTTAAATAATGGAAGGGAGTTCCCAAGGCAATGGTTGAGCAGTGGAGTGGGAGCCCAGGTAAGAGTATGCAGGTGGTAGAAACAAAATATTCTAAGATACACGGGCACAAAACAGCATGGCTTATTTGGGGAACTACAAGTACCTCTAAGTTGCTGATGCCTGACGTTCTAGAGGACACATTTCAAGGCAGGAATAAGCTGAGGGCGTATCTCAACCTCCCCTTCCTCACGGGCACTCATCCTTCATCCCTTTAGCAGTTTTACTCAGCATTTGTTCTAGGATGCCAGGCTCTGAGGTAAGACAGGTAAGTGACACTCAGCCTCTACCCTCAAAGAGTTCACAATCTAGTGGGAAAACTAAATTATTATAAAGATAGCATTACAAATGCAGTGCTTGACACACGCCTGGGGCACTATGAGACTGCAGGTGAGAAGCAACAAAAAGAGGACAATCCGGAGAAGGTAGCAGCTGTGCTGCCTCTTAAAGTCTCTCCAGGTAATCCAGGTGTTCCCTGTGTTTGAGGTCAAGGGGCAACAGGAGAAGTTGGAACAGAAAAGCACCCAGCATGAGAAAAGCCACATAGATGAAAAACAGCTATCACCTGCAACAGCTTCTGCTGCTATAATACCTGTACTCCTCTTAGATTTTATTCCAGTATCAGCCAACAAGGTGATCTGACAAGACAGTCCCCGCCCTAGGAAATGAATTATGATTTCTGCAGACCAATCGAAGTCATGCCATACAGCGATGGTTTTGGGCATGTGGGCCAGTTGGGATCAAGGGAAAGGAAGCATTTCCATTTTGATCAATGGGGGGATTCTGGGAAAATCTTCTGCCCGTAAAAAGAAACAAGCCAGGAAAAACATCCCCTTCCTCCCTGTAGACATGGCTATGAACGGCAGGATGCCTGAAACTGTCCAGACTTCTTATGATGGAGAGACACACTGGGCAGGGTGGGGGAAAGGGGAAATGTACCCTAAGAATGGTAGACCAGAAAGATGTAAAGCATCTGTATCCTTGTTGAAATTATAGTGCCTCCCAATTAACATACCTACAACTGTTTACCTCTGGACATTTCATTACGTGAGATATTAAAGACCTGTGTATTTGAAGCCTCTGTTGGTGTGAGTCATCCTTGCAGCCCAAAGTGCCATGTCAGTGAGAAACGACAACCGGCAGAAAGTGGCTAAAAACGGCCGGGCGCGGTGGCTCACGCTTGTAATCCCAGCACTTTGGGAGGCCGAGGCGGGCGGATCACGAGGTCAGGAGATCGAGACCACGGTGAAACCCCGTCTCTACTAAAAATACAAAAAATTAGCCGGGCGTGGTGGCGGGCGCCTGTAGTCCCAGCTACTCGGAGAGGCTGAGGCAGGAGAATGCCGTGAACCCGGGAGGCGGAGCTTGCAGTGAGCCGAGATTGCGCCACTGCACTCCAGCCTGGGCGACAGAGCGAGACTCCGTCTCAAAAAAAAAAAAAAAAAAAAAGAAAGTGGCTAAAAACTAAGATGGTTGTGGCTGGTGGGGTTAGGTTGGGTATAAGGAAAGTTCATACTTTAAAGAAAAGTTTTCTCACAAGGTCAGCAGAGAGAATTTTGCAGGGGAGTGCGGGGCTGCAGGAAATGGAGGTTTAATGCTTGTGTAAATTGAAGGAAGGAATCTACTTGGAAATGAGAAAAAGCAAGATTAAAATGGAAAACACAGCCCCAAAGCTATTAATACCCAACAGATCTAAATTGAAAAATAAAAGCAATGGGTGAAGCATATAGTTCTCAAAATGAATTCGTGTCATAAACCATTAACATCAGCCCTACCTTATTACCTGTAATTCCTGAGAGACGGGTTGCAAGCAGTGCCCAGCAGACCTCTAGCTGGAGATCGGCAAGCCCTCTGCTCGCAGGCCAGCCCAGGTCTCTCCTCTTGTGACACCTGCTCTGAGCATCATTCTCTCACCCCCTTCTGGGGCCCAGTGGAACCCCAGTGCCGCCGTTGGCCCAGAGAGGACCTCAAACGTCAGCAAGTGCTGTCGCTAAGAAATTCTGAAATCAAGATCAAGAGAACTCTTTTTTTTTTTTTTTTTTTAAGAAGGAGTGTTGCTCTGTTGCCCGGTTGGAATGCAGTGGCACGACCTCGGCTCACTGCAACCTCTGCCTCCTGGGTTCAAGCAATTTTCCTGCCTCAGCCTTCTGAGTAGCTGAGATTACAGGCGTCCACCACCACACCTGGCTAATTTTTGTATTTTTAGTAGAGACAAGGTTTTACCATGTTGGCCAGGCTGGTCTCGAACTCCTGAGGTCATGATCCACCTGCCTCAGCCTCCCAAAGTGCTGGGATTACAGGCGTGAGCCACTGCACCTGACCTGTTCTTTTTTTTAATATACCCCCCAGTAGGACTTCAAAGTTGTTCTGTCCATATTAATACACATTCGGGTTGATGCTCTGGTCTACCATTGAGTCTTAGTAAATGTCACCTAAACCTGGGGCACTTGAAGTGGAGATGTGGGCTGGCGTGGTTCCTAAAGATCCCCAAGGCCTCTCCACCAGCACCCACACACATCAGCATGTTAGAGCCCTTAGCCTCGGGTATATCACTATATGCTGTGATAATAACAATCTGCACTTTGGACACAGATGCAGGTTTAAATCTCAGCTCTGCCACTTACCTGCCGTGTGACTATGGCAGTGTCTCAGAATCCCTGAGCCTCACCTTCCTGGTCCACACAATCCCAGAGTGTGGAGAATTAAATGAGAAGCTGTATGAACATTTCCAGCTCAGTATGTAGCATACAGTAGGAGCCCAGTCAATGTTGATTTTCCACCACTAGTCTCCCAAACCCTCCAGGCCCTTCTCAGCTTGCTCCTCCTGCTCCAGAAAGCGTTTGGGGTCGGTAGGGTGCTCAAGAAGAGATCTGACATTCAAATGTGACCAGTTACCAACCTTGAAGGTTTATGCTCTTTGTAAGTTGGGAGGATTCCTTGTAGAGAGGCATCTCCAGCGGGTTTGGAAGACCATGTGTCATCTGCACAGGAGACTCAGGGTGTGTCCACAGTACAGCCATGACTCTCGCTTATCAGTTGAAGGCTGGCCCTTCCCATGTGCTCAACTTTATTTGCCCAGTGAATAATTCCGGAGTATTCTTCAACTGGGGGGAACTTCCATTAGCAGTCTACCTCCAAAATACATCGCAAACTCCTTCACCACCACTGTGCTAATCCTAGGCACTGTCTTGCCTCATGTGTAGTGCTAAATAGCTCTTTAACTGGTCTCTGCTTCTACTATTTCCCCTACTACGATTCACTACTACGCAGCAGCCAAAGCCACACTTTGTCAACCTACTGCTTATAACTCTTCAACAGTGTCCCCTTGCATTTAACAGGAAATCCAAAATCTTTAATTGGCCCAAACATTCTTGAATGGTCTCACCCAATCTTGTCTCTTGCTATTCTTCTAGAGGGCACTTCTTGGTCTCTTTATGTTGCAGTTTCCTCATCTGTGAAATAAAAAATGATGCCAGCTAATGCTGATAGCAGATTAAACAGGATAAAACACAAAGCATATTGCATGGAGCTAAACTTCCCCCCTTAGGCTGGGGGATTTTCAAAAAGCAGCTCTTTAGCCAGCAAATGGGCTTTGTTTTCCATAGATGGGCACCCTCTCCTCCCCTCAAATGCGGCTCTTGGCCAACTTGTTTCTCCCTGTCTCTGCCATTCATGCTTCTACACACACACACACAGACACACACACACACACACACACACACACACTAATAGCCAGGCATGCTGGATTAGCTCCAGGAGACTTAAGTGTACCCTAAGCACCAAGCCATCGGCAGCAAATGGATGCCCCTTGCACAGATCTGCAGTGCATGTTAACAAGCCACCACCTCCCCCAACGTTCCAGGATGTGTCTCCTTACAAGACTTCTACTCCGAGTACCAGTGCCTTCTCCCACCAGGTACCCCTAGCAGCCAGCACAAGGCCACACACTGCTCACCTGCTGGCCCCACCGTATCCTCCAGGATACTAAACCAGGGCTGTCTGGGTTGCCCAGAGTGACCACAAAAAAAGGTTAATGCTCCTCTTTGCCTATATCTGGAATCGGAATCCCCGATTTTTTGGACCAGGGTCCAGGAAGTGCCTCAAACAAGCACAGTTAATCTATCACTGATCTTTGGGTTGGGAGAGCTCTTAAATTCTTTCTTCAACCTTTCTACCAAATGTGAAGTTCAGTCAATTCTTGAAGACCAAAGCCCTCACATTCAGAGTACTCATTCCAGCTTTAGGCATTTCTATCCATTAGGTAATGCGTTTTTGGGGTTTGTTTGTTTGTGTGTGTGTGTTTGTTTGTTTGTTTGTTTGAGACAGGGTCTTGCTCTCCTGCCCAGGCTAGAGTGCAGTGGTATGATCCCAGCTCACTGCAACCTCAACTTCTTGAGCTCAAGTGATCCTACCACCTCAGCCTCCTGAGTAGCTGGGACCATAGGTGCATGCCACCACACCCTGCTGATTTTTAAAATTTCTGTAGAGACAGAGTCTTCATATGTTGCCTGTAGGGCATTCTTGACAATACCTAAAATTTGCTTCTCTTCCAGGCACGGTGGCTCATGCCTGTAATCCCAGCACTTTGGTAGGCCAAGGTGGGTGAAACACCTGAGGTCAGAAGTTTAAGATCAGCATGGCCAACATAGTGAAACCCTGTCTCTACTAAAAATACAAAATTAGCCAGGCGTGGTGGTGGGCACCTATAATCCCAGGCAGAGGCTGCAGTGAGCCGAGATCATGCCACCGCACTCCAGCCTGGGTGACAGAGCAAGACTCTGTCTCAAAAGAAAAAAAAAAAATTGCTTCTCACTAGGGCAACAGAAGAGATCTTAGAGTGAGATCAAATGCCTCTCGACTTCGTGTCTCTCTCTCACTGGGTTTAAGCCTCATTGATTTAGATCCCTTGTGTCATCTCATATTATGCTACCTTGTTTATGTTGTCACGCATACTTCTTCTAGCAAACTTTGAGCTCCATGTCTTAATCTGTTGTCCTATACGTGGTTTAAAAACAAAAACAAAAACAAAAAAAACTGGAGCTGTGGAACCACACACAAATGAATTCACAGGTATGAGCTCAAACATGGTAGCTATACCTCTCAGAAAAAAGGACTTTATTTCTTTGGGCCTCGTTTTGTGTGTATAAAATGGAGGCATTGGGCGGGGCGCGGTGGCTCACACCTGTAGTCGCAGCACTTTGTGAGGCTGAGGCGGGTGGATCGCCTGAGGTCAGGAGTTTGAGACCAGTCTGGCCAACATGGCGAAACCCCGTCTCTACTAAACATACAAAAATTAGCCAGGCATGATGGCAGGCACCTATAATCCCAACTATTCAGGAGGCTGAAACATGAGAATCACTTGAACCTTGGAGGCAGAGGTTGCAGTGAGCCGAGACTACACCACTGTACTCCAGTCTGGGTGACGGAGCAAGACTCCATTAAAAAAATAAATAAATAAATGGAGGCATTAATCCCATGTTGTTTTGTTTAATAGAGTGACACACATAATAAGAGAAAAAAAAAAAAAGAAATGAGCCATTGCTGAGTATCTACCATTATTGCAGACAAACAGCAGATGCTCTGTCAATGTTCATTCCTTCTTATCTCTGCCTAGTGCTCACTCACTCCCTCCTCTACTTCAGAAATACTCCATCCTCCATTCATTCCACTCCATTCATTGACCTCCCTTCTATGCCATGAGTCACACTGAGTACTAGGGATGCAATGGTGAAACCGGTACACTTCGTGTCTTCAAGATCCTTGCAGTTTAGTGCAGGACAGAGCAAAGGAGACAGATAGGTCATTGTTAGCATTAGAGACAGGATACCATGCTGTGGACGGACAGAGATAGGACCCCTTCCACACTAGAAGTTCATAGAAAGCACCTCAGAAAAGATAATAATAGCAAAGTGACAATTGAAGGTTGAGCTGGACTTTGTCAGATCAAGAGAAGAGCCGAGGCATGCTTAGGGAGCTTTTAAAAAGTGGAGGATATGAGAATGCAAAGATTAGCAAAAACCTAATTATGCCAGGCCTCATAAACCACGATTATTGGCCAGGAGTATTTTGGTTCCTGTGACAAAAACTAAACTCTGACTAAGGCAAACCAGGCAAGTAATATGTTTACCTAGCTTGCAACAATAGTAAGGTAGCTGCAAAACTAGAAGAAATAGCTTCAGAACCATGGCCCCAAAGACCTAAATGATGACTCAAAGTTAGCAAGGCACTTTCTCCCCATCCATCTTTGCTTACTTCATTCTTCAAAAGACCTGTGTCCATGTGGCGGGGGAGAGTCCTCCAGGCTCTCCAAATCCTTATTCTCCCAGTTTATCAATCCCAGCAGAAAAATATATATGTTTTCAGCATCTATATATCTTATCCAGGGCAGAACTCTGTTTGGCTCCGCTTAGGTGACATGCCTTGTCATTCCAGCATTTTTTTTGTGTGTGGCCTGGAGTCCACAAGATACCTGAGTGGCCAAGTCCAGGTCATGTGCTCACCGCTGTGTAGGGAAGATTGGAGTAGCACACAGAGCCACCAAACCATGTTAAGGAGTATAGTAAGTATTTGGTGGCAGAACAAAACTTTTAAAGTCTCTGACAGCTCAAGATACCGTGGTTGAACCAAGATACCATGGTTGAAAATAAAGGAAAAACAATACACAGCTCAGGGCCTGTCTGGAATCTAAAACGAAAACATGCCTGAACTATGATTTTTCATTTACTCTTTTGAAGGCCTTTTCCGTGGGGGATTCAAGGCTGGCTCTCTGACCTTAGAAAATCTAGCTTCTAAGAGGTTTTCTGTTGCTATGACTTAGGAAACGGGGAGCGGGGGTACACTCTTCTCTAGACCCCAGGTATTAGGATACTGTGTTTTGATTCAAATCATTCTCAAAGTTGGGAAAGGACGGGTAGGTCACCTTTACCTGCGTCCTATCCTGACTAAATCACAAGCTTTCCTTCTCCCCTTTGCCAAGAGAAGAAAAGACATTTATGCTCTACCCTGCCACGTGGCCAGATTCCAAGGGCTGCTTGTCACTTTTATAAATTTTCTTTTTTTTTTTCTTCAAGCCATCTGGGGCACAAAAAAAGGAGACTTACTCAGTTTCAAGTGTTTTTCCTTAAGGCAAAGGATGAGTGCCCTGGGTAAGAACCTTGCCTGGCTTCTCGAGGTCATAGGAGGTTGGGATTCTAGGTTCCTGTGGCTTCAATAGTAAAAATTCAGTGGATTATCCTGGTGTTTGCTGTGATGTGCACATGGAGATGGGCAGAGAGAGGACTGCGTGCACCCCAGAATCCCACCCCCAACCCCTCAACAACAACCACAATATCTTCCCTTTACTCTCTTCTATCCCAGATCATTTTGGATGAAAATCCAGACGTGTAGATTCTAACTGTGGGGTCGAACAGGATTAATTTATTCTGTGATGTCGGATGAGCCTCTTAACCTCTTTGAGTCTATTTCCATATCTGTAAAATGCAGAAGAAGAATAACTCCGTGTCATTTGGAGGCTTCTCTATGATCAAACACTGCACTCAGCCTTCCATCATTAAACATTTACTGAACACCTACTTTCTGCCAGAAATGATGGATACCAACGATGGCCAACAAGGATTGTCTTACTACATTTCAGGCACATGATTCTAACTGATTTACATGGTTGAATGCATCGAATCGCCATCAACAACCCAGTCATTAGCATGTCGCCCTAGTCCTCATTTTACAGGAAAGAAAATGGAAGCAGTGGTTAAGCAAGGTGCCCACAATAACACAACTATGAAGCAGCAGACTAGGGATTTAAACATAGATTGCCTGGTTCCAGAGCCCATAATTATAAATACTGAAATGTCTCTTGACTGCGATTATAGAAAAATAAAACACTGCTACATAGCTTCTGCATTTGAGCTTCTGACATCTAAGAAGCAGAAAGGCTTGTGAACCATCCTCATTGTGTTTATCTTTCCATCTCTAATGGGAAATTGCAATGGACTCTTTCGAGGTGGTTCTCTGTGTTGGTTAATTTTAGGCATCAACTTTACTGGGTGAAGGGGTACGTTGATGGCAGGTAAAGCATTATTTCCCGCTGTATCTGTGAGGATGTTCCCAGAGGAGATTGGCGTGGGAGCTGATGGACTGAATGGGAAAGATCCACGCTTAATGTGCATAGGCACCATCCAGTCCACTGGGGACCCAGATAGAAGGAAAAGGCAGAAGAAAGGTGAATTCATTCTCTCTCTCTCTTTCTCTCTTTCTCTCCCTCCCTCCCTCCCTCTGTCTGTCTCTTTCTCTCTGCCTGTCGCTCTCCTGGAGCTGGGGCACCCTTCTTCTCCTGCCCTAGGACATCAGAACTACAGGTACTCCAGCCTGTGGACTCCAGGACTTGCCAGAGCACCCTTCCCTCACCCCTCTCCCATAGGTTCTCAGGCCTTCAGCCTGGGACTGAGAGTTACACCATCAGCTTCCCTAGTTCTGAGGCCCCTGGACTTGGACTGAACTCTACTACTGGCCTCCCTAGTTCTCCAGTTTGCAGACCAGCCTACAGTCGACTTCTGAGTCTTCATTGTCATGTGAGCCAATTCCCTTAATGAATCCTTTCTCTTCCGTTTGTCTATCCATCTATCATCTATATAGATATGTATTATCTACTTGTCATCTATATATCATCTATGTAAGATGATAGCTAGATAGATAGACAGATAGATAGATAGATGGATAGATAGATAGACAGAGAGACAGACAGACGGACAATCTAATAATAGGCTATAGATATCTATACCCTATTCATTCTATGTCTATATCCTATGGTTCTTTCTGGAGAACCCTGGCAGATACAAACTCCAAGCCTAGGGCTCAACAGATATTTGTTGGATGAAGTTCGGTAGCAGGAGAAAAAGTTTCTGAGACAGGAGAAAGCCTGATTTTACTCTTTGGGAGCTGTGTACACCTTCTCTGCCTGATGAGCATGTGTATAGGCAGTAATGGGGTGAGTGAATAGACTTGGTGGTTTTCCGGGAGGTTGAAGGTTATGGGTTTTTTTGTTTGTTTTCCTTGACCTTGTGATCTGTTAAGCCTTAGCAAAAATTTTATCTCTGCTGGAAAGGCTTTGTCAAACCCCAACTCACTCCAAATAAACAATCCTGTCCTCACAGTGTGTATACAATATCCTTGTAAGAGTTCCCACTATTGTGCCAACATTGGTCCCACCTATTGTTCCTGCTCACCTATGAGGTTCCTGGTGCACAGTTCCAGGTCCAGACCATAGTAGGAACTTAATAAATATTTGTTGAATAAATGAATAAAATAAAAACAAATAAGAAAATGAGAAATTATCTAGTTTTATTCAACTTTTGTAACCACGCTTTGATTTGAGGATGTCAATAAACGTATAAATGTTCAAATTAAAAAAAAATTTTTTTCCACATACTCTTGTACATATTTTTGGCATTTCCTAGAACTCAAGTTTCTCTTCTTAGCTCTTATGGTAAGCAGAATAATGGCCCCCAAAACGTGTTCACATTCTAACTCCTATAACCTGTGAATATGTTACCTTATATGGCAAAGAGGACTTTGTCAATGTGACCAAGTTAAGAATACTAAGACAGGCTGGGCGCGGTGGCTCACACCTGTAATCCCAGCACTTTGAGAGGCCAAGGTGGGCAGATCATGAGGTCAGCAGTTCGAGACCAGTCTGGCCAACATGGTGAAACCCCGTCTCTACTAAATATAAAAAATTAGCTGGGCGTGGTGGCACTCACCTGTAATCCAGGTGTGAACCCAGGAGGCAGAGGTTACAGTGAGCTGAGATCGGCCATTGCACTCCAGCCTGAGTGACAGGGCCAGGCTCTGTCTCAAAAAAAAAAAAAAAAAGAATATTAAGATGGGGATATTATCCTGGATTAGCCAGGTACATCTAATATAATTCCAAGCAACTTTATATGTGAAAGAGGGGGATGTACAAGAGTCATAGTCAAAAAGAGATGGGAAGATGCTCTCCTTGTGGCATTTTTATGATATTACAGTTTTATTGAGTATAATTGATACACAAAAAACTGCATATATTTAATGCAATGTACATTTTGATGAATTTTGACAAATGCATACACTCGTGAAATCATAACCACAATCAGGGTTAAAAATAGAGCAAGAGGAAACTTTTGGAGGTGATATTTATTACACGGCTGGCTTTGAGCATGGAAAATGGGGTCATTTCTCACTGTTGCTCGAATAATGCAGGTGCCTCCTAGAAGCTGGAAAAGACAGGAAAACAGATTCTTCCCTAGAGCCTCCAGAGGAAACAGCCTTCCCAATATCTTTATTTGAGCCTAGTAAAGCCATTTTGAACATCTGACATCCAGAACTATAAGATAAAAGGTTTGTGTTAAGTCCCTGAGTTTGTGACAACTTGTTACAGCAGCAACAAGAAACGAATACAGTCTTTTTTCCAAATTTGCTGTCAATGTAGTTATGACCCTCTCCCCAAAACTTGGCCAGCCCACCTTAATGTGCTGGTTTCCTTTTCTCTTTCAATTTATTCCCAGGAAGTTGTCAAGACTCAATTCCCATGTTGTCATAATAATTACAACACATTTAAAAAATAAGTGCATGCCAGATACTGTGCTTTATATGAATTATCTACTTGAATCCTAATGACCACACTCTGGGGCATTCATTACCACCTCATCTAACAGATGGAGAAATTAAGGTTCAGAAATGTCAATTCAGCATTGATAAGGACTTTGATCCTTGGCCTGTCAGACACCAAGTCCTGTCTGTTAACCACCAGGCTGCACGTGGGGTTGCATCCCCACCTTCACCTGCTGTTTCCTGTCTCCCACTGCTACTCACCTCTCAACTTAGCAGAGCTGAATCAACGTCTGCTACTCGGACACCTGAGTGGTTTTGCATTCTGGTTTAGAGTTCTCAGATTGTGCAATGACAGTGAAGGAAACTTAACAGAGCCTCTGTTTGGAGTGGAGATACCATGGAAATAGGTGAAAGCTGCATGGTCTGTCCTGTTTTGACTCTATTTTAATTTGGATGACTGGATATAAAGAAGAGTTTCCCAGTTGACATCCCACAACTACTGAGACAAACAATAGAGATTCAGAGAGGTTAAAAGTCTTGCTCAGGGTCACCAACCAGGGCAGAGGTTAACCAAGGAATTGAACTCAGGTATTCCTGGCTGCAAAATTTCCCTGCTTTATGCATTGCATATAACGTGCTGTAACCAGCACAGCACTTTCGCATATGTCAGGAGGTCTCGAATTTGCAGTTCACAAACTGGCTGCATCAGAATCACATGGGAAGCTTTAAAAAGCCCAGATTACTGTGACTCATCTCTGAGATTTTGATTCTCTTTGTCTGGCTCAGTTCCTGTAAACAGAAAGTTCTTGTTCTTATTGCTGGTGTTGAGCTCCTCAGGTGTTTGGGAAGCACAAACATAGGGGGAGATTCCAGGTTATGTGTAAACACCTTAATACATAGATACCTGTGACCCAGCAAATTCGCTTCTAGATTTTACCTAGAAAGAAACTCACATAAGTGCAAAAAAAAGGAGCACTTTTAAGAATAATCAATTGCCCCACCCCTCCTCCGCCCCACAAAAAATGGAAACAAACTAAAACCTAAATGTTAAATAAACACCAATATTTTCAATATTTTAATTTTCATGAACTGACATGAAAACATGCCTCAGATATATTGTTGAGGGAAAAAGCAAGTTATAAACTAGTATATGCTTTGATTTTATATGTGTATAAAAACCTGTGTATACACATATATCCTATATTGAAATGAAAAGACAAATTCTGCAATGGTATTCATGAAACTGATAACAGTCTTTCCCTCTGGGAAACAGCCTAGGCCTAGGGACATTGATGGTCAATGAGAATATTTCTCTATAGGAGATGAATCCTCTTACTGCAATAATATATTCATGTCCATAGTTGCAAATTGTGGTCTCCTTATCATTAAAGTCTTTCATTCCCTGGAAGAATCAGAAGCCTTGAGTTTATCTTTCAGTAGCCACAGTTTGTGCTAATGGGGGAATATTTTTTATTCACTCAAGTATACCAAGATTGACAAAGCACATCTAAGGTATCAGGTACCCTGGTTGGTGCCCAGAGAAGTAAATGAAAAGCTATCTTTATTTGGAAGAGCTCACCATCTTGGGTGATGGGAGGTAAGACATTTATACAATTGAATAATTCAATCTATGCAACAAATGCTATTATTTCTAGTTTTTCATCCAACAAATATTTCCTGAGCACCTCCAGGGCCCAGGTTTTGAGTCATGCACTAAAGATGTGCATGGTTAAATACTTTTCTGCCCTTGAGAAACTCACCTATGTTGCTTGACTGGTGCGTGGCTCAGGGCAAAAACCATATCTGACTCACCTCTTTACCCACTGGAGCATCCAGTACCATGCTTTGTGCATATCAATGGCAGAAGCTGCACTGCCAGGGTGAGGGTGAATGGAGGAGGTCAATGAGAGGGAAGAGACACGAAGGTGTATAGAATTTCTAACTCTAGTGGCTAAAGGAAAGTTCAACTTTGTTCATTTTTAATGTGAGGCATGTGGCTGATAAAGAAGTAGTTAGAAATATAAGTTTGGGTGTCATATTAGGGCAAGAATTTAGAAATAAAGTTTAGGGAGTCCTAAGCATGATGTTGAAGCCATGGAAATGAATGTGAATCCTAAGGGGTGAGGGAGAGAGGGGCTATTGATGAAGACTTGTGGAAAACGGGGTGACACTAAGTGGGAAAGTAGGACAAGATAAGACTCAACCAAAGAAGGAGGTTAAAAAATATGAAAGATAGCTTTATAAAGCCAGTGAAAAAAAGCTTCAAGTAGAATAAAATACTGAATAGAGGTCAAACATATAGAAGGGTAAATTAGAACTGGAGACAGCCTAGAATACTGGTTAAAAGTACACGCTCTGAAGTCGGATTGCCTGGGTTTGATAACCATCTCTTGAAGTTTCAGATGCCCCATCTGTTACATAGGGAAGAGGGGGACAATATCTATATCTTACGAGTTTCCATAGATTCCATAGCCTACAGTGTACACAGTGCTTGGCACTTAGTTGGCCCTCAATAAATGATAGAAAAATGATTATCATCACTATCAATTAGAAAATCCTGAGTCACTTAGGCAAGAACAGGTTTAATGAAGCAAGGAGGTGTAGCAGACATACCTATAACCCCACTGATCCATGCCCTTGTATAATCCCCTCACCTTGAGTGAAGGTAGACCTGTTGCTTGCTTTTAGCCAATAGAATGTGACTTGATGAGTTTACCTTCCAAGGCAAAGGAGATGGGATGTCATATTGTGATTGTATTTTATCACATAAGACTCTAACTTAAGAGAAAACAGAAAGATACTCTCCTGGTAGCACTGAAGAAACAGACACATTATGAACTGCCTAGGGAGAATGACATATGGCAAGGCACAGCAGTCAGCCTCTAAGACTTGAGGGTGACCTTCAGTCAACAGCCAGAAAGAAGCCTCAGTCATACAGCTGCAAGGGAAATAATTCTGTCAGTAACATGAATAAATATGCAAGCAGATTCTTCCCCATTTGAGCCTCCAGATGAGAATACAGCCCCGTAGACACCTTGACTGCAACCTGCAAAAAACCTAAGTAAGAGATCTGTCTAAGTTCTTCCAAGACTCCTGAACCACAAAAACTGAAAGAATACGTATGTGTGCTGTTTTACATCACTAACACTAACTCACCGAGGCAAAAAGCCACAATACAGAAGGAAGGTGCCTTCTGTAGTGAAAAGAGATGAGGGAATCAAGTTAGAGAATGAAAAATGCTGTTTCAATAGAAAGAGTCAAGGGTGGCAGTCTAAGAAAAGCGAGAATAGAGAAAATCCAGAGCAAACGTGATATTTCAAATATGTCTGAAAATTGGTTTCTATTAGATCACAGAGCACTCTGGCCGATTGGCTGAGAGCCTATGAGTGAAGCAACTTCACTTTGAAGCTACTTGTGACCTCCTGGTAATGGGATGTCAAGAGAGAAGGTGGTGAGCAACCAGTGCTAGGGAGCTGTCCACTATCTTGGTTCTAACAGCCCTTGAATGCCAGAGATTGTCTTCATGAGACACGTGGCGATCCCCAGTGGAACAGAGAGAACAAGGATTTGCAACATATTAGGTTGGTGCAAAAGTAATTGCAGGTTTTGCCATTAAAAGTACAAAAGCCATTTGCCATTAAAACTCATGGCAAAAACTGCAGTGACTTTTGCACCAACCTAATAGCATCCCCAGTTTTCTGTTGCAGCAGGTTGCTGGACATTGGGCAGCTTCATTACTTAACAGCATTGCAATCTTACTTGAGTTTCAAGAGCTCTCTGCACTTCAGACCCCTCATCTTCAAAAATGAGAATCACTGCTCATGACAACTCGTGGAATTCTTGTGCAACCTAGGGAAATGATGAATGTGGAGTAGGTTACTAGGGTTGGAATTGTAATTTCGTTATTGTCTCTGTCCTAAGAGGACTGTGTAGGCGTTGCGTTGCCCAGAGGAGAGGGTCACAGGTTTTGCTGGCATCACATTCTCTGTGTCTAACCTGAGAACCTATTACTACCACCCAGTGTCCTCACAAGTCATGATAGTCATCATGATGCACCTAGAGTTATAAAGACCAGAGTTTGACTCCCAGGTGAGACACATGCTACATGGTCTTGTTCACATTGTTCTCTCTGGGCTTCCTTTATCCTCAACGTTAAAAATAAATACTAAATAATTTCTTTATTGTCATCACTTTAGTAATTCAATGAAATATTGTCTGTGGAAGTCATGTCTTTCATCTTCTTTTAAATCTCAGACTTTAATCACCTCTGCTATTATTGTTGCAATAATTCAAATATTTCAGGAGCTTAAAAATGAAACCCCCCAACCATCATCTGTCTCCTGGAGCACAGCCCCAGCCCAGAGACTTCCCCAGCTCAGAGCACTTTTCCTACATTCCGATTTTCATTCCAAAAAGTGAAACTTGTTGCATTGTAGAATCAGGCATCCCCGAGTCAGCCGCACACAGACCAGCTATTTCTGTGGGCTGTGAGCCAGCCTGGCTCCCAGCAAACTCCCTCAGCTGTCGGAACAACTCTCACTGTCAAAACTTTCCGAGAAGAGTCATTAGTTTCAGAGAGATGGGAGAGGAAGGATGTTTGCCTGGGGCATCTCTTTGAAAAGGTCTAACTTTCTAAAATGGTAAATAAGCCAGATTTCTTTTCTGGGGGTGCATGAAGGGCAGAAGGAGCTCAGTCAGGGTACGACCTCCGGGAGCTAGCTGGCGTCTGAGACATCATTACTTCCCAAAGTTTATCCCTTCCTTTTCTTTGCTTCTGCACTGCAGCCTGGGAAACGAGCTCTGAGATCAGTCTGCACAGTTCTGATTACACAGGCAAGCACCGCACGGAGGGTTTTATTAGGAGGAAAAGAGAAAAAAAAAAAAAAGCAGAACACTAGCTTGGAGGGGAGAAAAGCCCTTCTGCCTCTAGATAAAGGGGAAAATTATTTTATAAGCGTCTGGAGCAGCAAAGCTTGTGAAAGGTGAATATACCATTCAGCGCTACTCCTAATCTTCAGCTTGCAGTACCCACGTTTCTGAGTCAGTGTGTGTAGATACCAATGTGATTCGTGGAAGTCAGATTAGGCCTAACAACATATGACTGAAAGTCTTAGATTGGCTGTGACAGCCTCAAGTTCAGATTCCCTGCCTCTCTGCTCTGTTGTCTAAATTTTAGGGTCTAGTTCATTCTTAATGATATCCCGTGAACTCTTGTTCCCCAGCATTCATCTCTTCTCCTCCTGTTCTCCTGGAATAAAATGCTCTGGAGCCTAACAGCTTCACCCTTAGTTGCTTAAGATGAACTACCAGCTGGTAATAGTCTATCCTTTTAAGAAAGAGAGGCTGGGAGAAGGGGAAGGAGGGGAATAGTTGAGCAGGAGAATCCTGCCTTGCTCGAATTGTAAAAGGTGAAAGTAGGGCACTGCTTGTGAATTCAGACCTAGTAGGCAGATCATGCATCTCAGCTTCTCCTTTCTATAGGTATGGGTGCAGCAAGCACTCACAGTTGATTACATATGGTGACAGTTAAGCTGAATCGATTCTGAGTCTCCATTTCTCTCACCCTCGGCAATCCAATCTCCAAACTCAATTCACTCTGCCCCCATATTCTCTCTAAAACCCACATTTGTTCCATCCTCCCCACTGCCATTGCCTCAAGAAGTTCCATTGTCACCTCTCATCCCAAGAACTGGAATTCTTTCCCACTCTCTCCCTGCATCTGTCCTCCCCCACAACACAATTCAAGGCCATTTCTCCAGAGCTGCTGCAATAGAATCTTGTCTTCCTCAAATATTTATTGAGCACCTACTATGTGTCAGGCCCTGTGCTTGGCATTGGAAGAAGAAATGGAAATAAAAGACAGACATTATCTATTGTGGGCTGCATTATGCCCCTCCCAACGCAACAAATTCGTATGTTGAGGGCCAAACCCCCAGTGCCTCAGAATACAACCATGTTTAGAGAAAGGGTCCTTAGGTAATTACAGTAAAATGAGGTCATAGGAGTGAGCCCTATGGAAAGTGATGTGAAGATGCAGCAGAGGACGGCTATCAACAAATCAAGGAGAGAGGCCTCAGAAGAAACCAACCCTTGATCTCAGACCTCCAGCCTCTAGAACTGCTAGAAAACAGAATTCTATGGTTTAAGCTGACAAGTCCATGGTACTTTGTTATGGCAGCCATAGTAAATTAGTACACGGTCTCACAGAGCTTAAGGTTTCGTGTGGGAGATAGGAATTAGTCAAATTTACTATCAACCTAAATGCAAGGCTGGGCACAGTGGCTCATGCCTGTAATCCCAGCACTTTGAGAAGCCAAGGCAGGCGCATCACTTGAACCTAGGAGTTTGAGACCAATCTGGGCAACATGGTGAAACCCTATCTCTACAATAAAAATACAGAAATTAGCCAAGTGTGGTGGGACACACCCATAGTTCCAGCTACGCGGGAGGCTGAGGTAGGTGGATCATTTGAGCCCAGGAGATGGAGGTTCCAGTGAGCTGAGATAGCGCCACTGCACTCCAGCCTGGGTGACAGAGAAAGACCCTGTCTCAAAAATAAATAAATAAATAAAATCTAAGTGTAAAAGTAAATACAAGGGTGCTGAGTGCTATGGAAGACTGTAAATGGTGAGCTATAGATATAGATAAAGATATGGCTACAGATACAGTGACATTGTTTAGAAATTTGCATACAGGTAGAGATATACATATAGATATGGATACAGATACAGACAGTGATATCAATATAAAAATATGGATATAGGCCCGGCGCAGTGGCTCACGTCTGTAATCCCAGCATTTTGGGAGCCTGCAGCAGGTGGATTGTGAGGTCAGGAGATCGAGACCATCCTGGCTAACATGGTGAAACCCCATCTCTACTAAAAATACAAAAAAATAGCCGGATGTGGTGGCACGTGCCTGTAGTCCCAGCTACTCGGGAGGCTGAGGCAGGAAAATCGCTTGAACCCGAAAGGCAGAGGTTGCAGTGAGCTGAGATTGTGCCACTGCACTCCAGCCTGGGGGACAAAGCAAGACTGTCTCTCTCTCTCTCTCTCTCTCTCTCTCTCTCTATATATATATATATATATATATATATACACCTATCTAAATTTTTGTCCATATCTATATCATATATATATGGATATATATGATATAGATATATATATATGGATATATATATATGATATAGATATGGACAAAAATTAAGATAGATATGTCCATATCTATATCATATATGGACAAAAATTAAGATAGATATGTCCATATCTATATCATATATATATGGATATATATGATATAGATATATATATATGGATATATATATATGATATAGATATGGACAAAAATTAAGATAGGTATATAGATAGGTATATCAGGAAGACCAGCTCTGGTCTAGAGATGAAGTCTGAAATGGCTTCCCTGAAAAAAACACAATAGAGGCAAAATAAAGTAAAATGTAGATCACCTAAAAATATATATGGGGCAGAGATTTCAAGTAGAGAAAAGCATATGAAAAGTACCCAGGATTGGAAGGAGCAAGGTCATTGGCAAAAGCCCACCTGAGAAGTCTTTAGGGGAAAGAGTAAGGAGACGGAGTAGGGGGTGGCACAAGGGGTTGTGAAGGTGAATGCAGAGGCCAAATTCCCTGGTGGCCCCATGCTTCCCCTAGAATTTTGTTATAAGTCTTTGACATAGCTTAGAAGGTCTTTTAGGATCTGGCTTCAGTCCATTACCCTTTCATCTCGTCCTACTGGTATCCCATAGAGCCAAACCAAGTTATATAAAGGTCCTCAAATGTTTCATGTTCTCTTTTTCATTTCAGCCTTTGAAAACGATGTTCCTTGGGGGTAGGAGCATGCTCTCACCCCTGTCTTCTAACTATCTCTCTCATCCTTTAAGACTCACTTCAGAACTTGACTCTTCAGGGGGAGGCTTCTCTGAGTCCTGAAGGTAAAGTTCCTTCTTTGTTTATTCAACAAGTTTGCAGCACTCCTGTCATGGATAGAAGCCTGTGCTATCTTGGAGCAAGGGCTACAGTAATGGTTTTTTAAAAAAGTGAGTGCAATCTCTTTTCTTGAAAGCCCCCACTCTCAGGCTTCTCTTCTTTCTCTCCATCACGGTATTCTGCA
Source organism: Symphalangus syndactylus (assembly GCF_028878055.3). Lineage (NCBI taxonomy): Eukaryota > Metazoa > Chordata > Mammalia > Primates > Hylobatidae > Symphalangus > Symphalangus syndactylus. The sequence continues at coordinate 110,588,237 of NC_072436.2, read as the reverse complement.
CCCATGTTGATACAGCATTGCCACATTATGGTAGACTTGTTTACATGGTGGTCCCCCCCACTGGACTGCCATCTTTGTTTTGCCATCTCCTTCAAGAGTTCTTGATATTTTAGTAGGCACCCAATAGATATTTGATGAATTGGTGAGTGAAAGTGCATTGAACTCCATTTTTTAAATGGAAGGTACAATTATCTCCCATTCTTTACAGCAGGGGTTGGCAAACTTTTTACAAAGGGTCAGGTAGTAAACAATGTAAACTTTGTAGAGCAAAAAGCAAAATAAATACTATTAAATACAACCAATTAAAAATATAAAAACTATTCTTTGTCCATAGGCCACAGTTTTATAAAACCCCAGCTTTAGAGTCCTACATCCAGTAGTCAATCGATCAATCACCGTGTATGCATGATATAATCAGATGCCAGAGAGGGTAAGGGACCTGGATAAGGTGTCACCTCATGTTTGCACATTTAGTTTCTCTGGCTCCGAATAATCCTATTATCTCTGTGACTCAGGCTGCCTGGTTTCAATCACCAGTTTTACTGGTTTTCAGATGTGTGACTGTGAAAATTACATAACCTCTCTTTGCCTTAATCTGTCCACCAGTAAAATTCAGATGATGATAATTGCATTCGTTTCCAAGGACAGCCCTAACAATTTATCACAAACTGCGTGGCTTAAAACAGCAGAAACTAATTCTTTTACAGTTCTGGAGGCCAGAAATCTGAAACCATGATTTTGGTAGGGTGATACTCCCTTCAAAAGCTCTTGGAGAGAATCCTTCCTTGCCTCTTCCAGCTTCTGGTGGCTCAAGGCATTCCTTGGCTCTAGGGGCTTCATGGTTGCACTCTCTGCCTCCATCTTCACTCCATCTGGCCTTTTCTGTGTGTCTTTTCCATCTATGTCTTCACCTCTTCTGTAAGGACACCTGTCATTGGATTTAGGGCCCAGCCAGGGAATCGAGGATGACCTCTTTTTTTTTTTTTTTTTTTTGAGATAGAGTCTTGCTCTGTTGCTCAGGCTGGAGTACAGTGGCACCATCTCGGCTCACTGCAACCTCCACCTCGTGTGCTCAAGTGACTCTCCTGCCACAGCCTCCCTAGTAACCAGGATTACAGGTGCCTGCTCCATGCCTGGCTAATTTTTGTATTTTTAGTAGAGGCAGGGGTTCACCATGTTGGCCAGGCTGGTCTCAAACTCCTGACCTCAAGGGATCCACCCACCTTGGCTTCCCAAAGTGCTGGGATTACAGGCATAAGACAACATGCCTGGCCTGCAGATCTTTGCTTACTTACATCTGCAAAGACTCTTTTTTTCAAATAAAGTCACATTCCCCGGTACTGGGTGGTTTTATCTTCAGGGCCACCATTCAATGCACTGCAATAATTATACACACCTTAGCGGGCTGATACAAGGGTTCTATTAGTTCATTTGGCTCAGCACAGTGTCTTGCATATTTGAAGCAATCAATAACACTAAGTATCATAAATAAAATCATTTATTGAGCGTTTACTATGTACCAGCCCAGCACTGGTCATTTTGCATGCCTTCTTTCATGAATGTTCACAATAACCTCATGGAATGGGGTGCCATAGCTGCATCTTATAGAAAGAGCACCTCTCAGCCGGGAGCGGTGGCTCATGCCTGTAATCCCAGCACTTCAGGAGGCTGAGGTGGGTGGAACACGGGGTTAGGAGATCGAGACCATCCTGGCTAATACAGTGAAACCCTGTCTCTACTAAAAATACAAAAATTAGCTGAGCGTGGTATTGGGTGCCTGTAATCCCAGCTACTCCTGAGGCTGAGGCGGGAGAATCGCCTGAACATGGGAGGCAGAGGTTGCAGTGAACCGAGATCACATCACTGCACTACAGCCTGGCAACAGAGGGAGACTCTGTCAAAAAAAAAAAAAAAAAGAAAAGAAAAAAGAAAGAAAAAGAAAGAGCACCTCTCACAGCAGTTCTGCTGCACCATGCTTTCTCCTGTTGTCTTTGATCATCTGTCTGTCAGTCAGCCATTGCCCTTCCTTGAATAGTCACCAGGCTTCTCAGGCACAGCTTTTGGGAGGGGTGCACTTAATGTCATCTCCAGGAGGCTTTGGCAGCCAGGTTGGGGTGAGTTAAAACTCTGCACCTCTCATTTTATTTAATTGTATTTTGGGGAGTCTTGCACTGTCACCCAGACCAGAGTGCAGTGCCGCAATCTCGGCTCACTGCAACCTCTGCCTCCCAGGTTCAAGCGATTCTCCTGCCTCAGCCTCCCAAGTAGCTGGGATTACAGGCGCCCAGCACCATGCCCAGCTAATGCTTGTATTTTTTTTTTTTTTTTTGAGATGGAGTCTTGCTCTGTCGCCCAGGCTGGAGTGCAGTGGAGCAATCTCGGCTCACTGCAGGCTCTGCCTCTTGGGTTCATGCCATTCTCCTGCCTCAGCCTCCCTAGTAGCCAGGACGACAGGCACCCGCCACCATGCCTGGCTAATTTTTTTGTATTTTTAGTAGAGGCGGGTTTTCACTGTGTTAGCCAGGATGCTCTCAATCTCCTGACCTCGTGATCCACCCACCTCAGCCTCCCAAAGTGCTGGGATTACAGGCGTGAGCCACTGCGCCTGGCCTAATGCTTGTATTTTTAGTAGAGAGGGGATTTCACCGTGTTGGCCATGCTGGTCTCAAACTCCTGACGTCGGCCTCCCAAAGTGTTGGGATTACAGGCGTGAGCCACCAAGCCCGGCCTCCATCTCACTTTAAAACTCTCCTCATTTGCCATTGTTTTCTGTAAGAAGCTATGGAGGGAAAAGAAAAAAATAGACTTTTGAAAGTTTTAATTGCTCAAAGATGCCATTGCTGCAAGCACTCATGTATTTTTTCACACAGGCTCAGGAGAGAAAGTGGTGAAAGTCCATGAACCTCACAAAGCCCTGCTCCCAGTAGCCCATCACACAAGAATATTAATTTAACTAAGCTCATAATGACAGATTTTGCCAGAGAGCTGTGAGAGAACTTGAGGTGCTTCCTCTGAATTTTAGCACCCAGCCTGGAAAAACTAGAAAGATATTGCCTCCACCAACCACCATATCTAGGTGGGTTATTAGAGATTCAGGCTTGAGAGATAGAGACCTCACTGATGAAAGTGGATCTTTATTCTAAAGCCCTAAATGTGGTAGATAAAAAGTCATAGAAGACCAGGATCCAAGTCCTAGTGATGTTTCTTGCTAGCTACATGTTATTAGCCAGTTGCTCTGAGCCTCAGTTATTGCATCTGTGAAATGGGAATAACAACAACAGCCTTGTTGACACACTCTGAGGATTAAATGGGACAATGTGTAAGAAAATAACCTGTAACATAAATATTTAATAATTTTGATATGTTTCTGAAATGTTTCATTTCCCTTGATCTTTCATGTTTTCCTTTTTTTTTTTTTTTTTTTTTTTTTTTTTGAGACAGAGTCTCACTCTGTTGCCCCGGCTATTGTCCTGCCTCAGCCTTCCAAGTAGTTGGGACTACAGGCACCCGCCACCATGTCCGGCTAATTTTTTGTATTTTTAGTAGAGACGGGGTTTCACTGTGTTAGCCAGGATGGTCTCAATCTCCTGACCTCATGATATGCCTGCCTCAACCTCCCAAAGTGTTGGGATTACAGGCATGAGCCACCGTGCCCGGCCATGTTTTTATTTTTTTTTTTCTTTGAGATGGAGTTTCACTCTTGTTGGCCAGGCTGGAGCACAATGGCACAATGTCAGCTCACCGCAACCTCCGCCTCCCGGGTTCAAGCGATTCTTCTGCCTCAGCCTCCCAAGTAGCTGAGATTACAGGCATGTGCCATCAAACCCGGCCAATTTTTGTGTATTTTTAGTAGAGACGGGATTTCACCGTGTTAGCCGGGATGGTTTCAATCTCCTGACCTCGTGATCCGCCCTCCTCAGCCTCCCAAAGTTCTGGAATTACAGGCATGAGCCACCGCGCCCGGCCCATGTTTGCTTATCTAAAAATTGAAGGAGTTAGAGTTTGTGCTACCTCTGGGTACCATTCCAGATTTTACCAGTCTGAAAGATAGAAGGACATCGTTAGGTCTGAACTCATTCTTTGCCCGGAAATAAAAGCCCCAAAGCATGAATGTAGAAAACCCACCCTGGGCATCCTCCCCTTCTCCTTTGTCTTCTAGAGTCTCTGGGGCTCTTTGTTTCTTATTTGCCAGCCACATTGAACAAAGAGATTTCTCTCAGTTAAGTAGACATTTCTGAGCACCTCCTTCATGCCCACCCCAATATAAAGGAGAGGAAGATAAAACCATCTCAGATCATCCCATGTGAAGGAATTAGATAGAAAACCGATGCAAGTTCCCAGTCATTGTTAATATTTTTTTTTTTTTTGAGACGGAGTTTCACTCTTGTTGCCTAGACTGGAGTGCAGTGGCACGATGTTGGCTCACTGCAACCTCTGCCTCCAGAGTTTAGGCGATTCTCCTGCCTCAGCATCCCTAGTAGCTGGGATTACAGGCAACCGTCACCAGGCCTGGGTAATTTTTTATATTTTTAGTACAGATGGGGTTTCATTATGCTGGCCAGGCTGGTCTTGAACTCCTGACCTCAGGTGATCTGCCCACCTTGGCTTCCCAAAGTGCTGGGATTACAGGTGTGAGCCACCATGCCTGGCCTTGTTGTTAGTTTAAAAAAAAAAAACTTTTATTTTAGGTTAAGGGGTACATGTGAAGGTTTGTTACATAGGTGAACTTGTGTCGCAGGGATGTGTTGTCCAGATTATTTCATCATTCAGGTATTAAGTCCAGTACCCAATAGTTATTTTTTTCTGCTCCTCTCCCTCCTCCCACCCTCTACTCTCAAGTACACCCCAGTGTCTGTTGTTCCCTTCATTGTGTCTACTGTTCTCATCATTTAGTTCCCACTTATAAGTGAGAACAATCGGTATTTGGTTTTCTGTTCCTGTGTTAGTTTGCTGAGGATAATGGCCCCTGGCTCCATCTATGTTCCCAAAAACAGCATGAACTCATTCTTTTTTATGGCTGCATAGTATTCCATGGTGTATATGTACCATATTTTCTTTATCCAATCTGTCAAGGTTGATTCCTAATGTCTTCACTATTGTGAATACTGTTGCAATGAACATTCATGTACATGTGTTTTTATGGTAGAATGATTTATATTATTCTGGTTATATATGAAGTAATGGGATTGCTGGGTTGAATGGTGGTTCTTCTTTTAGATTTTTGAGGAATCAAGATACTACTTTCCACAATGGTTGAACTAATTTACATTCCCACCAATCATGGAGTAGGTAAAATTAACATGTACTAAGACAACACTGGAATTCTTCCTAGAGGAAGAAAAACCTGGGATTTTATGGAAAGGGTAACTAACTAATACAGTAGTCATCTGCTGGTTACCTACTGTGTACTAGGAACTGTTCTATACGTGAGTGGTACACAGCGACAAAAAAAGTCAGAGTTCCTGATATCATGGACCTTACATTCTGGTACAGGAAAGAGGAAAAGATGTACACAGTAGTGTAATTGGCTAATCTCACATAGCGATAAAGTAAAATAGGACGGTGCTTTTATGAGAGTAAAAGATAGGATCCTCTCAGAACACATGAATAGCTTCCCTGGGCTGATAAGTATGGGAGAATGATACAGTCACTTCCTTCTCGTTCTGGAATCAGAGACAGAGGGCGTGATGCCTGCTCTCTGTAACCTGGGGCCCCGAGAAGGTAGGCTGCTCACAAGCAGCCCCTGCTCGTCCACATTCCCTCTGCTGAAGTAAAACCAGAAAACAAAAACAGAGTCTTCTCTTCGTGTGAGCCTCAGCCAGAAACATCACACCAAAACAAAACAAAAAAAAAAAATGAAAAACACAAACAAAAACAAAAAAACACAAAAAACAATTCAAACTCGTCAAAGGGAAAGACAAAAGAGAAGCTGCCTCCAGCACCTCTGTTGGTTAGTTTGCTGTAAAGTGAAACAGCTGCTAAGAAATGACAGAGCTTATTGAAATAAATTCCAACATTTATAATCAATTACCTGGCTCTGTCTGGAAACCGCTGTTTGATTTAAGAACAATTTCAACAGAAGCTGAAAACGCAGGTGTTCATCTCTCTTCACTTCCTCCCTACCAGAACTTTCTCACCTCTTTCTTTGTCTCTTGGTAAAAACAAAAATCATCTCTCATAAAGGGTATGTATTCTTTTTCCTCTTTTTTTAAATGTTTTTCCAAATCCAGCAGATCATGTCACTGCTGTTTGACCTTCAGGAATGCAGGCGAGTGGTTGAATCTCTTCCAAAGGCCTTTCCTGACAGAAGATCTTAAAATAAAGCCGTTAGACTTTTCTCTGCACAAACTTCTGTCATCTCTGCCCAGAGGCTTAGCGGGCGGTGTGAGGACACTCATCTGAACAAGGAACAGCCCTTAGCCTAACTGTGCCACTCCCCTTCCTTTCCCTCCACTGCGCATTTGAAATGCCCATTTCCCCCTTTTTTCAGTTTTAATTTATTGTGGTTAGAACACTTAATGTGAGACCTACCCTCTTAGCAAATGTTTAAGTGCACAATACAACATCACTGACTATAGGTACAACATGGTACAGCAGATTTCTAGAACTTAATTATCCTGCTTCACTGAAACTTTACACCCATGGATTAGCAACACTCCATTTGTGATGCTTAATTATATGTGTCAAAATGATTGGGCTGAGGGATGCCCAGAGAGCTGGTAAAACATTGTTTCTGGATGTGTCTGTGGCGGACGGTGTTTTTGGGAGAGACTGGGTATAGAAGATTCCCCTCTCATCCATGTGGTGAGCATCATCCAGTTTGTGGAGGGCCTGAATAGAACAAAAAAATGGAGAAAGGGTGAATTCACTCTCTCTTTGCTTGAGCTGGAACATTCATCTCTTCCTGGCATTGGACAGGTTCTCAGGCATTCGAGTTTGGACTGGAACTACATGAATGGCTCTCCTGGGTCTTCAGCTTACAGATGGCAGATCATGGGACTTCTTGGTTCCCATAACTGCATGAGCCAATTCGTCATGATAAATTATATATATATATTTGTATATATATGCACTGTCTTGCGGTAAAAACAAAAATGATCTCTCATAAAGGGTATATGTTCTTCTTCTTCTTCCTCTTTTTAAAAGGTATCCCCAAATCCAGCAGATCATGTTACTGCTGTTTGACCTTCAGAAATGCAGTCGAGTGTATATATATACATATATTTCTTTTTTTTTTTTTTTTTTGAGACAGAGTCTTGCTCTGTCACCTGGGCTGGAGTGTAGTGGCACAATCTCAGCTCACTGCAACCTCTGCCTCCCAGGTTCAAGTGATTCTCCGCCTAAGCACCCCAAGGAGCTGGGACCACAGGTGAGCGCCGCCACACCTGGCCAATTTTTGTATTTTTAGCAGAGGTGGGGTTTGGCCATGTTGGCCAGGCTGGCCTCAAATTCCTGACCTCAAGTGATCCACCTACCTTGGCCTCACAAAGTGCTAGGATTACAGACGTAAGCCACCGCACCCTGCTATATATATATATATGTACACACACATATATATATCTTACATCCTGTTGGTTCCATATGAATTATCTTTCTATCTGTCTATCTATCTCTCTATCCTGTTCGTTCTTTTCTCTGGAGAACCCTAGCTAATACATCATATCCTCCCACCATCTCCTGGCAACCACCATTCTGCTCTTTGATTCTATTAATTTGGCTCTTTTTGTTATCTCATATAAGTGGCATCATGCAGTATTTGTCCTTCTGTGACTACCTTATTTCATTTAGTGTAATGCCTTCCAGATTCATCCATGTTGCAGCAAATGGCAGAGTTTCCTACTTTATAAAGACTGAATAATATTACATTGTATGGATATGCCACATTTTCTTTCTTCATTCATCCACGGATGGACATTTAGGTTGCTTCCAGCCACACACATAGTCTCAGTGCCATCTTTGTCCTGCTGTAGGGGTTGCTGGTCCTGGGATGGGTCTAAGGCATTCCTAGCTGGAATTCTTCCACAATCACGTAAGCGTAAACTGTGAATAGAGGGAAAAATTAAATGAAATATGCTATTTTTTCTTTTAATCTAAAGGAAATCAAAGTCAATAAAACAAGATGTGGAATAACCATAATGCTTATAAAAATGAATGTCCACTGAGTGCTTACTAAGTTCCAGGCACTGCAGTAAGCAAACTACATGGATTATTTCATTTTATCCATCCTTAAATGCTGGAGCTGAGACCCTACATAATCTAGCCTGTGCCACCCTCTCCCTCCTCAGCTCTGCTGCCCTTCTCACACTGAGTCACTAAATCCTAGCCACACAGGTTTTTTCTTTCAATGCCTTGGACATTTCATGCTTGTTCTCACCTCACACCCTTGGTTTTCTCTGTCCAGAATTTTTCATCCCATCACTGTCAATATCTTCACCAATATCCCATCTCTAGCTCTTTCTCTTCCCTTTGAATTCAACATGACTTATCTGAGAGCTCTTCCAGGACTACTTCTATCAAACAACCCCACCTTCTCTCCATCCCTTCATTGTGGTTTATCTTTCCTTGCTTATTTACAATACACTACAATTTTTCAGTGGTGGCTGTGTGTGTGTGTGTGCGTGTGTGTGTGTTGTCTGTCTCCCCTACTAATGGGCAAGCAATTCCAGAGCAGGACCTGTCATTGATTTCTCCATCAAACTGCCTGGGTTGAAATCCCACCTCTTTCACATCATAAATGCATGACCTTGAGCTCATGTTTCTTCACCTAGAAAATGGCAATAATAATACCACGTACCCCATGGGTGTGAGTAAAGATTAAATGAGATCTTAGATGAGAGCTTGGTGCAGAATGAGTGTTTTATACATGTTTTTATGGTTGTTGTCAGATTTACAGCTATTTTTCCCTAGCTCCAGCCCCTGGCCTAATATCTGTCATATAGTAGTCACTCAATAAATGTTTCTTGATGAATTCTGTTCTTCTGTATATATTATCTATATTGAAAATGGCAGTGAAGTGAAACTTTCTTAGTTGGCATTAATGGGGCCATAGAAAATGGCCAATGCAAACTAATATAAACACCAAATAATAATTGCCCCTGAGGGAGTCAGCCTCAATGAGTAGATAAGAATGACCTGTAATTCCCCTGATTTTCTTCTTTTGTATGGGAAATAATAAATCCCAGGTGCTTCAAAATAATTTGTTCTCTTCAATAGTATAAACATCGCCAGGGCCATCTGTGTGTATTATTGATTTTCCCATTTAGCTCATTCTTTTTAGACCATGCAAGGGAGTCTTGAGCTGAAAAATCCCCAACTCCCAAAGTAAAGGAACCTTAGTGCACATGGTCTTATACCCTTTCTGGGCACACCTTAACCAGCCACCATGCCCACCTTCAGAAGGTGGCTTTGTGGTACATCGGAAGTAAGGTGCTTTTTTAACTGGGCGTCAGAAGTGACAAGGAAGTGGAGTTGGCTGTGTCTCTTGGTTCTAATGCCTGAAACCTGTGTGCAAGTCCAGCCTCCACCATTTACTACCTGTATAATCACAAATTACTAAATTATTCTGTGCCTCTGTTTTCTCATTAATAAAAATGAAAATGAGATTTACCATGGTTTCTGCCTTACAAGGTAGGTATAAATTAATGCATGGGAAGTGTTTGGCACAATGCCCACATGAAATAAGCATTCAATATATGTTAGCCGATATTATTTCTGAAACAAGAAAACTTAATAAAACATGACCTAGTGGGAAAAAATTGAAGTCCAAGCCCAGCTGTGACATACACTTACTAGACATGTCTTTCAGCTATCTGTCCAATATTGCTGGGCCATAGGATCATTCATTTGTGCCATGATAGTAGTCATCTCTACTGGAAAGAGTTGTCAGGAAGATGAAATAAAATGACATATGTAAAGGTACATTACTAACACACACTCATTGGGAGTTATTAACAACAGTAACATGTGCATTTCACACATTGTGTTAAAGCAGACATTTCAGTCATATTACAAAGGAAGCTCCAAACTAAGTGACATCAAGATTGAAGAACATGAGCCAGTACTTAGTAAACATCTATGGAGTAACACTGCAAATGCTTACATGCATGACCTCACTTCCATCTTTGTCTTGTCCCTGTAGATGGATTAAGAGGAAGTCAGCTGATATGGTTTGGCTGTGTCCCCACCCAAATCTCATCTTGAGTTGTAGCTCCCATAATTCCCATGTGTTGTGGGAGGGACCCAGAGGGAGGTAACTGAATCATGGGGGCAGGCCTTTGGCATGCTGTTCTCATGATAATGAATAAGTCTCACAAGATCTGCTGGTTTTGTAAGGGGAGTTCCTCCACAGAAGCTCTCTTTCCTGCTGTCGTGTAAGATGTGACTTTGCTCCTGCTTTGCCTTCCTCCATGATTGTGAGGTCCCCCCATGTGGAACTGACTCCATGTGGAACTGTGAGTCTGTTAAACCTCTTATTCTTTATAAATTACCCAGTCTCAGGTGTATCTTTATTAACAGCATAACAGACTAATACATAAGGCTTTCTGAGAATGGTGAGGGGTGGCTAGAGACAGTGGAAGGAGGTTGGAAATTGTAAAGAACCAGTGATGAAAAGCAAGCAGGTAGCTGAAGCACAGTGGTTGGGTTTCGTAGAAGGGAAGACTGCCAGAAACATCCAGGGTAGCACTTACAGGGACTTGGATGTCAAGCAGTAAGTAAGGAAGAGAGCCAACAGCAATGCAAGCCATTGGGGATGTTTGACTGGCATCGTTACAGCTGGACCCTGCCTTCAGCTTCAAGGCTCTGCATAGCTTGACCCTCTGCTGAATCTCATTCACCACCATCTCTCCCTCACTCCAGATCTACCAAGGTGCAAGGGGGAAGTATAGAAATCCTAATCAAATCAGAGTAATTATCAAGAGAAAAGGAATAGATGCCAAGGAGGCCACTGCAATGTTCCTGAAAGACAAGAAATTTCATCCTCATTTTTCAGGTGAGAAAACTGAGATGCAGACATGCTAAGGTCCCTTATGGCCACAGCCATAGCAAAAGCCTGGACCCAAATCAATCTGCTTCTGTTCTGGAGCTCCAGCCACACTGACTTTCTTTTTGTTCTTTCAGAACTTTACCTGTATTCCTACCACAGGGCCTCTGCCTGTGCTGACGCCACCACCTTGAACAGTCCCCATCTCCTACACCTTTCACTTAGTTGATTCCTACAGCACTGGCACCACCTCTTGAAGGATCAGGGACCAAACCAGGTCAAATCCTCCTGTTACACACAGTCCTCTTTTTATAGCATTTCTCACAGTTGCAATTTTACATTTACCTATATGATGATCTGATTGATGTCTTTGTCCCCCACCAGGCAGTGAGCTTTCAAAGACTGGGGCCCTGCTGGTTCTCAGCACAATGCACTGTTCATAAAATGCATTTAATAAAAATGCATGGGAGACGCAAACAGAAGAATAAATGAACAAGTGAACGAATGAATGAATGAATATAACACTTGTACATGTGATTGGGATTTTTTCTTTTTTCTTTTTTTTTTCTGCCTTTGAGGCAGTCTTTCTCTGTTGCCCAGGCTGGAGTGCAGTGACATGATCATAGCCCACTGCAGCTTCAACCTCCTAGGTTCAATCAATCCTCCCATTTCAGTTCCCCAAGTAGCTGGGACTATAGGTGCATACCACCATGCCGGGCTAACTTACGTAATTTTTTTTTTTGTGCAGACGGGGTTTCATCACCTTACCCAGGCTAGTCTCGAACTCCTGGACTCAAGCAATCCCCCCAGTAGTGCCCAGCCATGATTGAGATTTTAAAAAAAAGAAAAAAATAGAAACCTGGACACTGGACCCACCGTTGATAGCTCCCCTTGTTGCCAGTGTTCCGCATACGTGTACGCACTGGTGTGCTGTGGACTGTTTCCTGGAACTCTGGGGGTTTGTGCTGGGCCAGGCTAGGGGAAGGGAGGAAGCATGTCTGACAGCTTCCTCCTCTGGGAAGAGAGGGCTGGTGGGGTGGAGGGGAGAGGGAGAGGGGAGTCACAAACAATTTCTGCTTTAATTAGAGCTCTGTCGGCTTCAGTTAGCCCGTGTGTTTTTTCCCTTGTGTGTGTCAGGGAATTTGGAACTGACCTCAAGTTTGTGAAATAATTAGTACAATAGTGCCGATCTAGCCATTTCTGAAAAGAGTAATTTACTCCCAGCGTAGCCTCCTGGCAGAGCTACTCATTAATCAAACCAGGCCACGTATATCAAAGCAGGTCCCCCTTTCCACTGCGGCATCCATCATTTGTTGGTTAGGCGCTGCAGAAGCCTGAACCAATATACTGCCTTTGTAGGGCTGAGACTACCTCCTGTTGTCACCAGTTGCCTAGGGGCGAGGCAGATGGTGAGTGCAGCAGCCAGCAATAGGTGGGGAGGGCAGGGATCCATGCCCCTCTAGGTTTATGAAAACCTCACCTATTTGGGATATAGACCTAAGATGATTGCCTCCTCAGTGAGATGTCCACCTTGACCACCAGAAATGAAAAACCTACCCAGCTTTACTCTTCAGTTAATCACTTTCCCTCCTGCCACCTGTGTCTACTAGAAATTCTCTTGTTCATTTGTTTAGTTCCTCTATTTTATTTTATTTTTGAGATGGAGTCTCGCTGTGTGGCCTAGGCTGGAGGGCAGTGGCATAATCTTGGCTCACTGCAACCTCCGCCTCCCAGGTTCAAGTGATTTTCCTGCCTCAGTCTCCTGAGTAGCTGGGATTACAGGTATGTGCTACCACACCCAGCTGATTTTTATATTTTTAGTAGAGACTGGGTTTCGCCATGTTGGCCAGGCTGGTATTGAACTCCTGACTTCAGGTGATCCACCTGCCTCAGACTTCCAAAGTGCTGAGATTACAGGCATGAGCCACAGCATCTGGCCAGTTCCTCTTTATTTTCTATCTCTTTCCCTAGAGAGCAAACATCAAGAGAACAAGCACTTCGTCATCTTTGCCATTTTAGTCCCTGAACCTAGCACAGTGCCTGGCACATAGAAAAAGTTTAATAAGTAATTTCTAAATAAATAAAGGAGCTACTTCTCAGCTTTCCCAACCCTTTGAACTAAAGGTGCCTTTTCATCCTATGAAACCCTAAAGCTATTTTCCTAAAACTCTTCTGGCTCTTGTAACATCCTACCTTGTAGTAGATCTATTTGTTTACATGTCAGTTTCTCTATTTAATTGTTAGTTACTTGTATTAATTCTCTGTTGCTGTGTAACAAATTATACTAAAACGTACGTGCTTTAAACAACAGATATTTATTATATCACTGTGTCTGTGGTCAGGAACCTGGGTGCAGTTGAGCTGAGTCTTCTGTTCCACAGTCCCATGAGGCTGCAAAGTGTGGGCTCAGAGCTGGTGTTTTCATATGAAGGCTTGACTGGGGAAGAGGTCCTCAGTTCCTTACCACAGGGACCTCTCCAGCTGTCATCTTGCTTCCATATAGCATGTAAACCTAGAAGACTAAAAATACTCTGCTAGCCAGATGGAATTGAGAATCTTTCATAAACTAAATAACCAGATTGACATCCCCACAACATTGCCACATTTTATTGGTTAGAAGCAAGTTACTCAAGGGGAGGGGATGACACAAGGCCATGAGTACCAGAAGGAGATAAAGATTACTGGAGACCATTTTAGAAGCTTCCTATTAGAGAATAATGATCATGTATGCACAGGAACATTTATTACTTTCTGTTTACAATAGCCCCAGATTGGAAATAATCCAAGTGCCTTTCAGTAAGGAAAGAGTTGAAAGTAAACTATGAAATTTCCATTGTGATAGAATGATGTACATTGAAAAGGAAGTGATAAATGAAGTATGCACTCTGATTCAAAATACATAAGACTTTAAACATATATTTTTATGCATATGTATGCAAAAATGTTTCTTAGAATGTTTATCAAAATGTTAGAAATGGGCTTCGTATTGGTGGGGTTTAGCAAGACCAAGGTTTGAGCCTGTTGTTCAAACTGTAGACACCTTACCATTGAGGTTATTTGATTTCTACACAACTGATCCAGGCATTTCAACTCCAGAGGTGAAACCTGTAATCACACTGCTATACTGCTCCCTTCTCAGGGGGAAATATCCCAAGAGAAAGCTTATATTGTCATTCTTTAAATGTCTGTGTGTTTTATTTATTTATTTATTTATTTATTTATTTATTTATTTATTTTGAGATGGAGGCCTGCTGTGTCACCCAGGCTAGAGTGCAGTGGTGTGATCTCAGCTCACTGTAATCTTCGCCTCCCGGGTTCAAGCAATTCTCCTCCCTCAACCTCCTGAGTAGCTGGGATTACAGGTGTCCACCACCATGCGTGGCTAATTTTTGAGGGGTTTCACCATGTTGGCCAAGCTGGTCTCAAACTCCTGACCTCTTGATCCACCTGCCTCCACCTCCCAAAGTGCTGGGATTACAGGCGTGAGCCACCGCACCCAGCCGTATTATTTTTATTAAAGCAGCTACTTCTTCATGGCCATAGAAGTCTTTCTCTGCAGTGTTCCTGGTCCTGTCTTCATCAATGTTGAGCAGTGATGGTTATCTCCTCCTCAATGACAAATCTGTCATGGTTATCTAGGTCTTACTGATAATAGTCCAGGTGTTCTCTGACTGTTAGTGTCTCACCTCCTTCCCCTTCACCTCCCTCACTGCACAATCTAATTGTCTATTTCCCAAAACAAGCTCATTTTTCTCAAAAGCACTATCAGAGACACTGTCAATCAACAGGAAACACGATAGATTTTAAAAGACGGTGGCTAAGACTTCAGGATACAAGGTGAAGTGTAAAATTATGGGCTGCATTATTCCAGGTCAAGGGGAAGACATGCCTGTGTGGTCTCTCCGTTCCTCTCTCTTGGAATGCCTCTCTACTTCTAAGCTAGCCAACTAACATCTGCATATTACTAGGTAAACAAAACTTTGAGGGGAGCAGAGCTACCCAATTAAGGGCTACAGGTGAAATGCAGGCGATAAAACGCTTCATTTCAGCAGGAGTGTCTTTATGGAAATGGCAGAGTTTGTTCACCAGTTGCATGTAAATGAGCTATGCAGGCACCATAATTACATCACCTTGGCCGTGTTGCAGCGGAGCAGAAACTGATGGGTCTTTGGTCTGTGCACGTTTTGAGGAAGGGGCCCCGCTTTAGTCCCCAAACACCAAGAGACTGTGATCCCAACGGGGTAAACTTAGCCTCTGAGCCTGCAAACAGTTCATTATAAACCCCAAACTGTCACATTGCTCCCCTAATGAGGGTGTACATCTTTGGCAGCCTCAGGACAGTAGTAACTTACTTAATGACACATTCTGGGAGTTTTATGTGCCTGCTCCATAAAAAAAGAAATGCACTGTTTCCATAGCAATGCGGGGTCTTTCGGGCAGCCCCGTTGTGACAGCTAGAGCCCCTGTGTTCTTCTGGGAACTGTTTTTTTTGTTTTTCTGGAAGCTCTTAAATTGTTCCCCAAGAACCCTCATCTCCCTCCTTTTCAGAGAAGACCAAATAGCACATTCCCAGGTTTGCCATCCTGGTGATTTGGCTTAGCAGTTCCTCAAAGTGTTCAGAGCATCCATTGCAGACCCTGCTGAACCCAAAGATGAGACTCCTCGTTCTTCCTGGATTAGAATAAAGACAAAAGCATTACAAGGACTAATGCATTAAAGCAGCTGATGATATCTGATCATGTCAATCTATGGCTTACACAGCTACAGTGGAAATACACAAGGAGTCAGAGGAGCCAACTTCTAATGCTGGCTCTGCCATCAACTTTGAGCAAACAGTGAATGCTTCGGAGCCATGTTTTGAGAGTCACACTGACTTTGGGTTTGACAAAACCTACTGCTTTATGTCACTGGGTCATTGAAATGGTGAGAAGGGATAATATATGCAAGGCATAGTACCAAGCACTTTATAAGCAACTCAAAAATGTTAGCTGTTATTATCCCACCACCTTAAACAGATTCAACAAAACCATCCTCCCTCCACCCATGACTCAGTACTATTAACTTTCCGACTTATTTCTCCAAACTTTATTAATAGATTTGCATGTAGTTAGAGACAAACACAGGCCCAGGCATGAGCAGATATGCGGGTGGTGGGGGGGCGGGGGTGATTCTGTATGAAAGCTGTCAGTGACCAGAAAGGTAAATTGCCCTACTCACTTCACTGCCTTAATCTGCATGCTACAGCAACCCCAGCTAAGTCATGGGCTGCTCAGAATCTAGCAGGGATCTTACTGTGCCTCAATATGGTGATCCCAGAAGGAACGTTCCAGCCACTTCCAAGATATGAACAGTGCATCTGATCAGAGGGTCACTCAGACTGGAACTGGTGCTCCACACTCAAGAGCAGAAAACCCTTTATTGAGTCTGCTTTAGACTACTGATATGGTTTGGCTGTGTGTCCCCACCCAAATCTAATCTCAAATTGTAACACCCACTTGTTGAGGGCAGGACCTGGTGGGAGGCGATTGGATCATAGGGGTGGTTTTCCCTATGCTTTTCTCATGATAATGAGGGAGTTTTCATGAGACCTGATGCTTTAAAAGTGGCAGTTTCCCCTACTCTCTCTCTGGCTCTCTCTTGCTCTCTCTCTCTCTCTCTCTCTCTCTGTCCTACCACCTTGTGAAGAAAGTACTTACTTCTCCTTTGCCTTCCACCATGATTGTAAGTTGCCTGAGGCCTCCCCATCCGTGTGGAACTGTGAGTCAATTAAACCTCTTTTGTTTATAATTTACCCAGACTCAGGTAGTGTCTTTATAGCAGTGTGAAAACAGACTAATACAACTATAAAGTAACCTGAAGATAGCAGCTTTATTCTCATCTGCCCTTGTTTGCTCATGCGGAATTGAGAATACTTGTTCCTTGCCCTGAACTTATATTTACTACCCACTCTCCCTCTCCCTCCATCAGACTGTTATCATCTAACCGGGAGTATTTGGACAACTTCTTCAATGGAATATCCTCTTCCTCCCTTACCCACCTCGCATCCATCCCAAACAGTACATCAGAATGTTCTAAAGGGCAAATCTGGTCATGTCACTCCCCAGCTAAAACCTTCTCAATATTTCCCCCATCAACTTCTGGAAAATAGTTCAAAGGCCTTACTCTAGCCTCACCTCTCAGCCTCACCTCTTCCTCTCCCATGACAACCCTGCTGCCTCCTTGAAGCTCCTGGTGCTTACCTTGACCCAGGACATCTAACCTAGTGCTCCTGACTGTGACTGCACGTTAGAATCACCTAGGAAGCTTCTAAAGATGGCAGCATCTGACTCGACTTCCTGGAGAGTCTTACTTCATTGATAAGGGAACGCAGGTGAAGATCATTAGCTGCCAGAATTGAATGTTAAACTCATCACCAGATTGGAATTGTCCCTGAATATATTGGTTCTCTAGACGCAGGGATTTTTGTTTCATTTTGTCATCTGCGTTGTGGAACTTCAGGTGCAGAGATTGGCGTCATTCACCTTCCTCAGTTTCTGGCATTGTGTCATCCTTGTTCTAGGGCCAGGCTCTCTTTTGCTTCTTTTCTTCATTCCTTTCATTACAAACTGCAACATCAGTCCCTCCCTCTCCTTTGGCAATCATTCAGCTGTGTTTGCTGTGTATGCTTTCATTTGTTTATGGTCCTATACATTGCATATCACTGCTGTGTTTACATAATTTTTAGTTATATACATGAAGAGGGCTGTAGATTTTATTCTGTGCCTTTCCTTTTTGCACCCAGCACTGTTTTTTAAGAGTGCTCTGTGTTATTTAGAATACCTGATTGTTGTTTTAAAACTTTATAGAATTCCACAGTGTGCATCTCCCGCATTTACCTGTCTCCTCCCCCCTTGATCACACCCATACTGCCTCTAACTTCACCTCGTCTATGTCAGAGTGAATTTTGCTGGGCATGGCCTTTTGGGGACCTGGGAAAGAATTTCTCCAAGATATGTACCCAGAAATACAATTTTCAGGAAAAATGGGGCATGTATATTTTTATTTTAATGGACCAACTATTAGCTAACTGTCTCCAGAATGGTTGCACCAATCTATACTCTTAGGCCAATATTTCAGTTGTTTATTCCAGTATTTGGGGGATCAGCGATCTCTTTGAGAATCTGATAAGACGTTTGGAAATTCTACTTCAGAAAAAGTAAATACTATCATACAATACGTTTTTTACAAGTGTTTATTAAGAAAAAATGTTTAAATTTATGTATCAAGGTGCATATATTTGTTTACTTAATTTTTAGAATATTTTATGTTAGGTGTTACTATTTTTATTGAGATCAAGTTTACATAATGTGCAATTAACAATTTTAAAGTGCACATTTCAGAGGCATTTAGTGCCTTTACAATGTTAGGCAAGGACTGACCACCTCTCTCTAGTTTCAAGATGTTTTCATCACCCCAGATGAACACCCTATAGCCTTAAAGTAATCACTCCCCATTTCCTCATTCCCCCATCCCCTGAGAATCCATAGTCTACTTTCTTCCTCAGTGGCTTTACCTATTTTGCATATTTTACATACATGCAGTCATAGAATGTGTGACCTTTTATGTCCGGCTTCTTTGACATAGCATAATGTTTTCAAGGTTTATCCAAGCGGTAGCATTTGCCAGTACATCATTACCTTTTATAGCTAAATAATATTTCATTTTATGAACATACCACAATTTGTTAATCTATTCATCTTTTGATGGACATTCCAGTTGTATCTGCTGTTTGTCTGTTGTGAGTAATGCTTCTATAAACATTCTTTATACATTACCATGTGGACCTATGTTTTCAATTCTCTTGGGTATATACCCAGGACTAGAATTGCTGAGTCATGTGGTAATTCTATGTTTAACTCTGTTTGTTTGTTTGCTTGCTTGTTTTGAGAGTGAGTCTTGCTCTGTCGCCCACGCTGGAGTGCAGTGGCGTGATCTCGGCTCATTACAGCCTCCGCTTCCTGGGTTCAAGTGATTCCCCTGCCTCAGCCTCCTGGGTAGCTGGGATTATAGGTGTCTACCACCACACCCAGCTAATTTGTGTATTTTTAGTAGAGACAGGGTTTCACCATGTTGGCCAGGCTGGTTTCGAACTCCTTACCTCAGTGATCCACCTGCCTTGGCCTCCCAAAGTGCTGGGATTACAGACATGAGCCAATGTGCCTGGCCTTGTTTAACTCTCTGAGGAATCATCAAACCGTTTGCCACAGTGGCTGCACTGCTTTGCATTCCTACCAGCAATATACAAGGGTTCCTATTTTCCCACATTTCTATCAACCCTCATTACTTTCTGGGCTTATCATTATTATTATCATTGCCATCTTCATGGGTGTGAAGTTGTATCTCATTGTGGCTTTGATTTCTGTTTCCTTAGTGAGCATTCACACGAATAACTTTTTTAATGTTTTTTTGGCCATTTGCATATTTTATTTGGAGAAATGTCTCTTCAAGCCGTAAGGTGGGTATTAATATTAACTTTATTTTATAAATTAAGGACTTCAGACCAAACTGAGATCAGAATGAGGGTAACGAGGTGCCAGGGCCAGTGACTGGGAATGATGCCCCATTTTACATTCATTTTGGAAAGGACAGGGATAAGGGAGTCACCGGCCATCCTCCCTCCAAGATTCCACGGACTTCAAGTGTGGAATCCCATGCTGGACTGTGAGTCTAGTAAAACATCAGACATGCTGATTCTCAGTATATACTTGAATAAATGAATAAAGTGAGCACAAATCCCTTCAGAGCTTCCTCCACCTCAAAATATACCATCTTCTCACACAATGAGCCCAGGATGTGTAATTCAGCTCTGGATGCTATGTGCACCCCCAGGGACAGCTGCAGAGCACCCCCCTACACCACCCTCCAGCAGAGAGACTGCCTGCATAGTGCCTGATGGACACCGAGTGAATTGGAAGCCTGGATGTCTTATCTGGGGTGTTATTACATCTGGATCAATTCTTAATCTTTCAGTTTAGCTTTGAGCTGCTTGGTGACCTCTGACAGATCAGATACAAATCATTCCACCCTGCACAGGTAAGAGGCATTTCGTCAGCTGTGGCCTCATGACATTTGAGGCTTTCCTGGAGGCTGGTGCCCCTCGGAAGGCAGTGTGTGGCTCTCAGCCGTGACCAGTGCAAAGGCAGGCAGATTCAGGGGGCTTTAGCGAAAGGTGAAATAAACAACGGCGTGTCAACCCTGTCTTCACTCTAGGTAGAAAGGGGCCATGCACATGCTCCACCAGCATAAGACCTCAGTTCTGGGAGTAACTTTCCAAGACACCATGGGACTGATCTACTTTATCGAACTAGTCCAGCATTTGCTGTTTTAGAATTCAGGGAGGCAGTAAGTAAAAGGTGAAAGGGGAGAAATTACTACTGGGTGATGGCATCCTATGGGCTGGGCATTGAAAACAACACAAACATCATAATCATTTAATCTCCCCAGCAAGCCCATGCAGTGATTATTATTGTCACCATTTCACAAAGGAAGAATTATAGTTCCAAGGCTTAAAATGCCTTACCAAGGTCACCTAGTAGGTAAAACGGAACACATCTAAGATCTACCTCATTTTCATTCTTATGCTGTTACCGCCTGAAAATCTCAAAAAGACTTCTGTCCTTCCCAGAAGTTTCTACCCCCAAATCCCTGTAGAAGAATGGGAGAGGCTGTGTCGTTGAAAAAAGCCAAGTTCAAGGCCTCCTTAGGCCAATACCTAGGTGCCACTCACCTAACCTCTCTGCATCAGTTTCCTCAACTGCAAAATGGGATCGTTGTGAGGATTCACTGAGTTAAGAGAAATTAATGTAATTTGAAAACTAAACGTCAGCCAGGCACGGTGGCTGACACTTGCAATCCCAGCACTTTGGGTGGCCAAGGCGGGTAGATAACCTGAGGTCAGGAGTTCAAGACCACCCTGGCCAACATGGTGAAACCCCGTTTCTACAAAAATACAAAAATTAGCTGGGCATGGTGGCTTGTGCCTGTAATCCCAGCTACTCAGGAGGCTGAGGCAGAAGAATCACTTGAACCTGGGAGGCAGAGGTTACAGTGAGCCGAGATCACACCATTGCACTGCAGCCTGGGCAACAGAACTAGACTCCATCTCAAAAGAAAAAAAGAAAAGAAAAAAAAGAAAAAGAAAACTAAATGTCTTGTTGAAAAAGTCTCTTTCATGAAGTGTTCACATTCTAAAGGAAATTCTTAAAGATTACACAACTTCAAGACCTAATGGGATTCACAAGTAGTGGTAAAATTTTAGATCCTGAGATGGTTTTTTAAGCATATTGGGAGAATTCACCTTAAACTACACCTCATGGCCAGCTCCTATAATACATGGATGGACAACCATATGATAAGGTTGGCAGGGTCTAATCATTGCAGAAAAGCAATTATTATTTTGTATGGTAGGTCATCCAGTATCTCTGGGATGAAAGCTACTGAAGTCTCAGCAGTTTATCTTCCAGGACTCATTACCAATGGAGAAGATTGTCTAATTTCCATCTGATTTGCTTATTTTGAAAGTTATTATTTGATCGCTCTGGCTCCTGGACACAGAGAAACCCCCTTTTGGCCAACCATGGCTAAGAGAACCTGATCAACGAAAATAGATCCACCTGCAATGTCTTGTCAGATCCAAAGTTCTCGTCGAAGACAAGAAGGAGAGAGGTCGGCAGCAGCTTATTTTTCTGAAACCATAACCCAAGCTTAATTTTCTCTTTGATTCATAAACTCTTTTATTTTATCTTGTGTGAATTTCTCTTGATTTTTGATATATGATTTGATTAGTCAACTAGCAAACCAATAAGTCTACAAGGAAGCAGCTCACATAGTTGTAGCAGTAATGTTGGTATTAATAGTAGAGGTGGTAGCAGGAACATAGTGGTGGTAGTAACATAATAACTAGTCTCATCTGTGTGCTTACTATGTGCTAGGAACTATTCTAGGCTTCTAACACTTTACATTTAATCATCACAACAATCCCATTACATACTATGGCTTCCTCATTTTCCAGATGAAGAATTTGAGGCATAAGAAAGTAGGTTATTTGCCAAAAGTCATAAAGCTACTGAGTGTTGGTGCCTGGATTTAAACCCAGGCGATCTGATTCCAGATCCCTTGCTCTTGGACAGGATTCAGTTCTGTTAATAATAATGGCAACCACAACTTAGTTTTTTTAAATTTTTTCTCCAACTTTTATTTTAAGTTCAGGGGTATATGTGCAGGATGTGCAGGTTTGTTACACAGGTAAACGTGTGCCATGGTGGATTGCTGCACAGATCATCCCTTCACTTAGATATTAAGCCCAGCATCCATTAGCTCTTCTTCCTGATCCTCTTCCTCCCCCCACCATGCCCCGGACAGGCCCCAGTGTGTGTTGTTCCCTGCCATGTGTCCGTGTGTCCTCATCATTCAGCCCCCACTTGTAAGTGAGAACATGCAGTGTTTGATTTTCTGTTCCTGTGTTAGTTTGCTAACAATAAACTCAGTAAACTAGTTGGCTTCCAACTCTATCCATGTCCCTGCAAAGAACAAGATCATGTTCCTTTTTATGGCTGCATAGTATTCCATGGTGTATATGTACCACATTTTCTTTATCCGGTTTATCATCGATGGGCATTTAGGTTAATTCCATGTCTTTGCTATTGCCACAGCTTCCTTTTACTGAGTGCCTATTATGTGCCTGGCACCCTCTCTCTTCTATGCCCACAAAGCCAACTTGACACTTCTGGGCAATCACAAGGGACATCAAGAACTTATATGGCAGCAGACTTACCCATTTCTGTAGCCCCAGGCCAACTCACACGGGGCCCCAGGACAATGAGCGCTTCTGTACTACCATACAATATCCCTTTCAATGTCAAGTTCTGGACATTCAGAACAAGTGAGGCAACAAGGGTTTATAAAAACTGGATTTGTTGGCATTAACTGTGTCCAAACCTCAAACAAAACCACAGGATGCCCAAGAGCCACGAAAACTGAGTGCCATGTTTTTGGACCAAAGCCAAATCCACTCACTTGGGGTCCCATCCTTTGCTGGAACACAGATACCTCCCAAACTTCTTGGGTTTCCTCCAGCATGGGACTACCCAGCCACATCTTGCACCTTCCCCAATTATTATTCAATTCATTTGCATATGAATGTCTTATTATGATATTATTAAATAAAAAGGCAATACTGTTTGCTGAGTCATACACCCACTGTGTTCTTGGCTTACCCTATTTTCAAGACTGCAAGTGATTGAAAACAAGGAAGCCTCTAACCTCTGTATTTAATTGTTGAGGGCAAATTTCACTACCCACTCATTTTACATTTATTAATGCATCATAAATCTTAACAATATGACTAGCCCTCCTTATCTTTCTATTGAGCCACCTATGCAAACTACTGAAGACATAATCCTTAAACTTAAGCATCTTAGTTACGTTTAAACTGTTTTTAAATAATGTTAGATTTATGGAAGTGTTATAAAGATTGTGGAAAGATTTTTTGTATACCCTTCATTCAGGTTCCTCCAATGTTAACATCTTACTTACAAAACTAAGCTACCAACCTTGGTACCATGCTATTAGCTAAACCACAGGCTTAGGTTTCATCACTTTTCCCACTGGTATTCTTTTTGTGTTCCAGGACCCAAGCCAGGATACCATATTGTACTTAGTTACCATACCTCCTTTGTCTTCTCCAACTTACTGCAGTTTCTCAGCTTTTTCTTTTCTTTTTTTCTGTTTTATCTCATATGACCTTGGCACTTTTGAAGAATATCAGTCACGAATTTCATAGGATGTCCCTCAAATGGGGTTTGTCTGATATTTTCTCATAATTGGACACAGGTTATAGATTTGGGGGGAAAGAATGTCACAGAGTTGAAATGTCCTTCTCATCCCATTACATCAAGGAGTACGTAACATCAGCATGACTTATTACTGGTGAGATTAACATTTATCACTTGATTAAAGTGGTGCCTGCCAAGGTTCTCCACTCTAAAGTTACTATTTTTCCCTATTGACACTCTGTTCATAAGAAGCAAGTCACTAAATCCAGCCCACATTCAAAGGGAGGGAAATTGAAATCCATCTCCTTGAAGGATGAGTATCAAAGAATTTGTAGACCATCTATTTACCACCACCAGAATTAATAAATTTCAGGAGGGGAGGATATTTTAGGACTGGGCAACTCTCCTGTTTCTCCACAACGTTATCCACTAATTTTAGTGTTCATCTGTGAATCTGGCATGAAGCAATTATTATTACACTGTTGTTGCAATGGTGATTTTCTATGTCCTTCATTCCTTCTAGTTTAATTGCTTGAATTATTCTCTAAGGAAGATTGGTCTCTTCTCCTGCATTCATTTATTACTTCATTTATTTATTTATATCTGTATGGACTTGTGGATATTTATTTTACCTCTGGGTTATAATTCGATATTATCACTGAATTATTTATTTTGTTGCCTAAACTGTTCCAACCTAGCCATCGGGAGTTCTGTCAGGTTGGCTCTTAGGTCCTTTTGACCTGTCCTCATCTTTTTATTATTATTTTTTCATTTTTGGCACTTTCTTACTTACTCACACTGCAGGATGCTTCAAGTTCAACTTCTATTATCCTTATCACAGCCCTAGATTCAAGCATCTCTCCAAAGAGCCTTAATGTCTTTAGTTGGAGAATAATATTTAGAATCTCAGATCTAGGTGTTAATTATATTTTATCATCTAATAATAATCCCTGCTATACTTCCCTCTTCCAATAAAATTAATTATCATTACTGCCTAAGACACTACTCAACATCAGGGCTGGTGCTAATCTTTTTATAAAAATATATACATTCGCTCAGTCGATCCTCAACAAATCCAGAAGGTAGATGCTAGTATTTATCCTTATTGTACCAAGCAAGGCTCAGAGACAATTATGTTGTTCCCTGTCACACAGCTGGTAAGTGGTAGAATTGGGTTTGAGCCGAAGTCTTCGTCTGGATCTCACACTCTTTCCTATCCACCTCTCCTGCCTTGGGATATAAGTTGAGTGGATTTGGAGTTAAACGAACCTGACATTGGTCCCTGGTTCTGCCATTTCCTAGCAATGTGACCTGTGTGAGTTTTAGCATCTGTAAAATGTCATTAATAAAACCTGCTCTGCAGGTTGCTGTCAGCATTAGGGAGTGTGTATATGGCACACCTAGCACTGAGCACTTAGGTGAGGACCTGTGGCTCCTGTGGGGCAGTACAAGCTTGGTAGTTAAGGGATTAGCCTCCGAAGACAATATTTAAAGCTTAAATGCTGATCTTCCACATCTAGCTGCTTAATGTCCCCAGGCCGCAGTTTTCTCTTCTACAAATGGAGTCACTCTATAAGTGGGATTATAGGGAGTACCCAATGCAATAACATCTCTGCAGAATTTACCAAAGTGTTTGATGCACAGGAAGAGCTAAAGTCATACTGATTGTTATCAGGATTATTATTTGAATCCCCAACACCCGCAAGAGTGTCTAGTTTGATATATTTGAATGAGCACTAAGCTCAGCAAGGGTAGCCCATCAAACACCCTTTTTTTGCTTCAGCATTAATATATGCATTCTTGGCCGGGCGCGGTGGCTCACGCTTGTAATCCCAGCACTTTGGGAGGCCGAGGCGGGCGGATCATGAGGTCAGGAGATCGAGACCACGGTGAAACCCCGTCTCTACTAAAAATACAAAAAAATTAGCCGGGCGTGGTGGCGGGCGCCTGTAGTCCCAGCTACTCGGAGAGGCTGAGGCAGGAGAATGGCGTGAACCCGGGAGGCGGAGCTTGCAGTGAGCCGAGATTGCGCCACTGCACTCCAGCCTGGGCGACAGAGCGAGACTCTGTCTCAAAAAAAAAAAAAAAAAATATATATATATATATATATATATATATGCATTCTTCCTATCTCTCTGAATGCCTCTCTGGTATTATATTCACCTGGCTGCTCAGTTCCCCACAGCTCCTCATTTCCCTAGGAAGGAGTCTCCATGTAGTGCCCCATGGAGAGGATACTATTGTGATGGATGGTTCTGTTGGAACTGCAGGGCATTGACAAACACCAACCCCATACATCACAGGGCCAGCAGGACAGGCACTTTGGTAATGTATTATGTGAGTGCATCATCAGAACACTGTCACCTTGGTGATGGATTCATCAATACATGGGGCTTTCATGAAACAGAAAAGAACAGGGTGTAAGAGGAGGGGAAATCCTCTTAATGAAGAGGAAGTACTAATAGTAAAATACAAGGTGCACAAATCCTCTTGCCAATAGATGCGAAGAGTGACATAGTGGCAGGGAGAGACGGCAGAGTACCCCAGTGGATGGATTGTTAAGCTGGAGCCCTGGAGTTTGGTCACAAGTCATCTCCTGACTCCTGAGAAGTCCTCCTGGCATTTTTTTTTTTTTTTTTTTTTTGAGATGGAGTCTCGCACTGTCGCCCAGGCTGGAGTGCAGTGGCACGATCTCGGCTTACTGCAAGCTCCGCCTCCCAGGTTCATGCCATTCTCCTGCCTCAGCCTCCTGAGTAGCTGGGACTACAGGCATCCTGCACCACACCCAGCTAATTTTTGTATTTTTCGTAGAGACGGGGTTTCACCGTGTTAGCCAGGATGGTCTTGATCTCCTGATCTCATGATCCGCCCGCCTCAGCCTCCCAAAGTGCTGGGATTACAGGCGTGAGCCACCGCACCCGGCCCTTCCTGGCATTTTTTCGTTATCTACAAAGTGAGTTTGCTAGCCCCAATCAGTGCATCTCAAAGGGTGTTCCATAGGATGCTAGTCCTATGAGACCCTTTATGGAAATCCTGAGTTTAACATATTTACACAGGTTGATTTGCCCTGAAACCTCATAGAGACTAAAATACGTCAGTGTTACTGGCAGATCCTCAATAGCACACAGAGTGAGTCCTCTTTCTCAAAATTACCTGACCATGCAATGCTTACTTTTGATGTGATACATGTTAATCCACTCCTCTGTGATAACATTATATTCAGTGGTCTCTGAGATCCCTTTCAATTCCAGAAATGTAGTGACATGAGCACAGGTTTTGGGACTAGAGAGACTTGGAATCAAAACCTGGCACCACCACATATAAACCTGAGACTGGTTCACTTTTCTCTACCACTACATTTCCATCTGTAATGCACAGGAGATAATCCTCAACTCAGGGTTGCTGCCAGAAGTACATGAAAAGATATTGTAAATTACCTACTACCCTGCCTGAATGTAACTTCTGTTCACTAACAGATGGCTCTTATTATTGATGATAAGAGCCAACATTTATTAAGTACTGTTAAAAATGAGGCACTGTACTTTTTACATCAATGATCTTCCTTAATCTACAAAATTCCACATGATTACTAAAATCATCAAATTATATATAATATAATTTACGTATATTATTATATAAGAAATATATATTATATAAGAAATATAAATATAGTATATAAAAATTATATAAATAATATATTTATTATAAAATATATAATAGATATATATAATTTATATTATATAAATATATAATATAAATATATAATTATACAAATATATAATATAAATATATGATTATGTAAATATATATTATAAAATATGTATAATAAATATATTTATATATAATTTATATATTACATATATATTTCATATATATAAGAAACGGAGGAAATAGTAAATGACTTGCCCAAGAGCACGTATGTGGCATGCCAGAATTCAAACCCCAGGTACCACACTCCAAAGTCTATAGGCTAAATCACTATGTTATTATACATCCCTAACATAAATGAAGGGACACTGCTATCAGTTTACAAGTTCCCCCTTAGTATTAACTATTGACCTACAAAGTCTATTATGATATGCCTCAGTTCTAAAAGGGCAGACTCTTGAAAACCTTGATTTTCTTGGAAGTTTTGCTCTGCAAGTACAAGGAATTCATGTGTCACCATGTTTTACAATAGTATTATTACAATGTCTTAGAATATCAACTTCAGCAAATCCTCCACAGCTTTCATGTCTGGCATTGAATAGTGATGGCAATGAAGGAAGAGCATATTATTGTAGTTGGGGAAAATCTTTCTGCAGTGTTCAAACATCTCACCTCCTAATATGGTTTGGCTGTGTCCTCATTCAAATCTCATCTTGAACTGTAGTTCCCACAATTCCCCCTTGTCATGGGAGGGACCCAGTGGGAGGTAATTGAATCATGGGGGTGGGTCTTTCCCATGCTGTTCTCGTGACAGTGAATAAGTCTCACAAGATCTGATGGTTTTATAAAGGGGAGTTGCCCTGCACAAGTTCTCTTCTCTTGTCTGCTGCCATGTGAGATGTGCCTTTCACCTTCCACTATGATTGTGAGGCCTCCTCCACTGTGTGGAACTGGGAGCCCATTAAACCTCCTTTTTTTTTAAATTGTCTAGTCTTTGGTATGTCTTTATCAGCAGCATAAAAACGGATTAATATATCTCCCTTCGGACATGTTCAGCCAACCAGTTTGCTCTTACATGAAGAAGTTATGGTTTGCCCAATTTCAATACTAACCAAGCATAATACATGAATTAGAGCAACCTCCGTATTGCAGCTATTTACCCATGAAGGATAGGAGAGGCAGAAGACTATATGATCTACAGAAAGATCATGAGACTTGGATTCAGAATACCAGGGTTATTAATGTTCACTAACCAGCTCTCTGGCTGTAGGCAACACATTTCTGCTTCTCAGAGCATTGTTCTCTTGGTATTTAAGAAGAAAATATATAAGCAGGATAATCTCTGAGGTTTCCTCCAGTTCTGCATTCTGTACTTCTCTGAATATTCGGCTGCACACTCACCTCATTTGCAAAGTCCCAGACTAGAACAAGGGATACCAACACACTCATGGAGTGAAGTATCACCTCAAGTCTCAGCCACTGGCAGGCACAAAGTAAAAACGCTAACACTACAGATTTGGATATTAACCCTGGTAATGGTGAGATTTAATTTCAGTAGAGAGCTTCCATATCACATAATGGTGTATCATTGCACTACGTTTTACTTCCCCTAGCAAATAAAGTACCCAGGAAAAAAATTGAAAAGAGCATACATTGCTTTATTGTCTTGTGAAATTGCTGGGTTTCAAGCCAATAGAATGCCTTAATGCTCAAGTTCTCAAGGGTGATACAAAGTGCAGAGCATCTCTGTTTGTGAAGCTAAATTTAATAAACAGAGTAATCCCTTGGCAGGCCCTGGGATTTTTCTAATATCCTGATAGTGTCAAGGGAGAGGGTCTTGGTATGTGAAAAATAGCATAAGACCTTACAACCAAGACTTACTAGAAAGAATGCCCTTTAATTGCGGCATCTGCTTTCACATGTTGTGGTGCTGGATTGGACAGAATTTTGTGTGTGTGCTTTCCGCAAGCCACGTGGTGGGGTGCATGGGGTGCTATCCAGATGTAGTGGTGCTGAACCAGAAGTGGTGCTAAATCCAGTGTTGCCTAGCCCAGCCTTGAGACACAAAGACCACGTTCCTTTACCAGCTATGAAAACATCCTTATTCTATACCCTCCCTCCTACAGGGTATTTTAACTACACACTGGAAAAAAATTCTGCTAAGATATCTTACAATATAACTGCAGCATAAACAGTCATCGTCATCATCATCATTATCTCCATCATTTGGGGGCACCTATTATGCCCCAGTCGGCGACAAGCATTTTATGACATACACAGTTTTTATATATATGAATCCTATTGTGATGCTTTTTATTAAAAAAAAAAAAAAACACTGTCTGTCTTAGGTCAAGTTTCCTAGAAGCAAAGCCTGAGTTGGGTGGAGGGAGTTCTTGTGCAAGTAATTTATTGATACAGTACTCTCAGGAGAAGACGGATGAAGAAGGTGGCATAGAGAAGGGGGGTGGAATCTTAAGCAAGGATAAAGAGAGAAGATTAAATTTGGAGCACAAACTGCACCACGGAGCTGATTGCACCTTGAGACCTTTCAGTATCCCTGTCAGTCATTGGCTGTAGACTTCCCAGGGAAAGGAACACCCTCCCAGTTGAGGTGGCTCCCATTAAGCCTGGATAAATTCTCTAAGGAAGGCTACAGTGAGCTGTTAGAAGCCAGCATTCACAGGAACTGGGAGATGGATGCACCAATGGCAAAGAGAATCCAAACATATACACAACAGCACTACACTGTTAGAGCTCTACCCAGATTCTTAGATTCCTTTTACCATTTCCTTGTACCCTGTTCCAGTTACTGCTGAAGTCACCCCAAAAGCTTAGTTGCTTACTAATAAGTTGTTTAATTATTTATTTTGCTCATGATCCTGTAATTTGGGCAGGATTCAGCAAGGAAGGCTCATCTTGGTTCCACGCAGCCTTAGGTAAGACAGCTCAACTGGAAAACACACTTCCAAGAGGGCTCACTCACATGGTCAGCAAAGTAGTACCAGCTGTCAGTGAGAGCTTAGCTGGGATCCTTGATCTCCCTACATGGGACTCTCCATGTGGCCTGAGGTTCTTTAAAGCATTGTGGTTGCGTTCTAAATACAAATGCTCCAAGGGAGAGAGTGATCACCCTTCATGACTCAGCCTCATACGTTAAATAGCATTTCTTCTGCTGTTTTCTATTCATGAAGAACGTCATGAAGACCTCAAGTCAATAGGCTACACCTCCCAGTGGGAGACAAACAAGGTCCTTGATGAGCTTATAGGATGGGAAATATTGCTGTGGCCATTTTCGAAAAATACTGTCTTGGAACCTACATCTCCTCACCAGCTTTGGGGACATTTTTTAGTGGCTGATGCTTGAGATTCTGTCTGAGAATTGCAGAGAGACCCAGGAGTGCCTAAGAGTGCAGCCCTCCTTTGGCAGCCCCAGCCAATTATTGACTGAGGGCTTTATACAAAAGCTCCTTGCTGCAAGTTGAAGCAAACTCAGAGACATACTTTATATTCCAGAGCTTCTCTACAGGATTAGGCCAGAGCTTGGACTTCCCTGAAACTCACCTTTTGTTTTGCTTCTTCCCCTGTCCTGCCCTAGTTTCTCCACTCCTTTACCAGTTTCTACTGGGAGCATTTTCTTAATCATTTGCACATGAATTATCATCTCAGAATCTGCTGCTGGGAATCTCACCTAAGACAACCTCCCTCTTAGGAAGTCATAATGCTTATCCACTGTGTCACTTATCTAATGTTGAGACAAGATTCACCTTGTAATCTCCTGTTTTATATTGTTTCACAAACTTTGATACCATCATTTATCTTTATCTTTGATTTCCCACACACTGCATTGTGCAGCGTCTTATTTATCTCCATTTCTCCAATTTCTGAGAAGTAATGTGGGAAGAGAATGAATGCTATTGAGCACTTACTGTATGCCGGGTACAGTTAACCTCTTTGCATTCATTATCTCAGCTAATTATGAAAACAAGTCTTTTGAAGATTATTTTATCAACCTCATTGTATAAATAAGGATGATGATGTTTGGAAACAGGGCCATTATTGTAGACAATGTCAGTGGGAGTCTTGAACAGAATATTCTATGTGAAAGCACCCCCCAGGAATTCAGGGTGACTGGTGCCCCCTAGAGTTGTGCGATATGCTAGTCCTTCTCAGAAGGACACAGAAAATTCCCTAGAGCTGCTCAGCTGGAGAGTAACAGCACAGGTTTAACTATCTGCTTGATTCTGCCTGTTAAGATTTGTGGGTTATTTTTAATATCTTTCTTTTACCCCAAGTAGGCTTTTTAATGGTTGTATTCTCTGTGTGATGATAAAAATATTTTAGTAATAGTAAAATAAAATTTTAAGAACCTAAAAAGTCTGTCTTATTCTTTGGCCGAAGTCTTTGCGGCGGGGCGGGCGGGGTGGGGGGGTGGCGAGGGTAAGGTCTTCACAAGATTGAACAGCATAAGAAAGAGCTGTCTTCCAGGGGGAATTGAATGGGGAAGTTATTAGGAAAGGGATCAGGGCCCTGGTAAGCTCAAGAGAACACGAATTTTCTGCCAAGAGCAGCCACGTTTTTCTTTTCTGATTTTCTAGCTGGCTGCCTCACTCACAGCTTTCTCTGCAATGGGTGCCTCCACCATTGTGATGGAGAATGACATGCCCCAGCATAATGCCTCAACCCAAGTGTCAGCCTGCCCTTGACAGAGAAGAGAACCCCAAATGAATCTCCCAGGGTAAGTGACAGGCCCTTCCAAGCAATTAAGAGCCTGGTTATTGAGGGCAGCCAGACATGAGCTTGAATCCTGGCTCCCACAACTGACCAGCTATGTCATTTGAATGTTGGAAGCCTCAGTTTCTTCATTTGTAAGATAAGGATTTATTTGATTATTATAAACATAAATAGAAGACTAAATTTAAATCACTTAAGAAGCATTTGAAATATATTGAGCTACTGTTATTGTTGTTATTGCCAATCATCCTTATAATTAGTCATAAGGCTATTCTAGATTCACAATTATCAGCTACACTTTTCCTTGAATGAAAAGCTTAAATCAATTTGATTATCCCTTAAACCCTTGGGTTTGGTTGTAACTTTTCTTATGTCTAACATTCTCTCATCTTACAGTACCCCCCACCCCAGTAAACACATATACACTCATATATATACATATACACACACGCCAACTCATGGACATATTTAAATCATATTGTCCAAGTCAATTTTCACAATAAATCCCAGGTTGCAGCAACCAGTGAGTGGCAGGGCTGGAGATAAAACTGCAAGGAAACTGTGGCCTAATAGGCAGCACATGATTTTTTTTTTTTAATGACTGCAATGACTTACGTCTCTGTGACATGGTACCATTTATCTTCTTCCTTGGGCATTCATTATATCACATGACCCTCTCCACCATGCTACATGGTAGGTATAATTACTAGCCAAAACGACTTGCCCAAGGTCACCTAGCTGCTAAGTGGAAGAGCTCAGAGTCAGACCCAATTGCATTTGCCTCCAAGCCTGGTGCCCTTTCCACGTTACCTATTTGCCTCCCAGTATTGTTGGAGCATTTAATAGCAGACACTTTTCCCTTAGCTGGTTGATTCTAGGGCAGATAAGTAATAACCCAGCAGGGCCCACCAGGCATTGCTGAGTTTAAGATGTTGAAACAGAAAGAGTTTGAAGGAGAGAGGCAAGTGTTCTCCCCACCGCCACTCCAGGAGTCTGACACATCCCTGTGCTTACAGATGTCACCATTAATGTCCTTTCCCCCAGAAGATTCAGGCAAGAGATCTGGGCAAATTCATCATGGCCCTGAACATAATGTTGATGAATGATCTCATTAACCAGGCAGCCTGTACCATGTCAACAGCAGCCCCAATCCCTTGTGTGAAGCTTTGCTCAGCATTCTCATTCTTCTTCTCCCATCCCCGGTGTTTCTCCTACCTCCCAGCCCTACAATACACCAAGCTATGGCATCCCATATAATTGCTCTTCCTTCACACAAACCTGGGAGCTGGCTAATACCAACTTCAACCATACAGATAAAGACACTGAGTCTCAAAGGAATTAGATGTTCTCAAGCTCCAAGAGGCTTCAATTCAGGCCTGGCCAACCCCAAAGTTCTGCTCTTATCTCAACACTGTACTAACTTTCCTAGACTTCTTAACAGTTTGCAAAGCCATTTTTATCCATTATCTCATTCATTCACCCAACCAATCCTGTGGGGTAAACTTTCTCACAGGAGGACTTTACCAGAAACTTGACAGACCAGTTTAAAATGTGAATGTAAGAATAAAATTCAAAAAATAGCTAAGGCAATTTTGAAGGGAAAAAAAGGAAAGGCGAAAGGGCAGAGAGGGTAACTCACTCAACCAGATATTATGACATGTCACCAAACCAAAGTAATAAAAACCAACGTGGTATTTGGAGCAAAAAGCAAATAGAACAATAGAACAGAATAAGTAGGGTGGAACAGGGGTTGGGGGGATTTGACATACAATTGAAGTATACAAATCTGTAGAAAAAGCAATCATTTTTAAAACGTTTTTGCAAATTTGGCATGTATTACATGTATAATAAATTTGTTTAGAGATAAGATTTAATCCCTACCTCAAACACTGTATAAAAACAAACTCCAAATACATTAAAGGAAAGCTTTCAAGTGTAAACAAAAGAAAAGGTTAAATAGCTTTTGACCTCAGGGTACAGAGTGATTTCCTAGATGGGACCTCAAAGGCACCAACTTTAGCAGAGGGGGTTAATGGATTTGTCTACTTTTTGACAAATGTAAGAAGCCTTTACAATGACAGATATCACTGATGAGTACCAGACTAGAAGAAGATATTTGGAATACCACAGAAGGAGAAAACAAATTCACTAGATTGTACATGACAAGCAGCTCCAATGTTGAGCATTTAGTGAAATAAAAATTAGAGCAACAATGAGATGCCACTTTATAACCTGCAGACGGGCAAAAATATTATCTGGAGAGGATATGGAAAAAATGCAAGCTCTTTATATTACTGATGACAATGTAAACTCCTACAAATTGTGTTAGAATAATTAGATGGGCTTTAGTTTCTTTTTTTCTTGTTTTTTGTTTTGTTTTGTTTTTGTTTGTTTGTTTTTTGAGATGGAGTCTTGCTCTGTCACCCAGACTGGAGTGCAAAGGCGTGATCTCGGCTCACTGCAACCTGCGCCTCCTGGGTTTGTGATTCTCATGCCTCAGGCTCCTGAGTAGCTGAGATTACAGGTGCCTGCCACCATGCCTGGCTAATTTTTGTATCTTTAGTAGAGAAAAGGTTTCACCATGTTGGCCAGGCTGGTCTTGAACTCGTGACCTCAAGTGATCCACCTGCCTTGGCCTCCCAAAGTGCTGGGATTACAGTTGTGAACCACCATGCCCAGCCATGGTTTTTAATTTCTATGATTCTGCAAACCAGCTGTTGCATACATATTCTGCAGAAATTCTCACATAGGCCCACAAAGAAACACATATGAGGAAAATCATCCCAGCCTTGTTTGTGGTCACAAAGAGTTGGAGAAAACCTAGATGCTTGTCACTAGGGAAAGAGGCGAATGTGGTATAGAAGACTATAAAATACCATGAACCATTCAGAAGTATGATGTAGATTTACATACGGCAACAAGGATGTCTCTCATATGACAGCACCGAG
The DNA here is from genome assembly GCF_028878055.3 of Symphalangus syndactylus. Classification (NCBI taxonomy): domain Eukaryota; kingdom Metazoa; phylum Chordata; class Mammalia; order Primates; family Hylobatidae; genus Symphalangus; species Symphalangus syndactylus. The sequence continues at coordinate 110,553,117 of NC_072436.2, read as the reverse complement.
TGAAAACAGAAACAGAGAATCAAAACACAATACCGTTTATGCAAAATTTCATGAACACCCACCCAAAGCAATGCCCAAGGATGCACATATGTCTAAATAAACATATGGACAGTAGAGTGGAAATTCATACATTGAGACAGTGCAGGCTGGGTGTGGTGGCTCATGCCTGTAATCCTAGCACTTTTAGAGGCAGCAGCAGGAGGATCGCTTGAGCTCAGGAGTTCAAGACCAGCCTGGGCACAGTGGCGAAACCCCATCTCTCCAAAAAATACAAAAATTGGACTGGCTATGGAGGGTCATGCCTGTAATCCCAGCACTTTGGGAGGCCGAGGCGGGCAGATCACCTGAGGTCAGGAGTTTGAGACCAGCCTGGCCAATATGGTGAAACCCCTTCTCTACTAAAAATTAAAAAAAAAAAAAATAGCTGAGTGTGGTGGTGGGTGCCTGTAATCTCAGCTACTCTGAGGCTGAGGCAGGAGAAATGCTGAAACCTGGGAGGCAGAGGTTTCAGTGAGCCAAGATCGCTCCACTGTACTCCAGAATGGGTGACAGAGCGAGACTCCATCTAAAACAAACAACAACAAAAAATTAGCCAGGCATGGTGGTATGTGCCTATAGTCACAGCTACTTGGGAGGCTGAGGTGGGGGGACCACATTAGACTGGGAAGTTGAGGCTGCAGTGAGCTCTGTTTGTGCCGCTGCACTGTGGCCTGGGCAATAGAGTGAAACCCTGTCACATACACAGAGAAAGGATAATACAGAGAGTGTCTCTGAGTTGTAGAAAAGAGAAGAAGGTGAAGATGGTAGATAAAGAAGAAAATAATACATTTTTAAAATAAAATAGGAGTCATGCACAGTCTAATTATGATAATATGTCATGGACTGAGGACCAAGATCAAGTGCATTATGTACACATAAAGTGCAAGAATGAGGCAAAGAAGAGGAAGAGGCTCATGGGTAGAGAGACAAACAGGGACTATCAGATCTTTGCCCCATCCCCACCACCAAAAAAAAAAAAGAAAGAAAGAAAAGGAAGTAAAAATTAGGGACTCAGGGGCTGAAATAAAGGAGGAAGAATCAAGACAGAGGAAAAAAAACTTTTCAATGCAGTTTTAGAGGTGTCAGAGGGGATCATACCAGAGGTTTGGAAATCTCCCTTAAGCTGTACATGACTAAAGAGTGCAAGGACTTGTCGTCCAGGTCAGCACAGAGAGACCTGCTGGTCTCTGGCTAGAATTATCCCAGGCAAAGCAACTGATACAAAAGCCAATGTAATGGGAGGGGGTTAAAGAAAAGTCTGTGATACCCAGGAAACTTTCTTACTCAAGTAAGTCAGGTTCATCCATCCCCTGAAGCTAAACCACAGAACGTTTTCCCCATAAGATTGAAAACATATAATGGTTTGCCTCCCTCCTCAACCACTTCCCAGCCATTTGCTCTTGGACAAGTTCTCAGTCTCCGTGGGCCCTTGCTTTCCCAAAATAAAGGTAATCATAGTTCCTAATCCCAAGAGTTGTGCTCTTGTACCAATTTTCTGGGAAGTCTTAAGCAAGCCACCTTAGACTCATGGGCCTCAGCCTTCTTATCTGCCAAGTAGATGGCTCATTCTCTCCCGCAGACAGGCCAGCTTCCCAGTGGGGTCTCAGAGCACTCAGCTTCTATGGTGGGGTATCAGTCTTGGACCTTCCAGTTTGAAAGTAAGACCCTGCTGCAGCCATCCTCTCAGGACACAACCTTTATACTGCTATTTCCACTACCAAGTCAGATGAAATTATGATAAAATCAGCATTTGTAACATGATGATGATTTCATACTTAAAATTACCTGCAGGCAAGTATTATTATTATCCCATTTTACAGACTGAAAAGTAAGGATCAAGAAGGCTGAGAGAGATCTGTCGAAAGTCCTAGCTGGTTGGTAGAAGGGATGTGATTCAAACTCTGGTCTCCCTGACTCCTGTTGTTCTGTTCTTGTCTACCAAACTATGTTCCTAATGAAAGTCAGCGAGGGGGCTGGAAACTAAGCCCAAATGCAGGAAAGCAGTGGCAGGTGTTCTAGAGGCCAGGATCTGAAGGCACGTATTGCAGGTTCTCTAAGTGCCTCACCTCATGTCTACTGGTTGACACCTTTGAGCGGTGCTGCCTTTGGCGTCTCCCCCTTGTGTTCTGAAAATAAAATGGGATCAATAAGAGAGCTGCATCTGACAGAGCTGGTGATATGTGGAGCTGTTCGGTGTCATTCATAAGAGGCAGAATGGCAGAGTAGTAACAAGATTTTCAGCAGGTTAAATTGTCCAGAAACACATCCATGAGTGAAAGGGGACATAAGGCCAGGGATGAGCGCAAGGGATAGCAGTAGGGGGAGACGACACTGCAAGTCTAGCAACAAACATTGCCATTCTGCATCTGTCCTTCTGACCCTCTCTTCCTTGTCCATCAGTCCCTTAGCTCAAACTCCACCAGGATTTATGACTTTGGATAACCCCATTTTTGCCCTTACTGTCTTACCAAGGGGAGGTTCTTTCCTTTCAAGCTGAGCCTCAGTATCCTTGTCTACACAATAAGAATATTAACAATTTGCTGGGCATGGTGGCTCACACCTGTAATCCCAGCACTTTGGGAGCCCGAGGCAGGTGTATCACCCAAGGTCAGGAGTTTGAGACCAGCCCAGCCAATATGGTGAAACCCCGTGTCTACTAAAAATACAAAAATTAGCTGGGCATGGTGGCAGACATCTGTAATCCCAGCTACTTGGGAGGCTGAAGCAGGAGAATTGCTTGAATCCAGGAGGCGGAGGTTGCAGTGAACCGAGATCTTGCCACTGCACTCCAGCCTGGGTGACAAGAGTGAGACTCTGTCTTAAAAAAAAAAATTAACCATTAACAGAGTGGCTATGAGGATTCACTGAGCATTAGTTTAGCACAATCCCTGTAACATTATCAACACTCAACAAATGGAGGCAGGTGTTGCATCACCAGTGAAGAAAAGCAAGTAGGTATGATCACAAAAGACCCCAGTTTGCCTACCAATGGGACAGCCAGAGTTTTTTCTCTCCCAGAAGGACAGATGCATTGAGAGCAGATCCTCAAAAAGTTGAGAGACCCTCTTCTCCCCAATGCTTTCCGCCAAAACCCCCAAACCTAACCTCACCCAAGGCCACTAGGTGCACTGGCCACAAACTACCTGCAGGGCTGGTCTTTATGTTCAAATAATCTGACATCAACTTCTGCTTTGTTTGTTCAACACCTTGCTCTGTAGGAATGAGAGGTTCACAAGTTCCTCCGAGCCACAATTTGTTGCTGCCAGCTGAGACTCAGTTCAACCTGATTTAAACGGCCAAACATCACTTACTACTATTGGGGCTAATTTTTACCTAGCTTTTGTTATGCGCATGAAGCTGGGCTAAGAGCTTTATGTGATATTAACCTACTCATTTCATCTGCCATCTCAAGAGACCAATACTCTAGCTCTTTCCATTTTACAGATTAGCAAACTGAGGTTTGGAGAGGGGTAACTGACCAGAGTTGAGGCAGCCTTTAAGGGGAAGCCACACCAGCTGGCTGAAGCTGGTGCTTGTAACTAACTGTATAATTCAGAAAGAATAGAAGTATCCCCAAATGGTTGTCAGGAACACCTCTGAGTTATAAACATTGTTCAGAAGAGAGAAGAAAAAACTTGGAGAGAGCCCGAAGATAATCCTATCACTGTGAAATTTTCACATAGTCTAAGATTTTACATATTGTTCCTTCTGAGATGAGGTATGATTGGGTATGATGTGGGTAGTTCGAGTGTGAAATAGTGTGTGAGGGGCTTGTAGGTGTGTGGGAGAAGAGAGTGAGTGAGTGGAAGGGTGTGGGGGAAATATAAAGAAGAAACAACGGGTAGCATCAGAAGACTTCAAGAGAGTGAGTGTTCAGTATGATTGTTTGTGGTATGTGGTGATGGAATAGGGAATATGTGTTTGTGGTGGGTTTGTTCAGTATGATTGTGGTATGTGGTGACTGAATAGGGAATATGTGTTTGCAGTGGGTTGGTGATACACTTGGATGTGTGTGAGTCTGTGAACGGAGCCTTATAAGTGTGATGAGTGTGTTAGGTGGTGTACGAGGAGGCATGGTGAGTGATGCAGGTATGTGGTGAGAATGTGATAACACAGGAGATAAATGTGAAGACGTGGTCATAGGCAGAGCATAGGAGAGCCCAGGGTTGTAAGGGGCGTGTGTGTGTGTGTGTGTGTGCACGCGTGCACATGCATGTGTACACTTGTGCAAAGAAGCCAACATCCCAGCCTCTTTGGCCAACATTGTGACACCACCAACCCCAAAAGCCACCAACAATTCATCAGGGCTCTGCCCAACTTCACAATAAGTTTCATGCCTCAACTGGGTTCCACTGAAGGATTGATGCTGTCACTTTAAGTAGCTTCTGCAGAAGAGAATGGAGCAAGGGAAAGCTGTTATCAGTCCCTGGGTGTGGGAAAACATTTGTGGCTTAAAAGAAGGCTTTGTTCGACCACCAATTACTCCTGCTTTTGAAAAATGCTTTTGCTTGCATTTGATTAGGACTTAAAAGTGCAGCTTAATATTTTCTGTCTTGCCCGGAACCATGATTTCTCTCTTGCTTCCAAATGAGTCTCTGTAAATTCAAGCATTATTTCTCCCTGCATTCTCTCACCTTTCAGGGGATTTGGGGCTAGGATTGCAAGTGAATAAGCCTGCCCTCTACAGGGTGTTTTTTGTAAATGAGAACCCTCTTACTTGAATCCTTCAGAAAGCTGGACTTGCTGAGTATCAACCACAGGCTAGAAACAAAATGTGAGTGATCTGTCTAAAACACAGATCGAACTCCATCACTTCCCTGCTTACTTTCCGTAATCCCCTGCTGCCCCCAAAATACAAGCACTGGCACAGCATCAATGCCATTCATAATTCAACCTCAATAAGCCCTGGAGGCATTGCTCCTATTTCTAACTCTACTCCATACATCCTTTGCTCCAGACACACTTTTTGACATGTTGCACCTTCACATAGCTTCAGTGACATACCTCTGCCATTGCCCTCGTCTACAATACTGCGTCTCCATCTCTTCTTCAGGAATTCTTTCCCCAAAACTCCATATCATCTGAGCTGTATAAGCCTCCTCACCAACCAGAACAAATGCGATTCCTTCCTCATCTGTATATCCAGAGCACTTTGGTCGTTTCGCATTTGTGGTTTCCTAAATCATGTTCATCTGCAATTTATTCAAGTTTGTCTCTTTCATTAGATCGTCATCTTGTTAAGTGCGTAAACTGTGTTTTATTCATTCATTTTTGCATCTAGAAAACCTAGCACAGGGCCTGGTACACAGGAGATATTCAAAATGCTGGTTTTATAGAGTAAACAGACACCATATATGATGGGAGAAAATACTTGCAAACTGTGCATTTAACGAAGGTCTAATATGCAGAATCCATAAGGAACTTAAACAGATCTACAAGCAAAAAGAAAATCTAATTAAAAAGTGGGCAAAGGAAATGAACAGACACATCTCAAAAGAAGACACACACATGGCCAAAAGCATATGAAAAAATACTACACATCACTAATCATTAGAGAAATGCAAATCAAAACCACAATGAGATACCATCTCACACTAGTCAGAATGACTATTATTTAAAAGTCAAAAAAAAATAACAGATGCAAGTAAGGTTGCAGAGAAAAGGAACACTTATATACTGCTGGTGAAAGTGTAAATTAGTTCAGCCATCGTGGAAAGCAGTTTGGCAATTTCTCAAAGAACTCAGAGCAGAATCACCATTCCACCCAGTAATCCTATTACTATGTATATACTCAAAGGAATATAAATCATTCTACATAAAGACATGCATGTATATGTTCACTGCAGCACTATTCGTAATAGCAAAGACATAGAATCCACCTAAATGCCCATCAGTGGTAGGCTGGATCAAGAAAATGGAATAGCACACAGCCATCAAAGAGAATGAGATCATGTCTTCTGCAGCAACATGGGTGGAGCTGGAGGCCATTATCTTAAGCGTACTAAAACGGGAAGAAAAAAGAAAATACTGCGTGTTCTCCCTTATAAGTGGGAGCTAAATATTAAGTACACATGAACACAAAGAAGGGAACAACAGACACTGGGGCCTACCTGAGGGTGGAGATCAGGAGGAGATTGAGGATCGAAAAACTACCTATTAGGTACTACGCTTATTACCTGGGTGATGGAACAATCTACACTAAACCCCACCATGACACATAATTTACCTATGTAACAAACCTGCTCATGTACCTCTGAAACTAAAATAAAATTGTGAAAAAAAAATGCTGGTTTCAGATGCAAAACACTGTTACTCTCACTGGTACATTGAATTCTAGGTTAATAATCATGAATCAAAGAGTCAGGCCATGGTCCTACAATGTTTGGTATAACAGGACGATAGAAAGAGAAGGGGTGATGTGACAGAGGATAACAGAAATTCTGGTAATGGGGAGTCTCTTCCCAGGTCCTCAGCACAGGTGGCAGAGAGTTTCCCCAAATTGTCCAATCAGCAGCACAGCTGACCCAACACAGCAAAGTGAGTCACCTTTGAAGAGAAAGAATGACACTTATTTTTTCCTCCAAAGACCTACTTGGAAAGTAGACATGGTTTATTACAAATCTCTCCCTGCCTGCCCCAGGATGTTGTCAAGATGTATTAAATAACAAGGGAGGTAAGTTTTAGTGACCTACACTGCTTCCACTCTGCGTGTTTTCTCCTTTCTGCTAGGTGCATCCCTCTAGGGCTATAACACGTTCCTTGAAATGGGCTCCTTCTAGGCCATGGCCAAAATCTAAGCAATGTGGTTTAAGATCATTTCAATGACATCTAAGGATAAATACTTTGATATTTACCAGGTTTGTTTAGAAAAGTGTTGTTTTTTGTTTTTTGCTGGTACAGCTTGGTGTCTATTGCCTTCTAGGGGAGGAAAATAAGTTCTGGGAGATCTGCTGGTATAGAAAAGTGGGACAGTGTGCTGGGCCCTTGTCTTACCCCTGGGAGGCTGACAGTATGGAACACATCTGTGGGATCTCTGGATTCTGGTTGAGTCTGCCGGGGAGAGACTCAGGCTCCCTCCCTGATTCTCCCCATGGAAAATCACATTGGACTGGCTCTGGCCCTTGACCAAAAGTCACTGTGTTTCTCAAAACAGCCTCTTTTATACAGCTTTCTCCAGGGTTCCAGTAACTGCATCCCTCCCCTGCCCTCCCGGTTCAGGGTGGTAAGGGTTCTGGTATTTCTCCTGAGCTACAGTGTCATCTCCTATAGTTCCCTGCACCTCATCCTCTCTTATGTAAAAGGTCACTAATTAAATATCCTTCGATGTCCCTAACTTGACTGTGTCTTAAGACCCAAACTGATACAGACAAGGTGATTGCAAATGTCAGGTGAAGCTTTGAATCCTGGTTCCAGCACTGTCAAAAGCCTTGGGAAAGAACGTTTCATGTCTCTGTGTCTCAGTGTTCTCAGCCGTAAAATGGGAACAAAACAACACAACTATGACGGACTACCTGAGCATTAGATGTGTCCATGTAAGGAAAGTACCCAGAGACGTCCTCGTCATACAGTGGGAGCACAAGGAATACAAGTCCTCCCCCTTTCATGCCATTTTGCCCCTCTGCAACACTTCCTCCTGTCTTGTAACAATGGGAAACTTTGGACGATTTAAAGGCTCTTCTCCGTTGCATGAGTCAGAAACAAGTAACAAAACCAAGTGATAAATTTACCTGGACCACAGACAGCGGCCTTTTTGTGCTTGTCAATAAAATGTTTAAAATAGAACTTGATTTGCTTTCGCTTTAAAGAAGGTTATTAACTTGCTTACATTTACCCGAGGAATAGAGGCAGGTGTTGTTCCCCATTACTCACCAGGTCTTTAATCAGCATCCAGGGCTCAGCAAGCCGTCGTGGTGGGGACTGAAATGCCTCAGGGGGCTGTGTGGGTGACTGGAGGGGGTGACGAGGACTCCTTGGTGAAGGTGTTGATAAATGGAGAATTCAGCTCCAGCCCCAGCTCTTCCTCAGCTGGTTTGCCTGTTTAATTGTGACCAGCTTCTAATCTCCTTCGCATTCCAATATCCCAGGTCTTAGCCTGCAAACAAGTAAAGAATCCAGGAAGATAGACTGTGGCAATGCAGTAAGGGGCATTCAGAGCTATCCTTTGCACTTAAAACCAGCAAAAAATGCATGCTGTTATGCCAAGCCTGGAGTACCACCACTAAAGATTCATTTCCCTGATTGCATTTCCCAGGAAAATTTTTGAAATGAAAATACCAAGATCGTTTTCCTTTGAAGTTCAAATAAAAATAAAACAGAGGGAGGGCGGGGCGCAGTGGCTCACGCCTGTAATCCCAACACTTTGGGAGGCCATGGTGGGCAGATCATGAGGTCAGGAGATCGAGACCATCCTGGCTAACATGGTGAAACCCTGTCTCTACTAAAAATACAAAAAATTAGCAGGGCGTGGTGGCGGGCGCCTGTAGTCCCAGCTACTCGGGAGGCTGAGGCAGGAGAATGGCGTGAACCCAGGAGGCAGAGCTTGCAGAGAGCCGAGATCGTGCCACTGCACTCCAGCCTGGGTGACAGAGCTAGACTCCATCTCGAAATAAATAAATTAATTAATAAGAGGGGAAAAAAGACCAGGGTCAGACTCCTTCAGGGCAAGAAGAGAGATAAATTCAACAGAGCCAGGGTGCCTTTGCAGAGGTCAATTCGTAAGACCAGGAGGCACACAACAGCCTTCACCCAGCTCCAACGTCTGCACACCCTTAAACAAGGGCCAGTTGTGCACTTAAGTCTTCTGAGATGTTTTCGTGGAGGTGTTCTCTGCCCTTTAGGGAGTTTCGCATTGGAGACATATTTTGATTAAGTAATAGAATAATTACCATTTTGTTTATTCATTTATTCTATTAAGTGACCCTCTACCTATTTTGTGGACAACCACCCTGGTATTTGTGGAGTTCATGGCGGGAAGGCTAACAGGACAGTGACATTTCTTTCTTTTTTTTTTTTTTTAGGCAGTCTGGCTTTGTTGCCCAGGCTGGAGTGCAATGGCGCAATCTCGGCTCACAGCAACCTCCGCCTCCCAGGTTCACCTGCCTCTGCCCCCCTAGTAGCTGGGACTACAGGCGCGCACCAGCGTGCCTGGCTAATTTTTGTATTTTTAGTAGAGACGGGGTTTCAGCATGTTGGCCAGGTTGGTCTTGAACTCCTCACCTTGTGATCCACCCGCCTCCGCCTCCCAAAGTGCTGGGATTACAGGCGTGAGCCACCATGCCTGGCCAACAGTGACATTTCTTTTAAAATTGTCTCATCAAGGGAACATGTCATGAAACATCTCAAGCCACATCGCAAAGGTAAATTTTCTCAAGAGTCTAGATGACTCATTCCCCAGCCCCTCACACCCTAGTATCTTTCCCAATTCCTTCCCCATTTTTCCTTTTTTCCAGCACCTAAATATCCCCCAGGCAGGATCATTATAGAGAAAAAGACTGAACATATTGCTAGTAGTCTCATTTCAAGACCGTCTTATGATAAACCTCTGACTGAGCAACTTATTTAGCCTCTTTAGATATCAATTTCCTCATCTGAACAATCAAGACAGTATTACCTACTTTGTAGACTTGTAGGTATTCATGAGATATACACGAAACATTTCTCGTGCTGCCCGGAACAGAGCAAGCATGCAAAAAAGAAAATGCAAATTTTCTTGCCACTTCTAAATTGTCATTGTCATCATCGTCATCAGCATCATCCTTGTTTCCGTTTTTGTGGCTTCTTCACAATTTGTGACATGTAGGAGCAATGCATTAACGTGAAAAAATACATGTTTCAGACACCTCACCAATATGCAACAGAGACCACATTGCAAAAATCCTAAGAGTACTATTTAATTCCTTTGCAATCACACCCATGAAGAAGCTAAGAAATGCTACTAGAGAAAATGAACTCAGCATCTCATGACAATGAGGACAGTAACAATTTAGAAATGGCAAATAAATAAATAAATCACATGTGTTCCATGCTTGCTGTGTCCCAGGCAGCACAAGAAATGCTTTGTGTATATTTCATGAATACTCACAAGTCTAGAAAGTGGGTAATATTGTTTTCACTGCATAGGTGAGAAAACTGATATTTAAAGAGGTTAAACAGGGAAATCAATGACCACCAAAACACTAAAGAGAAACAAGAGAAAGAAAATAAACCAAGGCAAGCTTGAGCATCCACCTCACATCCTCAGCCCCTTTAGGGAATGCGTTCATAGCTCAGACCTCTAGCTGGCTCCCTTAAGAGGGGAGGAGTTACTAGTCTGATTGTTCTGAGCCCTATACATCCACTGAGCCACATTCACTACTGGGTGTGGTTACTGTTTCTTAATGGTTTGCTTTCTTGAGTGGAACTTTCTCTGCTTTCCACCCCCATATTGTCAGCACATCTAGACAGGAAATAGCAACCAGGGGACCTCAGTGAACCCTCCTCCAGCCCGAATCCACATTCCCCATCTAGTGTTTTACCGCCATGCACTGGGGAGTACTGGGTGCTTACAAAGCTATTTAAAAGCAATACTTTGTTTCCCATTTAGCTGTTGCTTTTTGCACATACTGTACTTTTCCTCACTCAGGAATCTTTGGAAGGGAAAGACTGAGTGTCAAGGCAGAATTGGAGCATGTCTTTGTTTGGGTTCTCCCAGAAGCAGACCCTTGAGACGATAATCTGAGCACAAGTTGTTTTTCTGAAAGTTCATGGAACACTGGAAGGAAAGAGAGGAAATCATACGGGGGAGGAAGGCAGCCAGTAAAAGGTAAATTAACAAGCCAGTTTCCACAGCAGGTAACTAAAGCTTAATCCCACAGGAAAACTTTGGGGAAAGGTGTGAACACATGCCTCAAAGTCATTTGAGCACATTGAAATGAGATGCTTCTTAGAAATCGGAGCATCTGTGGAGCTAGACACCAAGAATATCTCATTTCCCTTCAAGTGTTCCCCTCTGGAAGCCTTCCCAGCCCTGTATACACAAAGCACACCTTAAGGGACTGTGGGCTTAGAGCAGGGTAACTCATCAAGTTGGCATAGCAGAGTGGTTAGAGCATGAACTCTAGTATGACACTGTCCAGGTTGAAAGACTCTGTCTCCACCAAAAACAATTTTATTAAAAAATAAAATAGCTAGGCATGGTGGTATGCACCTGTAGTCCCAGCTACTCAGGAGGGTGAAGCAGGATTGCTTGAGCCCGGGAGGTGGACAGTGCAGTGAGCTGTGATTGCTCCACTGCTCTCCAACTTGGAGGACAAAGTAAAACCCTGTCTCAAAAACAAAAGAAAAGAAAATCTCAGCTTTGCTACTTACTAGCTAAATTACTAACATGAGTAGTAAATTACTTAACATCTTTGTTCTTCTGTCTCTTCATTTAACAAAGGCAGTGACAATACCTACTTGCAAGAGTGGGTATGAGTGTTGAGTGAGTTAATATATGTAATGTGTTTAACACCTAGTCAACATTATATAAGTATTATATAAAATAAATGCATATGGAAAGAAGCCCAGTTAGTTTGAGAACCACCATGAGCCACTGCCTAGTATAATCTTTGTGACAATCCTTTGAGCTATGGACGACTGTTATGATTTTACATACATGCAGACTGACTCTCAGAAGCCACAGACTTATTATTGGCTTATTTGCTCAATTGCAATCCTAGCATACCAAATACAGCACTTAAGAAAACAATCAGTGTTATAAGAGACCAAGCAAATATTACTTTCCTAATCCTTCCTGCCCCCCATTGTAACTTAAGCAAAAATTACTCAGCCAACCAGAACGATTGCATAAATATGTTTCCCTGGATGATGAATTGGTTTGATAATAGCTTCTAAAGAGTCACTCTGAAGCCCACTGAAGAATCAGGTCTTTCTCAAGGAACTGGCCCAGGGCAAATTCACTCGTGTGTATCTCAGCACAATGTAGAGAAATCGTAAAAGCTTCGAGAAAAAGGAGTATCGTAGAAGAATGGCAGCATGAGTGCCTGGGTGATGCTTTCAAAGACACAGGCTGGTGGTTTTAATTCTCGTCACATCTGGTAAGCTTCAGTCTTCCCTGGACCCTGGGCCGCTGCATACAAACACATTGTCTTCCCATCCGGTCCCTGGTGTTCTGGCATCCTTTCTGACCATCCTTCCTTTCTCTGATGTAGCTCTGATCATTTGCAGAGCAGCACTATCTGCCCTCTGGGTGTGTTGCCTTCATCAGAATTGAACTTGCCTTTTTAGACTTCCCGCTGATGGAGGAACCAGGCTTGGCGGCCACTCTGTTTACCCTGAGCTCTTAGATACACATGGCTTTTCACTCCCAGAGCCAAAGCACCGAGGCATCCCTGATGAGAGTCCAGCTTAATTAAGACCAGATCTCTATCAACATTCCCTCGTGTTGGTGCTTAGGTACCTGGAGGTCCCGCACCTCCTCCAGAAATTCCCATGGAAGATAAATCACTTTGTATTTTTCTTACTCTGCAGGACATTCATTTTGGATCAGAGAGATTTTGTGGAGTAATAAAGAGAGACCAGGATACACAGTCGGATAAACCAAGATGTAAATCTCATAATTTACTAATTCTGATCTTGGTTGATTTGCTTAAATTCTCCGAGCTTCCCATTTTTAATCTATAAAGTGGGAAGAAAAACCTGGGCTCATAAGTTCCTGTGGCCACGCACGGTGGCTCACACCTGTAATCCCAGCACTTTGGGAGGCTGAGGCGGGTGGATCATGAGGTCAGGAGATCAAGACCATTCTGGCTAACACGGTGAAACCCCATCTCTACTAAAAAAATACAAAAAAATTAGCCGGGCATAGTGGCAGGCTCCTGTAGTCCCAGCTACTCGGGAGGCTAAGGCAGGAGAATGGCGTGAACCCGGGGAATGGAGCTTGCAGTGAGCCGAAATCGCACCACTGCGCTCCAGCCTGAGTGACAGAGCGAGACTCCAACTCAAAAAAAAAAAATACCAGGCATATATATAGATATATATAGATATATATATATATATATATATGCCTCGTATTAGAGCCTGGAGTACAATAGGGCCTCATAAATTAATTCCTATTTGTCTAGTATACATACCTGCCACGCTCCAGGCATGAGGGTAGACTAAGATTACAGTGGTGAATACAGTTCCTGTCATCAAATACTTTTTTTTTTTTTAAGCTGGGATTATAGGCATGCATGACCATGTCTGAGTGATTTTTTTTTTATTTTTTTTGTAGAGATGAGGGTCCCACTATGGTGCTCAGGCTGGTCTTGAATTCCCAGACTCAAGGGATCATCCCACCTTGGCCTCCCAAAGTGCTGGAATTACAGGCATGAACTGCCATGCCCAGCCAAAGAATCTTTCCTCTCAAAGCATTCCCTAAAAGTAATACTTGACAACTGTCCACAAATTGCCATGTATCCCTAGGGTGAGAAACTAATTTTAAATTAATTTTAAATTGTGGTCCCACCCAAATGTCCCAGTTTCTCAGCTGATCGTGGCTGGTTTTGAAGGGCCTCCTCCTCAGGCACCACATTTCTCAAGACACATTTCTATTGCAAAGAGGGGCTAATTTAAGCCAGCTATTTTCTTACCCCCTAACCCAGATATCCTTAGGTCAGATCTAGCTAGCAATTGATGTAGTAGCTTTGGGTATTCACATTTGGGTGTGTTTTCCCCCCTCAATTTTTCCCTCAACCTTCGGAGCAGGGTTTCTGGCCACCATATTTATACTCAGCATCCTATCCCTCACCCCCTCAGGCAAGTGGACTTCAGACTAGTAATGAACATCACAACCAATTTGAGATATTAGGCTTTCTCTCTCTGAAATTTGAAACTGGGACTTGATCCAAGATGGGAAAACTCTGGAGGTCATCCTATGTCCATGGAATGAGCAAAAAAGAAAAAAAAAACAAACGCACACACACAAAAAAAGATTTTCTCCCCTGTAGAGGGAGAAAAAATTAATCATATATTCAGAGAGAGTCATAAATGGAAGACGGTCGGAAAAAAATGTCAGTTGTTCGATTGATCTTTTACAAGGGTACCAAGGCACCTTTCCTTCAAGAGATAGGATGAAAGAACATAAAGGTATTTTTAAGTGAATATTTTCTAAACATTTACTGTGTGTCAAACAGTGTTCTAAATGTGTTCTATGCATTTTCTTGTTGAATCTTTGCAACAACTCATTCTTTTCATGCCCATTTTAAAGACGAGGAAGCTGAGTTGTGCTGTCTCTCCAATTCCCAGTTCCTGACTCAATGAGAGGTAGAATTCTGGACTCCCATGAGATATGCTGACAGTAACCTTCAGTGACCCTTTGCCTCTCACTTTGTATTTTCTTATTGCAATTCCACTAAGATTGTCCCAACAACTAAGATGTCTCCTCAAAGGCCCTGGACCCTAAAAAATAACTCATGTTTTCAACTAGGAGTCCCTGTTTCAGTCACATCACTGCAGTGGTCTCCCTTGTGCCCATTCGTTGGACAAACACTTTGTCCAACATCTTCTGTTGGCATGGTCCTGAACTAAACTCAGGGGACTGAAGAGATGAATAACATCCCTCGTCAGACCAGAAGTTACCTCCATGAAGGATGTGGGGTAGGAGAGGAGTTAAGTGTCTCACATCAAGAGGCAGCATGCAGAGTCTAAAACAATTCTAATCTCTGGAACTGGGTCACCCTCCTGCAGTTTCCAACTCCATAATTTCCTAGCTTTGGCAAGGTTGCTTTTTTTCTCCAAGTCTCAGCTTCCTCATCTTTAAAATGGGCATGAAAAGAATGAGTTGTTGCAAAGATTCAGTGAGAGAATGCATGGAACAGATTTAGAACACTGTTTGACATATAGTAAATGTTTAGAAAGTATTTATTTAAAAAAAAATACCTGAATGGGGGAAAGGTGCAGAAGCCCACTCCTGAGGCTGACAAGTGTCAAGAGACTCCATCGGGGGCCTGTGGAAGTCAGAGGAGGGAGGAAAGAGAGCACAAGTTGCAAGTTATGTCCCCAGCTGAGTTTCCTGCTGCATAGAACAAACAGACCAACTTGCTGGAGTTTGTTAACATGGCATTTGGAGGGGAAGACTTAGAGGCATGAAGTTTCCTCACTCAGTACCATGTTAGTGATAATTTAGGACTGTGCAGTTTGTAAAGAAATTGAAGTTGCCGCCTCTGAAAACTTTTGGAGTCATAGCAAATACTCTGGTTTTGCTTGCCCTGGACATTTATGAAAGCCACATTATTTCCCAGGAGGTAGAGGCAGAACAAAAGCTTCTGACAGCTGGTATTGCTTCTTGGCCCACTGGCTGCAGCCCCTGTCTCAGTTACCACACACCAGCCTGGGTGGTGTCCCAGGTTTCCTAACTCCCATACTCAATGGCCAACTTATTAGACGATGCTAATGATACTATTATGTAGTAACATTATTTATCATCCACATTTGTTGAGGACTTACTATGTGTAAGATATGATGTTAAGCTCTTCAACTTCCAATTCTCAACTCTCCTATAAGAATGACATTATTATTACCTCTATCATGCGGATGAGGATTTTGAGAGTTAGCCTGGGTTCTAGTTACTATTGCTGCTTTACAAGCAACCCTAAAACAAATGGTGTGAAACAATCATTTTTCAATCCTCATAGATTCGATGGGTTAGAAATTCAAACAGGGTGCAGCAGGCATGATGTGTCTCTGTTCCATCACACTGAGGGATTCAGCTGGGAAGATTTGACTGGCTGGGGTGACTCCAATGGCTGATATCTGGAAATAATTGGAGGATCTTCACTCACATCTGACACTTGGCTGGGGAGACTTGAAGGCCCAGATCAGCTGGAGCTGTCAACTGGAGTAATGACAGATGGTCTCTCCATGTATCTGAGCTTCCTCACAGCATGGAGACCTTTGAGTAGGCCAGCAGCAGATACTTTGCCTGTTACTACTTCATCTTCACTGCTCACTCTGTATTGAGCTACACTATGAGCTCGTCCCAGAGGAAAGCACTGAGGCCACAAAGGTGAACAGAACACAACCCACTGCCTGCCCTCATGGAGCTTAGAGTCTCCTAGGAGAGACAGACACTAAATAATCATACAAGTAAATGTCAAAATGCAACTGTCACAGGCGTCAGGCAGAAGGATGCAGAGTATGATGAGAACTTATGATAAGAGATATGCTTCAGTCTAAAAGATCAAGGAAGTCTTCACACAAGGAAACATCTCCTAAACCAACATCTACTTTAACCATTGGAAGTCTGCCTAGATGCAAGGGAAAGGAACCTTGAGCCCACATCTCAATGGACATAGCATCAAAGAATTTGAATTTCTTATTCTAACCCTCCACAGACAGGTTAAGTTCTTGCCTACATTCACATACCTGAAAAGAACCAGAGCCAAGATTCCAATGCAGGCTTTGCAATTCCAGAGCTCATCCTCTTAACCACTCCTGCACCTGCCATGGTGGTAGGTTATTCAGACATAGGGCCTCACATTTCATTAGACATAAAAAAGAAACAGCTTCTTCTGGGTCATCATAACAGCCCCGTATTATCAGCACCAGTCAGAGGGACAGAAAGAAATAGAAGAACTGGGTCCTGATGTTGACTCCCACATTCTCCCTGTGTGACCTTGAATGTGTGACTTTGAGCATGTCTCTTCAACCCACCTCTGAGTGTCCTCACATGTATGCAAGGAGATAATTCATAGGAAGCACTTTTATTACCTGTGTTTCTATTTCTTATTTACACATGAAGATGCCAAAGGAAAACTTCCTGGGTTCTTTTTGTATAGGTTGCCCCAAAATTTCCACAAGGATATGTTTTACTTCAAAGCTTCCTGCAAAGCAAGAAGGGCTAAGTGGTTGATGACCCTCTTGAATGAGGCAGATGAACAAAAGAGATTCTTGACTATAAGAAGCTAACATAAGGTAGGTATGATTACTGACTCCATCAGGCAGATGAAGAATTGGGGTTCAGGGAGGTTAAGTAACAAAGTCAAGGTCACAGAGCATGTATCTATATATGGAAAACCCGGGCTCCTGGCTTTCAAATCTACCCTTCTAGTTTAGCTATTAATTTGCGATTGAGTAGTTCTCTTACGAATATCAGAAATATCTTCCTTCTTCTCTATATTTTTTTGTTTCTATTCTGGCTGAACAACCATATGACAAATTGCATATCTCATTAGGGCCAGTGAGATAAAGAGGTACATGGTGATCTTCACGGGCAGCGTTTGAGGTTAGGCCTTGAGAAGGTGATGAAACACCATCACTAATCAAGTTGACGAGGTCAGCAACACTCATTCTCTTCATTCTTTTCATTCTTATTAGGATAATTTTACACTTCCTGTGCTCGGCAATTGAACAATGATTACTTTGCTAAATACTACATGAGTTTTGACAAAACAAACCCCCGAGGAATCAAAATAAGTAATTTCTATTCCGCAGAAATCATTCTCAGATTAGCCTGCATGCAATATTCTACAACCCAATTATCTCAATATGCAGACATGTATAATAAATAAAGAGCACACCAACTCACATAAGCTGTGGTTGAGCAAGAGGTAGGGGTGGCGGCATTTCTAATTAGAAGCTGTCAGTTTTTAGCCTGGTACCGCCAAGAAATGAGACAGAAAGAGGACTCAGACCTCCATCCTAGCAATGCTGAAAATCTTTGGTAGGTGACTTTCTACCTCCATATGTGTCTTGAAGATCCATTTGCTCATTTATTTAAATTTTTAATGCAAGCAACATTCACTGGACCTAACATGTATGTTCAACATGGCTCTGGGGATACAAGATGAACACAACACAACTCCTGCCTCAAGGCGGCTTGTGTTGAAATGTAAACCTGTTGGCCTAGGTAAAGCACATGGTACCATATCTGGCTTGTAGTATGATATGGTTTGGATCTGTGTCCCCACCAAATCTCATGTAGAACTGTAATCCCTACTGTCAGAGGGGGGGCCTAGTGGGAGGTGAGTGGATCACGGGAGTGGAGTTCTCATGAATGGGTTAGCACCATCCCCTCAGTGCTGTTCTCATGATAGTGAGTGAGTTATTGTGGGATCTGGTTGTTTAAAAGCATGTAGCACCTCCCCCTTCTCTCTTCCTCCATCTTTGGCCATGTGAAGATGCCTGCTCCAGCTTTGGCTTCCAGTATAAGTAAAAGCTCCCTGAGACCTTCCCAGAGCTAAGCATATGCCAGCATCATGCTTCCTTTAATTGGAATCATGAGGCAATTAAATCTCTTTTCTTATAAGTTACCCAGTCTCAGGTATTTCTTTATAACAATGTGTGAATGGACTAACATATACTAGATGTTGCTAGATGCTCAAGTTAGCACCTTCCTCTGTCTCCTCTGCAGATTCTGACCAACACCATCCACATACCATCTTTATTCATTAATTACTGTTCACTCTATTTTGAGTTACACTATGAGCTCATCCCAGAGGAAAGCACTGAGGACACAAGGGAACAGAAGACAACCCAGTGCCTGCCCTCATGGAGCTTACAGTCTCCTGGGAGAGACAGATACTAAATAATCATACAACCAAATGTCAAAATGCAACTCTGACAGGTATCAGGGAGAAGGATGCAGAGTATGATGAGAATTTATGATAAGAGATATGCTTCAGTCGGAAAGATCAAGGAAGTCTTCACACAAGGAAACATCTCCTAAACCAAGAGCTAAAGAAGGAGCAGAAAGAAGTCAACTAGGTAAATTGGGGGTGAAGCAGAGAAAAGGCATGTCTTAGTCTGTTTGGGCTTCGATAACAAAATGCCATAGACTGGGTGGCTTATCAACAACAGACATCTATTTCTTACAGTTCTAGAGGCTGGGAAGTCCAAGATCAAGGCCCCAGCAGATTCAGTGTCTGGTAGGGGCCAATGTTTTGATTCATAGATGGCCAGCTTTTCACTGTGCCCTCACATGGTGGAAAGGGCATGGGGGTTCTCTGAGGTCCCTTTCATAAGGACGCTAACAGCATCCATGAGAGCTCCACCCTCATGACCTACCTACTGCCCAAAGATCGGACCTCCAAATGCTATCACAATGAGGGTTAGGTTTCAACAAACAGATTTTGGAGAGGAAGTAAATATTCAGTCTATTCACAGATCACTGAGCTTGTGAATAGACTTTGTGTGCAAAGGTACAGTATCAGTGATTTTACAACAATACTAAGGGAGGGGCTAAGAATGTCCCTACTTTATAAATGAGGAAACTGAAACTTGGAGACTTAAGAAAACTCTCCAAGGTCACACCGTGAATAACAGTGAAGCCAGGATTTGAGCCTAAGATGGGAAACAGCATGGGGCTGCTTTCAGATCATGGCCTCTTTTTAATGGATATGGCTTACTCTTTTATATCCTTTTGATAGTTGCTACCTAATAATGTTCAATGCAGAAAAAGCAGGTGGATAAAAGTAACCAAAACTTCACAGATGGTCACTTAGACTTAACTCAGCCTTCCACGTCACAGATTTTAGCCCACATGCAAGAGCCATGAGTCACCTGGTAGTGAGTCACCCGTTCATCCCTACACCAGTAGATTTACCCAGTGCTGTCTGTGCCAAGCTAAGAGCAAGCACAGAGGGCTCTAGGAAAAAAAAAAATGCCCAATAAATGGGGGAGGAAATGGGGCAGTATACAACCTTCCTGAAATGCCTGACAGATGCCTGACCTTCCAATGGCCTTGGCTATGCATGTGCTTCAGAGCTTCGCCAGTTCCATTTTCTAAATAAAGGCTAAGGCCAAGTTTGAGCCCCTGGGTTATTTATTAGGCAAAGCGAGGCATTTAAGGTTCCAGTCAGTGAACAAAGAGACTGCAGCGAGGAGCTGTTTCTGATTAGATGTGCTCAAAGGAAGCCTTGTAAAACAGGAGCTTGGCGCTATAATTGAACAAGTGGCACCAAGCAGAGCCAAGACATTAGCAGTGAAGGAGAAAGGGCATTAGCACAGCCAACATTATCTTTACAGAAAAAGGCCCCTGAGATCCCACCTGCATTTATTTAATTTTATTTATTTATTTTCAGAGCCCCGCCTCAACTCCACAAAATCTGAGACACCTACAGAAATAAAACAACACAAACATAGGTAATGTTTAAAATTAGAATAAAGGTAATATAAAAAGTAGAAATACAGCCAAGGATAAAGTAATACACAAAATGCGTAACACAAGTTCTGTGCACTTGCTCGAAGTAGGGCCAACATTTGACTTTGAGCTTCCTGGCAGCCAAAGCAAAGAGGGGAACTTTTTCCAGAATATTATAAATTAGCCAGCTGCTTGTGTGAGGTTACAGTCTCCTGGTACTAAACCCTGAGAGCAGTTTATCCTGATAGGAACATCATTTTATGACCTCAATCATATCCACAATAAATTCATTAGCTGGCTTTAATTTGAATATTAACTAATTTAATTCTATTATTTCATAATAACACTTATTAACAAAAAATTTGGTACAAGTAGCTGGAAGAAGCCAAAACAAGGCAAGCCATGTACAAAGCTCCCTGATCTGCCTTTATTTAGGACTTAGACTTTCAAATATAAACAGCATGCTTATACAACTGGATCATGTGGAGCAGCAGTTATCCTAAGAAGATCCACGACCAAAAAGCTCCCTGGTTAAAACTGGTTTGGCAATCGGTTTGGGGATATTCACACTAAAGACTCTGAGTAGTTCTCTAGTCAGGAACTCTGCTCCTTTGCACAAATATATGAGCAATGGACCCTTTTATTCACATCTCAATCCACAAGTTCTGAGGATGACCAGCTTGTGGATTGGGATGTGAATAAAAGGTAAATAAGAAAGTGTCTGTTAAGTGTCTGGTGTCTATCATCAGTGCTCCTCAATAAGTGGTTATTATACATATCATTATTTCCTTTAATCCTTGATAATGGCTGTGAGATGAGTAGTATGCCACCACTTCCACAGTTGAAGAAACTAAAAAGCAGTGAAACTGAAAAGGACGTTGCTCAGGCACACAGCCAGGATGCAACAGGGCTCCAGCTCTCCACTTCCTATGGTGCTGGAAGAGCCAGTCACACTCCCTAGGTGTGAGACCCGGACCAATCCCTGATCCCACCCACAGCTGTTGTGATTGGCTCAGGGTTGGCACATGATCCCAGGCAAGGCCAATCATTCTCCCCTGAGATGAATGTTGAGATAAGGGCATTTTCTACTCCCTGGCTACTGGCAGCCATCTTGCCTACCATGGAGTGATTTCCTCTATGAAGAAAATGGCAGGCTGTTATTTACAATAGCAAAGATATGGAACCAACCCAAATGCCCATCAGTGATAGACTGGATAAAGAAAATGTGGCACATATACACTATGGAATACTATGCAGCCATGAAAAGAATGAGATCATGTCCTTTGCAGGAACATGGATGAAGCTGGAAGCCATCATCCTCAGCAAACTAACACATGAACAGAAAATCAAACACCGCATGTTCTCACTCTTAAGTGGGGATTGAACAATGAGCACACATGGACACAGGGAGGGGAACAACACACACGAGGGCCCGTTGAGGGTGGGGAACAAGGGGAGGGAGAGCGTTAGGACAAATACCTAATATATGTGAGGCTTAAAACCTAGATGACGGGTTGATAGGTGCAGCAAACCACCATGGCACATGTATACGTATGTAACAAACCTGAGCATTCTACACATGTATCCCGGTACTTAAAGTAAAAATTAAAAAAAAAAAAAAAAAAAAGGCTGAAGCAAGGAGAGGTGGGAGGTGGAGGGCCAGAGAGACAAAGTCCTACCAACACATTTGATTATGAAAATCAGTCTGAAATTAGACCGCCCTCAAACTTCTCACCTACACAAATCTCTAAAATCTCCTTTTGACCAGTTTGATTTGTGTTTCTGTCACTTACAACTAAAACCATCTTGAACAAATACAGAAGCCATGTGTGTTTGTTTTCTTATGAAAGAGTATGAGTGCGTCTATAATAAATATATTTACACCTGAGCCACACATGATGACAGTGGCAATGAAGTTTATTTTGTCCAAATGTCAGAACTTGTAATGGAGCTAGATTCAGAACTAGACAGAATAATAATACGGGTGAAAAAAGACATTTAAAGCAGATCTCAAAATCCCCAAAGAGCTCGATTTTGTTGGGAAATGCAGACACAAGTCAAACCACAAAAGCTCAAATGGCCCCAGTATAATTAGTTTACGTTTCAATTTTATCCGAATTCAACTCCTGAGGACTTGGGCTGAGCATTTTGAGAGGAACGAAGTCATAGGCTTGGGTACCACATCGGAAGTCCCTGCAGAGGTCCTATTGACTTTGCTAAGTTTATTCTGCATAACCTCAGAGCAGCCTAAAAGATTGCTAACAGCAGCATGGAATTCCCTTATGGGTCCCAAACTCTGGATTGCAGTCTTAGGGAGTCCATGTCAGCAGGCTCTGAAACACCCCAGATGCAGAGTGTTTAATGAATGCAGAGCACAGAGCCAGTGGGGCATTTGTTAATGGAGCAAAAGAGAAGATTCATGTACAAAGCAAGACTGAGTACAGTTTATATTGCCACTGTTTAATTACATCAAGCTTCAGGCTCCTGAGTCCTTTGCTGGTGGAAAAGCACCAAAGTTGCGTGTGCACACACACACACACTCACCACACAAAGAATGAAAAGGAAGAGAAAAAAAATCCATGCCAGGCATTCACAATGCAGCTCCTGATTGATTCGCTAGCATCCTCCAAACCCATTGATGCCAGCAACCCAGTCTCTGCAAGCTCTCAGCTTCTGTTTTAGGAAAAAGGAAAAAAAAAAGGAAGAAGAAAGAAAAGGAATGCTGGCTCTCTTCTACCTTTGAAATGGTTATGAAATAAAATTATAGGAAGATAAGAAAATACTCTAGCCTTATATGACAGAGTAAGGGGACTGAAAGAAGAGGGGACAGTCTACCACCACATGGACAATGCAAGTGGCGCCCCCTAGAGTTGTGCAGTGCATGGTGTTCCTAACGGTGTGTGAGTGTCTGCCTCTGGAGAGAAGAGCCAAGGTTTAATGCCTGGCCATTTCCCTATTGCTCCCAGTGTTATTCCCAGTGCCGCCATCTTCTTACATATTTATAAAAATGCCTGTTGTATTGCCCCAGTTTCTTTCTCTGCAGCATGGGGCGTTGGACCAGACACTCTCTAAGCAACTGTGAAACTTTATCAATTCTATCTTTGAGATGGAAAAGATCTAGAAAAGCTGCCTGATCCCGTTCCATATGTTTCAAACTCCTACGATGAACATAGTTTATTAGTTAAGGATATAGATTTTGAAGTCAAACAGAACTGAGATAGACTCATCTCTTCTAATTCATAGTTGTATGCAATTAGACAAATTATCCTCCCAAATCTCTATTTTTCTAGTCTGTAAAATGAGGTGATAACAGAATACCAGATCTATTGGTTGTTGTGAGCATTCAGTAAAATAAAGCACACAAGGCTCTGAGTCATGCCTGGCCCATGCATGGGAAGCATCTAAAAAATGTACCTCTTGTTACTATTCATATAGTGATGATGCTCATTTTTCACATGCGGTGAGATGAGTCCCACAGCTGGTAAGGAAGCAGAAGGTAGAGAATGTCTCCCATTTTAGCATTTCTTACACTCATTGTTGACACCATGCAACAGCAACAAGTAGAATAGAAAAAACTTTACCTGCATGGAAAAAGTGAAATGGTAACATGTCATCTCCACCCCAACCCCAAAGATCCACAACATTAGCCTTGGAATCTAAAAGAATAAATAACTGCAGATGTAGCTGAATTTTCAGGGCTCTGAGAAGGCCCTGGGTTGCCAAAAACCTTCCCCATTTAATGGAAAGATCCGAAATATCACCATTAAGTGTTTTACCATTTGGATGAAAATTCTGATCTTCGTTAAAAGCCAAATATCCCTGGACAAAGAATTGAGTTACTAGGATTGAAAAATGACTTGAGAACAGTTTTTGATTGAAAGAAGAGAACTGTGAAATGCTAGAGAGGAGAGAGAATGCAGCTCCGAGAGATGAGAGTAGGGAATGGGAGCTTCAAATTTTCCCAGCTTCCCTTTTGCCAAAGGAATAATATGGGTCTGTAGAGGATACATAAGTAGTCACATTTTTTGGCCCTGAGCCAAAAGTAACATATAAGGAGTTTAAAGTAAACATATAAAGAGCTCAGAGAAATCTAATGTTGTCCCCCAACCAAAGTAAGCCAAGTCCCGAAGAGGAGAAAATAATTGTTCAAGGTCCTATAGCAAGTTGGATAGAAAAGCTTATTTCTCCAGTTGCACAGCCCTGAATTCTTTGCATTAAATTGTGCCACTCCCTCAGCTAAAGGAGCAGTAAAGGGGTAATCTGGATTCATTCAAGTGTTATGGTGCTGGCAGAAAGTTACGACTTCAGAACTATTCCCAAGGACCTGCACCCCTCCTCCGCAAAGCAGAAACAACTCCAATAACATAGGCTGTGCTTTCATTGATGGTTCCTCAGATGTGGAGGTAGGGATTTCAGATCCAAGGCCTGATCTCTGTGTGACCTTGGCCGTGCTGCGAAACCTCAGTTCCTCCATCTGAGAAACAGAAGTAATGGTCTCCCTATTTCATAGAGCTGCTGGAAGATTAACAAAATTAAACATAAAAAATATTCTGTATGTGCTAGGTCAGTATTTCCACTTTTTTTTTCCCAAAATTCCTCTGTATGCCTCTGAGTCCTGACCTTATATTTATAGTAATCCCACTTCCAACCCCCTCCCATTTCCCGTTTTTAAATTTTCCCAGATATCCAGTGCTCCAAAGTTCTGATTAAATGAGAAGACCCACACCTAAGTGTATTTGACAAATGAATCTATTTATTTTCATTTCTATTCCGTACGACGCATACCAGTCTGCAACTATCTTTACAATCATATCCTGTGAAGAATACCTGAAGGTACCTTTCTGACTGACTTCTTCAATCTATATGCAGATTTGTGCTAAGCCAGTAAATAATTTGTAACAATTTGCATTGAGTTTATGGTTTCTCTAATCCAACCCTGATCATTTGTAAATTGTTTCTATTCGTGTGCAGATCAACTGTAATAAGATTGCTAATAAAAGAGTGGTTAATAAAATTTATAATGGGAAGACGAAGCATAATTTAGAGGCGGGGATTTTTGACATAAGGGCTTTTCCAGGCCATAGGCAAAAATAGATTAATAAAATTCTATTTGTTTTTATTTTACATTCTAAAGAATACCTCGTGGTGAAATGTGGTCTTAAATCCTATTTCTTCCTCCTAGCCTTCACTGCTGGTCTTGAGCAACAGTGTTTCCTCATGTCTTGAGAAACTTTCCCAGTAATGACTCAGTCTCTCTGCAACCCAGCATTCGTGGTTAGGAAGGATATAAATGACTTGTATGCATTTGTCTATTCATTTCTTCAGGAAACATTTTTTGAGTGCCCACTGTGCTCCAGATAACATGACAGGTCATAGAAATACCAACATGCATGAAACAAGGCTAATTCCATCAATGAACTGACCAACTGCAACAATCAAGATTTTATATGTGTTACTGATCATTAAATACTCAATGCTTAGAAAAGTACTAATTCATAGTATGTGATTAATGAATATTTTTGAAATAAATGAATCTACTGAAAGAGTTAGGCAAGTAAATTATGCTAAAGCCATCAAACCTCATCCCACCCATCCATTACTCTAGCCCTTCATGACCAGTGTCATGAAGTAAATGAAGGCAAAGTCCATTTGGCTGAAAGAAGCATAAAAGATTTTATTGGTCATATGACATGTGTCAGATCATAGGAATCAGGTAAAGTCCTAGACCAAATCTGACTCCACAGGAGATGTTTTCATAAAATTTCATGAACTCTCCTAGAAAGTACCTTAGAAATTGGAAGAGTCTGGACTCTACTATATTATGAGTTATAGCATCCCTGCAACTTTGGTGCTATTATTCTTATTTTGCAAATGAGAAAACCGTGATTCACTGAAATTAAGCAACTATTTGAGTTTCCAACCAGAAAGTGACATACCTCCCTCAATTGAGAACCCATGTTTGTGACTAGCCATTCTCCTTTAGGTTTATAAAGACAGATGCATCGAGAGAGCAGGGAGAATGTCTAGGGGATTACACTAGCAAAGATTCTTTCATGAGAAAAGAAGCATTATGAAGAAGGAAGATGTGTTCCCCTTCCCCACAAAAGTGTCTTCTGCTGTACTTTGAACATGTTTCTTCTTATTTAGTTATCTGTTGCTTGGTCCAAAACGTAGTACTCCCCCTACGCCAGGGAAGATAGCCACCCCCACCCCTGTACTTGTCATTCTAATCTTCTGCTCATCATACAAAACCAGCTCAGTTCTTCCTTTTAAATTATCCTCCATCAATTCCCCGAAAGGAAGGGTGGAATTCCCTATGGAAGAGAAGTCAAAGGATATATGCTTTAAACAGAAAGTCCATAGCCAGCTTGGGCCTAATATGTCAAATATTTATAGGACTATAGCAATGTGGTCCCAAGCGGTAGTTGTCAAAGGCCTGTTGTAGGAAGATGACCTCAATTTCCCCTTCTGTCAGTCAGGCAATCTTCCCAGGCTCCCTGTCTAATTCAGAAACCTCCTCTACTCTTCAAATTCACCCTGCTTTACCCCTGGGGCTTAGGGACTGAAGCCAATGGCATCCACAGCTGCCTTTCTCTTTCAATAGTTTTTATAAAATAAGGAGTGATTGAGAGTGGAAATTGCAGATCAAAAGGAGATAGTGAAATGTCATCAGCATTACATAATTTGTACTATCACTTGTCAACATTGATCCCCTTAATACCATCCCTCTGACTGATGAACCAGTCAGGATTGTAGAATACTAACAAGTAAAGGAGAGGGATAAAAAGACAACCATGTTTGATTACCCTCTGCAGTCGAAAGGATTTGAAAGTCATGACACTGGTTATTACTACAGTCTTCGGAGAGATGAACAGAAACTTAATCTATCTAATAAAATTGCCTTGAGAGATAAACTTAATCTAAACTTTCTTTCAGCTATCTCTAAGTATAATCTAATGGATTTTTCTTGTTCTCCATTGCAGCACAAGACAGCGAGGTAGACGACAGACCCACCACATTAAATAATCCACTTCTCTCTTGTCAAATGGACATGGCGTGTGGAAGAGAAGTTGGTACTTCTGAATGGATGGGGGCCCATGTTTAATAGAACTCATCTGATGGGACAATCACAGTCTTTCAGACTAAGAAGACTGCCAGAGTGGAGGTGGGTGTGGCTTGCAGAACTTTTGGAGGGGTACAATGGGGAGGTGAGAGTGAAAGGGGAAGTCAGGGATAGCCAATTGCATCCTTTTAAGAATTTCTGACCTATCACTACAGAAAAGTGTTTGGGAGTGGAGAGAACTGAGTGGTTACTAAATGCTGGGAATGGGGCTAGACTTTGGAAAAACAATGGTGTATGTGATGGACAGCCTGCCCTCACAAAGCTTACAGTCTAATGAAGAGATAATCGATTTAAAAAGCTCATCTCCTGGTGTGTAGTATATGCTAGTTGTCACCTGGCTGGAAGAAGGACAGCTTGGGAAAGAATGTTGAATTGGGTCGGACAACTGTGTCCCCACCTTAACAAGAGAAAACACTTTTCCAGGAAGAGTTTGATCATCCTAAGTTCTCCAAGCTGTGTCAGATGCTGTCTTCCTTTCACACGTCAGAAATAAAACCAGCCAGCATACACTTGGACCAGTAGTGTGCAACCCAGAGGACTGGCGAGTCTCAGAATTTATCTGGCAGCATCTCTGCCCTCGAAGGTGAGCAATTTCCATCGGAATTTCTTCCTTAGATCCATTTCTTTCTCTGAAGGCTGAAGAGAGTTTCTTGAAATGGAATGAAATCTTATTTTAAAGGCTGCAGCCCCGACTGATGGGAATCATACAGGGATGAGTCACAGCCGTTCATGTGCAAAGCAAGCAGTTTCCCTCTGCACCCTGGGGTAGAGGGTCACCACTGCTTTCTGACTCTTTCTCTAATATCTGTATCCCTTTGTCTTTAGTTTTAACTTTTTTTCTTTGTAATATATACTTTTATATGTGAGATGAAGGAACTGATATTTATGCATACTTAATATGTTCCAGACCCTAGGTGATTTGGATAATTATATAAAGTACTTTTTAGCAGAAGGAGTGAGGATTCATCTTAGAAAGAGACTTGCTTGCAGTGGCTCATGCTTGTAATCCCAGCACTTTGGGAGGCCGAGGCGGGCGGATCCCGAGGTCAGGAGATCAAGACCACGGTGAAACCCCGTCTCTACTAAAAATACAAAAAATTAGCTGGGCGTGGTGGCGGGCGCCTGTAGTCCCAGCTACTCGGAGAGGCTGAGGCAGGAGAATGGCGTGAACCCGGGAGGCGGAGCTTGCAGTGAGCCGAGATTGCGCCACTGCACTCCAGCCTGGGCGACAGAGCGAGACTCCGTCTCAAAAAAAAAAAAAAAAAAAAAAAAAGAAAGACACTTGCTTTCACTGACATTATCTGATAAACCTGCTATAGGTTAGAAGCAAGGCGTCTGTATCCTGGTACCAGGTCTAATATAGAAGAGAGGAGATACTGTGTTTGATGGTGGGGTAAGATGTAATATTGAAAAGCAGGTGAAAAACAGGGCACAGAACTGGTCACTCTATCAGGAAGGGAAGGGATGAAGAAGAGGATCTCTCCTGATGGCCTCACTGGGGTGGAAATTGGGGATGAAAAGAAAAATCAAATGGGGAATTCATTGTGTGGTACATGCCATGCCAACACTCCACTCACTCCCTTAAAAATATTCAGAAAAGGCAACGTTGCTCTTCAAAGCACCATAAAGTAGATTTACTGGGGGAAATACAATGAGAAATGGGGGAGTCCACCCTGTTTGTAAGGATGCAGGAGGGAGGGAAGAAAAGCTTCGTCAGACATCTCTGCTGTCAAAGCAAACATTTACTCACTAACTCTTCCCAATAATCCCGTAAGACAGATATTTCACGTTCATCTTACAGCTAAGGAAACTCATTCATTTATTTATTCATTCAATCACTTATTCAAGAAACATTCAGGGACTGTTAGATACTAGAGAATGTGCTCAGTGCTGGGTTACAACTGAGCGAGCCAAGCTTTTGGTTTTAGTTTGTTTGTTTGCCTTGGGCTTTTCTCCCTTATTTAACTTACGGTGGAATGGAGATAATCCTCACTCCAGGGTGGGGCCCACACACAGGCATGAACACTGGAGCTGGGGGTCACTAGGGTCATCTTTGGAAGCTGCTTGTCATATAGTTCGTATAGGAAGTCACCCCTCCCGCTCTCTATTTTGGTAGAAATCATGTACAGTGCACTCTAGAATCTGTATTACTTCTCTATAAATTGGGAATGAGATGGAGTACGGTCCATCCAGCACAGTGCCTACTCAATAATAAGAACTCAGGAAGTGATAGCTACTTATGAATGGGCTGGGCTAAACCCCTTTCAGCTTTATGAATCTGACTTTCCTTGTTCTTTCTAACAGATGCTTGTCCTATAAACACCTTTCTTAGACCATTGGCTAATGATGTCCTGATCCTTTGGGTAGCATTTCCTCAGCCCCTTTCCAAAAGTTATGCCTCTACTATTGAAATAAACTCATGAGGTCACAAGAGACTGTTCATCTTTAAAGAAAACATTTCTAAGCAGATGAAGGCAATCCATTAGACAAATTCCCATGTGCATGCTAATACAGCCGCCGAATCATCTCAACAGCCTGAGGTGCTATAAAACCCAGTCACACCTTCTTACTTTTGTAATGGAAACAGCAAGTCGGTTTGTATGTAACCCATTCAAAATCTCCAATTTCATCCACCATCTAATCTGTTAACTCCCTTTCAAATGCCCACTTTCGGATGTTTTTCTCCCTCAGCATCCATAAGAGAACACACTCTGGGTCTCCCAAAGATGAAAAAAAAAGTCATTAAAGACAAATCTCAAATTTCACTTTTTTCTTGGAAAGCAGGCAGCTGATGGGACAACAAAATTGACTGGGCTCCCAAGACACGGCTTTCTCAAAGACATGGCAGAGAAGTCAGTTTGGCAACAGGGAAGTTGTTGTTGCCAGGCATAAAGACAACTTGCAGTAAACATTGGAGAGGACCACAGGAGAGGACCAACAGGGGGAAATGCATGGAAAAGGGAAAGAAGATCCCACCAGTGGAAAATGACCACTAGGGACAGCAGCTCTAGACAGACCGACGTGCGAGTGCATGGCTTGCTGGCTCATTCATTTATATAATTGTGCATTTTCCCCTTAAAAACATATTTCTCATCAGTGTTATCAGCATGGCCTCAAAATGACTTTCCTACTACTGCTTATAAACAAACCTTTATCACAGATAGCTTGCCTGCTGAATTAAGACACTATGTTAAGCAGTATATTGCTTCTGTCTGGCAGATCAGCTGTTTGCAGGAAGATAATAATACCAAAAGCAACCACAACAATCAGCTACTGTAAATTAACTTAACTGTGTGAAATAATGCCTCCCCTATCAGATTAGCTTTCTGAATGACTTTATCCTTAAATTAAAGCTTGCTGGGGCTGAAGAGTAAATCATTTAAATGGTGCCGGGTTTTTCAGGTAATGTCTTCATATATTACTGTAATTTCAATCCGCCAAGGCATGCAGATGGCTTTGGTCTCTAGCTGCTTGTCTCCAGAAAACCTCTCCTGCACTGCCATTTTGTAATTACAGTGCGGCAGCCCAGTGCCTGCCGCTACTAGATTTCCCAGGGTGCACCAGCAACGAAGGCAATGTATCTTAAAATTATTATTCTTGTGTGGCCCTCGTAACATAAATGTAAATCTTTTATGCTAACGCTGTCAGAGGGTTAGCTCTGGGGCTCCAAGGTGTGCTGATGTAGAAATCACCCACCATCCATCAACCACGGACCATTTGGGATCTGGCAAATAACCTGCTTTTGGGGGAGGGGAAGGGACTGCAAGCTGAATATTACTTCGGAGTCTGGGTGCTATCAAACAAGTCACTGCTTTTTTGGGGGGAAAGATGGCGGGGGTCAGCCTACAAAGCCATCTGTAGCAGGGAGTCTTAGGTTCAGCAGTCCTCTCCTGGGAGGGTGGGAAAGTTTGATGCAAATGTAGGTCACTCTCATTTTGCCATGATGTCTACTCTAGATTACATTGTGGAGGAGACATGGTAAGTAATATCTTCAGAAACCTTCCTGGAAAATAACCTCTTTGAGTTTCTGTCTTGGGTAGGCTAGGTTTAAGGAGTACGTCTCTCCTGCAACAAAAGCAAGCTTATAGGTATCTGCACTTCTAATGTGTTTTGTTCGTTGTTGTTGTTTTTTGTTTGTTTGTTTTTTGTCAGCTTGTTTGTTTTTGAGACAGAGTCTCGTTCTGTCACCCAGGCTGGAGTGCAGTGGTGCAGTCTCGGTTCACTGCAACCTCTGCCTTCCAGGTTCAAGTGATTCTTCTGCCTCAGCCTCCCAAGTAGCTGGGACTACAGGCACATGCCAACACACCCGGCTAGTTTTGGTAGAAATGGAGTTTCACCATGTTGGCCAGGCTGGTCTCAAATTCCTGACCTCAGGTGATCCACACACCTTGGCCTCTCAGAGGCCTGGGATTACAGGCATGAGTCACCGCACCTGGCCTGAACTTCCAACCTTTGTATCCCAGTTCCCATACCCCTCCCCTCTAGGAGGGTCAAGAGACCAGAAGGAGGGTTGGTTCCGGCAGGCTGGGATGGGAACAGGGAGAAAAGGCAGCAAAGAGGCCACAAAGGCAATGAAGCAACAGGAACTGATGTTCAGATACTAGAGAGACAGGTGAGCACTAAATCCAGGGGGTCTTAAGACAGTAATCAGGGCAAGCACCTGGGAGGCAAAATGTTTTCTAAAAAGAAGAGGAACTAGAGGGAAAATGCAGATTGTAAGACCTTGAGCGAAGAGAATATAATAGTAATAATAATGATAACAATAATAGTAACAATCATAATAGCAATACTTAAATAGCAATTATTATGTGCCAGGCACTGTTCTTAGAGATTTACATACAGTATATTCTATCTTTACCAACCAGCCTTTGGGGCTTTTCTTTGTAAACTCAAGTGAGAATGATAGGTGAGCAACTCAGTCTAGTTTAAAGACAGACAAGAGGTAAACGTTTTGGCTTTCACTGCCCTTTAAGCATTTAAATTGGACAGGAGAAACTGAGCTTCACCCAGTCTGGCACATGGAAAGCAATAATTAAATAAGCATTGGATTGGGCTGTAGCTTGCCCAAGACATTTTTAGCAAAAGTGTCCCCATTTGGTTTGATGGACTATGAAGGCAGTGGCCAAATTTCATCAGTGTGTGAATTCTTTATCCAAGAATTTTTTTTTCCTGATTCATAAGTTTATTGATAATAGTAAAAATCCTGGTTCAACAGCAGAGAACTTTATTGCTGCTAGGCACCCACAAAGTCTATTACATAAATCATCTCATTTATTCCTCCCAACTACCCTATGGAAGAGAGACTAATTAACATCTTTGCTTTACAAATGAGAAGCTTGTAGCACAAAGAGGTTAATTTCCTTGACCGGAGAGTAAGGGGTGGAGCCAGAATTTGAACCCTAGAAATTTGACTCTCAACCCTATTAACTGTTGTTAATCTTTACAACCTTGGATCTGAAATATACCCAACGTGACACTTGCATAGGGAGGAAGGGGACTAACATTGGCAGAGTGCCTTCTAATGCCAAGCCTTATTTTAAATATTCATTATTTTCATTCAACTATATAAAAGCTCTACAAGAAAATGGTAGGTTTCATATGAGACATGTTTGGGGGGTACCTATCCACACTTGTCCTCCTTCCTCCTTCCTGAGAATCTGACCCCCTCCACAGCCTCTGTTATTTATGAAACACCCTTGTATGTATACAGGGATATATATAGGAGATAGATTAGATAGATGATAGATAGATAGATAGATAGATAGATAGATAGATAGATAGATAACAGATAGATAGATAGATAGATAGATAGATAGATAGATAGATAGATAATAGATAGATAAGTAGACACCCCTATTGGTTCTGTTTCTCTGGAAAACCCTAATACAGGCAGTGAGCATCTTAAAATAATATGATCTATCCCCCAACCCCAGCCATGAGGGCTGCTATCCCCAGCTCCTTGGACTATGGGTAAGTACTCAATGCAAAGACAGTTCACCTCAGCTGAGGCCATGGAGATTCATCTCCTGGGAATTCAGAATAAGAATTTTGGGATGAGGAACGTCATGCTGTAGACTGGGGAGGGTATGAACAGCCAAATACACTAGCGGACGAGGAAACGGGCAGTTCTTCTGTGGGGCAAGGAGAATAATACACGCAGAGAAATGGAAACAGGAGAGATCATGAAGCCCTGGAGGAAAGAGAACAGACTTCCTTTCAGGTGGTCTTTCAATTTGATTTTTAAGTTCTGCTAGAGTCACTGGAGTTGGTTTGAGTTTCTGCTTCTTATGAACAAAACTACAGCCTCAGAGAAGTTAAGTCACTTGCTTGTACTCAGCTTTTCAGCGGGAGGACTGGATTTCAAATCCACATCTCTGAATAGGCCTTGGTTTTTACATTTATTACAGAATGTCTTGACCTCCAAAAAACATAATAATAGTAAAATAAATATCCATGCACCCATGACCCAGCCAAGAAAATAAAATTTTACCAGTGGAGCTGAAGCCTCTGTGTGTTGCACCTGGACCCTGTTTAGCTTCCCCTCCCCTGCCCCTGACCCAAGAGGTAACTACTCTTCTGAAATTGGTGTTTATCATTCCCCCACCTTTATTTATACATTTGCAAACAGGGTACATATGTTTGTGTGTTTTAAAGCATTATAAAAATGGTATCCTTGTGTATGTTTTCTTCTAAAGGTCTTTCCAACCCAAATGTGCTCATTTTCTCACAGTCACTGGTACATCAAGGTCTGTGTTAGGATGGATTCCCCAGGGAAACAGACTCTGAGATTTTCAGGCAGGAGGTTTGCTGCAGAGCACCAGCAGAATCAACCCTTGCTGCAGAAAGAGAAAACCAAGTTTGAGGAAGGGGAGGAGAGATGCAGTTGCAAGAAAGACCTCAGCCAATCCCTGGGGAGTTCTGGAGAGCGCATGGCTTTTGGAATTGTCTCAGATGGAGGCAAGAGGGCCAGGCCTTTGTTCCTCACCATGTTCACCTAATGCATTTGGGCTGCTCCTGGGGAGAGCACGTGGCCGTGGTCCATGTAGCTTCCTCAGGCCAAAAGCATGTCTGGGAGAGCATACTGGCTGAACTGTGTCAACCAACAGTCCCAGCAGCGGGTGGAACAAATTCCTCAATCCTGGAAGGGCACCTGGACAGTGCCACTCACTGTCCATCACAGGTCCATCGCAGCTCGTCTTTTGAGAGAAGTTGCTACATTTTCATTTTAAATGTAACTGGAAACTACCGGTTATTAATCCCCCCATCTCAATTACAATGTGAGAAAGGGAATGCCTTGCTTAAGATTTTTAGAGTAATAGGCCACTATTTCTAAGGAGAAAAAATCATCCCTGAGGGCCACTGACCTGCAGAGCTTTTCCATTTTTCTCCTTCTTTTTAAAGCTTTTGTGACCTGAAGTATCGGAGCTGCAGTATTATGTAAGAAGCTGCAAGCAAAGAGATTTGAACTTGACTTGAAGTCTTTCTTTAATATTCAATAAAAAGTTGGAGATTTATTGGCCTATGGCAGAGACCAATTTCCTTTTACATGGACCAGAGAGGAGATTAAAAAAAGATTTTTAGAGCAGCGCCCATATTTCTTAAGACGGGCAAAGAACGGAGCTCACCTAATTTTGCGGATCAGGCCGCTAGCATTGTTCTTTTCTCTAGACTGATCTGAAATTAGAAGGCTGGAACTAAAATCCTGCAGTCTCCCCACAGGGATGGTTTCAATTTTCGTCTGAGTAACAGCCCCGTAAGAATTGTCTTCACGACTCTAAGGTCAAGGTTGCAAGAGGCTGAGTGTGGAAAGATTGAAGACCATGCCACAGGCTTTCAGTGATGTACATTGGCATGCTCTCCGCAGTCAGAGGAAGGAGGAGTGATTCCAGCAGGTTTCTGAATTTAAAAGCTCTGCTGCAAAGATCTGGGACAGGGCCATGGGAAATATGGCAGAAAGGCCTAACAGCAGGTTGGTAGGAGCTATCAATTCCCAGAGTGCACCCAGCACAGGGGCAGCCTCTGAGTTGGAATCCTGGTTCTGTCCCTTTTTGGCTCTGTAAACTTGGGCAAGTTAATTAACATTTCTGTGCCTCATTTGTAAAACGTAGGTACCTCTGTCTTACAGAGTTGAAATGATACTGACACATAATAAGTGCTCAAAATGTCAGGTTATGACTATTATTATATTTGCCCATTGGAAAGCCCACTAAATATGCGTTGAGGCTGAACTATCCAGTGGTGGGCTCTGAATGGATATATCAGAAGAAGTCTCAGTGGACTTAGGAAGCAAGAGATTTAGTTCAGCCAGGCAAGTCTTTATTTACTTATTTATTTATTTTGAGACAGAGTCTTACTCTGTTGCCCAGTTTGAAGTGCAGTGGCCAGATCTTGGCTACCTGCAACCTCCATCCACCCCCCAGATTCAAATGATTCTTGTGCCTCAGCCTCCCAAGTAGCTGGGGTTACAGGTGTGCACCACCGCACCTGGCTTCCCAAGTAGCTGGGATTACAGGTGTGTACCACCACACGTGGCTAATTTTTGTATTTTTAGTAGAGAAAGGATTTCAACTTGTTGGCCAGGCTGGTCTCAAACTGCTGGTCTCAAGTGATACACCTACATCAGCCCCCAAAAGTGCTGGAATTACAGGTCAAAACCACCGTGTTCAGCCCAGCCAGGCAAATCTTAATGAGCCCGTGATATGTTGTACTCCGAGCTAGGCAGTGGAGATACACATATGCAGAAAACATGATCTCTGCATTCCAGGAATCTACAGTCCTGGATAGGAGGTAGATGCATGAAGAGCAACACACAGACACAACTGCCACCCTATAAATTATGTTCAAAGCACAGAGGAAGTGCAGAACATGGAGTCATTAAGCCTGTTCAAGAGTGGCCTGCAAAGGCATCCTAGAAGGGTGATATTGGAATAGAGTTGTGAATGATGAGTAGGACTTTAACAAAGTTAACAAAATGGGAAGAAATGCCAGGCAAAATGATAGAGAGTGAAAATGCACAGCAGCCTGAAAGCATATAATATATGTGGATTTAAAACTTGAAGTTTCACCGTTTGACCCAGCAATCTCATTACTGGGTATATACCCAAATGGTAATAAATTGTTCTACCGAAAAAGATAAATGCACTTACTTGCATGTTCATCACAGTACTATTCACAATAGCAAAGGCATGGAATTAAACTAGATGCCCATCAATGTTGGACTGGATAAAGAAGATGTGATACATACACACCATAGAATACTATGCAGCTATAAAAACGTATGGAATCATGTTCTTTGCAGCAACATGGGTGTGCTGGATCTTAATCTTAAGCAAATTAACACAAGAATGAAAAACCAAATATTGAGTGTTCTCACTTATAAGTGAGAGCTGAAAATGGGGTACACGTGGATATAAAGATGGAAACAATAGACACTGAGGTCACTGTTGTGTGGGGCAAAGTGTGAAAAACTGCCTAGTGGGGGCTGCACTCACTACTTGGGTGGGATCATTCATACCCTAAGTCTCAGTGTCATGCAATAGTCCCATGTAACAAACATGCACATTTACAGCCTTGAATCTAAAATAAAATTTGAAATTATGCAAACAAAATAAGTAGAAAAACAAAACAAACAAACAAACAAAAACTTGAAGCTTCCAGTAGTGTGAGTTTGTGGTAAGAAACTTTAGGTAGAGAGGTTATCAGGGACAAGAGCAGGCAGGACCCAGTGAGGACTGTGAGCATACTGCAAGCAGCAGGAAAGTAGGTTTGTGTGTCTCCCTTGATTTCCCCTATGCGGCTCTGTTGCTCATCTTGTCAATATCACCCTTGTTTTCTTGCTGCACTCAATAGCACTTTTCATTCATTTTAATTGAAACTTTTCTTCAAGTCAGGTAGAGTGCCATCCATTGGGATGGTTTCAAAAATAAACAAGCCAGCATCTCTGTCCTGGACAAGCTTAAAGTTGAGAAAGAAAGACAGACACTCACCGTGCAACCTGATTGGTCCCATGATACAGGTGTGGGATACTGCAGGAGCACACAGGAGAAAGCCTGGAGACTTCAAAAAAAAAGTGCCGGGGAGAGCTACAGAGAAGAAGTGGCATTTGCATGGGATCTTGAAGCATGAGTCAAAGTTTCATCAGCTGGAGAATGTGGGAAACAACATTCAAGGCCTGAGGAAGAATTTATTCAACTGTTCGGGAGCATGTAAATATTCGAGGTGGCTGAAATTGTTAAATGTGAGTGAAATTTCTCCCAGAATCCCAGCTTCCTTTAAGATCCCATTGGTCAGAACTGCATCACATGTT
Source organism: Symphalangus syndactylus (assembly GCF_028878055.3). NCBI lineage: Eukaryota > Metazoa > Chordata > Mammalia > Primates > Hylobatidae > Symphalangus > Symphalangus syndactylus. Next base: position 110,515,551 of record NC_072436.2, on the reverse strand, counting down.
CATCCCTAAACCAATCATGAGCAAAGGGTCATGAGGTCCCCCATAATTGGCTTAGATCCCATAATGGATCATCCACTAGGGATGGAGGAGTCATCTACTTTCCCTGAACACATGCCCTGTCCCAACTTAAACCAAATGAAAATCTGTTAACAGAGAAGGGAGGATGACTATCAAGTAGGAAGCCAATTGTCTGCACCACAGGGAATGGATGAGATCTCATCTAGGGAAAGTTCAGATAGAATAGAAAACAGGACTCATGACTGATGCCTGAGGAATGTCAGTATTTTGAAATTGGTAGGTGATGGGGAAGGAGATATCAGCAAAGAATTCTTAGAGGAAACAGTCAATGAGATGGGAAGAAAGCAAGCAGGTTGTCGTGTCATGAGGACACAAAGAGGAGGAGGTTTGAAGATGAGGGTATATGAGAATGTCAATCACAAGAAGGCATAAGTAACTTGAAATGACAAAGAGTTTAGGATATTTCTATGTTCCAAAAGGAGCAGCCAGAGGGAACAGTGACAGCTGAAGACCTGAGGAATAACTTTTGACTGATAGGATTTTGAGTACAGAGGCACCTAGCGGAAAATCCTTCCAATCTCAACACAGAAGCAGTGGCCTTCCTATGAGTCAGCTCCAGCTGAAGCCAAGTCCAGAAGATTTCTGTCCCAGAAGGGCTGGCAGTGAGTGGCTTCAGGGAAAATGCTTCTCTGGGAGGCAGGGAGTCTTTTATGTTTCCTGAGCAGAAAGAAGGCAATCTCTTATGGCAGTGAGGTGACAGGGTTCCGATGGATTCCCCTCTCCCAGATCAGAATTAAACTAGAGGCTGTCAGCCAGCTCGCTGAACACTCAATCTTCCATCTTTGTGGGTTTAGCTGTGATGTTATTGCAGGAGTCTTTCAGCATGTGACAGGGAGGTCATCCTGGAAGAATATATGCACAGAGCCTTCTGAGTTCTCTTTCTATGGGCTCCAGACATTTACCTGGGCTTGAAAGGTAACACCTTGGAAGGACAGATGAACAGACAGAGAGATGCGCAGTACTCACCATGAATCCCAGCCACAGCTAAAGCCAACTCCATCCTTAGATACCCCATTCTCAAAAGCCAATACATTTTCTTTTGCGCCTCTGCTAGGTGGACTTGGTTTCTGTCTTGTGTTTCAAAACAGTCCCGTGTATTATGCCATCTCTGGCTTGCTCTTTCTGAGCCTTGGTTATTTTCACTCACAAAATGGAAACAAATAGCATCAGTCCTGCCTAGCTCGTATGGCTGGCATGAAATTGTTCTTGCAAAATGTCAAGTGTTATAAGGATATAAATTATTCCTGGATACGTGGCCCTGGTTATGTAGAGGGCTAAAGAACTCTTGACCCAGCAAAACTTGCTCTTCTCTCTCTGTTCCTCATTTCAATAAATGACAGCACCCAGTTGCTCCATCTAAAATACATGGGGTCATTTTATGCCTCTTATTTTCCCAAACTCCACTTTCAATCTCTTAGCAAATTCTATTTACTCCGACTTCAAACTATGTCCCCAAATAATATGTTTCTCAGCTCCACAATGATCCTTGTCATTGGGCACCCACAGTCGCTTCATCACTGGCCTCCTTGTTTCCACCTTTGCCATCCTACAATCTCCTCTCCATCAAGCAGCCAAGGCAGGAGGTCCTTCTGAAATGAGAATCAGATCATGCTGCTGCCTTGCCTTGCCCTCAATGCTCCAGTTGCTCCCCATCGGCTTCATAAATTCCAGGCTGCTTCCCTTGACTGGCTCCCTGGGATCCTGCATGAACACAACTCCCAGCCCTCTCCCTCAGCTTAGTCTAACCTCATCACCTGGGATTCTCTGCTACTCTTTGAACACACCAAGTACCTCCCTATGCCAAGACCTTTGCATGTTGTCTTTCTTCTGATTAGAGCTATTCTACCAAAACATCGCCATGGTTCTATCTTTCTCCATCAGACTCTGCCTAGGCAGTACCTCCTTAGTAAGAGCTTTCCTGAAAGTCCTGTTTAATGTAATACAGAGACACCTGGACACCATACACAGACACATACTGTTTTCCATGTCATATGAACCCTCTACCCTCCTCTGCTTTTTCCCCTCATTGAAGTTATCATAACCTAACATTGTATTACCTATGTATTTGTTTGTCTGTTGATGTCTGTCCCCCTCCAGAAAGTAAGAGCATGGAATTTGTCTGTCTTATTTATCAACCTTTCCCCCAAATTCTACTTCAGTGGCCTGGGATATAGAGAACTCAAATATTTGTTGAATAAATGCATGGAGTTACTCCCCAAAATTGACCAGCTTTGGAAGACAGAAAGCAATATTGAGATGTAACTGTGTCTACCTCCCAATCTCTAATTTTAACTTTGCTCAATGTAACTTAGATTCTACTAAGCCCACTATTTCTATCAGAGGTAACAACTCTGTCCTTCCCGGGGTAAACAAACAGTGTTACAAGTCGGGGTGTGTGTATTTCTCTTCTTAACCTGTTGGGAAATACAAAGTATAGACAGTCCCTGAAACCTCGTCCTGAGTTTTGACATGTGCCCTGAACTCTGGAATTCTTACACACAGTAATAATGGTTGACTCATTGTTTACTTTACTGGAAAGGTATGAATCCTTACAGAATTTCAATTATTCGGAAATCTGCTCAGGTTAATAGCATTGTGATCCCATCTGAACGCAGGAGTGCTGTGGGTTATGTTAGGATATGTAAGTTAGTAAGGTATGTGCTTAATGACACTATCTGCAGGTCAGGAGGAATTTATTTTTTAAATGGTGTATCATCAAGCAGTTTTACTGGAATGACCATGTGGCTGAATTAGGCAAGGTAAATCATTAATGGGCTTTTGAATTATTTCCATGGTTCCACTTGATTCATAAGAAAAATAAGAATTGCTAAAATCTTTAATGGTATCCTGTTCTGTGCCAGGCAGTATGCTAAGCACTTTACTTACCTTGTCATCTCACTTAGGAAGACAATCACTTTCTACAACCACAAGGGGAATAAAATTGATGGTAATTTCCAGTTTCTTGCACCTGTCTTGAGGTTCAAATCTACTTTTCCAGATGCTTAACTAGGCGCCCCCATCTCAATTCCTACAGGCACCCCTAATTCACCTGGCTCCGAATGAATTCATCATCTTATTTCCCAGTCTCTCCTTGGACCACCCATCTCAGTGAATGCCATCACCATGCACCAAAGCATCAGAGGCAGAAAACAAGGTACACCCCTAATATCTGTCCTCTCCTTCCTTCTTCCCATCCATTGTCTCTGTCTAAGGTCAAGAGGCTCTGTCTCCTCATCTCTGTTAATTTTGCTTCTGCCTGTGGTGCCCATCCCTATGGGAAGATTTTACAGTCCTGCCTCATTGAGCCCAGGAGTAACCAAGGCACCTGCTTTGTCTAATGGAATATGAGTGGAAGCATTGTGTGTCTCTATCAGGCATAACCTGTAAGAGCCAGCTTGTGACTTGCTATGTCTATTTTGCCCTCTCCCACAAAAGCTAAAATAGTTTAGATAAAGGCTTCTCTGTCAGTCTGGATCCTGAATGAGGATGGAAAGGAGCAGAACTCCAGTTAGCCTACAACAGACATGAATTGCCAGTGAGAAACCAGCCTTGAAATCCAGTGAAATCTGTACTTGTTACTGCAGCACAATCTAGCATATCCTGACTGATACATTATCTTAATAAATATCTGGCTTGGACTAATAACAGTTTTCCACCTAGATTTCTCAGCTTCTGGGTCATCTTCCAAACTGCTGCCATAGTGATTTTTGTAGTGTGATCACATTATTCTCAATTCTCTAACTCAGGCATCAGCAAACTTTTTCTGTAAAGGGACAGATAGTAAATATTTTAGGCTTTGCAAGCCATGCAGTCTCTTGCCACAAGCACTCACCTCCGCTGTTGGAGTGTGAAGACAGCCACAGGCAATAAATAAACAAATGAGTGTGGCTGTGTTCCAGTAAACTTTATTTATGGACGCTGAAATTTGGATTACATATCATTTTCACATGTCACAAAATATCATTCTTCTTTCAATTTTTGTTTTCAACCTTTTAAAATCGGACAACCATTCTTGGCTAGTGAGCCATCCAAAACCAGGCAATGGACCAGATTTGGTCCTTGGGCCGTAGTTTGCTGACCCCTGATCCCACTGAAGGTTCCTGAGTTCTGTACGGCATTGAAAGAGCTTTGCAATATCATCTCAATGGACTTGTCTTGGTGTACCCCTGCCCCTTTTCTGCTCCACACATGCTAAGCCTCAGCCTTATTGAAGCTATTATCATTCCCTAAATCCACCTTGCTCCTATATGCTGCTAGACCTTTCCACATGCTGATCCCCATGCTATAAACGCCCTTTCCCTTCTTCCATAGCCAATAAGCTTTTATTAATCCATGAAGGCTGAGCTCAAATGTCACATTCTTCATAAAAACCTTTCCAATGCATGAGGCTGATTTAGTTGCTCTCTTTCTGGGCTTCCATAGAACCTTTTTGTGCCCTTATTATAGAACTCACTTAACCTAATATAAAATAGGGTTTCTCAGCCTTGGCAGTATGCACCTTTGGGGCCACATAATTCCTTGTTGTGGGACTGTCCGGTGCACTGTAGTATGTTTAGCAGCATCCTTGGCCTTTACTTACTGTGTGCCAATAGCACCCTCTTCGCAGTTGTTTTTTGTTTGTTTGTTTTTGTTTTGTTTTGTTTTGTTTTGTTTGAGACGGAGTCTTGCTCTGTCGCCCAGGCTGGAGTGCAGTGGCGCGATCTTGGCTCACTGCAAGCTCCGCCTCCCAGATCCATGCCGTTCTCCTGCCTCAGCCTCCGGAGTAGCTGGGACTACAGGCACCAGCCACCAAGCCCGGCTAGTTTTGTTTTTGTATTTTTAGTAGAGACGGGGTTTCACCACATTAGCCAGGATGGTCTCGATCTCCTGACCTCTTGATCCGCCCGCGTCGGCCTCCCGAAGTGCTGGGATTACAGGCGTGAGCCACCGCGCCCGGCCCACAGTTGTTACAATGAAAAATGTCCCCAGATATTGCCAAATTCTCTTTTCACCCCACACCCCCCACCACGACCCAGTGAAAACCACTTCCCTAAATATCTGCTTAGACATTTAAAAATGGAGCTCCTTGAAGACAATGGCTAGATGTTCTGCTTTATGATCATAAACACTGAGCACATGGTCTGGTATAGAGCAGACCTTCAGCAAATATTTGTCGAATGAAGAAAATGAATGAGACATTGAAAATCACTGGCCTCATTAGCATCAATCTAAGTAATTTTTAGAAAGATCTCATTCTAGTAGTTGTGCTGTGATTTTTTTCTTTACCTTTGCAGAGAAACCAGTTTTGTAAAATCTGAGCATCATAAAAGGATTTTCTAGCACATGTATTGTTTTATTTATGCTATTCTCACAAGTGCAATTAACACTGCATCTGTTTTACTAACAACCCCCACAACAATATATAGTGCTTTATATTTCTCTGAATGTGTACAGGCCTGGGCTTTGCACAATCTGCAAGTGGATAAATCGCTGCATATGGATGGGGAAAAAAGACAACAAAAAAATCTTCTAGAGTCATTTCTCCATTCTCTGGCCTATCTCATGTTACATATGCTATTTAGTTTACAAAACCCATCCCACTTCGAGGAGAACAGAGAAGAAGAGATAGTGCTTTCCAGAAAGGCCATGCTATCTGGGGTCCTGTTGAATCTTCCCTTTTTTTTTTTTTTTTTTTTGATGGAGTCTCACTCTATCACCCAGGCCTGTATCGGCTCCTTGCAACCTCCATCTCATGGGTTCAAGCAGTTCTCCTGCCTCAGCCCCCCGAGTAGCTATGATTACAGGCACCCACCACCATATCCAGCTAATTTTTTTATATTTTTAGTAGAGACGGGTTTCACCATGTTGGCCAGGCTGGTCTCGAACTCCTGACCTCAGGTGATCCACCCAACTTGGCTTCCCAAAGTGCTGGGATTACAGGCGTGAGCCACCGTGCCTGGCCCCTGAATCTTCCCTTCAATTGATGTTTTAGTAAGTGCCATTAGAGAATCTTTCCTTTTAACCGTCAGAGATGCTTAAGTAACAGTCACATGGAAAAGCAGTCAAAAAGCAGTCATAAGGAGATACCCAGTGTTCAAGGAATCTGAGGCCCATTTGATAGTTTGCAAACATGTTTTGGTCCAATATCCCAGATTGGCCAAATTGATGCCAGAACAGATTTCCTCCTTGGTTTAGATATCAAAGATGATCCAAGAGTGCTTGAACTAATATTCATGAGAATTTCACCTTTAGGATAATTAGGATAAAAAAAATTTTAGAGGCACAGAGAAAAGTGAAATGGTGAGGAGCTTGGACTGTCGTGCCTGGGCTTCAAACCTGAATCTGCCATTACTTGTGGGAACTTGGGGCATGTTCCCAACCTCTCTGTGCTATGATTTCCTCTTTGGGTAAAACAAGGATCATCAGAGTACCTACATTCTACGATTGTTATGAAGATTTAAAGAATACATAAAAAGAGTTTAGCAAAGTGTTTGACACATAGTAAGCACCCAAAAAATGCCATCTATTATGAATACAATTCCCTGGTGCTTGGCACAATGAAAACACTCAATTAATGGTAGCAATTATTATACCAACTGTTTAAATTGTTCTTTGGTGATCATTTGGTTCATATCTTTTCTTTAAGAGATACGCACCCTTAATCCCTGCACACACAAACACACACACACATTGTTAATCCCTGCACACACACATCCCCGCACACACACACCCTTAATCCCTGCACACACACATTGTTTGAGCCCAGAGGTGCTGTGACAGCCGTCAGTCAGATGAAAGAAATAAAGACAAACTTCCACTTCCATGTTGTGGGTACCTACTATGCACCAAGTATATTGTTTCACCCAAGAATGTAAGCTCCGTGAAGTCAGAGATTGTGCCTGATTTATACCACACACTGTGATAACACTATGACATAGGAAGTCACAGGATGTTTGGGAAGAATAAAAATAACCGAAGTTGGCCAGGCACGGTGGCTTATGCCTGTAATCCCAGCACTTTGGGAGGCTGAGGCGGGTGGATCACCTGAGGTCAGGAGTTCAAGACCAGCCTGGCTAACATGAGAAGACCCCATCTCTACTAAAAATACAAAAATTAGCCAGGTGTGGTGGTGCACACCTGTAATTCTAGCTGCTCAGGAGATTGAGGCACAAGAATTTCTTGAACCCAGGAGATGGAGGTTGCAGTAAGCTGAGATCACACCACTGCACTCCAGCTTGAATGACAGAGAGAGGCTCTGTCTTAAAAAAAAAAAAAAAAAAAAAAAAAACTGAAGTCCCGTGGATGAAGCCCCTGATAGAGATAACAACTGAGTCAAGTCTTACAGAAAAAGTAGACAAGAAAGAAAAGTGTTGTGTGTTTGCACTGCTGTTTTACTTCTTTTTTTTTTTTTAAGACGAAATCACCAAACCCTCCCTATACTTATGCCCTAGGGAAACGTGAGCAAGACACAAATGTTAACATTGAAGACCATTTTTTATTAGTATTTCTTTACCTCTGCACCGAGGGGAAAATAGATTTATTCCAAACCTTAACAAAAGCTTGGTTCTAAGCCTTGATGAAACGTTCCTCATTCCTCCATGAGTAACCCATTTTGATAATCCTCCCCTAGAGATCAAACCCGCTCAAAGCACAATGATTGCCACATTCTAAATTTAACTGACCACACAGATGCATTACTAGCAAACAGGAAAAAGCCTTTGCTTTCCTGGCTTGGAGGAGCAGGATGTTTATGACCTGTTTATAAAAGTCTGCATAAAATACAGCTTCAGAGTTCTGTCCGTGAGTGGGCTACCTGGAGTCAAGTGTGTCGTTTAAAATATGATGCATCACTTAAAAGAATGGTTTTTTAGTCTCTAGCCTTCCCCTCGTTGGCCCCCTCAAAACCCTTGCTCTCCCATAAATAACAATATGAAGTGATGGCTTGACCATGACTTTCATCGTGCCCCCACCTCTATGGGATGTCTTCCATGGTGGATTTTTGTTAAGAAACAAAATACAGCTTTTATTGAAATCAATAAAAGATTAAGGTGACAAAGTGATTTATTGACTATCAAGGAGGCTCATTTTCCCCTCACAATTGCTATAGCTACCAGAAAGGATGTTTTTTTTACCCTGGGTCTTCAGGAAAGTTGTGAGAAGCCAAGACTCATTTATCAAGTCAAAAGAGAATGATTAAAAACCACAAAGAAACAGACCAAGAACACACATGAGAAAAAAAAGCCCTATCATGGACTACTTTGCTAAAACACCCAAGTTGTCGAGTGTGAAGAGATGGAGGAAATTCATGGGGTGTTTTGTGGAATGAGGCTCAGGAGGATGTGGGGAGCATTGGATCGGAACGGCTGGGGCCGAGGTCAGGGCAAGGAAAGAAGTGAGCATTGAGAAATGAGAACACAGGCTGAAAGCCGTGGTGTCTGCCATTCACCATAGCGAGGGGCAGACTACAGTCTGAGCACCAGCATGACACCCCGGCAGGAGGATTACCTACTATGATATGAACAAGATTTGAGGCTGAGGCAGGAGAATCACTTGAACCTGGGAGGCGGAGGTTGCAGTGAGCCAAGATTGTGCCACCCCACCAGCCTGGGCAACAGAGCGAGCCTCTGACTCCAAGAAAAAAAAAAATCAGTGTGGGCAGAGTGAACAATGAAGAGAGCAGTGGCCAAGGAGGTGACGGTGGGGCATATCATTTGGGTCTTCCAGGAAGGAGTTTGGCGAATACTGTGAGGGAGAGGGGAGCCACTGAAGACTTGGAGACAATAAACGGCGTGAACAGTGTGACTGTTAATGGACACTCTGACCGGGTACCATGGCTCACGCTTGTAATCCTAGCAGTTTGGGAGGCTGAGGCAGGAGGATTACTGGAGCCCAGGAGTTCAAGACCAGCCTGAGCAACACAGGGAGACCCCATCTCTAAAAAAAAAAAAAAAAATTTTTTAATTAGCCAGGCCTTGTGACACATGCCTGTAATCCTAGCTACTTGGGAGGCTGAGACAGGAGGACCGCTTGAGCCCAAGAGGTCAAAGCTGCAGGGAGCCATCATGGCCCCACTGCACTCCAGACTGCGTGACAAAGTGAGACCCTGTCTTAAAAAAAAAATTCAATCTGGCTGCTGCATAGAGAATGGACAATCTAGGGAACTACAGAACCAGAACAACCAGTTAGGAGGCTGTTGCAATAAGGGAGAAAACAGTGGCCTGCAGCAGGACAGTGGTGGCCACAGGGTGGAGAGAGGTTGTTGAATTCTGGATATCTTTTAAAGATAAATTTAGCCAGACTCAATAGGGTATCACATGGGAAGTATGAGAAAATCAGAGAAGTCAAGGATGGCACTGCCTTTTTAAAAGTTATTATTTTTTAAATTGGCAAGTTGAACTGTTTTATGTGTGTGGCATACAACAGGTTGTTTTGAAATGATGTGGACTCTGTGGAATGGCTCAATCCAGCTATTTAACATATGCATGACCTCACGTGTTTATCTTTTTGGCGTGTGATAAAAACATTGAAATGCCTACTGTCAGTGATTTTCAACCATACTGTACATGGTGATTAGCTACAGTCACCATGATGTCCAGTCGTTCTGTTGAATTTATTCCTCCTTTCTAACTGAAATTTTGGGTCATTCGACCAACATTTCCCCATTCTCCCTCAACTCCTCCATCCTGACACTGATATTCTCTGAGCCAATGGCAGGAAACATGTGTGTGTGTGTGTGTGTGTGTGTGTGTGTGTGTGTGTTTACAGGTAAACCAATAGTCAATTTGGCAGAACAGGGAAGCATCTGAGAAGAGACTGTTTTGCTGAGCCATCAGCTTAAGCCATGTCCAAAGCTCTAAGTCCATCCGCAGCACCACTGGTCCAAGGAGACTCAAGGAGGCAGGCCACGCCCAACTCTAGGATCTTGGCCAGATCAGAATCTCTCCACTCCATGGTGGCTAAGAATACGGGCCCTGCATCTAAAACGTCTGTGTTCTATTCCTCACTCTGCCACTTACTGGCTGTGTGACCTCAGACAAATTACTTAACCTCTCTCAGTGTTTCCCTGTCTGTTAAATGAAGATAATAATAATATCTACTTCCTCGAGTTGTGCTGAATATTAAGTAGTTTAATTCATATAAAGGACTTAGCATCACGCCTGACTCATTGTGATGGTTCAGTCAATAACAGCTGCTGCTGGAAAAATGGAAATTATTTTACTTGTGTCATGGGTTTCACTTTTGGATTGAAGTAGGTAACGTGTACAAAGCCCTAGACCTTTGTACTTTTTAAAGTGCCATGTAAACCTAAGTGGTGGATTGACGATGGTGGTGATAATGATTAATGCTGTCACCATCATCTTAACTCTCGATAATATGATAAGGTAGAAGGATTGAGCCTTTCTAAGGAGCTCGGTGGGGTGGGGGTGTTGAGGGAATGGGGCTGGGATACAGAACACCACAGAGGACAAGCTGGTTAAAGATAAGAATTTGGTCAAAAGAACCAATAATTCTGCTTCTCCTGGACACAAGAAAATTTCAAGGCAGGGAATCACCCATAGCTGGCAGGAGAATAGATTGTTTTTGTCTCACCAGGTCTAAGCACCTTCCTTTGCAGGGACTAGAGAATGCGGTTGTGGAGGTGTTTGTGTGTAATCCTTGCTAGCAGCAGACAGGAAGGAGGCATTGGTTTCAACACAGATAATTCTGCCCCTTTCGAATGTTTTCCGCACACAGCTGCACAGAGCTGAGAGTGGCGACAGTCTCAAGAGGCCCTGCAAGCCACGCCTCAGACACCTCACAAGGATGGCTGCCTCTTGCCACAGAAGTCCAAGCCAATAATTCTCCTCAAGCTGGAAAATGGATGATCTGGCTCCATCCATGAAAGAAGGCAGGATGATGGGGAAAAGAAAAGCATTCACCAGACATGCACATAACACACACACACACTAAACCCACACACCAAGTTAGACCCACAGATAAGCCAGTCACAGGCACACACAAACACATACACAGACCTATACCAGCGCGGAGAGACACAAAGACATAGAAACATCCCAAATAAACACAGATAGGCATACAGACACCAAAAGACCATGCAAAGTGCCACCACAGAGAGGCCATAGAGACGTGCAGGAGATAATGTGTAACACAAATATACACAAATGCAAATTCAGACAGACACGGTGACAAATACAAGACGCAGATATGCATAGACCCAAAAATGCACACATAATGCATGCACACACACATGCACGTACACGTGCACACAGACACACACACACAAATACACACATGCACACACACATACACACATATGCACACACACATGTACATACACACACATGCATCATATAATGCAATAATTAAAAGCTAAATGACATCTAGGAATCAGCATTGAAAAGTAAAAAAGAACTGTGGTGAGAATTCTGTGAGTTCCCAATGTTCAAAGAGGGTGGGATAGTCTGTCCCCTCACTCGTATCCGTCCGATGTGGCTCTCTGTCTGGTGCAGTTTGCTCTGAACATAAGCAGTTCTGACTTACATGATAGATAGAAACCATTTATACAGTTAAACACGGTAGGGGTCTAAATGCTGTTCCCCGCAGAACACCAGATGTGAATAGATGAACATTTGATTGTCCTCGTGCCTGTTTCTGACAAGCTAACAGATAAGAAACCATCCCACCGAATTCCCAGAAAACTGATGACCACGAATACAGATAGCAACACGCAGGAAGAGCCAGGATTTATTAAGGCAGATTCCTAAATATTAAAGAGATGGCAGCTGGCTGTTCTTTCCTCAGCAGACTTTGTAGGCGAGAAATCACTTGATAACAAAGATGAATGAGTAGAGCTCCTACCAGGGAATTGCAGATCCTAGAGCACTGGGAATGGCCTCATGCAGGCATTAAACAGGCATCGTGCCCACTTCTGGACTTTAGGGTATCTGGAACTGGGAAATCCCACTGCTGGAATCATCTCTTACTTAGAGCTGCCGGCAATTCCATTGCTAAATGCAACCCATTTATTGGAAAGGCTTGGAGTCTCCCAAAATCATTTTATTAAAATATGAAGATAGCCGGGCATGGTGGTTCACACCTGTAATACCAGCAGTTTGGGAGGCAGAGGCAGGAAGATCATTTGAGCCCACGGGTTCGAGACCAGAGCCTGGGCAAATCATAAAGAGACCCCATCTGTACAAAAAATAAAAAATAATTCACTGAGCATGGTGGCATGCACCTGTAGTCCTAGTTAGTCAGGAGGCTGAGGTGGGAGGATCCCTTAACCCCTGAAGTTCAAGGCTGCAGTGAGCTATGAATGCACCACTGCTCTCTAGCCTGGGCAACAGAGTGAGATGCTGTTTCTAAAAATAAAATAGATAAATAATTATATAAAATATATACATATATACACACATGAAGGTATATTGAGCATCACCAGTCAATAGAGAAATGTGAATCAAAACCACAATGAAATAATACTCACACCCATTGGGATGGCTAAGAAAAAAAAGAGAATAATAAATTTTGTCAAGGATGTGGAGAAACTGGAACCCCTGTGTACTGTTGGTGGGAATGTAAAACGATGCAGTCACTCTGGAAAAAACTCTGGAGGTTCCTTAAAAAATTAAATATAGAATTACCATATAATCCAACAATTTCACTTCTGGGTATATACCCAAAATAAATAAAAGCAGAGACTCAAAGAGATATTCACACACCCATGCTCATAACAGCAAACGGCAATCTTCACCACAGCCAAAAGTGGAACAAACCCCAGTGTCCATTGGCAGACAAATGAGTAATCGTCAGGTGGTATATACATGCAACTGAACGTCATTTGGCCTTAAAAAGAAGTTTTAAAACAGCTACAACGTGAATGAAGCTTGAAGACAATGGGTTAGTGAAGCCAGTCATAAAAGGACAAATATTATATAATCCCCTTTATACTCGGTTACTAGAGCAGTTAAAGTCATAGAGAAAGTAGAATAGTGGTTTCCAGGGGCTGGGGAAACGACAGCAGAGAGTGTTTAATGGGCTCAGAGTCTCAGTCTGATAAGATGAAAAGTCCTAGAGACATATGGTGGTGATGGTTACAGAACATTGTGAATGTACTTAATGCCACAGAACTGTACACTTAAAAATAAAGTGGGGCCGGGCACACGGCTCACGCCTGTAATCCCAGCACTTTGGGAGGCTGAGGCGGGCGGATCACGAGGTCAGGAGATCAAGACCATACTGGCTAACAGAGTGAAACCCTGTCTCTACTAAAAATACAAAAATTAGCCAGGCGTGGTGGCAGGCGCCTGTAATCCCAGCTACTCGGGAGGCTGAGGCAAGAGAATGGCGTGAACCCGGGACCCAGAGCATGCAGTGAGCTGAGATTGCACCACTGCACTACAGCCTGGGCGACAGAGCGAGACTCCATCTCTAAAAAAAAATAAAAATAAAAATAAATAAAGTGGTAAGTGTTATTTTTACCCCAATAAAATATGTGTTTGTGTGTGTATATATAACATGTATATACATATGTGTGTATATATGTGTATATACATATATGTATGCATATATGCACATATAAACACACACATACACTGCATTATGGACTATTGCATGAAAATACCCCCTTACAGACCACAAGACCCTAAGTACTAGTTTGCATTCAGCAGAGAGGAAGATCTCCTCAGAGGAAAAGAGAAATATCTTAGAAATATAATCACAGAGAAACACCCTCAATGTTACAGGAGATCTGAATGCCTGCTGTGATGACCCCCCTCCTCAGCCATGCCTACTGTCACAAAGCTGGCCTGTCCTACGTCCAAATGCCTCCAGTCATCTTCACCTGAGCAAGACAGCTCGACCTGCAGGTAAGACTCCTCTGTTCCTATTGTTCCATCCCCAAAAGATTGTCAATCAAGAGAGAATAAAAGACAACAGCCAACCTAAAATAGCCCAGATGACTAAATGTTACTAAATAGTAAGAATAACTAACACATTAGGCACCTTCTTTTGCATTTAGTCCCTGACTTTAGCATTTTGCATCTATCAGGTGTACTCACAATGGCTACCTGAGTTATTATCTCCATTTCGCAGATAAAGATACCAGAGCAGCCACAGAGCTAGCAAGTGTCAGAGCCAGGATTCAAGCACTAGAATCTCCACTTTCAAAGCATAAAGCCCATACTCTTAACCATCTATACTGGCTCCCAACAAGAAGGGGCATTCCATGAAACATTTCTAGTATTTGTGAAAGTCTAAACAATTGTATGTTGGTTCTAGGTAAAACAACGTTAGCCACCTTAAAAAAAAAATAAATGTTATTTACTTTGTGCTGGAATTACACCAATGATTGTTAGCTGGAAGAGATTTTGCTGTCCTCTCCAGGAAACATTTGGCAATGTCTGGAGAAGGAATGAGGGTATCCCCGACAATGAATGAGTAGAAGCTATGCAAGCTGCTAAACATCCCACAGCACACAGGAAGCCCCCCACAACAAAGAATGATCTAGCCCCAAATTTCAATAGTGCCAAGGTTGAGAAACACTGAATTATATCAACTGTATGTGAGAATGCTGCTCATGTATCTCCCACCATTCCTGCTTTTACCTTTCCTCCTTCCAATTCATCTGCCCACTCATTCACCCAATATGGAAAACACCCACCCATGCTGAACATTTATTTAGAGTGTTGTCATGTTCTAATTGCTCATCAGAATTTCTGATCAAACATAGGCAGAGTGGGCATGCAGAAAATGACTGCTGATAAGAAAGCCCATGTTTCATGGAAAAACCAATTATTCAGAAAACATGGATTGGTAGGCACCATTTCCCACACCATGTAAATGATGTAGAAATCATAACGATAATCAGTCTGTTTTTGAGGTGCACCTTAGCACCCCTGAATTCAGTGAATCTTATCAAATTGGCTTGGAGACCTAAAACTTACATCTTGTCCATTACTATGTATATATGTATATATATATTTTCAGGAGACTTGGCCAAGAAAAGAACTTCATTTCTTCTTTTGAAACTATTCTAAAACAAGACCACTGCTTTGTTCAAAGCACCCGATAAATAGACTTTTTCTTCCTTTCCTTTCCTTTCCTTTCTCTTTCTCTTTCTCTCTCTTTCGTTCTCTTTCTTTCTTTCCTTCTTTTATTCTTTCTTTCTTTTCTTGCCTTCCTTCCTTCCTTCTCCCTCCCTCCCTCCCTTCCTTCTCCCTCCCTTCCTTCCTTCCTTCTTCCATCCTTTTCTGTCTCCCTTTCTTCTTTTTCCTTTTTCCTCCTTCCTTTCCTCCTTCCTTCCTTCCCTCCTTCCTTCTTTTCCAGCAGCCCGGGTTAAACAGAACTGACTTGATCAACCTATGGAAGTGAGTTAGGGAGATGCAGTAATAGACTCTAAGGTGACCCCCAAGGATTTCCCACCTTCCACTATTCACGCCCTTGTATTATTCCCTCTCCATGAGCGTGGACAAGACCCATGACTTGCCTCTAACCAACAGAGTGTGACAAAGGTGATAGGCTGGCCCTTCCATGACTATGTCATGTGTTACATAAGATTTCATCTTGCTGATAGACTCACTAGAGACTCTTCATTCTGGCTGGATGAAGTAAGTAGCCACGTTGGAAAGTTCATGTAGCAAGAAACCGTAGGATTAGGAGCTAAGGGACAACCTATGGCCAATAACAACAGATTTAAGCTATGGTCAAAAGGATTTGAATACTGCCAACAACCATGCAGATAAGAAAATGGGCCCTTCCTCACTTGAGCCTCCAAATGGGAACCCAGCCCTGGCTGACATCTTGATTACAGCTTCATGAGATCCTAGGCCAAAGACCCATTTACAATGTGCCTGGAACGCTGATCCACGAAACCATAAGCTAATAAGTGTGAGTTGTTTTAAGTCTCTGCATTTGTGGTCATTTGTTATGCAACAATAGAAAACTAATATAAAAGAACTATATTAGTAAGGCATTTCTTTACACCCTTAAATTTCTCCTATTAACACAGAGCCTTCCAGAAACAGGGACATTTTCTTTGCCTCTGAACCCCGTAAGATGAAAAGTTGTGGAACCATAATTCTGTCCGAGCAGCCCTAGATTTATGAATGGCTCCAACTTCCATTAGGTTGCAGGAAGGGGCTAGGGTATCTCTGTTCATGTTTAGAAGTCCATTTGTTTCCATTCCTTGTCAGCAGTTTGCATAAGTGAGTGGTTTTATTTCTTGTGAGAGAGGAGGGAAAACGCATGAGTTACCCCAGCAGTGGAAGATTTGTCAAATAAAGCTTTTAATAATGGGTCTGTTTGGCAGTTTTATAGTTCTTCAACTTCCCGACCATTTGAAGGTGGTAGGTTTTCAATAAAAATTAAGTCCTTTTCCAAGAGAAACTCGGTCCCCTGTTATTTTAAAACAACTAGTCCAGGGTGCACTGAAGCACCTTAATTCCACCACCGAAAGTAAATCTCCCTCCTTTTCCGTATTAATAACTTGGGCAATCCATCAGCCTGAGACGGACTGTGAGCTTTTTGCACTAGTATATCCAGGTGGCCTGATGAACCACATCCGTAACTAGACTTGCTGGGTGATCATTAGGCTGTTCCCGAAAATAAATTGCCTGGCCTTCTCTGCAGCTTACTTAAGTACACCAGGGAGGGGGCCAGCAGCCTAGACTTCATTATTTAATTTCTTTGGATTCTTCGAAAGTTCTTCTGGGACAAAAGTAGTGGTTCTGAAATTAGTCCATTAGGAGGGAGGTAGCATGCTGGAAGGGACCCAGAATTGGAGCCTGAATATCTTGGTTCCTGAGTGAGCTCCATCACCCCTAATCTTCTGACCATGGGTTCACCACCTGACTTCTCAGATTTGTAGTTTCTCCATTGGTCAATAGAAGGGTGGTAAAAAAGAAGGTGAAAGCATGGGCTGATTTCTAAATCAGAGTTCTGGGGTTCAAATCCTGCCTCCATTATCTACCAGAATGATTGAGGGGTGTATATTCAGTCCCTCTGTGCCTCATTTTCCTCGTATGAAAAATGTCATAGCATGGGGAAATGAAAATTAAAATCAAAATGAGATTTCACCTTCGCCCTGCAAGAATAGTCATTATTAAAAAGGTAAAGAACAGGGCCGGGCGCGGTGGCTCACACTTGTAATCCCAGCACTTTGGGAGGCCGAGGCGGGCAGATCACAAGGTCAGGAGATCGAGACCACGGTGAAACCCCGTCTCTACTAAAAATACAAAAAAATTAGCCGGGCGCGGTGGCGGGCGCCTGTAGTCCCAGCTACTCGGAGAGGCTGAGGCAGGAGAATGGAGTGAACCCGGGAGGCGGAGCTTGCAGTGAGCCGAGATTGCATCACTGCACTCCAGCCTGGGCGACAGAGCGAGACTCCGTCTCCAAAAAAAAAAAAAAAAAAGTTAAAGAACAACAGATGTCACTGTTGGCCAGACACGGTGGCTCACGACTATAATCCCAGCACTTTGGGAGGCCGAGACAGGAAGATCATCTGCAGTTAGGAGTTCAAGACCAGCCTGGCGAACATGGAAAAACCCTGTCTCTACTAATAATACAAAAATTAGCCAGGTGTGGTGGCATATGCTTGTAGTCCCAGCTACTCAGGAGGCTGAGGCAGGAGAATTGCTTGAACTTGGGAGGCAGAGGTTACAGTAAGCCAAGATTGCGCCACTGCACTCCAACCTGGGCAACAGAGCAAGACTCCATCCCAAAAATAACAAAAAAAAAAACAAACAAAAAAACTAGATATTGGTGTGGATGTTGTGAAAAGGAAATGCTTATACACTGCTGGTGGGAATGTAAATTAGTAAAACCTCTATGAAAAACAGTACGAAGAACTAAAAGTAGATCTACCATTTGATCCAGCAATCCCACTACTGGATATCTACCCAAAGGAAAAGTAGTCATTTCATCAAAAAGACTTCTGCACACATATGTTTCTTGCAGCACAATTCACAATGGCAAAGATATGGAACCAACCTAAGTGCCCAGAGACCACTGAGTAGATAAAGAAAATAAGGTATATATACACCGTGGAATACTACTCAGCCATAAAAGAAGAATGAAATAATGTCTTTTGCAGCAACTTGAATGGAACTGGGGACCATTATTCTAAGTGAAGTAACTCAGGAATGGAAAACTAAATGCCGTATGTTCTCACTTAAAATTGGAAGCTAAGCCGTGAGTACACAGAGACATATAGAGTGGTATGATGGACATTGGAGACTCAGAAGCAGGGAGGGTGGGAGGAGGGTGACAAATTAAAAACTGCATATTGGTACAATGTACACTACTGGGGCAATGGGCACACTAAAATCTCAGACTTCACCACTATGCAATTCATCCATGTAATCAAAAACCACTTGTACCCCAAAAGATATTAACATTTTTCAAAATGTGATAACAGCTTCTAGCAGTCCTTGGAGATCAAGAAGACTCATCTCTGTACAGTTTTCTTGATTCATCCTAAGTGTCCATTCAATGCTTGTTGTTCTATTATTATACTTATTACTCTTATGATTATTGGGTATGTCATTTACCATCACAAAATTTTATTAAGCCCAGAAACCAGAAATTCAGATTAAGTGGGAGCCAACCCATTCTCTCTGCCCCATCAGAGAAAACACCCAGCATTCCATGGGTCCCTTGTGGGTCCCAGTGTTCCCATACAATCAATGCCCTTGCAGATGGCATCTGTGAATGTCCAATGCTGCTCCAGACCCAGGGGAAACAGCCAAAGGCTCTGAGGATAAAGATTCAGGGATGGGAAGTGTTGGGGAAGAGACCATTGCCTTTCATTATGAGTCCTTTGTATAATTTGGATTTTTGCAATGTGCCACTACTACTTCGATTTAAAATGTGCTTTTATTATAAATGTAAAAATAAATGGCATAAAGGACATCAAATTTAAGGCACTAAAGAGGTTCTAGCTGTTACTTGGGTTGACCCTAGGCCTGGACATTCAAAAGCATCTTCCACCAAGCCTGAGGTTTTCCTCGTCCTCTGGGGCTGCAGAACCATCAACAACCACACAGCAGTTTCCCAAACTCATCTCCTAGGAAGAAAATAGAGTATGTCAAAGTCTTTCCCTTTTCAAAGCCTCAAAGCCCCACCCACCACAGGCTCTGTAGCCTCTTGCCTCCTATTCTTCTCACTGGATGCACCCGTTTTTACCTGGTACCCCAGCTTCCTACCTAGAATCTACTACCTACCTAGGACCTCCAAGGTATGTACCCCAGTAATGCCCTTCTACCTACAGCCTATTGTCCCCAGAGGCTCTTTCTTCTCATGGCACAAACACAGAGCCCTTGTATGTTAGGAGAATCCAGAGTTCCCAACTAACTCTCCATTCATTGCCCAGTGCACCTATTACAGGTGTAAATTGTCATCTCGTCTTAATCTTCATCATCTCTATCATTATCCTCTTTATCAATTACTCTTCTTAGGAAGTCAGTTCACAATTGCAAAATTGTGGAACCAACCCAAATGCCCATCAGTCAACGAGTGGATAAAGAAACTGTGAGATATATATATATATATGTGTGTATATATATATATATACATATATATACACATATATATATATGTATATATACATGTATATATATATGTATATATATATATACATATATATATATATACGTATATATATATATGATGGAATACTACGCAGCCATAAAAAGGAATGAATTAGCAATATTTGCAGTGACCTGGATGAAATTGGAGAGTATTATTCTAAATGATGTAACTCAGGGATGGAAAACCAAATATTCTATGTTCTCACTGATATGTGGGAGCTAAGCTATGAGGACACAAAGGCATAAGAATGATACAGTGGACTTTGGGGACTTGGGGGGAAGAGTGGGAGGGAGGTGAGGGATAAAAGACTACATATATGGTGCAGTGTATACATGGGTGACGGGTGCCCCCAAATCTCACAAATCACCACTAAAGAACTTACTCGCCAGGCGCAGTGGCTCATGCATGTAATCCCAGCACTTTGGGAGGCCAGCTGGGGTGGATCACCTGAGGTCAGGAGTTTCAGAACAGCCTGGCCAACATGGCAAAATCCTGTCTTTACTAAAAATACAAAATAAAATTAGCCAGGCGTGGTGGTGTGTGCCTGTAGTTTCAGATACTCAGATGGCTGAGGCACAAGGATTGCTGAACTTGTGAACTGAACCCGGGAGGCAGAGGTTGCAGTGAGCCAAGATCGTGTCACTTCACTCTAGCCTGGGTGACAGAGTGAGATTCCATCACAGAAAAAAAAAAATGGAACTTATGTAACCAAATACTGCCTGTACTCCAAT
This sequence comes from Symphalangus syndactylus, assembly GCF_028878055.3. Lineage (NCBI taxonomy): Eukaryota > Metazoa > Chordata > Mammalia > Primates > Hylobatidae > Symphalangus > Symphalangus syndactylus. The sequence goes on along the minus strand of NC_072436.2, from coordinate 110,495,179 downwards.
AACTTTTGAAAAAAAAAATTAAAAAATCTAATAGTAGAGCATAGAGAGGAGAGTCCATGAGAGACCTGAAACATTTAAAATAGAAGAAGTCAGATTCAGCAATCCCACCACTGAGAATTTATCCAAAGAAAAATTTTTTTAATTTATTTTTATTTTATTATTATACTTTAGGTTTTAGGGTACATGTGCACAATGTGCAGGTTTGTTACATATGTATCCATGTGCCGTGTTGGTTTGCTGCACCCATTAGCTCATCATTTAGCATTAGGTATATCTCCTAATGCTGTCCCTCCCCCCTCCCCCCAACCCACAGCAGTCCCCGGAGTGTGATGTTCCCCTTCCTGTGTCCATGAGTTCTCATTGTTCAATTCCCACCTATGAGTGAGAACATGCGGTGTTTGGTTTTCTGTCCTTGCGATAGTTTACTGAGAATGATGGTTTCCAGTTTCATCCATGTCCCTACAAAGGACATGAACTCATCATTTTTTATGGCTGCATAGTATTCCATGGTGTATATGTGCCACATTTTCTTAATCCAGTCTATCGTTGTTGGACATTTGGGTTGGTTCCAAGTCTTTGCTATTGTGAATAGTGCCGCAATAAACATACGTGTGCACGTGTCTTTATAGCAGCATGATTTATAGTCCTTTGGGTATATACCCAGTAACGGGATGGCTGGGTCAAATGGTATTTCTAGTTCTAGATCCCTGAGGAATCGCCACACTGACTTCCACAATGGTTGAACTAGTTTACTGTCCCACCAACAGTGTAAAAGTGTTCCTATTTCTCCACATCCTCTCCAGCACCTGTTGTTTCCTGACTTTTTAATGATCACCATTCTAACTGGTGTGAGATGGTATCTCATTGTGGTTTTGATTTGCATTTCTCTGATGGCCAGTGATGATGAGCATTTTTTCATGTGTTTTTTGGCTGCACAAATGTCTTCTTTTGAGAAGTGTCTGTTCATGTCCTTCGCCCACTTTTTGATAGGGTTGTTTGTTTTTTTCTTGTAA